>NC_134414.1:120032901-121275089 GCF_030867145.1 Opisthocomus hoazin | reverse complement strand
AGCTCTTTTCAGTGGTGCCCAGCGACAGGACAAGGGGCAATGGGCACAAACTGAGGCACAGGAAGTTCTGTCTGAACATGAGGAAGAACTTCTTCCCTCTGAGGGTGATGGAGCACTGGAACAGGCTGCCCAGGGAGGTTGTGGAGTCTCCTTCTCTGGAGATATTCAAGACCCGCCTGGACAAGGTCCTGTGCAGCCTGCTGTAGGTGACCCTGCTTCGGCAGGGGGGTTGGACTAGATGACCCACAGAGGTCCCTTCCAACCCCTACTATTGTGTGATATTCTGTGATACTCTGTGATGAATTTGACTACTACCTTCAGACAAGTCATTCCCAAACGCACCTCACCAGCTCCAGACAATCTGATCTCTCCAGCTGTCAAGCAGAAAATGTGCATTTGATGATGGCTTAAAGTGTAACATTATTCTGCCTCTGAAGTAAAATAGGGAATGCTAACAGTTCTCCTATTTTATTTTAATGTTGTGTCTGTGTTCAAAAGTCTCATTAAGCAGTGCTGCACTTTTCCTTTGAGAAGGATGCCTGTACAATGCTTTTTCCTAAAGGTGCAACAAAAATATACATGAATAACCTTTATTTGTGAGATTAGCTGCAGGAAGTTCTTTGTACACTGTAAGTTTAGAAAATAATTTCTATTTCATTTCGGCAGATCTGTATTCCATCTGACAAAAAGAGTAACATAAAAATACATTGTCTACATCATTTTGGTTTTTTTTTTTGTTCTCCTCCATATAGTGTTATAGACCCACGCTCCACTTGGGGCAAAAATTTTGGTGATGTATGAAGTGAAGACATCTCTAAGTATAAAGAGGGTGCTCGATATCATGACAAGTTTGAAGACTGAAACAGAAGCTCTTTGGTAAGATAAGGCGAGTAGCTGACAACTGTAAGGAGACAGAGCTTACTTTATTCAGTGCAAGTATACAGCCACTGTCGCATCAAAATAAAGCTACTTGGGAGAGAGCAGGATACGTCCTGAAAAAAGATAGTTTAATTTACCTTATTATCCTTGTGACACTATACTACTAACATTATAACTATTATTAAGTGGGTGAATCCCAGGCTCAAGCATATTTGAGAAAATTTAAAGTCAGAGACTTAAATTTATTTGCATTCAGGGTTTCAGACCAACTGCAATCCACACGTTTGTCACGTCTGTATTAACTAGTCTCCTATCCCCTCAAATATGGTTCCAAAAGCTCATTTTGCATTCCTGCTACACGTTAATTATCTGTTTAACTTTGTCTTTATGACCAGCAGGTGACAAAGTGCAATCACATTCATCCAGAACCATTAAATATCTTCCTTTCTTCCTCAGTACACTAGATAAAACAACTTTCTTACAGTAGATGTTTACTTTACTTTTAAGATAATTTTAATCTTTTGTATTTCAGCTGTTTTAACACCTTAATGCTCCAGGTCCGTTTTTGGAAGAAAACCTCCACCTGTAGTCGCAGGCTACTTCTCTGAGAAGTAGATACAATTTACAATTTTGATTACAAAACTAGTACATATTAGAAAGATATTACTGTAACTTTATTTTATGAATAACAAATATTGGTGGAGAACACAGACAGCATGAATGAAACTAAACACACACATATTAAAACTTCTGGAAAACAAAATATCCTGACCCCAAGAAACAAGCATTGTTTATAGTGAATATATAGAAATATGCTGAAAAAGTACTTAATTTTGCTAATTTCATCTGCCTCTGTGTCTCATGAATGAAAATGTGCATCATACAGTTAGATCACAAAAGAAAACATGTAAAATCTCTAGTATCTTCACATCTTCAGATAAAGTAATCAGGAAATCATTTATTTCCATAATGGGAAAATGTGTTTGTTGAAATTGGGTAAATTTTAATGTGTGGGGATTTTTATGCGGCAGTTTTGAATGAAATTATTTAATATGCATAGTCATCAGAAAAATATATCTCGAGTAACGTAATAGCTATAATTTGTATTTGTATTACTAGAGGTGACAAAAATAGAGCCAAAATTTACCACTTTTTTTCTTAATTCTATCTCATACTAACAGAAATAAATTAAAATAGAAAGAAACTTTTTCTGTGTTCTCAAGTGCAAAAGGCAAAAAGCGAAGTGGCCTTTCAGGCACTACTCAATTTCCCTAATGGTCCAGAGGTTTACTGAACTCCCAAGCACTCAAAGCACTGTGCAGCCAATACAAACCGACCATACAATTTCTGTGGAGGGATTCTTTAAGCTAAGATTCACAGCAGGTTATAAATACCCAGCCTAGTGTAAAACACAACCGAAGAGTATGAGAGAGAAACAGAAAGACAGAAAGAATAAGAACAAGAAAATGAGAGATGCAGAGGGAGGGAGGGAGCAATAAAAAGAGAGAGAGAAAGGAAAGGAAAGAGAGAAAAAGAAAGAAGAAAAGACATAAAGTAAAAAAGAGAAAAAGGTGAAAGAAAGGAAAAAAGAAGGAAAGAACGAAAGAGAACTACAAAGCGGAAAATAGCTTGTGTATCCACAAGAAACTCATAACTACATTAGAACTAATGGAAGCTTGCCAAGACTGGCACAAAATTAGTAATGTTATCTTCTTCCCAATAGCGGTAGCCACCTCAAGTAAAAGGTGAGAGAACTGGAAGCCTTCCCAGAATTTAATTTTCTCAGGAAAGCACTCAGCAGATAATTCTAATAAATTCTAAAAAGTTGGATGAGAAAAATATAATCCCAAGTTTAAAGTGCATGTCCGCATAGACTGTGCAAGGTGATTTTTTTTTTAAATAGGGCAACACAGAAAAAGAAAAATGGCTTAAGCCTCTGAGAAGAGTCATTAAAGGTCTCTAGAGACAGAGATATCTAGTAAATTTGAGTCCAGCATTCTCTTCTAAACCATATATCGCTTTTTCTATTTAGAAGTAATTTGTGTAAGCATACACTATGAGGGTAACATCTGGCTACAGGATGCAGCTTCTTATTAGAAATGTGTCAAAAGGCATATTAATAAATGCAATATAATTGGAAAATCCTTAATATTTGATACTAAAAGAAAATCAATTACATTTTCAAGTCATAACAAATCTCATAGTTTACTTGCAATATGTAATACTCTAGAAGAACTCTGCTGAATCTATTTTACCACGTGGTTCTAATTTTAACAGGTGGAAAACATTCAAATGGAATTTAGTGTTAACTAGTTATAATTCCTCTATCTATTTATCTTTATATATTTGTGCCTGTAAGGTGCTTGGGAACTCTTTAGTAAGTAACACTGAATGTGAATATAAAATATAAATAACGAATAAAGCAGGTCATACTTCCATTGGTAGCAATAAGGTCTGCTATGAGGTGAGACAATGGACCTTACCCATACGGTGACAGAGGCTACTTGCAATGCTGTTTTTATATGGAATCAATTACAGGTTATATTTTGTGATAAAACAGAAGAGATGAAGTTCCTTACTCATTTCCAAGTTCAAGACTGCTTCTCAATGCGTAGCCAAATGCCTGTGTTTGTTTCAGGGACAGACGGGAGAAAAAATTATTTTTTATACATTAAGACATAGAAACATCTCTATTAACCTATGTAAGGTACTCCAACAACCCAAAGAATTAGAATTCCACTAAAAAAAAAAAAGCCTCAATAAAAAAACCCAAAAGCCAAGAAATTCTGCCTTAACAAAATTCTATGAAGAAAACATAAATGAAAACACAATGGGCAGACTTACAGTAAAAGCTAGTGGTTTCTTTCTTCCAAGAGATCTATTGTCTTTAAAACAGAAATTTCTTTCCTCTTATCTGCCACAAAAATTGAGTCACTTTCAGTTGAATGTCCTTTCATTCACTCCCAAGACTCTTAATTATTTCACTGAATAATTCTAAAACATAAAAATACTCCTATAAATGATCACATCTCTTAAAGAAAGTATGAGAGATACAAAGCGTGATGAAGATCTGAAAAGATTTTTTTGTCCTGCCACGATAACTATATTAAAATGTAGTATTTAGTTAGAGGTGTAACGTTTAGAAAAATCCACAAATAAATTGCAAAGTAAGAAACTCTTGACAAATATCTTAAATCATTGGTTTTGAACTTTGTAAGTCCTCTTATCTGAGCATATTAAAATATTTAATGAATAATAATGAATTGATTATAAAACCGTCCTGTGAGCTAATTCTGTATAATGACTTACATAAAGAAGTACTTTTGCTTTAATTTCAAGTTTAAGGACTAGACCCTCATCAATGTTCTTGAAGTATAAAATGACCTCACTGAGGAAGACAGAACAGTAGGTAGGGAGAGTAGACAGTGAAACACAGTTATGTTTTCATGTGACAAAACACAGAAAAGAAAAAAATTAAGAAAAAAATATATGGAGACCTATTATATGTTCATTATTCACACACATGCATACATGTACCGTAGAAGATACCTATGAAGGAAAATTTGCTTTGTTTCTATGATCACACAAGAGTGTATCAAATTAAAGGCAAACAAACTTCTACTACTTAATTAGGAGGAATACTTTATATTTTCCTGAATTCAAAACTTTATCTAACTTTAAACCATTAGATTAAAAAGCAAGAGGATATTTAAATATATGCAGTTACTAAAATGTATTAAAATGTAATCAAACCAGGAAATACTAAATCAATGACTTTAAGAAGTGAAAGGTAATACAACGATCATTACATACTTAGGTTAAATAGTTATAGAGGGGTATATATTAGTTGTCCAGAAAGAAAAAACAAAGAAATCTGGAGGAAAGGGGGAACTAAACTTTTCCACCTCTATGCAGGACAAAATTTGTAGTCATTTTCCTACATATTATAACTACAATACCAGAGTTCTGCTGTGTACTGTAAGCTGGCTTGAATTTTTAATAGCAACATATTGATAAATAGACAAGCTGGTAAAACAGCTCATGGTTTCTTAAAGACCAGTCTGTGTCAAAAAGCACTAAAAGAGAAGCTGGAAAATTAATGTCTTATTTTCTGAAGAACGCATAAATCATTTCACACAGTGTTATACACAGCACACAGACTGTAAAAAGGTTTTCTTGACAAAGTTCTGATAAAATCATCAATTCAGTTCAAAGTTCTAGTCCATTATATAGGAAAAAGAATGAGGAAAAAATATCTTCCGTAATTAATAGATGTAAGTTTTGAACGTACATAAACGTTTTTACAGTAATACGTTTTCTAAATAGAAAGTATCCGTATAATCCACAGTAAGTGGACAGGGTATTTTTTCAAAACAAGTTTACAATTATGAATAGATAACTTGATTTTGATTTTTAACCATGGGAAGAAAATGCCTCCCTTAAATCCTGTTTAAAAATTTTATTTTAGGCCTCATAAATGGAAATTTTGATTTCCAAAGTTACTAGGGAAGCAAATGTTTGGAGGACTGTTCTAAACAATATATTAACAACATGTTTTAGTCCAAAATAACGTAACAACAAATGTACAATTTTAATTATATGCTCTTTGCCTGTAGTGATAACCCTCCCAAAATGCCTGAAGGGGAACACTGTAGATTTCTAGCTCCCATGTTTACAGAAAAAAATGATACTTGATAGCACAAGTGCTTTTTTATAGTTTTATGTTCTTGAAAGCGTAAGACTGATAGGATTTACTCTTTAAATAAGTACTTTTTCTGAACCTTTTGCCTTACTTTTAAGCTCTATTATTGCAAAACGTGTGTTCATGAGGGGGGGTTGTGTAAATAAAATCATTAACACAGATACTGAGAGCACTCAATTTTTTTTAAAAAATTAGGTCTTTCAATACTGAAACTTAGAAGACTTGATATAGAAATTATTTGTCCACCTCAGTATATACCAAAGCTAAATCCTAACACAAGGAGAGGTAAAAAATACTCCTCCTCTCTCCATGACCTTTAGAATGGCAACATGGCAAATAAATGAAAAACAGTAATTTCTATAACAATATCTTCCTAAAAAATAGAGAAATCAGAATACTGTAATTTGTAAAGGTGAAATTAGCACAGAAATAAAGCCTTTAATATAAAGAATTCAAATGGTCCCACTGAATTCAATACTACTTAATAAACTTGCCATTCACTATGCAAGAACAGAAAAATTTGGATAAGCTAGTGTAAATCACTTGATTTCACACCCAAAAAAAAGACCAAAAAAAGAGTTACATTTACTGAAAAATTAAATGATGAAACTTCTAGAGTATTTCTGCAGAGATCACCATTAAGGAGGATCCAGGATACTGGAAACTTAGAAATCGCTGATATCAGGTACTGTTAGGTATATTTTCTGAGGACAGATTAAAAAACAGTATAGTAATGGGAATGCCAATGTTCCTGTTTTGCTGTTTCCACTGCCGCTATTGACTTCACAAAATACTCTTAAGAGCAGTGAGCTGCTGGATAACATAGAGCTCAGAAAAAAAAAAACACCACCACACCACATTTCATCATTCCTTGTATATATAAATCCATTCCTTAAAAATGACCAGGGCTAGAACAAGGCTTATTGCACATATGAAATAAGCACCTGCAAATTCCCCAAACGTGCTTTAAGAAATATTTTGCTACCTTAATAAAAATCAAATTATTTGAGGATCAAATAATATACTTGTTGTGCGTGGCCCTTGGGTTTTATCATCGGGAGGTGGGTGAGAGGTGCAAATCACTTAAGAGTGGAATGATAAATCACTCTCAAGCAATATAAGTTGGTTTCAGAGCTGAATTCTGCTGGGCAGAGAAAAGTTTTCAAATTAATTCTTTCTAATCGCTTGCCTTAGTTAATACTGTTTCCTGACCCTTTACAATCAAAAATTGGAAAAAACAAGTCGTCTTGCTGCCAGTGAGTAAAACACACTGTGCACAGCAGAATACCAATTCAGCCTGCAAAGCTGGTTCCATTCCCATTTGTTGTCTTTCCCTTTTTCTGATGAAGTACATCATTAATGAAGACTACAGAAAAGCATAGTAATTTGTTTTTCATGTTAACCTCTTCAGCTCACCACTACACACAGCAAGACAGACTGCAGCACTACTTGAATGCTGGCATCAAAATTACCCCATTTCCTATGCAGACAACAGATAAAGGTCATAATTTTGTCCAAATAATTGATAATTGAATCTACTCTCATTACAGTTTACTGGAAGCTCATATAGGATTACAATTTAAAGAAAATGTATTCACTGAAAGCTTTCCACAGCTGGAATCTCTGTTTAGCATTGTAACAATCTGAAGCCTAGGGTTAGGCTACAAAGACTGATTCATTTGCTTTGTTGGAGACACAATTTTAAATTCACTTTATTCACTGACTTAAATTCAGTTTTCCATAATAGTTAAAAACGATGAGCATTAATTACCCAGGTAAAACTTATTATACATATTGCCTCAGTCTTGAAGGCGTTGATAAAGCCTTCCCACTGTTTAATACATAGCATTATGTACCTAATTTACCTAATAAATCCATTCTCTAAATTCTGTAAGTAGTAGAGCAATTTTGAATTGCCTTCAAAGAGCAGAAGCTCACTTAGTGTTGTCCTTGATATTTCTGAAATAATCGAGATAACTCCTGGGAGTGCTCTCAATAGTATTTTTCTTTTTTTTCCCCTAGGTTGAAAAGTCGTTACGGTTTATTTCTTCTCGAGCTGAATTCTTTCAGACTCCTCCATCAAGTGGTAGCTGTTTTGGGAGAACCTTAAAGCCTGAGCTGGGAACTGACCTGCATCAAATGTATCAGCTACTCCAAGATCCGTCAAACCATCAACAAGCCCTCCCTGGTCACAGCTGACCGAGCTGTAGAACAAGGTTTCCTTCCCATCATTGCCATAGCCTTTCTGCAGGCTGAGGAAGCAGATGGGCTTTACTGGCCTCACAGTCTGAGATTGTCCGTTTTTTGAAAACCGAATTTCTTTGGCAACAAGAGGATTTTCTTGTGTCAGTCCCAGGGGTTGGGGGACGTGCATGTGCATGAAGGTAAAGACAGAAAGGTTGCTGGTGTGAAGGGGAGACATCAGCTCTAAAAGTCAGATCATAGAAGTATTTCCAGGGTAACAACCACCTTGGTCCAGGAGGAAAAAAATGTAATCAACAGGGGCTTTATGAGACACATCTTTCCACCCTTCACCAGACAGGTAGAAGAGATGGGAGAGAAGCCTCTGCCCCTCATGCCCAGATAACATTTCTGCCTGTGATTATTTCCTCAGCTACAAACACAATCTACTCTGTAAAACAACAACACAGCTCGGGAAGCCCTACTGCGAGCATAAACCCTATGAAATCATCTCTGATTTTTAGGGCTACAGTTGTAACTCCACACCATGGAGACCTGCAGTGCTGAGGCAAACTGAAGCCGAAGAAATTCACTCAGTTTGGGACTATGCATCCTTGCACTGGTGCTTCTAAGGCCAAAGAGACAGAGGGAGTATTGATCTGTATGTTGATGATAATAAGGATATAGTAAAGTATCAATTTACAAAAATAATATACAAGGCTAAGAAATTGCCCTGTTCCTCAGTCTGAAAACTAGTAAGATCAGAACAGAGCCATCAGGCAGAAAGGTATGCATAAATTTCTCTATTATTTCTCTAGAAACTAGAGAACAACTAGGTTTTTTTTTTTCTCTAGAAACTAGAGAACAAGAACAACTAGTTTTTGTTAGTGCTACAACACTAAAATGGAAGGCATTTCAAGAAATATGCAGAACATCTTTCTCTACTCGGTGGAATGCATAATCCGTATAACTTAAAAAAAAGGAGGGGAGCACATTTTCCTAAGCCTTTAGACACATACGCACTCTTGCATACTCTTCCTCATGGGCTATTCACACAAAGTTGAACTAAAGTTGCCAAGCAGGAATAGAATACTCATTTTTGAAATACAAGTCATCATAGGGTGGATAGTCTCTAGCATTCCCTGGGGTTTGTATTCTTTGCTAGTTGCCTGCCTCAGTGGCTTCCTGGGATTGATGCTCAGAAAACCCAGTGCTCTTCTATACTTCTCCAGACTTGCGTATAAACTTTCTAAAAACATATTTGAAGGCGATAGAGACCATAATTTATTCTCCCCATTTTTCCACTCTGCATGAGGAATCTATTATGATTTCTGCTCAAATGTTTTCCATTTCAATAACCAGAATTGATCATTTATCAGAGAATTTATTCTAAAGTAATCTGGAAAATATCCCAGTATATAAAAGAAAACCAAGGCAAAGTAAAATAAAATATCCGCAAGAGACACTTGAAAATTGAAGGTCCTGCATGTGGATACTAAGCAGAGTGCATGCTTTTGCAGGAAGAACTTAATAGTGAAACATTTTCCTGGAATCTCCCTGCTCAGGCAGAAAGGACAGAAATACAGGGGAACATTAATGGCTACACGAGGCAATCAGAAAACACTTTCTACAGAAACATCATGTATGAAGTTAAAACAGAAAGTAAAAATTCTTATTAGGTGAATGCTACATGGTGCAAAGCATTAATTAAAGAATAAAATGTATAGCTTATTTTTTTTCCCTCTTCACTATTATAATTACTCTCTGTAGTTAGCTGGTTAATTAACTTCTCTTGTTATTTGACTGGACATGATGAATGAAGAATCAACAAAACTGTCAGAGGCTATCAGGACAAAGATAGTACCCAGAATGATGCACATACACGCTGTCTCCCACATTAAGACATACACTTGCACCTAGACACAGAAATACATACATTTCATTACACCCAAGGAAGCAAAAGGAATTATTTAGTATTACTTGGCTTATTTTTAAACAAATTAGAAAATTCATAATGCATGTATTGAATAGTGTCGCTGCAAATTAGACTCAAGTCTTATTTCTCTCTTCTGAACATAATAAAATACTAGGGAAGGACACAGTAAGTTCTTATTTAACAGGGAAAAATTAAAATTCTCTCAAGAAGAAATATCAGCCTTCCAGAGAATGCTATTTCATTAATATTTTACTATAATATAAAGTGAAAAGTTGAAGAATATTTTAATTTTGCATGAGAAACAAATGACAGCTGTAAGAAGAACAATGGCTCAGAAGAAAAAGTTTTAGGGGAAAAAAAGTCCAAACTTTCACATGAATTATGCTTTGTGGAACTGAAAAACTGATTTAGAGTAGTAAGGAATATATTACCTGTAAAGGGGGGGTTACACATTACAAAGCTTTGAGAAAAGAATATCTGGATTGTAGTAGAACCGCTCTTATAGGAGACAGAAAGTACTCAATATTTAAAATATGACTGCCTTAAAAATATTTGTCCAAACCCAATTACAGGTCATCAAGCAACTATAATTCATGTACCTCCCTTTGCAACAGTCCTATTTTCACGTGTTGAAAAACTGCTCTGACACTCAGCTATCTACTTGTTTGTTGTTCTTGCTCCACTACAACTAATTCAGATGATGCGTCACTTCTCATGTAATAACATACTTTTCATAGTTCTTAAGTGCCAGGTACATTTATAATACTTTCTAGGACGTCGAAAGCATTAGCCAACATGAAAACACTATTCAGCCTATCTCCCACTTGCGAAAATAATAGTTTGGTTTTCACACTGTTAGTTAATGAATAAACAACATCGTTTAAGCAACATGCAAATTGCCTGCTAATTCAAATTTGTACAGCGGATTATGACTGTTTGAAAAGCTGTATCTTCATGGAGATATTCTTGAACTGCTATCCGATAGTAGACGAGCACATCTTGGGACCGATCCCGCTTTTGCAAATGAAGAAGTCATCCCCATCACAGGGAGCAATATCATCTGCTCATTCAGTTTTGCTCTACTGTTTGGCAGTCCTTTCTGTCCTGACAGTACTGTTCTCCATTGGCTGTTTTCCTCTATGAAAATAGCTCAGTCTATAGCCTTGTTTTCTGAGAAACGCCAAGACATTAAAAACTTTTTTTAAATTAATTCTGGGGCTATGTAGAAGTGAATGTTAGAACGTCATGTTAAAATCAGTACTCAAGAAGAACACACAAAACGTTATTTAATATTCTGGGAAATAAATTGTAGAGAATTAAATGAAGGCTCTCTCCTTGTTCAATGACTTACAACTTAAAAAAATTTACACTGAAAGTAGTAATAATGAATCACAATAATAATAACGAAGAAAGGGAGCCAAGACACAGTTGCTGAGTTATTCTGGGAATGGGTCAGTAGCCTGAGCGTAGGGGTCTCGTGCCCAAACACAGGTGTCCTGTGCTGTACAGGGGACGCGGGGGGTATCCTGCCTGCTGTCCAGCTGTTCATCCAGACAGTCACAGGCCTCCCACAGGTCTTGTGCCACCTCTGTCAACCCCGTCCAGATCTCTTGGCTACATTAAGGCACCTTACAAGGCAGCAGATACCTAACGTCAAGAAACTGAATGAATTTTAAATGAATGCTGCCAAACGAAAGTTCTGTAACCTTTTTTTTTTTTTTTTTCTGTTCTGGGGAACTATGTAAACATTTCCTCTTTACTCCCCTTAAAAAGCAGATTATTGTGTAACTAAACATACTGTCTATAATTTTCCTTCCTGAACTGGAAACGCCAGTTTGTTATTTGATTTTGACCTGCAACAATATTCTTAATTGCCAGTATATTGTGCAGTGTGGAATTCTTAATTGCCAATGTATTGTGCAGTGTGGAAAATATGTTTCTAAGACTCTTGCAAGCCGGAATAATTTGTTGTCAAAGCAGACTTTCTGCTTGATACAACTCTTTATACTCTATTTCCTATTTCCTAAATTGGAGCCTGGATGAAGATTTTTCTGTTTTCAGACAGTTGTCTAACAACAGACAACACTGGATAAAAAATATTCATCTTGGGTTAAATTTAATCTAGTAAAAGTGCATAGATTCTTTATAACCATAACAAAAAAAAGGATCAGAGGTGAAATGAAGCCTTTTTTGCCATACATAAAAAGAGAACCAAAGGACATCGTAAATCTAATAAATTCTTCAAAGTACCAGATCTTATCCAAATCAAGAAAGGAGTAAAAGGGAATTGCTTGCCTGTTTAGCGAGGATTTATTTCTCACTTGACTTGGTCAAAATACAGACGGGGAAGAGAACAAGATCCTGAACTGATGTACATTCTTATAGCTCCAGCAAAGTCAAAATAATAAACAGATTTCACACCATCTGAGGATTAGCCCTCAAGAGATCAAAACTTCACAGATTTTTATCCCTGAAAAAAAACACCCAAACCTTAGTACCTTTAATATCTGCCCTATTGAATTTCTTGCTCGTAGGACAGATGGTCTGAATGTATTATCACATTAAGCACTGGTTCGAAAGAACACTTCTTTCTTGAAGCAAGCTGATTTGTCCCCCAGTACTGAAACAGTTAAACTGAGACAAACCAGTTTATCAGACAACTTCTTTTGTTTTGGTGGTGATACCTCTCCAGTCATTACTCTCCTTCCAGGAACTTTACAGCTAGTTGAGAAGACCTGCAAATCCTCCAAGAAGTTTGCACTGTAAACAATTTGTAATCTTTTGTGCAGGGCTACACAGGCTAACTTACCAAATAAAGTGTTGCTTGTATCAGGATGAAATAACTTATACCACATAAAATAATCCTTTTTTCACAGGGAAATTTGCAAGGAATCTGAGGCTTAACAGCTGTATCATAAATTCCCACTAAAGATAGAAATTGTACTGCTATGGCACATAAACGTATTCCTATTCACCATGTTATTTCCAATGGGAAATATCCATAAGCCACAAAACGACACTAACCATTTTCAGTGTGGCTGTTGTATAAAATTATCACAGAATAAATTCTGAAAATCTGAATGGGGTTTTTTGTTGTTGTTGTTACGTGGTTTTTTACTATTCCAGATATCTTTTTTTTTTTTTCTTGAATATTTTCTTTCACCATAGCTTTCTCTTTCCTAGTGTAACTCATAAAATCTGAGGGACGGTTACTTTCAGATAAATATTCCAAACTGAGACCAGCCTCACCAATTCAGTGGTGGTTGTAGACTGAGGCAGGGTCTGCTGAAGAAAGCCAAAGATAAAGTAATAAACACAGCAAGAGGATTTCCTTAAGCACACTTTTTTCACCCGTTCCTACGTGATCATGAGTTGCTGTGGCTCTAGTTTACTCTTAACCTGAATGCAGAGATCGGTAAGTTAATTGACTATATTTCTCCAAGGGAGCGAGTTGGTTTATTTCCCCACTGAAGTTAAAACCCATATTAGCAGATTGCTGGTCCACAGATGCACCACTTCAGTCGTGTAGGCTGGAGGGGAAAAGAAAGCAGACTATGTGTGCCTTTAAGAAATTATATTCGAACCTTACCATTTTTGCTGTGGCTAAAAAAGAAAATGCAGAGAGCAATCAGCGATTTTTACTCCTAATCATTTGCTGTTTTCCTGTTAAAAATGTTTTGGGTGTTATTTGTTTTGTTTTGTTTTGTTTTCATTTCATAGAATCATAGAATGGATTGGGTTGGAAAGGGCCTTAAAGATCACATAGTTCCAAGCCCCTGCCATGAGGAGGGACACGTTCTACTGGACCAGGTTGCTCAAAGCCCCATCCAACGTGGCCCGGAACACTGCCAGGGGGGTTGGCAGCCACAGCTTCTCTGGGCAACCTGTCCCAGTGCCTTACCACCTTCACAGTAAAGAATTTCTTCCTTATAGCTAATCTAAACCTACCCTCTTTCAGTTTAAAGCCATTAGCCCTTGTCCTATCACTCCATGCCCTTGTAAAATACCACTCTCCAGCTCATTTACAGGCCCCCTTAAGGTATTGGAAGGCTGCTCTAAGGTCTCCCAGAAGCCTCTCTTCTCCAGGCTGAATAACCCCAACTCCCTCAGCCTGTCCTCGTAGGAGAGGTGCTGCATCGCTCTGATCATTTTTGTGATGCTCCTCTGGTCCCTCTCCAGCAGGTCCATGTCTTTCGTGTCCTGAGGGTTCCAGAGCTGGACATTTCCTTTTAACAAAGTTTGAACTCTTCCATTTTTAAACTGAACTGTTTTTTCTTTATAACAGTATCTCCCAAAAATCTGATATGCTTTAGCTGCATTTGCATTTTGAGAACTATGAAGCTATATATAAGTATTGGCAGATAAAAAAATTAAACTCTAAAAATTAAAGCTGAATGTTCATATTTTGTTTGTTTGGAGAGGTTGGGAGGGGTAAACTGAATAAATTGACTAAATAGCTGTTATAGATTTTTTTTTAACAGTAATTGTGTGAATATTTATGCTTTCTAGAAATAAAGATACTATAATTGTGGGGCTTACAGAAGAAGACTCCATTTTAAAGGTCAGCTGTCTGACAGAGCTTTCTCTGCAATGGTATCATAGGAGAAAACACAAAGAAAGCCAAACTCATGGAGGAGGTCTTTGAGCCGTGACTAAAGATATGCCCAGACCCTAAGCAGCAGGCTCCACATGCATACACCGGACACCCAGACAGCACAACTTCTTCACTGCATGGTTCAGGTTTGTAGTGAACGTAAGCCACCTTCTTGTGAAGAGCTCAAAGTTTTACAGATAAAACAGAGAGAGATACGAGGCAAGTCACCTGGAAAGGAAGGGACGATGGACAAGCCAGCAGCACTGGCTGGCAGCAGCCACCTGCACTGCCGCACTCCCTGTGCAAGGGGCAGCTGCCCTCTTGTCTGCGACTGCACAGAGGGGACATGCTTTGACACCAGGGCCAAGCTGAGCCCTGCAAGATCACCGCTTTTGATAGCAGCTAGTCATGGATCTCAGTGCGGCTGTATTGCCAATTGGCAGTACTGTCTCAATATTTCTTTCAAAAAAAGGTGGGTGTCAAAAAAAGCTGTGTCCATCTTCTAGTTTGAGGCGCTTGACTTGTGATTGTAGTGCCTAAGTCTGGCTGTGCTCTACTGTGTAAATGCAGAAACTGCGAGGTAAGACTCAGACTGACACACAGATGACACTTGTCTTAATTATTATATAAAGTAAGTTCTTCTTCTCTACGAGAAGTCAACCAAAAGTCTTTGTCAGACACCATTTCCTGATGCTGTTAAATAGAACAGGATAGTCCCAACCAGCATTTGTGAAATTCGTAAGACTATCTCTTGAAGAAACCCTTTGATGTACGAAATCCAGTTTTAGGTGATTCTTAAGAACACTCAATATAAACAAAACTCCTTGGCCCCATTATGATCTTCTCACCTTCCAACAATTTTTTATTATTTTTTTAAACATAGTCTTAAATTTTAGGTTTGGTTTCTTAGCCTGGCATGTCTTCATATACATATGTTGCACAGTTTACTATAATACTATCAAAAGTTTTAAGCCAGCTATTTTACAATTCTGTCAGATACATCAGGAGTTTGAAGAAGAATTTTTCTTGAATGTGAACAGAAATATTAAAAAGTTTTTAAATATTAGAAATAATTTTTGAAGTGCAGTAGGACTGATCAACAAGAAACAATTATAACTACAGTAAGAGTTGGATTAAAGAGTGGGTTAAACAAAATCTAATTTTAAAAGCCTACAGTTAAACCAGGTTACTGGTTACTTTCCTTGTCCTCCTTTCTTTGCACAGTAATGGCTGTGCAAATAAGGAAACTCCTGTACTTAATCACAATATGAAAAACTAAAATGCATGAAAGAGAGCAAATGTCAAAAAATCCAAACACAAATCCTGAATCTACCTGAAAGGTTGGTATCCTTCGTGTTCCATGTGGATCATGGCTTTGTTTTTAATATGGGGGGGTTTGTTGTTGTAACTCATAAACACAATATGTTTTCTCTAATTTCATTATGGTGCAAAATTCAGTTCAATGTAACCCAATGCAAATGCAGTTTAAGATTTTAAATCAAGTTTTTATCTTTCTAATTTATGTACTCTTTCCATTAACAGCCTCTGAACTGGAATACAGTTGCCAGCTGCTGATCATGCATAAGCCAGAAACTAATATTCATTCTCCTAAACAGAAAGTGTTTAACTTTCAGAAATTAAAATGTATAAACAAATAAGTTTCTACCTTAGATTTTACAGAATTTCTCTTCCTCATACGTAATTAAAAACCAACCAACCAAAATCCCCTTAATGTAATAGTAAGTATTATCTAGTCCTGTTAATAGAATGTTATTTCTATTCCTGACTCCTAAACCCTACAATTAAAATAGAGGTTGTATTTATATTTTATAGTCCCTTGTTCATTAGAAACTAAGAGAATTCAAAAAGAAGGTTTTCTGCTTTTTGGTGTTTATACTGCCTACAGACAAACTACTCAGACCTTAAAATTTATGAGAAAATTACATTTTGTCCTGAAGCTCCCAAACAGGACAATGTTTGTCTGGTTCTGGCAGAGCAAGATATGATTTTCCTGTCATCAGTTTACCTTCTGTCTCTAAAAAAAAAAATAAAATTCTGAAGGCAGAGATTCATTTTCAGAGGTCAAAATAAAACTCATTCAAATAAAATCGTCCAAAGCCAAATCATTTTTGGAATGGACTGTGTAACACAAAATGGTATGCACTTCTTCTCTGCTGCTTGAACACGGGTGATTTTGTCACTGTCCCTACCCCCTGGCAAACACTACACCTCAGCTCGTGAAGATAAAGTATTCAATGCAGTTCTTTTGAAGAGAAATGAGAAAACATGCCCTGTCTATGGTAATGGGACTACCTATGCCATTTTTTTGCCAATTTTGATTACGTTCACCTAATAAGTAATTTACGTGGATGACATAACTACAGACATAATCACTTATGTGCAGTACCATTAGTAGAGATTTTACAGCTCGTACACTACGTATTTCCACAGGCCAAAGCAGACAGTTTATTATTCTACTTTGTTAGAACCAGGACAACAGAACCCTATACAATGAATTGTATCATTCTTAGTATGGTGCTGCTGGACTCAATAATTGGCTATAAATTTGCCCAGGACTGACAAAATACTCTACTCCGCTATACAAGCAGCTATGCTGCTGTATTGGAGAAAAAATTCAATTGCTGTGCTCCCATATCTTCTTTCCAGACATTAGGTCAGAGGATGACAAAACAGCCTGGTGCAATATCAATATCAGTTAAAGTTCCTGAATGTCAGAGTATTCAGTTATTCACTTAAGGGTAGAAAAATCTCATGACAGCAACTAATTTAAACTGTTAGCAGAAAATACATAGTGGTTTCTAGCTGATAATGTTTACTATTTTCTGTTAAATAAGGACAAAATTATCATCTTCTGCCAGATGGAAATAATAGCATCCAGGTAATCAAATCGTGTTAACAGCACAAGAAAGCAAAAAGAAAAAACAAATACAATCATTAAAAAACCCCAAACCAACAAAACAAAACAAAAAAGCACGCTGAAATTAAGATAAATGTTTGATGTTTTAAATAAATACCTGCCACAATCTGACAGTATACTTAATCGTTATCATTCATAATTATAAAAAGGAAGGTAAATGTTTGCCAGAATGTATGACCTTGAGAAGAGATCACGCTGACAGTCTTTAACTTAAGTAATATAAGAGATCAGACTAAATTACTTTTAACCTACTTTCTAGATTTATTAATAAGGAAAATGGGAAAAAGGACCATAAAATATCACCCGATCAAAAAAATTCTATTTCACAAAACTAAGTTCAGCAGCAAGATTATTTTGACAGCTATACTGCATTTCTATTTAACATAGTGTTCTTCTTAACTAACAGGTTAGCTGGTTAAGCGGTATTTGATGACTACTACTGATTCACATAGAGTATGACAGAACTGATCAGATATAAGAGTAATTTACATTTACTACATTATTTTTAGAGGCCTCACACCTTTAAAGAGTTGTCAAAATATATTTTAGAATGGAATATTTCTTTTTCTTAAAATTAAGAAGAAAATCTTACCTACATTGAAAAAATTATTATTTTTGTCAACACCGCTCTAAAATTCTAGATGCCCAGATTAAATAGACAAATATTCTCTGCAAGTCTCAAATTCAAGTCAAATGATGTCCTATCATCCTCAGCTAATCCACATTTAATGCAACAAGAACAACATAGTTCACGTACTTGTAAACTAGTTTACACCAAAGTTTAAATAGAAATGGCTAAGAATATATAAATATATGCATGTCTATTTTGGTTTACTAAGAAAACATTGTCTTCAGATAAGATGAGAGAGGAAAATGATTTCAGGATAATTTCTTAGCTTTTGTTTTAGTAGTTGCATTAAAAAGTGTGAAAGTAGAGGGGGTTTGCCTCCTTTGGCATTTTTTTTTGGTTTGGCTTTTTCTTTTCAAGAGACTGACACATAATACACAAAAGAGAAGTAGGGTACATATTGATTTTGAGGGCAAAAGACTGCTTTAATTTCACTCCAAGTACCCCATGTGAAAATACAGCATTAATAATAAATGCTTTCTAAAGGCTACAGATGTTATCCATACAACGAAACTGCGAAGATGAATCCTAACTCTACAGCAGGAAAAAAAATGCGTAAACCCCATGATTGTACAGAAGTGTGGAGTTAAGAGGGGTCAAACATCCTCAAGAGAAGAAACAAGGGAATGTTAGCTTTAGAAAATGCAATAGTCATCTGAATGCGTTATATTTTTTGTTACAGCATAAAAACCAGAAGTCAAAGCTAGAGGACTTACAAGGTTCAAAGAGAACAGTGTCCAAAGAAGATCATATTAGTCAGAAATTAAAATAAACTGGAATTTGTTCTCGTTAAAAACACCCTATTTAAAACAAGATTCATTTAGCTATTAATTCCATACAATAAAACTTTTATATTGGTATGAAAAGAAAATTGTATTTTTTTTCTTACCAATATTCCTAAATTATTTCCATTCAAATATCTATAACATTCTGGCTTATTCTCAGAGATTAACTGTATATGTAAGAAAAGAGTTGAAAAAAATTCACGGTGCTGAATTTCTTAAGATGTACAACAAATTCATAACCACTTTAGAGGAACTGTGCTTTTTCCAGTGCTTCCTCTTCAAGTAACTAACAAGTAAAAGCAGTACTGAGAAACAGGACCAGCACACAGACTAAAGAAGGTATGAATAAAATGAGTAAATTAATATGAAGTATCAAGCAAGTCTAGTAAGAAAAAGGATACTGTACTAAACACGCAGTGCCACTTATACCGGTAGTCTTTATCTTAAAATATATAGTCTTTATCTCAAATTGTAACAATGCTGAAATTATGCCTCCTAACATATTTTTATATTATGTAATGCATTTTTCAGTATGGATACATCTTATAAGGTGAACTCTTTTTTTTGCCCTGGACAAACATTCATTTGAAAGTGATTTACAACTCCCTTTACTGTTGGTGAAACAGTTTCTTCACAAAGATTGCATCTCCACGGATTGAGATTGATTGTTTCACAAAATACATGGTGACAAAAAGATTTACAGTTTTTGTTCAGAGCTACTAGTACAGGCATAGGCGTCGGGTGGCATTACTTCAAAAAAGGTGCGCATTTTAAGATGAATTGGGTCCTAACAATGACTTCTGCTGAGATACCAGGCTTAAAGTCTTTAAGTCACAATTTGTTCTGACATTGTTTCATTGCCGTAGTCTGGCTCCCCATTTTATATATTTAATAAAAGCCAATAGTCATTTTATATCAGAGAGTTCAGCATTATATTGAGGAAAACACACTTCTGTGACTAAATAAGCATAAAATATGGAGGACAACCTTCCACACCACAAAGACAAAATCTAAAGCTACGGGTTTTTTTCTGTTTCCTTCTCCCAGAAATGAACACGAAAATCAGCAGGGGTCAAATTATGACCTTCTGTACCTGAAAATGCCGGAGTTCATTTTCTAAAGAGGAAATATATAAAAATGAGTTTGATTACTACAAGATTATCTCAGAATTCTGCAAATTTATTTCTGTGTCAAACCCAACCTTTCTTTAAGTCAGAACTGTCGAACAAACGGATGTAGCACGCTTCTTTTGGAGAGTTCAGCTGGAAATCAAGCAAATCAGACTGACCCATGCTTTACTTTTTTTTTTTTCCTTTTTTTTTTTTTTAATGTAAAAATCTCACCCTTTTTTCTGATGCTCATCCATAATGGGTAAAGAAGTAATTCTTTCTTTTCAATCATTCCTCATCAGTCCTGGACCAACATTTAATAATTCATTTATACTTCAGAGACCTGTTGAGATTGCTAATGAGTTAAGAGATGGATTTTATGAATAATAACTTGATGTGTCTCCATGCCAGACAGATGTGTACAGAGTTATAATATTCGCACCCTTAAAACTGTCATATGCTCTAGCAGCTTCTGCTTAAATAGAATTAAATTAAATAAATACAGAATAAAATACATAAAGCCTTTTCTTTTTCATAAGCTTTCAATTCAATTTACTTGAGACTGGCTAGAAAGCCACTGAAGGCAAATGGACACACTTAAAAGTATTTAAATATTTTCAAAACAAGAATTTGTTCCAAAAATATTAATTATAAATCATATTTCTAGTTAACATATAGAACTAAAATGTAGTTCTGTCAGATATACTCAAAACAGTTCATTTAAAATTCTTTATTAAAAAAAAGATGATGGAACTTTAGGAAGTTATTTCAAATAACAGATAAGAATAGGTTACAATTTTTCTTTGGACTGGTGTAGTTTCCATCCTACAATTATTTTACTCCCGAGTGGGCATCATCACCCTGTGTTGAACAGTTGAATCACTTTCAGAGTGCACTTTTCAAATGTTCATAGCCTGACTCTTTCCATAACCAAAGTCTTTGGGGACTGAATGCTTCAACTGCATTTTGTTCTCATGCATGCCTGTTTAGAAAGAAGCACTTTCATCTCACTTTTAATTAATTTTATAGTCCTATATTCTTGTATTTTGTATTTTAACCTTAAGCCTTCTTCTCCTGTCAAATATCCATGCACCGTTTCAGGAGAAACATGCATTTTCATGTATAACAGCTGTCTTAACAACTGCCAGAAAGATGAACCAGAACCAGTGTGACTGTCTTGCCTTTTAAAAATATTTTAGCTTTTCTATAAGTATTTATAACATGATTATAATGCATTTTGAACAAATACAGCTTTTCAGATAATATTTTCCCTTGTCTTTAATTTGTTTTCTGCATTGATAGGCATAATCAATAATTCATCAATTTGTGAAATCGTAAGTATGCCTTTTGTAATGTATTCTTTTCAAGGTTTTATTTTTCTGACATAATGAAATGAATTCCTATCACACTAACCAGCATATCTGAATGTTTCTTGCTCTCATTTTCAAAGCACCACCTGCGTAATGTAAGGGTCTCTTCAAATGAGCTGTTCAGAGTAGACTTCCAAGAAAGACCAGAAAAGATTACCAATTATAAGCAGAGTATTAAAGCTATTTCCTTAAAACTGGCACATCATAAGAATTTTTGGTCAGCTAAGTGGAAGTTCTGAGCAGAAACATGACAAATATTTTGCAGAAATAATCAAATTCCAGCATCTGAGCATTACCTTCCTTGAAGAACAACCAGTTCAAAATGTCCTCTGCTAAACTATTGTAAAAGCAAAGAAAGCAAAACCCATGAAGAGAGCAATTATTGCACCAAATTACACTTCTACCCTTGAAGAAAATAAAACCAAGTCCATACATGAATTGTTTCCAAGAGGCCCAGGCACAGCACGTGCCAAGGTCAGCAGCGTGGCAGGAACGCTGCCAGCGCAGCATGCAGAGCGCCTGGTGGCAGCTCTGCCTCCCAGCTGCCTCCCATCACTGCAGCGACTGAAAGGAGATAAGTTTACAGGATTAAAACTTTGCCATACCACAGCTTCCAGGGTGTACTCAAGACCACTGCGTAGGGTGGAAGGACCCTTGTGCAGCAGAGGAGAAAGCTGAAGATGATGCAACCCAAACAGGAAAAGGAGTCGAAGCTGTTACATCAGGGGAGGGTGGCCGGCAGCCATGAGAAGGTTCCTAATCCTGTCTCGCTCTCAAAACTCCCTCTTGTAACAGAACAAGCCTTCATCCCCATCAACTAGAGGGCAACTTTTGTGGTGGCAATCATGCTAATTACCATGTTTTCTTCTGATATAAAGGGAGACATTGTCTCTTACCTCTTGAATGGGGGATATGCTATTGTCACGTGGAGTCACAGAGAGAGCAATAAGGCTCCAGATAGGAGCCTTCACGTAATCTTGTAGGATCTATCCTTACACACTCACACAAACTTTGATTTTAAACATTATTTAAACTTCCCTGTCTTAGGAAATGTCACAGTGATAGGGAATCTAAAGAAGAGAAATGAAATGTAACCGAATGTTTATGACCACCTTAGCTGACTGTGTGTTGATTCACACCACGGCAGGCAGTTGAGGATACAGGGGTATGTACTTATGTTTTAATACTATTCCTCTGTTTCTAAATTCTTTCACATTTACAAATATTTTGGGATGTTTTTTCCCTCATTTCTTCTATTTATGGCCCCCCTCACTAACGAATTAAGTTCAGTGTTTTAGTCTCACATCTTCTGAAAAAGTTAACGGAATAAATATTAACGTCTGCAGTCAGTACTGCCAGCGAAACCTTCCTGTAAACACACCCCCCAGGCACTAACAGAGACCTCTGGGTTTCAGAGCACCCTGCTTAACGGCACCGCTCTAATCACAGCAGGGTGCTAGTAACTTCTGCCCTCCGCTGCTGATGAAGTGACACGGTGATGAAGCAGGAGATAAAGCAACCACAGTCTGATTCAAAACTGTAATTCACCTCCGCAGTCCGGAGGTTCAAAGACTCTTTGCATTACTGTTGTGAAGTTGTGGGGGAGGTAAAGAGAAAGCATTCTGCAGTAGTTTTACAGTTTTCTGAGCTCATAAAACTGCGGGGTCTTTCTGAACTTCTGTAGCTCACATGAACTAGACTGCAGGAGAAAATGGAGGATGGATAGCAATGTCAGATTCATCTCAGCTAAGAATTCTGCACTGGTTTTGTTTTCAAGAAGATCAGAGGAATAAAAAAAAAAGAAATCATGAAACACAGCCTACCTGATTTTCAAGTTCAACGTTCTTATGATCCACTTCTGGATGCATACCTAGCAATAGCTGTTCTTATTTTTAGAGAGCCTAAAAGCACACTAAACAATCACGGTTTGTATGAGTCATGCTTCGAAAAATCCTATCTTCTGTGCTAAGCAGTTGTCATGAAACAAAGCTTCCCATTACTTTTGACATTCATTTCAACAGCAAATCTTGACACTACAAGTTTTCTTCTTTGCCACAGCCCTAGATTATTGCAATTTGTTCTACCTTTCGAATTCCAGCTCTTAACAGATTCCTTCAAATCACCCAGTTGGTCAGAGGTGGTCCCTATTGCAAAAGAAATCCACATATTGTAGCTCAGAATTTTGACTATACCAAAGTCTACACATCACTTCATAAAACCTACTCACCTAAGCCTTTCATCCTTGTTTTTAATCCTAATGGTTGATACTTTGTAAACTGTTACCATAAAAAAAAGTGGATCAAGTACATAGGCAATTCATGTTAAACAAAATTATTGCATTATTCTACAAAGAACAAATGAGATATTTAAAATTGATAACACTTTTCTAAAACTGAACCCACGCACTTACAGGTAATTTACAAGATACTGTGATTGTGTAAACATGATGATCTTTTTCTGCTCCCTGAAAAACTGCACATCACACGTAACCTGATACAAGCTGTAAACTGTTACAACTAACTTACTGAAATAATCTATATTTTCCTACATTGAATTAGGATGGGAGTGATTTTGTTGTGTTGTGACTATTGACAAGAAAAAAAAATCCTTACAGGTAATGTAATTTTGAGATTAATTACTGATAAATACTCTGGAGCAGTACTAGAGTTGGAATTCAGTTGCCTAAACGACAGGCATCTCTTACCCTTTGACATACCCAACACCAATCTGTGCTAGGCCTGCATTGCCTATGGCAAAGGACTGTAGGAAGTTCTCACCCTTCCCAAGAAGCAGCTAGTATCCAGGTGCTACTGCATTTAAAACTGCAGTAGACATATGTTTAAGCAACAAACATCACTCTAAGAAAAATCACTGTGTACACGCATATTAAGTACAGTCTGACATATCAGTGTCTCCTGCTCCAAATAGCATTTGTATCTTATTATTGTTGTTTTTTTTCACCGTGTTACACAATTTCAGGAAGCTAAGTTCTAAATGTTTATTTTACCTTTATATTTCTGTCAGAAATGTTAATAGCGTCTCCACTGATACTGACAACTGGATTATTGTAAGCTATATTACATATTAACACCATTGATACGGAAATTGTATGTAACAACATTATGAATACTGAAAAGTAACTATTTTATGAACGTAGTCTGTGAGATGACTATGTGACTATGATGAGGCACCAACATTTCTGCTGTAAATACGTTCTGCTGCTAAAGCTTGTGGGATGCTCACCATATGCCTCGAATGAATGCAAGCATGTAAGTCCTGAACCAAAATTAGATCTGTTGAACTTTTTCTGTGTAGTACATAAGGACCTACAGTCCAGGCACAGCTGAACAGGGAAAGGCAAACTGTGATTTTATTGTGAGAGATGGGTGGTCAATACAGATCTGAAATTAGGAGGATTGCAGCAGTCAGGGAGACAAAAATTATAGATCAAAGGAGAACGAGTTACTATTGCTTCAGAAATCACTGCCAGTCACCTGGAGCTCTGTAACTGGCACCGTACAAGATCTCATCCTGTCCCAGATAGAAAATTTATTTCATTCAACAGTTAGAGCAAGCAGAAACAAAAGCACAATCACTAAAGCGGACATCCAGTAATTTGCAATATTGTGGAAATCCTCATTTTCCTCGTCCTGCTGAAAAGCACTTCCCACGAACAATGAGAGATGATATCACTCTTAAATACAAGTAAGATTTTGATATAAATAACAATTGTCAGCTTGGAGTTAATTACATTTTTTGCTGAGATTACCTTTGTCTAAAAACAATGCATAATAATATTACACTAGATAATTTTTTTTTTCAAAAATAATCAAAAATACTTTACACTTATCTTCATGTGCAAAAGGCCTTTTTATTTCAAAACTTGTTATGTTTAACATTTTTAATGCTGAATATGGCAAAGTGTATCATCTTTATTACTGAACCAGTAAGCAATTCACTATTGCTCACAATGCAAAACTAGAAAGTATTATATGACATCAGTAAATAATGGAGGGTGGGAGTTAGTGCTTTTTCTACACAATAGGCAGCCAAACTGCAAGTCATTACCATAGCCAGCTCTGGATGATAAAACAACATACACAGATCCCATAAGCGATTGAGTTTAAATTCATGGCAGAAAAATCTCTCCAAGACTATCGAGCAGAAAAACATGTCCTCTAGCTCAGGAAGATCCTCAGCTGCAGTATCCCAGGAATCTGAGAATATACACAGATGCAAATATGACTGTTTTTTCCCCCATGTTCTTTGCTCTTTTCCTAGGCATCTTATACATTTGGCTAGAGGTTTTTACCAGAGCAAGTATAATTAGGAACCTGCACATTTAGGTGGCGAGGGGGAATATTTAGCAGCCTTCTTGTTGTAAATACGCAATATCTGCATACACTTATTTTTACTTTGAGGCATGTAACTTTCTTCCTCCTGAACAGAACTCTTTTAAATGTGAGTCTCCCTCCGACAGTTACATTCAAATTCAGAAGGACTATTAGTAATTAATTTTCCTTTGTTATTAATTATTTCGGTTAACCGTTCCAGAAAATACACAGCAATAGGTACTACAGATGCATAAATATTATTCAAGATCAAATAGTCAGAATCTAGTTGAGAAAAAAATACACACTGAAATGAAATACAATATGGACAACTGATTGATCACCATAAAAACTAGGACAGTGTTTAGGCTTTAAATGAATGAACTGATTTCAGAGAATAACAGTTGTTGTTTTCAACCAATATAAATCATGACCCTTTATTAGCAGAGGAAAAAAAATGCAACAGTCTGTTTCAACCTCTGCACACCCCACAGTACAAAACCAAATTATAATAAGAGACGTCTTCTGCTTCATATATTAAATCACAACTAGTATTGACAAACAATAAAATATGTTCAAAGCCAACAAAAATTGGCACAAACAGTTGGAAGAAATATTTTCCTGTGTCTAATGTGATCATGATAAAGCCTTCCCCCATCATTTAGTAAATAAACAAGCTTAATTAATGTATTTGTTAGATATTTTCAGACAGATTTATTCTTTTGATCTCTCTTCTTCTCATTTCATTGTTTACCATTTTATTTCCACCAGGATTCCCAAGATGTACTGAGATCTCTGAATTGTTTACTGTCTTTAAAATAATTATTTCTGTCACAAAGCACTATGTCCAGTATATACCAGTTTTCTACCATGACAGCGACTAATGTCCAAGAACTCTAATGAGCCATTAAAGCTCTAAGCTGTCACAATTTGAATTAAGATATATTGAAAAACATTTCTGAGTGGTTTAAGTTCTTTTCTGTGTCATCGAAAAACTTGTGGAACCCATTCCAAGGTGTCATCACACCAAGCAGATGGAAATCTGTGTCAATACATTTGAATCTAAGTTTCCTACACAATCTTACCAAATGATAAAAGAGCATAGTACAATAATGTCTTTGCATTTAAACACACAACTGGTAAAAAAACCCACCACAAAAAAAACCCAAAACAAAATACATGTGCTCCAGAACTGATCCATGCATTCTTCACTTCTACATTAAATAGAAACATGCCCAATACGAGATTTTTAAAGATGTCTAAGTTTTTGGTTTTGTTTTCACAGGCATAAATCTAATTGACAAATTCCATCTGGAAGAAAGAAGAAAAACTTTCCTCATGAGGACAGTCAGGCAGTGAAGCAGGTTGCCCAAAGAGGTTGCACAACCTTCAGCCTGGGAGATTTTCAAGTCCCAACTGGAGAAAACCCTGAGCAACTGGTTGGACCCTGTAGCTGACCCTGCTTGAGCAGGAGGTTGAACTGGAGAGTTCTTGAGGTCCTCTCAACTGATATTGTCCTATAACCCTATGGTAAATTCATTGCTTGTATAAAACATCAAAACAAGGTGTTGGTATCAGCTTCTGAAGAGTGATGTGTTACTGAAGATCTGTTTCACTTTCAAAACACAAATTGAAGAGTCAGCTTTATTGACTCTCAAAATAGTCTCATGCCTAAAAAGAGTTGTAACTAAATATAGACCAGAGTATTTCAGCCATTTAGAAGTCTTCGTCCTACACCCAATTCTGCAGCCTCTTATCCTCAAGTGGTTCATTTGGTTCTAAAAAGTTTTTCCTTCTTAATGTGACAAAGGCAAATATGTGATATAACTAAATGAAATATGAGCACAGCCTGAGTTACTTAATTTAGTCATTGCTACCACAAAGCTTTCTTGAAATTGTAACTTTTAGCAAACTAAAAAGCATTTGATTTTGAAGCAAAAATCAGCAGCTACAATTGGTCGCTGTTACTAATATCTGCCATTCAAACAGATGGCAGGAATAAAACCCACAGAGCAGGTGTATTCTTTAATCAGAATCAGAAAGTTGTTGATTAGCAGTTTTATACAATCATTTTTTAACAAAAGTATTTACATCAAAAAGGAGCTGAGTTTGGGTAATGATAGGTTCAAAAAGAGATACAGAAAAAAACCCCTAAATTTCCACTGAAGAACTCAGTCCTAATTGGCATTCTGTTCATCCTGTGCACAAGGGAGAATGTTTAAAAGTAAAGTTCAGCACTGTTCCAAGAGTATCCTTGTGAGAATAATCAGAAAAACCTAAGACACTGTTTCAGCACTGAAGAATGCTTTGTCTTAAAGAGAAAACTCTTATCATAAACTGCCACAATGTGATAATGAATTTATTCATCCACATATATGATGTATTTTTAATTGATACCTTACTTTCCACTCTCATTTGTGTTTAAAAAGTTTGAAAAAACTATTACTAGTTGAAAATTGATGATTCTTTTCCTTCTTCCTCTTTAACTGCATAAAAATGTTCTTGAGTAAGCTCCCACGCAAAATATGAGTAAAAACATACAATGATAAAATTGACTAAGAAATAAGTTTCTCAGACTCCACTTCCACAAATGGTTTGTATAAACCTCTCCCTGCCTCTCTATTTATTACCATTTCTTTGCTTTTTATGTAGGAAATAATTTATACCGATACTAGCTTATTGGGACAGAATGGCTTCCCCATCTATTCCACAGCAGGTCAAACAAATCAGGAAAGTGAGCACAAGCTCTTCTAGGTTAGATGGTGGCAGGTTTCCACAGAGGCTTCCTTAATAAAGCTGAGGAAGAGCAAGCTGTAATTTATAACATCTCCTACAGCAGAAAATGCACTAAAAGCACTATATATCTTTATTCAAAAGAAAGACAGTAAGGTCTCAGGCATGGCCTTAGATCTAGTTTAAAAAGGAAAAGAAGTGACAGGTGTGCTCACAAAACAGACAGAAATGAATAAGAAAAGAAAGATTGCATTCATCCTACAATATACTGCTGAAGTCTTTACCAGATGAAGAAATGAGATCTTATTCAAACAAAGCCACATTACCTACATCTTGGTTTCCTTCTGGAAAAACAGAGAAGGCTATTATATAGATAAAATACCAATAACACCTAAGAGCATTTCCTTCTCTTCCAAGAGTTTTTTTGATACCATTTAGAAGTTTTTCTTTGAATCATTATTTGTAATCCTAACTGTATTAAAAATTGTAAAATAAATGTACTACTTTCAAGAAGTCTGTGGATCAACTCCCTCCTTTCCCTTTGTTGAATTAAGATTTTATGTTTGTTTTCTTTTAAGATGATCTATACAAATAAGTCATAAACAAATACAGCCTACTGAAATATTAATTTATGTTAAATAATTGTAGTCCACAATTTTATGTTGTTCACAATTGCTTTTACTGAGCATACAATAACAATCAATCTATTCCTGATGGTAACTGATCTTAAAATTTCACATAGCTCAGTGTTTTCCTTGTATGCTACAGTTTCAGGCATAACTAACATAGTATTAGCATTGATCTTAATGAATTCCTCTTACCATTAAGTCTGAAGTTACCTAGACTAATTGTTATCTAAGAATCTCCCAGCTACCACATAAAGTTAGATTAGAGCTGAGGTAATTTATTCAAAAAAGCCTATACAATTAAAGACCTGAAATCCATATTACAGCAATGGAATATAAAAGATTTAAGAGTTCTAAACAAAAAACAAATTACTAATTTTTTCCATAAACCCTTCAGTCATGTAAGTGAGCAAAGTTTAGAAGTCCTTTCTGTGCCTCATCAGTGACAATTTATGTGGTTTCTTATACTGCATCAGTGAAAGAAACAAAGATTGCTGTGGAGGTGAACTATAACACAGATTATAGAAGTGTTTTATTAAATAATTACCCTTATTAATCCAGTTCATTGGCAGTGACAGAAACAAGTGTTTCCAAGTTACAACAGGGAAAACATTTTTGAGAGTTGAGAGTAATGCCCTCTGATTTGCCTGTGCTTTTGGACGGTAGGAACCTTTGGTGGTTAAATGTGTGACAAGTGGGTTTAAACCTTCTATCTTCTGCTTAATGAAAAAGATTTGTGACAAATTGTAACAAGACAATGCTGGTTTTTTCTTGCAGATGTGTATTGTATTAGTTCTCAGCACTGTCCTGAAAATTACCTTTCCTCTCCTATTGGAACACCTTGGCTTGCCCTTTCTTGCAAAAGACAGCCTAGGACTTCTGTGAGGTCTGTGATTAAATTCCACATGAACTGAAAGATCTGTTTATACCCAAATGTCTTTGTTTTTGGAAAACATATAATAGCCGTTATATTCTGTGTGAATATGATAATCTCATTCTGTTTGCGATGTTTATTAAGGAAAACGGACACATAATCTAGTCACTGGGGAAATCTTTTTCATAGAGTTAGCAAACAGATATACTAATTATGCAGGAAATTTATTGCATTTGTTTCTTCTCAGTCACTTCAACCATTTTCTAAACTTGCAAACTCCAATCATTCACTTCCCAGTCATCAAAGCTCAATAAATAACCACAATGGTCTTTTAATTCTTAGACTTTAGGAACCCTCAGTCCTCTTATATCAACAAAGAATAAAACACCCTAAATCAATACTGTCCTTTTTATGCAAGTTGAACAAAGTGGCCTGGATGATAAAAGGTCTTCTATCACTTGGAAAGAAATTACTTCTGCTGTAGGTGTAAGATCCATGCCAGCACATGTCTGCAAGTGGGGGTACTCAGCAAAGGACAACTGCAGCTTCCTGAGACTTCCCAGCAGCCTTCTGTCTAGTAGAAGATTCAGTGTAAAAATCTGAACTGTAGAGAAGCACAGAACTCTCTGAATTTATGCATATTCGTTTTTTAAATTGTATGAAATAACAAAGGAAAGAGAGTAAAAGAAATGCAGAAGAGAGCTTGGCAAAAACAAATACTGAAAAAATCTCAGAAATAAAAAGAATCAAAACGAAAATCCAGCTGGAACTTTCTACAGGCAAAACTGACTGAGCCAAATTGATTGTGAACAGCTCGTAGCAGAAGTTTCTATTAGTAACGTCTGGTTGCCTTGTATATAAAATTAAGACAACTTTATATTAGTATTAAGATAATAAAAATAGGCTTTCCTTTGATATTCTGTTCAGCCTGCATCAAAGGTAGATGAAAGCAAAGATTTCCATCCGCATATACTTTAAGACCTTCTTCATAATTTAGTCTACCAGTTCAGATGAGCCTGGTATTACTTCCCTCCTAACAGTACGGTCATCTGATGATAATCTTCCAGGTAACACTGAAAGCTTTAAATAGGAAGTTTGTATTCTTTCTGATTGAATTTTAGTGGTAGATTGCATACTATTACTCTAAGTGCATTCTTTATGTTTTACTTGTATTTTATCAGTCTTCACACACTGTATCACCATATTTAAGACAGTAAGTGTAATTCTCCTCTGGTTTCCTACATCAGCCTTCTATACAGTGACAGGTTTCCTGAACTCTCTTCCTCATAGAGAAAAAAATACAGACAACATCCAGGTGATGGCGTAACTCAGATATTCTAAGTAACTCAGTGGAGAAGCTTCCATCTCAACACTGACCGCAAAAAGTGTGGGAAATGGCATTCTTGGAGGAGATAAGCCTCTGCAAATATACTCTTGCTTCCTGTTAAAGATAGTTTTACGAATAATGTAAATCTTGGAAGAATGTGTAGATTCAAAGATGTTTCACAGTAAAAGGAAGAAAGTAGAGAACATTTTTTTGTTCCAAAACATAAGAATTCTATTGTCTAAGTAAAGATTAGATTATGGTTTACAGCTGTCAAGCGGAAAGGCTTACATTGCTTCTGCAGCTGGCATTTGATGTAAGAAAATACCTCAGTAATGGAAAAGAACTCAGCCTTGTTTCTGTTGTATGAAAATCATCATAAAACAGGCTGTTACAATGTTAACTTAACCCTTTAAAACTGAAGCAGCAGTCTTGCATTTGTAAGAACAGGTGAACATAAAAAACATCTGTAATAATATGCCATGTATGCAAGCATGTTTGTTCCTGTATTTTATCCGTACCTCTCTTCTGCAATGCTGTTTTGTTACACTTTGCCTAGTTAAACAGAGCTGCTACAAGAAAATGTAATTCTCGGTCTTTAAAGTTTGCCCTTCAAATTCAGATGAAAAAAATCTCAGAGATCACTCAATAGAACAAATCCAACTAGCAAGGCATACAACATTAAAGCAAGTTAAGAAATAAACCCCAAACATTTCCATTTTAAGAAACAAATTAAAATTTTTCTTTTTTTTTATCCAACCCCTATTAGAAATGCTGTAATAATGCAAAACAGGCAAGAAACACTACAGTTAATCTTCATTGTTATGTAGGTACCACTTCACATATCACAGAACCCTCCCCATACTCATGCATCTCTTCTGTTCTTTACCCCCATTGACCATCGAAGCAGATACAGCTAGCTAGAGACCAAAATTTTTTAGATAACTATGCATTATTTATATGGTTAAACAACACATCTGTAATCAGTTTAAAATTATTAGGAAAATGAACACAGAACATATTCTGGAATATTATAATCACCAAACTATAAATACTTGTAAAACAGCAATGCTTTAAAGCTGTTTCAACTAAAAAAAAGGATAACTACCATGAGAAAAATGTACTTTGTACAAAGGGGATCTAATGTCTGGGCACTTTATTCTCTAAGCTGATAGGAAAGGCCAACACCGCTGTTTAAATTCTGATGCCATAAGGCCTATTCCCTCTGCATAATATTAAGTTCAGAAAGGTTTTGTGGTACTGGCTCTTAGCTTTCGATAAGGAGCTCAGCACAGAACAGCTCCTGGGGTTAGTTTCAGATATATCACCTTTTCTCTTTTGACATTACTGTAGTGAAAATATCCAATAAAATCTCTTACTTTTCCTAGTATATAAATAAGGAACTTGGAAAGTTAGCAGTCTGGACCTCCTTTGGACAGTAGTCATGAAAGACTACCTCTTTTGGATTTTGCTTTCAAATTAAGCATTTTTTAAACAGCTAAAGTACTTTAAGAGGTCTACATTAACATATATACAAATGTACAAATATTTTGTTATTCACAGTGTTATTTTTCATTCATCAAGTTTTCCTTTAAAAATGAGATTCTTTGAAATGCAGACAGCCAACTCACTTTACATTGAAATGGAGTTTCAGAAGTAAAATTCCAGACACACAAAATTTTAACCTTTTCCATAAGTAGAATTTTACAATGAGCCTTTGACATGACAATAATGTTTATCACCCATTTTCCACATATACCCTTTTAAACAGTTAAATATTGAATAAGCTGAATGATGAAATATTCTGTATGGTGATGGAAATGGAGGAGATGCATGGTACACAAACACTTACATACAAAAGAAGCTCTGAATATGAAGCTCCATAAGGCACATAATTTTGCAAGACATTTTGAGTGTTTTCAAAGGTAGAGTCCATTGCAACAAGTTGCTAAAATTCTTTCATCCTAAACTGTGGATGTGACTTGTAGAGTTCAAGATTCTAAACTCGTTTCTAAAGAAACCTTACAGTTAACTTTAATTACAGCTAAAAACATCAAATGGAAAAACAGTTATAACATACTAACCTATATTTCTGCTGTACGAACTCTGAAAGTGTTAGCTTCATCATAAGGAAAAGCAAATAAAGTACCGAAAGCTATTTTTTCCCAAGTATATCCATTCATAGCCTGTCCAGTCCTACAGTAACATGGTTTTAATTAATCTCAATCAACAAGATTAGTTTACCTGTGCACTTGTCTATATGAAATGAATATAAATATTACAGTATCACCTATGCATTTAAATCACAAAGCTCATCAACTTCTGTTGGCAAGGTGAAAGATAAAAGCCACAGAAGGTCCTTCCCAGACTCTGTCACTAATGATAAACAGCATTAACTGCTTCTGCAGACACTAATGCTGCTATCTTGGGAACACAGGCAGCCACCATGAGAACTTTACAGCTTCACTAATCATACTCTTGTTTGTCACAGAACACCAAATAAAATCCCAACAAGAAAAGGCAATAAATATTAACTGCTATGAACAAAGGAAGGTCACATTAATATGTAGATCTTCAAATACAAGATGCTTTCTTCATTAACTAAATAACTTGTTCATTATTATAGAGTGTCAAGGGGGCGTAAGGGAGAAAATACATTAAAAAAAAATCCCTGATTGAGAGCTTTAATATATTATCTACTCAACATTTAATATTTACAGAAAAGGGGTTTTAGCTTGCTCTACTTGTAGTTCAAGGTTGTAAGATATTTCTGTCATCTATTTTATAACCCACTTTTGTTGTTGAGCTTCTGCTTTACCGAGAAATCGACAGGTAAAGTTTGGGTTTGGTCTGCAATTTCCTCTCCCCCCCCCCCCCCCAATGTTTTGATTTTTTTTCTAATTCGAAAGAATGTTGATGGCATAGCTGGATACCTTCATGTTTCTTTTTGATCACAGAGCTACAGTGACAGTTTCCAATTTTTCCCCCAATAATTAAGTTAAATTATCCCTACCATACACTGCCTAATACTCCCTTAAAAAAGTAGTACCAGGTAGACTTGAGCTGCCACCAGTGCCCCAGTGTCTATGTGGACATATGCTGAGGTCTTGTGATACAGCTAGATCAATAATAGTTTTATTATACAAATGCTTGGTGAAGGATTAGCAGGACCAAAAAGAAGTGAGCATGCCCAAACTCTCTTCTCCTTTGTATAATGCTACACCTAATCCAAATATATTATTTATACCCAATTAGTCCAAAGGCTTTACATCTATTTTTTTCCCTTTAGTTACCCTAAGCCCCTGTGTACACCCTGGCAAGCTGATCCCGCCTTCCCTTCACCCAACAGCAATCACAAGGCACTCTCTGCACGAAACCCTGGGCTACACCTCCTCACGATGTCATGCACTCTCCTGAGAAACGAGAGAAATTATGTAAGATTAACATGACCAGATCCTCCACCATTATTACCGTAAAAAAGTTGCACAGGCTGGTGCCAAAAGAGGGTGTGAGGTGCACTAGTGAGGCTATGTCGGGCTACAAAAATGATCCGAGGGCTGGAGCACCTCTCCTATGAGGACAAACTGAGAGAGTTGGGCTTGTTCAGCCTGGAGAAGAGAAGGCTGTGGGGAGACCTGATTGCAGCCTTTCAGTACTTAAAGGGAGCCTATAGGAAAGATGGGGACAATCTGTTTAGTAGAGACAACAGTGACAGGATGAGGGGTAATGGTTTTAAACTAAAACAGGGTAGGTTTAGGCTGGATATAAGGAAGAAATTCTTTACAATGAGGGTGGTGAAACACTGGAACGGGTTGCCCAGAGAGGTAATGGAGGCCCCATCCCTGGAAACATTCAAGACGAGGTTGGACAGGGCTCTGAGCAACCTGATCTAGTTAGCGGTGTCCCTGCTCGCTGCGGGGGGGTTGGACTAGATGACATCTAGGGGTCCCTTCCAACCCAAAACTTTCTATGATTCTATGATTCTATGTATGTAAAGCCTTCTGGGAGTACAGGAAGAAAGCTCGAGTGAAATGATCACCTCAGAGCAAGCAAATCAGAAAGCCTCACCTCTCAGCCCTCCTTATGCAGGCACCTTCCCCTCTCTTCTGCGGTGGTACCAACCTAGGCCCAAACATGGCTTCACAACAGCCAAAGCATCACTCGACAGCACCATGTTGACATGATCTTTCTTGTACGCAAGTGCTGAAGATAAAACAAGATTAACAGCCTGTGAAGGGCACAATAGTCCTTCTGTCACGGCTCAACAATACCCTTAGATATATAACCGCAGACTCAAGCACATGTGAGAAACCTGAACATTAACTTAATTATTCGAGATGCGGTGAAAATGGTATTTCGATAATCACTTTAATACCATACTAAAAAGACAGAATTCTTCACATGCAAAAATATTTAGGGATATATTCAAACTGATCTTCAGTTGGATGATTCTTTCATATGTATTACTTCTCTCAGAATAAATCATTTCTATTTTTATATACTGATGGATATTAATGATGAAAGGTTCAGAAAAAGACAGTAAAGCTAGTTCAGCCATTCACATAGACACCTGATTCTTTCCTGAGATCATTTAAAGTCAAATTCAAATAGAACAGCAGGACCCCAAAATGGTATTTCAGACGAGGCACTTTCAAACAAGACTGTTGTTTCACTTTCAAGCAAAAGACTTTTAGAATTCATTCATCAAAAGATAAACAAACATAAGAGACTATCATGCAGGTACAGCAGATACAACAGAAAAAGGGAAAAAAAAATCATCACACCTTTGACAAATGGGAGATAAAAGTAGATAATAGGAAGCAAACAGTGAACCAGATTAAAGTCACTATCTTGAGAACTTGTTTCAATTCAGATCCATTCAGCAGAGAGCTACTTCACAGCAAAATCTCAAGTTTTAAGAAGTAATCACAAAAAAGCTGTCATAGCAAAACATATGGTCATGTAATAACCGAATATTCTACCCTATTATTCTGCTAGGACATAAGACTTTCAGTGAAGTAACCATGAAGCAATATACTTTCAATAGTCTGATCGTAAGAGTAGGTCTCACTGTTGTAAGAAAATTGAGTAGAGGAAAAGATCATGCATGTGAAAGCTTCCTAAAATCAAAACTTTGCCTGTTATGAGCAAATTCAGATACTTCTAGTCATAAATTACAGGCTTCGAAAGCACTCATCTCTCAAGGAAGAAAGCTATTAAAAATCATAATAATGGGTGAGACTTAAAAGGGCAACTGGATGAAAGTCATGTGCCTCTATTTGAGAGTGAGAAGCAGATAATTAGCAATGGCTTACTTCGCGGGACTTTCTTGGCTTTTTCCTTAGTGCCAACAAAGTGGTTCCTCTAGAGTGTGAGCTAGAGAAATTAAGAACTTACTCCAATTAATCCTCTAGAAGAACCTGTTTCTCTCCCTTGCAGAAGCTTAGAAGTTAGCAAAATCCAAAATTCAGGAAAACAAGTTGGGGAAACTGAAGCCAAGCAACGTTAGCTTATCACGAGGAGAAAATATCTGAAGAACAGTGTGTGACATAAATTCCTTGTCCTCCTGTTGCATTAAAAAATAGGGTTGTTAGAGAGTAAACCACATGGATTATCCTAATACTGAAAAATATTTGAAAAAGTTGTATATATCCAATATAGTAAGTGAGGCCAAAACCACGCTCCTAAGTTCAACCCATATTGTTTTCTGATCTAAAATTCTGAGCTTGGACTTGGCAGTAATGCTCACAGTGAAAACTCTTATCCATATGGTCATGAAATAACAGTGATTTCAGGTGAGTTCCTGCAAGAAATTCTGTGAAGTACCATAAATAACATTATGGCTCCACATGAAAGACTTGTCTAGGTTTTTGAAGAATAATGCATTCTACTATATTACTAATAGAGATCAACTGGGCTTTATGATAGACACGGGCACTTCTTCCACCACCCTTCCAAGGGGCCATATCCTTCTTAGTCATCTCAGGGTGCAAGGAAACTTTTATATCTACTTCAAAGTTCTGTTTGGGATATAGTGTGTGGAAATGACCAGCGTCAAAAACAGCAATTAATTGTACCAATTACAGAATCTCTTTTTAGCGGCCTAGCAGAGAAATATATCAGCTGTTGTACTACTGACTGGGGAGACCATCTTAGGAAAAAAATACCAAGACAATCACCCAATTTGATAGTATCTTTCAGGACTGAGTTTTGGGTAATATTTGTTCTTCTGATCCCCTCCCAGTGAGAACGTGTGTACTCTTCCTCAAAACATATTTACACTATGCTAATTGTTTTAGATATTCCCAATGGAACATTACTTCAGAAAACATATAAGTGATCACCTATTTGAGAGCAGGAGCTACAACTACCTTTGAAATTCTGTCGTACCCTAGTGTTTAAATTGCCAATGCCCTGCTTCAGTGACTGTCTGACACAGGTGCTACAATGATGTCAAGAGCCATCAGAGGGAATCAGCCAGAACGTAACACTGCTAGGTGATGGAAGAACCTGTCACAGCAAGAGGGACAACAAACAGAGACAGAGTTAGAGGCAATTTTTCTGTGGTCAGCAGTTCCACTACCACTGTGCCAGAAGCAGGGAAAATTTCCTGTGGGAACAAAGCAAGAATTTTCAACAGCTGCCTACAAGGGACCTTTGAAATTTGTAGCCAGTAGACAATAGCAAAGACATGGCAAGAAGTACATTAGAAATTTAATCTTGCAAAGTTAACCTTGTTAAACTTTATTACAATATTTAAGTGTTTAATTTCAGATATAGTTCCAGTGGAAGCTTACTCTTCTGCTTTAAGTTAATCATCTGCATAAACATGTGCAGGTTAAAGATCAGAACCTGAATCTATAAATTCTGGTAGAATGAACCATAATTTATCTGTATTTTCAATTAAACTTATTTCAGAGGAATCAGTCACCCCTGCATAAGTGATGCAGTAACTTAGGAATTCACTAATCTAGAGGATAAGCACTGCACTTGCACGTATGGCAATCTAATAGAAAACGCTGCTGTTCTGTTCTACAACAACATGGTCACTCCCTTGTTGCAAGCAGCTCAAATGGAGCAGTTTCTTTTCTAGAAAAGACTTCTGAAAATTGTTTTACAAAGTTGCTTAAAAACTACATTCAAAAGTGACTCTGGATTAATAATTCACTCACACAGAGCAGTATGGATACTGCAACAATAAAAGATAGCAGATTTTATTTATGTAGCTGAGACCTGCTACTCTTCTCAGCTTTTAGCGGTGTCATTTCCATAGTATGCAAGTCCAATATTCTCAGATGCTAAAGCTGACTAATATTTAGAAGGATAATAGAATATAGGCCCCTGTCTATAAACAGTATATGATTCTTTATTATCTCAAGTAGAATCCTTATACTAAATAGACATTAACAGAATTTTAGTGTATTTTAATTTCCTGTATTTAAAATATGCACATTTCACATCTCATAGCTGCACTTAATTTTTTCTTCCTTCAAACAGCAGATAAATACAGGATCATTTCTTCCAAGCGAAGGGATCAGTTGGAGGTCCCAGATATTTTTCCCCTTCAGTACTATAATAAGTGATAAATTATAACAAATTGCAAGCCTAACAAAACAACACTTTAAACTGTATTGTCATAGTTATTATAAAATTCCTGGTTCATTGCATTTTGGCATTTTATACAACTGGTTCTGACAGTGATTAACATGGTTTGGACTTCTGCTGTTTCACCCAAGAGAAATAAAACACCAAAATCTCTGCAGGTGTGTAATGGGCCAGGGATTCACAATCTGTTCTGCAAAGTCAGACTTCAAAGACTTCGAAAACAAAAATCCTGAAGTTGGCATTGCCTCTGTAACCATTTAAAGGTTTTTGCATATTTCAAGGAGTTCTAATTTCAATGTTTTAATCAGCACAGTTACTCAACATTTTTCTGTAACAATTTAACCAATGCATGACAAATTCTCCATTAGCTTCGAGTTTCACAAGCCAAATAACGAGTAAATGTGAGACTAAATAACAAAGCAATCTAAATTATTAAGTACTTATTAGAACCTGAAAGGGGTTTTCACTTATTTGAAGCACACTGTACAACTTATCTGATGCATATGGGTGGTTAGAATTATATAGCAATTACAACACGGCAATCAGATAGTTGCACCTGTAGTAAAGGAGCCTCAGGACAACATCCCTAATTGCTTCTGTGATTACCTGTCTAAAACTAACACAGAACTTATTGAAGAAATCTTAAAGTTCAGGCTATAATTTCAAGTCCTTTAACACTGGAAAAAGAATTAAAATATAAACTCGAAAATAATATTTTTTTCTAAAAATGATCATACAAAAACTCTGTCTTGTGTGTTACAGAAATATCAAAAACGTATTTTATGATTAAATCTGTTAAGAAGAGGAGAAGACAATCACTTGGTACGTTTCTTTGTGGCTTGGTTTTGATTTTCTTTTAAAGTGTATTTCCTTATATTCAATATACTTGCTTTCATAAGCACATTAAGAATTTTTTTGCTCCCTACCCACCTGGTATTTTGCTTGACATACGGCATCTATTTTGAAATTATGACTCATTTGTTCTTCAAAAGCATAGCCTCTTAACTATGAGAGGAAATATATTGGTCTTAAAAGAAGACTGAAGTAGTACTGTAGACAACAAATAAAAATAATTTCCTTTCCATTTCTCCTTAGTTAGAGATTATAAACCTTATTTCAATGTTCACTTATAAACCTTAGGGTCACAGTTTCAAAATATGAATCAGAACCAAATGAGTAATTCTAATACAATGTAAGCCAATGGAAACTGTTTATAACATTTTGCTGAAAAGTCGGTGAAAACTATTGATCTAAACCAAAAATAAAATTATCCTCTTGATCGTAATAAAATAACATTGGTGGAAGGAACAAGCCAAGCAAATCTACCACAAGAGGAAGGTTATAAGAGTTGAAGTACCATAAGATGTTAAGCATTGTCCTTACTAGATGAGAGTTAACTCACAAAAGGTGGTGTCATTTTAGTTCCACAGCTGTTCAGGATTTAAGAGAGTTAGGTTTGAGTGAGTCATCCAGAACAGCATCATCCTATGCACTGCCCTGGCTCCTAACTCGGCTGAGTGCGATGGATAGCCGCTGTCTTAATGCCTCTGCTTCTCCCTCTGTGTTGTATCAGCTTTTGTATCAGACCTTTGAGCTTGAGGAGGAGGTGAAACAAGCAGATTGTCTGATAAGAGCAGAAGTCAGAGTTCCTGAATTTTGAGTCTCAGAAGTCACCTAGTTCAGTATGATTCATGCCAATTGTTATTGGATGTGATTTCTTGTTTTGTTTGGGGGTTTGATTTTTTGTTGTTGTTGTTTTGTGCATAGGCACAGAATGAGAGAAAAACACCAAACTTCATTCACTAAATCCTTATACCTATGATCAGCTTTTTCCTTTCCATGTGTACTTTATAACGACATAAGTTTACAAGAGTATGAGTATTATTAAAATATTTTAATCCTTTCTTTCAGTAACATGATGTGACCAAACTTGGACTCCTTGACTCTGTGTCAAGAATGAAATTTACCTTAAAGAAAAAGTGTTCTTCTGTCTTGTAAAGACTTTTTTTCCTTCAACCGGTAAAGTTATCAATAGCTTTAGGAGTCAGTTATAATTAAAATCAGTATCTTCCATTAATTTAAAAAAAAAAAAGCCACAGCATATTCTTTATTAACAATTCCATATTTTTAAATTTTCTTTAAAATTTTAGAACTTTAGTGCTCTGCGTGAGTTATAATATTGTCAGCCTGAGGGAAATTAAGAGATAGCCAAGTAACAAAAGCAATTGTATTTGCTGTTCTTGGACACCCACATACTACACATAAACCTGCTGCAATTAGACTCCACACAAAGACTTCACTAATACTAAGCAAATATCGCAGTTAAAATACAATACTAAACATGGCTGAAATAAAAGTACTGAGTCTAGAGAGAGAGAATACAATATAAAAAAAGAACAGTGAAATCATGGTATAAGAGGAAAAAAGGTGAAAGTCATACTCTACAGAAGAAAGGGCATTTAATAAAGAAAAGCCATAAAGCAGGAGGATATAGGGAGCATTTTTCAGTGTTTTGCATAGAAGATGATTGCATACAGATGCCTTCCCATGGGAATTTAGGAAACTCGACACAGAAACTTTACAGTACTGATACAAACTCCACCCATCCATTAGATAACAGCTGGAGAACTAATATGTGTATGACTTTTGAAAAGTAGATTTTCAACGTAACATTATATGCTAAATTCTTTCCGATCACAAACAATTCACACACTCATGAGAATTTTCTTGTAGTCATTAGTCACCATTATTATTGATGTTGAGGAATAATCACTTCAGTGAACAGTATGTAGCCATGACTGTATCGTGTGGCCTCCAGGGTGCCTGTATCTGAAAACTTATAGGCACAACATACAAAATAAGAATGTGAAGAGTTGCTGTGTGCCACCAAATGAGAGCAAAATAATAATTTAGCATAACAACATACAGAGCAGAAGCCCAGATGATGTGTGCCTTCAGTACGTCCTGTATCTACGTATAATCTACTTGGAGAAGTAATTATTAGATTGACAAAGTACTTCAAAAGCGAGTTATTCAAATCTGGACAGCAGAAATAAACAACCAGAATACATTAGAATATTCAAGTATTATGGATTCAAATATCAAAGAATGCATAACAAAAATGATGCTAATTTCCCCCCTGTTAAATAACAACAAAAAAAAATATTACTAGCTTCATTATCAGCTAAGTATGTGTGGTAAAATATTAATTTCCTCCCCTATTACATAGAAAAATATGAGAGATGTAGGAGCTCAGTAAGATATAAATATGGGCCATTCATGGAAGGTTTGGGTTTTGTGTTTTTTTTTTCTTTTTTAATCAACAAGCACCCAACCAAAGATGACAATGTTAGGTTTTCTTCTACTACTCATATTCCAAAATTATAAAATGAAAGGTGACCTTTACAGGTTGTTTGTGTGTATGTTTTTTCAGAGTTGTACTCTTCGGCTTCTAGGTCTGTAATGCTATCAGTTTCTCTCTGACTCGTAATAAGCATAGCATAGAATAAGGATGTTAAATTTGCACATTAATTCAAATGTTGTAATAAAGAATTACCGTGTCTCCTTGATATGAAAATTCAGTGATATTATTCCTATGATTATTAATTCCTTTGGCATACACCCAGAAATATTTATACTGTATATAAATTAATAAATTATGCAGCTAGCAGTTAGTTAAAGTCATTCTTTTTAATTTCTGTTAATTAATAATGTGGCTGTCATGTTAAACAAAAGGATTTGTGCAAAAAATCTCAAATCCTTAAGGAAAAAAAAATCTTCAACTATTAGCTATCAAACTTTCAAAATGTTAATCAATACTGTTAGCCTGAAGACACTTTCGGCCTTACCTGGCATCAGTTTTCTCAAATAATTATTTTGTTTTATCTCAAAGACTTTCCCTGTAACGGCTTGTTTTCAGAGAAAATGAGAAGCTGGGGAGAACAAAGAATTCGCTTAGAGAGCTGACTATTTGGTATATATTAAATAATGTATGTATGATGCTGGATAATGCAGAATTAATACTGCAGATCCAAATGACTGTAAACTATCCAAAGGCTATAAACACTCTTGGCTGATAATGAGTTATATCCTTGAAAGTTTCATTTTGATGGATATCTATGGGATTTTCCATCGATACAAGTCTACTGAGAAAATACAAGATTTGAATATGCAACTTCAGTAATCATTCTGATGCTTAACTATTATAAATACTTTTCGTGTTAAATTTGGGGATGCAAAACAAATGTAGCTTTCCACTATATCTTCTGTACTTCATTTTGAGATATGAGTGGCAAAATTCCATTTGCTACAAGTAGCACAACTACTTTGTAGCAAACAGAAATGTTAACCATCAGTTTGAATGTCAACCAGACAGTTGGCTTAATTATATCAAGACTTGGGGGTTACTATGTAACCCAGTTTCCTGAGGGTTAAAACTTCTGTCTATCCTATGTAGAACTGATTCAAGACTTCTCTCTAAGACATGTTTTTTTAAGCTTAAAAACCAGCCCCCTCCAACCCCTCCCTCCACCCCCCAATCAACAAAAAAACTCAGAAAATTATATACTGGGGGGAGTGGGGTAGTTTGAAACTAGAATAGTTGAAGTACTGAGTTAGAGTTTATGAGAATAGCTACTAAGAAGCGATTTTTTTTTTCTTTGAAGTAACTGTACTCTCTGTATACCCTGCTAATTCTACAAAATGGCTACTCCTGACTAAACCCAAGAGATTTCATTTTAGAAATAACCTTTACAAAGTAAATGTACACAGAAAACATTTCAGATGAGTGCTCTTACAGATGGCATTCCTGACATAATTCGATATATTATCCTATATCCTTCTGTTAGAGTTATTGCTTATTGCAGTTCATATGCTATTGACTTTAGTACCCCATGCAAAAATGCTTTCATAAAATCTGTGAAACCATACATTTCCAGGTGATGATGACGATGACTACTGATGTGCACTCCGAGCAGCAAGCATACTACTTTTCCTTGGTTTTTTGTTCCTCTGTTAGTTCTGAATTTTTAAAATATCTAAACTGCAAGACAGACACTTGAAGCTCTGAAGGAGGTACGTGGTTAACTACTCTGATTAAACAAGGACAGGGAAAGCTGTTAGCTAAAACAAGAGCAGGCACAATGTGAAGCTGTTCCATATGGGAGCCAGAGCGAGCGACTCTGTGCCCGAGCAGTCCGATACCGAACACCTCCCGTGCAGCACGCTGCCAACGCGGCCCAGACACTTCACGACCGTAGGAGAGAAACCCAGGGGTTAGCTGAACTGTGAATGTTCAGACAAAAAGCAGCTGTGGTGGCTCTCTCACATCCCCATTTAGATTCTGTCCGTGACACCGTGTCAGCACAGCAGGTTTAATGAGAGTACGCAGCGGACTCAGAAGAGCTATCCTATACATCTCATCAGGAGAAGCTGACCTGAGGCTACCGTAGCCCTACCGAAACAATCGTTAATCTGACTCAACAAGCATTCAGGATTTTCTCAGTGATGTTTCTTAGCAAGTCAACAGCAAACATTCTAATGTAGCTTGACCTGTAGAATATGAAACAGGAAAAGAATAAACAAGCAAAAAAAGAAAACAGGTAGTAGAGAAGACAGAGTAAAACGTTCCTCCAACACGTTTTAAGAGTTCATCACTTAAAACTGCTCTGTGGTTTTTTTGATAAGCAGACTTAGGGGACAGGAAGAGGGGACTTAGAACATGCTATTTCTAAACTATCTAAAACCACAAGAAAATGCCCAAACTATTTCTTTATTGAATAAAATAGCACCAACAATTTCATTTTATGAAGAGCCATGAACGTTCACGAATCATTTTTAGGAGATTAGAGGGCAGCCACAAGACCGAACCACTGTTCTGAAATTCTTCTCAGTACTTCTGCCAAGGGCTCATTGATGGGAAATGTTTGGGTGGAACCTGGTTAGGATTTACATTTCTTCTTCGACCTTAATCTTCTTGGAATTTAGAGAGGATTCTCTATAACCCTTACGTTGCATGTATTTTTCTAACACCATTTATTTTTTCTAGCTCAACAAAATCCTTCTCAACAGTATGCATTGGTCACAGAGAGAATGAGAATTCATACAAAATATGGTGGTGTCATAAAGAAAAAAATTCAGCCTCTGATTCAGTGAAGTTCTGTCTATTGCCGTTCATTGAGTGTTACAGACTCACAGACTTCTTTTATATAGATATTCATTCTGGCAGAAAAATGTTAGAGTACTTAAAATGTTCATTTATACTCCAGTCCAGTTATGCTTTTTCTATGTCAGCTTAAGTCTCACCTTTCTTCTCAGGCAACTTTTATACAGTCATTATGTTTATAAAATAATATATATATAAATAGTAACACCTAAGAAACAATGACTTAGCAAACTTGGGAAGCTGATGAAATAAATTAAGAATGTGGCAAAAATCCTCTGTTTCTTCACTTCATCTAAGAACTTTTTTCTCCACCACTCAAAGAAATTGGCTTTTAAATGTTGTTATAATATCATTTCTTTGCCTAATTTTAATTCTGTAAATACCTAGTCTGATTGCTTAATATCACCTGACCTATCACAGCAGTGAAAGTTCAGGAGAGTGATTGCCCTAAGGAGAAACAGTTGAATAAATCTGTCCAGAACAAGTTCCAGTTCTTTGTAAAGGACATAATTCTCCCCAGTGCTAAAATTTTACAGAAGGAGATACTAAAACACACAGGTCCAATAAATATGAATCACAGAATCACAGAATCACAGAATAGTAGGGGTTGGAAGGGACCTCTGTGGGTCATCTAGTCCAACCCCTGAAGCAGGGTCACCTACAACAGGCTGCACAGGACCTTGTCCAGGCGGGTCTTGAATATCTCTAGAGAAGGAGACTCCACAACCTCCCTGGGCAGCCTGTTCCAGTGCTCCGTCACCCTCAGAGGGAAGAAGTTCTTCCTCATGTTCAGACGGAACTTCCTGTGCCTCAGTTTGTGCCCATTGCCCCTTGTACTGTCAATGGGCACCACTGAAAAGAGCTTGGCCCCATCCTCCTGACACCCACCCTTCAGATATTTATAAGCATTTATTAGGTCCCCTCGCAGCCTTCTCTTCTTCAGGCTGAACAAGCCCAGCTCCCTCAGCCTCTCCTCGTAAGGGAGATGTTCCAGTCCCCTCACCATCCTTGTAGCCCTCCGCTGGACTCTCTCCAGTAGGTCTTCATCTTTCTTGAAGTGGGGAGCCCAGAACTGGACAGAGTACTCCAGATGAGGCCTCACCAGGGCAGTGTAGAGAGTGTAGACTATTGTCGCAGACTGCACCAAAATCAAACAGAAATAAACTCTACTGGCACAAACTAACCTTAAGCCCACTTAATGAAAGGTAAGAAAAGATCTCATAATTTTAATTTTATCCCAAACCAAAGATTTCCTGAAGCTTGTAATTTGCCACTTTTACCTAATCCAATGATATATGGCTTTTTATAATTCCTGACACCAAAAATGTAGTACATTACATATTTGCTAACAGCAAAAAAACTCTGTGCATTTCTGTTATAAAAACCTTAACTGTAAATATGTCACAGTCCATTCTCATTAAAAAAGATAAAATATTTCTCATTCATTTATTACATGCATTTGGACATGTAATGTATTTTTTGAAAGCACTCCGTAAAGAACAAAAGAAGCCATTTCAAAAATAGCTTGAAACATATTGCATAAAACCCAAAAGCACTTAAAAAAATACCAGTTTTTAAGAACTAGATTTACTTATTCAAAAAAATAAATTTCAGATTTAAACACACTTGAGAGAAGCTAAAACAACAGTTTTAAAGGAAGAGAGAAATTACTTATACATTTTATGTCTCTTCACAGTTATAATAAATTCATAAAGCTTTCTCTTTTAGACGGGACATGTGAAGACCTGAGAAAAAGAAAGGAATTTTGGCCTTAATCCTTCAAGTTACAAAGCATTTTATCCTTAAAAGTGAAAAACACCTGAATATGTTTTTTTTTTAAATTTAGTATCTGAGCAATGTCCCTGAAATCAATAGGAGAAAATAACTTCAAAAATACTGGATTTAATTATTGAATTAATTAGTGGCAAAATTACTCACAATTTCGTATCACACCTCCCAGATAGCCTATCTTTAACAACATCTTCTGCCATCATAGTCCTAATGGCCTGCATTTGCAGGAGAATAACTGAACTGATAGGAACTGCTGGTGTGTGAGAACACCTTGACCAAGCCTCCAGCATCACAGAACACACAAAGGCATCACAGCATTTTATACTCACCTCAAAAATCTCCCACTCAGTGATAATCATTGAACCAAATTAAAAATTCAAATATATAACTGCTATCCTCCAGAACAGATCCACAGCATAACATTAGTATGCCAAAAGAGTATATTTAATACTTTGAATGTATTCATTATAATTTTATAATTTGACACTTTATGTGCCATGCATAGTGAAAAGAACACACCATGGCACTTACGAGCCATTGTGCTTGAAATTATGCAGTTCTGTGCAATATTTCAGTATTCGTAAAGTGACTTCTAAATAGTTATAAATAGCATCTTGTAGACATGACTATATATAAAGTCAAATCATTTCATATAAGCAAATATAAAAAGCTAAGCCTACTTTCTGCTTCAATATTTATTCTATACTTTAGAAAGTAAAATAACTTCCCTCCTCTTCATCCAAAACCCTTAATTCAAATCAGGAATAAACCCCAGCCCTCTACAAGAAATTAACTCACAAAAATATTTTTCAACAGTATTATCAACGCAAAACATCTATATCTTTCTAAGTGGGATTTCAGAAGCATGACTGAAGAAACTCTCTAACTGTATTTGCTTCCATATTTAAAAGGAAACTTCTTTAGCACTTTACACAACTGTAATACAAATTTTCTTGATTCCTTTTGGTTTTTTTTTTTGTTTTTTTTCTGCTGAGGAAAATCAATTTCTTAGCTCAGGTTTTGAATACTTGTATACCTGTCAATTTAATTTCAGATGCTCTTCCCAATGATACAATAGTTATAGCACAAAAATGCCATCTATCCTAGTGTAAGGATACATATTTCTTAAGTTTCATTTTTCAAGTGAATCACTGACAATATATCTACAAACGTAGAAGTGCTGATCATCCTTTCCTGAAAGTTTAGTTCTTTTGTTGGATACCCTCTTGATGTAATGGTTTGATTGATCTGATATCACAGTTGACAGATGTGAAAGATTCATGGAATGAATTATATCTTACAATGCAACAGATTTGCGTATGGTTTTGTCACAGATGCATTGCTAATATCTGAAAGAAATTCAGTGAAGAAACAGAGAAGATTACAAATAAACTGAAGAACGTCAACACTCCTCAAAAACCTTACAGGCAGGAATTCAGTCATAACTGTATAAGTCTCCTGAGACTAAGTGCTGTAGTTTAACCCAGCAGCCGACAACTAAGCACCAGACAGCCGCTCGCTCACCTCTCTCCTTCCCCCTTAGTGGGAAGGGGAGGAGAAGCAGACAAAAGGGAAAACTCATGGGTGGAGATACAGATAGTTTAATAAGGAAACAAAGGAAATACTACTACTAATAATACTACTACTACTAATAATGATAATGACGATAATAATTAATATGCAAAACAAACTATATACAATACATTTTTTCTCACCACCTGGCAACTGATTTGCAGCCTGAAGAAAGAATTTAAATTCCTGGCCAAGACAGGATTCAAACTCCCAGAAAACTGAAAAGCTAATAGCCTTCTGCCCCTCAGCCAATCCCATTCATAAACTGAGCATGATGTCTATGCTATGGAATATTCCCATTGGCCAGCTTGGCTATCTGGCTGGCTATGCTCCCTCCCAGCTCCCGCACACCTGCTCATTAGCTGAGTATGAGAAACTGGGAAAAGTCCTTGATTTATAGCAACAACCAAAAACATCAGTGTTATCAACATTCTTCTCCTACTAAATCCAAACCACAGCAGCTACTGGGAAGAAAATTAACTCTATCCCAGACGAAACCAGGACACTAAGACAGTGGTGATGAGAATTACAAACAAATCTGATAAGTTATCCTTAACAAAGAGAAGGTTACTCTATGTTTTGCTTTTAACTTTTTTTAATCTTTTTTTTTTTCTTTTTTAATGGGGGAAAATGAGATATTTAACAAAAAATCCTTTTAAAATATTCTTAAATTTATGTTTTAGAAGATAACTGTTCAAAATATAAAATGAAAAATTTAATTTAGGATCAAATGACATTTTTTACTCAAGAAATTTATTTCTTTTACTGTTTTTGTTATTGTCAATGAAAAACTGAAGGTTTTGGCTCAGCCAAAACATCAACCTCATCCCCAGTCCTTTGATTTTTTTAACCATCACTGCTACAAAGTATTGAATGGGAAAGAGGTTCATTTTAGAATATATTTTATTAAAAAAAAGAAAAAGAAATCTGAGCAGAAGAAAACAAATTGAAAGAGACTGAGATCATGACAGTGAATTAAGGGTAGCTAAAATAGAGGCCAATGCAGTCTTCTTTTCTTTAACATTCTATAATAGACTTTGGTGTAGCGATTTCACTTAAAAGATGTATTTCATGTAGAAATACTCATATACTCATTAGTAGAAAATAGGTTAAAATACTGTCATCAAATTATTCATAGATTTGCACAGATTAGGCTTCTAACTTCACATGTATATGTACACAGACATTAAAGCTAGTCTTCTAGTGATGCTGAGTTACCTTGACTTTCTCTGAAGTCAAAGGAAAACCTAGGAATTTGTTAAGTACTTCAAATGAATATAACATTTTGTTACTACCATAAGTAATACTGCAGTTAGTGGTATCTGAGTAACATTTGTAACTTAATTTACTATACTGAAATATGTAGAATATAATTCTTCCTTGTCTCATGTAAAAGCCAAAGGGAAATGTGTTACGAAAGCAGAAAACCAGGCAATTTATTCGCTATGTCACGTACTGTAAACTTACTTATTTAACAAGTGAATGCCTGTTGGTTAAGATGGTGAGATACCTCCACATGATGGAGCAATATTGCTGGAACTCTCCCCAACAAATCACTGCTACCCAAAAGTTTGCCCTTTAACTGAATAAAAACTTTTTGAATTATATCATAAATGCAGTCAGCACTATTTTTAAACAAAAAGAAACTCCTCACTGTGGAGATCCAGTAGCACTGAATTTAATTCATAAAGATATGAACTGTGTTTGCCTCTGCCTTTAAGCATGAGTAAATCTCTGTAGAGAAATGCAGTTAATCCTGTTCATTCAGATATGTCTAAGTAGCTTGTTATACAAGGACAGTGACTCTGTGGTGTGTGTTTCTGTGCATGCACATGTGAAGTTCCAGAAAAGAGTATTTTTGGGCAGATGGTTAACACCAACTTTATCATTAACTTTCACACAAGTCTCCCAATTAGAGATGAACAAACGATGGGGATGGGGGGTGGGGGGAAGGGTGAGTGGCTGGAGAGAAGCTCATAAACCGAAGCTCAAGACCAAAGTGTGGTTATTGCTTCTAAATCAAGTAAAAAGAGACTACTTCACTTAATTTTCAGGCTTGTTAAATAAAAACAATGTGTATTTGGAAATGCCATCAGCAAACAGTGGCTACTGGCATTATTGATATCTGTACAGATCACTAGTTACTCACATGGGTTGAATTTATATCCTGAATATTTTCAAGTATTTCTACTTTTCAGAACACTGCCCTTAACTTTTTGGCAAAATAATTTGAAAAGGACAGGTCCAATCGATTAACATTTTTGTTAAATGCTGTTTTGGGCATCTTGGGATATAGTATATTTTGTAATATATTAGCATATAGTAGTACAGTAGTATAAAAGCACAGATTATATTTTAATAGTATATTCTTAGTTATCTAGCCTTATCTCTCAATCACTGAACCAGAAGCAAAATCACTACAGTTATAGGAGTTCTCTTCTCTGCAGATGAATTCATTTTCACCTAGGTGAAACAATTTTACATACTAAAACAGAAAATTAATTTTTTACTTCTAGATTTTTCTTCTGAATTTTTGATTACAAGGACAAAAAGATTCAAATTGCTTAGCCTCAAATTCATCTTGTGACACTAGTTTTTCAGAACTTTTTCAAAGATAACTTGACATTTATCATATTAGCTAAGACCATTTGAGAGGATTTAAAGGAAAGTTGTAAAATCTCTTAAATATATATGCAAGGGGGGGAAAAAAAAAAGTTATGAAATTCTAAATGGAAGAAAAACCAGAACGGTCAATGATGTAATTCCTGACCTATCCGAGAATGTTCAAAAGTAGAATACTTAATATATTGGCATGCAATGATCTTTCCTTCTGCATTTATTACCTAAATAACTAAGGAAAAAGCTGTCATGAGTCCAGATAGTCTTTAGTCATTGTCCAGAGGAAAAAATTTGTTCTTTATTATTGTGTACGGTTTTTGTTATGGCTCTATATATGGTAGGATACACTAAGCATAATCTGTTTCTCTTCTTTTTTTTAGCTCTTGCTTATTTTTCTCTTCTATAAAAGCAAACACTCAGGATTTGAATCAAATATATCTGTTGTTGCGAGCAAAAAGTTTCTTACTCCTGCCTTCAATTCCACTATGGCTGCATTACTCATTCGCTCTATTCCTTTTTTTCTTCTGTGTATCACCCACCTCCTTAAAGTTTAAGAAAACTGCTTGTTTTCACGACCCCTCACATGTACAGACTTGGGGAGCGAAGCCCGTGATAGCTGCTCCGGAGTGCAAATCAAGCATTTCATGACCACAGCTCTTACACAGAAATGACTGTCTGGGGTTGCATCAGCAGCGTTACTGCTGTAGCATGAAGGAGAAAAACAAAACAAATATTAATGGAAGAGATGGAAGGACAGGAGTGAACACATAAAGACTTGTTAAATCGTTGTTGCAGATTTTCCATTGCCTCCCTGTTTAAGGGAGTTATGCAAATGGACCGAAGTATTGACATGCAGGTGTTTCATGTCGTGTGTACTATCAAATTACCTATGAGATTTTAGGGGTTTGTCATACATGAGTGAGTCAGGTAATTAAACTATTTGTTGAAATTAAAAAGCAATACTGTAGAATCTATTCTTTCTTTCCTTTTAACTTTATACTAGAAATTATAAACTATTTTAAAAGGTAAAGAATTTGACCATCTTGCCCAACAGACTGCAAAAATTTTCATTGTTTTTCATTTTAAAAAGCTCAAGAACAAACCTCAACAAGCTGCAATAAGATAAATCTGACATGCATAGCTAAAAACTTTTTTCTTCTTTTAGGTTATATGGCAATGATTTCAAACAAATATATTTAACAGACTTACAGCTTTGATAGATACACCAGACATAGAAGAGTTTCATGGTGGTAAAGCTTTTCCTCTTTATTTCAGATTTGATTAATAAATATTTCACAAAAACCAAGAGGGAGAAGGCACAGATATTGTGGAAAAGAAGTATGCAAAGAAGTGGTTTCAGTGAACACTTATGATTTCCCCCCGCTTTTTTTTCATTAAGCTTGACATTTTTGCCACTATACTGTATTACAGTCCATTAGCCTAAAGCAATGATTGGGCAGATTAGATTTTTACTGAAACACAAGAGTGAAAAATGTGTGAAAAATTGAAATTACAAGGCTATATTAACAGGTTCTTCTCAGATGGTAGCTCCATCTTTGTTGTACAATGAAGTACAATAATTTAGACCTTGCAGCTTACGTTGGTGTAAGCTGAAAGCCATAGCCAAAAGGTCTTGATAATGAAGACATCCTCTAGAAAATAGCTCTATTTAAGCAAATGTCCACAAAACAGAGATTTTCCTTCTTTTTTCTTTCCCCTAAGACTTTCAGTACTGCATATGCTTCTCATCCTCCTTTTTCCTTCCCTCTCTGTTCACCGTGTCTGCCCCAGCAGCGGCCCCGGGGTTCCCGAGTGGAGCCGAGCCCCCTTCCCTGCCCCAGTGGCACTCAGGCAGCTCAGATGGAGGGGCAGGGGGGCAGCAGGCTCCCTGCAAACCAGCCCCCCACCCCGTGCAGCCAAAGCCCCTCGCTTGCAGGGGCACTCAGGCATGTCCCTTCCCTTCGTGCCCTTGAAAATTTTCCCCTTCAAAATCCCACTGCATTAAGTTAGCACGTTGCCTTACCACTCAGAAGGGTTTTTCAAACGGCTCCTTCTCTGCAGAAACTATAGCAACTAGATTTCATGTTGCATTTCGTATTTCTCATACTAACCGGAAACAAAATGTGCTAAAATATTCAGACATACCATATAATATATACTGCACAATAAATTAGGAAAACACAAAGAAAACATTTTCTGACTGCAAAGAGAGAGGAGTCATGGTAGAAATGTTTAAAAATATATAATTTTTTAGGTATATTATCAATGTCTTTTTTGCATTGTGTGTGATTTTAATAAGGGAAAATGAATCAGTAGTTGACGGATAGATACCACTTTCAGAAAGTTCATAAGCAGGCAACGATACAGCCACTGAGCCATGTCTCTACCACCTCATAATCATTTTCACTATAAAAGCAGACTTGCTCCAACTTCATGAGGGGCATAACTGTTACTCTTTCTGGCAGAGTAAAAAGAAACGTTCATGTTTTTTAAGCTTTAAGTTATAATCAGCGTAACGTAATTCAGTATATTTCTTCTCTGAAATTTGCAGTGTTACGAAGTCAACCTACTTTCCACTGCAGAACAGCCACAAACTCTGTTACTTCCAGCAGGCGGCTGCAGAAACTCCCTGTTACCCTTGATTTTTAATTGCGGAGGAGAATGGGTCAGCCAGGCAGCAGCCAGTATTCTGGCCAGCAGAGTCGGAGTGAGAAAGCTGACACGTCGAGTAGGAGATGGTAGATGAAGTTCTAAAGCACAAGGTAGCGCATCTTTATTTCCAAGCACAGCCATTTTTAATTAATCTACAATTTCTAAAACTCTCTGTGCTCCCAAGAGGAGTCCCAGGGAGCCTTTGCTGGCTAGCATCTAGGGAGGCGAAAAAATGCCTCCCTTGGTGCGCTGTGCCTAAGGCATGGCACTGCAGACTCTCTATAGGATAGAGAAAAAAAGCCCATGGGTAAGCAATGAATACCTAAACCAAAACATCCAAATAGCACTGGGCTAAAAATTAAATAACAAATTTGAAAGAAACTTCAGAGTAAGGAGTTTGAGCAAAACTGCACTGAAGGTGAGCAGACACACGGCACTATAATTATGTATTTAGCAAAAAACCTCCCCTTCTACAATCAAAGGTAGCAGCTGCTATTTGCTTTTAACTAAAAAGCCTACTTTCCTTGACACAATATTTAGTTCTAACCTTTGCCTGAGCTAGTTATAAGGCATTCATAAAATTGGTGTTACCACTTTAAACAACATGAAAAATGAACAGGAAAGATTTTTTAACATTTAATACTATTTTTCATGTTCCTTTCAATTAATTTTAAATGCAGTTAGTCAAATGTAAACATTTTGCTTCACAGAGTGCTTTCCTTAGAGAAGAAAAATACCCTCCAACACAAGGAAGAATCACCATTATGCCAGATTAGATCAGTGGTACACCAAATTACCCATGACAGTAAGTAAAGGCTCACACAATGTAGTCTTTTGTTTCTAATCCATTAAAATGACCTTTCTATCTGTACCATCACCTCAAGACTGACCTTCATTATAAATTTATCATCTTCTCCTTTTCCTCCTGTATTTGCAAAATTTTTATTGTCCCGCTCTACAGTTTCATCTGTAACTGCACTGCTGACTCATTCTTGCACTCCTCTACGGCTTGACCGAAGCACGTACCACTGTCAGTATCTTTCCCTGAGATCAGATTATAGCACATAGAGAATACTGCTACTTCTTTCCTTGCAACAACAGATTGAGTCCTGAACTATTCTCACTCGGATTCTCTTCACTGATCTTATACGCGTTACTTGTTTTTCTTTTCATATATTTCCGCTGTTGTCAATACACAAATGTCTCCCTCTGGATATATGCCATCTGGAACAACCTTTTTGCATTGCTTTGCCTCATCAGCTCCAACTTCTATTAAAATCTCCTTAAAACTGGAATTTTAAAATATAAATATATTTAATATGAACATTACACTGTAATTAAAGCAATAAACTCTCTCTGCTTCCTGTCCAAAAATTATGCGCTATTAACTTCAAAACTATGGCCAACTTCAAAGTGTAGTGCCTAATATTTCCGAGTTAGTAAAATCCACCAACAACGACATCTAAAGACAGAAGTCAATTTGTAAATATTAAGTCTTACACGGTCTGTGCATACATACGTATGCGCGTGTATATATATATATATGTATGAGTCAAAGCGAAAAGCATTCTCCCATCTCTTAGGAGAAACAGCAAAACAACCAAACCAGCTTCATTCCTTTTAAATGCATCATTTGTCTTAAACCTGTGCAGAATGCCGTACTAATAAATGCTGATAGCCTGTTTTTGCAGCAGGCAATCTCCCGGTTCCAAGTGAGCGACTGGAACAATGTTTCATCTCCAAACGGGAGACAGAAGACGTCACTTGGATGGCGGGAGTTGGTGTCAATGTTAAGAACATCTTGACATAGATTTACAGAGCAGAGTCTAGTCAAAGTAACACTGAAAAATTGGGAACAAGCCAAGGGGTTACATAAAAAGGAAAGGATATTAAATATTTCACACATTACTAATGAACTGCAGCCTGTAAAAACTTGGGTTTACTCTGTATCTTTTAGCTTCAAACTGAACCAAATTTACACTTTGTAGAGTGAACTATTAGGGTGACATTGTCGAATAGGGTCATTTTCCCCCTCATCTGCATACTTCTCAATCAGAATATTTTCTAACAAATTGCAGTCCAAGTTTTGTTTGTTTTTCCTAAATACTGAATGTATTCCTATTTAGCCATGTGCAAAGCACTCTGCTTTCACACACATCTAAATAAGTACACTGAAAGCAGCGTACGGATGTTTGCCTGCTTTCTGGAGCAGAAACAGAGATGATGTTTTTTTCACAAATGTTTTTGTCATTGTTGTCTAGCAACTCGGCAACATCTGATAGATATTGTATATTTATATAGTGTTCTGCCATTTCAGCTGCTGCAGATTTCCAAGGAGGAAGAGGTTTGAAGAGTAATGACTATCAGAAAAGTCATTAATAATTTTAGTCATGTTATACACTAACCAAAATTACATTTTAATACATGCAGTGTTTTCTTTATAAATTAATGACATGAAAGATGCCTGACTAAGGTTTAGAAAAAAAACTTCAAAAAAAAAGGACAAAAACAAAACACTGGTGATGTACTCAAGTTATACCCAATTTCACTTTACAATATGGTAAGGGGAAAAAATAAAAAAGCACCAGCCTGATACGTAAAAATATTCAAAAGCTGTAAATGCCTACAGTTAATGGTGACCAGTTATTGCTATGCCTTTGATTATTTTTAATATATTAAGGAAAACAGGGAGATGGAAAGGGCTAGGGTGGCTCAGCATTGTGGGATAGTGTCAGAGCGCAAATTACACTTCATTATCAGTGTGAAAGATTATCCTGTAACAAGGCTTCAGCTTCAACTTCTCCATAACTAACATCAGTCGAGGCTCCCAACCCACAGGAAAAGCCCTTGAAAACATTCAAAGAAAACTTAACGTAGTAGCCTCACAAATCTCAGTCCTGGGTATGCACAACTTAATTTCTCAGTTATCCTATGTGTGGTACCTTTTAGTTTCAGGTGTTTCTATAGTTCAACCAAATTACACTAGTTTATCCAGGCAATATGAGAACAGAAATTTGAGAAAAATTATAAAAGGAAACCAGATGCCACAAATTGCTTCAAGTATGGCATGCTGTTGGAACTGCTGTATATTTAATTTATGCAACCCAATTTCCCACAGTAAACAGTACTGTTTAGACGGAAAAGATATGTGCGCTTATAGATTGGTCTAAACACAAAGCACATCTCATCCTCACTGGAAATCAGATATATTGATACTGTACCGCATTATTAGACACAAAAATATGCCTACAGAGATAGATCATTCTACAAGTTTTCTATTTTAAAATCACCCATTTAAATCAAAGGTGATGTGTTGATACAGCCTACGGGATTTCTGTCTTGTTGAGAAAAATCCAGACATATTGTATCCCATGCAAATAATCCAGTACTACACAGTCCATAGAGTTTGGAGTAATGTTTCTGTAACGAGTTTATGACAAAAACTATTTACTTAACAGAGTAAGTAAAACTTTGTATTTGTTCTTATTCTTGGTTTCCTAATCAGGCATTCACAATAAAATCTACATCTAACAAGACACTGCAGTTTAACCTGGCATTACAACAGCCCAGATACAAACAAACTTACCCTTAAGAAAATAACACTGGGAGAAGTAGTTAGTAGTCAGTAACAATTCTAACGTTATTGTTAAGCTGTCAAACAAGCCCCCATAATTTGGATGAATATCCCCTGAATCATGCCACATTTACTGCTCTTATCACTCCTGTCAGTGCAAGCAGAGAAGGGAGGACAGGGAAATCACACAGATGACCACGTCTTCACTAAAGCAAAACCCAGCATATGTATGCAATACGGCCCTTTGAAGCCAAAAGACGCACTGAAGTCTCTGCCTAGGTTTCTCCCCAAAGCTCTAGCCACTGATGAAGCAAAAAAGCCTCCAGTCTGGCCTAAGAGTTCTCCATGTCCTGACTATACAATTGTACATTTCTTTCTCCTGTACATTGTGTTCAGACATGGTATGAAATAGCATATGGGAACAGTCACAGAAAAGAGTGCTTGGTGGTGTCTATTTTTTAATTTAATAACACATGCAAGTAATTGCAAACAAAAACAAATTATTTTTAACCCATTAGGGCCCAGATGCATCTATTTAACTTGATTTTTTTTTACCCTCTGTTTTTTTAAAACTCTGATTTTTATCGTTCAACCTATCTATGCCACAGCATGAATGGACACAAGTTCATTTTTTATTTCTATTTATATCTACAATTATGAACATTAAACAAACATACACATCATCTCCAGAGCTAAAGCATGTAATGGGATCATATCTTTTCTTTCCTAAGAACTTGGTCTTTCTTACTGACATTCTTATTCCACAGGGATCCAACCCCTATATGGGCAGAAAATTTTATCTGCATAGAAAATATGATTAGTGTCAGAGGACAGGAAGAGTAATTTTACAATTTTATACCTTTAGTAATTTTTCTGACCAGTATGTCTTTGACATTTCCAAAAAACCACTTTTTTATCCCTCCTTTTTTTTTTTTAAGATACAAAATAATTGGAATGTAATTGCTTGTGGAAATGTAGAATTTTTACACTTACGTGTGTGATATGAAAACTTGTACCTCTACAGTGCACTTTAAAGGTTATACTTGCACTTTTCTCTGTGAATAGCAGTAAATGGGCAAAAATAAACCTCTTCTGCAGAGACCTCAAGCAAGTCACTGCCTGCTTTGTACCCTACCTGTTGCCCCTGTCTCAGGGAGGGTAGACTGCTTGCCTTGATCTATGTGGTAAGTAATTAATTGGAAATAAGTAACCACTACTTCTTCATTATTCTGCTGTCCTTACTCTGGACTACAGGAGATGGAGAGAAACACAGCCAAGACCAAATCACGTTTCCCAGACATGCAGGGGCACCCCAGCCTCCCACCAACCGCTCCTGCCGTTATCTTCAGCCTGCCTGACTGTGTGCCCGCAGTTTCTAATCTTGTGTATGTGGGAAAACAGCCCATATTTCTGTGATTTGAGTCTCTCCAAGAATTTTTACTGGTCAGCTGTGTTAAATTCACAGGAACTACCCTTGAAAGCCCGTGGAAAGGAAAATGGAATGTTACCTACCTCTTCCCAAGCAACTGGGGCACATCCTTACCGCAAAGGGGATTGCATCTAGCCAGGGTTAAAGTAGGAACTTTGATTCCATATTACCTTCTCAGCTCAGTTATTAAAGACTGAAATGAACTTAAAAGAAAGGTTTTCTTCCTTTCTGCCCCCCCTCCAATCTAAAAGTGCAAGTGACCTTAGTGGAGAAAGGCATAAATGATGCAACTCAATTTACCAGCCCTAATCCACACCACTTGAAATCTGATGAATAACGTGTGGCAGTTCACAGGGAACATCTCTTATAATTACTTGCTCATGAGCTTCTCACCAGCCAATAACTATTTGTCTTAACTGACAGTGTGCACTCCTCAAATAGCTAAACCTTCCTGTTTTGATAAAGTAATTCCATTGATGAACACTTTGTTAACGTCTTACAATAACTCCAAAAATTACACATTAGTGTAGAGATATGAAGACAAACAGCACTATACCCCAAAATAAAAATCCTAACTGTCCAAAGAACACAAAAGCAAGTTACTGCATGTTTTTGTTTAGAAGCTATGGATTTTGTTAACATTAATTATCTCTTTCTTTAAGCTTTAATTCAGGGACAGATTCTATTAAATGAGATTACTTTCCCTTGGGATCTTTATGGCAAACATGCAGGTACAGAAAAAAAGAACAGATTCTAAATGGAGGTGATAGAAACAATGAATACTTGTAATGAATCTGTATCGAAAAGAAAAATGCTCAGCTTTCCATCCAAAAACACAAACAGAATAACTGCACAACCCATAAGGCTATCTGCTCTGAACAGTACCAGCCTTTGGCCACCCAGAAGAGTACAGGAATTGTCAAAAATTCCTCAACTAAAAGTTTCAGAACCAAGAGAATAGAACAATCTTCAAAGAGTCTCATTTAAAGAACACTTTTTTTACTGCCTCTGGAGCATCCTTCCAATCCTATCGCCCTTTCAGGAATAAGAGTTTTCAAGTGCTTCTTTCCTTCTCAGGAGAGAACCCCAGTAACAAACTGCTGAGCCACTGTAAGAAAAGCTGTTCAGAAATACAAATTTAGAAAAAAGAGGCAAGCCCTGGCTACAAATAAAATTCTATAAAATACTAAATTATAGACCAGTCTATTTCAAGATCTCCATGTGTTTAAATACAGATATTTTTAAAACTAACAGAAGGTACCCACAGATTAATGACTAGCAAGATTTTCTTTTACAGTATGTCGAAGTCTCAGGCAGTAAAATTAGTACTAGTAATTTCATGAAAATATTTATAGCATGTGAGCTTTAAAGCATGTTAATGTACCTATGTGTTGTTTTTTTTTTTTTGAACGTCTTTTCTTTAATAACAAGCTATTTTTTTGTGGGGCTACTTAAAGTACTGTTTTTACTGTAGGATTTTTAGTATATCTATAAAAAGTCCATGAGAAAACCCCCCTTTGGCCAATGCCTTATGATGAAAGATTTCATGTGTTTATGTTCTCTCACCTGTGAATTACGTTTAATGTTTAAAATCATAAAACAGGCCACTTTCTTGGCCTTAATTGTTACACATTTTTAGATATTAAATCTTTCTGATATTTTCATTACCGCCTGTCTAATATTATCCCACCTAGCTAGCTTTGCAGTACTGTCTATAGTCTTTGTGCCTTGGGGAAGGATTTTTCATTTCATGTTGTTTGTTCAGACTTTAATGAGATTCTTAAAAGAGCAATCCCTTGGATTGTAATAAAATTCCACTATAGATTAGTGACTGGCAGAAAGCGTTTTGACATGAGTAGTTTTGCAGAAAGAGAAATTTATGTTCACAAAAGTAGTCTAGATCATAAAAGGTGGAAACAAAAGAAAAAAGAATGAAGAAGCAACAGGCAGTCACGCATTATATTGAATGTGTAACATGAGAAGATATTAAAAAAAAATAATAAAAAACTCCACCTAAAATCTACTAGGATAGCAGTCATATTTTAAAATAAAATGGCTTCATGCTTCCTCCTTTTCAAAGGGCTCTTTTCAAATCATGGATAATGACAGCTAGAAGTTACAGGATCCAAAACTAAAAGAGAGGGAAATGGCTTGAAAACATGCTAATGAGAATTGTACTGGAGTCTATGACAATAAAATTTAATTAAAAAAAAACAATCCCAAATCTTGAATTTAATTTTTTGCCATCTTCTCTGAAATAGATTATTTCTCTAGTAAGAATCCTGTGGCTATGTCCAGAAACAGAAAATACTTTGTACAGAACAAACCTGCATATCACCAACATAAAATAATGGCTTGGTTCCACTCAATATACTTTTTAGGTATACTTTTAAGAATTTAAATACCTTTTGAGGAAATAGAAATATAGAGGGTATCACAATAGTTAGGAGAATGTTCATAATAATTTACAAAATAGACCTTTTTCCATTTTTGCATTCCCAAGAATGCATAAAAATGCATTCTTTAGCATAAAATATTCTATTTTACAAAAAATTATGAATTGTCCAAACCTGAAAGAGTAGGCCACCAGTGGATTCAGCAAGACTTGGCAAGACAATAGAAATGACCAATATAAATGTTAACTGTTGTGATCAACTCCACGTTCAATATATCACAGAACCCTCAAAAGCACAGAAAACATAGAGAAAGATGAGCAAATTACTCTTTAAAGATAACGTTCCCTAGGGCAAGAGGAAAACCATATCTGGAAGAGTAGTGGAAGAAAGAGTACAAACAACTGTTTGTACTTATTAATTAATAAGTTCCAGCTGATTTTCACGGTGCTTTGAAAAGGAAGCTATTTTTTGAAGATAATTATAAGCATTTTTAATCTTCTCCAACATATCTTATTTTTAGTAATTATTACTATATGCCTATAATAACATAATATTATTATGCCTTATGATAGGAAAAATTTGAATCATTTGAGGAATAGAAAACATGAAGTTTCCTCATCTCTTAATTACTGAAGAGAGTAATGTAAAATTCTTATTTGCTCTTCTCTCTATTGACACTCTCCTTTAGTCTGATTTTAAAACTCATGTTGACAGTTGATCAAGTTACCAAAATGGTAAACGCTAGATTATTAATTTAACTAAGATAAGCTAACTTTCTAAATCAAAGATTTACCAAAGTAATTAAATTACTAAAAAGATTCAGAAAAATATATGAATACTCTAAGTCTTACCCAGTGCAGATTTAGTAAATTCCACATGAATAAACTTTAACTTTATTGATTTTCAAATAGTTTGGTGCAGACAGGTCAGCTGACAGCTCAGACACTATCTAGCTCAGAGAGGAATTTTAGACGACCTCCAAAATGCCTCAAATGTGACTAAGCAATGTGCAGCATACACATCTAGAGATGGGCCTGGAGAAATTATGAACTAATTGGTTAACTAGCCTGCTAATCAGCGTATGCTTGCTCTCAGCTCAACCTTCGTTGCCCTTTCAGTTAACCAGCAAGCTGCAAATGGGGAGAAAGGGGAAGGCGCAAAAGAGTCGGAGATCATTTAGTTGTACAGCTGCTCTTTAAAAACATATTCAGCTCTGAAATATCCACATTTCATTTCTCTGGGTTGTAGATTAAGTGCACCGCAGATGCTGAGATATTAGACCTGGCAGTCTGCAGAAGCATCTTTGGTCCAGCAGGATGCTTTAGCAGAGCCATGTACAGATTTCCGAGCCAGGTCAGCAGTGCAGCTGCTTATGGCAACGCTTGAGCTGACTCAGGGGAGCTCTGGGTTCCTATTAGCCTCCGCTTAATCCCAGGCAAAACCTGGCCCTGCAAGGCGATGCACCTGAGCTAATAAGCCCCTTCTGGATCCAAAGCACTGAGGAACAGGAAGCTGAGCCAGCAGGAGCCAGCCTAGGTCCTGCCGACATGGAACAGAGCCAGCACTAATAAGCTGGGTCCATATGACGGCTTTCATGCAGGGCTGTGCTATGCATCCCAACGGTATGGGTATTTTCACTTTTTTTTCCATCATCCACTGTTTTCTTGCTGACTGCCTGGCATGCCACAACATTAGCCTGGCCCTAAAACAGCAATTTATGGGGGGGCAGGGGCGGGGGAGAGGGGGAATAGATAGGTCTCCTGCACGTATAATTTGTCTGCTCCTGACATTAAGAAATAAGGATTTGGATGTAAAAAAAACAGTTGCTTTTTTTCACTGTGATTATGTCTTTTAGAATTTTCAAAGATGTTTCTATCTGTAGCGTGTGCTTTAAAACTTTTTTTAAAATTAACTGTGTAATACTTCAATGTTTGAAAACTATGAATGATATTGTCCTTATATGTTGTGCTTAAAGTAATCCCCATGATGAATGAATTTCTACGACATATGCTCTGGTGAATTAAAACTTGTGCTGCAGGTACAGATCTGTGAGGAAAGATAGATTTTGTAAAAATATATCACAATCCTCTTACTTCTAAATTATAAAATACTGTTAAAAACCTGCCATAACTTCTATTTTGTTTTTTTTTGGGGGGGGGGGAGGGGGAAAAGTGGTTTTCCTTCATCGGAGGATAAATCTTGAGGTAATTACATAAGATATGCCAACTCATTTCTCAAATCTTACAAGCTGCTATCTGCACTATAAACTTTTTTGGTTTGTGCTGAAGTTTGGTTTAATTAATGTCTCGAAATTCAATTATTTTTAGAATACATTTTAGAACTGATATTATTTTTGTAAATAATATGCAACTGAGTCCAAATTTACACTCTTTCCCAGTATGGAATTAATGTACTGCACGCTTCACTGCTCAACACTCCTATTTTCATCATGGGGTGGTGCTTTGGTAACAAACAGTAGCTATATTATTGACAGAGAAGTCATGCAATCTAAATCCTACAAATATCTGAAGGGTGGGTGTCAGGAGGATGGGGCCAAGCTCTTTCCAGTGGTGCCCAGTGACAGGACAAGGGGTAATGGGCACAAACTGAGGCACAGGAAGTTCCGTCTGAACATGAGGAAGAACTTCTTCCCTCTGAGGGTGACGGAGCACTGGAACAGGCTGCCCAGGGAGGTTGTGGAGTCTCCTTCTCTGGAGATATTCAAGACCCACCTGGACAAGATCCTGTGCAGCCTGCTGTAGGTGACCCTGCTTCGGCAGGGGGGTTGGACTAGATGACCCACAGAGGTCCCTTCCAACCCCTACTATTCTGTGATTCTGTGATTCTGTAATCCCCTGTTGGGAAGAAGAGCACACGGACTTAGAGTACCATAGCGTATGCAATATCCATATTGATGGAAAACATTCTGAAAGGTCTGTGAATCATCTTAAGACATCTGTAAATAACAGAAAGACTCAACAAAACTGAACTTTTAAGGGTTAAAAAACCCAGTTGTACTTCCATTCTCTTGAGTGTTGCATTAAAATTAATATCATATGCAAAACCAACAAATTAGTGCTGAAGAAAATATGACCATTTATGTGCAGAAGACGAAACATTTCGCGATTACATGTAAACAACACAGTTCTATAGAAGACAAGACAAGCAGATGAGGAATGACAGAGCAAACATTGCAACCTCCAGCCCTCTGTCAGCCTTCCAGTTTCCTGGAATTATCATTCTGGAGATCTCAAGTGTTGCCATAAATACACCAGGTATATAGTTTTCTTCTGGTCTGTATTATATGACTCACATTTCTTATGGGTTGTTTTGTTTGGTTTTTTTTTAATATTCTGTCATGAGCTTGCTAGTCTCAATGCCATGAGGTTATTTTGAGTAAAGTAAAAACCCAGAAAATCTTAGAGTCAGAGGAGACAACTGGAGTCTACATGGACAGCATCATGGAACACACAGCACAATTGTTATAAAAGGGATTTCATGTCCCCTTGCTTGATAAACTGTGGGCATGGAATTTCTTTAGCCTGCATGGTCAAATCCATTTCCATTCCTGAAATTCCCTGTAACTCTTTTCTGCCACCTTTCCAATTTCTTCAGGTTTTTGGTTTGGCATTTTTAAAAGCAGATACTAAAATTAGGTATATTATGATATTGACTCTTTCAGTAAAGTTAACCTCAAAATCAGTATTACCTTCCTAACATCCATCTACCATCCTTCATCTTGTACATCATATAATTACAGCTCAGAGGATGTGTCAGAGGATCACATTGGGTTATCCAGTAGAAAGCTGATAATCTGCCTCACTGTATGAAACTCTTGACTTAACTCTAACGTGATGAGTAGACCAGAAAAGAAAGAAAGATTACTCAGACATCTGAGAAGTTTCTTTCCTTTACTGCTATCTATACTCTTTATTGACCAGCCATGGGAATATGTAAGATCTGGCCTTTTGTTCTTAGTAATTGTTACATTAAAATGCTGAGCTCCAAACTTGAGATCTCTGTTCGGGTCTTCTGTGTCTCTTCTCCTACCCCGTCTCTTTCAGCTGCTCTGTGTTACACTCGCACTAAAACGGCAATTGTGTCTACATCACCTCTTCTAACTCAGCTGCTGTGAAAGGATTTACTCAGCTGAAGCAAAACTGCATAGCCACATATGGCACCTCAGGGTTTGCCTAGAGCTGCGGAGCATCTGCCTACCTCATGTTCCTGCAGGACAGTTATAATGTGTGTCCCCCAAACTCGAGCGCTTGCACACGATGCAGCTTTTTAGGGATGGCTTCCCAGTTCTTGGGTCCCAGTTTTCTGTCCTCAGAGGTATGTATGTAGATCGCTTTGTTCAGACTCACTTCTTCCTTAGAGGCTCACAGAATTTCACATTACGGAAATTACTGATGACAAACCACGTGGGCCACATGACCTACCAGTCACCCAATTTTCAGTACGTGTCAACAAAGTTGCAAGATTACTTTGCCTGCATAGACAAATCCAAGACTTCAATCTGTGTGACCACTGCAATTAACTTCAATGCATCAAGGTTTCCAACTTCCAGCGTCTTTTCTTATAGTTTTAATTTTCATTTGGGTTTACGCAGTTTTCTGGACACCTTTATCATCTGTGAATATATGTAATTCAGGCTAATTAAAAAATAAAATTCTTAGATCAGTTGCGTTTAAATATTCAATTCTGCCACAAAAAAAAAAAATACATGATAGAAGATCTTGACTTGTAGCTCACTAAAAATTATCTATGTGATAGTCCATTCTTTTCCTGTCAGTCAGCCTTTGGTTTTGTTGTCATACCTGTCTCTGACTATGCCAGAATCCCACTAAACTATAGGAAACAACCCACTGGTATGAAAGCCAGTGATTAAGAAGTAACAAAATATACTTAGCCTTCAAGAAAAGAAAAAGATGAAAAAAATTACCTTCACTTTCTGATTTGCTAAAAGTGTATATATATATACACACAAAACATGAAAATACTTTACATGACATATAAACAATATTATTGTATAATTAGGAGGAAAAAAAATCTGACTTAGGCTGCCTTTTAATTATGGTATATTATATGTGGGAGACTACTGACAATGTAAATCCCTGCAGGGAGGGATTTGTAAGAAATTCCTATTACAGCCCATTGTGTACTGCTGTTCACGCAGAGAGGGATTTCACAGAGTTGACACAAAACTACACTTACCTTTGGCTGCCACTGGGGTAAGTGCTAATTCAATATAAGTGATAGCTTATTTATTTGTTTAGTGTGTCAGAAAGCTACATGCATATTACACTATGAAACATAGGAATTATGCTTCACTACCACAGAGAACTGAAGGTTACAGCTGTTTTAAGTAAAAACAAATATAAAATACAAGCACAGAGGAAAGAATGTGCAACTGATATGCATTTTGTTAATGTCCTTTTCTCATTTGCAATCCTGATCATAACGATCGATTATAATTTGTTCAAATGACCTCAGGGTTGAAGTGTAGCTGGCAAACATTTCCACCAGCTCAGCGCACTTACACGAAACCACACTTTCCTCTTGCCTCAGACGAAAGAAGCCTGGGTAAACGGAGCTCAACCACTGCCTGCTGAATTTAAAATGCTAGGCTCTGCAGGGTAAGATTTGCTATGCATGAACCATACTAACAAAGCATTTAGGTACGCACCATACTCCGAAGTAGGTCTTACTGATGTTTGCGGAGAGAGGCATTGCAAAAAAGCCACAACTGACTGTACTGCACGGAAAACAACATTTTCCCCCAGAGATTTTAATTGCATTCATTCATTTCATTCTTGTTATTTGTAGCCTTGCACTGAAGGGCACGATGCTAATGTCAGAAGGAACTAGAGTCTAAGGCAAACAAAAAAGCAGGCTTGGCTGCTGGAAGTTTGGGTCTGTTGATTTTTTTTTTTTCCTCCTATTAATTTATTTTGCCTGGCCTTCTGATAGTTTTAGAGCATACACTTCCCATAACATAAGCAAGTTTTAAGTCCTGCTAATCTGTCTTTATCTGGACCTCTTAATTTTCACCACCCAATCAAGCAAATTACATACTACCAATGAAAGATAATTTCTCTAGCTCGATAATTTCTCTTGTCTTGGTGAACAGAATATACTGCACAACAAGTATGAAGTTTAGAATGTGTTGATTTCTCTTTTTGGACATTAAATGGATTGTTTAGTTTATATAACAGCATCACATAATCTAGCTCTTCCCTCAAGATTTTCCAGGAAGGCAAAACTAGCCTGACAAACTTCAGTGAAAACACTGTAAAGTTGTCTTCTTCCTCAAACTTTTCTTACATTATAGAAATGGTATGAAGAAAACTGACATTCCCTTGAATCTAAAAAAACTAAAGCAACCTCTCCTGAAAGTGTAAAGGAATGAATTATAACGTATCAAAAATCCTGTATCTGAACATTTCCCCTTAAACAGAAGAAATACAAGAGAATCCACTATAAATCCTGCTGTTCTTGTAAATTTAACATTAAAGGTACCCAGACACAATAACAATAGATGAGCAACAGTATAGTACCCTTAAATGTATTGTGTTGTTACAATATTTCATTGTTTTTCAGAAAATAAGTGAAAATATCCACTATCAATGCCATTTCTGCCTATAAATATGTGTATATCTAATTATTACTTACTAACTTCATGAATCTATAATCCAGATAATGAGAGCTCTTTGGACACTACAGGTAGGAAATACTAGGTCATCATTTTGCAGTGACTTTGGGAACATCACTAAGTTTTTGACGATCTAAATTGTCTGTCTCTTGAAAAACACTCTGGGGGTCACCATGATCATCACAACTGGTAAATCAGGGGAAGGCTACCAAGCAGCCAGCTTTCCCAACGCTTTTCAGAGACCAAGCACCAAGACTGAAAGACAGCGAATGGAAAACATCAGGAAAGGGAGGTAGGGTTTGTAATTGGGAGCTGTAAGACAGCGTCTTCATCCTGGCATAAGTATTTACGACGGGGGTCCTATAAAGGCTACAGCCAAGTATCACAGATATGCACACGGATACGCATGTTGAAGACTACCTTTCCTGAACAGTAGAATAGGGGGATAAGAAAGTGGAAGAAATGACAGCTAGCACCCTAAGTAGACCAAAACCACATTCCCATTGTAGTTACCTGGTTGAAGCATAGAAGAATGAAGGGGTTTTTTTTCACTTAAGGAGAAATTTGAGATGACCTTGCCAACACAATCAACTTTCTGCTCACTGTTAAACAACAGAAGGAGTATTTTGATATCTGCAGGGACGAAACGGGATGGAGAACAAAAATAACAAGACTTCCGTTTGGGAAGTGGAGTTTTCAAGGTTGCAATGCATATTTCAAAGTCTCAAGGTTAGGCAGAGACCATAATTTTGTTACCTAAGAAACTACGCTACTCTTTCCTGCAGGGAGCCATACACAGTAACGTAGTGCCCAAATTGTCACTGGATGAGGATCCTCCACAATATGTATTCTCTTGCAAAAGGAAAGATAACATCCTTCTCTAACAAGATGTGAAGCACACAGCAACGCATTGTGGGTCTGACAGCATTCTCCACAGTGGCATCAAGCCCATTCAATAGATGTTACTAAGAGATCTTCAGTGCTTGAAGATACACTAGATAGAAGATCATTAGCATTGCTCCACTTGGGGACATTAGATGAAAATGTATTTGAGCAACAGCCCTATTCCAGCTGGGCACAATGCTCCTCTGGATTCTGGCAACAACGTCTAAGACTCTCAGGACAACTGCAAGCCAGTAGCAGAACAATTGGTGCATGGCCTCCTGACAGGAGCAGCCCACAGAAACCCCAAGAGCTTGCAATAAGGACATAAATAAGAGTTTTAGTTTACACTGTGTGGGGAACTCTTCAGAACCAGTTCAGAGGACAATGCAGACCTCGCCACTGATTTCTGCTCTGAGAGATGTTATTAATATGATAATTCATAGTACACAAAAGGATTTTTGATACATCAAACAATGATGAGTACATAACACTGAAATCAGAAGTTAAATTCACTATTGCCTGGTCGTGTATTTTCATTTGCCAGTCAGAGGACATTTGAATATGAGCCAAATACAAAAAGCCAACAAAATATTTTAATATTTTGAGTTTGCATTAGTTGAATGCCTGGAAAATACGCTACTCTGGCAATTCGACTATTGACATTCAGGTGACAGAGGTGAGTGTAATATAAGAATCTCTGCAGACTATAACAACAGAGCTGCCACATAAAAAAGGTTTAGCAAAATAGAGAAACTGACCTATCAAGGGAGCAGAGACTCTTACCGCAAGTCAACCTGTTAATAAAGTAGTTGAGAAAGCTCAGAGTAAGTTTATGCTCTGTTCGTGTAGGAAATTAGCACATTGACCTTCACCCTGGAATCCTCAATGCAAAAGCAGAGTGTCACCAAGGTCAACGATTGCACATATGCACAGCAGCTGCACTACCATTCTTAATATTTGTCTCCTGGCATAGGAAAAATTAAACTATACAGTAATGTAAGAGAGCTGTAGAACTGTAGAAGGTTAAAATTATAAAAGTGTCTGTTGTTTTTAAAGCCTAAAATGATAAAACCATTACTGCATTTTGAGTGTAGAATAATAAACTGGTGATTTAAATTATTCCACATATATATTTTGAAGAAATTTGATATTAAAAGTGATGAATGATTAAAATAAATGGAGCAGCAATTACTTTTCTGCCTCTCACATTTACCATAATAATTTATGATGAAACCGAACAGTGAAAAGTAATAAATATAATCTCACTTCATTTTGCTGATCAACGGCAATCAGGTAATGTGCTATTATATGAGATACAATCAATATAACAGGAAATTTTTATAGAGATGTTTACTGCTACTTACTGGGTACTTCTATTGATATTTTAAATATATAATTAGAATAATGACTCATTTGCCTTTCATCATAAAAGCAGAAAGGTTCAGTTCTTGGGTTTAGACTTTCAGATGTAAAAGCTCTAACTCTGTTCTGATAGAACTTCTAGGAAGAACAATTTCCCTGCTCACTTCACAGGGACTTGAAATCACTCCAAAATATTACCCTTTAAAAAGTGTTCAAATTTAAAAGCATAATGAGAGATTTCAATGGTGTTAAGCAAAGGAATAAAATGCCAAGCACTAAATGAAAACATATTCTTATACTGTCCACGCTGGAAGGATTTGAATAATATGTATTTTCACTTTATTCTTAATATCACGGACCTTATTCAGGAAGATATTTATGCATGTTTCTAATCTCATTAAAGGCTTACTCACTGATGAGCTCATTGTATTTCAAGACATGCTTTGTTTCTCCTGCCATGATTCCTTTAGAGTTGCACTTTACAGATAAAATATAAAAATTACCGCATAAGTAGTCTAATAGGATGCTCCATCTGTGACATTGACAGTATAAGGTGTCAGAAGACATAAGAAAGCCTCATGGGGAAATTTCCTCCTAACTCCAGGCAGTTGGAAGATGTCATTCTTTCTCTTAAAAAAAAAAAATCAAAGCCAAATTATCTAATTTTTGAAACCTATCTAATGTGTTCTTGGCTGTTTCGTTTTCTCTTCAAAACCATCCTTTCTGAATATTTCTGTAAACCTGATGAAGTTTAAATTCCATCTAGTTAAAACTGCTGGATTTAACATAAAATAAAAAAAAAAAAATCAAACCACAAACGCAAAAAAAATCCATAAGATCAGGATTTTAGGACAGTAGGAGAGGAAAGAAAGAATCTACATTTGTGTGTTCCTTCTGGAAGAGAGAGGTCTTGGCCTCTCCACTGAGCATAAATAGATACCATAAATAAAAGGCAGAAAACACTGTAGAAATTGTGTAATTTATTGGACAGGTAGTACGTAAGTAGCAATTAGTAGATAACGACGACTTTAGTACTATTGAAAATAAAAATCATATAAATTGAAATCTAGACTATAGCTTAATAATGTACTCTAATTCTTTCATCATGCTTTTCAGACATCATCTTTAAAATCTCTGTTTACAGAAATTCAGTGTGTTCTGTGCTCCTTAACTCCTTAAATATAGGTGATTGACATTCAAATAATTTTGTACCAGTGGACCACAGGTAAACATCAAAATGTTTTGAGGACTATCGCAAATTCTTTACCAAACTTGGTATTCAACGCTACAAATTTTACTGTTGAGTATCACTCACTGGATGTACAGAGAAGCTTTCACCAAAAATGTGCATGGCCCACAAACTGGGGAAGCACATTCCTTGTCTAATTTACTATCACATACATTTCTATAATCTTTTATACTGGCTCTGAATTCGGCTTCCCATAGCAGTTCCAGCCTACTAGATGTTTGGGTGGTATTTAGGAACGTTCTGACCCATAGAATTACCAGTACTACATAAAAAGAAGGTGTGAGTTAAGGGACCTCAGGAAGAATTATCAATCACACAAAAATTAGGAGAGCCCTAGTGATAGAAAGCACGCGGTGCAAAAGAGCCATAGTGAAATGAGCCGGCACACATAAAACATCTGCCTGTGGAAGTTGTGATCTCTCCCCGAAGCCTTGCCTGGGAGCCCACTCAAAGAATTTGAGCAAAGACAAGCAAGAGAAGTTATTCATTCTCATTTGACCTACTTCATCTTCTAATTAGCATTTGCTAATTGGCTGGAAAAAGTCCAATTTCTTGGCCAGTAGATGCTCTTCAGGTATGCTGACTGTTTTGGGTTAACACCTGGGAATATGGCAATCTGTACTAAGTGATTTAGGAATACAAATCTCACTGTAATTAAGTGGAATACAACTACCTAACCGTTAGGGATTTTTGATAATCCCCAAAGTTACACCATATTGCAAAGGATGACATGAAAAATCTGCCAGTGTAACTCCAAAGAACAAAAAGTAAACAAAGAAGAGAAATCTTGCTATTCCTTTCTGCTTTTCAGCAGTAATAAATCATCAAATCTGAAAGATTCAGTAAAAGTTTTATAGCAGAGAGAAGACAGCAAACTAAGAGAAAATAAATACATTTAAAGTAAATTACAAGCTAAGTATTTTTAAGAATAAGGTTTAATTTTGGGTCAAATAGGCAATTGCAGGAATATGCAGCAAAAAATACAAAACAAGGTTAAGGGATAGGGAAAATCTATATAACAAATACTACAAAACACTGGCAACTCAGTCAAGCTACACTTCTGCTTTTCTGTATGGAACAATGTTGAAGTAACTGCAGTTTGCCAGTGTTAAATGAACCCCAACTGTCTGTTCTGCAAATCTCAATCTGATTGAGTATCCTGAGGCATGCTGTCATGTCAGAAAGAGCTCAGGCGCCAGCTGAATAAAGTCTCATCTGACCCCTGAGAATCAGTTCAGCTGAGAAATAACAATAGAAAATGTGTGCAGAAATCTATTTTGATGCATTTTTCTGAAGGTGGATGATTTACTGTGTTGAACTTTTTTTCACCAAGAATGTCCCAATGCTTAGTCAGGATGAACATCCTAAGACACCACAAGAAACATTACCGCAGTGTAGCAGTCCCAACAAGAAACCATTGACTAACAGCAGTGTGAATGCTACCTCCCATTAACTGAATCGAGGTAGGAACCATTAACTGGTAAACAAGTAATTGCATTTTTACACTGAGAAAAAGTAGGAATGCTGTGAAGTCAAATAACAAGTGGACTGTAAATTTGATGGCACCAGTCATGAAGTTTAAATTTCAGTGAAGCTTGAATTGATAATGGAAGGCTAAGTGCATCCATTCAGTTTCCTTAAAGAACGTAAAGAAAGGCTTTTTCCAGAGATGAAGTGTTTTCTACTGAATCTTATCCACTGCGAAGTTCTTATTGAGGCTGAGGATTTGAGGTCAATCCTCTAGTTTCATAAAGTTAATTGAATGATTAAACTTTGACTAGAAATTTCAGGGATAAAGTTCTTCCAACTGAGCTTAACCTCAGCATGTGTGATCAAATCAAAATTTACTAAATCCTCACTTCCTTGAAAGTCTTGTATTTGAAACAAAACTGATGAAATGTTGTTACCATCCCAACCTTACACCATATATAATTTACACAATGACAGGTTAATCATATTCAACCGCTTCTCCTGTTCTCAGTGGCTGTTGTACGGTATTTGAGAAAATAACAGTTAATTTAGAACCTGCTCTTGCAAGTGCAAATGTAAATACTCAGCTCAGTTCTGTTTTGCTCTATAGAGATTAATATATGTGTATTGATCTACCCACATGCATCCACTTGAAACCAAGGCCACTAATTAGATCCTAAATGTGCCAGGAAATTGGAGTTTCAGTTATGGGTTCTGCCACAAATGTGTGACGCACTTTAAAACCCGTGCCTGAAAGATACTGAGCGAGCACAAAGAAATACTACTGAGTTCCATCTGACATCAGCTAATCAAAATTTCTGAATAAATGATTTTTTTTCTGTAAATTCTTCCACAAAATCTTTCTTACATATCCCTCAAACATTTTTTTTTTGTTTTTCTCAGAAAAATATACTAATACACTCATAGAATACTTATTTCTGACTTAGCAAGTTACAATGTTAGGTCTTCAGACTGTGACCCTAGTGTAAGTATGGTTCAAAGCAGGGAGTGAGGAGAATTGGTTCTGTCCACAGCTCAGGCCACAAGCCAGGCTGTTGAAAATGACTCATCTCACACACATAGATAAATCTTGATGTAGGAGAAGATTTTAGCAAATCTCTCACATTACACAGGTATTGAAAAATGCCAAAATAATCTTCCTTTTGAAAAACAAATATCCCAAAAGTGTTTAAATGTCCCTTGGCCACAAACAAAAAGCTGGCACAGCTTGTTGAAAACACAGTTCAGTTGCGACTATTGCACCCATGTTTGCCTGAGCCTGCAAAAGCTGCAAGAAAAGTACGGAGCAGAACCAAACACGGCTTTTTTATTTTTCCTCTTTGTATCTCCCAAGACAAAGACCTACACTTTCTGTTTGCAGGTTTGCAGTTAGCTCTAAAAGTTGGATGAGCTGTTACTGTGCAACGCTCGTACTTGCTGTGCATGGTCTCAATCCACGGAGCTGCTGAAGTTTCTGGGAATTGCAGGTGTTGTCTGTGTGCCTTACTGCCAATTGGAGTTCAGCTCCCATGTGAGCCCTGTGAGAAGGGTCAGGCCACAATGTGATGCCATCTTCAGGTGCCACTGAGAGAGGTTAGTAAGTCTTGCTACCTGCGAGGCTACTCAGCTCAGGCTGTGCACGGATAATTTAGTCTGAAGCTATAATGTCTGAAACTCCAAAACTATTTTGCAGTGTGCAAGATTATTAAACTGTCGCACTGTTCAACCCCTGAGCCTCTTGGCATACTGCCTAGCTGTGGCATCTGCCTATTAATAATTGACAGGAAAGCTGTCCAAAAGCCAAATGTTTTAGGCCTTAAAGACCAGTGCTGAGCTTATTTCTGTTAATATATAAGAATTTCGGTTCCACATGTTCTTGAGTTTCACTGTGAAAAAGAACATGGTTTATTTGAACGTGGTACAGCTTCACCTACTAGCATAAAGAAATACATGGACCCAGACAAAAAAAGATAAAGATGATCCCATCACCCCTGAAAGAGGAAAAAAAAAAAAATAAAAAAAAAAAAAAATTACTTTTGCATGGCTTTTCTCACTGTTCTGGATAGTCTTCCCATGAATTAATACATCTTCAACTTCTCTTAGAGCTTGTAACTTTTCTTCGGATTCTCCAGTCTTATCATGAGATCTTCCACTCCCAGCTTTTTGCTTTCCTGTGACTCTCAGGAGGCTTTCCCGCATTCCTGTGCCCTCCTTCTCTGTCCTTCCATCTTCATTCTCTGCTCTGATGAGCACTGGACAAGACATGTGGGAGACCAGAATGGATGTTTAAAGGTGTAGTTGCACGTGAGTTCCCTTCCACAGCAGTAAGGTTTGAGCAATGTCTGTTCTCCCTCTTTCCTACCCCCACAATTAAACATTCTTTCTCCCTTAAGTTACGTTGGCAAAAATATTTCTGTGGCTGCAAAATGAATGAAAATTTAAGAAATGTAAGCATAACACCAGAGAAAGTGGTACATATAGAATGTTTGTTTATATCAGTTCTAACTGTATTATTATTGGGAATGAGCTGTAATACTTGTATAATTTAGTCTAAAAGTATTAATAGCTCTTTAAGTAGACTTAAGATTTTGACAAGATTATGAACAAATTTTTCATTTTGCATAGACAGTGTGTTTTTTCAGGGCTTGTGAAAGACACGGCGTGTTCAAAATGGACCCTGCCCTTTTGGACTGATTGTTAAAATTAAGATGCAAAGCTGTGGCTTGAGGTTAGATAAATTTGCTCTGCTCCCCAGTTCTCATCTTTATCCTTTTGACTCTAAAAGTTAACAACTGGGAAGAAAAAAAGCTGCTGGCTGTTCTCCAGAACGTCTTCCTTATGATACGAACATTAGTAACAGCGACCAGGAATTGCATCTCTGCTTTCCTGATGCAATCAGTAATGCAAAAAAAAAATAGTATGAACTCTAAAATCATCCTTAAACAACCGTTTAAAAGGAGAAAGCAAAGGCCATACATGTCCAAGCTATTGTTTTACATTATATTAAAAAGAGTTCAATGTTCCTGCTTTGGCTTTTATCGTATTATCAATTTAAAGAAGTGTAAATAGGTACAAATTTACCGAAAATGTAATAGCAATTCTAAACAGCTGTGATGTAGCTCTAAACTTAAGTCGCTTTGCAGTTTTACCTGGTCTCAATACAATATGAAGAAATGGTCAGCAATGCTGACTGCTTTTTTTTGTGGATATTTTATACTGCATGTCAAATATCACTGCTGCGTTTTTTTCCCTGTCTCCCGATCTGAAGTCCTGCTTAAGACACCCTTAATGCTTTGAGGTTTGTACATCAGTTTACCATAATGACTTCATAATAGATAACAAAAATAAAGCTAATGGAAAGAAAGACTAGATGTATAAACATCTAGCGGGCTATTGGCTATTCTTATTTTCACATGTCCAGAGGTCTAAAATAAAGCCAGGCATGAAAAGTTTGCAAGTAATCCCTTCTTACTTATGTTTTTCTCCCAGGAAATAATACACAGATAAAAGTTGTTGCAAAGCGACAGCAAGCATTCTTGTTGTTCATTATCATTTTCTGAAACATCACTTGCATAATCAAGATAACAAAATTACAAGACTAAAAACTTGGTTATGCATCACGTAAGAGAACTTCAAAAATTACATACTAATCGTGTTGACCTACTGAAATGACTGTAAGATCAGATTGCAAGATTTAAGTGTTTAAAATATTAAAAATATTTGACAACTTTCTTAACGCTTCTTTCAACACTAGGAAAAAATCTGTGGAATGCACGAAGCACTGAATATTATTATTCGTAGCTTCCAAAAAAATTTGCTCTGTACTGTAAAAGTGAAACTTTAGCCACAGTGTATACAGGCTATCAACAATGAACGTACATTTAATACACATCTAGAGATATTTGTTTAGCATTTCTATAAAAAATGGCTAAGAACACAGACAAGAACTTTTTGATTAAGAGTAGACACTAAGAAATAATTAAAAAGAAACAAAAGTGAATTGCCTATTCAAAATCATATCCTAATTTGAAAACGTAATTGCTCACAAACTATATCTATGAACATCTGTATAAATTAGTAGTTTAAAGAGTTATCAATAATTACCTGTCCTGATTTCCTGTTTCAAATCCCTTTTTTTTGAACACATATCTCTTACTGGTCTTTCTTGTTGAGCTGCTTCTTGCAATCATTATCTTACAGCTATCTCCTCCAAGTGCTGCTCAGCTACTGAGGAATATAAATGTTCTATAGTTAAGCACTGAAGAAAGAGATCAGGCTTACTAGCTTCCTCGAAATCACAAGTAAAGCCAGTATTTTAGTTTTTAATTAAAATCTATGCATGTTCTGGTCTCCTAATCTTCTATATCACGCTCTTCTGTCACTGCGTTATGTGGACTCCAAAGCGCATTACTAGCAGAGGTAAGGTAAGCCCAGTCACGGGAAGGAAGGTCAGTCAACCCCGTTACTGTCGCCATCTTGGCAACCACCCATTTTTTATTCACTATACACAGAAAAACTACCAAAGTTTAATGAATGTAATACAAGTTGAAATAAAATACAAGTTCTGTGATAGCAGTTTCAGAGAACATAATAAATTGTGGCTGTACCAAAAAATGGTAAGCCAATTTGTATTCGTTTTGCGGCATTATTGACAACCGCACAGGAAAATGAATCAATACCTAAACTATCTTCTTTTCCTCCAAGTGATGAAGCCCCATATCAGGCAGTTTTTATATTTTGTAAAGACAAGATTATCAGATTAAAAAAGCAAAGCTTTTGTGCAGATTAAACCTTTTAACATCTTTGTCATTATAAAAATACTAAAGCTGATACTAGTTACAATATTACGAGTAATGGTTTCACAGAAGGCTGAAAGTGAAGTCAGTTCAAAGCTTCAATCTGAAATGAGAAATGGCTTCAACGAAATGCCATTGATCATGCAACACAAGAGAATATTACATACTCTTACCAAAATGTTTCAATAATGTATGTATAATGTGTAATAATTTAACAGTGCACAGAATAAAATTAGCACATAAAAAAAGTTGTAGGCACTTAGTCCGTTTTGAGGCAGAACACCTGTAGCAGTTTCTATTTATTACCTTGAAAGATTTATACTAAGAATTAAATATTTCTAATAAGGAAAAACTTCATGAATGAACACACCTAGTAAATGTGTATGCTAGTAAAAAATGCTAGTAAAAAATGACACACTACACACGAAATGCTCTAAGAAAAGAAGTGATGAAATGAGATACAGTGAGGCTAAATCAGACAAACAAGGCAGTAAAGAGCAGACCAGAACGTTTCCAGTCAGCAGGACACTGTGCAGCTACGCAAGTGCCACACAAACAGTCGAGCATTTCTCTTGAGTGATTTCAGTGACATCCCATTTTGTCTAAGCAATGTGCCTACACAGACACTGACGGCCTGGATCCAGTTAGGGGGCGGGGAGGCCAAAAAAAAAAAGGATAAAAAAGGGGGTATTCCTCTATTCCTGTTGAGGAATAACTCGCAAAGTGTAAAAATCTCAGTATTTTTGACCAAAATTTAGACGCACAGAACATAGCTGATATATTGGAAAATGAGAAAACTGAAACCATCAAAAGTCGTGTGATCAAAGAAGAGATTATGAAAGGTTCCCCAAAACCCAGCGAAGGCTGAAAACTGTAACGCTGTCAGAAATGCCCCAAGAATGTGAACAAATATTGTTAAATTGTTCATTTGCTTTTTGGTTATCACGTCTTCAAGACTCACTTCTGTTCCACTGTGACAGTTTGCTGGAGTAGTGAGACAAAGGAAATAGAAAAGAACATAAAAGACAAATAATACTGAATAAAGAATGAACTTTCTTTTATTATGTCTTTAAGTTACCAGGAAAGAAAACATGAACTCCGGATTATTTGTTTTTTAAAGACAGTCAGCAAAATACAAGGATAAAATATATTATTGTGATAACTAAAGAATAAATGTTAATAGAGAGGAAGTAAAGAAAAAGATTTTTTTTTCTATATGTTCTAAAACCTATGTACTTTTAAAGTTCATCCTTTTATTTAAAGCTGTAACAATGCATATAGAGCATGATATAAGACAAATCACTCCTAATCCAGGATATGAGATTTCTTTCAATCTATGAAATTATGCCTGTCCTTGAACATTGCAAAGTTTAACTAGTTTATATTTTATTTAGTACTTACGATCCTGACAGCAGGCTGCCTTAGGCCTCATTTCCACTTATGCCAGAAAAACAACATTCCTTATTCATGTACTGTCTGATCAAAGACTTACATTTAGCACAACACACACTAAAAAACAACCCCACATTTTAAGTAGATTTCTTACAGCTAAATGAGAAACCGAGTCCAATTCATGGAAAATGTATTAGTTCAGGTCATACTGTTTTTGCAATTTGTGCACAAAGTTGCCTTGCCAAATGTAAAGCATTGAAAAAAGAAAAGAAAAAAGGTATGGTATGATATGGATACATAATGGCATAAATCAGATGTAACAATCCCTGAACAGAAAAAAACATGAGGTGAGGCTTCTTACTTTTCTTCAGTGGTTCACGTTTGCATTATTTACACGATTTGCATACTGATTAAAAGCACTTTGGGCATAAAGGATTCCAGGTATTCACATAATTGCATTAGTGCTGATGGATCTTTGGGCCCAGCAGTCACGAGAACATGCAGACAGTGAAACGCCAATTACTTTGCCTTGAGTATTATGGGCAAATTGCTTGTATTTAGACAAGTCTGCATGTACCATCAGTCACCGCCTGTCAAGGGACGTAAGAAAGTCCTACTTTAACCACCGGAGTAGAATAAGGTCAAGTCAATCACATTCTATTTCTAGGATGTTTGAAGTACCTGATACATCTCATACAGCCACTGGCAAAACAAATAAGTTGCCTGTAGAGTTACATAAATTATTATCTCTTGAATTATAATATTTTCATGAAATTTGGTGTGACAGTCTACCTGACCTTTGACATCCTCTCAAGAGTTTTGCAGTCAAGGTGCCCCAGCTCCCAGCAGTGCTCATGGTGCAGGTAAGGCAGAACACAATTTAAGAATTTCACAGCTAAACACCAAAACAAATTCTGGCCGGGCTTTTATTCCTTTTGCTGTGCTGAAACTAATAAGCAGATGCAGTTTGATGTAGTCAAAGACACAACTGTATGGAAGTAAATAGCTTATTTTAAGGACCTGTGAACTGACAATGTGTCTGGACTAGAATTAATCTCATGGAGCTCAAGACAAGCACCATTCCCGCTTATGGTGTTCTGGTGCCAGCTTTCTTTTATTTGTATTTCAAGTTTGCTATGCATGATAAACTGAGTGTGACCAGAAACACTTGATTTGTTTTACTTCAGCTGCTGCAAAGGAGACAGGCAAAATAGCGTTCAATACAGTATTGAATGAGTTTTCTTTGCTTAATTTCTTACTTCTGTTAAATATCTGGCTAAACAGACAGGAAAATGGCAAAATTTGTGAAGTTTCAGTTTCACATATGAGTGGCATGAATATAATGTAAAAACAATTCTTACAACCATCTACATCTTAGATTTCATTGATGATAAACACATTAGTTTTCTCCATTTTAGAATGTTTCCAATTTTCTACTTAATAAATAAATATCTCTGCTGACAGTCTGCTGTGAACTCAAGAACAAATATCATTTCCTTATATCTAAGAATAAAATATCACTTAAAGCTATGATTTTTGACTAGAGGTTTATATTCTGGGAATTTCTCTTATTTAATCATTGTCAAAGAGATCCTAGCACAACTTAAGTAACTTCATTTCTAGTATCTTTCAAGTGAGAAATCTGAAGAAGAAACATCTTGGAGATAAATTATCATTTGGTTCTTAAGGCCAGCCTTACAGGCCTTTCAAAACACGTTTGTCTCCAGATCCCTGATAGCAGGAGCTGGAACAATGTGTCCTCTTCTTTAGTCTAAAGAGTGAATCCCTATATTCAGATTCATTTTGTCCTTGAAGTAGTCTGCATGTTCATTGATTCTTTGACAACCTTTCACTGGTTCTGACTGAGATTCCTTCTTTTTCCAATATACAGTAGATGTTACAGTATCAATTCTGTTAGTTCAGAAAGTCCATTTCACTCTTCACATTATTAACTATCCCTTTCTTTCACTTCATGCTAAAAACTATAAGACGACAGAAATCCTAATATCAACAAAGATGGATTTTTTTCCTCTGTGAAACAGAAGATTCCTTAAATCGCAATAAAGGTCTTATTACAGAGAAAAAGCAGCTGCTTTCTGAGCAACTGTGATGGAGCTGATCTCCAGTTTTTGAAATAACATTTATCTACAGAAGCAGTCTCCAAGTCAGTATTTCTAGCATTGCTTCTGGACAAGCCATTTTTTTTTTATCAGGCTTTAGTCCTTACTTCTAATAATCCGCTCCTTACTTGTAATTACTCCGCTCTCGTGAGACCCCACCTGGAGTACTGCATCCAGCTCTGGAGCTCCCAGCACAAGAAGGACATGGATGTGTTGGAGCGGGTCCAGAGGAGGGCCATGAAGATGATCAGAGGGCTGGAGTACCTCTCCTACGAGGACAGGCTGAGAGAGTTGGGGCTATTCACCCTTGAGAACAGAAGGCTCCGGGGTGACCTTATAGCAGCCTTCCAGTACCTGAAGGGGGCCTACAGGAAGGATGGAGAGGCACTTTTCACAAGGGTGTGTAGTGACGGGACAAGGGGGAACGGCTCTAAACTAAAAGAGGGCAGATTTAGAATAGATATTAGGAAGAAATTCTTCACCATGAGGGTGGTGAAACACTGGCACAGGTTGTCCAGAGAAGTTGTGGCTGCCCCCTTCCTGGAAACATTCAAGGCCAGGTTGGATGGAGCTCTGAGTAACCTGGTCTAGTGGAAGATGTCCCTGCTCATAGCAGGGGGGTTGGAACTAGATGATCTTTAAGGTCCCTTCCAACCCTTACCATTCTATGATTCTATGAATCACAACCCTGGGTTGCGAACTGCTGCGTCAGTTTCCCTTGCCCCCAGCAGGTGGCTCAGCAGCCACTCACAGCCAAGGTGCCAGGCTGGGCTGGGGGCAGCGCCTGAGTGCCCAGCATGAAGCATGGCAACCCCAACTCTATGAGCATCAAGTGCCTCGTTCAAGATCCTCTCACTTTTTACTTTTCCCCATTATATGCCACACATCTATTGGAGGTATGCTTTCTCTAGTTGCGTGAACCCGAAGTTGTGCTCCCTCATGCATTTTTACTCTAGTCTTGAATCAAGTTTTTAGATTTAGTTCTCCTTCCTACATTTTATTATTCTGTTGTTTACACATGCTAATTGAAAACTAAATTAACTTTCCGGGTTGCTTTCTCAGTGAGGCGAATGGAATTCATCACTTCCACCGCAAATTAGTACAATACAGCTAGAAAAAACATTTATATATATACTTGGAAAACCTGTAGCACACTTCATGTCGCTAGTTGATATACGAATAATTCACTGATTCAATTACTCAGTGACAGAGACACCATATACACCGAAAGACTTGCATTTCCTTTTTTTTTTTCCAATGTTTTTAACCAAACAAATATACATAGCCTTTGCTCAAATCCGATAAAGGTTTGACTCTAGCCAACTTGCCACAAGAAAGGAAATGTCATTCTAACCCAAACAACAGAAAAATTTTAGCTTACTAGTTGAAATTCCTAATGGGAGAGAAAAGAGTGCTGACTTGTATGTGTGGGGGAAAAAAAAAAAAAACACAACACAAACAAACACACATCAAACAATTTCTGCCCCTCACAGCAGAAATAGTTTTTGCATGCTTGGACTGAAGTCCCTGTTAGTTCTTCAGGTACAGCTTTTGCCACAGGAAATGTACAGATCATTGCTTTGATGATTAAACTCTACAAGACAACATTACAGGTAGATTTAAAAAAAACTCAAATAACTAGAGATGATAATTCACCATATTTTACTTTTCGAGTAGTGAGTTCTTCAGTGAAAACTCAGTATTTGTGTATTAGGAAACTATCACATTTAAATACAGTTCTTCCTAAACTTTGTTAACTTTGAGACTACCACAAAATCTTCAAATCAAAAATTCCGTAATTGGATCTGAGAAAGCATTTGTTAAACTGTGAAATCTCTATTAAAATAAAAGGAGCAATTTCACTTTTAGGAAAGGAATCTATGACACAAGTATTCTGTATGTATATCCTAAAATATGTATAAAAATTACTCAAATTAGAGTGAATTTATTAAAGTATGCAACCGTGGGTGGCATGGAACCTTACAGGGGTTTTGCTTTTAATGCATTTTTAGTGAACTACTTCCAAGCACCCTAAAAGCAACTATTTTAAGAAAACAGGGTTCATTGCGAATTGGTAATTGATTCTATATGCTGCCAGAATAAATAAAAACATTTGCAAATGAAAAAAAGATATTTCTTGAATAAATATTTTTTAAAAATGGAAAAGCTAGATGTGGCAACAAAACCAAATCCAAATAGAAGCAAGGCCTGTACCATTGCTAAGATTATTCAAAATTATTCAGACTTTGTTTTCTAAAAGGTGATTTTGGTAGTGGTGATAAATTCAACTGAAATATGACGTATGCAAACTAGAATTAAATGAACTGGATTACCTGCAAATTGGAATACATCTTATTTGTTCTTTCCTTGCATGCAAAAGCAAAGATAATGCTTTCAGAAGCACAGACAACATTGCAATTTATTACTGCAGCACAGTCGTGATCTGCTGTATAAAGCAATTATGCAGCTGCAAAAAAAATGCCTGAATAATTACCCTTTCTAGTTTAGGTTCCTTTATAACAGTACTCCAGAATCTCAGCTTCACCAACCAAATTCTCCAGTCCATATGCCGGAGACAACTGCCTTCAAAGAGTTTGGTTAGGTTTACAGTGAACCCTGGGGGGGGCTGCAGACAGGCTGACATCGCTATTCAGAGATGTAAACTGACCCTATTTGTCAAAACAGGTGCTAATGAAAAAGTAAACTTCTAGCCATTTAAAAGTCAGAACCTTACAGGGGGGGGAAAAAGGCAGTGCTGAATCTATTGTTATTAAATGCAGTAGCAAGGAGTGACAGGGTGGACAGAGAGGGCCCCATGATACTTCTCTCAAAGGCTGCTGGAGGCAGGAATGAGCTAGGAATAATTTCTCATGTAGGATTTAGAGTAATATCTGTCCTACTCCAAGACAGATGAGAGAGGAACAGACATAAATTTATGGAACTGCCTCTTAGCTATGGCATGGTAAGACGAAAGGAATCAATGAAACAAAGTCCTGGAGGAAGAAAATGATCTCCTTTTAATTCTTATTTACTGTATACTGCTTATGAAATTATGCCTGTACTGAATCCCGAGGGTTAGAGCCCAGCCACCATCCAAACGGGGCGGAAACAAAGCAACAACTTGCTGGCCTCGCCTTGGTCCTCCACCAAGTTAAATACTGTTGCATTTCGTTATTTCAGGCCTTGGAGTATTCAACACATCTCGTTCCCCTTTTGCTCGCCTCTGGGAGCAGCCAGCTCTGAGGCAGCAGGGCTCTCTCCTCCCGAACCTGAAGGAAAGGTGGGTCGGGCCTGGTGTCCCTTGCCCCCGCAGGGCAGCACCCAGGAGGGGGCAAACACAAACCACAGTCTGGAGGCTACCGAAGGGCATTTCCAGTCCTCCCCCTGTAAATGAGTACCTGAGCAGCCTGTGGAGAACATGAACTTCATTTGTAGAACTTAGTTTCTTTCTAAAATGTAGCCTTCAGTTTTTGTCAGTGTTAATTGCTATTTTGAAATGCCACCATTATATTTCAGGTTCTCTACTACTCCATAATAAAATTCACCACCAGGTGTTATTAACAATCATATATCCCGCTCATTTAAATAAGGCACAGTTTTCTTCCTTATAATAGTGAGCACAACACCACATAAATTGACAAAATTTGTTTCAGATATTTAAAACTGATTATGTTTTTTTGTTCAAGAAAGCAATTTGTGTAGGAGCTTCATCCTAGAAGCAATATTCTTAGCTGAGATTACTCCGTCCTTTTCAGACGTGTAGTAAATTGCTAATTATAGTCAATTAAACCATACAATATGAAGCAGTTTTATGCTACACAGTTCTTTCAACCGTAATAAATGACTAGTAAGTGCTATAAAACACCAAACCTATAAAGACTTTTTAAAGGTAACAACATACCTTGCACACAATGCATAGATCATAGAGAGAGTGCCTAAAAACAGAACCATTCTGGCACCTGTGTAACCACAGTACAAGTCTTTACATTACTTTACATTATAGCAACGATTAAAGCAGTACACTCTATTAACAATTTCAGCGAAAGCATTTTTTTTTAGTATTTTTTCTGTTCCTTTTTAAGGGTTAATTCTACCTCACGTTAAAAAACAAAAGCAAGAGAAGATTTCCATATGTATAAAACTCAAAAAATCCAACCCACAACTACAAGCAGGGCAAAGAGAAAACAGATGGTGTCTTTTCTAGCAGTAAGCTAAGTAATCCATATTCCCTTTTAGAGATGCTAGCCTTGTATTTCCTAAGTTTCCTTTGATCTGGCACGTTAGCTGCGATATGATCCTGTTTTTACCACCAGTTCTCCAGACAATTAACCACTAATGTTTGGCTTACTTCTTTGCGAATTAAATACAAAACTAGATGGTTTAACCTGTCTTGTGCAAGTCTGTATTACATCACCGCTGGGAATTTTCTGAAGGGCATCTGAGCTGTGTTTCTTCTTGGTTTCAGCCTTACATGTCAGAGTGAAAAGCTTTAAAGAAAGTCTTCAGAAGATTTTACCACTGGAAATGGAAATGGTGGAGAATGGGCTCATCAACCAACTTCAGTAAATAACTGATAGAACAACAAAGAGCAACAATAATGAATCAAAGAAATGCCTTTGTTAATTGATTCTGCCAAGTGCCTTTTCATTTTCTACAGTATGTCAATAAGTATGTGCGATATACGGCCTTCAAGAAAGAGCAATCTCTGCTTCTAACAAGCAGATCGCTCTAAGGATCACTTGCTCACTTAAACATTTGGATAAAATGCCCCGCCTCTGAACCAGGAATAATGCCACTCCATTTCACTGGCTCTCTGCCATCTGCTCTGGCTGAGGTTATGCTGCACTGAGACCTCAGGGCAGGAACAGTCTGTGGTGCTTTCTGGAGTGTGCTCCATGGTCATCGCCATCCACGACGCCAGCTGATCCTCGTGAAAACCAGGGCGCGGCAAAAGCAGGAGAAGAAGAAAGAGGAGGACTGAAGTGTGCCTAGGTCTCAGCCCAACTTGGGGTTGGGGCACACGCTTAAACCCAGAGTCAGGCAAGAGTTTCTGGGTGCCAGAGTGGACCCTAGCTCTAGCTGCCTGGAGCTGAGTGGTGTGGATGTATTTACAGCTCTTCTCACTGAGCTTTTGAAAGGATTAGATAGTTAATATTGTAAAACTCTTAAAGATTAAAAAGTTGCAAAAGATTTGCAAAGTGACCTTGCAAGTTTTAGTTGTTTATAAACCTTACTTAATGAACTCGATTCATTTATATTTACAGGTGTGACAAAGATATACTTCAGTCTTCAGAAATTACAATGCATATTGTATTTGTCCCCTCAAATATTGTAAATGTATAGTACTACCACACGCATAAAGAATACTTAAACAGAACTACATTTTCTGATTAAAATCTAATTTCATGCCCAGCTTTTTTATTTGCTTATACCGGTACTATAGTGGAATAAAAATGTCCATAGACCAAGTAGCCCTACAGTTTGAAGTTAAATTAAGGAAAAAAAAAAATAAAAGGCAAGATTTGCATTTATTTAATCACAGATAAAACCCAGTGTATTTTACTGCAGTCTGGAACTGTACAATGTTACCTTAATCATCAACAGAAGGCAAAAATCTATTTAACAAAAGCTTCAAAAAAGCACTCAAAATGTAGATTTCAATGTGCTGACTGAAGCTGGAGCAAACCGCTAAGCAAATAAAACAACTGAACCTTTGTTATTGATAGAGAGCACTCAGGCAGACCCAGGTTTCAGTAGCATACTAAACAGATTACTGGAAATGCAACCAACAAAACTCGCAACTGGTGTCGATTTAATTTTCACAACTTTATAGAAGATGGAAACTTCTGTTACTTTTCAAAGAGGTGTAGCCATAAATAAGTTATCACAAAGGCTTTTTCCCAGCATTTTCTTCTCTTGGTTCTGTTAGCTATCTCACAGAAATGCCTCTGTAACAACAAGTCTTTACAATTACAACCCCGCAGCCCAAAAAGCCTCAATGGATGCTATGTGTATAGATCCCATCAGAGGTGATGGACAGACTTTCAACTCCTCCTCATTTAAGCAACAGAGCTACAATAGGAGATGCTCTCTTTTGAGGCTGCATTCCGTATATAACGTTGTTACATAAACTGCTTTAAGATAACAACAATGGTTACTGTTCAGCCAAATCAATCTTCCAGTATTATTCACATTTAGTTTCACAATTAACGCAGCAAATGTTGCCTGGGCTATCACCACCTCTTCAAACATGCTCACTGACCGCACAGCTTCAAAATCAATGCAAATGTTTTTCCAACAACATGAGTTGCTTAGCTATGTCCAGAACAAGTAGTATGGGCCAACTGGAAGCAGGTATATAAGAATAAAGAGCTGGCAAAGAAGACCTGCTGTTCACATTTCACACATTTCCATGACAAATTTTCTTGCTTCTCTTCAGCTGATAAAGCTGGAAAACCATACCGAGCACTACTAGAAAAATGATGCTTTAATTTACAGATTCTTGTTGCTGCAACTCTCTTTAAACTTCAACTAGTTAGAAAGATTCTTTCAGACAGACAGAAAAAAATTAGTAGTTTCTAAACTATTTATGTAATAGATTCCTACTCTAATGGATAAAAAAGGCAAATGTGGAGATTCCTACTCTAATGGATAAAAAAGACAAACGTGGAGGATCCAGAACCCTCAAAATAAGTGATACTTTTGTGGAGTTCTGAGAGACAAAACAACCAGTCTAGAAAACACCCTTTAACAAAACTAAAAGAACAGTGAGAAGTGTCACTTCCATCAAGCAAATCAAGTTGTCAACGTGTGTGTGTAAGCAATTATGACAAAATAAATCCAGAGGACAAAAGATTCATTTTGCCATCCTGTCAGCGGCAAAATAGACAAAACATCATATTTTTGTATATTTACAAAAAAGAATGAAAGACCACAACTTTAATGACTCAGGTTTGTTGTAGACCAGAACTCCCTTTAGACCTCTCCCGCTAGAAAAAACACATCCTATTTTGTTACAGAATCACAGAATCACAGAATCACAGAATAGTAGGGGTTGGAAGGGACCTCTGTGGGTCATCTAGTCCAACCCCCCTGCCGAAGCAGGGTCACCTACAGTAGGCTGCACAGGATCTTGTCCAGGCGGGTCTTGAATATCTCCAGAGAAGGAGACTCCACAACCTCCCTGGGCAGCCTGTTCCAGTGCTCCGTCACCCTCAGAGGGAAGAAGTTCCTCCTCATGTTCAGACGGAACTTCCTGTGCCTCAGTTTGTGCCCATTGCCCCTTGTCCTGTCACTGGGCACCACTGAAAAGAGCTTGGCCCCATCCTCCTGACACCCACCCTTCAGATATTTGTAGGCATTTATAAGGTCCCCTCGCAGCCTTCTCTTCTTCAGGCTGAACAAGCCCAGTTCCCTCAACCTCTCCTCGTAGTGGAGATGCTCCAGTCCCCTCACCATCCTTGTAGCCCTCCGCTGGACTCTCTCCAGTAGCTCTTCATCCTTCTTGAACTGGGGAGCCCAGAACTGGACACAGTACTCTAGATGAGGCCTCACCAGGGCAGTGTAGAGGGGAAGGAGAACCTCCCTTGTCCTGCTGGCCACACTCTTCTTGATGCACCCCAGGATCCCATTGGCTTTCTTGGCAGCCAGGGCACACTGCTGGCTCATGGTTAACCTGTCGTCCACCAGGACACCCAGGTCCCTCTCCGCACAGCTGCTCTCCAGCAGGTCCACCCCAAGCCTGTACTGGTGCATGAGGTTGTTCCTCCCCAGGTGCAGGACCCTGCACTTGCCCTTGTTGAACCTCATCAGGTTCCTCTCTGCCCAGCTCTCCAGCCTATCCAGGTCACGCTGAATGGCAGCACAGCCTTCTGGTGTATCTACCACACCTCCCAGTTTGGTGTCATCAGCAAACTTACATATATCTTTTTCAAAGTCAGAATGAAGAAACCCCTACAACCAGATGAAAATTTCATGGCTTACATGTAGCTTTACGCTCTAACTGTAATATATGATTCTTAAAAACGAAGGCATTGCATTTTTAAAAATTTGTAAACCTTTTTGTTCTTTACTTCTCAGACAAACATCTGGCATTAACACACAGCTATTCCAGCTGAAAACAAAGTAGAATTTTATTTCAATAAAAATTAATTTCTCAAATCAAAGGTATTTATACTTAAACTATGAATGCAGCTATAGTAATTTGTGCTCTTATACAAACCTTCAGCCTCCAAAACATTAGCGTGTTTTTTTTCCAAAGCCTAAACACAAATTTTAGACAGATGCAGTAAACGGGAAGTTAACTCTTTACACTAGCACAGTTCAAGTGGGGTGAGATATTATTTTAAATACAATTTAGAAGACTTGTATTTTTGTACATTGCATATAGACATTTTGCAAAAGCAGTTAATTAGTTTTTGAAGCGATCAGAATAAAGTTTTAAGAAAAGCAATCAATTTCTTTAAGAATTTAGTATTAAGTATATCACGTAACCATGACTCAGTCAGCATTTGTTATTCTGCTACACAAAGTGTTTATATTTCACTTACAGAAATATTGAATTTTTGAGATCTGAAGATATTTATTTGCTGCTGTATGTGCACTAAATTGGTTTCACTCCCAGAGGTACTCAATACTATTGTATTTTCCATTATTTATTTGAAATTTGATTCATTATTTAAGATTCTGCCAGATATTTGCTACTGGTACTTCAGGAATAATAATTTAGTAACATGCCCCTATTCAGTATTAGCTTAAATCGTCGTATTTAATAGCTGCAACATTCAAGTGATGTGGCCTTTAGAACATCATGTTAGATCCAAAGAAATCAGGAGGAAGAAATAGAACCCATAAACAACGAATCTGTCATTTTACGGCTGTTCCCCACTGCAGCCTTTACCAGGTGCCTGCTCTAACAAATATAAAAATTTCCAACTTAGCCGCTGACAGCCTTACCCACAGTCCCAGGGGCTCAAGGGCTGCTCCAGTTTCTACCGTTCTCCTTTGCCGCCCTCTTGCATGGCTTATGCACATTCAATTTGCTGTTGATTATAATTCCTACTTTCAGCTTTTTTTCTACATAATTGCTTCCAAGTTTCTTTAAGTATGTTGCCCATTGTCCAAATCCTCCTCACTAGATCTAATTGGGCAGCATTTTCTTGAAGCTCAAGCTCACTGTGGTACTTCTGCCAGTGTTTCTAATCTCTCTGTAGGCCTTGTACTGTTTTTTTAACTTTCAAGTATTTCTATCTCCTCTCAATTTAGTATCACATGCTAATTTTATTAGCATGTTGTTAACACCCTCTCCCAGACCATTAATAAAGATGTTAAAAATGACTAGTTCTAGCAGTGATCCCTGTGGTACCCTGAAGACACCCTTTGTTTGTAGTCTTTCAGCCAGCTTTTAATCCACATGACAGTGCTCTTATCCAAGCCAATTTGAATTAATTTTGCAAGAAAGGCTTAGCAAGGCAACAGCCAACCTTTTGCAAAAATTCAAAACTACTACACTGATTCCTTCCCCACTCCCCACTCCCTTCCCTAATCTTTATAGGTTTTTGAATCAATTAAAATTATAAGCTTTATTTGCCAAAATTATTTGACAACTATATCCCATGTATTCATTGTAGCGTATCCTTCAGATATTGTACACAATTTTTGATACTACATCTGCTTTCTTTTCAGTATTTTAGACTTCATTCATAGCTTGTGTTTTTTTAAAAGTAATAGGCAATGTTGTAGTAGAGGCTGCCTTTCTGAGTATTGATTTGATGACTAACAAATGGTAGGGAACATAGCTTTATGCTCTATGCAGAACTAAAAATAGGTTTATCTATAAATGAATCTGTAATTCCATTGGTAAGATTTCAGTATATGTTCTAAGTAGTGGGATAGTGTAGTTTTATGAAAATGTGGTTGTGACCAAATCAATCTATTTCCAACATAAATGAGATCCAATCCTCACAACAGAAAACCAGGAGGTAAATCTTAAAAGTAATAATCTCTATCAATTGTTGAGTAAATAGTAAAAAAGAAATAAATATATGCATCATCCTGTGTGAACTGTATGCATACTTACAGGCATTTTCAAGTTATTCCATTTCTTGCTTATTATCAATAATTATTTTACAGGATTTTAACTTACTGCCTAATTAGAAATGCTTTTTTCTCTATTTTCCCTGTTAGAGAGCTCTACTTCAAATTGATTTCAGTATCCCAGGACACTGATCTCTCATATTTTTAACATGGCCTAGGATTTTGGGTGTGTGTCTTAAACCCATAGCTGCAAAATGAATCTGTAAAGATTTTTAGTTTACTTCAACTAATGGTCATGTTTATAAAATACTTCATATAAAAAACAGCAATGATAACACAGTATCATAACTTTTCAACTTCTTCAAGAATATAAGAATAAGAATTTTAATAGTCATGTGGACTAGTCCTTATTTCTAAAATTCTTCCAAATTAAATTCCTAAACTTTGATGTCCTTCTATTATCACATGATGCAAAATCACTCTAAATTTTGATGAATGCAAATAGATGGCATTCTGTAGTTCCAAACTCTTTCTTTTTAATTTTATAAAGCGTTCTAAGAACAGCTAAAAGAATCAGGTCTAAAAATTCCATTTTATAATGATGGGCTATATAGTTTTAATAACATCCACCTTAATAAAGGACAAATGTTATCTTGATACCCGCAAGGATCTCCCCATAAGAATTCTAACAGCATGACAGACATGAAATACATCTCCTGCTTTTTCTAAAAAGCAACATGCTTTCCTCCTCTAGGAGGAAGTAGCCAGTGAGCTTCTCACTGCTGCATACTACTGTGGAAACGTTTAGTTCTCTGCTATTTCAAGCTTAAATCTTTATTTACTTCCGTAAAGTGCCTTTGCTAGATACTTTTTTGAAGAGGCAAGAGCATTCTTAAACATGGATACCACTCATTACAAATATCCTTTTTTAAATCTTTACTAAGGTTCTTCTCAATTACCACCTGCTTAAGAGTCCTCTTCTTGTAAGTTTTCTGTCAAAAAAATGGAAAAAGTGGTTTTATAACTTCTGCTTGTCTATGAGCTTCTGCTGGCCAAAGAGCACCACTGTATTGCTGATAAACATCTGATCTGCGGATCACTTCTTGTATTTCTAGGTAAAGTGGACGAAGAGAAATTGTTTAAATTATTGCATAAAATTACAGTTCAAATACATTTGCAACTAATTTTTTTGTTCTTGTAATTAGCAATTTTACCTAGTGCTTTTATACTCTCAGTTATATCCATTCAAATTTATATATACATTTCTCATTATGTACCCCTACCTAGAATATTTTTATTTCAGTGTTCTTTTGGAATCCAATTTTATTCTTTCTTCTTTGCTCCCTCTACACCCTCTTCCTCCTGTAGTGCTTTCTGATAGCCTACGCCAAGTCTACTTTGCTGGGTATTGCCAACTGCTATTCAGTCCTCACGATCTTGTGCAAATACAGGCAGTTTAAATGGATAGATAAAACCGGGAAGGAACAGATGAAATCAGCAGCAGGGGGCTAGCTGCATGATGCCAAGAGAATGGCAGTCCTCCTGGTCTTGTTCTTTACGGATCTGCTGGGCCTGACAGCTGTGCTACACCTGAAAGGCTGAACTTGTGTGGGCCGAGAGGTGCAAAGAACAGGATATTCTGGATCTTGGAGATTCTTCTTCTCCATGACTGCAGGCAGACGCATCTTTTCCACTCTCTGAAACAGAGGAAACAAGTAGCTGCCCCTTTTTTGTTCTCCAGCATTTGATTCTGATGAATCAGAAACTCCTATGCAGACCTATCCTTCGTTCTAATAAATGAAGTAGTTCAAAGTCCTTGCTTTCAAAAGTTCATTTCACTCTTCCTTTCTCGGGTTATTTTACATTAAAGTATATTCTTGTACACTCTTAAAAGCAAATATTATATGATAGAATGTATTATCTGCCGCTCACAGTCAGTAAGTACTTTTACATAGGTCTCATTCAAATTTCAGGGATTTTTGTATAGTAATTTATGTAGGTACAAGCTCCTTAAAGTGTCCTTTGGGGACATCTGTCTTCCCAATTTCATCATTTCAAGTGAATATAACACTAGCATCCCCAGGTAAAAGTCACGATGCAATTCTATCAGACAGTTGCTGTACTTTGCGCAGTGTGGGTGTGAGAGCTAATTTTGTCCTTAGATTCAGAGGCTTCATTAACAGTCTTAACACATTCACTGCAGCTTTCTAAATCCTTTCAGGCTTTAACACTTAAACGACTGAAGAAAAAAAAAAAAAAAAAAAAAAGTTCCTATACAGAAAATGCTATTTCTCTAACCCAGATAAAACAGATCTTTTAAATAATCCTAAACGCCACATTGCAACCACATCATTCTAGTGAAATGAAATTTATGAGAAATTAATTACAGCCAGTAAAGGCTGTAAAACATTATTTTGGACAATGTATCCTGATATAAAATATGTGAAACTCCGAACTGAGATGCTTAAAAGGAAAGAGTGGAAATTAGGTGTCAATTATACGCAGGCATATGAACATCCACATAACGTATAATATACAACTTTGCTGCTATGAGTTTCTATTCAGAGAATTTAATCATGTGACAATACATTGATCATAACATTCAGAATTACAATATATGAAAAAAATACTTATTCTTCTCTCAAAGATGAGTATTTTTGGCAGCTTTAAAATGTTTCATACAGTGGGGTACATTTTATCTATTTTCTTAAAAAACCCTACCCAAAAAACTAAACGCAAACAAAAAATATAAAGCTCACAAAACCCACAAAAAACACCCACAAAAAAAAAAAAAAACAAACAACACCCCACCAGAACTGAAAGCCTCAATGTTTTTTCCAGTATATGTCACTTAGAGAATGAGAGAAAAAGAAAAGTTAGCCCTTCAATGTAGGTCATGCAAAGATTCCATACACAAGAATATTTTCATCAATATACATGTTGAATAGGAAAACAAGTCTATTCATTATGTCTTTATCTTAAAAGCTGTCTGTGCCAACAAATTATAATACAGATAACCAAACTCCACATGCTGTTGTTTGGAAGCTATAAGAATTAAAATTCTGCATCTAAATTATACAGAATCCAGCTACATTTCAAATTGATGTGAAAAGTTATAGTTATGCTTACAACTTCTGTAAAAACAAAAAAGCTTTACTATTATATTGATATTACTTGCTGGTTCATTTCTATTCCTTTTATGCTTACTAAACCTAACCCAAAGTCTGCTTCTTTCTGATTTTGACTCTATGATTGAAATAATATAAGAAATTTTAAGTTATGGATGAACTTCATTCCAGGTAGACTTGTTCCACAACATTACTTCTAACAGTTGCAAACTACTTTGCATACAACTTTCTTTTCAGAAGCAGTGAGGGGTGGTTGAATTAAGAATAATTTGTGGAAATTTTGCTTTCCACAAACAAGCATTGATCTGGAGGGCTATCTCCCAACAGTAACTCCTGTTGTTTTCAGATTGATTCAGGAGGCCTTTTATAGAACAAAGAACAGAATCACAGAAGATCCAAACTGGCTGAAGAACTGAGGCCATTAACTGGCCTACATTACACATGATAAACTATTAAATCACTCATTTTCATATTTACATTACATATTTAAAAGTTTCTAGAAGCTCCCACGCTACTCCTTGGGTGCAGCAGGATCCAAAAGTAATTCAACGAGAAAGCTAATTTGTTTCAGAATCTCTAAAGGCCCTCGTCTACAGTGAGCGATGTCCACTCATATGCTTAATTTGAAATTTGAAATTAAGAAAAATTGTCTCCTTATGCAAACCACAGATATTCTGTGGAAAAAAAAAAAATATTTGGAGGATAACATGAAGCAACAAAAACAAGGCACAAAGACTGGCAAGTTCAGATTCTTTTCTGTCAAATAAACAGAAATATGCAGAGACCAGAGAAGGGAGACATAGAAAAGTGAGATTCATTTTTTCACAACCTCAAGAACTAAAGCTGTCTGGAGTGAAACTTGCACAGGAGAAAGGAAAATTATTCATTTTCCTGCTAATCTTAAGGATTTCTGAATCAGTAAGTTTTCATTACCTAGTGTCCTCTAAATTGAAGAAAGGTCTACGTTGACCTCTGTCCTGCTGAGTTGGAAAAATACCCTGAGAACCAGGTATCTGGAAGGACTATCTGTTATATCTGACCTGACAGCTCTGGGCATGTACCTGTAGTTCGTGCGCAGAGTTTTTATTTCACTGATGGTCGATTTCAACTCAGGAAACAGATTCACAGATTCTTTCTATCAGCAAAAATGGTCTAAATGCTATTTTTGCCTGCATGTCAGATTTTCTTTTGTCTTATTTTCTTCTCCTCCTCACTAGACAACTGATAGAAAGGCAGGTTAAAGCCTGACTGAATTTGCCTTGGATGAAAGTTATTAATTCCATAAAACATGAACTTCATTTAAGAAAATAATCTTTGCTTAAATAGATTAATGCTTATAATACAAAACATATTGCTTGAATGGATCTTACACACCTTTTCCCACATTCACTGAAAATAGATACATAGACAAATTGACAATAACTTGGGAATAAACTTTGAAAATATATATAAAACTATAATGTATTCTGTGCTTTGTTTTTCAATATTTGTTAGGTTTTTGGTCACTTAAAATGTAGTACCAATTACTGAGCAAACATTTTAAGAAAAAGAGCTTCCCTGTCTGGGATGGATTACTGTCCTCTAGCTAAAGTAAACATGAATATGAATGTAGAAGTGTTTTTTGTGACTATTTTCTCACCTGGATTTATGCAAAAGAATTTAAGGAAAGCTAACAGTTCTCACACTAACATAACAGAGAATGTGAGTAGATACACTACTACTGCTAGAAAAGCTGCCTGTAAGAAATCTAATCCTCTGATTTATGCTACTGAATGAGAATATTTTGTTTTAAGTTTTTTTCAGGTTTTGAGAAACATTTCTAATGCTGCTTCTTGTGACACATTCTACAAACATTTTAAACCTTTCCCTGTCTCAGCTGGTCTCTGAAAAAGGGAAGGTTGAGATAACAGCAAGAAAAAAAGCAAACTATTTCAAGAGGGTTCTCTTGTTCTAAAACACTTTGTGGGCAAAAGAATCATCTCAAGGCTACGAGCTAAACTGTGTTTAGGTAACTCCTCCTTCTACTAAGAGCTTACTAAAACATGACGAGTGAACGGTCAAGTGACAGGTTTGCAATGGGAGCTTCTGATTCTCCACAAAGCAGGGAAGGATGGTGTCCTATCAGTAGATGCAGTACAGCAGTGGGTAAACTAATCTGGTTTACTCCAACTTGCAGACAAAGACCAGAGAAAAAGTAAATTCACAGTACAGGCTTAAGCCTTGTTGTATGATATCAGCAGAACTTAGTTACTGAAAAGACATTCATCTGTACTCCCAATGTGTTTGAAAACAGAAACACTGTCTAAATAAGTGAATTCAGAGGTATTTTTCTCCATAAAGGACAGTTCTAGTCAGTTGAAGGAAGGGGTTAAAAGGGATTTTCATAGAAGTGACATTACCTAATAGTTGCTGTGCATTTAAAAAACTGATAGTGCTTATCTATTGTCTAAATTAACTGAAGCAGAGAGTCTTGCATCTCCATACAAAGGGGTTAGTTCCTGATAGGGGCTGGGAGTTGCCTAGAACCGGTCAAGACTGACCCTGTTGTACGGATGGGAGCCAGGAGAGAACTGAGTTTGCGCAGAAACAAAGGTCAATCAGCGGACACCAAGATGAAGAGGATGGGCCTTCATCTTGGGACTCCCGACGACCACCACTAGGAGGCACTGTGCAAGTGCAGCTGGGAGGAGTCTATGGAAATTATTTCGTGGAACTAATTATAATATGGAAATTATTTCTCGGAACTGATTTTGATATGCAATGAGGATAGATGCATATGTATAGGTGTATTGGGAAATCTAATGTATATGTAATATTTGATTGTATAAATTGAAGAGACACATTGCTGCTCGGTGCGCACAACTTTGGTGGGACTACCCCCCCGTGCTGCCCGGCGCCGAATAAACATACCTACTTTACAGTCTTACAGATTGTGGAGTCTGCTTTCCGCATGTCACAGTCACAGTGGATCAAGAACTCAATGTACAAGCATGCAGAAGTCCGCAGATGTTGATATAAACTTGATTAACAGCCATTGTGACCTCTGTCATTGGGAAATCGCAAGTCTAACTCAGCAATAATGTTGACATTTTCATGTGCAGATACGTGGAAAAAATCGCAGGGCTTACAGCAACTTATCAAAAAAAAGCACGACAGGCGCTGGTATAACCACTCTAAAAACTAAAACAGAAGGGAAGAAATCTATGGAAGGGAAATGTGAAGATGAGGCAGATAGGGCAAAAGAACTTATGGGGAGTACCAAACTTTTAGGGGAAAATCATGGGACTAAGTATCACAGAGAATTAAATCTTGCTTATGGGACACAGCCACATGTATTTTAAACACAGTTGCAAAGCCAAAGACAAAACTAAGGACCTGTTTAAGAGAGGAAGAAATGACGAAAAATAATCACAGTATAACCTTCTAAAGAAAACTGTTTAGTGAGGTGGTCCCAGTGTGAGACTGGTTCACACTTCTGACCTGAATTTTAGTAACAGTGCCTCAGTTAACCAGTAAGTTTGATGGGAACAGGCTGCTGTCCCTTAAGAATTGCAGAGCAAATGCACATTTGATTTCAAAAAACCCACACTGACTTGGCATCAGTAAAGGTGGGTCCATGGGTTCATCTGGATGGCTTGGCACAGACTTCACCCGTCTGCCAGCTGGTGTAAGACTGACTTCCCAGTCTTCTTGATGTGGACATCCTTTATAAGAACCTTCAATCAAGTTGGACAACTTTCTACCCTTTCCCTTCCTCTTCTGGCAGAAGATAAAGTACATTTAGCAGCTCTTCTGAGAAGCATTCATTCTTTACCATAGGTTTAGCAATTTTGACAGCCAAAGCAATATTGCTTTCTGTTAGTTGCTGTGAAAAGCCTTCTTCATTTTAAAGCTTTTCTAGAATGAGGGCAACAAGAACAGTTGCATTCTAAGTCAAGTCTCCAGACAGAAAGTACAAAATACTCTGAAATTAAAAGTGTTATGTAATCATAAAATATTAAAGGATGAAATTCCACTTCAGTGAATCACTATGTATGAAGACAGATGTTTTACTGAGTCATCTTTCAGAAGACTTATTTAGCTCCCTCAGTGTTTGCAGTAACTAGTGTCAAGCCCTTCCATGAATAACAACAATAATAATAAAAAAATTATCAGTCAACATATATGGTACCTAAACCGAATAATCTGTAAAAATTTCTCTTCTAGCGATGTTGGTACATCAGGAGAAGACAAAAAGAGTACAAAATGCCTTACAAAGAAATTGTGATATTCAGGACAATCAGAATAAAATAAAATGACAGAAAGTTAAAATAATGAAAGTTCAAGTAATTTGGTTAAGATTTTTAGAGATAAATCTATACTGACTGTAAAGAAAAAATGACAGGAAAACTAACATCTAAGAGTATGACTTTCCAAGTCTAAAGGTTTCGTAGAAGATTGAAAGCAAGAAAATAGTATGGATAGGAGGCTGCCAGAAGTTTATCTGTAAAATACGAAAATAGAAGCTCAACATCTCCAGGTCATAAAAGGAAGACTAGGGAAAATGCAAGCCCTTTTCAGAAGGACACGAGAGACCTAGTTACCCAGGATATGAACAAGGCTGAGGTACTTCATGACTTTTTCACCTCAGTCATCACCAGCAAGTGCTCCAGCCAAACTGCCCAAGTTGCAGACAACAAAGACAGGGACTAGGAGAATGAAGAACCGACCACAGCAGGAGAAGATCAGGTTAGAGACAAGCTAAGGAACTTGAAGATGCATAACTCCATGGGATCTGATGACGTGCATCCACAGGTCTCGAGGCAGAGAAAGAGATTGCTAAGCCACTACTCATCATATTTGAGAAGTTGTGGCAGTCCAGTGAAGTTCTCACTCACTGGAAAAGGGGGGAACATAACCCTCATTTTTAAAAAGGGAAAAAAAGAAGACCCAGGGAACTACAGGCCAGTCAGTCTCACCTCTGAGCCTGGCTACTTCACATGGAAAATAGGGAGGTGGTTAGTGACAGCCAACATGGCTTCACTGAAGGAAAATTGTGTCTGACAAATTGGGTGGCTTTCTACGACAGGATTACAGCATTGGTGGATAAGAGAAAAGCAACTGATATTATCTACCTGGATTTGTGCAAAGCACTCGACACTGTCCTGCACAACATCCTTGTCTCTAAATTGGAGAGACATGGATTTGACAGATGGACCACTCGATGAATGAGGAATTGGCTGGATGGTCACACTCAGAGAGTTGTGGTCAAAGGTTTGATGTCCAAGTGGAGACCAGAGAAGAGTGGCATTCCTCAGGGGTCAGTGTTGGGATCAGTGCTGTTTAACATCTTTGTCGGTGACACGGACAGTGGGATTGAGCGCACACTCAGCATGTTTGCGGACGACACCAAGCTGTATGGTGCTGTTGACACGCTGGAGGGAAGGGATATCATCCAGAGGGACCTTGACAGGCTTGAGAAGTGGGCCCGTACAAACCTTATGAGGTTTAACAAGGCCAAGTGCAAGGTCCTGCACACGGGTTGGGGCAACCCCAAGCACAAATACAGGCTGGGCCAGGAATGGATTGAGAGCAGCCCTAAGGAGAAGGACTTGGGGGTGCTGGTTGATGAGAAGCTCAACATGACCAAACAAACATGCGCTCGCAGCCCAGAAGGCCAACTGTATCCTGGGTTGCATCAAGAAAAGCATGACCAACAGGTCGATGAAGGTGATTCTGCCTCTCTACTTTGCTCTGGTGAGACCCCACTGGGAGTCCTGCAACCAGTTCTGGAGCCCTCAGCACAGGAAAGACATGGACCTGTTGGAGCATGTCCAGAGGAGGACCACAAAAACGATCAGAAGGATGTGCCAACTCTCCTATCAAGAAAGGCTGAAAGAGTGGGGGCTGTTCAGCCTGGAGAAGAGAAGGCTGTGAGGAGACCTTACAGCAGCCTTCCAGTACCTGAAAGGGGCCTACAAGAGAGCTGGAGAGTGACTTTTTACAAGAGCACGGAGTGACAGAACAAAGGGTAATGGCTTTAAACTGAAAGAGGGTAGATTTAGATTAGATACAAGGAAGAAATTCTTTACTATGAAGTTGGAACACTGGAACAGGTTGCCCAGAGAAACTGTGGATGCCCCCTCCCTGGAAGTGTTCAAGGCCAGTTTGGCTGGGGGCTTTGAGCAACCTGGTCTAGTGGAAGGTGTCCCTGCCCATGACAGGGTGGGTCGGAACTATATGATCAATAAGGTCCCTTCCAACCCAAATCATTCTGTGATTCTATGATCATTATGTATCTAATATTGAAAAACAGATCAGAAATCACAGAATCACAGAATCACAGAATAGTAGGGGTTGGAAGGGACCTCTGTGGGTCATCTAGTCCAACCCCCCCGCCGAAGCAGGGTCACCTACAGCAGGCTGCACAGGACCTTGTCCAGGCGGGTCTTGAATATCTCCAGAGAAGGAGACTCCACAACCTCCCTGGGCAGCCTGTTCCAGTGCTCCATCACCCTCAGAGGGAAGAAGTTCCTCCTCATGTTCAGACGGAACTTCCTGTGCCTCAGTTTGTGCCCATTGCCCCTTGTCCTGTCACTGGGCACCACTGAAAAGAGCTTGGCCCCATCCTCCTGACACCCACCCTTCAGATATTTGTAGGCATTTATAAGGTCCCCTCGCAGCCTTCTCTTCTTCAGGCTGAACAAGCCCAGTTCCCTCAACCTCTCCTCGTAGTGGAGATGCTCCAGTCCCCTCACCATCCTTGTAGCCCTCCGCTGGACTCTCTCCAGTAGCTCTTCATCCTTCTTGAACTGGGGAGCCCAGAACTGGACACAGTACTCCAGATGAGGCCTCACCAGGGTAGTGTAGAGGGGAAGGAGAACCTCCCTTGTCCTGCTGGCCACACTCTTCTTGATGCACCCCAGGATCCCATTGGCTTTCTTGGCAGCCAGGGCACACTGCTGGCTCATAGTTAACCTGTCGTCCACCAGGACACCCAGGTCCCTCTCCGCAGAGCTGCTCTCCAGCAGGTCCACCCCAAGCCTGTACTGGTGCATGAGGTTGTTCCTCCCCAGGTGCAGGACCCTGCATTTGCCCTTGTTGAACCTCATCCGGTTCCTCTCTGCCCAGCTCTCCAGCCTATCCAGGTCACGCTGAATGGCAGCACAGCCTTCTGGTGTATCTACCACACCTCCCAGTTTGGTGTCGTCAGCAAACTTGCTGAGGGTACATTCTAACTCTTCATCCAGGTCGTTGATGAAGAAGTTAAACAAGACTGGGCCCAGTACTGACCCCTGAGGGACACCACTTGTCACCAGCCTCCAACTAGACTCAGTGCCGCTGATGACAACCCTCTGAGTTCTGCCATTCAGCCAGTTCTCTATCCACTTCACCGACCACTCATCCAGCCCACACTTCCTCAGCTTCCCCAGGAGGATATCATGGGAGACTGTGTTGAAAGCCTTGCTGAAGTCAAGGTAGATAACATCCACAGCTCTCCCTTCGTCTACCCAGCCAGTCATGTCATCGTAGAAAGCTATCAGATTGGTCAGGCATGATTTCCCCTTGGTGAATCCATGCTGACTACTCCTGATAACCTTCTTTTCTTCCACTTGCTTGATGATGGCCTCCAGGATAAGCTGCTCCATCACCTTTCCCGGGATGGAGGTGAGGCTGACCGGCCTGTAGTTCCCTGGGTCCTCCTTCTTGCCCTTTTTGAAGATTGGAGTGACATTGGCCTTTCTCCAGTCCTCGGGCACCTCTCCAGTCCTCCAGGACCTCTCAAAGATGATGGAGAGTGGCTCAGCAATGACATCCGCCAGCTCCCTCAGCACTCGTGGGTGCATTCCGTCGGGGACCATGGATTTGTGGACATCCAGATCAGAAATGGATGCTAGCATTAAATGAAAATGTTAGCATTAAATGAAAAGTGTGACCATACAAGTAAAACAATACACATCTAGCATTGGGAACAGCTTTGCAGGCAGCAGTTCAGGTGGGGAAACTGAATTCTTACATTTCCCATGTCTTCCCTTTAAATGTAAGAGGACCAGCTATAGGGTCAGTTGACCAAAAAGCACTCTCCTGTTCACTAGACACAGACCTGACAGAAGTGCATCTCACTCTAGTGCTAAAGAGAATGGGACTCTCCACCATTAAGTTAAAAAGTCATTCCTACAGTAGTCCTGAGGGAACAAAGCAGACCATCACTACCTCTTGACTTCTAACCTGAGCCCTCGCCTCAAACTAATAAAGACCAGAATTAAACTATGTCAAAATAAAGATGAACATATATTCTAGAATTTGGAAAAAAGTTACCATTTTGGTGCAACCATGCTAACAGTTATGTAGAGGAGGATGAACAGACAAAAGAACAGAACTGAACGTGACAACACAACGAAAATAAACTTCAAGTAATATCAAGAGGGTTTACTATAATTAGCTACCTGAAAATCGTCAGTTTTCTATTGTGATTAAAATTTGAGAAATAAGAAGAGGCAATTCAATTTCATTAGTACAGCTCTCTAACTACGCAAGGAAGATATACAAGGGAAGATAGCATTTAAAAAGTAAATTAAAGATGACTAGAAAGAAAAAAGTCAATTTATCCTTCAAATAGTAAACAGCTCCTGTTAGTGAAATGATTTCTAAACTCCAGCCACATTCATTGCAAACTCAAGTTATCATCTGACATCTGATTATCATTAGATGTAACTTCTTTAACCTTTGTGACTATCAGCACATGACAGTGACCCTTTCACATTCCCAGACTAGTGTAAATTAGTATTTGAATTGGTATTTGCTCCATATATGCTTATAAAAATAAAAAAAAAACTTTCCATGATCATACAACTGATTTCTCTGAGGCTACCCTTCACAGTGTCAAACATTCAGATAAAATAAAATCTTGTTTATGGCATAGACCAACTACCGATGACTTACAAGTAAGCCATAAAAATGTCATAGTGAAGCTGGCAGTGCAGTATATAGTGGTTATCTGAAAATAATATCAACTAGTGAAGAATTCTTGCTGTGAGGAATAAAAATAACACTTGCCACATTCTCTCAGCTATGAAGGCCGTCTGGTATTCAAACACAGCCTACATTTGTCCTTAATCACACTGGAGTCTTTTCACCTTTCTGCGCTTCAGTCTTTGGTATACGTAAAGTTGTGTTACCCCCCTCCAGCACAGAATTTGAGTTGTTAAATATCTGTAAAAACTCTAAAAGTTCTTTAACATAAGCAGATGTACCACAGTATTTTAGTGAGTTGTAATTTTAAAAAAATATTACTAGAAATACGAGCTAGTCATGCTCCAGAACCAAGTACTCAGAACCTACATTATTAATCCCAGTTCCCAATATTTCACTCATCAAAATGTTGTACTTAGAAAATTAATAATCTCAAACTACAGCAAACAAGCTAGAAAAATGGGAGGAATGAAGGCTGATACAATGTAAATGGAGGGTAACACAAACAGAGAAATGAACCACCTCAGACCGCGGAAACTATAACTGCTGTAATCCTGAGGTTCTGTGCAACCACTCATTCACCGTTGCTAACTGGCTTTGCATTACAAACACTACTACTGTCAGAAATTATCCCACAGCAGAGAAGAAGTCTTAACTCTGAGACCCCTTTTTACCACTTAAAAGCAGTGTTTTTACCAATTCTCTCATAACAGAAATTCAAGTTGTGTGCTGGTAAGGATTTTCTTTAAAGATAGTGGTAGTAGTGCTTACAAAAAGACCCAACTCCTTAAATAGTCTTTACAAGCAAAACTGAATAATTTAAACCAGAGAAACAGCAGAAAGGTGTGTGGTTTATGCCTTAGCTTCGCAATCTGATAATTTTCATGGTATCTTGGCTTGATCTGCTTATTCATATTTTTTTCCACAATGATAAAAAGCTTTCCAATGTGTTAGATACAACAAAAAAATTCTGCAGCTACTCAGCCATTCCTAAGGAGACCGGCTACCTACAGGTTTCAGACGAGCACAACAATCAAGCCAGCATTTGGTGCATCGTGCTAAGTAAGCTCCATTACCTCATGTGCCTTCCCCCTCGCACCCACAGAGATCCCAACTATATCAGAAAGGCCTCTGCAGGACAGGCCAAGAGGTCATCCTATCCACAACATCTAATGCTGAACATGTGAAGGAACATCAGAAAGCTTACACATTTTCTTCTATGACGACTACAGTGTTGTGTTATGTTTGTTAGTCAAGAATACCATAGAACTTTCTGCAAACTACATACTAATGAGAAGTCATTTTCAGATCTTTAAAGGTGAAAATACATGCTGTAAAACATACATTCAGAACTTAACTTGAAAATCAGCCTATGAAAATGAATAATTGCTGGACACACAAGATCAATGTAGGAGCATTAAGTCTATAAATATGGACCCTAACAAATAGTATGTATAAACACTTGACTTCAAAACTGCTGAAGCAGCTACTGCACAAAGTATGGAATAAAAGCACCATCTATCAATATAACTTTACTGCAGTAACTTCTTGATGCTAATGCCTCTTTACATTAATCAGGAGCCCACTAAAGACATATTCATTGCAGTAGCATTATTAGTTACATATAAGGATATTCTGTTCAATTTCATCTAATTTGGGAGTGTAAGCATTCAGAATGCAGACGAATCATCTCTTAAACAAATGAATTGAAGCACCTCTCCTCTGGTTTTCTGTGACATATCCTTTTTCACACAAGCTCTGTCCCAGTTAAAACGTTCTCTCTTTATCTCTTATATCCTAATGACATAACTAAAATCAATCATCAGGCTCTCTGTTGCTATAAACAGAGAGATGAATCTGCCACAGATTGAATTGCTGTTACAATATAGTTAGAGTAAATTATCTACTCAGGGATGACAGAAATGCTGCCAATTATACAAAATTATTTTGACCTCTTAAGTGTCATCAGATTATTATTGGAATCATTGACACGTTGGATTTCAGTATTTGAGGTTTAGAAAGTTTAAGCACGCATTCTACATCTAGGACACCTTGCCATACAGCTTCAGCTCTTAGTAACTCCAAGGTGTTTCAAAAAGTAAAGATCATACTGCAGACTATGAATTTGGTAAAGGATAGGATACTTAACTTCTAACCATTAGCATTTTTATCATCCATAGTGTACCACTAAATGATTACTACTGTCAGGCTGGGTTTTGTTTCTGAGTAGCATTTCTCTCTCAAAATATGGCTTTTTCAAATTCTGAACATCCTCTTTGTGTTACTATTAAACCATTTTACAATAGCAATATTTCTGAACAAAGCACTCTCATCACAGAGTAACAGACATTGGTGAGGGTTAGATGACCTTGGTGGTGCTGCAACATTTGTAATTCTCCAGCACAATCAATTATCTCATGATAATGTCTTTTGTCAGTGAATATTGTAATGCAACGAGGACTTGATTTTTTTTCTGTGAAAGAAAAGATCTGCTTTGACTGGTATACAGAAATGTTCATACATGGGTCACTGACTGACAAGGGAATTGTAAATTACTCAGTAATAAAAAATAATAGTAGACATTTATATTGCACTGTACCTCACACATAATGACCTCTAGGCTCATTGTAATAAGTATTATTTGTCAAAAAGAAATTCCAGTGACCATCATATCTTCCAACAGATTTTATTTCACAATAGTACATGAAGAAAATCATAAATTTTAAGTCTCTTGTATCAGTTAAGAGGTAGCCTAGCATATTGCAACAGCTGTACGAACCACTCTGCCATTGTTTAACCTGGCAGCCGTCAAGTAAGGCACCAGACAGCCACTCACTCATCCCTCCCCTTCCCCCCCCAGCAGGATGGGGAGGAAAAATAGACAAAATGTAGAACTCACGGGTTGAAATAAAGACAGTTTAATAAGGTAACAAGGGAAATACTAATACTAATAATAGTAGTGATAATAACAATGATAATCATGAATATGCAAACCAAACTATATACAATACAGTTTTTTTTCACCACCCAACAACCACTTTCGCAGCCCATAAAAAGTTCAAACTCCTGGACAAGAGAGGATTCAAACTCAAAATGACAAAAGAAAATGTGATTAAAAATGGATGCCTTCCCCCACCCCCTGTTAACCCCCCTCTATACACTGAGCATGAGGTCTATGGTATGGAATATTTCCATTAGCCAGCTTGGCGATCTGCCTGGCTATGCTCCCTCCCAGCTCCTGCACACCTGCTCGTTAGCTGAATATGAGAATCTGTGAAAAGTCCTTGATTTCATAGCAACAACTAAAAACATCAGTGTTATCAACATTCTTCTCCTACTAAATCCAAAACACAGCAGCTACTTGGAGGAAAACTAACTCTATCCCAGCTGAAAACAGGACATGCTCTCTGTAAATAAAGATAATGAGAGAAAAAGATACAGAATTCAGCATCACAAAATACAATGAAAATTTTGACCAGGATACTTTTGTTTCAAATTTCACAAATTATTAGGAGAGAGGACAGAGTTGCACACATATACATGCACAAAGCTATGTATTACCTCGCTTATCCTCAGAGTCACACACACACTCATAGCAATGAAACAACAAACAACAAGCCATAAAACAAAAATCACAGCAGTGAAACAACAGCCCCTCCAAAATTTGGGATGTCCTGACAAATACGTCAGAGAGTGGAAGTCGAAATGCTAGACATCTAAAGAAGGCTGCAAGTATTAGTGTGCAAATATTTTATGCATTAAATTATGTTATTCCATAGAATTTGGAAAAACTCTAGAAGCTTTTACATGGACTAGATGAAGCAAAAAAGATATTTGCCTTGCTTTTACTGACAGGAGTGCCTACAAGCTTAAATTGTCTAAGAATTTTGGCAACCTTCTGACCACAGGGGAGTTTAGAATCACAGACTAATTAAGTTGGGACCTGGTCAAAACCCGTGCTCACAGCAGGGGTGACTGTAGTCATATTGGGAAGAAGGCTGCATTTTCAAATAAACCAAAGCGCATTGTTCTATGAGCAGCCAGTTCTAGCTATCAGACTATCAAGCACTGACATTAAAAATGGAAATTAAAAGAAGAAACGTTTCAACATAAGCTAACATTTGATAACGTTCAATCTAAAAAGAAAATCTTCAAAGCAATAATATATATATATCATCTCACAAGTAGGGCATGAAACCAATCAACACTACGACATGCCAGTGAACTTGTCACAATGTACTTCACTGAAAGAGGGCAATAAATAAAACATGGTTCATGACTATATTGTGCAAAGTCTAACTGGAGGCCAAAACTACTTCAGTTATCTATACAACCTCAGATTTCTTTGCAATAGTATTTAAGATTTAATGATACACTACTTTTTTGAAAAAACTATTTAAAAATTGTACTTATGTTCACAAAAGTTATCAAAACACACTACACCTCTGAACAATAATCAATATACATATTAATTGCATTGGTTCACCTTTTATCTCTGCATCAAAACACACTAAATTCAGGCATAAAAATTCATCAATATCAGGATGAACACTTCAGACATTCTAACGTCTTATATCTGATCCTTTTTCAGGAAGTAAATGCTAAATTTCTTTAAGAATAAGGTGGTCCCAGGTAAATAAAGTCAACCACCCAATTTCATGTGTGAAAGTTTTAAATCACAGATATTTGGACACTTGGTTTGAAGTTTATTATCTTGCCAATACTATCTGAAATACTAGAAGATTTTGCCTTTTCAAAAAGAAAGAAAAATAAAATGAAAGATATATGCACAACCCCAATATCTGCTTTGAAATCTGATCATCCAGAATGATGATTCATAATTACATATTGATTTGAGTAACACGAATTACCACCTTCAATATGACAAGAAAGAAAAAACATTTTTCAAGACTGTTGAGTGTTGCTATAGTTAAGACAGTAACATCTGCGAATAATAATGACCGTTGAACAATATCTGCTGGAGATTTCTTGTTTAACTGGCACTGCTTTTGGAGAGTTACTTCCTAAACCTTGAAGATATCTTACCTCACTGAAGATGATCTAGGGCCTTACACATAAGATGTTACAGTCAACAGCATAAATGCACAAATTACATAAGGAACAGTTCTAGGATCATCTTTAGATGTTCTGAAGGCGCTTATTATATAAGGTTAAAAAAATGTCTTTCTTATCTAGCCTGCCAGCTGTTTAGGCAATAGGAAACATTAATGCATATGTATACACTCAGACACATGTCTACGCACATGCATAAAATAACTTCAAAAACAGTGCAAAGAGCAAATGATTCAAAGTAATTCTGAGACCGTTCTATTCTTTCCTTCTTTCTTCAAACATTGTATGAAGAAACCTAATAAAACTCTGTAGCTTAGATTTACAGCTTTATTGCTGTAAATCAATTTGAAATCTTTCACGCAGTAAAAAAAAAAAGATGAGGGATTGTCATAAAGTTCTCATGTCAGATTTCATTCTAAGTAAAAGTCAAACATACAGATTTATGAAATTAAAACACTTGGACAAGAAGTCAATGGATTACAGAAGTCCGGCTTTTCTCCTAAGGATGGTGTCTAACAGCGCAGACACGCTACATCTCCTGAAGTCCAATGTAAGTGCAAAAACTCTGTAAAAAAGGACAGGTATTCTGTTTCTTCCCTCCAACCCTATACCATTTAGGCCTTTGTAATCAAACTATTCACGTAAAATAAAAATAAGTAGCAGTCAGTTCCTAAAACATAGCATGGGTAAAATAGCTAGCAACTAAAACTCAAAGATACTTCAAAATACTGCCGGGCTGTTCAGCAGCTCTAGTTCTGTTCTTCTGCTCTAGCGGCAACTGAACAAGGGATACCTCCCTCCCTCCAGAGACCATGAAACAGTGGGTGACTGGAACCAGAGGCTAGGTTACTTCAATCGACCGAGCAAAATCTGTTACTTACAACTATAGCTTTGCTCAATTTCCACCATAATAAGAATCAGATTTAAAAAGAAATGCTTCTAGTTGTTTAATTGAATATTATGTCAGGAAATAAAACCATCCAAAGTTGAAAACATGTTAGTCTTAATCCTAGATCCTACTTATTCCACAATAATTTCTTTTTTCCATATGAAGGCGGGGGGGGGGGGGGGGGGGGGGAACGTCCTCCATTGTCACAGTGGAGACAGAGACCTGATGACATTCAAAACTTAATTGACTAAGTCAATTTGACTGAGTCAATTTTCACCCCCTTAGTCAATGAAAAACGAAAAGAATTTAATTAAATGACTAACTTGGCTGTACATTCAGAGAAGGCAGAACCCACTCTGTTTAAAGACCTGTAATTCAGTGAAGTTACAACAAGGTTTTTCCTTGAACTGTCAAAATATACCAAATTTCAACATTATCTGAAGTTAGTTTCTTGACTATAAATACTGCAAAAGCCCCTTTCTTGGTCTGCCACAAGCATTTGCTTGTGTAGTTAAGCAAATGTATGTCACTGTGTAGTTAACAGGCTTCCTGGCTCCTCTTTCTTCCCCACTCTCTGCTGTGATCAAGGTCTGGATTCTTTGTTTGTTTTTTTTCCTTGGTGTTACGACACTCCTTTTAAAGCTTGTTTTCCAGTTTCCCAAAACTTCACAAACTATTTATTTCCCTATAATTTATAACAAAATCAATGCTCTGGGTAGCAAGGATGACACTCATTCTCCAAATACGGAATTAAGCACATCAAAAACTTGCGCTAGACGTTATTAGTGTACTCTTAATCCATACTAGGAGCTTTCACACATATGCAAGTACCCTACTGCTAGACCAACTCACCCCCGTGTTTACATTTTGAATTATTTTACTCTCCTAGCACAAGGGGAAAACTAAGACTCAAAAATTAAGCAAGTTTTTCAATTAAAAACCAAGAGAGCTTGATGTTTTTGTAAGATATGGCACGCAGTAATTTACCTAAGATTACAAATGAGTTGTGTTTCAGGAGGAAGGTTTCACCTGGTATTCTCCAAATTTTCTATTAATACCTTGATAATTGAACAATTATTTCCAGTTTATGAAACTCGCATTTTCTCATGCATACTTATAGATTCTTCATACGCTGTTGTGTTAGAGAAGATGAATGTCTGTAGTCCTGCCACCTTTCACTCAAGAATCTCAGAGCGTTACAATGAATAAGACTCACCATCTTGTCCTAAACCAGCAGCACGATAAAACACTGCAGATGTAAATACCACATGTAATATCTAAATTATGTGGTTTTAAAACACTGCATAGGATTTTACCTGTATGACTCATGGCACTTAACGGCAGTCACATACTTAAAAACACAGTACGCTACGCGGAACAGTGGTAAGCAAGTTTATATAAAAGATCAATACACGACCGATATACATTTAAATACTATGGACTTTTTTGGCTCCATCCACAAGGGAACAAAATTGGTACTGATCAAACATTTCTCACCTATAAATGATATAGTAAAAGGTAGCAGCAACTTCAGTGAAAAACATACAGTTCCTTCAAGGAACACAACAAGAATCAAAATGCATCTGTCATGCAAGCAGCAAAATGGGTTTCATTCAGGTTTAGACCAGCCCAAGTGAAATATGTATAAATACAAACTGTGTAGCAAATCAGCTGGTCAGAAACAGAAAAAAGATTAGAAAAACCTGCTAAAGACTCAAAAATGAACCGCTAATTCAGAAATACTCATAACTTTAAAAAAACCCCTCATGTATCAGAGTAAAGAGCTTGCACAATAGTGAAAAAAATACTTTTAAAATTTTCAAGACAAAAATAAAATAAAGGGCAAACATAGACAAAGACCAATGCCCTCTTTTAATACACTTAAAGGTAACAATTCATTCAGGACACATTTAGACAAACCATAGTGTGTATTACTTTACAATACAAATCATAGTGTGTATTACTTTTTATTGATCCATAATATGTTTATAATATACCACTTTATAATCAGAAGAGTGTGTCTCATTAAATAATCAGAACCAGTTTAGATTGAATATTAGGAAAAAATTCTTTACTGAAAGAGCAGTCAGGCATTGGAAGAGGGTACCCAGGGAAGTGGTGGAGTCACCATCACTGGAGGTGTGCAAAAACGTGTGGGTATTCCACTTCGGGACATGGTTTAGTAGGCATGGTGGTGTTGGGTTGATGGTTGGACTTGATGATCTTGGAGGTCTTTTCCAACCTTAATAATTATATAATTCTGTAGTGACTGAAACTGCTGCAAATACAATTCAATTAGAAATGTGCTGCAATAAATTTGGTTTACTGTTAAACTTCCTTTTTTATATCATTAATATACACTTAATGTATCTCACCACAAAGTCAGTCATGCATCAGCCTTGCTCTGAACCTACGTAAAAAGCTGTTCCTTTTTAATCCAGATATGAGTGAGAGCTTGGTCATTTGAACTGTAGAAATCAAAGGATGATTGTACCACTTTCTTTTTTGATAGCCTCTACAGAATATTAACATGTCTTAAGCTCTCTTGTTGGGGGAGCTATTCAGGCTTGGAAAAGACTTTGAATAAATTAAGTAAAACAATTTAGCCAAATCTTACTTATTCCCTTTTCAAAATGCTATTTTATATTGAATGAACCATGTATTCCACCATCTAAATCATGCAATTCCCTTTTGAATCTGTCCCTAGCTTCCCAAATCTCCCCTTTATCCCTGCAATGGAGTTTTTCATTGACACCTATGTTCTGCACACGGACTGTACTAGACTTGCAACTCAAATTCAACTTTCTTTCCATGCTTTTCTTATGCATTTCCCAAATGCTTCGTTTTCTTTGCCTATTTTGCCTCAAGAACATTAGTCTATATTTCTGGAAATATCTCCGTCCCCATTCATCAGCTCATTTCTCCTTTCCCACTTGACCCCTCAGGTCAATCTCAGATCTCTTAAAATAGACCTCTTAGAGAAATATTTCCTCTTGTCATTATCGCCTCTATCATGCACCTCTTATTTTGCTTATAAGTTGTTTCTGACAGGATGGAGGCAAATTCTGCCATTACTTCAAGCATCTTTCAAAAGCACAGCATTAATATACTTTTAAAAGGCATTTATTGGTTCTATGTAAGTGTGCATTAATGAAAATATGATGTTGTTCTGCACTGAAGTACAGAATGAAACATTGATGCATCAATAATTTAATAACACTGACAAACTATAGCTATTTATACTTCTTCAGTGAATACTATAATGCAGAAAAGTGTTTGAATGCATTATGTTTTCATCTTAAATAGTACAAAGTAACAACAAATACCTTCCACGACTTAGCATGAATTTTAAGGAAACATTTAAACTGTGTCAAAATTGCTTTATTGGTTCAGTTGCAGTATAGCACAGAAATATCAGGTTCCTATGCCATGGGATTAAAAACTGAATAAAACCCCATATTATAAGACTATTTCATGACAAAAGCACACCAATAAAATGTCCTGTTTCTGCATTGCAGTTAAAAGTAGTAGGAAGGGAAAAGAAGGAAAACAAAGAAGGGGAAGGTCTGGGAGGAGGAAGAAACAGGAAGAAAATTTAAGCTTCTGTTTCCAAATTAGTACACGGTTACACTAAGATTTATCCACAGGACCTGAAGGAGTTAAACACCAAACTCTCTTCATAGTTAAATCTCGGTTTAGAAAAGCTTAATGTTTTAGCACTCTGTATTGATCCTTTTATTTACAAGCACATAATTATATTGTTAAACATTAAAGTTTATACTTTAACCTTCTATAACGACGTAAAAGCACCAAATATATCTAATGATTGAATACAGACAGACATGAATCCATTTCTTAAACACAGAAGGATTAAAAACATTTGTTGAATTAGAAGTAAACTGTGGGATCCAAAATTGTGGACAAAAGGAACCAAAAAAAGATAATCATTACAATAGACAAAACTTCTATTTACAACATTTTTTTCCTTTTCTAGAAGAATGTTCTTGTTTTTAACCGTTGGCACAAGTTTTGATTTAAAGAATACTTACAGCTAGCTAATTAAACATTTGTCGTACTCAGAGTGCTAAAAAGGAAAATACACATTGATAATGAATTAATATATCTGTTTTGCTGATGCTATTAAAATGCTTATATTAATTTTGTTAGCTAAAAATCTAGAAGCAAGGAATGGGCACAGAGTTGCATGGTTAGAACTTAACCATCTTATATGAACAGGGAGGGATATCACCATAAGGATCAAACCTAATCCAAAAGTCTGGAAAAGAAAAGGACCGTTCTCAGCTGAAATGATCCCAGCCTTTATTTTCCAAGAAGCTAGCTAGTATATATCACCAAGTGTATACCCTGATACAGTCATTCACTCATACTCTTTGGTTTATATTGTATGGGAGGAAATTTCTTACTCTTCTTTCCGCTATCTTTCTCTTCAAATAAGAGAAGGATTTGATAACCTGATGAGTCTCTTCCAGCTGTCCTTGTCAGAACTCCAAGGTAGCTACATTTAAATATAAATTTGAAGCTGGAAAACTTCTGCTATCACTTCTTTAACTATCACCAAGCAAGATAATGGGGGTGAGGGAAAAACAATAAACTATTCTCTAATCAAACCAGAACCAATAAATCTTCTTTCAGAACTAAGATTCAAAGCAAGATCTTCTCCAACCAAAAAATGAAAAAAACAAAATTCAAAATCACAAAATCACTTTTACCCAACAAATATGCAGGTTCATGGTTGGTCCTAGAAAGTCTTTTGAGAGTTGACTCTTCGCTAAATACAAAAGGAAATGATTGCACAACTTTATAGAGCATAAGGAGCAATTAAGGATTTATTGGTATTTAATTATTATTAATCATGTCACTTTCTGTCATAAATCACCAACTACACACAATATGCTGTGCTTAATAGGTTTACATAAAACCCATCTGTGTTTGCGTATGTACATGTGTATACATACATACATGTTCACAAAAATAACTATTTATTCCCCTTGTTATTCTTAAACTGGAATCAAAACCACTAGTAAAAGGTAATTTCCAATTTTATTTACAGAAATGTGGAAGGATACTCTTCCAAATGTGTATTTTGATGAAGGAATTAATACTTTCATAACTAGATGGTTCTCTCCCCTACACCCCTTCACTGTTTATTTTTTGAAGAGGAAAGACAGTCCCACTGAAGATTATGAAAAACTGACATTCCTCGACACCAAAATCCTCTCTTGCTCCTCAGGGCAGCTAGAGCTCAGGAAGCCACAGAGGTTTCCTCAGACAACTACTCCAAAATGCCTCAGCAATGTCCTGGAATGCTGGATTGTCCTTGACCTCTTGCAGAGACTGCTGAAACCAGTGCCAATTACTGTCAGTTTCGTCGGTTTATTCTGCAGTGTAGACACCTGTAGACCATGAAATGGAATAAGATTGCAATTGCTTTCACACAGGTCATCATGCAGCCATCAGCTGGTAACAACTGTCACTCATTACCTACTGAAAATGTAATCAGATTGACAGCACAGAGATGAAAGTCACTGTTTTCCCTCCTCATGAATTGGAAGAATCTGTTCCTTCCACTGAAAGGAGTCAGTCTTTCCCTTCTGCAGAAGTTTATTTTTTTTACCCAAATCCATTAAAAAAGGCCATAAGATAGATGTCTGTACTATATTAACCAAGCAGAAACACAAAACAATTTGTCTATGACAGTGAATGTTCTCAGCTCACTTGTTCCTCAATAGCAAATGAAAAGAGTATGTACATGTGCTGGGCAGGAGAAAACGAGGGGTAGAGAAGGTAGACTGATTTCTGTAGTGCTGGCAGCTTAACCAGTTTGGATGCTGGCTGAGTAATGACAGGGAAAAAAGCTCTAAGTCAGATGTCCCTCACAATTGCATCCTGTTATCAGCACGTTTCTAGTTATTTTAAGAGGACTGTATCTCAGCCATCTCTGCCAATGCAAGGTCCAGAAATACACAGTAAGTAGAGCAGCAATTTTTTAGGTGATTGGTCTTTATGCAAACTGATAAAAAAAGAACAGTTAAAGTCCTATGAAGAGAGTATTCTGCTAGTCTAATCTAAAAATAACAAGGATGTGGACTATGCTGACAAGACATTCCCCCAGAAAGAGCAGTTCAACACACACCAAGACATGGTGACAAGGAGGACTAGCACAAGACCTGACAAGATACTCTGCTGAACATCAGAGAGCTGAACTTCAGTAATTTCCTCTTACCAGCTTCTCATAATTTGTCAGGAAATTACTGTATCTGCTGTTTATTACTAGTTAATGGACAGATAGCATTCTCCAAACCCTAAGCTCACAAAAACAGCTTTCTTCTGATCTACTGTCCCAAAAGAGTCCGACAGACAAGGACAGAGACAGATCTCTTCAGCCTGCTGAACATGTTTCCCGTGCCATCTCTCTAGCTTCCTTAGCAAAAATGAAACATTTGGGCTAAGGATCAGACAGTTACTAAAAGAAGATAGTCTAGTAGAAGAAAACAGTCTAATAAAAAAAAGCTCATAGGTAAAAAACATCAAAATAAGCCAAGTGATCATAAATTAAAAATCATTTAAATGAGATGTTTGTTAGTGGAGGTCATCTCCTATGGCAACAAATATATTTTTCACCCAGTCCCTGTCTTACAAACAGACAAAATTCATAAATCTCGAAGAATGAAATGATTGTCACAGGGACTTTCCCTCAAACCAAAGAAGAGAAAATGTTTCAGCAGTGAGAAACACTGTTGGTATCAAGCTGTTAACCCTCTTAACAATAGATTTTAACAACAGATTCTTCTAATAGCTGTTTTCTAACATCTGGGGGGAAAAAAAGAAACCTCCATCAAAATGAACTCCGTACTCCCCTCCTCTGGGCAAAACCAAACATAACGGAAAATTTGAGAAGGATGTCTTCCATTTTCCGTATTTTAATTTGTTATTTTTCTTTTTACCTGTGCAAAGGATATTTCATTTAGTTTCCCAATTCAAATTTACTTTAAGTCTGTGATACTTGCTCTGATCATTACAAACAACATACACATTGTATCCAGACTCTCTCACAACACATTATGTCTGCCAGTGAAAGCCGTTAAAATGATGAAAAAGCTAATCTTGCTACAAGAACCAAGTTAATCTTACTTCTCCCCCCAGTCAGGTAATTAAGCAATTTACAAGAAATCAAGAAGGGAGAAATCTTTTGGAAAGGAGGTTCAGTATTTGTTATGAATAGCTGTTCACACTTAAATATTTGGAAGTCAAGAACTTTCATGATTTTTGATAACTTTTGTCATTTCACTTCTTCACAATATGAAACTTACTTCATTACATGGATGCCTTATCTGAACAATATTACAGGGTTCAATTTTGTGACAGCCCTTGAAAATAAGACAAACTTCTTTAACAAATGTAGTAGCAAAATATCACAAAATGGATTACCGTACTATTTTCATTTCACTTGTGTTCAGTTATTTAATAAGAGCTTTTAATTCTAATATTCTCCAGATTTATCTAGCATTTAAAATTAACAAAAGAAAATATGGAGTAAGAACACAGAAATCAACAGCTGTTTCTCTTACTTCTAGCAATTGAAGTAACTCTTGAATTGCTATTAAAAATAGCAAGTCACCTTAGTTGCTGCTTGCAGACTGAAAAATTCCAGTAAATTTATTCTTTGTATTTCAAGTTAATCAACATTAGGTCAAGTATCTAATCCAATATTATTTTTCTACTATTCTTTACTATTCAATATATCTTAAGTACTTCAACAATAGCAACTGACAACTTTGATGGAAGCTTTATGAAATGTTTCAGGGAAGCTATTAAATAAAAGCACCTGAAATATGAACTATCTAGTATTCCTCATTATATTTTGGTTGATTTAATGAGCAATGAAAACCTTTTCCACAGATTAGGCTTATATAAAGATGAACTTTATGAATCTCCTGCAGAGCAGCCTTTACTGTAGAAGGGAGATATTTCTAAAACAACATTAAAAAAAAAAAAAAAAAAACCAAAAAAACACCAAAAAACCCCAAATGGAAACATAAGAAGATATTTAAAAAAAAATAATAATTAAAAAATCAAAGATAGTGGATACTCCTAGGTAATATACTAGCTACCATTACTATATCGTCGCTTGTTTAGCATTTGTATCACATCATAAACAAATATTTTGTCTCATAGCCATATTTCATTATAAGGCTAAAAAGGCTTCTGCTTCTCAGAGCTTGTTTCACACTTCCAATAATTTCTTCTCAGGTAGATATCAGATTCAGTAGCTAGTTAGATTTAAGATACTCGTTTCTTTAATTCCACACATTCACAAACAGACACAGACAGGCTAGCATACAACCAAATAATAATTAACTGGACTTTTTTTTTTTTATACATAATAGTTGTATCTATGCAATGATTTAAGAGACCTGAAAAATTTAAACATACATAAATTATGTTCACACAAAAGAAACATAATAGTAAGTTATTTATACTTATCAATGTGAATTACAACCAGCCAGGTTAGACATTGTGATACAAAGCATGTATTACCTCGCGCTAAATTCCGTTGTAGTTCCTCAGAACATATCATCTATGCATTCAGTATCATCTTAGCTATCACTGTAATAATTCTGTTTTCTCTGAGCCTCTAAAAGATAGAGAAAGAAACAACTGGGGTTTCGTTTTGGGGCTTTTTGTTGTTTTATTTTTTTTTGGGGGGGGGTGTTTTTTTTAAAAAAATTCTGGCTCTATTTAGGTATAAAGAAGAATCTTTAAATATTGTCTTCAGTTCTGAGACAACTAAAAGAATGTTGGGAAACAGTTTTTTAACCATAATACAATATAACTAGCTCTTTAAAATCGATAGATTTTAATAGAAAATTCCTTCCTTCTGACATTTGCATTTACAGGCTATATTGTAAATACTGTGTGTTTGCTTTAGCCTGAATCTTATCAGAAACATGATTTCCCATTAAAATTAAGAGAAGGCGCCCTAGAAGTCAAACCACGAAAACATCAAAAAAAAAGTTGCAAAGCTGAAGAACAAACATTGACAGTTATACAGGAAAGACCAGTATACAAATGAGACAGAGCCCAAATCTTTCTGGCTTAAAGCCAGGATTATGAAGAACTGTACCTAAAATTAAGCAAATGGATACTTGCAACTTCATCTTTAGATGGGTGACAATAGTTTGAAGCATACTGTCAAAATCAGATTGACCCAAATAACTTCTGCTTTCTCATTAAGTAGTTAGCTAAAGCAGACAAGACAGTCATGAAACTCCCGACCATCTACTTCTCTAGCTTACTACTTCCAATGTCCAAGTGATACAAACAGCATACAAATAGATCTACTAGTGAACATCATAACAAACTAAATTATAGAAAATTTTGGTATCTTCTACAATTTTTTAAAATATTTTCACCCATAAGAGAATAAAAATGAAAGGAAAAAAAAAAAGACTAAAAAACAAACAGCTGGTCTGTTTTCATTAAAAAATAGTCCAGAATAAATTCAGAAATCTGAATTACTTCAATGGATATTTCACCCTCAGAGTAATATCACTGACGAAAATTTCTCATGTGTGGATTTTTTTCTTTTTTAGTTTAAAACCTTCTCAGTTTAAATCCATTTTTTTGGTGCAAAAATGTCTCTCTCCTCCCACTGCCTGCAATCTTGTCTTCTAATCTTGCTTCTGCCCTTCACCCCTTAGAAAAAAAAAGCTAAACAAAGAGGGGTTTTGCGGATTTTTTGGTGGTGGTGGTTTTAATTTTGTGGGGTTTTTTGTTTTTTTGTTTTTCATAATACTGAAGTGGCTTTCTTCTCTCTTTATACACCAACTCACCTGTTCATTCTTCCAGCAAAAATGTCTCAAAACTGATGAGTATCTGGAACCTCTGACTCACAGAAATTCTAATTTATTCTCAGCTGCAGCAATCACCACTGCTTTTATTATAAAGAACACTCCTGACCTAGGCTAATAAAAACACTGTCAATTAATAGCAACTTAATATTTTGGAAATAATGGAAGCAGATGGAAAATTGCTCAATATTTATATTATTTTTATTGCAGTTTTTGATGCAGGAACAGCAAATTCTTGTATATGCTAAAATAGCAGCTGTTCTGATTACTTTCTTGTATGTCATCTGCTTTCAGTTTTTGTGGCTCTGAGTCTCTGTGTTCCTATGTTCTTGTACAAAGCCTCACAAAATCCAGTCTTCTGGACAACTTTAAACTATAAATAATGAATACCAAATCATCATGACAATTCCCAGCAGGCAACTATAATGACACTACTTTAAAATTACAGTACGTTAAAACCTCAGAAGGTTGCATCATAAAATTCATAAATGATTAAATCAATATACTAATTGTTGCAATGATGATTGCAGAGGCAAGGTAACTAACAGGTGTAGAATACTTAAGTGTCTTCTGTCTCATATAGCCAGGTGTGCAAAAAATTGAAGTGAATTCTGATGTGTCCCAAAGAAAGAACACTATGAACTACTACAACTGAAATGTAGGTTTATTTTGTCACCTTTCTTCCTGGCAAAAAGGTCAAATGAGAAATGTGGAACTGTACATTTTGTATGGGATCATTTATACCACTACACACTAAATGTTTTGCTTTTTATCAGAACTACTGCCTGCAGTTTCTTCCTTTGTATATCACCACTGTAGTTATCACCTACAGTTAATTTCCATGTTAAATATTTTCATGATTTCTCCACACCAAAGGATGCTTGATCTAACTACATTCTCCAAAGTGGACCACCATATTTGTTCAACTTTCTCTTTATTATGTGTAAGCTCTGATCTAAGCCTAAAGCACAAAGGCAATCAATGCTGATGAATGACTAGAAATGGTTTCTTTATTCCACTCCTCATTGAATAGAAAGTTTCCATTATCTCTCTCAACATCTTCACTCTATCAATTTGACAGGGGCATGCAGTTCTACACTCCACTGCCTTCACTCTAGAACTGTATACAGCTTTTCTATCTTTTTTCTAATATAAAAGAAAAATGATAAAGTCCAGCAAAAACTTATTGTCTTCCCTCATAAGTGTCATCATCTTTTTCTTTTAATCATTCTATATTTAATTAACATGCATATTAGACTAAATATCCACTGTCAGTCAAAACATATATGCATAACATACAAAGGCTTATTTGGACAAGCAGAAAAAGAATTCATTACAGCACAATAAATGCTAATCTATTAAGTCAATATGTAAGGCACCTGTGGCAAAATTTATACTATAACACCCTAGTGTTTTTTGACTGATCATTGTACCTGAAAAATATTTGTCTTACAGAGAAGCACTGTTTAAGATGCATTGCTCAAAGATAATTGGAACAAAATGGCAAATAGAAAAATGTTCATTCAACTAAACAGAATTCTATCAAGCCTCAGACAGGAAGACAACACGCTGCTAATTATAAAAGCAAAGTACACCAAACATCCAGGAAAGCACTCAAACTGACAATGGCATACAAAAGGCAGCTCCCTGCCTTCACCCAGCTGGTTCTGGCAGAACTGATCCTCCCCCAGAGCATGGTGTTTGGTCCTTCTTAAAACGATCTCGTATTTACCTAACAAGGATTCTATTTCTGCAGGGATACAAGATATCAATGATAGTCGTCTTTTACTCCTGTTTTCTCTTTACTGTCCTGCTATATTTCTAGCCTTCAGGCTTTAATGGAGACTTAAAGTTCATTGTAGAGTGCTGATGAGCTGTGGTATTGTCTGGTTACATGCCTTGTCAACCCTTTTAAACACATCACTTTTTACATGTTTGCTCGCTATGAGTCCCTTGAGGACTTAAGTTTCCCAAATCAAAGTTTCTGTAAACTGAGCAATTAAATTTCTTTACTTTTTTTTTTTTATTCAGAATAGCTCACAAATTTGAATTATACATCTTAATATTAAGAAATCTTCTAGAGAAGTTCTGGGGGAGCACGGCATCTGGCTCTAACCCCCTTTCAGGTCTCACTGGGCAGCAGAAAAGGAAGGATGAAGGTCAGGGCTTGACCAAACACTGCACTGAAAACTAGAGCTGGTAATCTTTCCTGCCACTCTCCTGTCCTTCACCACCACATCCCCTACTCCAACCCATCTCCTCCCCTTTCTCCCTTCCCACCCTGGGAGTCGCCAGTCCTATAAACACACAACAGCTTTAGTGGGACATGGCGCTACGGAAAAGACACTGCAACAACAGCCACAGGCAGGCAATGATGTGAGAGCACGGTTCCCGTCTCCAGCTTCTCTCCCCCCCCCCCTTTTCACAAATCAGAAACTGCTGGAGTAATTACTCCAGGTTGGACTATGGAAAAAAGGAACATGGCGTAAAAGACTAGAATGCTGCCAGACAGTGGCAATTTAGGCCCGGGATTAGCACTGCAGTTATCTCAAAACTGCAGTGACAATAAAAAATACTTTCAGAATTATGATACTAGTGTTACTGCTGTATTGCCCAGTGCTTTCTTAAATGGTCAATAAAACAGACCTCTTTATATTAAATCATCCTCTTAAATGGGAACTAAAATTATATCAACTTCTGTTATCTCATTATAAAAGCTGAAATAAATGTAGTACAAGCCTATTTCTCTTGCTCTATGCTCTATCAAGCCATTGTACCAGTATCAGTTTTCAAGCAGAAAACAGAGTTTAGAAACTCTACTTTTTTAATATTCTACACACATTTTCTATAGAAACCCAACTGAAAGCTTGCCTGGTCACGTTGAAGACCTCAAAGAACTTAGGCTTTAGGTATCATATTTTTTTTTTTTCAATGAGTAGAAGATTATTTTGGAACTTTGATTATATAAATTGAAATACTTAATCTGCTAATCAGCCAACGGATTCTGCAAAGCTACTGCTTTCTCTCACAGCTTCAGTCTTCTACTTTGTTTACCTTTAATACAGCCTCAGATAATAGGAAGTAAAGGTACTCCTGTACAAAGTATCACCAAAAACCACTATCCTGTGGCCTTATTTTACCTATGTTGCATAGCCACTTTACTTACCAGTACTGCTTAATATGTTAAGTATTCAACTCATACTGGTTACTTAAAGCACTCAGATAATAACTAGACTTGAAAACTCAGAAGAGATGAAAGAAGAAACACAAGAAAGACATATTCAATGTCTGATTTATGGAACAAGACATTTCTCATAATTTTTTAAAGAAATAGATGAAGTTTGAAGTTCTCTTGTGCTATCATTGTTTTCAATAAAAGTGTCTTATATTTGTCATACCAAATGCAGGACTTAATTGATAGAGCTACTTCCTCAAAAACTAACAGAACCAAAATTGATTTTACTTAAAAATATATATATAACTGAGCTTCAAAATATATGTTGGACTCAGCAAATAAAAATAAAATTATTTGTATAACAAAACATAACAAATTTTACAATAAAACTTTTTTTCTCCATAGTAAATTATTTAACAGGGACAGTGATCCTAGAGGTGGCTAGTGTTTGATTAATTATTCGACTCTGTTTTCATCCTTGGGCTTTATTTCTGGAACACCATCATCAAATACCAGGTTACAATGAAAAGTTGTTTCAGTGCCCCAGCGTGCAGATCACATTCTCATATTGAGCTCCCTGCCCTTTCCTACCTGTCCTTCCTCCCTCCCATCTTCAAATAAGAAGTACAGCTTGATCTTTTCCTTGATCTTTCTGTAAAAAGCAATCTATAATATTGACCTCTAAGAAGCTGCTAGCAATTAGATTTCCCAAAGGGCTACCGGACTGAAGTCGATGTTAGATGATTCAGGAATTGTAAGTATTATGGGGACTTATCTGAATAAAAATTCTTCACCTGGTGCAGGTGCAGAAACATGCTACGCTAAGCGAGTCAGCCAGTGGTGCTAGTCTCCAAGCTACCTTCCCCTACAACTCTGACCACTGCTCTCCACCTTGCAAGCTGGCAATCCATTCTGGAGGAGCCCTTATTTCCTGCAGACACTACTCCTCAGCCAAAATTTCCACTACTCTTAAAAGCTTTGTATGTCTCAAATACCAGCACCTCCTAAAGACACACAATGATTGGAACTTTTCTTTTGTATTGATGAAAATGTGGACTGCTAAAAAAGACGACCAATACATGAGTCTAAATGAATCATAGAATCATTACGGATGGAAAAGACTTCTAAGATCATGAAGTCCAACTATCCGCCCAATATCACCATGCTACTAAACCATATCCCCAAGTGCCACATCTACATGTTTTTTGAACACCTCCAGGGATGGTGACACAACTGCCTCCCTGGGCAGCCTATTCCAATGCCTGACCACTCTTTCAGTAAAGAATTTACTCCTATCATATCTAATCTAGACCTCCCCTGGCACAACTTGAGGCCTTTACCTCTCATCCTATCTCTAGTTACCTGGGAGAAGAGACCCGCCTCACTACAACCTCCTATCAGGGAGTTGTAGAGAGCAAGAAGGTCCCCCCTCAGCCTCCTCTTCTCCAGACTCAACAGCCCCAGCTCCCTCAGCCACTCCTTGCAAGACTTGTTCTCTAGACTCCTCACCAGCCTCATTGCCCTTCTCTGGACACGCTCCAGCAACTCATTGTCCTTCTTGTAGTGGGGGGCCCAAAACTGAACACAGCAATCCAGGTGCGGCCTCACCAGTGCTGAGTACAGGGGCACGATCACCTCCCTGCTCCTGCTGGCCACACTATTCCTGATACAAGCCAGGATGCTGTTGGCCTTCTTGGCCACCTGGGCACACTGCTGGCTCACGTTCAGCTGGCTGTCAACCAACACCCTAGCATCTTTTTCCACAGGGCAGCTTTCCAGCCACTTCTCCCCAAGCCTGTAGCGTTGCATGGGGTTGTTGTGACTGAAGTGTGGGACCCAGCCCTTGGCCTTGTTGAACCTCACACAATTGACCTCTGCCCATTGATCCAGTCTGTTCAGATCCCTCTGCAGAGCCTTCCTACCCTTGAGCAGATCGACCCTCACGTCCAATTTGATGTCATCTGCAAACTTATTGAGAGAGCACTCAATCCAGATCATTGATAAATATTGATACGATCTCTATAGAGGGAACATTTTCATTATTGAATAAAAACATTAATTATTCTTTAGGAAGTATGCTCTCAGACATTTTATTAAGTTTTACTGGAAATGCTTACTTATAGTCTTACAGTCTCTTCTTTATAAACATTTATTTACAATGTAGTACATCTTAGAAGCTTAATACTACCATTCAGTAGCCATTACAGGTAAATACTTTTGAGAAGTTTCTCACTTAAAAATTAATTTCCCTACAAGATTTTTTATTCTTTTCTAAATTAGTCCACAAGAATAATATTAATTTCATTTGTTTTCCTATCTTGGGACTACAAGTACCAGTCTTGGGGACAGACCACTTTTCAGATGAATCCTTTCATTGTGTCTCTGACATTTTATGAGGCATTTTTCCAAATGATTTTATCTCCCAAATACTATAACAAAGCCTATTTAGGAAACAGAGTCAGCAGACCTCAGGCTTTGGTTTTACTCAAAATTCTCTGTAACAATCAGAATAAATAATGAAATACTGAATTATTCTATTGAAACCTTTGAATTCGAGATGATAAAACAGTACTTGCAGCAAAATCAGCATACTAGCAGAAATTCACAATCCCAGTGAGCAAAAAAAAAAATGTGGCCTAAGTAGTGAATCCCAGGTTGAGAGAGTAGGCTGTTTTGCACACTGTGAATTTGGCATTTTATACTAGATGTAAACAGAAAAAAGTACTTCACACTGGTATCTATGAACACAGAACTAAAATTAGGAAGAAATACGACCCTTCTTGCCCTTTGGTCAGCTTTTGAGACTTGAGGAACAATTGTTTAGTCTTTGGCACTTTTGTCCTAGTCCAAATCAAAAAAAGCCAGAGAGAGGGATATAGCAGTTTTCAAAGCACTTGAAGCTTCTATTAATTTCTGCTGCTTCCTGAATGTGATCTGGAGTTTGACACCAGCGTTTTCACCCTTTCTCAGACTTTTCTTGATTTATTTCTTTTCTTCTACCATTTTTTTTTATTATTATTTCATTCTTTAACTCTGTTTCTGAAAAGGATTTTGATTTAGCTAGTCAAGGATTTCTATTGCAACACTGTCGTGAGTCAATGAGCAAAAAGCCCAGCAAAATTGATGGCTAAGGGCACAGAAAGATGAATTCTGGCACAGCTAGCTGGAGTGATTGAACACTTTCTGCACCAGATGCTCATTACTGACACTGTTTGGTCATTTCAGCACAAAGTTATTTGGATTTGCTAGGAGCCATACTGTGATTTGAAGAACAACATTCAGACAATCCATTAATTCAGATGCAAAGGTGGTAATCATAGTGAGGTGGCAACCATTTCAAACAATTACATTTACTGCTACAGAAATAATTAGCCCGTACCCTAAAATGGATTGATCTTGGCAAGTGTGTGCCTTGGCTTTTAGTGGGTAGTAAAATCCATGTACTAAGCTTTTGCTACTCTAGTACAACATCTGCAAATAGATCAGTGCATAAATAGAAGGTACTTTCCGTAGTTTTAATTTTCTACTTTTATGAATTTGTCTTATCTTACCTCCCAGGAAACAAAATTATTCATCAGAAGCAGTAGTACTAAGAGTTTTTAGCTCATTTTTGACTAACTTCTTCCATCCAAAAGACCTTAAAGAAAGACTTTTCTTATACTAAAGAACAATCAAAACCAGAAAATGCTCACCTCTACATCCAGAAGTAATAGGAGGAACTTTTCAAATTAGACTTTGCTTGACTTGTCAACTGTCCTAGTATTTTTTTCTGCAGCTTATATAATATTTTTGAAAATTTAAAAAAAAGTATAATGACTGTTGCCATTGGACCAAGCAAGTTAAGATCTCTTAATATAGTTAACACTTCAGCAGTACTTAATCCATTAAATGAGTGTAGTATTATACAGCTTTATTCTGTACTGTGAGTCACTTCCACCCTCAAAGAAGGGGATAATTGCTTACCATAGGATTAAAGTCTCAATTACCTTTTCCTACTGTCCAGTGGAGCTACAAATCACTGAAGAAAATAAAGCTAGCACGTATAGAAAAGGAGAAAGGAAAAATAAAATTTGCAGTGAGAACAATAAAGAATAAATAGTAGAAAGCCTAGAAGATGATGAAGTGGAAAGAAGCAAACCAGAAAGCTAGAAAAGAACATGTCAAAATTTATAGAGAGAAAAGACAGCAAAAGCAGAAAATATGCTCCGTCAAATATAATTTTCTTGTTAAGGGTTCCTGTTGATAGATCATGGGCCCTGGATTAAGAAGCTACAGCATGTGACAAGAAAGTATAATTGCATGATATAAATTTATAATACTGCATCAAGCGCAGTCATTTCATTTTAAGGACAAAAAAGAAATAGTAAATGTCTAATGAAGAGCAATGAAATAGCCTATAACTAGCACAATTTACCTTACAAGGAGGGGTAATATAATTCACTTGGAAAAGTACCCCCTCCAACCCATATGAGTTACAAGCATATGAAATATAATCATATGAAATAATAACAAACTAGATCTACACGTGGTGATTTACTTAGCTTTTTGCATGTATCTCTCATAAAAACATCAGAAGTTCCTTATGCTGAATCCAGTTCAGTAAATGCATCTGACTGTATGTCAGTGCTTTCATTCAACAAGACTGACCTCAAAACAATTTGCCTCAATATATTCACAATCAGAAGGTAATTTTTTATTAATAAACCATACACTATATCATCAAAAAGGGCATTGGTATTCATTCTGTTTAATGGACTATATTAGAGAGACCACATCCATGTCTGAAACCTGTTATTACTTCCCTAAAATAGCAGTAAGTGAAATGATCCCACCAATCCTGCTTGTTTAGTACAAAAAAAAAAAAAAAAAAAAAAAAAGAAAAAGTCAGTTAAACCACCTGGCACCATAAAAGAAAAGGAAAAAAAAAAACCCAGACCAAAAATTAAGCAAACCTCTGAACTTCAACCGATTTTTTTTTTTTTTTTTTTTTTTTTTTACACATAAGCAAAAAGCATAGGCATTTTTCATAATATTGGATAGTGATGGTGATTTTCATTTTTCTCCTTTCCTGGAAGCTATATAGACCTAAACAGTAACTTATATAACAACAACACATATATGTCACTGATTTGACGATAAATTAAAGCTCATCTCCTTGACTATGGTTTTACCGACACACTTACTACACAGACTTTAACTAGGTACTTACGATAAGACACTAACTAACTGCCTGTTAGAAGAGATTATGTATAAGAAATCAGGGGCCTGGATGACTCTGACCAAACAAAATTAGGTTGCTTAAGGTTTTCTACTTCTAGCTCATAGTTGCCAGCCTGCAAAAATTTTTTAAAAAAAAAAAGTAAGCATAAATGTTATGGAAAAGTCTGAAATACTTTCACGGTAAAAAAATATTTAAAGAGTGTTATAAACTTAAAAATCTAAGAGATATACAATACTGAACACAGTGTATCTATGGTATAGCAAGATAGGAAGGTAAAGCTCCATGTAGAATTGTACTAGAGCTACTGAAACATGAGAGTGGAATGAATCATGATTTCTCCAGAAAAAAAAACAACAACCAACCCTGAGAACAAAAAATACCATTTGTCAAAGTCTAATAATTTTTACTACTGATAATATTATTTTTGAAAACGTAACTGTTCGGAAGAAATCTCACATCCAGACTAAATTTGGCCAATCTCATAGAAAGGTTTGGGTTGGAAGGGACCTTTAAACGTCTGGCCAAAAGTACCAAGAGCAGTACACCACACTGACAATAACAGCACATTGCTACAATCCTTATCTTGCATTTAGAAGAACCATGTTTTGGCTCCCCTTCTGTCTGACACAGAAGCAACTCTTGAATCTCGGGTCTCCACATGCACACAAGTTGCCTGCTACTACTCCAGAAAGCCTGTTTATTTCCTCTTGAAGCACTTGGCACTTTCCAAAACCGTATTTGTCTCAAAGTTTCCACATGCAGTGCAAGTAAGGAAACTACCAAATTATTTATCCATCCTTCTGTGTGGCCTCACACATTTTTAACCATCTACACAAAAGAGAGGAGAGACACAGAAATTCCTGGACAGAAATAATAAGAATAAATCCTCTCTGATTCCATGCAGAAGAGATTAATTTGTGCTTCCTTCCTTTTGAAAACCAAGAACTAGATCATCCATTATAAAGTAAGGCATGGGAGGTACGTGAGAAGGAAGAAAACAGTCTTCCCTGGATGAAAGCTATAACATAGCAGAAGAGACAGAGCCTGGGGTGTGACATGTGGGGAGAAACAACAGCTCGCTCACAAATGTCACCGCCACTGACATGGGCACCTAACTAGCACAGTTCTGCAAATCAGCCAGTTTTGCTTTGTACTTGTCAACACCGAAAAAAAATGCATGAGCATCATGGAAAAGAGCATCCAGGTCGCCAGAGAGGCCGTCCAAACCGGCAGGTTCATAAATGAGTGGTTTTCATTCTATCCGGATTCCTGAATAGTACAAACTGGACTACAGTTTATCTGCAACAACAACAAAGCAACTTCAAGATATTCTGTGGCAGCTCAATTGCTCAGCTGCCTTTCCTGAGCCAACCCAGGTAGCAGGTTACTTTCTATCTTCTGGAAGACATGTATCTTCTGAAGCAAAAAAAAAAAACCCCAAAGATTTTACTTATTTTATTCCTTTAACATCAAATCAAGAGTCTTTGTACAAACACACAGTTTTATCTCCCAGTGAATACCATCTCGGTGAGCTTCTCTTCCCTCCCTGCCTTCTCCTTATTATCACCTTACTCCTGCACAGCACTGTATATTGCAAGCTGAATGAAGGATAATATATTTTATTTATATTGGAAGTCACATAACATATTTTCTGTGCTATAAGTAATAAAACAAAAACATAACAAGATGTTCAATTAAATTGTGGATTGTAGACAAAGTACATCGTGCCCCTAGCAACGGCTTCTTTTCACTGCATAGAACTATGTTGTAGACAAGACAAATCTTTGTGAAGTTTCTCTTAGTAATTACTCTGCTTAATGCAGGCTGTCATTACATGGTAGCTTTGATATGGAAAAATATTCAGTGTCATATACCTTCGTGCAAATCTGCCAGCAATAAACATGAACCCTTTCAGCAGAGCTATCATAACCCCATGCCATATATTTTCCTCTTTAAACTTGAACTCTGCATGCTCTTTGCTCCTGCCTGGCCCCCTTGGCCAACGAGCTGCAGTTCGTCCCGTGCTGCTGGCCAGAATCAACTTTCCTGGGTAGTGGAGGGCAAAGACCACTCTGGTCCATGCCGGCCTGTACTCCCAGCCCACCAGGTATGCAAAGCCACTTCGCTCCTTGTTTTACATTGGGCAGCTCACCACTTAAGCTTCTCCCCTTGCTCCTCCTCTGTACTTTTACCCTCAGCCCTGCCCCATCCAGCCCCATTCCTTTTCCTAACCCAGATGCTGATGCTCTTCCAGCCTTGTTTGCTCCATTCTTAAGGCTGCCAATATGGACCTCCCAGCTTTCCAGGCTTGAGCCTTGCCCATCAGCTGCAGCACGTGCATTTTCCGTTGCTACTGCCTCCACTTCAGATCTTCACCTTGACTAAATGATTCTTTTCCTAAATTTTTGTTCACACCAATCTGCTGTATTTGGCTATTCTACTCTGTGTTTTCCACTCCTCCCTGGGCTGCCCTCAAGTCATCTACTTAATAGCAGATAGCATGTACAGGAAACCCGGAATAGAATAATTTTCACATACACACAAACAGTTAAGGTGCCTTGTTTAAATGCAGCCTCTGTGTCATTTAACTTGCCACTGTAAAGGCTAACTTTTCACCTTTCAACAGAACGCAACAAGATCATCTGAAATTTGAGGTGTGTTAATCCACACTGTGAATTACCATTGATACTAGATTCTATCTAATGTATACAGAAAATTTATCAAGGTAGTAAAAAAGAATTCAAATAAGAAAACCACACTTCATACGCAAACCAGCAATTGACAGGAGCAAAATCTGTGATTTTGTTGAAGCACATTGCACAGACCTTCTTCGAGTATGTAGATATTACCAAAAAAGCATTTAAAGAAAAGAACAAAAGAACAGCTTTTGTTTAGGAATACTAAAGATATTTCCATAACTGGTGCCCAAACCTGTCCTCTACAAAGTGTACAAATTGAAAAGCTTCAAATTGATCTTAGTTTCACAAGATTTGTAGACATTATTGAATAAATGATTTGATGTGTAAATGGTGAAAAAATGCTCTAGTAGTACTTCCATATAAAGAAACTTCAATCTATCAAGTCTAAAGTGTTAGACTTCCTATTTTATTGTCTCACTTTAGAGTACAACACAGACATTCCAAAGGATTTACTTGCCCTACAAATAAAACGATAAGAATAGTCTTCATTTTAAATGAGGAATGCCTGTTCGTCTAGAAGGAAAACTAAAACAAACCCCCCAGAAAACCCACCAAAACACAGCTCCAAGAGCAAAAGAATAAGTAACATGTTATCAAAACACTAGACTATTTATTTCTTTAGTTTATTCTACCTTGAATCAGAATAAACCAAGGCACAGTCACAGCGCTCAAAAGCCTACGAAATTCAAATTTCATCTCAAACTGGGGCAAATAAAAAAGTATTAAAGTTACCTGCAGATGAAGGAAAATCCTTTATCAAGCTATATTTTAAACACACCTTTTTCATTAGACATGGTCCTGACTGCTCGAATTGTTAAGGTACTTCAGAAATTGGATGGTTTGTACCTTGATTTTGTAGCCGCAGGAGAGACAGCACGAACGCTATGCCTCTAGGTTTTAGTAGGAAATGCAATGCCCGCTTTTGTGTCAGCTGAATTTTAAACCTGCTCATGAAAAGATTTGGGAAGCTGCTGCTGTTTTCAGCAGTTATTTTGAGATTCAGGCAGTTTATGGTTCAATTAACACCATGAGACAATCTCAAAGGGCGGGGGGAAAGGAGGAACAGTAGGATGGAAGGACAGATATGCTCTGGCTTGTTCTTACAGAACTGAAGATATAATCAGGTCTAATTATAAACTCATAAAGAGTTCATATCAAGTGTTATGTGAACCAAAAAGAAATACAAAACTGGCTAAAAAAATGGAAGTTACAACTTCCTTTTTTTTTTTTTTTTAAACATGCAATAAAATATCTCCAATATTTATAAAAACGTTTTTCATTACTGCGGTAGTTAGTTACACAAGCCTACTCAAAGAAAGATACAAAGAATAATTTTAGCATGTAAACAAAGCTCATGTAACCAAACTAATCAAGCTGTCAGAAGATGTCATTCCTGTAGAAACTTTTTAAAGCAGCTATAATTTTAAAATATAGCTCTTCTTATGTACAGAATTCTGTATTTAGAAAACACACTCTATTCCTCTAGACATTTAGCAGAGCTACCTAATAGGGTAGCAAAGAAAATGACATTGGTATTTTCAAACTGCTTTGTTCATAATATTGTTTATTAACATATCTAAGTTAAATTCTCACTTCCTTTTCTTTGCTTTTGAGCTTCATTAAATGTAATTAAGCTTATTTCTGTAGAACGTATTAAAAGAATACAACCTATTCTATATTGAGGAGATGTAAGTCACCAATATTTTGGGACTATTCTTACACTGTCGGAGGCTTCTCCAATAGCTAAATAGTGCTGCCATAAAAATGCCAGATTTTTGGAAATACTGTTTTTATGTTAGAAATTACTGATAGAGGAACTGGTTTTGTATTCCATATTAATTTTCTTTTTTTCTGGACTACCTTTTACAAACCTAAGTTTCTAGATAGAATCCAACCTAGTGTTTAAATGTATGACCTCAACATTTCCTCTGGTGAACCTGCTTTAAGCAAAGATACACGTAACTGTGAATAGTTCCCAACAACAGTACTGATACAGACAACAGCCAGTAAACTAAAGTTCAGTTACTTCAATTGGTAGATTTATATATCCAGGTAGTTAGAAATTAATATGAAGTTCCTCTTGTCCTAGGTTTGGCCAGGACAGGGTTAATTTTCACCAGACTTCAGGAAGGGGCACAGCCGGGGCGGGCTGACCCCACCTGGCCAAACAGAGCTGGGTATTCCATACCATGTGCCATCATGCTGGGGTCCGGGGGGGGGGGAGCAGCGCGGTGGGAACTCACTCGCGGCTTGGGAGTTTGCGGTGCAGGTCGTGAAGGGCGGCTCTCTGGGTCATGCGGTTTGTGTTGTGTTTTCTCCTCATCTGTATCGTTGCTGTTACTGTTCCCTTTGTTTGCTCTTCCGTTAAACTGCCCTTATCCCGACCCACCAGTTTCTGCCTGTTTCTTTCCATTCTCCTCCACACCCCAGCGGGGGGAGGGGCGGCCACGTGGCGCTTTTGTTGCCGGCTGCAGCCAAAACCAGAACAGCACTGAAGTCTGCAAACTACATTCGCATTTCAGTCAAGTTTGGGTAAATCAGTAGTCTATACACTGTAGCTATTATATAAGGAATCACTCTATTAAAATAATACAGCACTGAATAATTTCATATGTGGTGAATTACTGACCCTCAAAAGCAAGACTTCCATTCACGTCGATGAGGCTTTGTTCTCTGGTATTTTAATTGAAGTAAATAGCCTAAGATTTGACAGGACAAGTATTGTAGAAACAAAGTGTTCAAATGAGAGAAAAACACTGCTTATTGTTTTCACAAGACATCTTAACTTCAAGTGTGCTTTATTACTTCTTGAAAAGTTAGCTTGCTACCTAAGAATATAAAAACAGACATAACTTATTATTAAAAAAAAAAAAATCTAACCCTCCATCTCTTGTAGAAGTTTGTGGGTTTTTTTTTTTTTTAATTTAAAGAAAAAAAATATTAACTGCAGAGTAACAGTCAGGGTTTTGACAAACAATGGTAAAGTTAAAATAAGGAGGCCATAACAAAATGACTGCCAGGCATCCTGAATGAGACTCATTCACTACCTTTTTAATACAAATTTTCTGCCTTGAGGCTTTGAATGCACGATTATTAAGTGTTTCTGTATTCATGTATTATTCTTTGCACATGCTGTGCATCATATGGTACTATTCAGTATTCTTTATATCAACTTCTTTAAATTTTCCAAGTTTAAAAAAAAATTACAAAATTCTCATTTCCTAGAAGTATGCTATTTTCACATTGCATGACTATTACTGTACAAGTATCATTGAATAAACCCATGCTTTTTAGTCCTACCTTATAGAGCAGAAAAGCACTATTGGTAGAACACATTTCAGGCTTCCAAGAGAATCTGAGAGAACAAGGTCTAAGGTGTATTTTAAACACTTCTTTCTAAAAGTATTTAAACCAACCAGACATTTGACAATCCAGGCATCCATGCTCACACCACACTATTACTTTCAGAAAAAAAGAACCACTGAGTTAACACTGCAGGTTTTAAACATTGATCTCACAAACTATTTTAACTAGCATTTAAATAAATGTCAATTTATGTGAAGTCAGAACTGAGCTTTTTAGAGGTTTAAAGTGTTTTAATGCATTTATGTACAGCTGTGTTTCTCTTAATTTTAATTTCTGTCTGATACGAAAGACTTTTCCAATGGAAGCAACTGTTGCCACTGGAGTTGCTGGTAATACTGTTCAATGCATTTCCAGCAGGGCCAGGATTACAATGAAAGCCTTTACTTCTATTTTTTTCCACTCATACACCCAGTGGTTAATAAAAAGTAAATACAATATAACTCAACCATTCTGTTTAAGAGTGTCTCAGAAAATTTTTTTTTTCCCCACTTACAACAAACATATAAAAGATGACAACTAAGGAATAAATAACAACTAGAGAGTATTATATCATAAACAAAAATTTTCTTCAAACTTCTGCAGAACCAACATAACCCTAAAGCATAACACTGACCATTAACAAAATTCAAAATACAACACATTCATTCATAAATGTAATAGACACAAACCCAAAACAGTTCTCTAAATCTGTGAAATAATTTCCTAAATTAATTTGTACAACTGTGAATTTTAGTCTACTTTCATGTATGCTTGCTCCTTTAGAAATCAAAACATTTTCACATCTACAGATTTCTCAAAGTTTGCAACCCTACTCTAAATATATAGTTTAAATGGCAAAAGGACGGAACAGTCGGAAAATTCTGTGAAACTAACGCCTACCATCCAAGCTTCTTCATACAAAATACCTTTCCAGATCTGTTGCAAGTGTTTACGCAGTATTAATATGGTAGATAATTATGACATTGATTAAACTTTGCAGAAGTTATTAACACTTATTCATTTTTGCTTATGTGCATTATCTAAAACAAAACAAAATAATATATAATATTTTTCTTACTTACCCACAGCATACTATAGACAAGCATTAAGCATACTTGACAACCAGGAATTCTGTTAACCTTCAGTTACTCACCTATGAAAAAAGAAGAAAATGCATAAGCAGTCTTTGTATGCGGAGGAGGAAGACAGTATTAACTCATAATGTATGCAATAAGCTTCTGTGTTTATGAAATTTTTGAAATAAAATATTTTAAGTTCAAATTAAAGGGAAGAAGCTGGAAATATTTGACACAATGAGATGAATCACAAAACCACAGATAGGTAGAAGTTGTATGTGTGTAAAATCCAACCAGTTTGTTCATTTGTAGCGCCGATACAATACTGTTCTGCTACCACAAGAGGAGTCTCAAAATCTTCTAAAATCAACATGGATAAAGAATCTCTGTTCAGAATACACTGCCTAAAGCAACATTTTAAACAGAATACAGCTACAAAACTAATTAACTTTTGTGACTACCATAAATGCTTCCAAGGTTTCCCATGAAGCCTGGCGGGAGATCCAAAGTTTTGACAGACACAATTGGACAACTTTTCTCAACTGGCATATTTATTTATATATGTGTATATATGTATATATATATATATATATTTTTATCTTATTCTCTCTTTAACAGAATAGTGACCATACTATTCTTTAAGTAATGCCAAATAAGTATCAACAATGGTATATTCTCCTAGAGGTTTAATGAATTCAACATTTATTATTGCGTAGGGTGAATGGAAAACAATGATTATTAGAATAAAAGGTTTCTTTTTCAATGTCTATGCATAGCCACATTTCTTAAAAAGAAAAACAGGCTCAGATCTCAAATGTTTAAAACAAATAAAAATAAAAAATACAAACAGTAAAAGCAAATGAAATAGTACCTTTATCAAGGAAGCTAATGTTTTCCTATAATATATTAAACAAAAATTGCATTAGCTTTAGGAAAGGCTATGACGTTTCAAATTTGGGTGATTTTGCAAATTAACTAAACTACAAGGGATGTAACATAATGGAGTTGTTAGAAAATGAGCATAAATATGAAAAACTAACTACTTGCTAGTCCTCAGCATGACTGAGAAAGTTTTACAAGCAACATGATTTTTCCACAGTAGCTTTAAAATGGAAAAAATGTCCATGTAAATAATGTTTTTGACATGTGATTTATTTTGGGTTTTACTGTTCGTATAGAAAGTACTTTCCATTACTCAGGCTGTTGAACGCTGCTATTAGTTATGTCCTTCTGTTAAGATTTTTGCGTATCTTTCATTACCCAGCCAATGTGTAAATCATTACCATAAACAGTCTCAAATACAGCTCTTAGAAATATAACTCGCAAACCCGCAAGGCATCCCAGCTATTGCCTTGAGGGCGATACTAGTGATGCACCACTACATTTCAGCGCATGGACAGCCACAGATGCATCTCGCAAATCTCAGTTTAGTAGCCAAAGGGCTAGACGCAGACTGCTTAAGTGACAGTGAGGTGCAGGGCCATTCAGACTGACCAAGCAGGATACCTAGGCGCTCTGCATAATCCACAAGAACTGCAGTCACTTCTAGTGGTGTGCAGAGGACTATTAAAATTGCCTCTGCTACACCCCTGCCTCTCTTCGTTGTACAAATATACAAACTCCGTTCTCTTACGAAGGTCCTCAAGCAAAAAACTTTAAAATATTGTAACTCCTAGAAGATTAGACGAGCTTACTGTTGATAACCCAATAAAACTTTGTATTGCAGCAACTCCTATATGTCATTGTAGGCTCTTCTATGCATTCAAGGTTCAGATGAAGCAGTTTTTATTTTATGTTTGTCTAGAGCACAACTGCATATTTGAATGGGCTTTGCTATTTTCTAAGAAAGTACGTAACAGTGTTGTAACAATCTAAATAGTACATAACACTTATTCATAACAGAATTTTAAATACTTCTGCAGGATAATAGCCAATCTTTACTCTAATAAGGTTCAAGCTGATACTTCTCATGCTGTAGGACCTAAACACATGACTGCAAGTCTAGACTGAGAGCAGGTCCTCGCTGTCCCACCATTCAAGAAAAGACTGTAGAAGAAATGTATGGCTGAAGGTCCACAAGAGAGTCATCAAGCAAATAAAATACTTATGGGAAGAAAGACCTGAACATCTCACTTTAACAGGAAATCCATCTGAGCACAAAACTTGGCCCTAATCCTTCTGAGAAAGGATTAATTTCTGCCAGCAGCTGCTGGCTGTGAAACTTTCCCGATGTATCAGGTGACCAACTCTGCACACATAAGCCATCTATTTAACTTTTAGAACTTGTTTATACGTAAGAAGTCCTTCAGATGTGGTCAGTACCAGTATAATTGTGATCTCCCCCAGTCTGCATTTTATTTTGAACCTAAGTTAGCAAGGATAAGGCTTACTTAATTTTAGAAAATGTAAAACTCATGGCAGCAGCATAAAACACTCTTTGGTGAAACAAAGCTCCTTCCTAAGCAAGCAATTGAAAATCAATACCAATAGTATTTAAAATATTTATTTACCATTTATTATCATGCAGTTTAATGAAATACATCAAACTTCTACTATGAAACCAAACCATGAAGTGCATCTCCCTACATCCAGTTTCCATAAGGACAAACGACAGAACCATGTACCAGCAAAGAAAAGGTTTGCGAGGTTCTAATATACACTATATTGGTTTTGTTGCTGCAATATTATTAACAGGACCTACTTTTATATTGTTTTAAATAAGAATCACTTTCTTAAAAACAGCTACCGTACAGAAATACAATTTAGAGACCTAAAAAACTGCAATTTCTTTCAGCAAGGACTTCAAATTGTATCACCATCACAGTGAAAAATTTTCTAAACCGTATTTTCCAACGTTATGCTTTTTTGATTTCCCAGTGTCAGACTACTAATGTGACAGCAAATTGTAGTCATTAGTCAAAAATAGTCAGTAAAATGGTTTATATACTTAAAGTGACCTTGAGACTGTCTTGTAAAATATTGATAGCCAAAACAATTGCTGTTTCATGATTGCTCCTGACTAAATGAAATCATACTTCAATTGAAAAACAGAACCGAATCTCATAAAAAAAAAAATAATTCTACACCAAGTTATTACTTTCAGATGTATATGGAAATATGGAACTACAAAGGAAATCTGAACATAAGTGTAGCAAGTTAGAAATTCACCTAAAACTTAAAGATTTCCAATCAAATTTACTATGCTACTGGCATACTGGCATATCAATTACATTAGTAAAGTATGTGATAACTATACATTGCAATTCCTGAGAAATAAAGAATTGTCTACCTAATTATTAATCAGTCCTGTGTAAAAGCCTTGTAATTACAAAGGCCCTAATCAGAAACGAAAGTCCCACACAGTGTTGGATAAACTTCAGTCTTCTCAACCTAAGTTTTTAAGTTTTTATGTTGGTTGTGTGACTTAGTGCGATTTTTTTTTTTTTTTTGAGAGGGGGGGTGTACGCCACAAGTCAATTTTATTTTTCTCCTTTTTTTGAAGAAGTCAAAAATAGGCAAATTTGCCAACAATAAAATATTTTTTTGATAATACCAAACTGTGTCAGTGTTACTTTTGAGAGAAGAGAGGTGCATTTCATGACTTCTCCAAAAACTATCCAAAAGTGACAGGAGCAACAACAGTTGCTGCTAACTCAAAGATGATTATTATGCATAAAGTTGTTCTGTTTAAAAGGAGCAAAGATACTGCTCTGTAGCAATGCAGTACTACTAACATACAGGTAAGACGAAACATTCTGAAAATGGACTCTTTTTCTTCTAATGTTTCCTTTTTTCCCTGCTCCTGTTCTTTTTCTCTCATTCCATTTTCCATCTTTCTCATTCCCCCTCACACACTACTACTCACCTCACTGCACACACCCCCTCGGTTCTCGTTCTTCCAGATACTCACCACCCCACTTTCTGAGTTATCCTCAGAGATCTCTCACTCTTCTAGTTTTTCCAAATTCTTTCTCTTTATGACAATGAATTTTTAATTGCTTTGTATTTTTGGCTATTTAGTATTTCTCTGTGTGCGCTACTTGTAAATTATTAAGTAAATACTACAATTAGCTTGTCTAATTTCAGTGAAGGAAGATACATGCACACTAAATAGCATGTTCTTTTTGGGAATACATGCCTGGGAAATAAATAGCTTCATTCACAATTATAGTGGAATTCAGTTGGACTTCTACAGTTAATCTTATTATTGCCATCACGATAAATCCCACTTCCAAAGATATGCAATTAGCTTTCAAATGAAAGGACATATGAAATAGCTTAAGCCAAATACATCTATTTTCTGAAAAGAAAATCAAGATCACTTTACAAAGGTCAGTATTAGTAATCATTGAGCATTTCAAAGGGATGGTGAAGATGTGTATATTTAATTGTAATGACACAGATAATTCCTTTGAGTTTTACATGACTACTTTTAGATAAAAGTAAATATATGCAGTGTTAAAGATTAACATTTCAGAATTCAGTAGCAAAAAAAAACCAAACCACCACAGTCTTAAAGGTTAGGATTTTCAGGTTTTCTTGCTTCTAACAGCCTTCTAAATACACTGCCTTAAGTCGTACTATTAGTAAAACTATAGCTATAAGGTATAAGCTACGCAGCAAAACCAGTACATAGACTTGTCACAGCAAGGCATGTAGCTCTTCCTTTCTGCTGTAACTTAGGTCAAAACTAGAGAGTGGATTTTTTGGTTGGGTTTTTTTTTTTTTTTTGGTTGGTTGGTTGGCTTTGGGGTTTTTTGTTTGTTTTTTTGTGGGGGTGGGTGGTTTTTTTGTTTGGTTTTTTTATTATTAGGGTTTTTTGTTTTGTTTTGTTTTTGTTTTTTTACAGGTAGCAATCAGTAAATATAAACTATTCATGAAACAAAGTGGCATTTAAAGCAGTCATGAAAGCACTGGGGTACCCTTTGTAGACATCTGTTCAGTGCAAAAGACTGAAAATTACCTAATGAACAGACGAGGCAATCTATGTGGAAGATTAAAGAGAAAATATAATCAAGGTTGGGGTGTACACCTAAAGCCAGAATTCATCTGTCTATATAGGAAAAAATAATGTGACAATTGTATTTTAATAGCAGAGGTTAATTCCTGAAAACTTTCTAGTCAATTAAGTATTTAAGAAACCATCTAACTAATTGAGGTGAGTTCTTCATAAGACTGTAAATAATTACTAAGAGATTTATTTCTTTTCTAATTATCTTTGGTACAGACTCTTCAAACTTCCAGTGCAATTAACCTTAATGAAAACTTCGCTGATTTAAAGATAAATTAACATCATTTTGGTTATCCTAAATAACATATACCCTTCACAAAAGGCTGAATATTCTTCATGCAACTTTCCACACGCCAATGCTCTTCCAAAACGGATGACATCTCTTAGAATCTCATCTTGGGTCAAGCATACCTTAACTATTGATTTCACTTGCATGTAATACTAATATTTATGGTAACAAGTAGCAAGGATGCAGGTTTTTTATTAACTACTGAGTATTTTTTGTCAAACATTAAACATTGGATTTTTTTCCGAAGTAAATAACAGGTATTTGCCTTTATAGATGTATTAACTCTTCCACTCTTGCAAGAAACCTAGTAAAACACTAGTAAAGATACACAATGGAACAACTGTCATACTTCGTAAGATATTAAAACACCAAGAAACAAAGCATCAGCAGGGATGATGAAGTACTGCTCTGAGAAACAGGAAACCTCAAGCAGGGCTGAAGTACGTATGATTGGGTACCAAAAGCCAGAAACTGCTGTGGGCCATGACAAACTAGCTTCATCTTGGTGGCCTTCTTCGGAAACAAGAAGCTAGTGACCGAGTAACAACAGAGCAATAAATGTAAACTCAGTCATTTAGCTAACACATTCTCTGGACAATTCAACTGTTTCTTCCAAGGTGGCAGGACAAATCAACACAGACGTAAAAGAGAAACTCTACAAACTTAACTCTAGGTGAACTCAACTGAAAGTCTAAAGTTTTGTATTTCAGCTACATGTAACTCACTTTCTGAACATGAAAAACTCCCTCCAGCAATTACTTAAAAGCAATCAGAATTATTTGGAAATAGGATTGTGCATAATTAGCTCCATATATTTTGCATAATCTTCTTCAGAGCTACAAGGCCATTTTTGTGCTGCTGTTCTTTTCCAAACACAATGTGCTTCTTTCATCTATACACAATATGGATATGAGTATACTAGAAAGTAACTGCAATTATCAGAAGATCAAATGCATGATAAAATTAAAGTATTAGATCAAAGATTTCACATTTTTGTCAAATACCTTTGGAAACATATTGTACTATTTAAGAGTATGAAACAGCTCATGTATATTCAGACACAGCAAGATGAACACGTACACAATACTACAGTGGTGCTCTTGAAAACATACTAGATCTGATACTTGAAACTTTACATTAGTATTCTAAGATCTTTGTATCACTGAACAAACTTTCTCAGTCTAGTGAAAATCACAGTAACATCAGCATCACAGCAAAATGCACTCACAGATTTATTGGTTTCTGCTTTTTGAAAGTTAATAACATTTATATTCACAGAGATTAAAAGGGAGGGTCACGTTTTCTTCCTAAATTTAGTATTTACCATATAAAATTTCAAGCCAAGAGATGGAAATAAATCATGTTCAGATTTATGGGTGTTCATTGTTTAAGTATCATCCCAACAGGTTTATTTTTTGACACATCTAACACTAAAACAATACACCTCCTTAGCAAATCCTATGCTAACTGGAGGCCCGACACGTATGACAACCAAATAAGCTCATCTGAGCTGAGCTCTGTCTAGCCATTACTAAAAATCACAACCAATAAATAGCTTGAAAATGTTATATTAGACATTTATATTTACTGCCAATCAAAACGAGACTATCATCATGAGATCCTGAGATACCACATTATACTGTGATAATGAATTGACTCATCTTTACTTAAAAGCTATTCTTTTGACGTTTGTAAGTATTTATAAAATATTCTTTATTTATTTTCATATAAACCTAGCAAGTATTCACTATCTTTTCAGTGCCAAGAGCCTAAAAGAAAGACATATCTACTTTAATAATAAATTTGGAAGTGGACTCTTTTACCATCTTCTTCTCAAACCAGAAACATAGAAAGTTCAGTGCTATGATAAATCTTCCAGATACCAATAATGTCTTCCTTCTTGTTTGTTGGACTCACTCTGGCCCCAGTAAAGTTTGCCACACCTTGCGGTCTACTCTGTGGTGAGTCTGCATTATACAGCGTGTCACAAGCAGCAGATTCAGTTACAATCACCACCATTGCTCCAACACCAGTCTTCTCTGGCTGCAGGATATCAAGGACACTGGACCTGAAGAGCTACATAACTTAATTTACTGTGAGACTTCTGAGGCTTCTCCTGACTTAGCTGTTGAACGATGACCAATTTATTCCACTGGGAAAATGTATTCAATTTATTCAGGGAAAAACAAAGTGTTTTTACATATTTAAAATGTTCTATACGTATTTAGTGATGACACATCGCTGTAAAAAAAAATAAAAATACAGGTTTCTGCTTTTGTGTATTGTTTTCCACAGTACTTTAAGCTCTAGTGAGATGAGCAAAATCGATGAGGTGCAATAAAGGGAAACAAAACCATACATTAAAATAGGGTTTACAAGTCAAAAGGGGTATTTCTTCATGCAGCTTTGGATGTAACCCATAAGAAAAGTATCCATAGCATATACAACTGTTGCCCAATTCATCCATATATGAATTTCTAAAAGGCAGCCTTGTAAAATCTTTGCTATTGCTTCTGAATTACACAGTTTTAGAATCCAGCTTAAATTACATGCGGAAAAGAGAAAAGCGGAATTTTTTTATCACCATACTGAACAGCTTTCCTTTAGTGGAAAGATATCTACTGATGCCTAGGAATGTTATTTTCAAGTAACATACAACGTGCTTGTTGTTACAACTGCTCCTAGCACCTGGTGAATTTTGCAGCTGAGAAGGCCTAACAATTTAAAAATAACTGAATCACAGCTTATTTTTAATTTCAAATAATATAATCACCTGTATTTAGTATTAAACATATTTAGACAAGCTGCCTGTCTGTTCCCAACCACCTCTTTCTGTCTGTCATCTCAAACTTGACAGTTTTCAATTCCAAACATGCAGATATTTTTTTCCCGTGGATGACTTGTCATTAAAACTGTCAAAAACTATAATTATTTATGTATACCTATTTATTATTAATCTAGAAAAATCTTCACAGACATCACACTGTTACTGGTTGCTCATGTCATTTTGCTGCCAACCCTGGTTTTCACTGCTGTTGGTCTGATGCTTTTTTGCATGCATCAGACCCTTTTCCCTTGTTGACCGTTTCCATAGCATGGCAGGCCCAGACATGCCAGCTGTTTTTCTAGTTTGTTTTTCAAACATTTTATAAGGTTCACACCTATTAAAATGTTTTAATGCAAGGCTACAATTATTATAAAAAAGAAGTAAAACAAATGTTTAGTATAGATAAGTAGCTTCAACAGATCAAAGTTTTGATTTTTTTCTTTAATGAAGAAACTGTCCATAACTCATATTTCAAAGTCCTTATTTTCAAATGGTGTCACATATGGACATTTTAGCTATGTATAAAGTCTTGTAAACACATGACAAAATGGGTCCACCTAAGGTTTAAATCCGGTGAAACAGGAACTAAAAAAAAAACACTCTTGGCTTTCTGTTGAATTAATTTTCTACTGCCAAGCCAGCCAGTAAAAAAGGCAATTTTATCTTTATGCCTTTCACTTTACCTTCCGTTCCTTATTCTCCAATTTAAAGCACTGCTGTACCTTTCTAGTGTCCCAATTTATTGACATATCTGATATACCACCTACAATGATCCCTCTTTCATCCCTTACCCTTACCCCTCCACACTCCTATTGTTAAAATTTGATTCCAAATCACTGGCCAGGACAATTTTTTTTTAAAATGTTGTTCGACTGAAGATCTTCATGGGTGAAATGTAAAATACGAATCAAACCATGTCTTCATTAAGAACCACCACAGATTGTACATGATGGTTGTTCGCAATAACGCTTTCATCTCTTGTGAATTTTTCAAAACAAATTTGTCACAACGTATAAATGGCCCTAGTGCAGAGAGATGCAAACACATCCAGAACAGCAGAATGATTTGCAAATTAAATGTATCTTGAATCAAAAAGAATGAACACTCCCCTGAAGAAAAGCATAGGCCGAAATAAAGTCTCCATCCAAAAAAAAACAAGCATAAAATAAGAATATCCAGAAAAATAAACTAAAGCTACTAAAGGAAAAGAATTAAGAAATCTTCTACTCAGGAAGGAGCTTCTGCATCCCTACTGCCTTGCACAGCTGAAACTCACCACTTCAAACCAGGAAGCGAGGAATCCTTTTTTACCTCCTCCTCTTCCTTTCCATGCAAATTTAAGTGGCACCTAAAACATAGTATTTCCTTCTGCAAATTTCATTGTTTTAATCTTGCTCGACACTACCACCTGCACTATCTCTTATAGTTACTGTAAGAACTATCCCTTTTTGTTCTTCCACAGCAAACACAGTGACTATTTGGACCAAACAAACTTCTATTTTCCCCCCCCTTTTTCTTCTTACGTCAGTCTGCCTCTTACAAAAAGCACCCCACCCCATACAGGGTTTCTCTTCTTTTATTTCTGCCACTGCACTTCCCCTTCGAAAATGGAACAGTTTTCTTGAACTGGATCCATACTGCAGTGTCTTTTCCAGACTTCTAAATAAACTCTTAAAAGCCAATATTGTAGGAGGAATTAGTCAATTAACAACAGCAAAGTTTCAAGAGCCGCGTGAGATCTTTTGCACATAGATTGTAAGACTTAGAAGCTTGAGATGAAAGCCAATGAAAAGTATGAACCTGCTACTCTTTCTCCTGCTTCTTTCACAGATGCCTTTTCTCATGGCTTGTTTATTCTGCTGATAACTTTATTTGGGCAGGAGATGATGTTATGGGGTTGGGGCTGGTAGATTTTACGCTAGAGACTTTTTGATTATGTTTTTGTTTTTGTTTTTTTTCCCAGTAGCGCACACACACAGCTGAAGCAAGGGAAGGAGTCAAAGCATTATCTTCGTGACAAGTCTGACAAATGCTGTTCAAACACTATCCTGCAAGATCCATGTGTCCAGTTGGAAAGTCTCCTGTACTAAATCTGATCAGAGAAGGCTTATATGAGCTTATATATTGCAGATAAAATGTGACTTGACATAACCTTCAAGCTGCTGCCATGCCAAAGCAGGAAAAAAAAAAGGGCTGAAGTCAGTTTTTCAGACTTAGTTTTGGAACATAAAAAACTCATCGTGAAAGGTATCAAAAAAGAATAAAACCGTAAGCAGATTTTCTAAGCCTAAGATCCTGGGGCATTCTCACATCAAATTGATTGAAGGGATTGCTAAAATATCCATGTAGTAAGGCTAGTTGGCAGGATGGCTGCCTCACTAAATAGCAAAATAGAGTCAACAAAATATAAGGTGAATTTAAAACAATTACTCTGGACGTACTACTCAGGCTTGAAGTACATTCAGTCAGCAGCTGAACTCATAACAGTCAAGCTACATGGCTCTGCATGCATAAGAACAGCAGAGCTGATATGTTCTGAAGCTGCTGTTGGGTATGCAGATCTTTAAATTACATGTCCATTAATTGATACATTGCCTGTAGAGGATGAAGCATTAAAGAACTGGGGACATGTGAGCAATCCAGCATTTTCTCTATGAGGCCATGAAGCCTTAGCATAAGGCCGCAAGGGCATCTAGAGAACAAACGGTGGTATAAACAAAGGAATAAATGCGAAGAAAAATGAGTCCAGAATACTGAAGCGGAACCTGCCACCTACAAGAAGGCCACGAGCACAGCGCGTGAACAAGTAATGCACACCAAACATAATCGGGTTGCTATGTGATTTAATTTGATTATTGCCAATGGGAGATCGCCGCGTATGTAATGGGGAATATAAATGTGAGCTATCTGGGGCTAATAAATGGCTTGTACCTGATCACATTGATCGTCATGTTGAGTCCGGTTCATCCTCTGCGACAATTGCCTAGTGAATTACTACTTCATTAGCTTTCCCTTCTATTTTAACGTTCTTGCACCAGGTATGATGATTTGATAAACAGCCTTAAGAATTTCAGATGTATTGGAATTTCATTAAAGCTAATAACTTGTCTAAGATATTTCAAGAGTTCTAGACAGGCAGATAAATTCTATTCAAATGGGTTTGGGTTTTGGGGTTTTTGTTGGGTATTTTGGTTCCGGTTTTTCTGTTTGGTTTCAGGTTTTTTTTGACAGAACCAATAATGGGACTAAAATGTTGACCAGAATCTTGAGGGGAAAGTGCTTAGAGGTTTTCCATTACTGCCTTACCTCAAAAGAGTAACATTCAAAGAAGTCAGGTTTTATTAGTTAAGCTTTTACACAGAGAATATGCTGCCAACAGGAGTATCAATTTTAGTTCATTCAGTGACTTCCTGGGTTGCAACAAATGCTACCCCCAGGGTCTTCCTGTCCCTAAGCTGCTTTTTATTCCCATGTTGATAAGGTCTAGCTATTTTTTCACTCCCTGTTCATACCAGCAGTCTGCGAGTGTCTGCAAGTGCACTGCACACTCCAGCTCCTTTCTGCTACTCTTCCCCTTTCTCCCCTCTTTCCTTCTGCCCACCCATCCTGCATTTAGGAGCTGCCCCTTCATCCCTGTGTTTAATTGCTCTTTGCAGGAAGGAAGCAACTCTTCCAGGTGTTTTTACCTTGTTTTTCCCTTCTTAAAACAACATAGATTGGAAACCAAGAACAAATAAATGAAATGCATGCTCCGAGTTGCAGGGCCAGTTCAGGCTGGAAACTTGGTTCAATCTGAAACACAGGAATCCATGTGTCATATTATCAGAACACTTTCCTATGTGGGAAAAAACAGAATGGAAACATGAATCTAGGTCTTTGGGATGAGTTTCTAAAAAAAGGGGAAATGTTAAATATATTGGAATAGGTGTCATTCCCTCGATCATTATCAGTAGGAAGCTTCTAAAAGCCCTGGATTTATAAATCCATTTTATGAATATCTAGCCAACAAGAAGAAAATTTCTTCAAAAAAAGTTTCCCTTTTTTCACCCATCTTAGTCTAAATAAGAGCTAGAGACAAGGATATATAAGAACGTGCCTTAAAGATTACACTAAGGACCTATGCAAAGCACAAACCTGGAGTCATCAAAAAAAGCACTCTGGAGGCAACAAAAAGGAACAAACCGCTTGCAGCTGCCCAGCACATCATTATCTGTGGTGCTCTGACAAGAAGCAAGTAGACACAGAGAAAGCCTAGACATTCACAGCCCTTGTGATTGTGAAGTCCAAGGGAATAGCTCAAGCATATGTATTCTGTTAGTTTTGACACATATTACCTTATATGTATTTTTCATTTAAATCATTATACTTTGATGTGACTGATAATTCAAATATGAACATGTTTATCAAGACAGAAGAAAAATTTCAGAGTCAGCAGCTAAATCAGGCCATAAGAACTACCATATCAGAAATTGGCCCAGGGTCCCACCTATGCATGTGAGAACAACACGATCCCCCTATGCTTAGGCAGGTAAGACTTCAAAGATTAAGACCCACAAAAGCATGACTTACACAAACCAGAGAGCCAGGGGTGAAGTGCATTTATTCCCAGTGGCAGTTACAGGACATCATCCAGAACACAATTAGGGTAGCAATTTAAAAACAATCACTCTCCAATTAGAATATTCAAATACCAATTGCAAGTCTTGAATTGCATGCAAGTTGTGCTGAGGAACATCAAGGTAGCATAAAGATGTCATATACAGGTCTGCATCTTTCAGTATAATTTCCTCACACACTAGTAGACTTTATTTATATAAAGTATACTTTATTTTAGTGCTATGTTTTCCAGCAGTACACATGATCACGTCCACAATTCTCCATTTATGATCTCCTATGACATGATCACTGCTTTTGCATCTTCAGATGTCAGGATGTCACTTTTTGTATTAAAGAAAAGCAGTTTAGCTAATTTTGAATTTGGGGCTTTTAATGGTTACCTTCATTCCCCCCCAAATAATTTATAATACTGCCCCTACCCCCAAAAAAAGTATCTGCCAAGAGCTGAGAACCTATAGTTTCAAGGAAAACAGAGTAATCTTTATCTTGAAACTGCTGAGATATGTCTCTGTGTATATATATAAAATACATATATAAAAGACTATAAAACACGAATGACAGGCTTCCATTCTGAAAAGCCTATGTGGATTCCAAAGACACAGACAGAGAAATGATATTTTTTTTAAATTGGAAAAGACAGTAACTGTGTCAATACAAAACAGATGTCTCCAAATCAGAGTGGAATCATGCTAGTGGAACAGCATAAGGTAACGTTAGCGTGAAAGTCATACTCGTTCTGTGCTAAATTCATTGAAAATTCCCACAAATTCAAAAATCTAAACTGAAAATTCCTTATCACAATACATATACACACACACACACGATGTAAAGACCCACCTGAATTTCAGGAAAACTAGCATTCATGGCAACTTTCAATAATCCCAAACAACTCAACTATGAAGTACAGCAATATTTTAATCACTGCCTTTACCATTCTCATTTCCTTCCAGTACTTGAAAAGAGAAGTCTTAGAAATAGATACCATAGCGGAAAGGCCAGCTTTAGACTAAATGGATCTAAAACACAAAATACCAACAAATCAATTGAAGTGGACCAACAGGAATTCATTGCCTTTTAATGGTCAAGGCATCTTAGGTTAAATATAAAAACATGGATTTAAAAAGTAATTTTTACTCCCAGTTTTGAAAATTTTTCTGTTTAATATTTTTCAAAGCTATTAAGATACTCTACAACTTCTAAAGCTAAGAATCAAATATCTCATTTTTCTTCTACAACTGATGAAATCTCTGCTGAAAGTAAACATTTTACACAGAAGATAACTGTTGACATTAAAGCATACACATTTTTTTTAATTCAATGGTATTAGAGAAAATTGAAATAAACTGAATCAAAGATATTCAGAAAGTTACTTTCCCATATATTTGGTGAATTTCTGCTTTTGTCTTCCTAAATAGATTTTCCTATTTTTCTTTAAATTGCACTTAGAGTGGAAGAGGTTTGTTCTACTCTTTCAGAGGATTTTGTGTGTTCATATTTAGAATCACAGAATCATAGAAAGTTTTGGGTTGGAAGGGACCCCTAGAGGTCATCTAGTCCAACCCCCCCACAGCGAGCAGGGACACCACTAACTAGATCAGGTTGCTCAGAGCCCTGTCCAACCTGGCCTTGAATGTTTCCAGGGATGGGGCCTCCACTACCTCTCTGGGCAACCCGTTCCAGTGTTTCACCACCCTCATTGTAAAGAATTTCTTCCTTATATCCAGCCTAAACCTACCCTGTTTTAGTTTAAAACCATTACCCCTCATCCTGTCACTGCTGTCTCTACTAAAAAGATTGTCCCCATCTTTCCTATAGGCTCCCTTTAAGTACTGAAAGGCTGCAATCAGGTCTCCCCGCAGCCTTCTCTTCTCCAGGCTGAACAAGCCCAACTCTCTCAGCCTGTCCTCATAGGAGAGGTGCTCCAGCCCTCGGATCATTTTTGTAGCCCTCCTTTGGACCCGCTCCAACAGTTCCATGTCCTTCTTGTGCTGAGGGCTCCAGAGCTGACCGCAGGACTCCAGGTGAGGTCTCACCAGAGCAGAGTAGAGGGGCAGAATCACCTCTCTCGACCTGCTGGCCACGCTTCTCCTGATTGCACCCCAGGACACGGTTGGCCCTCTGGGCTGCCAGCGCACATTGCCAGCTCATGTCCAGCCTTTTGTCTATCAGTACCCCCAAGTCCCTCTCAGCAGAGCTACTCTCGATCCTTTCATCCCCCAGCCTGTATTGATAGCAGGGATTACCCCGACCCAGGTGTAGGACCTTGCACTTGGCTTTGTTGAACCTCATGAGGTTCATACAGGCCCACCTCTCCAGCTTGTCCAGGTCCCTCTGGATGCCATCCCGTCCTTCTGGTGTCTCAACCGTACCACTCAGCTTGGTGTCATCTGTAAACTTGCTGAGGGTACACTCGATGTCACTATCCATGTCACTGATAAATATATTGAACAGCACCGGTCCCAGTACGGACCCCTGAGGGACACCACTCGTCACTGGTCTCCATCTGGACATTGAGCCGTTGACCACTACCCTTTGGCTGCGACCATCCAACCAATTCCTTATCCACCGAACGGTCCACCCATCAAATCCATGGCTCTCCAATTTAGAGAGAAGGATGTTGTGGGGGACCGTGTCAAAGGCTTTACAAAAATACAGATAGATGACATCCATTGGTTTTCCCTTGTCCACCCTTGTTGTTACACCATCATAGACAGCAACTAGGTTGGTCAGGCAGGACTTGGCCTTGGTGAAGCCATGCTGGCTGTCTCAAATCACCTCCCTGGCCTCCATGTGCCTTAGCATATCTTCTAGGACAATCTGTTCCATGATCTTCCCGGGCACAGAGGTGAGGCTGACAGGTCGGTAGTTTCCAGGGTCTTCCTTGCTACCCTTTTTGAAAAGGGGCATAATGTTTCCCTTTTTCCAGTCACTGGGGACTTCCCCTGACTGCCATGACTTTTCAAAGATCATGGAGAGTGGCTTGGCAACTACATCAGCCAGTTCCCTCAGGACTCTGGGGAAGTCAGAATCACATCAGGTCCCATGGACTTCTGTACGTTTAGGTTCTGCAGGAGGTCCCGAACCTGGTCTTCCCTTACAGCTGGAGGGATTTTACCCTCCTGGTCTCCTTCACGCCATCCATCGACTCGGGAGGGGTGAGGAGAGAGGTTGCCAGTGAAGACTGAGGCAAAAAAGTTGTTGAGTACCTCAGCTTTCTCCTCATCTGCTGTTGCCAGTTCGCCGGTCTCGCTCATGAGCGGGGTTACGCTTTCTTTGACCATCTTTTTCCGGCTGACATACCTGTAGAAGCCCATCTTGTTATTTTTCACATCCCTTGCCAAGTTCAGCTCCAGCTGTGCCTTGGCCTTCCTGACCCCATCCCTACACAACCGGGCAGCTTCCCTATACTCTTCCCAGGAAGCCAGTCCCTGCTTCCACTGCCTGTGCAGTTCCCTCTTCTTCCTTAGTTTGACCAGCATCTCTTGCCTCAGCCATGCCAGTCTCTTCCCTTCTCTGCCCGACTTCTTACACTTGGGGATCGAGAGCTCTTGCGCTCTGTGGAATACATCCTGAAAGACCTGCCAGCTTTGTTCTGTTCCCCTGTCCCTGAGGACCGTTTCCCAGGGAGTCCTTCTGACTATCTCCTTGATATTTACACTTCTAAAGGTGTGAAGTAAGATGTTCTTCTCTATTTACAGAAAGGTAGGAACTGTAGAAATACAATGTCCTTAAAACATTTCTCTACAGTTTCTAGTCTGAAAGTAATTTTCCTCGTCTGAAGAGGTGAGCACAGTTTTTGTTTTCTTCAAAATATTCCAGATATAGATCTCTAGTCTTGTCTATAGCTCTACAGATTATTCAAATTACTTTTACTTACTGTCTTAAAGACAGTGTGTAGGAATTGTGACACACTTCAGCTAATGTTGCACAAATCTTCCATGCAACTGTGATTTTCATACATAGTATTTAACATGTTTAAAAGTTAAACTCTATGAATATCATTATCACCAAGTCTTTATGCCATTGCGTATGCAGTCATTTAATACATTTCCGGTTTGGTAACTACAACGTGTGAGAACAAGCTTCAGTAAACACATTTGTTTGCTTTTAAATTAGAAGTTTAACTACATTAACATACTGATTTGACAAAGATAATTCAAAGGATTATTACGCCGAACAGTAAATTCATACTCTTTCAAGTCCCGAGATTTTAAAAAACATTAAAAAAAAAATAAACTGAAAGAAAATCTGAGTTCTGTGATGAATCATTTCATCTACTGCATATATATGTTTTACACAGAAAGTGACTGACTTACTGTAAACTTGAATTTTTTTCAGGAGAGCTTTAAGCCACAAGTAAGACCTTTTAGCCACCCGGTGCCCTTGTGTTGGGGTGCCTTGGGCCATCCTAGAACTCATAGGTGAGGGACAGAAACTATTTATGGCTACAGGCTTATTTTCCTGGTCATCTGTGGGATGTAGTAAGGGTAGCTCTGCACTAAGCCATGGGACTGCAGCCTCCTCTTGTCCTGCTCCTATTTAAAAGATTTATAAGCGTGAAAGCCTTGGAGGGCTTGCCTTGGGCCAAGAGAATGATTGCTTTTGAATGTTGTCACGACTGGCCGTGAAAACACGTGGGCTGAACTGTCTCTGCAGCAATTCATTTAACTGATAACTCGCTGCGTTTCTCAGGATTTCATTGAGCAACCAGAATTCAGGTCAACAGGAGCAGACAGAAAACAGGGCTGGAGACTGAGGCACAGGCCAGGCAGTTGGTCAGTGTTACTCAGAGCATAAAAGTAAAATCATATAATATGCAATTTTAAAACTCAAATTAACATCTGGAGCTTTCTAAATTAAATCTGACAATAGATTTTCACTTCAAATCATGACATGCTGTAAATTACTTACATAAGACAGTTAAGGAAAAAAGCTGAACAGAGGTTTTATCAAGTAACTTTTCTATTGTTTTCCTACTACAGTACACGAATACCACTATCTTAAAACAAGGACAACATTTATAATAATCCTGTAAGGAGTCTGAAAACAGATCATAAAAAAGAATATGTCTTTTGTATTTGGATTAAAAATTAATAGCTTAAAATTCATATTTGTAAAAGACCTCCTGAAATACTTTTAAATACTGACTTTTAATTGCATGAGAGTTTTGTGGGGTTTTTGGGGGTTTGTTTTGGTGAAACCCATATAGGTTTCACCCAATATTTGCCTTAAGAGACTACTTGCCTTTCTCTTTTTAGAAGTTTACAAACATATGAGATTGGAAAAAAATATTTTTAACATACGAATTATAAAGACCGCTTTAAAATCATTATCATGGTTCCTACCTGTAATGTTAACAATAACAATGATGAATGACTGTCAAAAGTTCCACAGTGTTTATGTTTGAAAAATATGCTATTTTACCACCTTCTGCGAAAAAATAAAACACCCTCAATATAGAAGTAGTCCTACATTATGGAAAACTTTTCTATTTAATGATGCTGACGATACGCTGTGAATCTGAAAAAGTCTTGACTTGAATGATTATAGTTTGACACCTGGAATCCCAATGACAGTGAAGCAGTGAGTAAAAGTCAATGAGAATAACTGAAGATCCCCTATATCAATAGCTCTGCAAATATTGGCAACATGGCTCAAGCAGATGTAGACACTCTCTTCTCCGAGACAATAATTTGTTAGAAAAAAAATGACAGTGTACGACTACTTGTCTGGGTACATTTCTGTAGAGAGGAAGACTACAGAAGAGTCTTGTGAATGCCAAAATAGAGTTTGAGCTAAAAATTACTAAAAGACACATTACTCTTCCTCTTCCCCACACTCCAAAATGTCTCTGACTCCAAGTTATTTATCTCTTCCTCATTAACCCCTTCACCATTCCCCAAAGTCTCCTCCTACACGAGTGTCTATCCCTCAAAGTGCCTTCCTCACCTACTTCCCCTGCCGCCTCATGCATTCCTCTAAACCGCTCCCCATACATCTCTTCAACTTCCCAGGCAACCCTCTCACTCATATTACTTCTAAATTCTCTGAAACTCCACCCTTCCCTCTAAACAAAAAAGGAGAAGCACCCAGAACATGTAAATCAAAGGCTGCTTCACCTCTTCAGTTTGTCCAGCAATGAAGTGAAAGAAAGTGTCCAAAGTTGACCTGGGACACCCTGCACAATGACAACTGATCTTCAGAGATGAAAACAGAAATACACATGAAGAAAGACATCAACTGCCTAGGTAAGAAAAGCAGAGCTTGGTAGCTCAGAAGTTTGCACTACCAAATACTTATTATTTCTGAGGGAGATGAGTTATGAGGAACTGTTTCCTGAAGTTCCCCACAATATTTTGTATCAGGAACCGTAAAGGCAAAAACTGCAAGAAGACTTGGAAAAAAAAAAAAAAAAACAAAACACAAACCACGTATCCAGGATCCCTTTTTTATTCCTTTTTTAAAATTCATTTTTCATAACATGTTAAATGAGTAGGTTTTACCAACGCAGTTTATTCAGGTTTACTTGATTAACAGTCAAAGAGATACTGAGTAGTGCAGAATAAGGTATTTTCTAGAGTTTGGTTTCTGGGTTTTATGGTTTTTTTTGTTTTGTGGTTGGGTTTTGGTTTTTTTTTTTCTTTGTAAAAGAAGTTGGTATTATCTGAATTGTGTTAATTACGCTTAGCAAACTAGAGGATATTATCTTTAATTATTAGCTTGAACACTACTAAATTAAATATGCTCTGTTCCACTGGTATTTGTACATATCCATTCATCTTGGACATAAAAACCATATATTTTCAATATGTACTAATTAAAAATTTAATATTAATTTGCTGTCTAGCATTTTGTATTTTATTTTTCTGAAAATTGTACATAACTATATGTATATGCACATATAACAAAAGCTACCTCAGCTTACAGCTTTTTTGTGAACACTTGGAAATGTTCACTGGATAGAAGAAATTTTGGAGCAGTGCTTCTTTTCGAATCATATTGTGACATGATCTTTGAGTGAATACTACAGTTATGAACAAAACCCTACATACTGAAAAAATGTTTTACAGTTTTCCATGTGAGTGACATGGCTATTTATGTGCAATGTTCAGTTTAATGAGTGATTCTGTCATGGAAAATAAAAATGTGTTCATGGTTCAATAAATGAGTCTGTTGATTAACCAGACCTGACAGACTTTAACCTCTAATGTTTTAATCCTCTACTGCTGTCAATGATGCAATTTCTACTAAGCTAAATATTTAAATTTGAAAGAATAATTTTTGTTTACATCATCTGCAAAAAAAGCTTTAAGGATTACCTTTTCCAAATTGCATCACATTAAAAATTTATGTAACAAATTTAAAACCATGTATTCCAACTACTAGCTTATATAATTCAACTGAATAAATTTTATATTTTTATACAGGAATGCATTATACATTCTAATTATCGGCTAAAAAGAAATATTAACCTACCTTCAGGAATGCATGCACATAAATTCCTTCATGCTGATAAATCTTTTAAAGTTTTTTCCCTACTTTCCAATTGTCAACTTAAAAGTCAGGACAGAATAACAAGAAAATATTTGTCTCTAGAGTAGCACATTACATCTGCTATTGGTAGTAAGTACACAAGCAATAGGATTATTATTACAATGGAAACATAAAATAAACCTAATCATTACAAACAGATTTATTTGTCCTATTAGAACATAGGTACTATCATAAGGACTGAGGATGAAACCTTAAGCCCACTGAAACTGGGGAGAGCATTTACCACTTCGAACACCTTGAAAATCAGTAAAATATTCAAGTCCTTTAATTTATTCCTTCTTCCATTCTACAAAGAACTTAGCTGTAAGGTTTATTTTACTCTTGTATATTCTACTAAGTTGCACAAGTTTCCTCGTACAGTAAGGCAAGCTCAGTTTTAAACATTTATAGTGAAAAAGGTCTGGTATTTTTGGAGAGAAAATAGAGTTTGGCTCTCTTACAGCTGCAAGAATTCAGAAAGTTATACTTCTGTTTCTACTTTCTTCTTATTATTATAGTAACCCTAGCTAACACCACAGATGCTACAACATTAAAAAAACCACCACATCTACTTCTTTTTAATACTATGCTTGTAGCTAAGAAGCCTTAGAACGTTCCTGTATTTTGTTAAGCTTTCTCTTATCACTTAATAGGGCAAATGTTATTCAGATTTTCATATACATATTTTAGGCTTCATAAACATGTTCAGATTAACAAAATACACAACAATATAAAGAACATGTACATTTTTAAAGAAAAAAGAAAAGGTATTTTAAATATTCAGGAAAATGCTTCTCAGGATCTCTAGAATCTGTCTAAAAAATATACACATAAGTAAAAAAAAGTGATTACAGATATCTACACTCTGTCATTACTCAAAGTTTTCACTCGGGATTACAGCTTCTTTCTGTTGTGAGCTGTGTTCTGTACCAGGACAAAAAAGCAATGTTTTGTCTTCACTGAAGGGTGATCTCATTTTTTCTTAGCACTTGAGGTAGGTAATTCAGTGCTTAGATAATGTGCTTACCTTTCAGCTGAAAAAAATATTCTAAAGAGCTGATTTCATGAATAGAAAGATGCAGAGACAATTAAAAAAAAGTAAGACTCATAGAGCAGTTAATCTTACTCTGCTTATTACATAAACCTTCATCAGTATATCAATCAACTAAAGGAGTATAGAAACCAACCACCTCTTTTCACTTACTTTCTCAGGCAAACTTTTTTTCAATGGTTTGCTGTTTACAAAATTAACTTTGCAATTTTTCTTTTTAGTGCAGCATGTGTAAGTACTATGAAACCTACCAGAGATCTACCTAGTAGAAGAAAAATAACTGCTTCTAAGGCTCATTAAGTAGTACTTCAAAGACTAACAGTCTAGTCAGCAAATGCTTCATTTAATAACTTCTTTTTATTTGAGATAAGACCAACATATCCCCATTAAAAAAAAAAAGGTCTACAGTGGGACACACACACACAAAAGCAACCCCAATCTGAATACTTGCAAGCAGTTTTCCTTCTATCTCAGAAACTGCTTCACATTATTATTTCACCTTTTGTCTGAAAAACAAATGATGAAAAGAATCTAATTTCTAATCTATTTATTACTACCTAGTAATGGAATTTGGCTTATTTTTTTTTTATTTACATAGACACTCTAACCATGAATTCCTTGCATACAGGAAAGAGAAATTTTCATCACAAGAATCTCTTTTCCTCTTCCCAGCATGACATACCTTTCCAGAGCCGCTCAAAGTTCTCTTTTCTTGACTTCTTCAGACCTTTTATCATTTGTATTTCTTTTCAGTAAAAATGCATATCAAGAAGGCTTTTTGAGTTACCTGAAAAGAAGCCATTCACTCAGCTATGAAACCATAAAAAAAAGTTCTGTTCAAGTAGAATAAGAGAGAAATCTTCAGCACAAATTGAACAGCTGTACTACTACAGTCTTGGGAGAAGTCTAAAGACTGACCTTTTGACTCGGGAATTTAACATTTCAGCTTTCTTAATTTTCCTATACAGAAAATATAAGCACCACAGTTTTACAAAACCTGTAAATACATAATAATAGACAGACTTTGCTCTTAAGTAGCTTCCAATCTATACTAAGTGGTCAAAGTATGGGTGAAGTAGGAATTTAGAGAAACAGTTATTGTTCTTAAGTAGCTCGTTTTCCTCCAAAAGGAACATAAGACCACCTGATAAAACAATCTCCACATCCTCAATCCTGCCTCCACTGACGGCCAACGAACAAACAAGTTAAAAGTATAGGGTGTTGTTGTTTTGTTGGGTTTTTTTATGACAGGGGTGTCAGTATTATCCCTAGTTCCGATAACATGCAGTTTAGGTACTTTGGAGTTACACATATGTAATTGGTATGAATGATCATTCAGTAGAGGTGTCTTAATTTGTGTAATAGTTTTCTAAGTTCATATTTGGGCAACTGTAGTATCCTGAATCCATGCAGTTCACAGTAACTATCTGATTTGTGAATAGGCACTTCCTTTTCATTTTAAGCCAGTTTTCTGAGATTTTAATTTTATTATAATCTTGTTACTGTTTTATAAATAAATTTTTTTTGTTCCTCTTTTCCATGTTCTTCATATACTACCACATATATAACCCTTGTCAATTGTCTCTCTTCCAAATCATAGTGTACTACAGTATATTTAACCTCATCTCAAATGGAAACCTTTCCAGAATTATCATCTTTATTATCTTTCTGTGTAACTTCCTTATTTTTAATTTATGATTTTCAAGATAGTTTGGCTTATGAATTTCAAGCTACTTGCTGATCTTTTTGCTCTTGTTCTCAATTCCATTTCCCTTCTGAAATTCAGTAATAGTAGCTAAATACTAGGTTGACTTTTTCAGCTGATTATCCATATTGTCTCTAGGAAGGTTGTTTGGGGTTTTTTCCCCTCCAAGTAACAACAGTGGCTAATTTAAAGACTGTTCTTTCGACAGTCGTGGATTGTCAAGGGTTTTTTTTAACATCAATATCACTTTTCAAACTTGAATCTCAGGAACCCCATGAGTAATGACCATAATGAGTTAACTAGACAGTACACACCATAGGTACAATTGTCAGCCTCTCTCAGTCTAAAAATCATTCCTATCTCAGACCTATTTGGTAGTTACTCTAAGTTACTGTAAAGTAAATAAATTCCTAGGATGTACCTGTCCACATCATGGGGCATGGTGGCTTGACTCTGGCTGGAAACCAGGTGACCAGCAAAGCCACTCTATCATACGCCCTCCCCCGCTGGACAGGGGAGAGAAAACGTAAGGAAAGGCTCCTGGGTCAAGACAAGGACAGGGAGAGATCACTTACCAATTACTGTCATGGGCAAAACAGACTAAACTTGGGGACATTAGTTTAATTTATTGCCAATCAAAACAGAGTAGGGTAATAAGAAATAAACCCCACCCCTCCCCTTCTTCCTGGGCTCAACTTCACTCCTGATTTTCTCTACCTCCTCCCCCACCAGCTGCTCAGGGCAATGGGGAATTGGGGTTACGGTCAGATCATCACACATTGTCTCTGCTCCTTCCTCCTCACACTCTTCCCCTGCTCCAGCATATGGTCCCTCCTACAAGAGACAGTCCTCCACAAGCTTCTTCACTGGGGGTCCTTCCCATAAGCTGCAGCTCATAATAAACTGCTCCAGCATGGGTCCCTTCCATGAGGTGCAGTCCTTCAGGAACAGGCTGCTCCAGCACGGGTCCCCCACGGGGTCACAAGCCCTGCCAGCAAACCTGCTCCAGCACGGGCTTCTCTCTCCACGGGTCTGCAGGTCCTGCCACGAGTCTGCTGCAGCGCGGGCTACCCACAGGGTCACAGCATCCTTCAAGCATCCCCCTGCTCCAGCGTGGGGTCCCTTCCATGGGCTACAGGTGGATCTCTGCTCCACCGTGGACCTCCACAGGCTGCAGGGGGACAGCCTGCCTCACCGTGGTCTTCTCCACGGGCTGCGTGGTAATCTCTGCTCTGGTGCCTGGACCACCTCCTCCCCCTCCTTCTGCACTGACCTTGGTGTCTGCAGACTTGTTTCTCTCACATAGTCTCAACTCCTCTCTCCTCTGGCTGCTGTTTCTGCACCAGGTACCCCCCACACACACCCTTCTTAAATACGTTATCCCAGAGGCACTGCCACCATTGATAATGGCCTTGGCCAGCGGCGGGTCCATCTTGAAGCCGACTGGCACTGGCTCCATCAAACACAGGGGAAGTTTCTTGCAGCTTCTCACAGAACCCCTGTAGCCCTCTCCACTACTAAAATCTTGCCACGCAACCTAATACACTGGGAGGGGGAAAGAAGTGCCATACTCAGCTACTAGCAATCTGTTGGTATAGCAAGGCCTGGGGCTAAAGCAGCATGAAGATCGAACCACTTTCTCAAATGTGCAGGCTGCACTTGAATTTCCTTTATTGTTATGTAGCATTTCTGCATTTGTTAAAGTTCTGCTTATGTGCAGTTGCACTCTACACGGTCAGCTGGAGAATTAGCAACTGAGTGCTCTAAAATTTGGCTTAAGGGCTGCACAACTCAAAATCTATTGAGCACATGTGCATTGTTTCTGCACAAGTAATAAAATATTTTAAGATTCCCCTAGACTGATAATTTTGTAGCTTTCATAGTATTTTAACTTCATGTTAGACTAAAAAAGATAAAATGCCAAAAAATGTTTTCATTTTTGTAAGTTCTCGGTGTCATGTCCATTTTTTTCATTATCCAGCCTTAAGGCTTTACTGTATATACCCAAGGTCTCAACCCTAGCAGTATTTACTTTATCGCAGAACGAAACAGTTTCTCCCTTAGGCTGAGAAACTGTGACATTCAGAGAAACTCTCCAGTTAAAAAGATCAGAGCAGTTCTGCCTGTAATTGACCACTTCCCTTGAAGATTACAATTCAAACACGTTTTGAAAATAGATGCCACTGGATCTGACACAGTAAGAGAGACAGAAAATCCCTTTCCAGGACTGCAGACGGAGTCGGATTCAGGGATCCCTGGCACATGCAGGTTACCTCCACCTCACATTGTCCAAATTGCACCCTGCTGAGTAACATAGTCAAACATGTCTTGGTCTTTTATTTAACTAACAGGGGTATATATAATGGAGGAATGAACATAAGGAATCTTACTTTTCCACACAGCCCTATTTTGCATGAAACTAGGCTTAAAACCCAAGTTTAAACAAATTGCTTTGTATTTACGAGTTCCCTTCACAACTAAGGGTCCCTCTGGTAAATGTGAAGAAAGAAAATTAGCAGCACTTTGGAATGTGTCTTATGAAACCAATTCCTAGGAAATTAAGAATCTCAAAACAAGGAAAATTTCATCTTGAACACATAAAGAAAACATTAATTATGAAACAGCAAGGAAAAATAATTAAAAATCAATTCAGGGAAGATTAAATAAAAAACCATGGAAAGTCAACATTCACATTAGTATTGTAATGACACTGTTTTAGAATGATTTAATTAAAAAAAAATTCTAGTCTCCAAAATTAGTTGCTTTTAAGTGAGAAAAGTGTTACACTAACGTACAATAGATTTTGACAGTGCCTGACACAGAACAGTCAAAGAAGCACATTTGATTTAAAATAATTAATAAATACATGTAACACAAGAATAGCTGAAGATTGAATAAATACTATTATGGCTCCATTTCTGCAGCAACATCTATACGAGTAGATGCCTGCCACAATTCTACTGATGTCAACTCTGCTGCCCAATGGCTCATAGCTCTGATAGAACAAAGGAGACCAAATTTTACATTATCAGTCCCTACGGCTCCTGTTACCTGAGCACAGAATAAAATTGATTTAAGAAGTTTTTAACTAGGTATGGCCAAAACTATTGGACTACCTAGTGACACATTTAACTTGCAATAGTAAAAGACAAATCTGCCTCTTATGTGTTTGAAGTTCAGACTCGGACACATTTTTAAATGGAGCTTGAAAGTGATCTGAATTAACCACCCAGCACAATTTCAGTATTGTGACTGCTGGTCTGGAAATCAGGGATGTATCATGAAATTATATTATTAGATACATAAGTTTAGTCCGATTCTGGAATGTACACAGACTCAGTATTACACGTTTTCTTTCGAGACAGGTGAGTTTTTATAAAGGCACGGTAATGAGGATTTCTTTTTATCTTCCAAAGAAAATCTTTTTTCTTTATCACTTAGACTTGGAAATACAGGATATGGAAAAGACATTCACTCAAGACAGGGTGAACACTAATACATCACAACTCCCTCCAGAATTTGAAAACCTTGTTCACACCCAAGTTAAAAAAAAAAAAAAACAAAACAAAAACACCACACAACAACCAAAAAAAAAAAACCAACCCTCACCACGAGACCCATAATATTAATTTCTTGAAACTTCAGGGAAACCAAGTATTACACTATTTTTATAAAAGGAACAGTACAGCAAAGTAAGTTCTGAGAACTACAACACTAAAAATTATTATTAAAGAGGCTGACTTTAAAAAAAAATCACTACATACAACATCATATTGTTATATTCCCATTATATTTGATGTACTACATGCAGCAACAAGTATAAGTGCACTTAACTACTGTTCCTGTCTGGTGCAGATTTGGCTGTGTTCCTATTGTACATGTGAAAAGGTTATTAAAAGATACTGAAAGGAAATAAAAGTCAAATAATATGTACTGTATTCTGTGAACAAAACAGCAAACAGTTTCTCAAACAAAGCCTATTTGTGTCAGGAATCCTTTTATATTCAGTAAAATACTCTTAATAAATTCTAACAACACATCTGCAAATGGTTCAATTCAGTCATTCTCTTGAACACCACACACAGACAGAAAAGTACAGATGCAGTTTAACTTAAATAAGGTACCACATGGAAACAGCAATCAATAAATAGCCTACTGCTAATCCATCCCAACAAGAATTCTTTCTATCCTTTTCTGCAGCTCCTCTGTTTCTCTTTGATGGAGGGGACTAACAACAGGTCAACACTAATCCATCCAAAATTAGTACTAAATTTGCAATCCTCTACAATCCAACAGTCAAGGGAACACAAAAAGGGGATGCTGTCTTTATAACATCCATAAAAGGTGTTACTTCAGTAAAAACAAACTAGCCAAATGGTATTCAGATGTGAAGTGTCATTGTAATGTAACGATGCTCCAGTTTGGGGCTATGAAGAGCAGTCCTCCCCACTGGTTAGTTTGCTGGACTAGTACTGCACTTGTAACTAAAACTCACAGAGTTCCAAGGTTTTTCAAGGATCTTCACGCATCAAAGCCTCATATTATAAGGAAGAGGGTAAGAGGGGGGAAGTAATTTCACCTCCCAGAACATGAACTTCACAAGGCCTACAATAAAGTCAGAAAGATCTGGTGTCACTCTACCTTACTATGTAGGATAGTTAGGAGAGGGGTTTAGAAGGTCTCCTATTGAATGAACAGCAGGTTTGGTTTATTTTTAAAGGCCTCTGTCCCAAATGGTAGTATTTTTCCCTAAAACCCTCCGATGGCTTAATATGCAGAATGAAGGTACATGTAACCTCCTGAAAATCCTTGTGCGTGTCAGTCACATGAATTGGGGGCCATTCTTAATACTTTACTGTGACATCACAATTATATAAGAAATGCTCCACTAGATCAAGTCAATGCTTACCTAACCCAGTTCTGTCAGCAGAGTGGAACACTAACTTTATCTCTTTCTGTTCCTTTTTTCTTCTACTCAACTGCTCAATTAAGAATACTAGAAGATATACTAGACTGTATATCCCCCCCTAGTCCTTTTGGTATCCTTTTGTACCCACTGCCCACAAATTAATCTATTCCTTTTTTGAACATGCTGGTTACCGTCTACCACAAACATCCTGCAGCAGCGACTCCAGAAGCCCACTACCAAGTGTAACAAAGTATTTTTCTTCCGTTTTATATAGTTCTGTGCATTTCATCAGATGGCCCTAGTACTGGCACTGTTTGCCAATCAGTTCTGTGTTTGCCTGACCACTTCTGTGAATTTACAAACCTCACTCACATCCCTCACTGTCTTCCGACTGAAATGCTGAGGCTCCTCTGACCTCTCCTTCATTGGCAGCCTCTCCATACCCTTGATAATATTACTGGCGTTTCTCTCCATCTTCTCTATTTTCACCAAATCTTTCTTGAAATTAAGAGGATAGAACTGCACACTGTGCTCAAGAGGATGTTGTAGCAATTTTGTAATATAACCACAAAACAATACCCTGCATATTCTTTTTTAAAAAAATTGCTTTCAAAATGGTAATCTGACTATTGTTGTCACCAATTGTCATTGGGGACAAAAGCATCAGAGTCCATATGAACCATATGACAGAAGAGAAGGTTACTTTAGCTAGATGGCTTTTTGCTTCCAGGTCCTAGTACACTCCAAGATTTGGGAGAAGGGAGAATACTGTTCTTACTAAACAAGCCACAGCACTATATTTTCATGAAAAAAATCTAAAGCAGAAATTTAATTTAACTTCTTTAGAGCATGTAAACCTGAGAAAGTCCCACCACTCTGAGTTATTTCAGTTCTACCGATAAGGCTCAAACCAAGGTCGCATACACACTTTATTAAAATTACAGAACATATCCAATAAAATACTAAAATTTAGCCTTTTTAGGATTTGTCACTTTCTGACACATGATGAAGATGCAATTTTATAATCACTGACATCTGCTTTCCATTTACTACAAGATTTGAAAGGATAAATCTCATGCTTTATGAAGTACACAGTTTTTGAAGCAGTATTATATACCAGCACTTTATAAATGAAGACTTTTGGTAAAGTTCTACAGCAAATGGCTTCCTATGTTTATTATATGCCCTAAAAAAAAAAAAAAAAAAGATGTAAATTGTGTTAGGATACAATCAACACCACCAATTCACAACATGTAATAAAGCAGATGGTCATTACACTAGTTGTATGCCAATACAATCTCTGTTTACCAGACAGGCACATACAACAACGCATCAGTTGGTTGGCTTGGTTTTTATTCTTATTTTGGGGCTGTTTTTTCAAAACACAACTTTGTACATAAAAATCGCTATGGCTTATAAAACTTCACATCTGCATTGAAGACTATTCAGCTAAGACAATGAAACTGCAAGTAAAAGATCCTGATTAATAGGAATAAAATATCTAAAGCTACATCATAAAGGTTTTCTCTTAACTTGAAAAACATAATGACATATGGTTATAGTTTTTATTAATATGAAAAATAAAACATGAAAGTATAAGATGAAATAATTGTTCTTAATAATGGTATTTGATGTACACAAATGTTTACCTGGAATGTTAGGTGTATGGTGGTGCAAGTGAATGTGCAAGTGATGTGGTGGATGTGCAAATAATACTGTAATCCTATTTAAATAATTGGAACAACTCTTGCTGTAAGATTAAGCATACACTGCAAAGATTATAAAACTATTTTGTTCTAATTCTTATAACTACTATTAAAAAAAGTTTCATTTCTATGGTGGTTGCAATCAGAAAAGTGGTACCGGGCACCTGTTTCACTGTAATTTGTTCTCCACTGAGCCTCAAGTTCATTCACTAGATTCTTCTTTCTTAACTTTAGGCATCACAATTCAAATGGTATATTTTGTCATTAACAATGCCATCACTAACAAGAAAATAAGCAAAAATGAATAAAAATGGCAAATTCTCTACTAGCTTAAATGTGCCACTGAACTATCTGGATTAATTCTTGACATGCAGAATTTTTTCTTTAAATCCCACAACTTTACATATAAATGCATGGGTTAGGTCAGAACAGTTTGAAACACAAAGGGAATGTCTACATAACAGTTTATGGAATCCTTGTATTGCATAGGTTCTACACATATTTCAATTATTACTGTTCATCAGGTGATAAAACACAGCAATCACCCTTTGACAGATGGGAAACAGATCAAGTGATTTGGTCCAAGTCAGAGAGACAAAATTATCCTTATTTACAACATATGAAATCAGAGTGGCTTTAATAGATTAAAGCAAATCATCTTAACATAACTGGACTAGCTATAACTTTATTTTAATTGTTTCTATTAAATTCACAAACAATAGAACTCAACTTACTATAAAAGAGACTTGGTAAAAACTTTATGTGCACAGTTACTAGAAAAGTAAAATATGAGTATTTTTCTTTTCATTTCCACAAACTTGGTACTGTCTTCAGAAAGAGTAGTTTATACATACATAACTTCTAGTGACTTTAAACACAGAATGTGGAGCCACTTACATGTGTGGTAATGTGACTCATTTTTATCAAAACCAGAAACTCCTGACTGTCATAGCTGCAATATTAGAGCAAAACAGATTTGTTCAACAGCACAAAATGCAATGATAAGACTCTTTTTTTTTAAAGTAGCATCAGTTCACCATGATCTATGACATAAGTTTAAAGTTTCCAGACCGCATTTTTAAGAAATCACTAAGAAAAACAGGTTAGACCTAAACACTTGCCTGTAAAATTCATTGATACTCAAAATTTTGGTTCTGCTCTCCCCACATTAAAAATTAAAATCAGAAAATGCTACTCCATATCATAGTTGGTAATCAGTACACTTAAGCATAATTGAGAACGTATCCTTGAACACTGCTATGAAGTTCACATTATTTCAATAAATTTGTGGCTCTCATTTATATTAATATAAACATGTTGTAGTTAAACTCAGAGCAAACAGAACTGCTTTCTTTTAAGCTCTCCATGCCACTCGCATGCTCTCTATGCCTCTCCTGCTGCTGTATATTTGTAAGAATTACGACTATCTAAATAGTCCCAAAGCCTTTATGATGTGCTCGCTGTCATACAGACTTCACAGCTTCTACAGAGCTATTGCACAAGAAGCATCAAATAAGTGTAAAGCACAAATGATCAAGCTGAGCAATCAAACTGATGGAATTGGGCCTTCTCTGGATTTGAGTCCTGTATTTCCACCTAAAAGGCCAACAGCTTCTTCTCATATGAACTCTTCCACCGTAACACATCTTCACTCCCCCTAATTCCCACATTGTCCTCCTCTCTGTTCCACCACCCATAATCACACCCTGAGCTGTAGCAACAGCTGCCTGCCACAGATAATTCAAAAATACATATGTGCTGATGAGTTGAATTGAGTATGTGATTAGCCAGCAGCCAAACACAGCAGATAACTGCAATCTGTTTGTGGTGGCATTAATGGGAGTTTTTCCTTTCCTTTGAATTTATGCCGGTTCACAAGGTGGTCAGAAAAACGAGCAAGGCAGAGAGGGGAAGTGACTCATAAATTGCTGAACTGTATAAACTTCACTCTCAGAGTCATTGGTAGATGAGATTAAAGAAAACAAAAATTCAACAGAAATAAAACAAATCTAAAAAGTCTTGTTAAGATTTACAAGAAATTTCATCTGGAAAACTATAGTCTGACACTTTCACATTAAGGAAGCCTGAACATAACCAAAACAAGAAAAAAAATTGAAACATGTCTGGTTTATAGACAGCCAAAGAGTTATTTATACATTTAGTATTTCTGCCTGTTTACCGAATTGGTCTTTCTGAGCTGCAACCTGACCATAAATACTTAATTAAAAAATTCTCAGAATTATGCTCGATCCATGCGAGTAAAAAAAAACAAAGCCCAAAATCCCACAACAGCAACTAAGGTAAAGTCAAAAATCCTACTCCCTTCATATTTTAGGGAAACCTAATTTATAGGTATTTTTCATTAAAGTAGATGCTATTTAAAAAAGAAAAGAAAAGAAAAAAAATAAAAAAGCCTGTCATCTTACAAAAACCTCTATTTCAGAAAGCTAGGACTCAATTCCCAGCACCAACTCACATATAATTCAACACTGGATCAGCTTCTCAAATGTAGTTTATAGCATTATGACTAAGGGGTAGTTGAATTGATTTTCAATTCAAGTGAGAAATCAGGTTAACCTCAACCTCCCAGCAGACAAGTACATTCTAGTAGAGTACGAGAAAATATCTAAAGGTTTCTGTGGTTAACACAAAACCCAGTTGCTAATGTAACAAAAAGAACAGTGTAAAAGTCCATTCTTCCAGCCAAAGATTCTCCAAAGATCACATTTTCCTGGATGAGAGATAGTGTCCTTCCCTACCTGATGAGGATCCAGCTACAATATATTTGCCACTTTCAGACTGTAGTACTGTAATTTAGAGAAATCAGAAACAATGCAGTTACTTCTGACTTCTCACTATACAACCACCTCTGTCCTTGATGGGTTACCTCAACAGAATCACAACACACTGGTCTGGCTCTCAGACAGCATAACATCCTTGTTAGCATAATCAACAAGGCCACAAACGTCTCGCGCCCTAACTACAATTTAATTTCCCTTCTTGATTTTTCTCTAGGCCTCAACAAAGAACTACAAGGATGAACGCCAAAGCACATAAAACACTGAGCAACATGTAGGAAACACTAATGTTATCATGGTATTAAAGTGCAGCTATGGATCAAACAATATAAATGAAACCTGACAAATGAGAATTAAGTACTTTCAAAATACGTTGAAGAAACTATCCTTTTGATACAACCTATCCAAAAGGTGAAAGATTTATAGTACATAATTTTTTCTCTTCTATCCATTCAGCTCTTAGAAAGGACAGCATTGACAGTGAGCAGGAACTTCAATTACAGGTCTAATTTACTTAAGAAGTGCAAAGATCACAGTGAAAAATGGTAGGTATTCCTATGCAAAATTATATACACGGAATAAATGCTCTTCAATTTCATAATGGCTAGACACAGTATGAAAACTCTTTGAAGGCCAGGCTATTCGAAATATTAAGGTTCAGAAAATCCAAAGTATTAGTGGGCTTTTCAATATATTATTACTATTCCTGTTATTTACCTAAGGGTTTTACTTCTCTTGAGAAAATAAAAAAGTCAGACTGTGGCTGATCCACTTAACATTTCCCATGCCAGAAGGTTAAACCTCTGTTCAGAACCAAGTTTTCACATTAGAAAAAAATCACCTAAAAGGACTTGGATTATCAGTAAAATATCTCTGCAGAGTTAGCTGGATGTTTCAGAAATACATGGTTTCAGAAAATGAATTTCTGAATATAGAAGAACAAAGTAGTTGAAAAGAGTAAGATTAATACGCAGTGAAGTTACAACCATGGATCCTAACCGTAAAGGATAAAACAATTGCTGACTATTAAAAAGCTTCCTAATTTGCCTGACACAATCTAAATAAACTGAGGAATAAACATTGTTTCTTCTCATAAATCAAACAACTGATCAAAAGCATTTCTTATTATTTGATAGCAATTAAGTTTTAAGAGACTGCCCATGAATGAACAATAGCTATACAAATGAATGCTAGATTGAGTGTAAGTGTTTTAAAGTAGTGTTCTGAGAAGGATTTAATAACTACTCACTGAACAACACACATTCCGGTTCAGACTGACAAAATTCATAAATTATTAAGAAAACACAGCAAAGCACCACTTCTAATATATATTCAAATGTATATTTTCTTCCTGAAACACATATGACCTCAACTGAAACCGGACAGTTTCTTGAAAGAGAATATCAGCATTGTAGTGTTGTCTACAACATTTTTTCTCAATGTAAAAACTATCTCCCAGGGCAAGACAATATTTTTTACCTGAAACAAACACCTTTCAGATCACTAGAAATATTGCATTGCTGTATTCTTGGTAAGGGTTTGTGGCTCTTTTTTTTCAGGCCAATGTATTAATTTCTTATTTATTTAAAATGGGTGGAAGTGAGGGAAGAACTCAGAAATTGAATTTCAGAGAAGAATATAAATACATAGGATTAATTACCTGAATACTTTTTGCCCTCTCCCAAACCAAATAGTACAAACCTCAGAAGTCCAGTCAAAATCTGAGAAACACACTAATCTACAATTAAAAAAAACAAACACAAAAAAACAACCAAACAACGAAAAAAACACCACAAACCACACAACAACAACAAAAAATTACAAAAATAAAAACCAAACAGACTTAAAAACCACCAAAAACCTGATGTGGAATTGAATCATATTAAAGACTTCATGTTGTTTTATGGCGTATTTCAATGTTGGACATAAATTTCGACTTTCCTGTGTTTTAATGCTTCATTTGGAGACAAACTACTTCATAAGTGTATGGTAGTTACGCAGAAAAAGTGACATGCACTCTGAAAATTATGGAAAAAATACTATGTCTGAACCTATTTTTTTCCTCTTCCAGAAAAACTAAGAGGCATATTGGTACACCAGCATTTATTTATCAAAATTCTCTGAAGGTATTATTTGTTTGTCTACACAAGAATACCTAGAGCAAAGATACCAGGAAACCAGCATTTTGGGGCACTTCCATTTTCATATATTTGTATTTGAATTCTGTCATGTAGGCTATCTGAAATAATCATGCACATTACTTACTATATATGACCAGACATCCTATCCTTAAACTACAAGTTATAATGTCAGTTGACTTATAACCTAAAATTCAAGCACAGAAACATTAATGAAATCTCATGGGGATGGACAGATGAACACAGTATTAGAGTGTGATCTGATGGTTTATTTCAGTTCAATGTATTCTATTAGTAATGCCGGCAAAAAACATCAACAGAAAGATGCATAGAAGAAAACAAAATCTATTCTAAAATTCTACTTAAAAATTAGTTTCACCTTTTAAGAAAAATTCTGAAGCCTTTTTTCTAACCTGCCACCTAAGGATATCCTCTACTACAAACAATTTTATTTTGAAACAAGTGGCAGGGCTTTTTGGTCTGGCCTGGATTTTGAAAGCATCTACAGCAAGTATACAAAAATTGCTTCTCCTATTTGCATACACACTTATTTCATTAAGTGTGTAACCTGCACTGTATGATTTTTGTGCATTCCTCTGGGATTATACAAAGTTGGAAAAATCTGTTTTACTGCTTTTGTTGACAGTACATCTCTATGCAAAAGCAAGTATGCAAACATAGAACTGATTGCTTCTATGTAATTTCTCCAGTTGGCATTACAGGAGATCTCCTTATATTAATCCCTTAAAAGCTGCTTAGAAAAAGAGCACCCCTCACCTCAAGTTGATTTAGACAACTATAAATACGAACTACAACTTTGTGGACTTCTACATGCACAGCCTGATTGTCATCCATTGAATCTCTTGCTGTGATAAGAACATTCCATTTAAAAGCTGTAAGTCAGGTCCTTAAAAATGTGAAGCTGATTTCTATTATGAGCCATACAAGAACTACTGCACCTTTTGAAAAGGGTAGTGTGTTGCTCAGCAGCAACATAGAAGTGTAGCAGAAACACGATGCCACTCTCAGCCTACTGCCTTTACAACTACTTTCTAGCTAACCTCGTCTGGTAATACTGTTTCAACTACCACATTTTTATCTCTGCGTGATACAGTGTGCAGGACTTTAAAAGAATAAAAAAAATTACATATACTTTTTCATCAAAAATGTATTTTTATCAGAATTGGTTTTGTTCAGAACAGTTAGAAAATGTTTTTTATCTTGTTAAGATTCGAAACACTTCACTAGGATTTCTCCATTTTGCTAAAATTTTACTTTTCTATTTTCCTATTTGACTTTTGCTGCATTTCCATCTATAACTTTTTGATTTCTTTCAAAAATCAGATAGCAATGATCCAACATCAGTTAGGCAAAAAGCCTTCAATGCACTCAAAACAAAATTGCTAGGATGTTATTTCTATGTTAGACAGAGCTTTTGTCCTGAGCTGGAGCGAAAAATCAAACAGCAGCATTTCCTATGGAACAGCAACTGCTTTCCAACTCACTGTGCTAGAAATAAGCCAAAAGAAATAGTGAGTTCCTTTTATGCCCTCCGAAATCTGCTCCCCAGTCATTCGTGCCTGTCATTAACATGCCATCTTTGACTACATTCTTAAGATTCTCTGAACCTCCCAGAAGCATCCACATTTTACAATCTGTTTTTTGATCTCTGGCAACCTTCTTCTACCTCTGCAGCTAAATGCTCCATTATAATCTTTTGTTTTCCTGTCCCTAATGAGGTACGTGAGACAATGATTTTGCTATCTTACAAAGTTATGTGAAAGGAATTTTGGCTATAGGTGAAAGGTGTCATGCTAAATAAAGGACCCAAGAGAGTGAAACATCAACTGTTCCTTTATCTAAAGAAAAAAAGCCACCACATGACAGAATATAGAGTATATTAAAGCTATACCATGGAAGTTGGCACTGATGCTTACCAAACACATCATTTTAGTTGCAGATATAATTAGCAGAGAAGAACAAGCAATTGTTCTGCTTGTCCTCCAGAAAGCACATAAAAGATTAATTTTCATTAAAGGTTACTAAAAAGCTGTACACAAGACTAGTACAGCAACAACAAGAAGTCTAGACATTACATACTGAGGATTTTTCCTGGTTCCGAGCAGAAATTGTGGTTCAGTTGTTACAGCTACATACCATAGCAGCTCTACTCCAGGTATGTGAAGGAGTAAATGTGGGCACAAGGAGTAGAGCTAAACAAATTCCTTAGCACAAAACCAGTAGCAATGTTACGCGTTGGTCTGCAGTGCAGTTGCTGAAGGGTAATAGAGAGCCATGCTCTGTTAATGTGCATGACAGACATACTTCACAAAAAACTGCACGGTGAAGTTGAAACTTGTCTTTTTTCCCAGTTCTACCTGAAATGACCTTGTACCAGCTGTCAGTCAACCTGGGTGAACGACACATCCCCAAGGCAGAAACTCCCAGTTTATAATAAGAATTGTTAACAGCAGTCTGTGGAAAATCTGGGACTACTATGCCTAACCTTTACATGCAAAATTCACTGAGTTTTCCAGTAGGCTACAGCACACACTAGGAAAGGGGCTGAGTGTCCCCAAAAGCATATGTATTCCTATGAAGAAAGGCTGAGAGAGTCGGGGCTTTTCAGACTGGAGAAGAGAAGGCTCCAAGGAACAGGCTTTCAGTACTTAAACGGGGCTAGAAGAAAGCTGGAGAAGGACTTTTTACAAGGGCCTGTAGTGATAGGACAAGGCGTAACAGCTTTACACTGAGAAAGAGCAGATTTAGATTACAGAATCACAGAATGGTCGGGGTTAGAAGGGACCTCTGTGGGTCATCTAGTCCAACCCTCCTAAGATAGATACAAGGAAGAAATTTTTTATTGTGAGGGTGGTGAGGCACTGGGACAGGCTGCCCAGAGAAGTTGCGGATGCCCCCTCCCTGGAAGCATTCAAGGCCAGGTTGGCTGGGGCTTTGAGCAAAATGGTCTAGTGGAAGGTACCCCTGCCCATGGCAGGGCGAGTTGGAACTAGATGACCAATAAGGCCCCTTCCACAAAATCACAGAATGGTAGGGGTTGGAAGGGACCTCTGTGGGTCATCTAGTCCAACCCCCCTGCTGAAGAAAGGTCACCTAAAGCAGGCTGCAGAGGACCTTGTCCAGGCAGGTCTTGAATATCTCCAGAGAAGGAGAATCCACAACCTCCCTGGGCAACCGGTTCCAGTGCTCCGTCACTCTCTGAGTGAAGTCCTTCCTCATGTTCAGACGGAACTTCCTATGATTCAGTTTTTGTCCATTGCACCTGGTCCTGTCTCTGGGCACCACTGAGAAGAGTCTGACCCCATCCTCTTGACACCCACCCTTAAGACATTTATAAGCATTTATTTGGTCCCCTCGCAGCCTTCTCTTCTTCAGGCTGAACAAGCCCAGCTCCCTCAGCCTCTCCTCATAGGAGAAATACTCCAGTCCCCTTAACATCCTCATAGCCCTCTGCTGGACTCTCTCCAGTAGCTCTTCATCTTTCTTGAAATGGGGAGCCCAGAACTGGACACAGTACTCCAGATGAGGCCTCACTAGGACAGTATAGAGGGGAAGGAGAACCTCCCTCGACCTACTGGCCACACTCCTCCTAATGCATCCCAGGATACCATTAGTCTTGGCAACAAGGGCACACTGCTGGCTCATGGTTAACCTGTCGTCCACCAGCACATCCAGGTCCCTCTCCACAGAGCTGCTCTCCAGCAGGTCCACCCCAAGCCTGTACTGGTGCATGAGGTTGTTCCTCCCCAGGTGCAGGACCCTGCATTTGCCTTTGTTGAACCTCATCAGGTTCCTCTCTGCCCAACTTTCCAGCCTGTCGAGGTCACGCTGAATGGCAGCACAGCCTTCTGGTGTATCTACCACTCCTCCCAGTTTGGTGTCATCAGCAAACTTGCTGAGGGTACACTCTAACTCTTCATCCAGGTCATTGATGAGTAAGTTGAATAAGACTGGGCCAAGTACTGACCCCTGGGGGACACCACAGGCCTCCAATTAGACTCAATGCCTCTGATGACAACCCTCTGAGCTCTGCCATTCAGCCAGTTCTTAATCCACCTCACTGACCATTCACCCAGCCCACACTTCCTGAGCTTCCCTAGGAGGATGTTATGGGAGACTGTGTCGAAAGCCTTGCTGAAGTCGAGGTAGACAACATCCACTCCTCTCTCCTCATCTACTCAGCCAGTCACACCATCGTAGAAAGCTATCAGATTGGTCAAGTATGATTTCCCCTTGGTGAATCCATATTGGCTGTTCCTGATAACCTTCATTTCCTCCACTTGCTTGATGATGGCCTCTAGAATGAGTTGCTCCATCATCTTTCCTGGGATGGAGGCGAGGCTGACCAGCCTGTAGTTCCCTGGGTCCTCCTTCTTGCCCTTTTTGAAGATTGGAGTGACATTGGCCTTTCTCCAGCCCTCGGGCACCTCTCCTGTCCTCCAGGACCTCTCAAAGATGATGGAGAGTGGCTCACCAATGACATCCGCCAGCTCCCTTAGCACTTGTGGGTGCATTCCATTGGGGCCCATAGATTTGTGGGTGTCCAGATTGCTTAAGTGATCTCTCTCACACAGTCCTCCTCGACCAAGGGAAGGTCATCCTGTCTGCAGTCTTCCTCTCTTATCTCCAGGGCCTGAGATTCCTCAGGGCTGGCCTTAGCACTGAAGACTGAAGCAAAGAAGACATTCAGTAGCTCTGCCTTCTCTGCATCCTCCATCACCAGGACACCCACCTCATTCAGCAGCGGCCCCACATTGTCCCTAGTCTTCCTTTTGCTGCTGACATACTTGAAGAAGCTTTTCTTATTGTTCTTGACATCCCTTGCCAGATTCAACTTCAAGTGGGCCTTAGCCTTCCTCATTGCATCCCTGCATGCTTTGACAACATTCCTGTACTCTTCCCAAGTGGCCTGTCTCTCTTTCCATCTTCCATAGACCTTTCTCTTCTATCCGAGTTCTGCTAGAAGCTCCTTGCTCATTCATGCGAGTCTCCCACCTCCTTTGCTCGATTTCTTGCTCAGGGGGATGCATTGATTCTGAGCATGGAGGAAGTGATGTTTAAACAGCGACCAGCTCTCTTGGCCCCCTCTGCCCCCTTCCAACCCTAACCATTCTACAAATACTAGTATGTTTTTATGTCATCGTGATAATTTTGAGAATGCTTGTGTGACTCCGAAGAGTCCAGAACTGCAGTACCTACTGCAGATGGCAACACAAAACCCATAAACGACCTCATCTTAGAAGGCTACCTAGCCAAAGCATTCACATTTAAGACACAGTCTAACATATGATCAGCAGTGCACTTTTCTTCAGTCACACTTATACCCCTTAATTCCTGTGATGTATATTTACATTTGACCTAAGACATTTTTAAAATTAGAAGTCCAGAAAGGACCAGCAGATCACTCTAAACTCCTGCAGACCATAGGGCACCCATTTCACATAAACACTGTTTATCATGGCCAAAACAAAAACTCAGTGACCACATGGTAGCCCAACCATCTTCCCCTGTACTCATGCTGGTTCCTTCTCTTTTATCATCTGTACTCCCATGTCAAATCTGCTTTTGACTGGCCACCAGCACTGCTGTTGCTGATGCTGCATAACCTATCAGCCATTTTCATTTTCTGCCTGTGCAGTGGACAGAAAACTCGATACTTTTTACTTAAATTGTTAACACTCCTCAGATTCACCCAGGGACTCCAGGCAAAAAAAGGTCTTCCCAAGCCTGAGAGGCTTACAGACTGATGCAGGCTGCTTGTGAAACAAGAGTCTGCTGTGTGTTTGTAAGCTATTACTCAGTTTTATTCCCTCCTACATGTAGAAGTAAAAACCTAGTGCATTGCAGCCTGGTTGCCAGCTGCCACCAGAGGGACTGGTGGACATAAGGGCCAGATTGGTCCAGGCAGCACACAGGCTCAGACATCTTCTACAACACTCCCGCTTGGGAAGCGGAATTAGAAGTCCATTGGTCACCCCAGTTCTTACAATCGTAGTCTCGCACCTATGTGCGGCGATGTACAGATGCTACTTCACCGTTCTGTCTTCCTTTTGAGGACATATGAGTTTATTAATTTAGCATCCGACACTCACACACAGGGCTTCACTAAGGCTAATGAGATTTTCATACCAACTCCGCACATGCTCTGTGGATGGCACCTCCTGCTTCTGCTGCTGAGCCGGCCATGCTGGTAGCAGTGGCCCACAGCCAGAAGGCAGGCAGTGGGGTCCAGCCTCACCCTGCTCCTGTGTCTGGGCACCCTGGCCCTCTCTGGGGCTGCGCTGGAGAGCCCTGGCTCTACACATTACTGTAGGTTTGAGCTCCGAAAAGCAAGCCTATCACTGACACTTCACCATGTAGCAAAGAGCAGTAGAGAAAGCGGATTCACCTTTTTTCCACCTGTACATATGAGCTCTTCTTAATCCAACTAAACAAGAGTGTAACAACGTTACCCACTATCTGATCTATCTCAGCATATATTGTCTCTTTTCATCCTTATTTTCCTTCTTTAAGGCACCGACAGAACCTAAAAGCACGTCTTCCATTTTCTGTACAAAGGATTTTTTTCTCCAGCTTTCTTAGCTCATCTGTAGTGATAAACGGATGTTTATAAGCACTAAATGAAGAAAGAATGCACAGTGGCTCAATAGGAGCTTGCTGTTAGTAGATACTTTAGCTTGACACTTTGGGCAAGTCACTTAATCTCCTCCCTCGTCTCAAAATCCCCACTTCAAAAATATAAACAACAGTGGGGAATGTTTTGACTAGTGTTTATAAACAATTTGAGACTCTCAGCAGTCTTCCAAAAAAATGAAATGTGGCTTTATTAAAGAAAGAAATGCTGAAAGATGAACACCATACTCAAAATTAAAACAGATCTGATATGAAAACATAGTATTGCTTGACTAATCTTGATTTTTCTGGATTGAAAGAACCACGTCAAAAAAGGCAACGAGTAATAGAAACAGCTGCAACACAACATTCCTTGTGCATGTACTTGTGCTATTTACTTGATATTGTATTTATGGGGGAAGGGAGGGGATCTATTTTAGAGCATTGGTTTCCAAACAGAAAGAGGAAAGCAATAAAGGTGATGAGAAACGAAGCAAATTTACCTAGCCTCAGCGTTTGTTGCCCCAAATCCAAAAACTCAGTTACTGCAAATTGTTCCAAAGCAGGAATGTACAAGACCTAATTTTGAAACGGTTTGCTCAGGTTATTAGACTGGATCTACACACTGACTGGAGCTCAAGGCAAGCTTAAGTCTGCTTCTTGTGAACTGAACACTTCACGCTGACTCAATGAAAGACTGCATAGGTAGTTGGGTAAATTACATTGTCATCTGTACAACAGACTCATGCTCACAGATACATTTTTCCCTTAAATCCATTACATAAGCCTTCAAAATGGAAGGGGCAACCTGGTTTTTTTCCTAGAACTCTGTCCCACTTCTAAGAGATCATGGGATAGGATGAAAAAAATCAATGCAATCAAGTGGCATGCTCCTTCCCTTCCATCGGTTTACAAACGTTTCACAACTCCGAGCTAAGAACTAACCTCCTCTAATTTTATTAATCTGATTGCATAAATTTGGTATGCGTGTTCCATAAAATGTATGTTGAATGAGGGAACTATGCTGCTCATGTTTTCCAGTCCATTAGAACTAGCCTATCTTTTCAACTTCTTATTCAGAGAAAGTAAAATCTTTCAATCACAAGGTCATTATCAAAACAATACACAGCACAGGAAAGATATAGGGAAGTGGTCTAACAGTAAATACACAGAACCAGGACTCAGCACCAGCTCTGCTAAAGTACTGCTACAGTTAGGTTTCCCTCACCTATTTTTACTTTAGTATCTCATCCTATAAAAAGAAAGGAACAATGTGCTAATATGACTGTCTTGCAAATGAGCTAATTAACGTTCACAAATCCTTGCCATGAACATAACAGAATTTAATTAAGCAAATTTAAAATGAATTACCATGTTTGCATATATTCAGTCTTCTTCACATGTTTATTCACATATTTGCTACAGCGCTTCTGGGGTCTTTTACAGCTTCTCAAAATCTGAATACTAAAAGATTCTAAGTTCTCCTCAAGAGACAAATTGTCATAAATTAATAATACTTTAAAGTTAAAAGCAATATACTAGTAACTGTTCATTTTAACAAAGCAATAGTTTTCAATAAATACTATTTTTGGTCAATATCTATAATACTCAAGTTAAAGAATTCACTAAATTATTATTCAAACAGACAAAAACTCAGATAGGGAACATACTCAGTTCCTAAAGTTAACAATTGTCAAGGCTATTTGTTCACTTTTTAAAAATCAAAGGCTGGGAGAGGGTAGGAGGAAGGACAGTCTATCTTGACTAGGAAGTCAGTTAAAAACTTCCTGGCCCACTTTTCATCAGGATAAAAAGAGGCATGAAGTGTTGTTATTCCCTCTTGTTCATTGTCATTTCTAGTAGCTGTGTCACACTGGCCACAAGAGACAGTCTGGAGCTAACAGACTGCATACAGAGAATCAGAAAAATGCAACTACAGCGTTGAGTACTTATAAAACTGAAAAGAAAAAAAAAAAAATCAGCACCATGAAAAAAAAAACAACAAACTATTCTAAATGTAGATTTCCTTAGACTTGCTTGCTTTAGAATTAATTTTAGATTTCTTACTCCAAAACTGCTGGATTGTTTTAATACTCACTGAATCAAAGTTCCACACACAACACTTACGTACCCTTTCAATACCAAAAGTGGTTTGAGTCAACTGTAGAAAGAAAAACTACCTTGCGGATCTGTCTTTTAAAAAAAGAAAAAGAAAGAAAATAAGAAAATCCATTAGGCTTCTACCTATTTTCACAAAATAGGAAACAAAACAAGTTTGATTGTTTTCAGTGTTCTAGTACCTCAATTTATGGAGTGAAAACAACCAAATTTCATTAGCATAGAAAATTTGATGGTGGAAGTGACCAATTCAGTATTCATGCTGAGCATTGGGTATATCTTAGTAGCTACTATTACATGTTTCACACACTAATAAAAAAAAAAAAATTCTTCACCAGCCACTGAACTGAGGTAGGAATATTCTTATATATTTTCACATTTGTGGGCATTTTACAATAATAAGTACTCTCTAAATGAAGCAATATACATACATTTATTCATGTAGACATTATGGACAATATTACCAACAAAAATAGCTGATGATGTCTTCTTCCAATTAATTTTTATTACACATTCTCTTGGGATTATAAAATCCAGTATTCACAGAAGTTTCTAAACTGCAGACAAAGAATTTCCATTTACCAGCCTTAATCTCCATTTAAAGCTACTCTTCACTACAGTGTTGTGCACCGTCCTCCTCAGCAATGTTCTTTTTCAGACATAATTAGATCACCGTAAATCATATTCTGCTGGTTTAGTACTGCATACATTGTGAGTCAATGAAAATCCGACCTCCAACACCCCAGCTTCCTTCTTGCCTCCCTTCCCCTTGTTTTTTAAAGTACCAACCTTTCAGCACTCTCTACATCTCAGAGCAGAACAACACAAACCTATCTTTATGATTTTCTTTGACCATTACATCTTCCTTGAGCAATACAGCATCACAACACTTCCATGTTGTTTTCAAAGAGTGCATAACAGCGTGTGATGCTTGTCAGATAAAGATGAATGTTTAAGCAGTATGTTACAATAAACTATTAGAATATGTTCAATAACAAAAGTATTCTTATTTATACTTTGTTTTCCCTGTATCTCTTTTAGAAAATGACACAGATTAAAATGAGAGTATAATATACATAAAAACACTGGAACATGTAGCTAACCATGCAAAAGTATGCACTGCCGAGGTTCACTCTGCTTGTATGCGTTAGGACGACTACCTGCTGGGCAAATTACTATTGCACTAATTTCACCTCATGAACTGCAGAAATAAGAACAAACTTCTACATGTGCCTTCAAAAAAGAAAAGAAAAAAAAAAAAATCAAACCCCCAAACCAAACGATCATAAATCAAAAAAACCCCGAAGCTAAAGTACTAACTCAACCACCTCCCTCTCCACCCCAAGTTTTGTTTTCTTTTCTTCGTAGCTTCTGCCAAAAGCCCTGTTGATAACCATTACCTTGGATTTTTTTGCAGAAGATGTTCTTGAGTAATCTGAATAAATTTCCTAAAATGTGATCTTACTGACAATTCTAGCTTTATACATCATGGAGAACGAAAGTCTGACTAAGAACTGGCAACCTGAAATGCTTCTGGTAGTACTGAAACCCAGCACATATGCTAAGTAGGAAACACGAACTGACATATTCAGCTTGGGGTAGAAATCACTTAACTATAAGGTTTACTTTTGTCTATACTGTCTGGAGACTGCATTACAGAAAAGTGTAATTAAAAGTTACCACATACAGAGGCAGAGGAATACAGAATTCAAATTATTTATTTTTTTTATGAAAACATGGTCATAGTTGCAAGAATCTGAAAATAGTTTACAGTTGCTCAGACCAAGAAGAAATTTAAAGTCTTTTCACCTGGGCATAAAATTAATATATTAAAATTTAATGCTGCTTAACAAAACTGTAAGATGATTTTTTTATGGTTTTTGTTTATAATAATTATTTTTTTAAGCCACAGAAGTAAATTAACTTGTTAAAAACAGCTTGACAAATTTTCCTAAAGTTCCTAGAAACATCATAAGTTCTTCTTTGTTCAGTTAGAATTATTTATCTGTAAGTAAGTAATATCAGCCCAAGTTCTGTATGACGTCGCCAAGAAAGTCTTTTGTTTTTCTACAGAAGACACCGTTCCGCAGAACACAGTGAACACTTGTGGGAGATTGATAACCAAGGAAGCTGCATACACTTGACTCATTTAAAACTTCAGATGAGGCATGGTAGTAGATATAAGTGATTTAACACAGCTTCAGGAAAGCAGCTTTACCCTATGTAGAAAGTAGCAAGACTGTGGAACATTTTGCTGTCCATTTCTGGCATATCAGCTCTTAAGATATTTCTCCAAGACAAAAAAGCAGATAGGTATGTAATTTTTATGCTTGGCTTGCTCCCAGTGCTCTAGGGCAATCTCATCATAAACTGTATTGAGCTTAGTGTTTCATTTTTTTTTTTTTCCCTCTCCAAGCACTTCATTTTACTTTCATTTTTAAAGTCCTTTCTTTCAGAAGAGCTACCTGCTGAAACAGCATCTGTTTTGCAGCACAACAGCAGCTGACAACCGTACCGAAATATGGCCTACATGGTTACTACTTGCTTTGCCTGTTGTTACTCAAAGTGAAACAAGCCTTGTAATTGTGCTTCAAGACAGGCCATGCAGTGTTGTTTCCAATGGTGATCTGGACATAAGTATGTCTCTGAATAATAGATAAGAGTATCTGTAAGATAAGAGGATAAGAGCTGTTTTGGAGCTAAAACAAATAATTTAGGAGGGAGACTATGCATCAAATACCCTCACTTTGAGAAACTTTCCCCTTTAGTATATTAACTCTTTCATCTAAAACTAACCAGAAATTCAGGACAGAATACAGAAGCTACAGCAAGTGTTTGGAGTAAAGAAAATAAGATGCCTGGGCTCAAAGTCTTAATTATGAATACCCTGTAAAGCATGTACCGTATAAAAATATGTGAGTAGTACTCAGAAAAGTAACAAAATGTCAAAGCTGCTTCTGAACTTGGAATTTTATTTCTTAACAGCTTATTTACAGGCGCTTTCTGCATCTGGTTATCATGCGATCCCATCCGGGTTCACGCAAGACAGTTCTGATCTGGAAATCACATGACAGAAAGACCATGCCCCAGCTAATCATATGCCTTTCTAGAAGAGTAAGTACAGCCCAATGTTATGCTGACCTGACCCGCACAGGTTCTGCACTGGACTTAGATTCCATGTGAACAGTTCGTAGTCTACAAGCAATGGTCTTAATCCATCCATGTTCATTTTAAAAGCAAGTCAGTATGAAATCCAACTAAGTAATTTGAAAAATAAACCTAGAATGGGAGTTTCACAAAGGCGGTGCTACCTAGCAGTTATATAGTCTAACCTTCTTGTTTAAAGCACGATCAAGAGATAGGTCAGGAGAAAAAAAACACAACAGCTGACTTTGCAGATGAACATGCTTTGTTGGCTAATAATATACACTTCTCATACTTCAGGGAGAATCGCTACCTATGCAAAATCCTGGAGATTCAAGATCAACCTAGGAGAAACCCAAACAGTGTCAGCAACAGCATATGCAGAAATCCAAAGGTCACATCACATTGTTAACTAGGGAAAAAAAGCATTCAAAGAGGGGATCCGCAAAAATTAAATAGCACCAAAATTTGTGTATGCCAGAGACCTCTCAAGTAAATCAAACAGAAGAAACCAAATAAAAGAAATGCAGCTACAGCATGAGAGTCACTGTGTTCCAAAGACCCTGCCAAAAAGCGTTAATATCTCATTGAAAACTCCAAATTCTAACTAATTATATTAACATAGCCATTAGATGTTGTCAATGGATAATTAAATATATTTGCAGTTTTTGCAGCCTTTAGCGCAAAGAGTGGGCATTCATCCAGGTAACCAAATGTTCACAGGGGGAGGCATCAGCTTTTTCATAGAAATATCTTTCAGTGAATTTTTTTAATGTAGCCAACTATAGCAGCAATCCTTTTTCACCACTTGTGTTCTTTGCCATGAGTCTTTTTTGCCACCTTCTATTAAAACAAAGTCTATTTGGGTTGGCAACTTTTTTTAAAAAGAAGCCATTTAAACGAGGAAAAAAAAACCCAGCAAATGCCGTATTTCTCATGTTCACAGAATAATGTTGCAGTTCTTAAAATTTAACAAGTTTAGTACACAAAAAAAAGCATAGGGATCACATTAATTTTCTACATATTCTTTATTTATGATTATGGTATTTCTGACTACAGTATTTCAGCTATGAAAAAATATTAGAACATTAATGTTCGTCTCCATCCCGATATACTGTATCTACTATTCTTGGGGCAAAAGACAAGACCTCTTTTCAGCATGCACTACAGAACATGCTCTCATATGAAGCTGTCATTATGAGGTAACTAAGATTCAATTAACAAAATTTCCATTTAGATACTTTCCATTTAGATACATTTAGATACATCAAGTTCAGCATAATTATCAACTGTTCAGTTTGAATTCTTCACATCAACTTTCAGAACAGAATTTACAAAATATGAAGATGGTTTTACAGGCATAAGTTCCCCATGAAAGGAATTACAAAGGAGGAGGAGCCAGGCTATCAGCTTTCAGTCAAATCAGTTTCACTCAAGCAATGAATCAGAAGAGAGAAAAATCACTAAGGTGTGTATGGGTATCACTGCTAATACAAAACAATCAAGCAGATTAAAGCTCTCACGAGGACAAGAATATACAACGGCACCAGAAGAGTACTTAAAGGGGACAGGGAGAGGAGAAACTTACTGCGTCTTAATATACTAACTACACAATTTAAAAGCTAACCCAGAAGTATATATAGACTGTGTAACAAAAAGAGTTACTTCAGATATTATAAACAGATCCTGATCCAGAAGTTAGGAAGAAAGGCAAGGTATCGGCCCCCCAGCGTATGCTATAACAAAGTGTAAAAATTTCCTTATTTCATGTGCTCTCTTATTTTGCTTACTCACTCATAAGTTCTGCTGGGACTTGGGCTATATTTTAATGCTTATCTTTCTGTTCTCAAAAAATATTTTCTGGCTAACAGTAGCTGTTTTTATTGTAGTAAGATTATCTTCAAATTGCCACAATGTAAGGATCAGCATTTTGGCATAATCTAGAGCTCATGGTTTGCACAATTGCTCAAAGTTCTCACTGAAGGAGACATTTGAGGTTCATCAGTGTTTCTGCTTCACAGCAGATCTGACCAAACAAAATTAGTTTGAAGGTCTTAACACCATATAAAAAACTTAAAACACTCTACATAGAAAGAAATATTCATCTACATACCAAGCTCTAGGAAATGTTTATATAATCAATAGTACCTACAAGGGAAAGAACAATGATGGGGAAATTTTCAATGCAGAAGTCTTATCAAACTTCAGACAAATACTACAAGAACAGGTCTTACCAGAAACATCGCTCAAAAACTTTTCCTTCTTATTTTTGCCTTTGACTGCAGAATGCCCCAACTAATTTTTATTGTTTAACATAAGAAAAGAAATACTCTTTTTAACATGTGACAAGAAAAAACAAGTACTGATGGGCCATATACTGTTTTAAATAACTTCAGAATAGCAAAGAAATTTTAAAAATAGACATTCATTGACTACATCACACTTTTTATAAAAAAAATTAGTATCTTAACTGTAATTCCTTTACCTCCCAAAAACAGAGGAAAATTAAACTTCTGAAAAAGAAACAAGACTGCAAGAAGTTTAAGAAAACGTAATTAGGCACATGTTATCAAAGGGATTTTCTGAACAACAGCCACCTCTGAAAAGTAAAATCACTTAAACAGAAGATATTAAGAGTATTTCACTTGTTTGTCGTGGGACTTACTGTGCACACTAGACAAATACATACAATTGAAATTACTATTAAGTTCTATACTTCTGTGCTAACATAAGTTTTGCCTATAGCACTCTTGGACTTGTCCACTCTTCATTTTCAACTAACAACATAGAAAAAAAATTGTAAATGTTATCTGCTATCAACAATAGTCTACCATTTGCTGTTTAGTTTTTAAGTATTTTTTATATGTCTTTTGTTAACTAGAAAACCTGCAACTAAGAATTTTTAGATTCCAGCAAAAACACAGCTTAAAGTGACCATAAACTACATTAACACTGTGTGAAGTTCCGAGTGAAAAGCTATTCATTAGGAACATTATGTTTGTCATCTTTAGTCAACTACAATAATATATTATAATCTGATAAAAATACTGTGGATAAGGTAATAAAGGAAAAATAACCAAGCTTGAGATTTTTTTGAGGCATTTCAGCACATTTCCTGCAGCCCCTCTGTTCTTAAAAATATTTCATAATTCACAGCTCATGACATTGTCATTCTCAAGCTATTAGTTGGGCAATAACAATGTTAATTAGAATAGAGTATTTCAGTAGGAAGGGAGCTACAAGGATCATCCAGGAGCACTTCAGAGCTGACCAAAAGCTAAAGCAGGTTATTAATGGCATTGTCTAAATGCCTCCGAGACAGGGTTGGGGTATCAACCACCTCTCTAGGAAGCCTGTTCCAGTGCTCGACCGACTGACTTCCGATAAGGCAGTTACACTCATACTTAAAGCTTGGAATGCCTAAGCTTCTTTCCCCATACAGAAAATGGTTAACAGTGTTTACCTAGCTAATTACATCTATAGATAGATAGACAGATATAAATTAAAGATAATAATTTTAAAAGAGAATATTCACATATTTTATTATAATAAGTAGAATCCTTTACCCAGTTCCCCAAAAGGCTTGAAATATAGGACTCTGGATGAATTTAGTAATTAAATGAACTAAAACACAAAAACATATGCATATGTATAACATTCAAACCATGTGGACATTTATATTCTTGATCTTCTTAAAAACCTGAAATTATTCCCATTTAGCTTCACTTCCTTGGCATCACGGAGGTTATAGTTGAGACTATTTTTATTAGAAGGCACTGCACTTAGGCCCCATTTCCACTGACCTTGCTTCACCAAGTCAGACATTGAAATGTACTTGCTACCAACGAGGAGCCCTCTGAACTTCATAATTTGAGGTCAGAACAATGAGCTCTAAGTCTAGATGACTGCAAATGAGTTTGTTTCATAAGATGGAAAGGCGAGATGCAGATCTTGGAGCTCTAAATAGTAGGTGTAAAAAGCATGGAGAGCTGAGACCTTAAGTTAAACTTCCTGTTGGCTGTTTCAGACCAGGTGAAACCAAAGATAAGCATGAAGTCTGGAAATAACTGGAAATCCTAACATTTTTTGGTTTGCACATCATTGTTCCTGGTACTGGCTCTGTTTCCACAGCCAAGGGATACAGTGTTCTGTGTGCTCCAAAATCCAAGGAGGATCCTGGCCCTGCAGAAACGCTTTTCCTCTCTCCTCCTGCCATTCCAGACAAGGATCAGAGCAGGGTAAGGCCGGCACAGTTCTGTCAGAAGATGCGATTAGGACACAGCCCACAGGAACACTCCAGAGTGAGGACTGGCTGAGATGCAGAACCCCAGAGAGCCTCAATCTCTAGTTTCGACACTGATACCAAGAACTTCTAATATACGCCATTTTGCATTATTTTGGACCTACTTCATTCTACCTTGGGAAATGGACTTTAAGTGTTACAAATATCACCATGTGTTTATCCTTCAGAGCAACTCGACTTGGACAGAATAAAATAAAGGAAACAGTAACAAAAAAGTAGTTTTACCTACGTGAATTCATAAATCAAGGTCATAAAAATGGAATTTTTAAATGATAAAGCATTTTTTATTTACTCTCTCTTAGAATGAAGATTATTCCTATAACAAATATTAGATACTTCTTTTTTCATTACTTTTTTCCAATGGTATGGACTTCAGTCTGTTCTTTTTCCTTTTACAGTTAGCTTGTGTTGGACAAAAATGTATATGCCACATGATTTGGCATTTTCACTTAAAGCTCTGTATTTGAAACTAGAGCCCGAAGTTTTGCAAAGGGTTCACCCTAGCACTTCTATTACTAGATATCAGAAAACACTTAAATACATGGAATACAAAATATGAAAATATACATACAGTTCATATATCCAGATACATTACTGTTTAGTTTCTGTGTTAATTCTCTTGTAGTTGAGTCCGAACTTCAAACGAAGCTTTTTTCCCCACACAATTAGGGCATTCCCATAATTGCTTACTTTTTAATATATTCTCTGGCATCTAATGAGATGCACAATTAGGGAATTTACTCCTTCAAGATTATCCGATTTGTACCAAGGTGTGAACTCATGCTGAAGCCATTCCTTCAATAGGGACACTGACTGAGCACCCCCTACTCGAATCTGAGACTTCTATCCACTTACCCAATGTAGTTCTACTTGAAAAGACATTTATTACTGTCTAGTTCATAAATGGGAAAACAGTGACAACTTATAAGGGGGTGATTCTTTTTTTTAGGCACAAGTAAGCCCTTTTACACCCATTGGTGGATAAAAGGGGCAATTTACAAAGGATAACGCTAAGTAACCTTACAAAACACAAACCTTATGAAATCAAAGGATGCACTTGATTGCCTGTTAATTAGGTAGTGTATAATAGTCTTAAGACAGAAAAATTCAATTTTATATTTGAAATATCCACTTTCCAGGAATTCATATATTAAGAATATTATGCAATGGTATTTGTTTTTAGAGTCAGCACTAGGGTCTTTCAACATCCCATTGCATTGACTACATTTTTTTCCAAATATTTTCAGCTTTGCTTCACCAGCACAGTTACATGGTTTAAGCATAGTAGCACTCAAATTAAGAGACCGCTACTTTTTAATACCACCCCGTGGTTGTTTTCTCTGGAATAGTCACTACCACATGGCTATTGTCGCTGACTTGTAGATATACCAAAAAGAAATTACAGTGCAGCAAGCTTTAACACAAAAAGACATGGTTGAGAATTATTGATTTCTACTTCAAAATTGTTCAATATTTTTTCTTAACCTCTGTTGGCTCACTTTACTCACTGGGAAAGAAAAACTCGAACATTTCAACTTCTCTACAACAGAGACATGTTTTTCTTGGTAGAAAGTCATTCATCTTTGGTAGTGCTCCATTTACCCTCAAATATTTTCTTAAATTTCACTTTCCTCAGAGATTTTCAATCAATTAAAAATTCTTTACTATTGAAATCTGCTATTCTATTTCTCTAGTCCCCTTCAGTGTCTGCAATTGTAACACCCACAGAAATCCTTGGCTATGCTTAAAATGCCCTCAAAGACTTGTTAAGCAGCTGGATCTTCTTCACCTAACTTCTCTCTCCTTTCAGAGCCTCACTAAACATTTAGTAATAATTTTACTTCTTCCCAGCCAATTAATTCTTACACTATTATTTCTTTATATTCTTCAACTGTCTCTCAACTACGCAGCATCTTCATCAACATCTCAATTACATAAGAAAAGTTTGCACAAACCTAAACAGCAAAAGGTTAAGATTCCAAGTTGGCAAGGGCCCTTTCTTTCCTTCACAAACCTAATCTTTTCTTCACATCTGACATCATATCTTTAGTGTATTGTTTGTCATCATTATTGTTATTTTCAGTCTTGTTCATTATCCCTATGGCAGCAGAATTGTTCTCATCTTATCCACTTGTCATTTTAAACATCTCTCTAGCATTAGATTCTTCCTGCCTTCCTTTAGATGAAGGAAGCAAAACCACAAAGCTTCCCCTCTCTTATAGCCTACATTGCTATGACATTTGAGGACTTCACAATTTTTGTACGTGCTTTAGTGTCTTTGAGTATGAACATAAATGATTTGCCAATGATACTCAAGGAGACTCATTCTGCAATTGAGCTTAGTATATAGTTTCTTTTGTACAGACAAAGTAAAATGAATTCCCAATTATAAACAATAAATGTCAATAACCAGAAATCCTGCATTAGAGTACTTTACAGAATCATAGAAAGTTTTGGGTCGGAAGGGACCCCTAGAGGTCATCTAGTCCAACCCCCCCACAGCGAGCAGGGACACCACTAACTAGATCAGGTTGCTCAGAGCCCTGTCCAACCTGGCCTTGAATGTTTCCAGGGATGGGGCCTCCACTACCTCTCTGGGCAACCCGTTCCAGTGTTTCACCACCCTCATTGTAAAGAATTTCTTCCTTATATCCAGCCTAAACCTACCCTGTTTTAGTTTAACCATTACCCCTCGTCCTGTCACTGCTGTCTCTACTAAAAAGATTGTCCCCATCTTTCCTATAGGCTCCCTTTAAGTACTGAAAGGCTGCAATCAGGTCTCCCTGCAGCCTTCTCTTCTCCAGGCTGAACAAGCCCAACTCTCTCAGCTGTCCTCATAGGAGAGGTGCTCCAGCCCTCGGATCATTTTTGTAGCCCTCCTTTGGACCCGCTCCAACAGTTCCATGTCCTTCTTGTGCTGAGGGCTCCAGAGCTGACCGCAGGACTCCAGGTGAGGTCTCACCAGAGCAGAGTAGAGGGGCAGAATCACCTCTCTCAACCTGCTGGCCACAGTTCTCCTGATGCAGCCCAGGACACGGTTGGCCCTCTGGGCTGCCAGCGCACATTGCCGGCTCATGTCCAGCCTTTCGTCTATCAATACCCCCAAGTCCCTCTCAGCAGGGCTACTCTCGATCCTTTCATCCCCCAGCCTGTATTGATAGCAGGGATTACCCGACCCAGGTGTAGGACCTTGCACTTGGCTTTGTTGAACCTCATGAGGTTCACACAGGCCCACCTCTCCAGCTTGTCCAGGTCCCTCTGGATGCCATCCCGTCCTTCTGGTGTCTCAACCGTACCACTCAGCTTGGTGTCATCTGCAAACTTGCTGAGGGTACACTCGATGTCGCTGTCCATGTCATTGATAAATATATTGAACAGCACCGGTCCCAGTACGGACCCCTGAGGGACTCCACTCGTCACTGGTCTCCATCTGGACATTGAGCCGTTGACCACTACCCTTTGGCTGCGACCATCCAGCTAATTCCTTATCCACCAAACAGTCCACCCATAAAATCCATATCTCCCCTATTTAGAGAGAAGGATCTTGTGGGGGACCATGTGAAAGGCTTTACAAAAATCCAGATAGATGACGTCCATTGGTTTTCCCTTGTCCACCCTTGTTGTTACACCATCATAGACAGCAACTAGGTTGGTCAGGCAGGACTTGGCCTTGGTGAAGCCATGCTGGCTGTCTCAAATCACCTCCCTGGCCTCCATGTGCCTTAGCATATCTTCTAGGACGATCTGTTCCATGATCTTCCCGGGCACAGAGGTGAGGCTGACAGGTCGGTAGTTTCCAGGGTCTTCCTTGCTACCCTTTTTGAAAAGGGGCACGTTTCCCTTTTTCCAGTCACTGGGGACTTCCCCTGACTGCCATGACTTTTCAAAGATCATGGAGAGTGGCTTGGCAACTACATCAGCCAGTTCCCTCAGGACTCTGGGATGCATCACATCAGGTCCCATGGACTTCTGTACGTTTAGGTTCTGCAGGAGGTCCCGAACCTGGTCTTCACTTACAGCTGGAGGGATTTTACCCTCCTGGTCTCCTTCATGCCATCCATCGACTCGGGAGGGGTGAGGAGAGAGGTTGCCAGTGAAGACTGAGGCAAAAAAGTTGTTGAGTACCTCAGCTTTCTCCTCATCTGCTGTTACCAGTTTGCCGGTCTCACTCATGAGCGGGGTTACGCTTTCTTTGACCATCTTTTTCCTGCTGACATACTATTCAGTGATTTCAATGACCTCTTCAAGAATGGAAACAGAAACAGTAAAAAAAAAAAAAATTAACACACACCACACCTTTGTTTTTTCTTTATAAGCTAAGTTATGAATCACCTGAGCATTAGATACAGGACTCTTAAATAACCAGTTTTTCAAATATTGGTAACATGGTTGGAAAAAAGCACTCAGGTAAGATTCAAAAGGATGTTAATGGTCTGTGTACTAAGTTCTAAATAGAAAATGACCTCCTATCAGTAATTTTCAGCAATTTATTTAAATGTTCAAAGAATTTTAACCGGGAAAGACATTAAATATTCCATCAGAGTACCACAAGGCTGCAACAATTGGACAATAACTCAAATACAAATGCAGAAAAGTGCACAAGAATCATTACATTGGCTAGTTGATAGCAGAGGGGAGAAAAGAGGAAAACCCACACAAGTCACACTTCCATGTTTGCGGTGACTCAGATGCATACCAGAGCATTAAAAAAAAAACCTCAAACAAAAACCTCAATCAAACAAACAACAAAAAAAATACAACCCAACAGAAGCATGAGAGAAATCTTCCACACTTCATGACTCCTGACACAATATTAATTGATTGCATTTTTTCTTCAAGTTTTTTTTTCTTAAGTGTAAAATCATTTTTTGTAATATTGCTGGAAGTTTCAAAAAAGTAGCACTATGCTTTGCCACTGATTTTTCTTTTATGTAAATATACCAATTCCCAACTTTATATGATTCAGTACTGGCATATGGGAAGCTTACTGCTAGTATATAAACATAAACTCATGTATGGGAAGTAAGAGCCATAAGGCTCATAGTCACCTTCATTTCAAAGCTGTGTAAGGTAGACAGGATTGTATACATATTTTCTCAAGTCACACAAGGATTGCACTGTTCTAGTAGAAGACTCATACTTCATTTTGTGTTCCTTTACAGGCATATGCTTAGAGGATTCTACAATAACAAGGATTATCAGCTATTTATAATATATGGGGACGCTGTTACTATGAGACATGGACAAGACACTGTTTACCAAAGCTAAACCTAGTCAAATGGCTGACAGCGTTTGCAGAAATCTGAAATATTGTGACTGGTTTGAAAGAAACAAGCCATTAACTCCACTTATATAGACTTATATAGATTGACCAAAGGCTAGTGTTTTTTTCTGTGTAAAAAAACGCAGCAAGCCTTTAGTAGCACAAGTTAGGTACAGGAAGATAGTGTGAGCTCCATACAGGTGAAGAAATCTCCCACTCGAATCTGAAATGCAAATACCTAATGCCCTGTATTATGAAACAAAAGTGGTTTTCCTTCAGATTGCTACTTGTATACTCTCCTACCTTGGTCAAGTCAACATGTGGACATCCTCCACATCCTCCATACAGTCAGGATACCGTTTTGCTCAAAGCCAGCTTTAGTCTACATAGCCAACAAATTCAAGCACATTTTCATTCACTCTCAGTTACTTAAAATGCAGATGTTATTCCACAACCAAGAACTATGCCTACGGGTAAGAATCAGAGACAGAGGCAACAAAGAGAACCTGGTGTGGGTGTCTACTACAGGCTGTATGATCAATGGGAGCCTACTGATGAAGCCTTCTTGTTCCAGTTCCAGAATGCTTCATGCTCAGTCTCTTGTCCTGCTGGGGGACTTCAACCACGCTGACATCTGCTGGAAAAGCAGCATGGCGAGCTGTAGGCAATCCAGGAGATTCCTAGAATGCATTGAGGATAACTTTCCAAGCCAGGTAACTGACACTCCTACCTGAGGGGATGCAATGCTGGACCTGATGCTCACCAATGCAAGCAAGTGACATCAAGATTGGAAGCAGCCTGGGCTACAGTGATCACGCTTTGGTGGAGTTCACAGTCCTGAGGGATACGGGACAGGCAAGGAGTATAATCAGGACCCTAAATTTTAGGAAAGCAAATTTCCAGCTCTTCAAATAGTCAGTCAATACGACGCCCTGGGAAACAGTCCTCAGGGACAGGGGAGCAGAACAGAGTTGGCAGATCTTTAAGGATGCTTTCCAGAGAGCACAAGAGCTCTCAGTCCTCAGCTGTAAGAAGTCAGGCAAGGAAGGCAAGCGACTGGCATGGATGAGTTGAGACCTGATGGTCAAATTAAAGAGCAAGAGGGAAATACACAGGCAGCGGAAGCAGGGACAGGTATCCTGGGAAGAGTATAGGGACACTGCCTGGTTGTGTAGGGATGAGGTCAGAAGGGCTAAGGCATGGCTGGAGCTGAACTGCAAAGGATGCCAAGAATAACAAGAAGGGTTTCTACAGGTATGTCAACCAGAAAAAGGAAGGCAAAAGAAAGTGTACTCCCCCTGATGAACAAGAACGGCAACCTTGCATCAACAGATGAGGAAAAGGCTGAGGGACTCAACAACTTTTTTGCCTCAGTCTTCACTGACAACATCTCTCCTCACCCCTCCCCAGCTAATGGACTGCAAGATGGGGACCAGAGGGGCAAAGCCCCTCCCACTGTAAGGGAAGACCATGTTCATGACCACCTGAGGAACCTGAACATACAGAAGTCTATGGGACCTGACGAGATGCATCCCAGAGTTCTGAAGGAATTGGCTGATGTCATCTACAAGCCACCCTCCGTGATATTTCAAAGGTCATGGCAGTCAGGTGAAGTCCCTGGTGACTGGAGGAAGGGAAACATTGCACCCATTTTTTAAAAGGGTAGGAAGGAGGACCCTGGGAACTACTGACCTGTCAGCCTCACCTCTGTGCCCGGGAAGATCATGGAACAGATCCTCCTAGAAGCTCTGATAAGGCATATGGAAAACAGCGAGGTGATTTGAGACAGCCAGCATGGCTTCACCAAGGGCAAGTCCTGCCTGACCAACCCCGTGGCCTTCTATGATGGAGTGACTACATCAGTGGACGAGGGAAGAGCTATGGATGTGATCAGTCTGGACTTCTGTAAAGTCTTCGATACAGTTCTCCACAACATCCTTTTCTCTAAACTGGAGAAACATGGATTTGATGGGTGGACTGTTCAGTGGCTAATGAATTAGTTGCAAGTTCGCAGCCAGAGGGTAGTGGTCAATGGCTCAATATCCAAACAGATGCTAGTGACAAGTGGTGTCCCTCAGGGGTCCGTACTGGGACCGGTACTGTTAAACCTTTTGATCAATGACTTAGCAAGATCAAGTGCACCCTCAGCAAGTTTGCAGATGACACCAAGCTGAGTGGTACGGTTGGTACACCAGAAGGACAGGATGCCATCCAGAGGGACCTGGACAAGCTTAAGAAGTGGGTTTGTATGAACCTCATGAGGTTCAACAAGGCCAAGTGCAAGGTCCTGCATCTGGGTCGGGGCAACCCCCGCTATCAACACAGGCTGGGGGATGTAGGGATTGAGAGTGGCCCTCCTGAGAAGGACTTGGGGGTAGAAGTCCCTGGTCACTGCAGGGCAGTTGGGCTAGATGACCTATGAAAGTCTCTTTCCACCCAAAGCATTCTATACTTATATGTGCAGTCGTACTCTATCTTACTCTCTTCATTCAGGGCTGAGTTACTGCTCTTTATCTCCTACAGTCAGATTCTTCCAGGACTATGGACAAACTAGATGAATATTCATTCAGCAGCTGGCTAAATCAACTATATCAGCTTTATAAGAATATAGTGATCTAAATCCTGGAGAGCAGTAGTGGGAAAAGTATGCTCCATAATATTCACAATGTCTTTATGCTTGGAAATCAACTACAGGACTGGGAAACCATCATCAGACTAGTGAAGGTCTCTGATCTTTTCTTATGTTTTTGTGAAGCTTCTTTATATAAAGGATGATGAAATATTTAATCATCAACAGCATCAACAAACTGAAAAGCAACCTCATTGGGTTGAAGATGTCCCTGCTCATTGCAGGGGACGTTGGACTAGATAACCTCTGAAAGTCCCTTCCAACCCAAACTATTCTATGATTCCAAGATAAAATGAGTATCAAAAAATGGGAAAAATTCTACTGTCTCTGTGAGCTGCTAACTAATGAAGAACATCTAAAACCGAGTCTACATGAAAAGGTTATGGCTGGAAATAACAATACTCTTGAGTTTACATTTAGAGAAGAAAATTGTAGGAGTAGGAGAAAAACTAAAAGGAAAAGTACCTTCACATATCTGATATTTTAAAATTCCATTTAAATCACAAAGTTTGAAATTTAAACAAGCAAAGCACACAGCTAGGGTGCACTGCCATACAAAGAAACCTACAAGAGATAATGTCTCAAAACCAAACATCTTTCCCACAAATAAACAGCACCAAAATAATGGACAACAGGGTAAATGAAGAGGGCCATTAAAGAAAGAACAATGTTTTTTTTTTTTTATACTGTTTAAAGGAAAAAAGAGGGGAGAAAATAAGAGTATCTGGCCTCAAATTTCTGCTCTTTTATATTCTCCATAATTATTCAAATGACTAAATGATGACTAAAGTAGCGCTTCATCATTGTAACAAAAACAGTTGCAGAAAGAGTTATCTAAACATCACAGTCAAAATAATTTCAAGTGTAATATTTAATCAGCAAGCCATTGCAAGTATCATTCATCAGCAAGAAAGAATTTAACCACAGATAATTCTAGTGTTTCATATTTATTTAGAGATTGATTTTTCCAAATTTGAAACTATTAGTTTGATTTTTTTTTTCTCCTTCATACGGAACTTTATTTTAAGAAGTAGTCTGTAACACATAGCTTTTATGAGGCCTTAATGAAAGATACTTAATCATTATTAGTTTATTAGCAGCAGATAACCTCTTCTTTCTCATTTTCCCGATTTGTTTTCTCCATAAACATCATTAACAGCTAAATGTGCCAACAAAAACACCAATGTGATAAAAAAATGCAGACTGATACACAGGCTTTGTATCAATGTGACACTCTGTTATAGGCTGTTTTGCTTTTCACACAAAAATAAGATGAGAGAGAAAAAATACTTATCACATATCAGAGCACTTCAAAACATATATTCATATTGGCATATGTTAGTTGTACAAAAGCCCTACTGCTCGAAACTAGAGAATTTCTCTTCCACTAAACTCATGCCTTTTCAGTCCACTTTACCTGCCCCCCAATATTTAAGGTAGAATGTGTTGTTTAAGTTCGTAATAAAAAAAAAAAACAACTAACAAAAAAAAACCCTGCAATCTTTGAAGAGTTCTGGCAGGAAAATGAAAGTGGGGGAAGGGGGAAGTGGGGAACAAAAACTGAGTTGATGAATTCCAGTAACAGATAGCATAAGCCAAAAATATCCATTTATCTCAAAAGAATAAGGAATGATTTGGCAACATTGATCAAGGTGGACTAAAGCCAGCTGGAATCAATGAAGCAGGCAGGATAAGTATGGGATGCACCACAGACCTGGAAGTGACATTTACCCCAGTATGAAGATCAATTGAGTTGTGTTGGAAAAGGGCAGCTGAAAACCTCCCTGAGAGCTGTGGCGGTTCCAGAGATTATGATGCAGATGAAAATGGGAGAGGCAGGTCTAGATTGAATACTATCTGCAGCTAGACAGATCCTCTTTAAGTAAGGATCTGGTGTAATCTCAGTGTTTGACTGCATTAAATTTGCATATGAAATTAAGACAGAGTATTACATAGCGTGAAAGAGCTGGTTCCTGGTGCTGAAACTGAAAAACTACCTATTCTCATTGGAAAGAATTTTCAGAGGATTCATCAGTTTCTTATTAAAAGTGCAAATCCTTAAAGACACAGAAAACAGCATCTAACTAATTAGCAAGAAACCTGCAATCACTACAAACAAGTGAAGAAACTGGCTAATAGTACTTGACTACGACAGACAAACTTTAAAGAAGTTGTAATACACCAGAGTAAGAAAATAAAAAGAAAAATATACACATAATAATATAATAGCCAACAACAAAAGGAGAAACAGAACTCTGAGCAAAACTGAGTTGCAAGTACACCTATACCAGAGAATTACTCTGCCTCACAAAGGTAACTGAGATCAGGTGAGATAGGACCAAAGAGGGTCCAGGAGATAAATGCAGCCATTCTGCCATACGCTTTCAGTCCCTTAACGTTTGCTTCTCTAAAGAAGTGTTTATTTTCCCCTCATCTTGGCAAACTGACAGTGTCTCTGTGAGCTTTAGTCAGTAATTATGACGTTTGGTTCCCACACATACTGTCCATGAAAGCAAACTTTCCCTGAAGGTATCCTGAAAAGTAATAAAGCTGTAAGTATAAATAGCAGAATACTAGCTATGTTTTGCATTTCCTCTGTACTTACTCTTAGACAGAACTGTGATGACTGCAAAATACCTTGGTTTCAAGCACTGTTTAGATATTATTCCACACCTGATTATCTTTTGGCACTTACAAGTATTTTACTTCATCCATTAATTTTGAAGAATAAAAGGTATTTTGTTGGCTTACATCTTCACATGTCTCCCTTCACCCCTATTTAGTTTCCTGGTGTCTCAAACTGAATTAAAACATTACGAATAGCTCCAAAGTCTATCATCCTACCTTAAACCCCTTTGGATTAAGTTCATCAGAACTAACAGCCTTTAGCAACCTATTTCAGTGGCAGCTTGAGATTTAGATACTGCTTACTCTTACTGATATTAATCATGGTGGTTGATCTTATTGAACCCTTCTGTTAACTATCCTTTACTAGAAAGCTTCTTCGATCTCCCTGTGATTTTACAGATTGGGCTGGTTGTTCACATCACTCCATTACCCTATTAAAACATTTCTCAAAGGTGCCTCCAACTATAGACAACAGCTGAACTGATGTTTTTCCTCTCTTAGGCTCATGATTAAACACAAAGCTAGTACCTAAATTTCAAAATAGATCAGCTTATTTATCAAAGAAGCATCAGGTTTGTCTGTCATGCATCAGAAGGCACTTAACCTTTAAGGATAAGGAAGACTTTTGAGTTTTAGAGCAAGTAACAGACCAATATTCATATAGGGGAAAAGTATCCATAAACCTAAAAAGTAACATGAGGTGTTACAGTAAAGTGTTTGTATATTCAGAACTTAAAAGCAGTTTGTCCTTTATAGTTTTGTACAGCAACTGTATCAATGCCAGATAACTGATTACTACTGTTGCTGCACAAAAAGCAATGAAACATTCACACCTGTTTTGAATTTATGTATTTTCAAATTCATCTGCATACACGATAGTTTTGTCAAATATTCGGAGAATAACCACGCATCCAATATCTTCATGATGCCTGCTTTATTGTTGATGTTGTTTCCACACATACGCCCTAGAAAGAAATTGTTAAACAAAACCATGTTCTACTCTGCTAAGGAAGACAACTTAAAACGGAGAGAATCTTCTTTGATACAGATACTCTTTTTGGCAACAGCAATAGTGGATGATTTTTTCCCCCAGGTAAAATTATCCAGACTATGCTCATCTGACAGAAAACTATGAAGTGTTAACAAGTGCTCCATTAAGATAAAAATTAACTTGGTCAGCTCTGTTACTGGTAAAATATTATTCCAATCTAATAGATCTTTGTTAACATGGTATTAGGTAGAACTGTGTTAGGTGAATATAGCAAGCTATCATTCAAGTTTTTTGGTTTAACAGCCATTCTTGGAGTTAGAAGGAAAAAAAATAGCTGAGTATATATTCATTTTCAATGAAAGCAAAGTTATCTGATAATAAATGACCCATTAGTTTGCTCATAATTCTGTCAGAGTTATTACAGTCTTTAGGTTCTGAATGACTGTAATTTACTATAATTGGTTTGCAGGACAAGAGATAAATTTGACTTGCTCAATTACAGATTCACTAAAATAATTTTGAACATTAAAATGATTTTAGAACATAAAGGTCATGACAAAAATCTAACAAAACAAAGAACGTTAATACAAGAAATTCTACAGTTTGATTTTTGAAAGCAGATTGATTACTGAAAATTACCAGTCAGCGTCAAAGTTTAGTCCTAATGTTGTAAAGCGTTTGTCTCATACGTAAATCTTCCCAGAATCAATCTTTACACTGATGTTTAAAAGGAAAACATGGTTGAGAAAAAGATATACCTCCGATAGTTCTACCCACACTGCATGGATATGAGGCTCTGCTGAACATTTAACCTTCCTCTCAAACACTTACTTTTAGACAGTAAAATATTGATACAATATAGGAAACTGAGACAGCTGAAGTTTGCATGGAAACTTTTAAGTTATTTCTGGTTTGTTCGGCTGCAACATTTATCCAAGTTTCTCACAGTTCAGAAGTCTTCCAAACCTCAAAATTGGAATTGATTTGTTTTTATTGTTTGTTGGTCCTAATGCAAACTATGAAATTGAAAGCAACATCACAACAACTGTGGTGCAGAGATTACGTGTTTTAGAAATCTATTCCTTAAATTTAATCTTACCCCTTTTAAAAACAAAAGCTAGTAACTACACTGGTCTTTTTAAGTGCAAAATGTGATAACATCTTTGCTACCTTGACGTCCCTTCTGTTTACTTGCTGTTTAAAAAAGGAAAAGCAGTGTAGTCTCCATGTTTATCTTTCTTTCAGAATCACGAAGCACTTCAGTTCCAATTTTTTTGCTTTAATTGCTCCCAAGACGACACAACACAAACTGCTATCCTGCATTTAAGTATAGCAGCCTTTTTCTTCGGTGAAATATCTCTCAACATATCGTGGTCTCAGAAACCTTAGGCAAAGGAAGGCAAATGTACTGAGTGGCAAGCTCAGTCTTTCACAGATAGTACAGAAAAAAGTTTAAAACTAAGCTTCATGTCAAAAATTACAGTCTTATTTCAATAGATATTTACAGTCTGTTATTGTGATCAAGCCAAAACCTAAAGATCCAGTTTTATCATTGTATAAGCATTTGGTTCACAGTGGATAAGGTTTAAATTAGAATCCACAGTAATATCCTGAATAGGATGTCTGGAAGGAAAACGAATGGCAAATATAATTTTATGATGGTTGATTTCAGCTAGAGCTACAAGGCCTCAGTAAGTCTTAAATTTCTTTTTCCTCTACTCATACTCTAAAGCTAAACCAGCCAAAGATGCCTCTTGAATGACAGTTTGTTTTTCCAGCAGCTGAGCACTTTCAAAATAACAAGGTACCAAATATTTCTGCAGAAGAAATAACTAAATAGACTATCAACTTTCAGCGTGGAAAAGACATGTTGGGTCAAGTGAGGACATTGCATGATTTTAACAAAGAATGAAAAATAAACTTGCTTTGTCCCCATAAAGAGTTAGGGTGCATAAAAAATCAGTACAGTTTTAAACGAAGAGTCCTTCGACAGCTACAAAATATAAAGTATTTTCTCTCTGGGAGAGCTCTGGGGAAAAATTACGATAAAAACCAGAGCCTACAATACAGGTGTCACTAAGGAAAGTGACATACATCCCTTTACCTTCCCAGGGACACCATCAGAGACTGTTGCATTAATGAGGATGCAGATGTTTGAAAACTCTAGATGGAAGCGCTTGTGAGGGCGCAGGACTGCTGATGCCCTGTGCCACCAACTTCACAGGCACCAGAGGTGATCTGCGCATACAGGATGTCATTATTTTGCCCAGAGCTTCTAGTTACCTGAAGTTAGTTGGACTAACTGCGCTAAAAAAAAAAAAAACACCTTAAAATTCAAGAAAACCTCAAGAAGTTGTTCTTATACAGACACATTTTTCAGCAAAGGCACAGAAAGTCTGAGGGCAGCCATATTTGCTGTGCACGTATTCGACAGAGCATGTAAACATATTGCTGTTTGGCGTAAAAAAAAAGGAAATAGGGAAATTCTAGGCAAAACTACAGCTCCTTCCCTAGAATCCACTCCATTTAGTAAAACACCACATTCTCTCCCCCTTTACTCCTTTCCCCCCAAACTTTTAATGCAGATCAGCTCAGCACTAACTCTGTTGAAATTTGTTCATCAGTACACAACAGTATTACTTCGCACTTTGAAATAATGCAAGTGATTCAGAAGGCAACTCAGAAAAGATAGAAATCATTAATGATAAAAAAGTAATCTTGAAAAAAGGCGAAGGGTTAGCTTTGATTTTGACACACTGAAATATCAGACTGTAAGTGCTCTGTAGCTAATTGGAAGAAAACTCAATAGGAACTGGTTAACAACTCAGCTATAGGTCATCCTCAGGAATTCTAAAACCGTTAATAATTGAGCAATTTGAGTTAGTGTGAACATTTTAAAATGCACGTTCCTTTTTATTACCAGGTAGAAAATAGCAGATTAGTAACAAAAGAAATAAAATCTTTCAGGAAAATTTAAGATTTTTCAGAAGCAGAGTTTCTAGCAAAACGTGAGTGCAGTAAGAAGTAGGAAATAATGGAAGACAATGATCAAGAACACGGGACAGATGATTCTGAGAAAGAGATTGTGTTCCAGCTCTGTTAAAAACAGTTGAGAATTTTTTATAAAGAAAATAATTTAAATGAAAATTTGCAAACAAAAAAACTCCAGTTTCTTCCTCTCACAAGGAAAAAAAAAATTAGTTCCTTTTGTTCTTAGTTATGTCAAAAAAAGAAAAAGAATACAGTAATATAAAAAGAATGTACAACATTCTGCTAGTGCTCCTTTTGCAATAACAGCATATAACCAAGCCTAATTACCCATACTCAAAATTTTACTTTAAGCTCCAGTTTACAGAAAAAGCTCTTAAAAAGGCTTACATTTAAATTTGTTAAATATGACATTAAAAACAGAACACCATCATACAGTTAAATCTTTAAAGTTCATACCATAGAAAGACACATTAGTAATTTGAGTTTTCCTCATCCTTAAATATGCGTTTACGCGTTTATTGAAAAATACCTGTTTCTTTCTCTGAATTGAGCACTTAAGTGATTTTTCACTTTCTTCATCAACGTAGTACCTCAGCACTCTAGAAATACTGATTTATTTTTATTAAAAATTCCATGAGGCAAAGGTATATGTTGTTATATCTTCCTTTAAAGATGGGGAAAAATAAAACACCACAGTTAATATTAAAGGATATGTTTTCAGTGGCCCATTAAGATTTCTGTAACCTCACAACAACCATCCCCCCCACACATACACTCCAATGAAATTATTTTCTGTGTTCATAGCAAAGCCCTTTTTGATTTTTTTTTTTTTTTTTTTTTTGACTTATGAATTCTCATCATGTTTGCTGCTCTCTTTGGGTGCAAACACACTAGCATTTCTAACAATGTTTGGTGATAAAAGAGAGTTGTTGACAAAATACTTTTGTTAAGGTGAGTTCAGGAGTTCAGAGAGGATTAACAACAGCTTGGTTAGTGACATGATACTCTTCCACACACTGGTTAAAAAAATCATTAAAAAAATAAATCAAGCTGCTTTTAATACAATGCCACTACACAAAGTGTGATGTTTACTGTCCATGCTTATTTTTCATTTCTTCTTACACTGGGCTATCAGCCCAGTCATTGCTAGAGTCTATTCAATCAACATCAGATATGCATTACAAGAAAGAGGATTTCGTCCTCATTTAGCGTGAGCATTACTTTATGCCAGGGCAATCTGTGTCCTACAACTGGAAAGTCCCAGTGGGACTGGATCTATGTTAAGGAACCTGGGTTCCCAATTTTCCGTGTTTTGGCTCCAGAGGTAGAGCCAAGGAATGGTGCTAGCTAGCCTTCTGGGTTTATAAATCCAACATTTTGCCAGAAAGGCACAACTACTACAAAATGCCAGAGGGATTTTTAAGGCATCTACTTTCAGTACATGAATACAACTACTTATATCATACAAATGCTGAGCAGGTCACACTTAAGCCTGCTAAAACCAACAAGACTAGTCATTCTATGATCCGTCTTGCTTTCATGTCCTTCTCTAGTAGACATGCTCATTTCACATCAAATACTACACAACCATGCAAAAGCCTCTATTATCTAATCAATTACACAGTGAATAGGGCCTTAACCAGATGGTGATAAAAGTCTAACATTTGTTTTCCGCTTCCTTCCACTGGATTTATATGGAAAGCAAGCTCAAGGAGAGCGAGACAGACCAGCCTAGAACAACACGGCGTACAGTATTCTCCTCGGAAATTAAACAATGTTAGATTTCCTCCAAATTGATAGGAGGAAAAAAAGTAATAATACAATTCCAGTTTCGAAATCTCTTAAGCCTGCTTCCTTTTTGAAATAGAATATTGATTCTTCAGTATTGCACAGTTTAAGACTGTGCTCCCTGGCACAACACAGCACTGTCTGTAGCTACAAGTCCTAAGAATTTTGTTTCCTTCAGACTTCCAGCAAGCTAGCTTAAGTCATCCTTCCTCCTTATCGTCTTGGAGTCTGACCATCTACTTCAAGACACCGACCATACAAGTGACTAGATATTAAAGTAAATTTTATGAACAGTGCTTTGGGGACATATATGAAAAGCTGGTTTAAACAAGATCAAAGTAAGAAGCCATGAGAACAGTAATCTTCAGTACTCTAGAATGGAGGACCATAATTTTTCTTCTCCCTCATTTATCTGTTTCATTCACTACATGACTTTCAATTTCGGCACCAAGTTACAGCAGAAACCCCAGAGACAACAGCTTCATTAACTGTACAACTCTCATTCATTCTCTAAATACCATTCATCCTATGTATTAAGTTAGAATCCAGCAAAAGAGTGTGTGAACATGCAATTAAAGACAATTATAATACGTACTCACAGGGAGAATGGAGGGCAAATTAAAATTGAAGTAGCAGCATAGATTCTGGCATTCCTAACTGATGCAAGATTATAACCTACAACAGCTGTGTGAACCAGCAAAACAGAGAAATGGAGCACACATTTTCTGCTAGTGGATTTCATGGCTGCTTGCCAACACCTAACAAAGTCTGAGACTCAGGAATTCTGGATTCCCTTCCAGACTTTTCAAGCAGTTCAAGACCTCTTTTGCACCTGCATCTCTTAATAAAGCTTATCACTCCCAATTAATCTTCTTGGTTTAATTCCTAGTGGTTTTCTCCCTTCTACATTATGTTCCCCATTACCCACCTCAGCTGGGAATAACAGGCCCATTCTTCACCCACATCCAGCCAACTCATTGTGCTAAGCTGCCCTACTATCACCTAACTTGATTTCAAATATTAAAGCATATGTTACGCAGCCCCAGTTGCTTCCTCCGTTGAACATACAGCTCAAATATGGCTGGATTTCTTTACAGCAAATGAATGTGGTATCTTTCAGGAATCCTAGTCCTGTTTAAATATTCAGATCAAGTAAAAAGCCAGCCCCCAAAACAAGAGGGTGCAGGAAAATACGACACAGTCTCCTACCCTCTTTACCTTTAACAATTCATTTCACAACTTCTTATGCAATCAAAAAAAAATTGAGATTTTTTTTTTTAACTTTACCCAGAAATCTAATGGCACAATAGGGATAAAATCAGAATCTCAGTCCCCAGACTACAGTAAGCATCCTTTCTGATGCGCATGATTATAGGACGACTTCCACAACATTTACCAGCAACTGCTCCTTTCTGTATATTTCATTTACCTTTGTTAGTAAAGTTCATAAAATACAGACCAGGCTTCTACTATGATGCCTACTAAATTAAAAAGTATCTCCTCCCCCCCCCAAAAAAAAAAAAAACCAAAAAAAAAATCACGCCCGAATGATGAATTCAGAGAAAGGAACAGGATGTCAGGCAGAGGTTTCAGTGTAATTTCACAGAAACTGAATGAAGGAGGTAATGACTTAAAACAAGTCAAGACGTCTTTTCCAGGAGTCACTGGCAAAGGATAGTACTTGTTTACAGTTGATGGTACTACTGTGAAGTCTGCTTATCTTAATGGGGAGGTGCTCACACACATCTGAAGAACAGTGAGGGAGAAAGTTTAGAAGTGCTATCAATCAGGCACTGGAAGCTGGATTAGTCTAAAGGAGCAAGAGAAATTTTGATATCGAACAGGACAGTACAGGAAAGAGCTCTCTTAGGGATTTCCAAAAAAAAAAAAAAAAAGCACTTATATTTAATCTGATACCATGGGCAGAGAACCATCCTGTAAACAATTTGTAAGTTGCTTTTGTGACAGTTCTAATTCCACTTTGTTTTTCAGTTCAACCAAAAGCTGAACAAGTTTATAGATAGCAGTAAACCTAAATATACACAAATGATGTAGAAAAGGGGGTCAAACAATAAATTAATATGCTTTCACTGATAATATTAAGTTACTTTGAATGGGAACTACAATGGGCAACTGCAGAATTGCAGATTATCTTAATGAGACTTTGTGACTTGCAATAAAGTGCAATAAATTGCACAGAGAGAACCAAGGATGTTAATCACAAACAGCCAAGAACCTCGTGTCATATTGTTCACGCAACTGAATGTGCAATAGTTCAAACATATTTTCCTTACACATTTAAGTATAGGTCTAAAGACTTTTGTCATCCCGACTACTTCAGAAATATTGTGTATATTCTCTGGAAAAAATCAGAAGTGTAAGATTTCCATGACAAAATATAGTCTCTTTTAAGTCAAAGCTTGATATAATAATTCCTGCTTTCCCATCTTCCAAATAAAGGTACCTCAGCTTACAATCAGGAAGAAAAATAACAGTAAATTTATTGCTTAGATGAATCTTGCATTGTACAATCTACTTTGGACACAAAGACATGTCTTTGTTGTTATACTTATCTTACACATAGAAGACATGTTAACTACTTCACTGTCAAGCAATGATTCTTAAGTGGGAAATTCTTTTTCAACCTGCTGAAGTTACCTTGAAGAATGGAATTCTCAGAGAGATCCATGTCGGTAGATAGAAAATGTGGCCAGTTAAAAAGCCAAGCAAATAGAAAACTCAAAGCTTCCCAAAGCCACTGTGTTGACTATTCACTTTTCCTATTCAATCAATTAGAATGGAGATACAAGAAATTTGCTGCAAACATAGACATTAGCAATTTTATTGGATTCTTATTCTCTATGTAGATATAGAAAGACTATCCTGGTTTGGCAAAGTTCTGGAATTAGTTCTGGAAGGACTGCAGGATGAACTGCATCTCTGCCTTTCAGTTCCAGCTGTGATGCCAGATTACATAAAAACAAAGGAAAAAAAGAATCAGAAGATACTCTTTGTTAAAGGTTCCCACTGTTCATTCAGTATAATAGAAGAAGAAACTGATGGACATCTCAACAAGTGGGAGAGATCAGTCATCATTTTTAGACAAATCTGTTGCAGTATATTTCTAATTTAGTAATGACAGATTCAGAAAAGAAGGGACACATATGAATTATATATTCTTTAAAGATAAAAGCTACTTTCAGTAGTCAGTGCTTCACTGTATTCACACCAGTATTACTTCTTGTGGTGGATGAGCAAAAAAAAAGTTTTTGTACCATACCTTAAAATTTGACAACAGAGAAACCAGAAGTAGACTGCAATGGTTCATTTCACTCAGAAAACCTTACTGCATGCTTCTCACATTTTAATCCTGTTACGTGCCTCAATCGCTGTACCTTCTAGTGAGTTTTCTTTGTTCCATAGTCATCTGAAAGTCTCTAAGCTAGTTTCTTTCATAGCAAAACCTCTGCATTCCTCACAATTGTTCTAGCTATTTTCTGTGGGTAAAATACTCCAGTAACTTTTTCAGTGTTTTTTTTCTAATAATCTCTAATTAATTGAAGAAAATTTTCCTTTCTTTCTGCTTAGGATTTCTTGACCTAACCAGTATCTAATATCAAGAAATATGGTTAATTTATGAAGGGTCATCCCTCACCCCCAGCAGGGGATCTTTTGAATATTGTCTAATCATAGATGACTTCTTATTTAAAGTAAAAAAAGGAAGAGTGTGACCTCTTCCCTGCCCTTTTCAGCTGCGACAAATGAGTTCATCAGTCTAAGTTTGGCTTTAAACCTTATGCATGCCATCACTTTTGGTTCACAACAAACATCAGAAAGTCACAGCACAGGATTTGCAGGCATCCAGATTGCTTAAGCGATCTCTCACACAGTGCTCCTTGACTAAGAGAGGGTCATCCTTTCTGCAGGCTTCCTCTCTTACCTCCAGGGCCTGGGCTTCCTGAGGGCCTGCCTTAGCACTGAAGATGGAAGCAAAGGCAGCATTCAGTAACTCTGCCTTCTCTGCATCCTCCATCACCACAACACCCACCTCATTCAGTAGCGGCCCCACATTATCCCTAGTCTTCCGTTCGCTGCTGATGTACTTGAAGACACCCTTCTTGTTGTCTTCGACATCCCTTGCCAGATTTAATGTCGCATAGGGCTTCTTCTATGTAAAGTGTCTCAGAATTTTTGCTAACTAGATTTAGACAATTTAGATGTCTCCTCAATAAAAGATATATCCCATAAGGGAGGCATTTGAAGCATTATTCACTGAGTTACTCAAAACTACCTGGAACTCCCCATTCCCAAATATTAGGAACAAGCCTGATCAGACAGAACATAGTCAAATTGAAAGTCTTCTGTTTTCCTGCGAGTACCCTCTGGCAATTAAGTCCATAGCCATTATGTAAGTAGTAGACATAGTCTAAAACCTTATACATAAATTTTAAGAAACATGTATTTTCTGTGAAAGATGACTTTGCAGACTGATTTTTTTTTTTTTTACCATTTTTAGTTCAGTAAAACAATGTTGCACATGCTATTGCGAAGCTGCTCTCCAGTATCCTCTATCCCATCAGAGGCTGTTATACAGAACTACATGCTCATCATTTCCCTTGGTGTGACTCACTTAAATTTCAGATGAAGCAGTAAGTCACCAGCTGCCTCCAAGAATCAATTCTGTTAGTATTCACTGTACTTGCCCGACATACTAGTGCCAGCACAACTGATCAAATTTTCACTGAGGCACAGATGTACAGATTACACGGAGGATGTTATCTGTACCACTGAGGAGTAAACGAAGTTTCTCTGTTTCTCTCAACTACTCTTGAGTATTTCCAGTTGCTTTCTAACTACTGCTGCAGTGCAACAGTGAACAAGACCAACGTGTCCCTAAGCTTGAAGCAGTACAGCCAATAATATAGCTGAAATACTGTTAGTTATGCTTCAGAATTTCATCCACACTGACTGCTACTGTTATTTCTTAAGGTTCAGAGCGCTTATACCACTAGTTGAAGTTCTGTGTCTTGGTGGACACTGTTCATTATACATTCTTTCACAAGTCTACATCTCAGCAAGTATTTTCTGTCCCACTGCTTCATGAAAATAATCTCTCATTTAGCATAATACTGTCTTCAACAATATTCTTTTTGCAGAAAAATTCATTGCAAAGTTGTATTTTGAAAACTATTTATGGCTCTGAACTCCTGGCATTTCCTCTACTGATCCCTGTTATTTCAGTTTGCATCATTTATCTTTTTGCATGTAAGAATTTATTTCCAACAATTAAAGCAGCAGCTTGTGCATCTAAACATTTTTGTTCTAAAACAGCCAACTTAGTTCACCACATCTTGAACGCTTTATTTTCTTCCCCAACTCACAATACTGCTATATTGTTCAATCCTTCTCTTTCACACCACTTTATTCCCATTTCATAATGTTTCTGATAAATTACAAAAATAAATTTACATATTTCATCCTTGTTCATTCCCCTCCCCCTTCTTAATATTTATACTTAACCCAGTGCTAGTATTGAAAATATATTTGTTCTTATTTTTCAACCATTGAGCAAAAACATTAACTGTATTCTACATAAAGACACATAATTAATAGTATTTGTGAGGAATGGTCATACTATAAAATGCAGGTATGGGAAGTCAATTTGTCCAGATACTGTTGCCTAAACGGACAAAAAAAAAAAAAACACACCACAAATATTCATGTTCCTTTATTATCACTGCAACTACACAATGAAGAACTAGCAAATTTTGAAAAGTTGCTTTACATCTTGATGAGTTGGAAATTCAGATCCATCTGGGTCATGACTGACAGCAAACATGTGAACATATGTCTTTGAAATATATGCCACAGTATTGTTAGATCATTGTCCTAAATTTGGAGGTACAGCAAGATTCAGATCCACATTTATGTTACTTTAAATCCTTCTTGAAATGTTTGCGTAGTATTCAGGAGACCACAGTAAAACCAGATTTTAATCATTCATCATTTAGTTTTCCAGCATGTATATTAATATTGTTACCTGTCAGGACAGAGGACTATTTAAAGTTCTGGAACACATGTGATAATTAGGAAAACCTGTCTGAAGCTCTAATTTTTCTGCTACAGACTTGATTTAACTTTATTCTGTTCCCTTATTCTAGCAAAGTGTATTTTGTATAATCTACTGTAAGACAAACTATCTGAAAGAACACATATCTTGAAATTATATGGTAAATACAGTTGCATCTCAGTAACCCAGCTGTCTCTGAATAATGCTGTTCAACAACTGTACACAGCTAAAACAACTCAAGAAGTCAAGTAATGCATAGAGAGGGCATACAGAGAGCAATAACGCAACCAACCACTTTACATGTTAAGCAAAGCAGTCAGAGCAAGAGTCAGTCAGAAAAGTATACAAATCCCTTCCCTTGATCACCGTGTCATTCAAGGCAGATTCCTGCTTCCAACATGTCAGTTTGGGTAGTTCCCCTCTGAGCCGCAGCACCTAAAGCTCTCTCTCGTGCCTGCTCCTCAAACTTACAAGCAGCTCCCTCTTTGGGAGTTCCACCTCTCATCATCTGTGGGAAGTGTAACACAGTACCATCAATAACCTCTACAGCCATCAAGCAATTCATTACAGGAAATTTGATGAATTTTGCATAAGAGTAACAAGCTTCGGACACAAAACCCTCAACATTTTAAATCTATTGTGCCAAATTCATTCAAGAAACACAAGTACACATCCTTCATTACAGGTTTCAAATATATGTTCTTTGGGTGGGTTAAAGAGAAGACAAACACTTTGTCCTTTCTTACGTTGACATGTCTCTACAATTCACAGAGCAACATTTCTCCATCACACCATAAATCTAGAGAAGATTAACAGTTTACCAGGACAAAAATCACTTTCACACAAGCGTACACAAATCTGTTTCAGTGAGTGTAAACTACTTTGTGGTCAAATTTCCGGACGTGTTTCTTGAGTGAGCTAAACTGGAGCACTGGGGTTTGAACTGACTTAAGAGCATCCCAACAAAGATGTACTCCTATGAAGTAAGATCTGCTTAAAAATCACACATTGAAATTCAGCTGAATTATTTTTTGTGAGTGAAGAATGACTGAACCTTCATTCGCTACCCAGTTTGGGTCTGAGTTTTTTATGGCTATCATTCTCTTCCATCAAATACAGATGTCTGCTGCACTGAGCTTCAGTTCTTAAGCTGCTGCTATATGCAACAGCACAAGCTATCTTTTTTATGTTCATAAATTTGCAACAGATCCTAAAACCACTCAAGCCCCTCTGCCTCAGCCCACAAATGCGGCATACAAATTTCATGATAAATCTCATTAAAACAGCTGCAAGCTGAAGACGACCATTAATTTATCACATCAAAACCAAATGTAGTGTTGCTTTTCTGATACATAAGGGCTACTGTTACATGGATATGGTTAAAGACTTCAAAGTTACTTTTATTGAGGCTTTTCCCATATCAATCAGGTAGTTTAGATTATTAGACTGTTAAAAAAAAACCTAACTGGACAAACAATGAATTCTTGGCCGTGTATACATCTGGTGAGTTCCATATTGCCCACAACAAGAGAAACAGAGGTAGGAAAATAAAGCCCTTTCAATTTCAACATGACGCGGGTACTTTTGAAAGCTTCATTTTGAACTCATATTTCAGGGGGAAAGAGTGCAGATAAGCATGCCAGCTGTACAAAGGTGATAGTTAAGGATACCTGCTGTGATTGCAAAGCTTGAAATGGGATAATCATGGAAAGTCTCTTACCTCAGCCTTGGAAGACTGGAATTAGAAATGTTGTAGTTATATAGTGCAAGCAAAATCAACATACAAAGAAGGTGTACCTTCTGACACAATGTCATCTCCTGACTTCTTGAAGTTTAGACAGAGGTAACATGTTATAAATTGATGAACTATATCAGATTGTCACAGAACCACAGAATGTTAGGGGTTGGAAGTGACCGCTGTGGGTCATCTAGTCCAAACTCCCTGTCAAAGAAGGGGCACCTACAGCAGGCTGCACAGGACCATGTCTACGCAGGTCTTGAATATCTCCAGAGAAGGAGAATCCACAACCTCCCTTGGCAACCTGTTCCAGTGCTCCATCACCCTCAGAGGGAAGAAGTTCTTCCTCATGTTCAGACGGAACTTCCTATGATTCAGGTTGTGCCCGTTGCCCCTTGTCCTGTCACTGGGCACCACTGAAAAGAGTCTGGCCCCATCCTCCTGACACCCACCCTTCAGATATTTATTAGCATTTGTAAGGTCCCCTCGCAGCCTTCTCTTCTTCAGGCTGAACAAGCCCAGCTCCCTCAGCCTTTCCTCGTAGGAGAAATGCTCCAGTCCCCTCATCATCCTCGTAGCCCTCCGCTGGACTCTCTCCAGTAGCTCTTCATCTTTCTTGAACTGGGGAGCCCAGAACTGGATGCAGTACTCCAGATGGGGCCTCACCAGGGCAGAGTAGAGGAGGGGGAGAACCTCCCTTGACCTGCTAGCCACACTCCTCTTGATGCATCCCAGGATCCCATTGGCCTTCTTGGCAACCAGGGCACACTGCTGGCCCATGGTCAACCTGTCGTCCCACCAGCACTCCCAGGTCCCTCTCCACAGAGCTGCTCTCCAGCAGGTCCACCCCAAGCCTGTACTGGTGCATGGGGTCAGCCATGCGTTCTCTAAACTAGAAAGTTGCAATCAGATAATAATTGTCTTTTTTTTTCTCTTAAGGTTTAAGTCTATTTTGGGATTCAAATAACTATTTAGAAAAAAAAAAATCAATTTAACTAAGTACTAGGACAGTAACGTATGAAATCAAATCAGATTCTCAAATCGAATTCAGCATCTGATTTAGACCTGCAGTCTACTAACACAACTAAATTTTTTAACTAATTCAGATAAAAGCAATGTCAAAGAGTACAAAACAAAGGAAAACTCACCACCTCAGGTCCATCAAATAAGAATCATTTAATTGTCCACACTCTCTTTTAATGGTGTCTTTTAGACCTTTTTTAAAAAATATCCCAAAATCAGAAGCCCTTTTTGCTTAAAAAGATTGTAGCCACTAACAGGCAAAAAAAATTAAAATGTCTCTTATTGCTTGAATTTCATCACATTTCAGATTGAACCATAAAAGACATTTGCTGCTAAATTTAACATTTTGCTTCTTCTGAAGTCAAAAGATGGTTCAAAAATGACACGAAGATAAATGGGGCTACCCTCTCCATGTTAAGTCAAATGTGTTTAATAACCCTGTGAATACATGAGGCAATAACATCTTAACATGTAATTGGTAGGAAATAACTTAATGTTCCATATTATCTCAGTGTTCCACTTACTGATTTTTCCAAGAAAACCTCAGCAAGAACCTCTATCTGATAAGGAAAAAAAAAAAAAACATTTTAGAATGTGCTAAATAGATCTACTCGCTATTTGTACTTTGGAAATGCTGTAAATACTATTAGCAAAACTGCACAGACTAACATCGAACACATGGCTCTTAGCAGAGGGTTACATTTCACAGCTTTAACAAGAATCACATAATTAATCAAGAGAAAAGAAAACTATGTTGTTTGATTTTTCTTTAAAATAAAAGTTCCTTAAGGAGCTATCTAGGGACCATAAACAGTATCATGAAATGTGAAAGCCTGTAACCTGAATACATTGTTACAGCAGCTGATGCTCCACACTATTTAACATAAAACATTAGACACATTTGGGAGTACTTCCCAAACAGCATGGTTCCTTCTCAAACAGCAGCCTACCTGCTTTCATGGAGTTCAAAATTAACAAAGTTCCCACTAATTCAGTAAGGACTGCAGAGTCTCAGCCCCAAATCTGTTTATCAATCTATTCAATCGCAAATTTAGAAAAACTTGTGAAATTCCAACAAGCACACGTCCTCAGTAATACAAACTAGTACAAATACATTCACTCCGCACCTCACTATGAAAGTCTGTGCAGGGTTGACCCAAAAAAATATAAAATGCCCTCCAAAGCTTCTGTGTAACTGTGGTAATAAACCACGACAAACTTTTGCCACAAAACTACTCTTTTAGGACAAAGTTAATGAGTCGGGGGAATGTTTCCAGGATTCCTGTTTATGAAAGCAGACCAACTTGTAATAAATAACATATCAGCTTCCACTCTAAGTAAAATATATTCTAATGATACTTTCTGCAGGAACTGAAACCCACATCTTACTGTACATTAGTGTAAATAACACTCCAAAATCTGAAAATCCTCCCAAATTTGCATTTCTCTCCAAGAGGAGGGTTGACAGAGTGACAAATACATTAACAACAATTCTGATACTTGTCCAAAAGATCAAACATACATTTTAAGTCAATTCAGTAATATTACGAAAAATAATTTATTTGAAGAACTTAAAAGGAAAAATTCTATTTGTCTAAAGAACTCCTTCTCCATGGACAATGTTAGCTCTACATCTGCAGAAGTATAAGGCTGTTTCTATCACCCTGCAAGTCTGCTGCAGACACAAAGCAAACAAGTTTTAACATCAGTGAAACCAATGAATGAAGTATAATACATAAGACATGTACATCTGGTTTCGCTCAATGCTGGAAATGAGGCAGAAGACATAGAAACCTTTCTGTAGCGCATTTTATCAAAAGTCTGGCCATTTTTGGTTTGCTTTGGGTTATTTTCCCCACTAGTAGTTACTAGTAAGTCCACCTATATTTTCTGCATTGCCTAGTTAGTCATTTTTACAAATGCTGATATAAATTGTATGCATGATTAAAATATTTATCCATACACATTCCTTTTCCTCTAAGGTATAAGTAATTCTGAAAACACAGTTCACAATTAATGGCAAAATATTAACTTGTATTATTTCTAGGTAAGTAGCTTTTAGACCCCACCAAAAATGAATGCTTATTTCTCAACTACCTGTGAAAGTTAATGCAACTGCTAATTTACATTAACTGTGTCAGTATAGCTGTAGAAGTCATCTGACAAAAACAGCTGTGTGTCAAGTATCTTGAAAGATACTACCTCCATTATTTCAAATGCTCTAGCAAGACTCATTTTTAAACATCCTGAAAATTACAAAAGTGTAATACATTTAACATTCCCTAATGACTCAGTAAGCCTTAGAAAGTCAGCGTGCATGTCAGCTCTCCAGAACTATTCACAAACAAGAGAGACCTTTCACACTAAGGAGCTTGTTTCAAATCCCAGCACTGACAATCTGCCAGAATTGAAAACAGCAGGACAAATAATAATTGGGTATCTGTTTGCATATTAATGACCAATATTTTATCTGCAAAAATGAAACCACGTTATTTCAATCACAATGGTAAAGATATACTATGTTTAAAGCCTGACAATTTTAGCAGCTGCAGAACAGCGCAAACACTGCAGACACTACAGAGCATGCCAAAACAGCGTTCTGACTAGCACTGCTGAAGATTACTTCGCAAGCTCATAAAACATTCGTAGACAACGTCATATATTTTCTTTCTGCAAATTCAGACTGCTGGTTCTCACTGATACACAGCTTTGCCAGTGCCAAGTTAAAGAATTCCTACACGCTATCATGGGAAACCTCTGCTTTTACGGTTCCAGACAGAAGGAGTAAACAAATAAAAGTGAACACACACACTTGTGTTTACCTTCCACAAACTAGGTCTTTAAGATTTGCATTTCTTCAAAGAGAGGGTCCCACATTTACATAACATGTGCCAAATTTCAATAACAGGAGCATTCTATTGAGTATACAATATAGTTTTCTCCTAATAGAGTCAGAAACTTCATCACTAAGCACTAAAACCAAGCAAACATTAATTTGAAAATAATTTAAAACTTGATCTGTAAATGGGTACTCTTTCATTAAAACTAGATGTATTAACAAAATTAGCACTGGGCAGACAGCACAGAGTTTATTTTGTTATGGACTGGGAGAAGAGGTGTCCTGTTTATGGCAAGTTTCACTGATGTTTCCACAGTAGAGATGGATGCCTACTGAGGAATCTCTCTGTTAAGTTAATGCCTGAGTAAAACCTAAAGGATATTAACCATCAGGAAAGTATCTGCCAACTGCTGTCATCTCTCTGACCATTAGTAATCTGGCAGGGAAAAAAAATAGACATTGCAGTTATGGGCCTTCATGTGGTATCTGAAGCAACTGATCTCCTTAATTTCCCTTCTGTGACATAAAGGCTACTACTCAAAGCTAAGTAAATAGTATTTTGCCTTTCCATAATTTTGGACATTATGAACAGTTTCAGAGGAACTGGTGGATGGGTACAACTAACAACATTTTGGCATGGTTTCTTTGTAACTTCCTCTTTCATGGATTTTTATTATTATTATTTTGACTGACGTATGACCAATAGAGCAAATAGAGAAAAGGGTTTCCTTTCAGACTGTAGAAACTATCGTTCTCATTAGGTTGCAACAGATGTTCTTTCCCACTTATTGAAAGGTAGTAATGTAAAGTTTGAAATAGGCATTTCACCTTTTCAGTGGGAAACACTCAACCATCTCTTGCTTCTACCATAACCATATCTTGTGCTGTGACTATTTCCGTTTCAATGACACAAAGGAAGTCCATCCCCATCTCACCCCCCATTCTTCACGATGCGGAGTGCGTAAAGAATGCACGGTATTATCTAAAGTGTTATTCAGGATATCAGAAAAGCCTGCATTTCATTTCACATGGCACAAACTAACCTGACAACAAGGGAAGATGTTGAGGGTGCAGAAACTAAAGTCTACTTACTTGAGAATTCCCTCTATCTATGCTTAGCCACAACCAATATAACTTTGCATAATTTACAGAATAATATGAATGCAAGTGAAAAAGTGCAAAATGATGTAGGATCAAACTGTAAAATAAGTTACTTAGGGTATGATCTATTACATTTAGTTGTACTTTTCACACATTAACATAAGTAACAGCTATAAAACAAGTATTTGCAAATATTTTCAGTGAAATAAAAGGATATGGCTACGATAAACTAGATTCAGATGATTCTCTTGTCCCTTGCAACTTCTTCACTCATTACGTGGTAAGTTATTAGGAAACTGTGGTCACTAAAAGAATAGCAAAAACATAAGGACTTATGCAGACAAGTAATAAAGTCCATTGATTCCTTTCACACGCTTATTAGCATTCCAAACAGAGCATCAGAATCCTCAGCATGAACTGTTCTGTTTTTATAATCCTGTAAAAGAAAGCAGTCACCATTTCAAGTCTTTCCAAATGCTCAGTTTATAACCAAATATGTCAACTATCTTAACAAATCTTTCAGCTCTGTATAAAAATTCTTCTCAACAGTGCTTACTGTAACGTAGAACAAAGACAATAGTTAAGGGCGCAAAGGTTTTTTGTTTGATTGTTTTCTTCAAGACCGTAATTTTTTCCTTTTATGAATTTTTTTCTCTCTCTCTGCAAATTAAACCTATGATCTAAAAGCTAAAGAATCAAAAGCCTCATATTTTTACACCAGGTCTTCTTATGACCATCTGCTTAGAAAAAAGGTTCCATTTATTTGACATCATTCAAGTTTTCAAAAGAAAATGTTAACAACTGCTTTGCAAAGTGAACAGGGTAAAGAGTTTGGTAACATCATTCTGAGATATGGAGAGCCAGAAAGATAAGTTTAAACTTAAGAAAATTGACCTTAACGCCTTTGAAAAGTTGAATTAGTGTGGAGACAGAGCACAGCAAAGGTACTGGAACAGCGTAGCTATGGGATCAGAGTCAGATTAAGATGCTTGGCAATTGAAATAAAATGCCTCTTTCAACATAATAAGCCAGGACATCAATGTAGTTCCATAAAACTAGGATATTTTAAATGAATTAATGTTTTCAGTAACGTTATATCTGGGGAAAAACAATGCAAATTCATGTTATAGATTACAAATTCATTTCTGCTATCAGAGCTTTAACTATTATTGAAAAGCTATTTCCTTTCCAAAAGACAAACTGATAAAAGACAAAAATGAGTATTAATTGTGATATTTACATGAAGATGCAGGTGATGCTCTTTAGTAACTGGATGTAGACAACTAACTCATTTCATATAGGCCATTAGACAGATGGTCACAACTTTCTCTCGTGTCCAGCCTCATGGCAATTCAAACGCCTGACCAACAGGTAAAAAGCTTTGTATACCATTAATAATCTCCAGGCCATCTGTTCTCTGTAAATGGAGACACTTTAGGACAATGTCCAACATATTTTTTATGATAATATTTATTTCAAATCTTTCCAGAAGCTTACTATTTACCCCACCAAGTTCTCCTCATTTGGCAAACATGAATCATCTTCATTCGAATTAGCTAAGAAACCACACAAGTCGTCTCTATTTAACAAACTTTATCTGGCATAGAACCCTAAAATTGAATTGCCTTTTGCACGCCTTAAAGAAGAAGTATGTATTGCTCAAGAGTTGCTTTAGAATTTTGTTTAAAAAAGCACATCAAAATAGACATCTTACGTACACAGGAGTGTTTTGGCCTCACTTGTCGTAATAATGGAATTCTAAAGCTCAAAACCTGAAGTTAGAGAAATCCTCCTGACCTCATGGGCAGGCTACATTTGAACACACAAATTCTGAAAATGCTTTATCAGAAAAATCATTGAAAGTCAGTTAAGCAATCGCGCTGAATATTCTCAAGAGCACATGGATTTTGACCTAGTCGTGATGAGCTGACCTCGGCCAGCTACCAGGTACCCACCCAGCGCTTTCTCACTCCCCCTTCTCACCAGTGGAAGAAAGGGGGAATAAGAGATGGAAGAGCTTGTGGGTCAAGATAAAAACAGGGAGACCACTTACCTATTACCATCACAGGCCAAACAGACTTTACTTGGGGGACAAATAATTTCATTTATTGCTAATTAAAACAGAGGTGGATAGTGAGAAACAAAAACTAAAACTGCTTCCTCCCCCGCTGCACACCTTTGCTCTTTCATTCCTGGCTCCGCCACACCCCTGCCCTCCAAGCAGGGCAGACAGCAGTTTATGGTCAGTCCTCAGCAGTTCTTCGCTGCTCGTTCCTCCTCGCACCTTTCCCCTGTTCCAGTGCAGGCCCTTCCCACAGGCTGCAGTCCTTTAGGATAAACCTGCTCCAGCATGGGCTCTCCACGGGCTGCAGCATGGATATTTGCCCTGGCATGGGCCTCTGCACAGGCTGCCAGGCAATACCTGCCCCGCCACAGTCTCTCTCAGAGCTGCAAGGGAATTCCTGCTCAGGTGCCTGGACCAGCTCTTACCCCTTCTCCCGCTCCCAGGGCTCTCTCTCACTTGTTTCCCCCTCATTCCTCTCTCTGTCGAATGTTTTGCCCTTCCTTACCCGGACTCTCCCCAGGCGCTGCCATGGCGGCCGCGGGGCTGGGTTGTGCCCTGCGGCAGGGCTGTTGGAGCCAGCTGGAACAAGCCCCAGCCACTCTTCACAGAGGAACCCCCCGCAGCCCCCAGGCACCCACACCCCATACACCAGTTAAGATTCAGACCTCTGCTGTCACCAGCTCAATCTAAACTTCATTTTTTTTCTTTGTCTATAAGCTTCAAATTCATTTCAATAAGAATGAAGTTATACTGAAAGCGCACCACTAGTCGTTTCCCCTTTTCCTTCTTATTTCTCCCCAAGCTTCCGTAGTAGTTTACAATTAGCAGCTTATTCCACGATGAGGAAAAAGTTTTCGAGGTGATGCCACCTCTAAATCTGAAGCACGACAGAGGAAGTACGTGACATAAAATGGTTGACCTCGATCTTGAAGGTCTTTTCCAACCTAAATGATCCTATGATTGCCCTACTTCTAGGCAAGCATGGCAGCCTGCCTCCACCCCTCCCGAGAGACAGGGCCTCCTGTGCACCTGTCAGCTTCAGTTCGCAAAACATCTTAACGACATCAGCAGGCAAAGCGACTGCAGGGTGGCTCTTACATGCACAGGCTCGTTTGAACTAAATACTCTAGCTACTGAGGTTTTAACTCCATGCAGCCTTTTCCCTTCTCCTGCTGGCAGTGATCTTAAGCCCTGATAAAGCAGGCTGACAGATCCAAGTGCCATACTCCACAGATGCTGGCAACTAAAGCAGAGGTAGAGCTTTTAAGAACACGCAGCCAAGTACCACTCCTAGGTCTGGACAAGCATTCAAATGAGGCAGGATTCTCATTCCATGGTTGCCTTTTGCTCTTTTTGTTTCCTGTCACTCCTTAGAAAGTAATTTTTCAACATACCAATATGGCTGAGGAATAACAAGCCACTTTAAGCACTGGCAGGAGCAAAATATCAGACCCCAAAACCATGCATTCAGTTGCATGTTGGACAATGAAGTACAAAAAGGGTGAAAAACTACCCACTGGGAAGCAGCTGAGGGAAGGGACAAAGAGGTTTTCTTGAATTTATTTCAAATAAAGCAAGTTACATCACTATGACCAAAAGCAACTGTCAAATATCAATCAACAACAATTAATCAATCAATAAAATGTCTGAGGACCAAAATATGCTCTGCCTCCACCCCATCCAATAATACTCAACTGAAAAGGGAAGGAAACTATAAAACAAGATCTTAAATTTCAACGAATGCACTTGTTCCCCAACTAACCTTGCAAATTCTAAGTTAAAGCCCCTAATCTCCTTTGTCTTACCAACCTGCCAGAGATCACTTTCATTGAAAGAACCTGCACAGAACGATGAAGCCAATGCAATCTTACTTATATGGGAGAGGAAGGGGTACAGAAAAAAAGGCATTGCCAAAAAGGGCAGAAGCAGTAGAACAGTATGAAAAGAAAAACACCCAAACACTCTGAATTTATTCAGTTCCCTATAAAGAGAACTAGGCACAGCAATTTTCATTGAGTTTCAGAGTGAAGCGATATGAAACAGAACTCATCTATCACCCGACTTCTCGTATGTTAGCTGAGTTGCTTTTCAGAAAAGCTAATACTCACAATAGATAAACCTCAACAATTTGTATTTTAAATCCAGACATATTAATTTGTCACAATTTCTACTCCTTTTTGCAATGGGCAATAGAGTTTCTTATGAAAATCTATATATAGTCACTTTCCATGGTGTTTTAGGAATGGCATATATTTACCAAAATGCTTTACAAATACAGAAAAAGACATTGCAGTGATACAGAACAGGGGCTACAGTGCTGCTACACAGTCAGATGACCTATTATACAGCTGTCTTACCAGGCAGAACGAACGGATTAGAGGACCAACACTACTTCCTCATTAATCCACATTCATATTGTAACTTGATCTTCTAAAAAGCAGCTATGGAAACAGTGAACCTACTGGTGATCTTACTTCATGTTACAGCTTCAAGCATTCATATCTGGAGTTCCAACATGACGATTCTATTTACTAGTAGGTAGCATGCACTGCATACTCTCACAGTAGATACACCTCTGGTTCAGAGTCTGTGAGAACCAAAATGTTTTTTGGGGTTGTTTTTGTGCCTTTTCACACACACACAGACATCCATTTTATTTTGTTTTTAAAGACTTTCCCACATTATTATAGTTACAGCAGATCATTCTTGCTCCTACCCTCACGGAACTCTCCTACACAGAATCACAGAAGCTACCAACAGGCTAAGAAAAACAAAAACACGTTATTTCGTGTTGTATGTTCAGACCTAGAAATTCTACCCATACAATTTGTTCCAGCAGTTTTATCAAGCTACTGCTTTTTGAAAAACATTTGGCCACAACTGAGTAAATGTCTGCCACACATGATGCTAGCATCTGTGGTACGTATTGAACCTAGAACTTGTAGACATACTTGTGAAACAGTGTTCTCCAAGAAGGCAACACAGAACTTAACTAAAACTCTTACCTCCTCCTTAGTGCTTCCAAAACCGTCTTCGAAACAAAATGCTGTGTGTTTGACCTGTGACAAGGGCTATGGCTTCTGTTCCTCTGAATTACAAGTCTGTTCAAAAACAATCAGCAATCTCACTTCTCATCTTCAAAAGGAATTCTCTATCTCTATATGTTCTTCAAACCATAGGTCCTATCTAAATTTTTGATCAAGAGTACAGCTGTATTTAGTATTTCATGTACAAATACAATCTTCAAATCAACTGCACGTGGGAAGGTTCCAGTTAGCAATACAGATGGTCAGAAAGAAACACAGGCAACACATGAGTCCAGGTGGACATTAAAGTTATTCAGGTAGAGACAGATAGTTAGGAGCTCAAGAACACCTCTGCTGCATCTGCCAACTAGTCGTATCGCACGATGTAGACAGTACTAGGAGCTGGATTGTCAATAGTTAATAACAATTAGTTTCAGTGGCAAAACATACACTCTTCACCTGGCATAAGCTTATTTCCAAGAAGATGCGTATATATGTGTACAAAAAAGTATCTTTGCCAGCAAGTGTAAGGGCAGACAAGCCACAAGGATAACAGGGAAAGGAATGAAGAAGGCAGGGAGGCTGATAGTTTCAAGCACAGCCAGCTAGAGAAAAAAAAAATGTTATGGAGACTACATGATAAACTTAAAACAGTAACACTTTCACCAAAAGAAGGAGCAATAGACACAAGTTCAATACTAGGGATGCCTGAATGTGAACCTCATTTGAAGTGCTGTGTGTATTAGCTGGTCCTAGGCTTCTAAGCTATGAATTAATTACAATTTGAAGAAAGTTAACTCTACTAGCAAGCAGCATTTCTGTTTTCCATCCGTCTTTGAGAACATGAACAAGCAGCTACGGTTGTTCTCTTCAGTCCGATGTATAAACTTACGTTTTCCAAGGACTCCACGACAGAAGCATCATATCACTTCAGAAAAGACTGAAACCCCCTTTTAGACCGAAAAAAACCCAAACCCAACAAAACAAAAAAACCAACAAAGCAGCAACAAACCCATCTACACACCTCTTCAGTTTAAATGTGTTATCACTCCCTTAGTATAATGTGAAAAATCACAGAATCACAGAATGGTAGCGGTTGGAAGGGACCTGTGTGGGTCATCTAGTCCAACCCTCCTGCTGAAGCAGGGTCACCTACAGCAGGCTGCACAGGATCTTGTCCAGGCGGGTCTTGAATATCTCCAGAGAAGGAGACTCCATAACCTCCCTGGGCAGCCTGTTACAGCACTCCGTCACCCTCAGAGGGAAGAAGTTCCTCCTCATGTTCAGACAGAACTTCCTATGCTTCATTTTGTGCCCATTGCCCCTTGCCCTGTCGCTGGTCATCACTGGAAAGAGTTTGGCCCCATCCTCCTGACACCCACCCTTCAGATATTTATAAACATTTATAAGGTCCCCTCGCAGCCTTCTCTTCTTCAGGCTGAACAAGCCCAGCTCCCTCAGCCTCTCCTCATAGGAGAGATGCTCCGGTCCCCTCATCATCCTTGTAGCCCTCCACTGGACTCTCTCCAGTAGCTCCTCATCTTTCTTGAAGTGGGGAGCCCAGAACTGGGTGCAGTACTCCAGATGGGGCCTCACTAGGGCAGTGTAGAGGGGAAGGAGAACATCCCTCGACCTGCTGGCCACACTCCTCTTGATGCATCCCAGAATGCCATTGGCCTTCTTGGCAGCCAGGGCACACTGCTGGCCCATGGTCAACCTGTTGTCCACCAGCACTCCCAGGTCCCTCTCCGCAGAACTGCTCTCCAGCAGGTCTGCCCCAAGCCTGTACTGATGCATGGGGTTGTTCCTCCCCAGGTGCAGGACCCTGCATTTGCCTTTGTTGAACCTCATCAGGTTCCTCTGTGCCCAGCTCTCCAGCCTGTCCAGGTCACGCTGAATGGCAGCACAGCCTTCTGGTGTATCTACCACTCCTCCCAGTATTGTGTCATCAGCAAACTTGCTGAGGGTACATTCTAACTCTTCATCCAGATCCAATTCCTTCCATTACTCATAATACAAAATCCTGGCTGCTATCCTGTTTAACACTGTTTTCAAGAAACTGAACAATTTTTTGATTTGTATAAAGTCTGCAAATTCCAGCTCCGCAATCCTGCTCTTAGTCCACAGTCAGGCAATATTATCACGACTGATAAACCAAATAGTAAAAGGCAAACCTTCTGTCGGGACAACAGTTTAAACATGCACAAGGATCACACAGATTTACTTGGGGAGATGAGGCCTCATGATCAATACATAGTGCAGCACATGCAGCCCTACTTCAGGGGAGATCATTGCATCCTTGCATCTACTTTGGCTCATTCTTCCAGCTAGGGCCGCACCTGCTTGCTGCAGTGTCTTTGTTATAAGATTTATAATCTGAACAAATTGACAGATTCAGACAGAAAAATAACATTGGGATGTTCTAGGGAAAAGATGCAAATCAAAGTAAGACTAGTTTTGGATGTTGCCTACACCACGGACTTAAGGACTGGAATTAGGTAGCCTAACCTAAGTCGCCAAATTTAAAATATGATTACTAACTAACATGTAATAGGTTACGATACCAGGGAGATCAAGCTAGGTCATTTAGTGTTCCCTTCCAGTCTGAAGCTCTACGCAGCTACACAGCTGGTTACCTAAATGGCATTGATGGCTAAGGGAACATGAAGTAGGCCAGTTCTATAGAGCTGCAGACAAAACGTCTTGTAGCATGCCAAAAACCGTGGTTGGGATACCCACTAGAATAAATGAAATTAAAGTATCCCAGCAATCAATCTTTTCTGCTTCAGGCTTGGTAGATACTAAAACACATTATACTGGAACATTACCTAATCATAACATCCTTCCTGTTGCATATTTGCCAAATCTTCTTCTGGAAACATCCACTCCTCCCACTCTATCCACTAAATGTGGGGAGAGACAGAAGTGATCTTTCATCTTACACAGGTTGGACAGGTGCTGCCTCACGCAGAGTCTGCCAGAGACTATCCTTACGTTTAACAATCTAAATAATACAAGTACCAAATGACCAAGGTTTTTTGTTACGTAGAAAAAAGACTGCATAAAAACTATTCAGTCACAGGGTAAGGTTGCAGGAAACAGAACACACAGTCATAATGTCCATTTAAAATCTGTGGCATAAAGCATCAGTAGAAAAACCCTATACTTACCATATATGAGATCAAATTTTCCCAAACAGAATTACTGGTAAAATTGAGGTCCAATAATATTTTTACTTTTACATTAATGTGTAATCTCAGGTTTTATTTTCTATACTTCTGTTTTCTGAGTCTAACAACTAAAATATTTGTGTTTCCATTTAAAGTGGTCTATGCTTAATTCTGACCTATCTGAAAAAAAATAATTCCCCAGAACTAGAGAGTAAAAGTGTGAAATATTGTCAGTCAACTAAACCATAATTCAAATAAAATACATTTAGAAAAATCTTAGATTTCATTTCATTATGTGTGACACAATGAACCTTTAGGCTTTAAAACACAGGATTTTTTTTTTTTTTTGTGGAATTGCTACCTTAACAACATTTCATCTTACCCTAAAAAGAGTACTCTCACTAATACTGAGGAACCACAAACAAAACACACCCTGTATTAGCAAGAGAAATGATTTCACAATTCACTGGACACTATGAACTAAACTATTATAAACTACACATCACACAATCTCTAAGCTCTCTCCAGACTCTATGAAACTTATGATACCTACTGGATGGAAACCAGACACATCCCATTTAACATTGTTATCCATGGCCTGTTAGAGGTTAGGAACTGCTTTTTCACCAGATTTCATGACAACACCAATACCACTGGTGTACTCGAGGACACAGCTGCTACTCAGAGACCTAAACATGCTGGGGGAATGGGCCAAGAGGAACCTCAATGAATTTGACAAGGGCAATTACCAAATCCTGCCCCTGCGACAGACTAACCCTCTGCACCAGTACCAGCTAAGGAGTAGCTCTACCAGAAAGGCCCTGAGGCTATGAGATGGGCTGAGCCAGCAGCCTGCCCTGGCAGCAGAGATGGCCAGTAGTATCCTTGTCTGGATCAAGGTGGTAGATCAAGGGAAGGGACTATCCCCTGCAATTGTCATTAAATAACACAGAAAACTGCATTCTTGTATTGAGGGATCAAAAACTACAAGAGGTTGAGCAACTGGAGCAAGTTCATCAGCGAGGGGGGAGGCTGAGGGACCGGGACTCGCTCTGCCTTGGGAAGAGACAGCCTGGGGGGCTGGCAGTGACCCAGCAGCCTCCCAGGGCCTGTGGGAAGACCCTGCATTGCCAGGGTCCTCCATGGTGCATGACAGGAGCACAAGAGACAGCAGACATAAGCTGAAACACGGAAGGTTCAGACTGGTTATAAGCAGAAACTTCCTCCACAGGAAGGCAGGGTGCAGGCTGCCCAGAAAGCCTGTACAATTGCAATCCTTGCAGGCTTTCAGGACCTAACCGGATCAAGGCCTGAGCAACCCGGTCTGACCTTGCAGATGACCCTGCTTCGAGAGCAGTAGGATGGATCAGAAACCTCCCAAGGTCCCTGCCAACTGGAATTATCCTATCCCTATCCTGTGCTAGAATTTTAGAAATGGCATGTATAAAAGATCTTTTTCTAAACTGAATATGACCTGTCCATCAACTTGCAGTTCAGTCTCTTGCAATACCTGTGAAGTATGACATTCTAAGTATGAGTAAATACAGTAATTTCTTACGTAGGAGTATTAAACTGAAATCACTAACTGAATAAGGTGACATGCTCTCCAAGTTAGTCTCATTGAAGTGGTGAAAAATAACAGCATTTCTTCAAAATGGATCACGAACAAGAATTATTTACTTGTGTCCTTTTTATAGTCTCCGAATCCATATTTTAAAAAAATAAAATCTTAAGTATTTGCAAATAAATATAACCAGGCCAACTTAAACTTCAGATTTCCCAAACCTTAAAATCAATTAAAGTATTTTTTTTGTAATTAAAGAGATTACAGTAGAAACATCTGCTTCAACTGGATGTTTTCCAAAGTATTTACAATTCAAATTTGGCTGAATTATTTAAAAAAAATGTAGAAATAATAAAATTAAGAAACCCAAACCAGTAATCACAGGAGAACATGACCAAGGCAAATGAAAAACTAATCTAACTACAAGACAGCACCAGCTGTTGAAATAACATCTTCAGCTGATGTCTGACGTTCAAAACTGTCAGCTGCCCTTTCCAGAGAAAAATTAAGTATTTCTTCAAAGTCTCCAAGAGCAGAAAGAGATAAAGTTATAAGGTGGAATGTACGCCATTATCATATTTCAAAAGTATTGAGAGGGCAGATAATCCCCTTTCAGATGGACTCCTCTGTCCCCATTACTTTGTAATATCACATCAACTTAAACACTGGAAGGAACTGAAGGAAGTAACCCCATCTCTCGTTATATTTCCCATATCACTTCTTTCTGTTCCTATACCACCTACCGGCCTAATGCTGGCTTCTGGACTGTGGAAGGGATCCAAACACAAAATAACCTAGCAAAATGATTAGTTTTAATCTACAATTTCCTAAGCCCCATGTCACCACAAATACACTTTTTCCAGCCTCACTGTCAGAGCAGTAACCAAAAATTGTCCAGAAAAAAACCAAACTGCACTTTGATTAAGAAAAAGATTATGTTTTTCTGAGTGTAGTAAAAAAAAAAGCTTTATAGGTAAAAATTTGCAAGACTTCATGTTATACTTGAACTCAGTATATATTTGGATGGCATTTGGTCTTCCAATTAATACAAAAAAACAAGAAACAGGTGGGTTTGGTTTGGGGTAGTTTTTTTGGGTTTTTTAACACGTTTAAACCAAAGAATATCTACAAAGTAGTAAACCTTCTCATCCAACATTCGATGCTCAAATATTTCAGTCATCATGCTTATACAGTCTCACAGATCTAAAACAAGCATCTTGAAATCAAAGAAACTACTCAAACAGCAATGATAGGTTTGAAGACCTCCAGAGAAATACTCAAGCCATAGTGAAGAACTGTGCAGGTAACCATGCAGTTAACCTCAACACAGACAGAAACACATTCTTCAGAGAGTAAATTATACCACAACACTACAATATCAGCCAAGAAACAAATAAATATGCAACAACTTCATATAAGATAATTTTTCTTCAGGACAAGGCTGCTAGATTTTAAACTTCAATATAACTAAAACCTAAACCCTGTACCAATGTCAAATACGCATCTAAACGTGGCTCAGGAGCAACAAGAGACATACATAAGTCATAGTTACATAGTTGCAGTAGTAGTACATTTGAAGGTCTGAAATAAATATGATCTCTAGCTCTCACTACAGAAACAGAGCAGTCTGTACTACTGCATGCCTCCATGCACATTCTGAATTGTACTACTGCATGCCTCCATGCACATTCTGAATTGTACAAGAGTTTACTACATATGTACTGAAATACCCATTATTAAAGACGGAAGTTAAATAAACTTAGAGAAATGCATATATGAAATTATTTATATGTATATAGCCATATAAAGAACAAGTACAACTTCATTGAGCACTAACTGTACAAAGAGTTTACACATTAGCCGAAACAGTGACAACCATTGCCTTAAACCTAAAGGGTTTGTACAGCAAAAATATTTGGTAATAATAATAAATTTTTTTCAGCACCCCCATCTCTGATTATGGGGAAAAAAAAAAAAAAAGCATATTTCCTTGAGACAGGATTTCTCTACAGTTGTAAGAAGGAAGAAAAGAGGGCAGGTGATAGTAAAAAGGAGTTGATGATATAATAAATTGAGTTATTTGCATCTTAGTGCATAATAAAAGAAGTTATTCTTTCATTTTTCTACTGAAGTTTTCTGACCCTTTCCTTGGCCTTTTATCAGAACTTCAGAATTTAGTTTGGTGAATGACTGGTAGCAACACTATTTGCTGTTGTTCTGCTGGCCACAGAATCCTTACTAATTGGTACAGATTAACTTCTAGTAGCAGAGACAGCAATGAAAAGAGAAGCTTTATGACTACATGTGGAAGAAAAACAAGTGAATAAAAGTATGCCTGCTATTCCAAGTAATCCATTTTAAGTAATCCAACTTAAAGTTGGACAAAGACCTAATGAGAAAGGGATGTGAATTGCAATAGGTAACTAAGCACTCAATATCAGAACTGTTTTGGTGACAGACTAGTTTTTACAAATAGAAACAGACCTTCCTTAAAGTTGCAGTGAGTTTTAATGCTATCTCATATTTCCTTTAAAAATATTTCTCTTCAGAATACTTATGTTTATTCCCAGTTTATGATTTATTCATTTCCTCCATTTCTGGCAAAACACCATTTCATATAACAGAATTTTCATAAAAACAAAGTGAATTTTCCTTTTTTTTTTTTTTTACTCTTGTAGTTAATTCCTATGGAAGTTTTCTGACATGCTTCCAAATTTCATTCTCTTCAAAAAGATCAACAATGAGCTAAACATAAAACTCAATTTCTGAAGACAACTACCTTAACAATGGTACTGTCATAAGGTTGCAATAAACTACACTGGTTTATTACCTTTAAGGACAACATAAGTAGCTTGCTCTGTTTACAAGAAAAGATTAAGCTATTTTTAGCTTGCAATCCCACAAACTTAAACCTGGATATTCTGTTAGTAGCATTCTTCATAATTCGTGACAGAAAGTTCTTACAGAAAAACTACTTTCCTGCTGCTGCCTGTGAAACCTCACTCTACAGTGAGCTTCTTCAAACACAACTCAACAGGCACGCCAGTGATGCTCACATTCAACTGTTACCAGACATAAAAAGCTGTTTACACAGACACAGCTTTTAGCTGGCAGAGAGAGCAGTATCACAGAAGCAGCCAGGGAAGAATCTTGGTACCAAGACGAAATAGCAGATCCTTCCTGAAATGAAGCAGACCTACTGAGGCAAAAGTTTTATCAAGTTAAACACTAAAACTATAGGAAACAGGTAAAAAGGAACATCATCTTCCAATTTATATATCTTCCATAGCTTTTTTTCTATGTTAATTCAATTACTGATATGTTTGTGCATCTAAGCTGCTTAAAGCAGCATACTTACATGTTTTAAGCAGCAGCAACTTTCTATTTGCACCTGTATGCTCTCTCTAGCATTTTCTGAGCGCGCACCAATCATGACACAGAACCCAAGCTTTTTTAATTACTGCACAATACAGAAAGTTATTCTCTTTTACTAACTATGCATTACCGAATTTACTACAAATTTAACAGTGAAGCATATAATAGATTCTTGTAAGCAGATGCGAGTGATCTATTTGCTCTGACAGCATGAGCTCTGCCCACTGAACATGTGGACAACAATGAACCCAAAGCTGTAATTCTTGCTGAAAGATAGGATGCATCAGCTTGAACAAGCATTGCTTACAGTTGACTTGAACAGAGAGCCCCTGTCTCATGTCTGCCCATAATATATCATTTAACTACATTATACAATACCGTATCATGTACAGAACAGAATAATTCAATTTATGTAGCACTGCTTAAAAAAACCAGTACTTACATAACAGATACTATCCATTAAAAGTACTAGTGATGAGTCTCAAGATAGTGAAACCCTTGCCAGCACCTTTATAAAAAAAGGAAAACAGTCCTTGCACCATACTGTTAGAATGCACCTAGGTAAGGCTGGAGGTATTATCTCCAGTGTCGGGTGTATCGGTGTCTCTGCTGAACCCATTATTCTCACTACTTGGCTAACAGGACTCCACGAATCACACGTTCCTGCTTCTGCTTTTCCCACATCAGGTGGGCATGCTTCACCAATGCCTAGCACCTTTTCTGTAGCTACTAATCTTGTCAGAGGTGTCATGCAAGGCTTAAAAAAGCTAAACCAGAAATAAAATCCCATAAAATTTACATCTAGAATATTATTGTCTTACTTCACCAAATTATCAGAAGAGCCTTTTTATTTATGTAACAACCACAAGCTGCAAAAATAGACAATGAAATGAAGAAAAATGAGAGACTGAAATTAACTCCTTGAAAATATGGGTATATGATACAGTTTTGGTTAAATTTCTAATGAGAATATGTTAATTTATAACAATGCTAAAGCTAGTAGAGGATCTGCATACCAGGCTGCCATAGCAAGAATAGAAATGTGTAAGCTTCAGTATCTGCAGCTTGCCAGAGAGAAACTAAGGAAGAGAGACTAATTAGATCACAGGACACAGAATACTATGCCACTACTGCTTATTTGCAATATGTACCACATCATTATTTAAGAGAGATGGAAAAAATACCACCTGCTACTCAGTGTATCTTCCTTGATAACTAGAAGAAACAATCTCTAATACCGATTCAGTTACTTGAAATCTTAACTCTTAAATCTATGAAATTCCCCAACCTCACTGTCAGGGAGCAGCAAGACCAGGGCTACTCCACAAGCACGGAGACACAGGTGACCCCAGCACAAATGGTGCCCCCCCAGCAGAGCGCTGCCCCAAAGTACCTCAGCAGGTTGAGCAGAGCCACAAGCTGACAGCAGCCGGTCTCCCCAACAGCTCCAAGAAGTAAGTAAAGGAACAAGCCAACATCAATCCAGGAGAACCCACTGACAACTCAGGAGCAGCCAGAAGCAGAACTGTAGACAGCCACACTCAGGGCTGGATCAGGTGCCTGGCCCGAGCTGAAATACAGGTCCAGGGCCCATGGGAGAGGGTGTGGGCCTGGGTCCCAGGTGATGCTGGTCAGGACAATTAATGCCTATTAGTGCCTTCGGGCACTTTTATGTGCACTTCCGTGCATTTTTTGTTCCACTCATCACAAAATGGAAAGTCAGTTTTCACAAAATTTGTTAAAATCGGTACTTTTCTGTCCCACGGGGTTTAATTCATTTTGGAATAAAGTGCCATTTAAATACCCGAACAAACATTAAGCAGATGAACTACAAAGCTTAGCACTGAAAAAAATGTTTTACATCCATATTTCATAGTCTTATAATAACAATATTCATGGCTTTTATGGATGTTACACTTATTTTCAACGAGCACAACATAAAAACTAAGGACATTTGTCCAAAAAAAAGCTGAAAGGAAGCTCAAAAGAGTTCATCTTTGCAGACAGTATAGAGAAAAAGACAAACAAACAAAATGAAAAGTCAAAAAAATTAATATAATTTACCAAAGATGATTCGAGAATGCACAAAAAGATGCTTGGCAGCAGGGTACACTCAGTAACAGAATCAAGTCAGTCTCCAAAATAGCACAAATGAGAAAAAGCAAGCATCATAAAGTTTGGTGGGTTAAAGGTAAGAACTCAGTGAGACAGACCAAAGAACATCTGTGGCATAAATTATAAAAATTAACAGTAAATCCTTTTCCAATCAAAATGGGAGCAGGAAACGTGCCAGGAAGTATGTAGCACGTTCTCAAGAGCAACGTATGTGCAGAGGGTAAGTCATTAGCTGTCATTAGGGAAAGGAGCTTCCCTTGCTGAAGGTCTGCTTCACGAGGGACTCAGAGAGCTGGGCTCAAACTTCCACAGAGAAGAATGTGAAACAAATACACAAAGTGAACATTAAGAAATGAGCAGGACCAGACAGTTTCCATGCAAGAGCTCTAAATGCACTCAAGGATAAAATAGCTGAACTACTACCTACAGTGTACATGGCTACATCCAATTCTAAAACCTTTTTTGAATATTCTATAAAAACTTGCAGCTTTGCAAACTCAATGTATTTATTAAGCAAATTAGTAGAAACTGCAAATTAGTAGAACAAGTTAGCAGGCTTGAGGATTGAACTGACATTCTGTATAAGAATCATTGTGGCTTTTGTAAAGGGGACTAAGCGGACTGATACCTCACAAAGCTATTGGAGTCTCATCAAAGTGTCAAAAAGCCCGGACAGGAGTCTACTCTGAAATGCAAAAGGCTTTCAACAACGCCCCTTCCAAAAGTGCTTAAAGAAACAAACCTGCCACAAGGCATGAGGAAACAACTGGCTAATGCATGGGTCAGTAGCACATGGTCATAATTTACAGAACAGAGAAGTCACTGGTGGAGTTCTGCAAAGATTGGTACTGAAATCACAGATGTTCAATTAAGTGCTCCAAATATCAACTAGATGGTCCATTATCGAATTATCTCAGAGAATAGACAAATAGGAAAGTAACCAAGCTTGCTGATAATATTTAAGATATTGAAGATGACAAAGGTAAAATGACTGGATGAGACCAAACACCTAATTAAAGATGAAAAATCTCCTGTAACACAGGAAGTATCTCAATCATAGTTTATTGGAGACTGGGATAATATTCCAGGGAACTTCCATCAAAGATCTTCACCTTGCTCTTACTTTCTTACTTTCTTTTGGTATCTTTTGGACTACTGTTGTGGGCACAACCAGTCTTACATTCTGTGGAAAAAACACCTACAGATTATGACTACGATTTCACATCAGCTGGAGCAGCGAGAATTGCCAGTGACTAACCATTAAGAACCATGTATGCTGTTTCAACAAAAGATATATGTGGAGTCCTGGCTGGACGAAAGGGGACATAGCTTGGTGCCGTTGAGCAATCCAGGTTCCGATCCGGAGGTGAGCCCTGAGAGCGGCGGACACGGAACCCTGTTGGGAAGGTAGAGCGACGAGCTCGGGACACTGGAGCAGGGGGACTGTCACGTTGCCGTTTCCTGCCGCACCGTCACTTCCCACCACGCTGTCGTTTCCTGCCACAGCACTGCTTCCGCATCGAGATGCAGCTCTGCTCCAGTCACAGCGAGTTGCAGTAGTTTTGCCTATATATGGTTAGGGGTCTAACCAATCAGATGCTGTAATTGCTTTGCTATATAAACCTTGTTTTGCTGACTAACAAAGGTTGAACGATCAATACTCATATTGGGGTGACATCGTTACAACGGATCCGTAACCCACGCCAACAGATACATCTAAAAAGAGGCAGAGGGAAGACTCACATTGGTGAGGCAGGCACCTAACTGCCCCAAGACTCTGCTTTTGCATCTCATCATTTGGCTATTTATCCAACGCACTTCGATTCAATTTAAACTATATACTAGCAGAGAGGTCACATTAGAATAATGGAGACAGCTGTTACGGCCACTATATTTACAAAACTGTCTCTGCTATTTGAATTTGTGGCAAGTTCCGCACTGTGAAGATGACTGCTTCTGTGTTGCTTGAACTGTCTGTGATAACAGCCTTGTTCTGATCTCTGCAAAGTCAGCACATCATGAACTTTCCATTTTAAAGCAGGTATTTTTCTCCTCCATTGGTCACTTACAGTAGGTAATTGCAGCACTCATTTCACTGTGCTATACCTTAAGCCTGTTGGAGAAGCCTAAAGCTACTAAATTAGGTAGCGGACTACTTTTTAAGAATCATATTTAGCCAAGAACATATGAATGTTCTGATCAACACCTTGGACCCTCAAGGAAGCCTCAACCATCCATTTAAAAAACCCACAAACCTTTAAGTTGGTTTGGATCTCCCTTCCAACATGATATATTCCTTGTTGTGCAATACTTCACAGCTGGCACACTAAACATACATTTAAAAATACCTTCCTATCTATGAAGTGGAAACAATAGTTGTTAAAAAAAAAAAAAAAAAAAGGGTTCCATTGCTTGTTAAGGGAACAGCAGCTCCATATGCCCAATTCTCACATTGTGCAAAATAGCAGGCACTGTAACACAGAGTTAATAGAATGTGTGGATAAATATGAATTATACTGGAAGAGCAAACATGGCTTTTTGGAAGAAAAGCCTGGAAACATACTGCAGTTCTGTGAGGAACAACAAGCACACAGTTAATAATGTTGAATCTAAGGAATTTACAAAGATTTCCAAAAGGCTTTCAAAAGAAAGCCAAAATCATTCACTATGGTTTTTGGGTTTGTTTTGTTTTAAAAGGAAATCAGGCAACCACCTGAGATAACAAGAAAGGCATAAACTGTAGATTGTAAATCCTTGCAATTGATTTCAAAATATGTAAAAAAGGTCAATCAGAAGCAGTCAACATGGATTTACAAAAAGCAAATCATGCTCGACTAACCTAATTTCCCCCTGTGACAAAATGACTGCCTTTGCAGTTAAGGGAAGTGCAGTGAATGCAGTATACATCGACTTTTGGAAAGCTTTCGACCATCTCACACAGCATTCAGATTTGAAAGCTGAGGAAGGCTTCCAGTTGACAAGTAAAAACACTGAATTAAGTGACTTACAGGAGATCTCTCTGGCATTATGAATAAAACACAGAGGCATGGGAAGTATTCCGTGCTGTTTGAACAATGCATTTATTACACTAGACATAACATAAAAACATTCTGAACTTTAAATATATATTGTAAAGAAGCACAGTGGCTCGCTGGCAAAAAGCACATACATGACAAAGAAAAGCAATCTAATTCAGGAATTAGATTAACAGTCATTATTATCTCTCGTCTAAAATCCTTCTTTTCATGTATTAGCAGGATCTGATTAGGAAAGCTACATTAAATGGAGGTAGTTCAGTGAACCCCAGTTTGGTGGGGTTTTTCTGTTTGGTTGTTTGTTTGAAGCGTTTCCTAATTCTCTAGAGTTAAGCAACAACATGGCTGGTTGGTTCCCTCTGACAATTTGCATGAACCAAGGAAGTGTCAGTAAGAATCGTGGCTAGCAAGCCAACTACATCAGTCAGCCAGCAATCTGATAACCGATCTTTAAGAAAGGTTAAAAACAACACATCAGGAAGGCATATTTATCAAAACAAAGAATTTTGACAGATCTGAAATATATTTGCTTTTGAGAATTTGTGTCTTGGGCATTTCCATCCAAAAAATAAAACCAACACTTTCTTGGGGGGGGGGGGGGGGGGAGAGGAAGTAAGCTTTGGCTAGGTCTCTAATCAGATTACTTAGCAGAAAAAACACTGTATCTGATGTCTTCCACCTCCTACTTCACCACCCTCAAAAAGGAAGTTAGACAGGAATATACTAGTATCCCCAGAAATTATCTGTACTACTTGCCCAGAAGTCCCTCTGAAGCTCCATTTCAAGCACCTTCATTGATCCCAATTGTCTAAACAAACTGGTGTACTGGTGTCTGATAGCCAATTCCCCCATGTCATCCTTCTCAGTTGTTCTACTTTGTTTTTGTGTAAGTTAATTGTTTACACACAATATTGGTCTTTTGTGCTATTAAACACAGTTCCTACTTTCATAGCTAAATAGTGTTATTCTAAGGCAGTGCCAAGAAGCTACAGTATGCTATTCAGTAAAATTAGAACAAACAGGAAAATTTGTCATCACATAAAATGCAGAACTAATTCATTTTTCATGACTGGAAAAATGTAATTATAGAGCATTTCTAATATAAAAGACTTTACCGCATAAACTTAACACGCATTTTGCAAGTTACAACTAATTAAAAAAATGTTTAAAAAGTGAATGGTTTTAGAATGTTGTATGAATTAAAGATGTGAGAAGAGTGACAGAATAGTCATTCATACTTATTTTTCATCAGCCTACTGGGATACAAAGATAGCGTTTGTTAGGTTTCTGAATATATCAAGATCAAATGGAATTGCATCACATAAATGACAAAACAAATGTAATTCTAAAGCCATTTCAGTAAATTACTGAAAGTCACCAGTATGAATACCTAACAAGACTAGAGTTAAGATTCAGTTAAATTATCTGAATTGAAACATAAAATACTTACTGACAATTAAATAGTCTTTGCTGAAAAAAATAAGAAACAGAACAATAATGAAAATATCCTTTAATCAGCCCTGTGGGTTTGGTTCAGAAGCCCATTGACTGCTTCTTTTATCCAAATGCCTTGGCTAGAGAGGGGTTTTTTGTAATCAGCAGTCTAACAGACTCAATATGGTAAGAAGAAGAAGAATAATTCCTAAAGATGGTGAATTTCTTTCTCTCTAAGGAAGTTCATATAAACTCTTCTTTCTCCCTCATTTAAGCAGTTTCAGCTCAATATCTTTCCACTGTGCCCAAACCAGGGTGGACAGCTAACCTGTACAGAATGCAGGTATGGAACTGTGAAGAATATCACAGAAAAGAAATCTCATTTAAAACTGTTTTGTTATTTTTATGTTGCTAGTGCCTATTAAACAATACCTCTATAAGCAAATTTATTAAAACTATTATATTCAGAAGAGTTAATCATACAGCAACATAAGGCTGCAATATTCACTTTCGTGGTCAGCAGAAAAGGATTATACTCTTAGGGAAGGCTATACGCAGAATTAATTTGTTTTTCACAACACATCCCAGCTGTGCACTGAATTTTCAAATGCCATTCAGAACTGCCAATATCATCATTTCTAGTTTCTCTTGCTGTTTATCTCATTGTACTAGTATTATATAAGGTTTGCACTAAACTGAGCCAATTCTTTATTCTAGCAGCGATGAGTAATTATGCCACTTCACTTGGCAGGTATTAGCTTTTTCAGAAAAAAAAATCTGGGGACCATATAATTTTGAGAAAACTATGAAGACAGGCCAAAAAACTACAGAAGTTATGAAGAACTTTATAATTTCAAACAAAAGAAGACTGTTAAAACCTGCAAAAGCCATCTTTAATAGAGTCAGATAAACTACGGAACTTCAGAGCAATGATACTCAGCATTTACACTGCAATTACGTAAGTCTGGAGTCCAACTCAACAGTAATGCATAGAGCATTCACAGAAAAGAGCAATTTAAGAGAAGAGGATGCAATTTAAACATACTGAGCAGGAAAACACGTAAGTTGGATGACAGCAAACACTTCATTTTATTCCACACCTCTCACCTCTCAGAGGTTTAAGCATCTAACTTAAGAATCTAACATTGTCAGATAAACAGGTCTGAAAATTTGCTATCACTAGAAATTGAATTGTAAAATGAGGAACCTTCTTGTCTTTCAGAAGACTGTCAGGGAACACAGAAGGGAACAGGGTATTGCTGATCCACTACGACTGAAGTAGGATGCATAGAATCTGAAAAGCGCAGTGGTTTGAATAATCACTCAAAAAATGGTAAAGTACAGACTCACTACGCAGCCAGAAGAGTTTTAATCCATCCTGTCTCACCAACGGAATACTGAGCTTTTTTAGCAAGTGAAATAAGTTAGTTTACTTCACGCTCTTCCTATCAGAATTGTAATATTGCGTAGCAAACACTTTACAACCAGATGGACTAAAGAGGGAATTCATGAAGCAGTATTCTCCAAGCCCTCTGGTCGGAGCACTTCTCTGAGACTGGTAACATCCATCTATCAATCAGCCACTGAAGACCTAGGTGGGAGTATGTTCTCTGATTTGGCATGAAAGAGATGCTAAGATATTCAAGTGGTGGTCCTTTTTTATGCATGATGAGATCTCTTGGAAGGTTATTTAGTACATGCTGATTTTCTTCTATACCTAGACTCCTAGACAAGTAACTAGAGATCATCCTTCAGACATCTTACTTCCTGCACCAGTGTTGTTCTAGGAATCTGGGCTTTAGTTTCTTGCCCAGATAGAGAAGACCAAATTTATACTCATAATTTCCTGATGGTTTTCATCTTCCAAGAAAGATATTTACCCAACCCAGACAGTCAAGAATTTCTATAATATCACACAGTGAGACATCAAAAGATGTTGGCTATAATCTTCCCCTCTACATTAACTTTTTAGAGAAATAGTAGTAAATAGGGTTTATAATAGTGTCTTAGCATTCATACACATTACAAAGAGAAAAGACTTATTATGACAGTAAACTATCTGTCTCCAAAGCCAAATGAAAGTGCAATGCAGAAAATATACCAAAAAATGCAAATTCCTTTTTTGCCTTATGAAGATCCACAACTTTTAAAACTCAGTTGCCCTCTATCAAACTAAATATTCTGTTACTGCACTCCAGATTTTTTTCTCCTTCATGTCAATTCAGCAATAAATTCAAAATATAGGAAGAAAAAAAACCCAAAGGAACCAACAAAAGAAAGATACGTAAGAGCCACTTTATTTTAGAACTAACTACCAAGTGTAAGTAGCAAGGAGGTGTGCAGCTGGGTGTCCCCTGTCCCATCCCGTCCCCCCTCCTCTTGTTCTTTCTAAAATACAGATCATTAGGAAAGATGAATTGCCATTAAAATCACTAATTAAGGAAATTTAACACTCAAACAAAGCTTTGGATTTAACTTTTTTTAATGCACATTAGGAATACAGACTATATGGATACTAACACACCAAACTACAGTTCTTACGTCTCTGTAAGAACAAGAAATATCTTTATGATCCATTACGTAACATTCACTTTTTGTAGCTAAGGCATGTTAGTTTCTTTCAGACAAGAATGTGAAAAATATAATGTAAATTATATTCCATTGTGGAAAGACAAATTAGTATCTCCTTTTACACAGCTGTAATATGCTGCTTTTTCAATATTCATTCTTAAATAGAGCTAGTTATTTTCTAAGGGCATTCTGGAAAATGCTAAGCACTATCAAAATGTCTCAGAGGTGATTAACCTTTTATAAAACCAGAAATTTCAGGACACACTACCCAGGGAGGTTAGCTTCCCCTGCCTGCAACTTCAGGACAGACAGCCGTCATGTCAGCGACTACGTAACAGCTTGGGTGAGCAGGCAGGGAAGAGCCTTTCTGCGCCCAGGTTTCCGTGCCTCCTTTCACTGGAACATGGAGCCTGAACGCACTTTGGAGCACAGTCTCCAAGGAGAAATCTGAGAGTGCCTCTGCCCAAGAGCTCAGGAAAGTCCCCAGACGAAGCCTCGTCTAGGAAGGCTTCCAGCTCCTGGCTGAAGAACTGGGAGCTTTCTAGAGTGTAGATAACTATGAGCAAACTGCCTTAAAAATCTACAAACTCTTCAGTATATCACCTTTGTCTCATCTGCTGCACAACAGCTGTTCATTAAAATACTGATTGCTATTAGCAATGTGAAACAGGCAATAGGATGACGTTCCATCAGTGGTTTCTGATCTCCTACAGGTTTGGGGATTTGTATGGTTTTTGTTTGTTTGGGGTTTTTTCAGTATGTAGGTATTTTACATAGTATTTTTTCAATTATTGTTGGGCTTTTTTTATTCTAAAAGTAAACATGGAAAAAATTGGTTTACCTCAAATTGAAGAAACAAAATCAAAAAACTTTTTAAAACCAACATTTGTATTTTTTCCACAGATTTCCTGTGAATTAGAAATAAAGGTGCTAACCTGAAACCAGCAATCAACGCCTCTGATAAGACAGAGTTAAGTAGTTTAATATCAGTATTTCTTTTCATAGAAGAAAATCCTGAAATCTTTGCCTTTTCCCCCCACCTCCCAAGCTGAAGACAGGAAATTTTGTTCACCCCTTCTCTGACTGCACTCTCTGCACAAATAGTTTGGCACCCTGCTGCACCAGGACATGGAAACCTTTCCAGCCTGAGTGGAAACATGGACAGCATGTTATCCATAAAACCTGTCTGCATCCTAAATGACTCTCCGCCATGCTCTATCCAAGGGAGATTAATGAGACAAATTTCCTCTCTGTCTCATGCTCTGCATGTTTGTGTTCCATGCTGAAATCATGAAGAGCTTCAAGGCAGAATTAATAAAAATTGATTAAAACAAACTAGATTTCTATTTTTCTTCATTTGTGCCAGAAAAATATGTTAATACATTACATTAAATTTCATTAGTAAAAGGAACAATTTAGAGTGTATTAAATATCCTGATTATTATAATTTTTTCTTTTAATATCTTGCATTCTTAATTGAAGATGCAGATCAACTCTTTTTTTTTCCTAGTAATTCTAATAATAACTACACATTTTTTTAATACTCTTGGTACTGAAAGCATAAGGATAAGAGACTGGTAAGGAGTCTTCCTTTGGGAAGACTCAAAAAATTTAACTTTGCTCACTAAATGGCATAAGCGTTCAATCCACCAACTGAAAAGACGAAGTAATGAACACATACTACACAAAGATAAAAATCCAGAATCTTGGGAAAGGGAGAGAGGGAAGGAAAACAACAGTCATATTCCTAAGTTCGCAGAGCACAGAATTGCAGAGTTCAAGCTGAAGTGATGACTTATCCTTTCCGCAGCAGATTTGCGAAATCAGATCTATATCTGCTTTACTGCTTTCCCCAAGGACTCCAAACACCCAGCAGCAACTGGAAGGCGCAGTGGGGATTCTTTGCACATCTCCTTCTGACCGCAGGGATTCTCAAGAGCTCCAGTCCTGTTCTCAGGTCTTCTGACTTCATGGCCTCTAAAACAGGTACACTGTGTGAATAGGTATTTACAGCCATTCTTTTTTTAACGAGGCACTTTTTTTCCCCCAAGGACATTTTGGATTTTATTTAGCAAAAATTATCAAGTATCACAGGCATTCTAACTATTCCCAGAAACAGCTTTGTCAACTTCGTCATTTCAAAACAGGTCCCTTATGGCCCAAGAGTGAAATTCAGTAAATCACACTGCAGTATTGAAGCTGATCTACACGTTAGTGAGCACTTCAGCAATGAAGTATGACAGAATCACAGAATAGTCCAGGTTGGAAGGGACCTTTAAAGGTCAACCAGTTCACCCCCCCCAGCAATGAGCAGGGACATCTACAGATCAGGTTGGTCAGAGCCCCGTCCAATCTGACCTTGAATATTTCTAGGGATGGCGCATCTACCACCTCTCTGGGCAACCTGTGCCAGTGTTTCATCACCCTTGTTGTAAAATATTTCTTCCTTATATCCAGTCTAAATCTACCCTGCCTTAGTTTAAAACCATTACCCATTGTCCTATCATAGCAGGCCCTGCTGAAAAGTTTGTCCCCATATTTCTTATAAGCTCTCTTACAGCACTGAAAGGCCGCACTAAGGTCTCCCTCAAGCCTTCTCTTCTCCAGGCTGAACAAACCTGACTCTCTTAGCCTTTCCTCATAGCAGAGGTGCTCCATTGCTCTGAACATTTTTGTGGCCCTCCTCTGGACCTGCTCCAACAGGTCCACGTCTTTCATGTGCTGAGGTCTCCAGGGCCGGATGCAGGACTCCAGGTGGGGTCTCACCAGAGCGAAGTAGAGGGGCAGAATCCCCTCCCTCAGCCTGCTGGCCACACTTCTCTTGATGCAGCTCAGGATAAGGCTGGCCTTCTGGGTTGCGAGTACACATTGCCGAGTCATATCCAGCTTTTCATCCACCAGTACTGCCAAGTCGTTCTTTATGCCCTTTATACATGGATTTGACTAATTTTATTTCAATGTTTACATTTGTAATGTCAGAAAATATTTTACATTCTTCTCAGTATGAAAATACACACATAGTGTACTTTTATAAACATGTTAGCACTACTCTCATATTTAACATATCCATAACAGTTCACATGGAAAAACATTTGTCCTTTAATTCCCCACCCCCAGCACACTTCCAAATAATTCCAGCTGCACTGCTCTCCAATCCTATTTTCTCCAAGCTTGATGTTAATCTTAAATCCAAGATTATGTTTGTTTTCTATTTCAGGGCCCCAAAAGATAAACAAATTTCTTGCAAAAATGTACTCTTTGATAAAGGAACTAGCCAGAAGTAATATTAATAAATAAATTACAATTTCTATTTCACTTTAACAGTAGACACATCCAACCATTACAAGCATTCAAAATCTGAAAAAAACAGAAAACCCCAACAAAATTTAGTCCAACAACAGACCTATTTAGATATTCCATATACAAAACTTATTTGCTACAACATCAGACATATGCAGAAATAATAGCTTTCTTTCCATTTAGTTTCTAAAATGAACAGCCTTGGAGATGAAAACACACACTTGTCAGGATGATCTCCCGAGTGTGAATGCCAATTTTGCAGAACATAACTCTGTATGCACTAAAGATTATAAAACAGATTTTCAGGGTCAAGAGAGATTTCAGGGCAAAAAGCTACATTTACCTCATCTGAATAAGCAACAAAAAAATAGAATTCCATTAACAGCAAGAAGATCCACATTACATCTGTTTTCAGTAGACTTGACTAATCCAGACTCCATTTCTATAACCGGATATTCTCCATTTTATTGAAGAAATAAATGGCAGATTAGACAGAACCATGTTTAGATTTGCACTGCAACAGACAAGGAAAAAAAAGTTGGTCTAACTGCAGAAGTAGTAACTATGAAGTAAGGAAAACCACCAAGGAATTAAGTTGCTAGGATACTGAGCACTAATGTGAAATCAGATATAGGAATTAAAGTAAAACAATACTTTTAGGGTGTAAGAACAAAACCATTTCATTTATTAGTCTGAACTAAGTAATTAAATGGAACACTGAAAACAGAAGTAAGTGAAAGCAAGCAGTTCAAAATTCTACATAGTCAATTTGGTATGAAAAGCTTGAAAGGTCAATTGATACACCATTACGAAGACAGATACCAATTTGACAGCAACAAATTAGAGCCTATATTTTCACTTATACCATCAACATGATCCTCTGTTTAGTCAAATTTTAGTTTAAAAATTTTCATAATGTTACCGAGGAGCTAGTGGTAGCACAGAACAGTAAAACCCAAGTGCTCAAACCACAAAAGAAAAGCAAATAACAAAATCTGCTTGGCATCTACGTGCAAAATTACTGTACAACTCTTCCAGTAGAGCTGCACAGATAACAACAAAATAGACCACCAGAAGAATTCTGTAACAGGGAGAATTAAATTTTGCCCCTGCTTCACCAGAGTTTTAATCCCCTTTTATTTTCTAAATGAAAGTCAGCTTGGATCTCTAAATCAGTACTCAGATCTCACTCCATCTTATTCGGGTATATAAGAGTTTCCAAACTCTCCTTCTTTAACAGTACCAAACTAATATTCATTCAGCAATGAATTTGGATACAGCTATGAGGTGTAGAATGACTATGAGAACTCTCAGCAAATAACCAAAGTATCAATAGATGCAGTGCTATTCTACATAATACTTTTTATTTTCAACATATTTCACAATCTCAATCAGTCATTCTCAGAATACACCTTAAGACATAATTTCTGTTTCGTCTGGAAAAAAAAATTAGTATTTTCAAAATTAGGAAGTCCTCAAAAGCAAAGTGTCTTTGCTTCACTTCAGTTTTCGACTTTTATTTTTCTTCATTTGTATCTTGGCCTACACACTGGAAGTGAGAAATCTAACTATTTGGGAAGTGGATCAAAGAAGCTGGTTTCTATATGATACCTCAAGTAAACCTCAAAGTGTCCCTTTTAGTTAGCTTTTATATGTTCAAATACTATAGCTGTGTGAGAAGAAATTCGTCAGGAGTGAAACTAAGTACAAAAAAAAAAAAAGAACTATTACAAGTTTTAACTTCAGGATATAACTTCCTGCCTTGACTCTTCTAAGCAGTTTTTCTGGAAGACTTACTGACATACAGACACACCTTTTCACTCCAGTTTCACTACAATTTTGCCTTTAATGTACAAACAAAATTCCAGCTAACAAATTAGGTTTACCTCTTCCCTGACTTCATAAACAATGCAGCTCAATACGGCTGCATTTAAAAATAAATTCAAAGTATATTCTGATGCTCAAAATCTTCCACAAAGTAAGTTCAAGGTGAGAAATTGCTTTCCCTCCATGAAAATAATCTTTGGTCCACTGAAACAATAAAGTACCCACATGTAATAAAAGCTGGAAAACTTAAGAAAAAATAAACAAAGGGCTTACTTTACAATAAGATGTAATGATAGAAATCACTGCCATTCTATCAAAAGCCATGATACAGCAAAGCACACCTACATTATCACATCCCTCTTCAACAAAGTTGAAGACTGTTATGCCTTCCAAGTAAACCAAAACTGTCTAGGAGCTCAGCCACTGCATGGAAAACTCAGTTATTGGTCTACATTTTCTACAGTTGTTTCACCCATGCATCAAAACAATACACGTACCTCTATTTATGCTAACATACAGTATACACAAATCATTAAACCATTTCCCCTACAGACTACAAAGTTATAATATTCTACTTTGAAAACCCAGACATTTTCGTAATTAGAATCACAGATGAAAAAGACAACAATGAAGGTTATGTATCATAGTTGAGGTGTAGCATGCAGGCTACAGTATGGGCAAATAGCGACTACTGTTTGACTACACACATCTAGAGTTACACTTCATGCATCAAGTGCTAGCCTACAAAGGTTGGAAAAAGGTATTCGTACAACTCAAACTCTGGTAGTAATTTATTCAAACCTATTACGGTATACATTCTGATCTAAGCTTTTTCAGATACATAAGGTTTGTCTTTTTACTTAGCCAGGTATTTCATGATATATACACACCATACTTCCATAAAACAGACACGACCAGAAGACTGAGCTCAATTCTTTTTGGAAAAGGAAGAGAGGTGTAATTTTTTTTCCTTTACAAATCTCACTTCAAGGAAATGTTTTTTTAGAAGAGAAGGCTGGCCTGAAAGCATAGAAAAGTTGTTACATTATTATTTCAAATGCAAGCCAAAAAACTACATCGGTATCAAATTACGTAACCTTGATAAAATATATATTCTTAATGTAACTATTCACATGCTTAAAATCTTCCTTTCATCCACCTCTCCCATGTTCTAAACATAGATTGGGAACTGTCAGACATTATTAGGACCTTAAAGCTCCAATTCTTATGCTACTGAATTTTGGGAATTAAACCATTTTGTTATTTACAACTGCCGAAAAGCTCACCTTGGCACAATAACCCCAAAGGCATGCACTGAGAGTGGTGGGAGCATGTGACAGCCATCATCCGCATGCTTCACCTGTCCCTCTGTTGCAATCTCCCCTGAGGGCCTGATGAAATTCAGGGGTCCTGGGTAGTCAGAGGCAAGTGTGGCACAGGCACCTCAGCTCCCTGGGGACCTGCCACTAGCCAGAATGGATCAGGCTGAGGATCCTCAAGAGATCTACCACGTCACCTGTTTTAACCCTGAAAAAAAAAGTGCCCAAGAGAAGTCCCCAAAAGCAAGGGGGGTTTTGCATTGTTTTTGTGAATTTATCTGAAACTATATTTCATGAAAGGTTCTCAAAGATGAGTGTCAAAGGAGGAATCCAGTTTTATGAGATGTCTGCAGAAGGATTAGACAACAGACATGTTTTAAGTATTCACGGGAAACATCCCACTGTTCTAAGCAAATACTAAGGCAACTCAGAATAACACTTTCTGTGCACACATCTAGAAGAACAAAGAGAAACACACAGATAAGATTGTGTCACAATATTTTTCAGTTTAACACTGTGCTTGAAAATCTATGCTAACTGCACCTTTGCAGTAAAAAATGTGACAACGTGATTCCAATGGGTGGAAAATCAAGACAAGAAAAGAATAAAGAAAAACTTTATGACCAACAATTTTTTAAGTCATCCAGATGCTCATTAAATCAGTAGCTGCATTAAAAAAATATCCTGACTTCAAATGTTAATGTCTTTTGCCACACCAGTGAACTGACACCTATGAACAGAGTCTAGAAGTGCAGAAGATGAAGTGGTCTACTTAGAGGCATCAGAGCAGACTGCGCATTTAAATTAATTAACTTTGCAGCTCCTAAAAGCCACAGGCAAACTTGCCATCCCCCACCACATTACACAGCAAACACATGTTGTATACAGTTAGGAAAAAAAGAATATTCATTTTTCTACTTCTAAACAGAGAAAGCTGACAAAAAGCACACCAAACACAGGTACAGACACAGACAGACAAGAGATAAAGACAGCATGTTTCCCATGCACGATAATTTTATTATAATAGCTCTGTGTTTCTATCACCTTTGGTTGTATCTGTTAATATGTAACCACAATATTCTCCCTGTATCATCACATTTACTTTTACAAATATGGAGTATCTTCTTACATAAAACTACTCTGCTGTATCAATTTTACTGTGCAAAAAAATGTTGTTCTCAAAAAACAATTTGAGAGTTTTCAAACCAAGTAAACACTCTTCATCAAATTCAACACCAACATTAAAATCATACTGTTTCATAAATAAAACTCTCCAGGCCTTGCACTACAGTCCAATAATACGCTGGCACATGGAGCTGACAACAGATGCAGCAGAGGGGAGCACTGACATTTGCAGTGTCAAAATACCAGTCTGCTGTTGGGGTTGATGTAGCTTGAGAGTTAGCATGACTAGGCTGCTTAAGCAAAACAGTTATGCTAAACTGAACAGGCCGCTGGAAAGGGCAGTTATTCATAACAATTGAGAAAGTTCTGATAGTGCACATGATGTGGGTTAGCAAAAACAAGATGTGCTCAAGGACGTGGAGACAGTCTGTTGCTATTAGCGCTAGTGCATAGTTACCAATCATAAGGGAATATAGGGTGCGTGAACAGCGCGTGATTTATGTCTGTAGCCTATCCGAATAAGCGTGATCACGTGTACAGATATGGAAAAATGTATATAACCACGCAAGTGGAGCAATAAAATGAACTGACTGTGCATTGCATCAATGTGTGAGAGTCGTTCCTGTCCCTGCATGGATGCTGAAACTCGGCAGTCTGCAAGATCCAGCATGGGGAAGAAGAGACATACTGGCTTTCAGAGTTCCAGTCACCTGCAGCTAATCTGTGCAATTATTCTATTATTACTTGAGTGATAGCAAAAACTTTCCAACTTTATAAAAGTCATGGACCCACTGAATCCTCACGTCCTGAAACAAAATATTTTCCTTTATTTCTACAGAGGATCTTTACGATAGTAATTATCTGCACACAGGCATGCAAATGACTGATTCGGAGATTTTGACAACAGAACTTGGGAAGTTACTTTTCATTGTGTAAGGTCCAGTACTCTGAAAGAATAAACTCTCAGGGGAATCTACTACCCCTTCTTTCTCTCATTCACGTCACAAGTTCCCTACTCCCCAATATCCATTGTATTGCAAAAGCATCTATAATGCTGTACACATCTACTCCTTGCATGCAACAGCCTCCCTGTCCAATAACAGGCTCTGCTTTGAACTGCCATTGAATCAGACAGACAGCTCTTACAACCCAACAGAACTTGCTACCTTGTTTATGTCAAACAGATGAGCCATAAACCTTCAGGAGGCAGAAAGAAGATCTAAAACTGCCGAAATAGTTCTTATAAGGCAGGAGGAAGATGCATTCATAAAAGGATCCAGTAAGCTGCCTTCTGTCCCCTCCCAAATTCTCTGCTGTGGATAAGGGAGAAACTAGCCATTTCGGATGGTTTGGACAGAGAGGGTGAGGAAAGTTTGCTTTGGCTTACTTTGACATGTAGGAAAGCATGCCCATGTATTCTACTGTTACATTTTTCACCTTCACCTGAAGCTCTAAGACATCCAAAAAGGAAGATGGAGGAGAAAGTGTTAGCTTTGCGGTAGGGTGTGGTTTTTTTAAACTTCTAAATTTGACAAATAATTTCAGACAAACTCTAAGGATGGATAACAAAAGAGTATTCTTAGCTCATGCAAAAGCCAGACATGAAGCTGAGAGAAGAGCTAGGCAGAAGCAGAGAACTATTTCCACTCTAAAACTGGAAATTATCCAGCTTTCTCATTTTCACTTGCACGCACTCAAGTTATAAAGTATTCCTCTTTCTGAACTTAAAAATTGTTCTGAAAGATAGGATAATACAAAAAGCATAGTATTTTCTTATTACTTATCACTGTCCCAATTTCCAGAGGAAGGGGAAGAAGTCAGCCTCCCCTGCGCACATTAGGCAGCTATGCAGCAGACGCAGCCCTTGTACACAGTTGGGCTCTTACCAAACTGGTCACATTCAGCCACTTTTCAGTTCTCTGAACTCACTGAAGAACTGAAGGAAAACGACCCTTTTCTCCATCTTCAGTCTGACTACATTCTCTCTCTACATCTATTCCTCCTTGTCCCATACTCAGAAAATGAAAACTTATCCCTGGGCATATTATGGAGAATTACTTTTTCAAAATTAATTTTGAAACATGCAAATTTATCCCTGCAGACATGAAGTTATGTAACAGCCAAGCTTAATGAACTTGTGGCCAAGGTGAGGAGAAATAATGACATAGCTTCTTGATTCCACATATACCTCTGATGTAAAAACAAGTACATGAGCAGCTTTTTTCTTACCCACTTGCAATCTAGAAATTGAGAGCTAGAAGCCTCTTCCCCCACTCAGTGGGGAGAAAGTCTAGGCAGATAAGCTAAACTAATGTACATTACAGCTCAATGTACATAGTTAACATGAGCTAACATAATTCTTACATATCATAGCCAGCATGGAGCCAATTTAAAAAAAAAGTAAACTTCCCCTAATCCCCAACACTTACAAAAATTTAGTTAAGCACTGATGAAACAGAATTGAACTGAAATATTTTTAGAAAGTGCACAAATGCTTAAAAGGGAAATATGCTATTTATAGTCTTTTAGTTTTTCTGTGAAGTGCTGATTTATTTGGAGGCAAACGCTCCGTCCAAGAAGTTCCAAAGCTTGTTAAGGTCAAAAACACTGGTTAAGGTCAAGTGTTATTATCAACAGAATCAAATACCACAGGCTATTGCCTGTGCACTACATAAACCTAAATAAAAGGTAGTGCCATAGAATCATAGAAAGTTTTGGGTTGGAAGGGACCCCTAGAGGTCATCTAGTCCAACCACCCCACAGCGAGCAGGGACACCACTAACTAGATCAGGTTGCTCAGAGCCCTGTCCAACCTGGCCTTGAATGTTTCCAGGGATTGGGCCTCCACTACCTCTCTGGGTAACCCGTTCCAGTGTTTCACCACCCTCATTGTAAAGAATTTCTTCCTTATATCCAGCCTAAACCTACCCTGTTTTAGTTTAAAACCATCACCCCTCATCCTGTCACTGCTGTCTCTACTAAAAAGATTGTCCCCATCTTTCCTTTAGGCTCCCTTTAAGTACTGAAAGGCTGCAATCAGGTCTCCCCGCAGCCTTCTCTTCTCCAGGCTGAACAAGCCCAACTCTCTCAGCCTGTCCTCATAGGAGAGGTGCTCCAGCCCTTGGATCATTTTTGTAGCCCTCCTTTGGACCCGCTCCAACAGTTCCATGTCCTTCTTGTGCTGAGGGCTCCAGAGCTGACCGCAGGACTCCAGGTGAGGTCTCACCAGAGCAGAGTAGAGGGGCACAATCACCTCTCTCAACCTGCTGGCCACGCTTCTCTTGATGCAGCCCAGGACACGGTTGGCCCTCTGGGCTGCCAGTGCACATTGCCGGCTCATGTCCAGCCTTTTGTCTGTCAGTACCCCCAAGTCCCTCCCAGTAGAGCTGCTCTCGATCCTTTCATCCCCCAGCCTGTATTGATAGCAGGGATTACCCCGACCCAGGTATAGGACCTTGCACTTGGCTTGGTTGAACCTCATGAGGTTCACACAGGCCCACCTCTCCAGCTTGTCCAGGTCCCTCTGGATGGCATCCCGTCCTTCTGGTGTCTCAACCGTACCACTCAGCTTGGTGTCATCTGCAAACTTGCTGAGGGTACACTCGATGTCGCTGTCCATGTCATTGATAAATATATTGAACAGCACCGGTCCCAGTACGGACCCCTGAGGGACTCCACTCATCACTGGTCTCCATCTGGACATTGAGCCTTTGACCACTACCCTTTGGCTGCGACCATCCAACCAAATTCCTTATCCACCAAACAGTCCACCCATCAAATCCATGGCTCTCCAATTTAGAGAGAAGGATGTTGTGGGGGACCGTGTCAAAGGCTTTACAAAAATCCAGATAGATGACGTCCATTGGTTTTCCCTTGTCCACTCTTGTTGTTACAATGAAGATTGCTATCTTATAACCATGTCAGAATACCATAAAACAGAAAAGCCAACATGCCAGCATACCAGATGCAGCATTTGTCTTTTAAGAAAAACATGACGACACTGGAGTGAAGATCAGGGTTTTTATTTTACTGACTAAATTTGATAGAGTATCCTGGATTACAGAATTTGAAAGTGCGCTGAGAATTGCTAATGTTTGTTACTGGAATATGCCCTTCAGATATCATTCACCTTGAAAATCTGCTGTGATGGGAGTCTTTTGAATGCTTATAGGTGAATAAATATTGAATAAACATGGAGATCTCACTAGATTCAAGGAGAGAGGAGTGGGAGAGTCAGAAATTGTTTCCCTTCCTTTTACCATGGTGGACAATAGAGGAAAAAGAAAAAGAAAAATGGGATTTGAATTTATATTCAAAATTAAAAAAAAGACCAAAATCAGCAATATAGCATGATTAAACCAAGAACAAAGTGTTAAAATCCGTATTTTATGGTATTAGAAAAACAAGAGCAGGAAAATACTCATCAATAGCTAGTTGGACTGAATGACTAATGTTAACCTAGGATGGAGGCTATGAATTCAATCAGTTCTTCCTGATCTTTGCTGAATGACTATTACAAAATCAGAATTCACTGCACAGTTTACAACAACATAAGATCTCAGAGTCTTATATAAATATACATAAAATATATTAAAATGATTATATAAATATATAGATATATATAATATTGTTTTCTTTAATAACATCTTTCAAAATAATGTATCTATATTGGAAACACTTGCTTATAATATTGTTTTCTTTAATAACATCTTTCAAAATAATGTAGTATCTATATTGGAAACACTTGCTTCTTTTTTCACTCAGACGTATTTGGCACATTGCCTTGATCAGTTAAGGTATCTGTGATAGTTACTAAAGTTAAAAATCATACTACTAAAACAGAGTGTCAATATACCAAAAAGTCTAAATTCAATTATACTTCTAGGTTGCATTTATTTCTTGTAGTATGTGCGGTACAGTCAAAGCAACACTATTTGAAATAACAAAAAAGTATATATAGACATATTAAACTGTTATAGCTTTTGTAGTTATGAAATATTTTTAAAGTTAACGCATTATGTAAAATACATTCTACACCATTACCAAACCTGCAAATGCTGGCAGCTGTAAAATTCTTCTAGGCAGCACAAGAGACAACTTAAGTTGTCTTAAAATTGAGCCAGAATAATCTCAGTGTCCCAGAACGCTACCCAAGTGCAAAGGCGTACACAGGTCAACAACTCTCCAGCTGTGTCCTGAACTCTGAGCTCAGGGATTAAACTTTAAGCAGTGCCAGGGTCATCTGGTTATGTTGCTACATCACTAAAATGGACAAACAATGCATCATTTTATTTGTACATGTTCTTGTGTAATCTGTTTTAATGTTGATAATTATAATAGTATAAAAATACATAAACCAAAGAGGGTAAGTAGTCCTAAGTACACAGTTTGACTGGCTTCTTCCACCACCTCTAAAGAGGCCCATGGACATTGCTTTCTCCTCATCCTTGTCCATATTCCGCAGACCCTTGTCTCCTCACCACACACTTCTGCAGCCTCTCCCTGCTTGCTCTGACACAGTCTCGCTGCCATATCCTCTTCCTCACAGCTCTGTTTTCCTCTCCTGCAGGCACCATACTGTTTCCTCATCAGTCCCTCTTCCCTACAGCTCCTCTGCTAACCTGCACCGCTCCCCGAAGGTGGTTGTGCCACCTGCTCCTGACCTCCTGCTGCGGCTCTATCTGTAGGGGCGAGCACAGGAACCCACGGGGCTCCGCAACGGAACTACTCGCTGCCTCCGGCGCTGCTCCCCATCTCTCAGAGCTGCCAGGAACACAAAGGACGCCACAGGGAAAACCGTTGTTAGGGTGCAAGGCCAAATGCAAAAGCTGCGCGACACTACACGCTCTACCTATCTTAAAAAGCCTACTGGAAGACACAGCCTCTGACAACGTCAACACTGCCATCCAACTGATCTGTAATTTTCAGAGTATTTAGAGCATATCCAACAGCTTTAAGTTGCAGAACAAATGCATCCTGGCAAAGTCAGAAATTATGAAAAATTTGGTCATTTTCCCAAGCAAAAATGTTTAGAAATAATGTAGGAGGATAGTGATCTTTCTGGCAACTGACACTGTTAAAAATAATGATTCAGTCTTTTAACTTGTCAGCCCCGGTCTAATAATTTAAATAAGTTAAATATCTTTCTAAATGTGTGCCTGGATTTAGTAAGATTTTAACAGATGTCCTTTGTGGTAAACACAGCAAGTAACCACAATTTTGAACTTTTTTTAGTCATAATTTTCTAGTCTGCTCCAACATTAAAGTGAACCTTTGAAAATGGTCTGGTGGAAACGGATCAGTTACATCATCGTACTGTTTTTTTTCTTCACTAACTATAATGGAAAGAAATCTTGTCTAACCATTGTCTTGGTGCATACTGAAAGAACATTATTTTAAATTGATTTGTAGGTAAATATTAATCTAAATACCATATAATGACTAGATTTCATAAGGCAGCCATTCTGGTGTCTAACCTGCCTTAAGCATGCTGTAGTTTCTGATGAGACTCTTCAAAAGATCTGCACTAATATGCTCTGCAAATGGAGAATTTTATAAGTTTGGCTAAGCAAAGGAGAAACTGAAGATCACTCCTGAACACCTATTAGCTTAAATGCTCAGTAACATGCTCATAAAATGTTCTAGGATGGGGACAATCTTTTTAGTAGAGACACCAGTGACAAGACAAGGTGTAGTGGTTTTAAACTAAAACAGGGTAGGTTTAGGCTGGATATAAGGAAGAAATTCTTTACAATGAGGGTGGTGAAACACTGGAACGGGTTACCCAGAGAGGTAGTGGAGGCCCCATCCCTGGAAACATTCAAGACGAGGTTGGACAGGGCTCTGAGCAACCTGATCTAGTTAGCGGTGTCCCTGCTCGCTGCAGGGGGGTTGGACTAGATGACCTCTAGGGGTCCCTTCCGACCCAAAACTTTCTATGATTCTATATACATACGCACACAGAGTCTCAGCATATTTAATGCCCATATACTTACTTACACAATATATCTATAGGCTATAGAAGAAATGTGAGTAGATTTAAGTCCACTACCTGCTTTCTAAACGTTACTCTTACTGAACATTAAACTTTACCACTTTTTTAGGGGAAAAAGTGTCAGCCAAAAAAACTTCAGCCTCAGTCATATCACATGAAACTGCCACGAATAAAAAGATGCCAAGCTCCATTTTCCTTCTTACAGGAAAAAGTAAAGATCAAGCATGATTCAATATACCAGACATTCTTAACCTTTTCTTTAAATTATACATACACACACACGCATATATGCACACACATGATGCAATTTCTGTCACGAGAAGAATTTATAAATTTAGATCTTACATTTGTTTAGATAAACAATTATAGATGGTCAAGAATCCATTTCAAAACTATATGCGCTAATAATCAATGAATTCTTGGTAAATGAATGCAGTACCAATATATTGATCCCAGGTGAAAACTAGCTCTAGTTTAGTAAAAATATTAACATTATATTAAGCAATAATGTCTTTATACTACTGTCAAGTAACTTTATATGCTATTCCAAAGTCATAAAAAATTCCTGCAAGTCTGTAAAAGCCATATTTTAAAATGTTAGTCAAAGTCAGAAGCAAATGTTTATATGTAGTTGAACAGTAAAAATAAAATGCCAACTGTTTTCTCTCTTTTGTAATTTTAACCCATAGAAGAAATTTGGAAGTCCTGTAAGAGATTTTCCTTTTTAAAATTCATTCTCTACTGACAACTTGGTGGTGTTGGTCCTCAGGCAGACACTATTAAAAATTAATTCGCTTCTGGAGTTTTCAACTTTCCAGATATGTATTCAAGAACATACAATACCAGTACTGGTAATAGAGAAATCTGATTGAGATGGGATTTATAACTTTTTGCCACAAAGTATCACCTAGACTTTATATTATCTTACATACTGCTTTGTTAAGTAGCTAAATCAGAGTGCAGAATATAACCTCGGTCTGAACAACTAGGAAGCATTTCAGATTAAACTAGAGAATAAGCAAAACCAAGTCTGAAATAAAGAATTATCATTTCAGAAAGACAAAATGAAGAAGTAAAGCATCTGCACCAAGACCACAGAAATGTGGAAGGTACTTAGATTCAGCACTTGCATATAACTTTGTTTGGAAAGAGCATCTTAATAAAAGGGAAGAAACCCAAAAACCTACTGGAGAAGCTTCTGGCTTTACTCAATAGAGAGCTACATCAGGAGAATATTCTGATGAATTTTCACCTAATCCTGTTGAAAAAAGGAAACCTTAAAAAAATCTAATCATAAAAAACAAGGCAAGTGTAAATTCATGCTCACAAGGAGGACAAAAAGAACTATCAACAAGTAAAGTCTTGCCAAGAATATATACAGAAGATTAGCAAAAATATATAAGTAGACTGAAGAAGGAAAAATATTTCCAACTTCATAATTTTTTTATGCAATGCAAATGGAATTTTGATTAAAAAGTAAAGTAAATTTCAAGTTCTGCATCAGAAGCTGTATAATATTTTAAGTCTGAAAAATGTCAGATTAGACAGATATAAAAAAATAGTAAATATTGCATATATCCTTTGGAAAATAATTTCTACTAGCTTCTGCTTATTTCTGGAGAGCCTCAGATTGATCTTTTGAAGAACTTCATTTAACGTTCTCATAAGCAATACTTCCACATAGGTAAGAAAGTGCTAATTAAATTTACTGATGATAACCTTAGGAAGAACCATCAGTATAGGGAGAAACCACAATTTAATACCTACAAAAAACCTTCATGACTTAAAGCACTGGAGCAATCAAACACTCTGAAATTACAAATTGCAGCCATTCATTCCTTTTGCATGCTATAGAGAGTTTCCTGTTTTAAGCTGACAGCTTAAGACTTGGAAGCAAAGCCAAAAAAAAAATTAAAAGTCACAAGTGTGAGCTCCAAATGTGACAGTGCCTGTAAATGACAAATGTAGTAATCCAGCAGCAGTGGACACTGAAAATAAGGAAGGATTAGTAACAAAAAATTCCTAATCTTATTTAGAAATGAATTCTTAGTTCATAAAAGGGACTATATTATGTAGCAGCTTAGAATAGCAGATTAGTGCTGATGTATATTCTGAAAACCATTAGTATAGGCTCTGTTCACAGAGGGATATTCAGCCTCTGGATTGAGGCTAGTCAAGCACACAGCATTTGGAATAGAAGTATGTGATACTTGTCACTATATAAGAACTGAGCTGAGGAAGTCATTCAAGTTGCTCTTCTGAAATCAGACACAGGAACAATCAACCACAGAAACAAGCAAATCATGATTATTAAAGAGGTCCCATAAAAGAAAAAAGTGAGGAAATAAGATAACGTAAGTTTGCACAATTTTAAAAGAAATAATCAACTGATAAGCTTACGTTGATGTTTAACTCTTCACCCTACAGAATATTTTATTCTTTTATTATGGAAAGTATACGGAGCAGAAGCTTGTGCAAAATATGTAATTTCTTAATTCTAACAAAGAACTTAAAGAATATTTTTAAAGTTCCAATTTGATTGTGACTAAACTGTGTATTGAGACCAAACTAGGTACATGTAGCAGGGATCTTTGCATTTCTTTTCCATCTGAAACTGCTTGTGTTATTTTCGTACACTTTACAGCAAGCAGTCCCCCCTTCACACCTCAAATCACATGTTCTGTTTATCTCCCTTCTACCATATTATTGTACACTACTTTTCTCGCTCCTTTCCACTGACCACTTCAGAAATCTTTGCATTTTCCTTTTTCCTAACTCACCATAATACCTTGTGTTATCATGTGAATGCAGGTACCAAGGAATGGGAGCAAGCTGAACATCGGGCAGTGGTCATCTTTGTTAGGCCTTTGTCTATGATCTGGCCAAGAAGTAACTGCAAATGTAAATATCTTTTGGGCACTTGCTGCATCAAATGCATATGCTGTGGGTTCAGTATTTCTCTTTTACATTATTTAATTTGAGCTTTTTCATGCTCAAGCTTTATTTCCAAAGTCCACAAAGTTGTGCTTATGTCTACCTAGATAACTACCCAAGGAGTTGGAATTTTAGGATGTTAATTGTGTTGGCATAAATAAAAATGCCACTCAGCCAAACTGAAGCTATGAAACACTGACCAGCTCTATTACTCCTTTTTTTTTCTCCACCTCCTTTATTTAGCTAACTGTCCTTAATTTTCCATTATTTGCCACTGTTTACAGTGATCAGCAGAGGGGCAGACCTGCTTATTCAGTTTAGTCATATCTTCTTGTTTGTCTGCCTGCCATGTCAGTATTTCTCCCAAATCTCTCCCCAGCTGACAAGAGAAGCACCCATCAGAAAAACCAACATGTGTTGCTTAGTTGAGCTTTGTTAGGAAGGTGCAAGAGGTGGCAATGAATAAAGTTGCCATACTCTAAAGTTCTAAGCTGTGCAAGCACAGCCAGCAAACTAGTTTCACAGTAAGTACCACTTCTCCAAACTACCATTTCCTGACTAAAAAGGCAACATAGTAAAGACTTTGGTAAGGGGATCAACAGAATTAAAAAAATCAACAAAAACACCTCTCAACCCTGTAGACAACCCACAACCAATCCTTATACCTAACGCTATCCAGCAAACTGGGGTTATTTTTGAAGCTATGTTAAGATCAGTGCCATCATAGGAGGTCCTTTGACTTGGTGGTCTCTGAGAAACTGAAACACACACACACAGAAAGCCATTCTTCCAAAACCCAAAAGCAATCAGGCATTTTGACATAAAGCAAAAAAGGGTCTCATAAGACAAGATACTGTCCAAGACAACTGAAGCTACATTATAAGGTCCAGGAACTATTCACATTCCACCTCAAAATTAGAGTAGTTGAACCAAAGTTACAACAGTACAACTTCACTTTTAACAGTTTCATGACAGGGCACTGCTGGACCTCAGATGAAAGCCACACTTAGAACTGACACTGCATATGAAACTTCATTGCCAAATTTACAGCTTACATGAAAATAGATAATACAAACAGATTTTTTTTTTTGTCTCTCAAAAAAAGATCTTCCAAATGCTTCTAGCATGTCGTTATGAATTTAAGCCACCTCCCATTTCAGTTGCTTTTCTACACACATGTGGATATCAGGTACCTAATCCAGCATATTTTTTTTCAAATAAAGAAGCTGCAGCTATGAAAACTTCCTGCTTTCATTTGTTTATATTTTTAGCAAAACACTGGGGAAGAGAGTCCAAACTTGAAGCATCTTCATTCTTTCATTGTTCATGGTGGAGAGTGGTTAAAGAGGGACATAGGAGAATAATGCAAGGTTTTTTGTTTAGAAGAGACTAAGCAAAACAGGTTTTATGATTCTTTTTCTCATTATATCAAATTCTTTAAAACTTGTTTCATACAGAAGTTAGGAAAATTTGAGAACAATTACATAGATATTAGTGGTATCATCTGAGGCAACATGGTCCTAAACTCAAGCTTCTGAGAAAAGGAAACATGACACAACTTCAGGTTAAGAAAGGTTAAGTTTGTGAGAGAACGAATAGCAGCATTACTCATGAATCTTGTCTCCAGGGATTTTGACATTCTGTATCAAATTGCTTTTCTACTCCTTTTTTGCATTAATACAGTTTGCTTACTTCCACAGTTTTCCAGCTACCTATCACAAATGAAGCAGATTTCTGAACAGGTGTTCAGAAAGAATATTTGTCATTTCTTGAAGTGCTAGTGCTTCCCTAATCTTTTGAATGCTGTTTAAAAATAATCTGATCTAATAGTTTTAAGGGTCAAATCATAGTGAGTCAACATTAGAAGAGGGCATTCTTGCTTTCATTTTAAAGTAGAAATATGCCCTTATCTCACAAGGATCAAAGAAGTATTGTTCAAATAGGGTACTCACGTCAAGCTCAACTAATTATAGTTTTTTACTAGCTGCTGAGACTAGTACAGTCTGGGAGAAAGTAAAGGATTTGCGTTTGCATTTAATCTGAAGCCTCTTCCACATGACTACACTGGTGTCATCTACCCTTGCAAATCTTATCCTTCTTGCCAGATGCTTACTCCATGCATATGCACACACTCAGGTCTGTAGGTTAGCTAGACTAGTCTTTAAACTTCAGTATTAGCAAGGTGCATTCAGAAGATCTGGTTTGGCAGCTTTGCTCATTTAAGTTTAAGGAAGACCATACTAAAATGATACATCTGCCACTGAAAATTTAGCGGATGCACTACAAATACATGATAAAATTCACTCTATCATATTTTATTAGACATATTACCTTTTAACCTTACTAGTAAAATAATCTGTTATAGGAGAATTCCTGCTTAACAAAAAAATCTCAAGGGAAGAAATAAAACAATTATTAAAACAAATTCAGTGCAAAACTAGAGGCATTCCAAGTGACCCCTTGGTGTTGTAAATTTTAGGTTGTTTGTGTGAAAGGAGGAGGTCGCATTAACAGTTAAACTACTTTTTTTTTAGGGTTAATTATCTCAAATGCTTGCAAAACAAGTGAAAAGCTTGAAAGTACTCAAAGTAATTGTATTAGGCAGTTTTGTTTCCATTTGTTCAGCTTATCCTGGAGTCTAAGAAACTCACAACTAACATATAACTTTAACATGAATTCCTGCAGCTACAAGCAATAAAAAATTGAACAGAAATTAACTAACACTGTTCCCTGTGAAGTTGCATTTAAAGAATGGCAAGTGGCCATACAGCCATTTCATAGAAAATTATGTCTCTTCAGTGAAGAACTGTTTCATGCAAGCAGCACAATGGCCGAGATGCCGCACAGCCTTTCACATCCAGCATTAAGCAGATGACCCACGATAACCTGCAACAACACAACTATTCAACTAACTGGTAACAGGCCTTCCATAGTTCAGTTGTGTTGACACCAACACTAAAAAAAATTTCTAATTGACTTATTTAGAGAGAGCAAAAGTAAACATTATCAGTTTTCACTTTTCACTTCCAGACTACTTTAGTTGCACTTATCTTTAGTCTTGCCCACTCTTTCTTGTTAGAAGGTAACTCATGCACAGACACCTAATCTATTAGCTTTGAACGCAATGCAAACCAAATGATGGAAAATATAAACTTTCTTAAAACATGCATATTCACTAAATGCAGACTAAAGATTGTATATTTTTACTTAGATAACAGAAAAACAACCTCTTTTCAAACTTCTGCATATGATTTTCTACTGACCATAATGGGTACTGTACTATTGTCAGCTAGCTTACATCTCACTTGAAACTCTGAATTTCAATACACATTTTAGCAGCATTCTGCTACATCATTTTATGACAAACATAAATACAAACCAAGCCTAACTTCTAGATGTGGTTTAGTACAGTGATAGCATGATTCGACACGAGAAAATTTCATTGAGAAGGAAGCAACACGTACTAATAAAAAGTTAAATGGTTGCATTTGCAACCACAAGAGTAAGAGAAAAAATAGCATATTGAAGATGAACTACACAAGGCTAATAAGCTCAGTCTTAGCCTCAAGATGTTCCCTAGTTCCTAGAATTGTTTGGAGATCTCTGCTTCCAGCCTCTTAACCTAGATATGCTATAAGGTGATAAACCTTAACTACTCAGAGATATACTTAATGTAGATAAGACAGGCTCAACACAAGAGTTAGTGCAGAATAAAGAACTTTGCTTCACTTCATACTTTGTCTCATGGTATTTTGCAATGAGAAAGCCCCAAAAATGAAAATGTTAAGAGATGTTTGCCAGCAGATTCATTAATTAGACAAAACATTTAAGGGACCAATAGTCACCATTTAGACAACATTCTAGGTGGCTGAAAGCTTTATATATCATGTCACTTTACCGAACATATTTTAGTACTTGCACAATCTGAATGGACATTATTCACAGGGTGGGGGAAGAGGTTTTGATTTTCTGGGGTGACCAGAAAATTTAAAAGCACACGCAAGTGCAAACCACAAAATACCAGTACTTATTTAATATATCCATTCTGGGATGCAGGTACTGGCAAATAAGCCTAGATTAAACAATCCTATTATACATATGAGGTTTCTATAGAGCAATTACTTAAGATATACAGTCTATGCACTTGGTAAATTGAAAAAATGGCAACACTCCTGTGTGATTGCATGAGTTTACGTACTGTGACTGCATCTTTGGATTTTCAGAAACAGGTATAACAGCACACACGTGGACCATACCTACAATTCAAACTACAATTGCAAAAAATTATAGACAACACACAAGTAATTCTATTGCAGTAACAAAACCTTGATTTTTATCTGAGCATTGATACCAACGTTTATGTTTCACCATGAAAATAAACAGAATTAGAAATAATATAGTCCCCCACAGATGAGAAGAGGCAATCATCTTTGATTCAGTTTAGATAACTGGTTTCATGGCAGAAAAGTTGGACTTCAGAATTTTATTTATTTTTTAAGTGTTGCCAGCAAGGTTTTATACACACTTAAAATTCTTCAGAAGTGCAGAGGAGGGTGTAGGGTGGCTGGCAAAAAAAAAAAAAAAAAAAAAAAAGACAAACAACCTGTTTCCTAGATATTGGAAATATTTACATACAGTCAGTTAAATAACTGAATTAGGTTCACCAAATAACATGCAATAATTGTCCTGTCTTTTTGTCCATTTATTTTCAGTTTTGATACAGGCAGATGTACACAAACACAATTCTGTGTCTATCTGATAATTTCCATTTAACTCCACTATGTTTGCAATGTTACACACAGATAGAGGTTTTCAAGAGCAATTAATTATGACAAACAATATGAAACAACGCTCAAAAAAACATTTATATCATTACCATAAGCCCGTATAGACTTAGAGCTCAATTTAATTAGAATTGACAAACCACAGTTTAGAAAGTTAAACGCAAATGTTCTGAGATACTCTTATCAGGGAAAAGAAAGGGAAAATACTCAGTTTACTCTAAATATTTAATAAGCTACTTTATATATTTGGAAGAAAGAGTTCAGTTCGCCTCCCTTGAGTTTAACAGCAAGTTTAAATTCTCTATAAACATCTAGTCAGTTTTAATCCAAACTCTGAAGTGTGAGTTGTCTAAAGTTGTACTGAAGAACCAAACCAAAGTCATACTTTATACTGAAGTTATACTAAAGAGTTTTACTTTAATGATATTTGAGCATAAACAGTTACTGTAACTGTGGCAACTGAAAAACTATGAAGACAAAATAAAAGTCTTTGCCAATATCAAAAGCATGTATCTAAGAACTTTTAAGTTGTACAGCCACAGCAAAAGCAGAGCTATTGATATGAAAGACAAGGTAATTCTCTACTGTAATCTTTTCACAACCTGTATCACTTCAATAGGTACAATCAAAGTTAAATTGTTCTTGGTTGTCTTTACTTTGTCTTATGTCGGAGATAAAAGTCTCAGCTGAAGTTTCAGGTAAGAGTGGGGACCTCATGTTTTGGCCTGAGACAGATAAGTTCATGTTTATTCAGACTTCTCCTTCAACTGATTTAATACACTGAAAATACAAAGACTTACGCCAGCACACTGACATAAGAACAAAAAAATCTAAAAACCTAGACAATGCAGGAAGAAAAAAGAGCGGATTAAAAGAGAATAAAAGCTGAAAATGTAATAAATAGCATAAGAGACCTTGTAAATCAATGGATGATGAATAAATATCATTTTATCACAAATAAAAATGTAAAATATTTTACGGTTTCTTTACACTATGGTATCTTCTTGGACTAGAAAAGTAACCTTATATATGGCGTTATCTTGCACTTCATGTATAAATTATTCATTGCAATGTAAACCAAGGGAAAAAACCTACAATGCTAAACTCAATAATTTCAAATAGAAATGTTGCCTAAAACTCAGTACCTAGTTCAGATCTCTCCCCATATTGTTAATACTCAGGAGAGAGGGAAACTACGGACTACCTAGTGTTATTTCATTATACTCAGAAAGCAAATCTCAGCTTTATTGATGCTTTCAGAATCACTGTGTTTCTTAGAATCCCCACAGAACAGATGTTAAAAATTCGGCTTTATTTCTTATTTGCTTGGTTTTTAGATAATCATAAGCCTATCTCTTCCTCAGATCTGAGGATCAACTAACATTCATTTTCTAAAAATTATTTTTGAATGTTTTAGAAATCACAACACATTTTCAGTGCAACCAGTTTAAATTAGATTCTTCAACAGCATCTGTAACGTAGAAAATTCACTCAGTAAAACACCAGTAGCTCTAACACCTCACTTCTTCACATGCTCACACTTAGCTGTGTAGGAAGGAGTGGGCTGGTGCAGACACACAGAAGTGGTCCTCTGTTTATTTATTCGCAGTCTAGACCCACCTAGAATAAGGTATACAAACTGTCAATTTTATTTAGCTTGCATCAGAAGAATTGAAGTCACTACTTGAAATAAATTCTCTCTTTCCAGACAAATGCTTCTTTAGGAGGACACCTGCATATAGAAGGACTTCATTCAAGGATCCACTACTTTCCTGAAAAAGAGGAAAATACTGCAAAATACTGAAGTACTTCAAATATTCATTAGTATATGCTAATCCACAAGACAAACTGCAGGTTGTGGAAGAAAGCAGAAACTTAAGGCAGCTAGTTTAATAATTTTTAGTGTATAATATGCATTCAGAAATCTTCTGCACATTTGTACCCAATTACAGTTAGCAATGCATAATCTATTAACATACCCCTTTTTAGAAGTAAATAGTCTGCTAACCCATGCAAATTGAACCACTATCTCTGATATACAATTCTGGAATAAGCAAATGCTAAGCACTGAATTAACTATGGCAGTGAGTTTTTATTAATAGTTTTTGATGGTACACACCAAAAAGTTTGCACAAAGTCTATCAACACATACAGTATACTACTCAAGTGGGGCTTCTGCTTCATTGCCAAGAATACTTCATTGTCAGGAATGAAAAGGGATTTTTAAAATAACTTCTTTGTGAATTAGAGTTGTTTTGGGTTTCTTTCCACTTTCCAAAAATAAATCTAAACACCTTTTTGTACATTTTAAATACTGGAACAACAACAATAACTACAGTTGTAATGCTGAAATCTTACCGAAATCAACACAAAAGGAATTACTGCTTTTAACTCTGGTAAATATTTGCAATATTATGGGTATTATTTGTATATTTCACAAAATCTCTAATCTGAGTCAAGTAAAAGCATTTCATGCTTACTCATGAACAATCTAGAAGTACAAAACCAATCTTCTGCTTCAGATTCCTCTCTATACTGTAGTGTTTTAGAAGGAATAGGGGAGAGAAACTGCAAGAAAAAGTGTTTTCAGCACTCCCCCATTTGTGACTATTAACAGCTACAGCTTATTTTTTGAATAAATAATTACCTACTCAGAGCACACACATTCACGAGTTTGACCCAGCTAGAGCACATTTGCATCACTTTTTCAGTACAGGAGGTCATTTTCTCCCCTATTTCTTTATCATCCATCTGTTCTTTCAGCATTCCTGTTTAAGCAGTGGTCAATGAGAGGCATTGTCTACCAAAATGCTACCTACTGAAGTTGGATTCTAACTAGACATTTATTATTCTGCTGCAACACTGAACTGATATAAGAAATCCACCTAGATCCCAGGCAGTTCATTACAGTGAAGCTAGACTATTACCTATTACAGCTTTAATGGTATTGAGACAAAACAGTGTTTAAAACTTTATACTTTTTTTATAAATGGAAGAAAAATTAATAAATTGGTTTTCTTGCTCAGTTAACTGTGGTTTATATATTGCTACTACACAGCTACAACAAACTTCTTCCAGCTATTACTGACAATGTCATTGTGCTGTTAGCAAATTAGCCCCAAAATGTTTAAGAAACCAACAATGGAAAAGGATTCAAAGGTTCATGCACCTAGTCATGCTAAACTGATCTGACCAAAGAATCCTGAACATAAAGTCAAGCAAAGAGTCAAAAAAAATTCTTAGAATTCACTCAAAAGTCATTCAAACTGAGAATAAAAGGAAGTGTATCACCATGCTGAATAAAATTAAACCACTTGTTGGATGCAAAAGTTCTTCTAGACAAAATAGAAAGTGTTGTATTGTGCAATTATTAGCTCTCAAAGTAGCATTCTCAATGAGATCAGAAACAGTAACTTCAAACATTTAAGAGAGCTAAATTCATTCTTGAAAAGTAGTAGCCGTGTTCTCAGTCCATACTTAAGAATTCAGCTAAGCTACAAAGATGAAAGAACAGCACCACCTAGTTCTCTATTTAAAAGTTTTCAAATATTATCATCCATTGATTTACTTTTGTAATCCTAATTTACATATGTGTGTGTATTCTGCAATGAAATCTGTCACATTTCCATAAAAAACAACACTAACAAGTTTGTCAGGAGTTATTAAAGCATCTGATGTAGATATTTTGCAAGTGTATTCTACGAAAATACAAAAAAAAGTCTGCATGTGCAAGAATGCTAGAGACTTGTAATAATACAAATATTGTTCTGAAGCACCATAAACACTGAAAGGATTACTGATCCATCCCTAATATTACTTTTGGGACCACTTCTCTAATTTAACGAAAACATTGTATTTGTATTCGTTCCCCCATACAGGAGTCTGATACTTTGCAGGATGCATACGTGTTCCAGACGTAAAAAAAATATTCATGATACAGACATCATAAGATCCTCAGTAACATGTTTAAAAAACTAATTATAGCTCATGTGAATTGTTTCATATTTACTTTTCTACCCTGCAAATATTAGAAACCTTTCAGCCATGGGGTAGATAGTTGTCAGCTGGACTGAAAGTTTGAATGTCAAGAATTTCCCTGCTAGAGAATGAGATGTGTATTTGAACAATCTAGAAGTTTACCTTAACACAACAGCAGCACCTAAGAAGCTACCTACTTCTACTGCGCAGACATCTTAACCAAGTTTTACTGCTGTAGCTGCCCAGTATTTCAATTTGATAAGCACATAGTTACACATGCAGAATAGTTAGGCTGCTCTTCTAGACATGCTGGATATTCTATGACCTCACTTGCATCAAGAGGACATACTACCAGTAGAACTTTATTTCTGAAGACATCTTCTCTTCTGACACTGATATTCGTCAGCCAACTCTGATTTCTTACACTACTGTACGTTGCACTAGATATTTTCTGTAAGGCTCAACTGAAATAACGCACAAGTGACATATTGATACTGTAACTATTCTGGATAGTACTGTATTTTACATTGCAATGGCATGTGTCCTGTATAATTATAGAAAAAAATAGGAATTAACTGCATCTACAAAGTGTCTTGGCTACATTTGACTGAAATGTTCAAATAATTTATCTAACTTAGAACAAGGAAAATGAACTGCAGCAACATTGAAATTCTCATGTAGCACATTAGCATCAACCTGATGAAGTTCATCTAAATTCCTGTTTTTCATACGGTAGCTTTTAAAGTATTTTCAGCTCTCAAATCTGACCCTACCTACCAATGCCTATAAGAAGTCTTGCGTGCTGTACTGATGCAAAAAAAATGGCTCTTAATTGACAAAAGCGACTAAAGTCTTATGGCTACCTCACTAAAAAGTTCCTGTAACTGGTGCCCCAGGCAGGAGTCAGGCCCCGGTGCCAAGGACTGACTTCCACTGGCTCCCTTCCTCACTTCTGTTAGTGCACATTTGAGGAAGGTAGAGGGAAGTATGGGAAAGAAAATAAAACAATAATTTTAGAAAGATAATCAATCTAAACCTCCTATCATATCCCTCCCAGGTATTTTCTCCTCCAAGGAGGAGAGAAGCATGTCCTCTCAGCTTCCACAGAACGTGCTTTGCCTATAACCTTCACTTGATGCATTTCATTTCCTGGGGAAAGGAAGAGGTGGAGAGTCATAGCAGGAGAAAGATGAAAAGGTATGCTGTATCCTGCAAGCCTGAAGTCATACAGTGTTTTGTTCCAGTCTAATCTTCATATGTATCTTGGTCTTTCACAGCAAAGGCTTTTGTGGTAACTCTGGAGGGGATGTTTTATTTCTAAAGAAAGTAAGTTGCCCCATTCCCTGTCTCCCATCCATCTATCTACCTACCTATGATCCATGCAGGCCAGCTAGGTGTTGGCATACCATAGCTCACTGGTTGCAAAGATGACACGTTAATGTAAACAGGTTATATAAGATCTAAATTTGAGGCCTTTATGCTCACAGTCTTAAGAAAAATGGCTTTGTGCATACAGAGTAGGGCTATTGCCGTTTTCCCCGCTTCAAGTCTTGCAGCAGCAAACAGAAGAAACAAAGTATTGTTTTCTTGACAGGTATCCTAGGCAAACAAGGCAGTGAGATTACTCCGCCTTTACCTGCCACCAGCTAGTCACCTATTTTGACATTTCTTCCTTAAGATATTTCTTTTCTAGAAGTTCAAATGACAAGAGTTTAGAACAACCAATTGAAAGAAAAAAGCCTGTGATACTAACAATTCTTTAAACTGCAAATTTTTATTTGTTCACATTAAATGATATAGACTACTGGATTCTGTTTCCCTGCTGATACTCACATTTATATTTTGCAATAGGTATAATTTAATGAAGATCAAATGCATCTGCACTTTCAAATCCTGCAATACAGATGTTGCAGTAAATGAAGAATACAGAACATGGTCAACTGCCTTCATTATCCAGATTTCCTGTTACTCCATTTTGCATCAGATTAAGAAAAAAAAAAGTGTTTTTGAAGAACAGAAGTATCACTTGCTTTTGTAACAGAAAAAAAGCCAATCTGTACAAAATCTGACACAATTCTTTTTCTCAAAATATAAAGACAGTTTGAGAAGTTCTGCAAGCATGTCATCTTCAATGACACACCCCCTCTCCCCAAGTATTGCTTATTCAAAATATATAAAGACTATCATTAAAATTTTATATTCCAAGGTATTTTGAAATTACATTAATCTTGTGTTAAACATATGTGAACATCCCACAAGTCTATAAGACACTGAAGTTTTTACCTACTGTAAACAAAAAACAAATGGTCCATATATTTCTATTGATTGCATGCCTTCCCACCACCTCCAAAATTCACCATTCAGAACACAGCAAAGCAATAATGATTTATAATTTGCAAAACAAAGAGAATGTAGGAAGCAGAAAACATTTTAATTTGAGTCTGATCCAATTCGAAAACTCAATCTTATTTTGTGGGGAAAATACTGAAACTGTATGAGCTCTTGACCACTCTTTAAGGAACAAATAGGGAACTCCTCTTTAATACAACTTCTTCCCCTCTAAGAATGGCATACATTTTGCACCCCAAAACGCAGCATTAACCAGCAGTTTGTAACCCACAAACTTTACATTTAGTGCAGAGAGATATGCCAAATACTTGACAAAAAAAAATCCAAATCAGGTAAGGAGAATGCTCTGAAGAAGCTCTGTAGTCACGTTGCTAGCCCATACTTAACTGGTACACTACTTGTGTTCACACACATCATCTTGATGACATTTTTATAAGCTGCAGCCAAGATATATCCTAAGATTTTAACATGTTAGATTCAGGACCCGAGCCTTCAGAGAAAACACAGCATATAAAGCTAATTCACTGCTAATTTGTTTTTATAGCAAAAGATGAGACACACTCTCTTGTAACATGTAATGTCCTAGTAAATGTCAAACTTCATATTTGTTTTGAGAAGCTCCTTCATGTCAATTGTTGATAACTTTGCTGCAATTAGTTGTAACTTAAAATTTAAGAGATTCCCTTCGGACAGATATAAATCTTCATTAACCAAAATGATCTTTAAAAAAGATGGTACTCATCGCTTCTTCCATATTCGTCCAAATCTCACCTATTTTTCATGGTATTACAAGGACACTATACAAGCCTGGAGACATCAATAACATTATTAGAAATCTGCAACTGCAGTGGAAACATTAAAAAATGACAAAGTTAAGAGGAAAGTGCAATGCCTTGCTTACTCTAATGAACAAGATACTTCATATGTCACAAACTCATGAAAAATTGCAATGTTAGTTTAAGGTTTCCTCCAAATCCACAGAAAATGAGTTCTGTCATTTTCACTACTATTATTTCAGATGTTAACAAAAGAATTAATTTAAAAGGAAATGCTACAGCATATTCCTGTTTATTATACTATTTTATGACCTATCACAGAGTCAAGATACTCTGTTAATCCCTGATTACTAATCAGTTCAGTGAGTAAAATCTCTAGTCACTGCATTTATTTTCCAATTTGCGAACAGCTGCGGTCTGACATTTTTGTGTATTTGTAGATAGAAAAAAGTTTATTTCAGTTGATGACCTGGCATGTGAACAAGTGTTTTCAGATATCAAAAAAAAGTTTTACTTTTCCTGTATAAACTGTGAAAATATTCTTCAATTTACATCCATCAATGTATCACAGTGAAGCACCAACTGGCATGTCAATATTTAAACTTCACATATAAAAGCCATATAAACTCTCAGGGAAGAAGAAAAAAGCCTCTGAAAGGGATAAAGTGAGCTTGACATTGGAACATATTTTGTACAATCTTTTATTTAAAAGAAATTTCTAATAATAAACTCCAGCTTGATTGTGTCCATACTATCTCATTACCTTTGCTTGATATTTTGTTACAGAAAAAAATCATTACCTAACAAATTTGTATTGCAAAGTAACATATTTTTTCAGTAGCAAGCTCAATGACCTTAAACCCTTTGTAATTCTAAAAATTGATTGCTTCTGCTTCAACTAGTACAGCTTTTCCCCTCGTTAGGGAATAACCAGAACAGCCTTCCTGCCTTCTAACATAGCAGGAACAAAAGCAGGTCAAGTTACACTGTTAATCCGGCAGATGTAGGTCAGTTTGGGATAAATATCGGAACAAATGCAAAATATCAAAGTGCCTACTACAACTGCTGCTGTGAAGTAATTTGGCCTTATTGTCTTCATAGCTGTCAGTCAGTTGCAGTTGTGAAGTTTCCGGTGTTGAACTTTGAAAAGCCAGAGTTTTTAAAACTTAGCTTCTGCCAGAAGAAGAGGCAATAATGTAATGCATGTTATATTTATAATAACCAGAAAGACATAACCATATTTTCATATACGGTCACAAATTATTTTTGCATATAATAGCCTACTCAGGTTACTTTAGCTAAGATTTGGCAATTGAATAACCATGATTAGAATCATTGTTTGATTAATATTGTGGTATGTAAGAAGTTTAAAATGTAACCAGAATATTTTCACCTTTAACATAACAAAACAGTCTCTCTCACGCTATCCTTTCCATGCAACAAAGACAGGCAGTCAACAAACTGTTTATAGAAAGATGACGATAGAGGGAATATCAAAGCTATGCATACAATCACTATACTGCATATATGACGATCTGCGCTGTTTTACAAATAGCCTAAACCTTGCCAAGTCCATTCACAGAACAAAGAATAAGCTGGAGAGGAGTTCAGTAATATGTCTCTATGGGAACAAAACTATATATATGTATGTATATACACACACATATAAAGAAATGTTCAGCTCTGAAAGAGTTTCAGGGATCCAAATCGATAAGCATAGAATATACACTATTTTTCTAAAACTGAAGAGCAGCTGTCTATGGGCAGTTAATCTTCTTTAACAGCTATGCAAGAAAAAAAGAGGAATCCTAAACTGAGTATTACAAAGTAGAAAAAAGTTAAATTTATGAATTTATAGTAATGTAAAACTATATTAACAGTGATTTGCTGCTACTTAAAATGTGAAAGCTATAAAGGCATTCACACTCTCCAAAAGCCATTTGATTAAACTAGAAAGCAGTAACTCAGCTCGTGGTTAGGAAGAAATGGTCTTCCCTCCAAAAATCCCAAACTTGCCACACAGCAAAAACACTGCTGAATAAGGCTAACATAGATCCCAAGATCTCTGTTTTGCATATAAAAGGATGGCAAAGGAAGCAAGCATGAGGGTTTTTATTTTTCCATGTTTACAGATGTTAGGGAAAGGGCATAGGACAATAGGCAGGCGGACATGGTTAAAGGAAGAAACAAGGAGTCTCCCAATCCATCTACAACAAAAATATCAACCTATGTTCTTCACTAAATCCCTTGTGCCTGTTCCAAATTCTCCATGTTAGAAAGTCCTACACACAAAACATTAGTATTTAAAGAGAGCACTGAAAGATGCAATACACAGCCTCCAGTGTTAGCACTCTGTTTTGTAATTGAAATAGATGTTCTCTGCTTCTTCCTTTCCCCCGTTAAAATGCTATTATGATAGTGTCCTATGTATTAACATTTAAAGCACCCATTCTGAGCTTATTGTGCATTAACATGAGAGAAATCGTAAGCATTTGGACCTTGTCTTTAATTTTAATTTATAAAATGAAGGGAAAAGATCCTGAAATAGGTTCACAGAAAAAAACAAAACACTCGTAAACAAAAAACTGCAACATTAAGAATCCTTGCCAAGACACCCACATTCATTTTTCAACATAATCGTTTTCAAAACACTTTCATTAAGAAGAGAGATAAGCTGTTCAAGGGCAGACTCCTGAGAGAAATAATGGTTTTACAAGTTACTCCTTGCCACTGGAATTTGATATTTGCCTTTCTTCCTTTAAAATACACCTCAAAAACATCTTGGGAAGAAGAGATATGCTCATTAAGATCCTACTTAATATTGACGTAATCCCAGAGAAGACACATACTAAACTATGTCTAATAACTTTATCATTCCACATTTGTTTTGGAATGTGTATTTTAAGAAGCATGTCAGTGGCATTCTCTCTAGAGAGGACCCTCCATTGTTTTGAGAGTGTCTAACAGAATTAGCCTGTTGTTAGATTCATGTTTTAAAATAAAATTGAAGTATTCCTTCTTTCGCTTGGAGAAGGCATTAAGATGACAATGACAGCACCTTCTATTTCTACTTTTTAAATATTACATGAAGAGGTAATCGTCATTCTACCAGTCAGTCAGCTACACTCTGGTTATACTGCTATTCCCTCAGCAATTACTTGATGTCCATGTCTTTACCATACATACAGTTGTTACCAGTTATGCATCACAAAAGCTGATGAACTAAAAAAAAAAAAAACCACACTCAAAATCCAATTTTGACTTTACATAGCAATATTAAAAGATTAACTCTTTGGTGGAAAGAGTAAGGGCAATCACTTTCAACACATTTTGTCAACAGTAGAATCAGGCCAGAGTGATAGGAAAGCTAATTATCAGAACTACGGCTTCTGTAACAAAAAACTCTGGCTTAAAGATATTTCTAGCACATTATAATGTAATTGCAACTGACAATTAAGTAAATTTAAAAGCAGAGAGAGAGAGTCACTGTTTCACATTTCTGAAATAAAAAAGAAAAATAAAAGAGAACTAACAAGAAAGTAAACAAGAAAAATGTTTTTGTTTCAATGGAGTTGATTCTCTTGATCAATACTTCTGTGGAGTTACTTCTCCAGTGAGAAACTTCAAAACCATTTACTGTTGAACTGATGATAGAAACTTGATAAATATTTTGAGTGTAAGAGTCCTAAATATGATGAGAGTGAGTGATTCCTATTCATGTATTTCTCAGGGAAGTTTTGCAAGGTCATCCATGGGAATTTGGATTGTTTAGTTACTTCATGTTCTAAAACTGAACATGAACTGCTATACGATGACAATCAACAAAAATACATAAAGAAATCAAGCAGACGAATTCATAAAATATATACAAACCTGTAACACATAAAAAACATAACCTGAGAACAAAGCAGCTAATAAGCCTACCAAGCTTTGGTTAGATTGATGAAAGTCATATAAAGGCAGGCACCATCAAGTAGAGTGATACATTCTGTTTCAACTTTTTTGAAAATATTCCAAATAAAGATTGTATCAAGACTACTGTCTTCAATTCTGTGATGGTCTATACCCTAACAGAACTTACAGAATTACAGCAATATGCTTTTTACTTGCTGTACACTGTACAGAGTAACAAGATTTAGCTGTGAAGACAATCCCTACACATACAGCACTGGGTTGCTGAGATTTTGCTAACAGAAATCCTACTGAAAATTCGAAACAGAATCTAGATCCACAAGTCATCGAGTAATGCATCACAACTTTGTCTTAAATCAGCTCAGATAATCTGAGAAGTAGCCATTTGCATATTTGTTCTTTTTTTTTTTTTTAAATTCAATTCTGCTTGCAATAGATCTGGGCTTACAAAAAAAGAGTCTCACCCGTAAGCGATTATCTGTCTTCACTGATTTGTTGCATCAGTGATCACAGTTTCAGACAGATTAAAGCATCCCTACATTATTTTCATTAGTAGACAGGTTGCAAGCATTTGAAGTGTCTGAAGAAACCATATTGAAAAGATTTGCCTGGTGTTGGCAGAGAACCGAAAGTGGATCATGAGCACGTACAGCACTATCCAGTGTCCTCCCAGAAGCAGAGCACATCAAGGCATTAGATGCCATTTGCATTATCACACAGCAGGGGGCTACAGCAGCTACAATTCCAGGATAATCTTAACCTGTATCTGTACACTATGAATCCAACAAAACTATTTTTAATATTACAGTTTCTCACATAACTATTCACAGTAAAGACCTTACTTTTCAGGTTGCATAAAAATAGCTCAGATGATGTACTGGAGTTACTTTAAATATATGCTGTCCTCCAACTGTTAAATTTTATCTAAGGAAGGGTAAACTCATGAAGTGGAAAAAGCAATCAGAATGAAACAAAAGTGTAAAGCCAACTGTAAACACACGTAACACTTTAACCCCTTAAGACATCCTTTAAGTTCTCCAGAATCGTTACAGCGCAGAAGCTAAGAACAACAGCAGCCAGATATCCTACTATTTTCACAGCCAACACTGGAGAGAGCAGAGCAGACCAATATCATACCCAAACTCAGTTGACAAACTGCTTCTCAGCTCAACATGTTATTACTCCCTCTCCCACCTCCACTGCTCCCCTTTCACAGCAAGCAGTTGACACTGGGCTCTTTTACTTCTTGTTCGCCTCCTTTCCAAAGGGACTGCTTGCTGTTAATGCTATTCCACGCACAAGCTGAGAAACATTATTCTATGTCCTCTTCCCTCAGCTGATGCTTCATCAATACCCAGGACAGATTCCTTCAGCAAGCCTCTCCACAGATCATGCCAGAAAGGCACACTTCCATACAAGACACACGTCAGCTTGACTCTGCCACCTCATTTTTAAACTTAATTAGCTTCAGTTTCACTAACAGGAGCCATCCTTAGTGACAATTCAGAAATGCTTCGAATCCTCTGAACAAAGATCTTACTCACAGAGCTGAAAAAAAACTGTGTATCCCACGGCCTACAAATAGAAAACTGGAGGAATCCAACAAATCCATTGAGCCACTTCATAACACAGTTTGGGGAAGCAAAGCAAGCCAACGGGGAAAGCTACTGTTAAACGCAGGTATAAATCTGCCAACAAGAAATGTGTCTAATATGGTAACTGTATCTGTTAGTTGTGCCAAAATAAACAGCAGAAACTGCGAAAACAGTATTTATGAAGTAGCACTAAGACAGACCAAAACAATTTGATACTCTTATTTACAGTCACTATTCAGGACAGTCTCCTCCTAGAAAATATTTACTCATCTACTTCTCCATCCTCCTTTACCTTAGGAGAACAGGATAGTAGAAATTATTGCCTCTCGCTCCTGTCCGAGGATTACAGGTTCTTTATATCCCTCCCCCTTTTTTTTTATTAAATAAGGGCTAGCCTAAGTGCCTCCTGAAACAGCACTCTGCTGAAGTGTGGTATACAGAGTGCCCAAGTATTTCTGACTGCAGTTTTAATCAGGAGCTGAAAAAGCAATCGTGTGAGAAACTGAAAAGAGGGAGACGTTTTATACACACGGAGGGCAAGCTGGGTAACATATTAAGCATCGCTTTTCCCCCATCTGCAAGGACAGGCCCAATCTGGTGATTTTCACACAGTCGCAGTCAGATTTGCATCGCACCCCTCTACTTGCAACATGTTTTTTACCTGACGCAGTTCGCAGAGTTGCGTTTTGCCTGGCACACTCCCTAAAGTGCTGTGAAAGACATCACTGTTTTTAATCACCGGTTTACTCTCAAAACTGCGATGCGCTGAATGCAGCTGATTGCATCTTAGGGAAGATCAAACCCTCCTCCTCCAGCGGCAGCCCCGATTTCACTGGTGACAGAAAGTCAGTCCAGACGCTTCCCCCCCCCGCCTCCTCCGCAGGGCAACGAACTGACAATCCACAGGGAAACGCAGCAGGCAGAGAGGGGCCAGCCCCCAGGTGCAGCCCGCCACATGTTCCCCCATCAGTAACCTTGTACAGCACCAACACCGCAGCCCCTGGTGCACCGGGGCACCGGGCAGCCCGCAAACACCGGTAAAGAACACAGACAACGCGCCGGGTGACGCTGCCCTTCGCTTCTCCCCTCGCCCCTCCCCCGCGGCCGGTAACTCGCTCGGGAGGCGGCAGCGTGGGGGGCGGGGGGGGCCGGGCCGGGGCTGCGGGGGGACGCGGGGCGGAGGCCCCTGCTCCCGCCGGGGATCGCCCGCCACACGACGCGACCGAGGGAAAGGCGAAATGCGTCGCGCTTGACGCGAAGCGGCACGACGGGAGCTGGGGGGGGTAGAAAAGAGGAGAATAAAAAAAAAAAGGGGAGCAAGCCTTACAAGGTCACTGTCGTTCAGTTTATCACGGTCCCTTCGCTTCGGGCCGAAACGCCCCGCACGCCGAGCGAGGGAAGGGGGGAGAGGCGCGACGCCGTCCCCCCGCTGCCGCCCTGAGGGCTGGGCGCCCGCCGGCGGGCCGCTGCGCCCCCGGGGCCCCCCGACACCGCGTACGGCAACGGCCGCCGCCGCCTTCCCCGACCCTCACCTCCCCCCGCCCTGCAGGGGGGGGTCGGGGGGCAGCACCGCCCCCCCGCCGCCGCTGAGGGGGCAAACTGCCGGCGGGCAGCGCCGCGGGCACGGCTCGCCGCCCCCCCCCCCCTCCCGCCGCGGCGGGAGGGCGCTGGGGGAAGCTCCCCCGCGGGCAGGCGCGGCGGTCACCGGCACGGCAGCGGCGTGCCGCGGGCTTCCCTCCGCGGCGGCCGCTACCTCGGACTCGGATAACGCTAATTAGGGGGAGCGGTGGTGCGGCGGGCGAGAACGCGGCGGCGGGGCGGAAGGAGGGAGAAGGGAGACAGACACCCAGCGTGGAAACTAGCGGGAGGCCGAGCTGCCGGCAGCCGGCTGGGGCAGGGACCCGCTGCCGACCCTCCGGCTCACCCGGCGCACGTATCTGATGCCTCAGACACAGACCCGCATCCGCGGCTGCGGGAGCGCGGCGCGGACACCCCCCCCCCACCCCCCACGCCGGGGGGGGGGGGGGGGGGTGTCATCCGGAGCCCGCCGCGCGCTTCCCCGGTGTGCGCTGGTAGCGCACGCGCTGCGGCGGCCGCGCTCGCACTTTCGGGGGCGCGTGAGCGGCGGGACGGCTGCGGGGGCCGGCGGGGAGGGGGCGGGAAGAGGCCGAGGGGGGAACGGCGGGAAGGGTTAACGACCGCGCGGCGCCTCAGCGCTGGACAGCGCTACCCGAGCGGCCGGGAGGCGGGGGGCGCCCGCGGAGGGAAGAGCGGCGGAGGCGGGGAGGGAGCCGGCGAGGAGCGGGGCGGCGCGGGAGGCCGAGCGGCGGCGCCGGGGATGCCCCGGGCCGCGGCGGTGCCCCCCGTCTCCCTCCCTCCCTCCCCGCGCGGGGCAGGGCTGGGGAGGAGGCGGTACCTTGTACGAGGATCCCGCAGAGGCTGTAGAGGCGCAGGAGCATGCCGGGCTTCAGCCGCATCCTGGGGGCTCCCCTCGGGCTCGGTGGGCGCCACGCACGCAGATCCGCAGCCTCCCGCCGCTCCGCTCTCCAGGCGCTTCCTTCCCCCCGCAGGAGCCGCCGCCGCCGCCGCCTCCGCCGCAGTGTCTCCCTCGCTGTATCCAGTGGGGTGAGGAGGAGGAGGAGGAGGACCAGGGTCGCGGGGGTGGATTGGGGAGGGAGGAGGAGGGCGAGGAGGGGGGAGCGGCTTTCTCCGCTGGCTCCGGCGCTGCTGGGCAGGTTCAGGTTCCCACCGCGGAGCGGTGCCAGGTGCCCCCGCTGGCTCCCCTCGCCCCTGCCGCGGCGCGTCTGTCCGTCCGTCCGCTCGCTGCTCCCGTCCCGTCCCGTCCCGTCCCGTCCCGCTGGCGGGCGGAGGCGGCGGGGTCTGCGCTGGCGCCGCGGTGCGCGGGAAGGCTGCTCCGCTCCCAGCCGCTTCCCGGCTCGAGACACAAGGGCAATCTCCGCTTGCGAGCCTCGCCCCGCCCCTACCGTCCGCCCCGCCCTTTTCTGTCGGGAGCCACGCCCTTCTCCCCGCCCCCGGGGCCACACCCCGGCCCTCCCTGTGCCGTGGGCACGCCCCTGCCACCGCCTCGGCTACGCCTCCGCGGGCACGGCACGCCCCTTGGCCCTCGGACCGCCCCCTCAGGTGGGTGCGTGACTGGCGTCGGCGGTTCTCCAATAGAAAGTCCCCAGGTTAGGCCGGACGGCCAATAAGGCGGTGACAGAGGAAGCGCGAGACGCCAGGTTACAAAACAAACGGGTGTTTCTCAAAGTCTTCAGCCACGAGCGAGGTGCCAGACCCCACCTCCTGCGCCGCTGAGTGGCAGCCGGCTCGGGCCAATCGCGGGGAGACTCGGCTCCGCGGCGGCTCTCCAGCCAATGGGCAGTGAGCGACGGGGACGGGGACGGGGGCGGGGGCGGGCGGCGGGGCGCTGTCCAGACCCGGTCCTGCAGTGGTGGCCGGCGGCTCACGCGGCGGGGCGCGGGGCTGCGGGGGGAGCCCAGCCGCAGGGACGCCGCTCGCGCCCTGCCTGGGGGAGGAGCGGCAGGTGTCCCACTCGCCGCACGCCCCGGCCCTCAGCGCCCCGGGCGCCGGCTGCGGCGCGACCGTTAACGGCCGCCAGCGCTGCGCCGGCGGGGCGGGAGAGCCCCGGGGGCGGCGGGGCCCTGGGCGGCCTCCGTGCGAGGCGGGGCGTCCCGCCGACAGCCCTCCGCCCGGAGCGGAGCCCCCGGTCCTGGCGGCGCGGGAAGGAGCGGGGCCCGGAGCCCGCAGGCAGGCAGGGCCGGGCCGGGCGGTGCGGGCCAGGTCCCCGCCGGCTGCCCCGGGCGCGCGAGTCACTTACAGCGGAGGGAGGGGGGGTTCCTCGGGCAGCACCGCCCGCCCCTCCCGGACTGCGGGCCGCCAGCTCCTCCGCACCGCCGGCGGGGAGAGACGGGGGGGAAGTACCCGCGAGCCGCCGCCGGAGCCAGCGGCTGTGGAGAGGATCCAGCCGGTTTTCTTCCGGTCCTCGCAAGGGAGGCGTGAAGAGCCTTTTCCTCCCCTGCTTTTCCTCCCGTCTCCCGGAAGGCAGCGGATGGAAGAAAGATTGGCCCGGTCGCCGGTGCCCTCCGACTGAGACACGTGTGGGTACCTTCACCACAGTAGCAGTAAGACCGTCTCCTCTTGTGAGGTACCCGGCAATGGCGGTGAAGAACTTGCTGGACTTTTCGCCGTGTTGCCTGGACTCTGAATGACTTGGAGAAAGGTTTTTATTTCAAGGCTTTCTTTGGGAGGGTTTGTAGCATTCAGCTGGTAGTCCTAAGTCGCATATGGTCTAAAAGATATGACAATGTGAGAAATCCAAGATGGCAGGCTACTTCTGAGATAAACAAGTGCTGATATCGTCTTGCATACCTGTAGGGGAGGGAAGCTCTTTGAAAGCTCATTTCTCTGAAGGCTGCGTGGTCTCAGATCGTTAAGGAAGTGCTAACAGTTGTCAGCTTCACCTTAAAGAGCTTCCGCTGGGGTGGGATCGGGGAAGTTAAGTGTTAGTCATCTCTTCCGCTGTGTTCATTGGCGAGTGATGACTATGCCCAGCAATAGCTGAGACTGCATTAGGGTTCACATTGAGTTCCCCCCATCTCCAAAACGTGTCCACGCACAGTACAGAATCAAATCAGAGAAGTACATTTTAAAGTTCAAATGAACATCACCTACACCTCCATGCCTTTAGTAAGTTACTTGAATGCAATCAAAGATGTTGCACTAGAATGTCCCCTGGGACAGCATTTGAAGTCTGTCTCTGGTGGATGAGTAGATACTCACTTTACTTGTTCTTTATTGCTTCTGGAAAAATACACAACAGACTCAGGTTTTACCACTGTCCTTCGGGTTCAGTGCATGTAAAGCAGGAATGAACAGGAAATGATTCTCAAAATATTTTAGAAGTCTTACAAAAAGGAGCAAGTCATCATTTTTAAGGCAGGACTAAAAATGTCAACAAATACTCAGAACTTGCAGGTTTTTTGGTTGGGGGAAAGAAATTAAAAAAGCAGTTCTATCAAAATTAGCAATTGAAGCCCTTCACTAAAGCAGGACTGTAATCCAACCTGAAGTGCTTTTGCATTAATTATGATAACTGACAGCTCTGTACTTCTGACAACACATTCTTTGGATTGTAGCCTTGTTCCAGGAGGCGTTATAGGAAAGACATAAGTGTCTTCCCAGCTTAGCAATAGAAACTGTGAAAAGAGGTCCCCTGGCAGGTGTAGGAAGTAAGCACCTGTCTGTACATTGCGGGGGTTCCACGTCTTTGCCGCATTAGTACATTTTAGAAACACGAGCTGACATTTTCCTCCCAGAACCCAGTAAAGTGGACATTAGATCACAACCCACGTCGGAAGCACAACCAGAAGCGCCGGTTCTCACCATTCTCTTCTGGCTCAAGTGGTTCTGAAAAGAGCTAGCAACATAGCAATAGAAAACTGGTTCACATGAGGGGTTAGCATTACTCCTCTTCATCACACAGCAGAAATATTTACTAAACATTACAAAATTAAACCCAGGGTTCAAACCCTACCAGTAAACCGCTGCAGTGGAGAGGATTATCAAGAGGTCTTAATGCGGCATATGCTGACACAAGTTTTCTGTCTGTTTTTCAAAAAGAGAAAAAAAATCCCAGCCAGAAGCCCCTGGTTTCTTTGACCAACTGTATATCTGAAAAATGATTAAAATCCCTGGAAATGCCAGATATGATGTCATACTTCTGATTAATGCAGCTGTGTTAATTTCACAGTTTATATGAATGCAATATCACGTCTTAAAACATTCAGTGGCAGCTCACATCTAAACCTAACATAAATGGGGTACAACTTTGTGTTGTGATTTGGCCCTGGCCAGCAGCAAAGGACCACGCAATCACTCTATCGCCCCTCCCCCCGCTGGAGTGGGCAGCAGAATGGGAAGAAAAAGGCAAAACTTGTGGTTCGGGATAAGGGCAGTTTAATAGAACAGCAAAGGAAGTGAACAGTAGCAACAATAATAGTGATAAGAAGAATATACAAAAACAAGAGAATACACAGCACAACTCTCTTGCTACCAATGCCCAGTGTACTCCAGAGCCGCAATTACCCTCCCCCTGCCAGCTCCCCCACTCAGCCCCCAGCGTGACGGCACGTGGTATCGAATACCCCATTTGTTTGGCCAGTTCGGATCAGCCCGCCCGGCTGTGTCCCCTCCTGGCTTCTGGTGAAAATTAACCCTGTCCTGGCCGAACCCAGGACACTTTGTGATTAGTCTGTGGAGCCGGAGCTCACGCACAGAGTGTCCAGGAGCCTCATTACTTCTAGACTAAAATGGCAGCAGGGACTCTTCAGGACATACACCTCAGTATAGAGTAAAAAGTAATATGTGAAACTATGAACAGGAGATCAAGGCTGAAAACCAAATGCAGAAGGTAAACTTTTTATCAGAACCAAAACAAAGTATTGCGTTATCCTGACACCCATCAAGGTGATGTCTGCAAATACTCCCAAAGCAAAGGAATTCAATCTCCAAGCAGGATTCTGAAAGAGTCAGCAAGTTCTTCCTCTCACTGAAGTGGTAAATAGCAAGTTGTCCAGTTTCCCCTAAGCTTTCAGCACAGATCTTTTATCGTGTTCACCTTCCTCACATTTGTTTTCTTCTTTGTGTTCAGCCAAAAACTAACAGAAAAAACCTCCAGCAGAGCAGCTAGCTTTCTTAGTTGTTTCCTCTCAACTATTTCCTGTTCATCCTTTTCTGGATGGTGTAGATTTCGCAGGTGGCGATGAAGAGTTGAGGAAACTGCATGCAGCCTTGATAGACAGCTCGGATCACTAACCTCTTCATGTCCTGGTCCAGCACACACTCTGTTAATTGGCTTTCACACTTTTTTCTCCTGATCAACAAGGCTTTGGGCTTGTCTCTGTAAAGCTAAACTTCACCTCCTCTAGAAGGAGCCGTCTGTGTTGTATTGGGTACCTCTAGAGTTTGCCTTGAAAGACAAGCAAAATCTGAAGTGATCATTATGGAAACATTCAAGACCAGGTTGGACAGGGCTCTGAGCAACCTGATCTAGTTAGCGGTGTCCCTGCTCGCTGCAGGGGGGTTGGACTAGATGATCTCTAGGGGTCCCTTCCGACCCAAAACTTTCTATGATTCTATGATTCTATGATTTTAATGATGCTTCTTGAGACCATTATTGGTCAGTGATTAGGGAGAGGAAATGATACCCAAGGAAAGCTTATTTAGTTGACAAAACATTGTGGTTCGGTTGAATTAAGCAAACAGTGGAAGATTTAGGGAGAATTTAAGGAGAGAAACTTCCAGTATTGCAAGCTGTGAAACATAGCTCTAGAAAAACTTACTCTGTGCTGTATTCTATAATATATATTTTTAAGTAAATTTTGTATAATCTGGATGGTAGCGAAGAACTAGTCAAAATATGATTGCACAGTTCCAACAACAACAAAAAAACCCCACGGGAAGGAAGGTATGGAGAAGGCAAGCTGGCAGTGACAGAAGTTAGACAGATTCTATCCCAACTTCCAGTATAGTGCTAAACACTCACAATGACTTTTATAATAGTAAATTGGAAAGTGAGACATATTTACATGGCTTAGTATAAAGAAGTGACAGACCCACTGGTGCAGCTTCCACCTAGCCTTGAAGAAACATCTGATTGGATAACAAGCACCTCTTGTGGTAAGTCATTTATTCTTGTATTTGCCCCCTCCTACCTGAAAGTGGCAGCATGGCTTCCCTAGGGTGTAGGGTCCCTCTCCAGAAGGCAACATGTATCGTCACTGAAAGTGCATTGCCCTGCCTACTGCACCGTCATGGGCCTATGTGGAAATCAGAGGATCAGATGTACCTTGACTGAGGTCTGTGTATTTGTGTTTTACATTACCCCTTTACCATACTTCAGCAGCTGGAACAGAAAGGTTGGTGTTTTGTTTAGTTTGAATGAGAAATTTTGTGTGGTGGAGGTGAGTTCTTGTTGTTTTGAATTATGTAGGTTTGGTTGAAGCTGATTCCTAAAAAAGAATTAGATAACATTTACTTACCAGATGCCAGCAAAAATGCATTGGTTTGAACAGATACGGTAACTAGTAATTTCGTTAAATCCATCCAACTGTGAAAATATATTGACGTGAATAAAAATATATAGACATGAAACGCATTGCTTTTTTCGTTTGAAAAAAATTGGCTTCAGTAAAGAGCAGCTGAAGTTTGAAAATATGCTCCTGAGAAGAAATGTGTTCATTTCCATAAAACATATTGGTGTGTAAATATACAGTATGTATCAGTTGCAGAGCAATATTATAAATTCAGTGAAATTTTGTTCTGTGTTACTGAGTAAGATACACTAAGTAAAAGGAATTGCATGCTGCAATTACTACATATAAAATATGTGTGGGATGAAGTCCCATTTATAAAGCAATTATAAGTGTGAGATATTTTGCTGGCTTTTGGCGGAGCAATAGGTCTGTAAAACAACACTGTCAATGCAATGCCAATGCAAAGCGAACCAAGGTCAAACCAAACTGGTATCATTCTTACAGAAAAGTAGTTAATGTACCCTTTCATTTGGTGAAAATAGTTGCAGAATAGAATAACCAATGGTGAGTGGAAGCAGAATATGTTATTCATAACCTGACCTCTCGTCCATGTAGTTTGTGGAATGAAGATAAAGAAAAATGGTGCTGGTAACATGATTTTCCATACGTTCTAGTTAGGTCCTCCTCCTTCTAAGTGTTTGATAATTAGCAGAAGTGTGTGCTTTCCTGTGTCTAACCATCAACTAAGAAGCAACTACTTTAAGAAATTTTTACTTACCCCAAACCACAAAATTACAGAGCTGTATGACTTTAGCACCTCTTATACCTTTATTTACTTATGATTTAAGTACATATAATGTACATTACAGTTTGCCATTAAAACATATTACTGCATGGAATTAGAGACTAATTGTGTTTTACATACGCTTGGATGAACATGTTTACATAAAACTTAGAATACATCCTAGCTAACATCTTTGAAATATATAATTATCCAATTATCTATTGTTTTGTTATTTCTAGTGCTTTGTAGTTTTTAGTTGCTTTGTGTGTTATTACTTGTAGAAAGATTATGTGATGTGTTGAAAAAAACCTCTCCTGCACCCAGATGAGGTGACAAAGGAGTATTCAAAAACTCAATAAGAAGGAAGATGTTGATTCTGTAGAACGTAATGTCATCCATTTTGCTTTCTTAAGAGCATCTTCAACTAATGACACCAGCACGTTTACAGTTATTTTCTCACATGTTCTGGTATTTTAAAAGGAGGTTCTAAACATATAGATTCAATATTTGGGTTTTTTTCAGACTAAGGTTTTCACAATGGTGCCTCCTTAATAGAAAATATTTTCAAATACAAGTCAAAGTATTCTACCTGATCCAGAGTAAGACTCAAAGAATTGAACAAATACATTGTTTTGCCCTTACTAAAGACTCCTAAGATATTTGTTCTAGTATGTCTGTGCTTTAAAAAAAGGTTTTAAGACTTGATAGGGTCTTTCTGTCATGAATATTTCTTTGGCTGTCTCTGTGAATATCAGCCCAAGGCATAAGCCCCAGGGAAATAAAAAAATCCACATAACTGACTTAATAGATCATAGCCTTTAAAATTTCTACACATTCTGTCTCTACTTAACATTCTCCTAAGAGTTAGATGATCTGACAGTGAAATACAGCCATCCAGCCAGACTGCATTGCTATTGCTCTTTCTAGCAGTGAGAATGAGGTTGCAATTTTGTCAGATGGTGTAATGTTAGATAGCACAATTAGGAGCAGAAAGACTAGACTGTGCTTAGCTTATGTCTAAACAGTTCTGATGCCACGATTGTCCTTACTGAAGACCTACTTGATTGTGTCATGACATGCACACCAAAATTCTCTTTAACCAGGGAATAAGAACAATTGTGTACTCGAGTTTTTGTCCTGACATTCAGTTAGAGCCCTGAGGGAATTAATAAGCCTTAATGGTCCTGATCAGCCTCACCTAGGGTCTTCACCCACATCCATAGTCCCAGAAGCTCTGTTTAAACTGAGCTGTGTTCAAAGGGTGCAGGTTTCTAGCTCAGTCCTACTCCTACCTGGTCATGGAATACTTTGATCCAGATTTCAGTCAATGGCTTGATCTCAGCTTGCCTCATCTTAAGAACATGCCTAGTGGTCACTGGGTCTGATCCTGACCTTGACCTGCAGATTGACTTCACAGTGTGATCTCTGACCTGCTACATTACCATGGCATTGCCTTACGATCTGGACTTTTGGTTGGACTTTGCTATAACCTCTATAAATCTGTTCTTGCCTGAGTACTATGGGCCTGGGTTGTGGCTGTTGAGGCCTCTGTCCTGATGGTCTGGACATCCCTGTGTTCCTGGCTCATTTTTTCTTGGGGAGCAGCCCTGCTCTTGTTCTCTAACAGATGTGGTCTGAGAGAACACAGTACCCAAGAAGTGGGAAATAGATCCAGGTCCTTGGTTTCAGAGATTTGTGTGGTCTTTTAATTTGCTGACACTAGATAATAGAATCAAAGGATGTCACCTAGCCCAAAATAATAGGATGAAAAATAGAGAAGAGAGGAAGGAAAAATGTATTCAGACAAGTGCTTTTGGGAGACTAGCTCTAGAAAAAGCACAGGTGTGATGGAAGGTCAGGGTAGAAATAGGACTAGCTGTTGAACGGATGAAGAAGGCTGGAATAACACTGAGGCTGAAATCTGGAAACCTGTTGTTGAGACTCCAGGAGGAAAGGAGTGTGTGATCACCCAGGCAAGGAGTTTAGGACCAGCAGAAGATGATTTGGGAAATAAGAAGCATAAGATAAATCTGAAAACAGAGTAGAGCTTCAAAGAGGAACTGAATCCTTGAGCATAGAAGCTGGACCAAGGAGCCACAGGATGGTGAGCATGAGACAAGACCAGAAAAGAGCAAACAAAGGGAAACTGTGTGGTGATGAAAAACCACAAAAGAAAAGCTGGCAATAAAAAATATCAAGAGCAGAAAAAAAAAAGACATAAAACATAGAAAAAGAAAATCACGACTTTAGTAGTACAACGGACTCAGAATGAGCTGAGAAGCCAGAAGACTGGGAAGTGGAATGATGAAAGTAGCTACTGGTGGATGAGACAGGACTAGGAGAGTAAGAATACTTCAGATTTTAAGACAAAAAGAAGAAATGTCTGTACCCAAATTGCTTTATATAGCCTGAAACTCAATGTAGCTCACTTTCATAATGCATCTGTGTTTAGTAAATATCTGAGATTCATGACAAAATATATATGAGGTTACTGTCTTCTCTAGGAAATAGTAGCTTACTATACTACTCCCTAACTGATGACCTCAAATGAAATGGTGTAAGGTGGATTTAAAGACTGTGAACCTTCTGTAGAAATATCAAAGTGATAACATGTTTTTTTCCCTCATTCATTTTTGTAAATTTTAGGGAAATACATGAATGTACTGTATTTAAGGATCTTACAGATACGAGATTTTCACAATGAAAGAAGTGAACTTGCTGGTTATGCAAGCTTTAAATTACTTCTGTATTTTTATATGGTGAGCTGTAACTATCTCATAGTGCTTCCTTCTGTCTTCTTCTGTGCCTTGTCCATCTGTCATCCTGTTCTACCCCTCCTCCACATAACACAGAGCCTTGGTCTCATTCAGCCCAAGGAGTAGCTCTAGGGATGATTCATGGTTTGGGGGAGAAGGAAGACATTGACAGATAGAATCTCTAGTTCCTTAGTGGAGAAAAATTGGAAAATGTGTAATCAATATGGCAGAGGACTGAAAGAAGAGGAAAAGACAGTCTTAGGGTAATTGAATGATGCCTTTGAGAACTGGATTATGTTTCACTATGCAACAGAGTTCCTCTGGGATGTTAGGTAAGTCACTTAAACCAAATGTTTTTACAGTGGTAATAAATTGATATTAATGCTCATTTTCTCAGTTTCCAACTTCATACCAGAGAGTTATATCTGCAGAAATGTGAAGTACTGCAGACGTCCTAAAGCCAGTGTGAACTGGACTAGGAACACGCAGAGCTGTGTAATGAAAATTTGCCACTTGGAATTAGTGGCTACCTTTGACATTAATCTTAATTAAATACTTCATTATAATGTATCTGCAGAATGAGGAAGAATTAAGGTTGCGTAGGCAATTCTGAGTCCTAGCGTTTCTTAAGTCTTTGATTTTTCAGTTTTTAGTGATGTTAACATGGCTTTGTGTATCTGTTTGGTCATTTATTAGAATTCAGTTATTTGCTTTTCTGCCTTTTCATATTAGCTTATTAGCTTTAATGTAGTTACTCTTTTGAAATATTTGCTTTTTTTTTTTTTTCTGTTATATCTCAGAAGTGTAATCATCACAAATGAAGTCAGTGAAAGTTTCAGGCATTTTTTTCCCCTGAAGAGTGTGAATCTCTTGAATCCAATAAATCACAAATGAACACAGACATTGTGATTACTAAGGTAAATAATGTCTTACATGGCTACTTGTTACTGGCCCAAAATATGGAACTGAGTTCACCCATCTTTGGAAGAAAAATAGTGGAAATCTATTTGGAAGGAAATAAACTTGAAGGAATTATGCAAAATGCAGCTACTTGTCAGTCTCTGTTGAACTGTACTTCTTGTTTCAGAGTAGGTGAGAGGTGTTTGTTACTGTAATCGCTACATTCTTTTGCCAGTAAAACTTCTAATTGTCATTGAGCGGAACATTGTTATTTGTGATCACGTTGAAATGTATGTGAACCACAGAAATCTATGAAATACAAACATTTGTGAGTTTGCTAAATTTATTGCTAGGAAGTCTACCACAGATGACACTCTTGTTCTAGTCCTGCAGTATAACAAGTCCTGTTAATGTGTTGTTTAATGAATAAGCAAAGAAGTGAAGATGACATATTTTTAATGCTTTTTTTCTACATAACAATTCAGTAAAATGTTTCATTATATCACTTGCCATTGTGATATAAGACAAGCAAGTCAGTTTGCTGCTAGGTGGAAAATAGAATTCAGAATAAAAGAAAATATATGTTGCAGTATCTGCAGCCATTAGGAGGTGCATTATTTGTTTTCCCATAGAAAAATTGTAATGCAGGAGATGTAACGGGTTAGCATCCATAATTCAAGTTTCTAGTGCAGCGAGATACAAGAGTTATAAAGGAAAATATTTGTGACAGAGGAGTGCAAGAAACTGTAAAAAGGTTTCAAGGTGCTTGTACTCGTCAAAGCACATCTAAGTTCTCTGATAATCACAAAAGTGGTTTGTGGCAAGTGCATTTGGTTGCCATTAATACTTCAGTTGTTAGATGATGGTAACATGGTAACAGCACTTTAAAATAGTAATATAAAAAGCAAGATTTATGATTCTTATGAGTCTAAGTTATTTCCTGAGCTTTTTATTAATGTCAGGACTGTGTTATAGCCTATTGTCAGTAATTTTTAAAGTGACAGACGAGAAGAGTAAAATGAGTTAGACTGAAAATCAGCCCTTGCTAGAGGCTGTGTATGGAAATAGTGTTAAGTAGGGACACATACGAAATGTCAGTTTTGAAATTGTGTTTCTGGGTTTCAGTTGTCTGAAATGTTTCACACAGAACAGAGATTCTTCTTCTCTTCCTGAATTAATTGGATTATGCTACGACTTATTTTTTAAGATCAGAATGATTTTTATAGTACCAAACCATGGAAAATCACTAAATACAACTATACTACGTGTGTACCCTTAGTTTTTCCTGTGAAACTATAAAGTCTGAAGTTAACAAATGATATCTGAGCAGCAGGCTATCCACTGGAGGCTGGTTTCTTGCCCACAGCAGAACTCAATTTGATTTGCTTCTGTATTTATAGCCTTTGCATTTTACAGAGGGCAAAACAGGTTAATTAAATAATTACAATATTTCACTTTAACAGTATACAATAACTATTTATTATATAAGAGGTAAGTTGAACAGAAAAAATAAGAAACATTGTTTATGTTTATTCATGCATTCCATTCAGGCACCTGCTACATGAGGTATATGGAAGGTAAGAATCTCAGTATTCAGTATGTACTGATATATGAAAATGCTTCAGGATATCAAAACTAATTATCATTATAGCATTCTGAAATACCTGCCTGTCTTTCTTAAAAAAAAACTTTCTTTTTATTTCAGATATTTAAAAAAGCATAAACTTACAGATGAGGGATTCTCCTTGTTCTTCATCATTGTTTCACAGATGACATTTCCAAAATTGGTGACAGATTGTAAATGGGCACCAAGGTTACTAAATGATTCAACAGAATCTAGGAAGATGCAGTTCATTCCTCTTGTGCCTCCTATATACAAGCATACTCTGAGATTGTTAACCGTACACGTATGTGAGACAATTTGAGGTTTGCAGTAGTTGGAGTATGTGGCGTTATTGTCTCTTCATTTATACAAAAGATTATGTACTTTTCTTATGTCTTGTTTGGGTGTAGTTGAGTGTACTCCAGTACTGCTGAAGAAATTGTACAGCTTCTTGATTGTTCAAGTACTTGATTTCAGTCCCTGTATATTGAAGTAGATTTCTAATGTGGAATCAACTTCAAGAGTGATCTTCCCTTAGGAATGAACCTAATCTGTAATTGTTTTGTGATTTGTGCATGTACGTTTGCAGAAGGGAAGCGAATGGGGTATTACTCATGGGAGGTATTGGTACAAACACAGGATTTGGAGGGGTTTCACCAGCAAAAATTCTTATGCAACTGGTTCAGAAGCCAAGGTGATCATGCAGCTGACTATTGCTAAGCATTTTAGACTTTTCAATTTACGATAGTTATGCTAGTTAGCAATTTGAAAAATGGACCTTTCCTCCATACTCAACAAGAGGTCACTGAGTATAGCTATTGTCTTTCATTTCCTTTATAGCTGCCCAGCATAATACAGTAGTAGATGAAGACCAAAATCTCATTTGTTTCAAGATGACCCTGAAGCCAGTGCAAGTGAAGGCACTAGAACAATCTGGAACAACTACTAAGCAACTATATTTTCCTGTAGCTGTTAGGTCTAGTTTTCTTTCCAAGCTTAAGCATGTTCCTGAATTTTCTGGCCTTCATTGCAATATATTTACCAATGTATAACTTTTGATCTCGAGTTTTTATGGAGGTTGTCACCACATCCAGCAGTTTTACGTAGTTTAATATAAGTACACCATTTTTTCATCTTTTACACAGAGAACTGTGCCAAAATTAGAAAGCCAAAGTAGTTTCCAGGGTTTTTAACATGACCTTATGAGAGTTATGCTCTCTTGTATGTTTTGGCCTGGTTTTCTCCAGGGATTTTGGGGAAGTGTTTGCTGTGTGTGGTTTTGCAGTTTATACTGTTTCTTAAGAATTGCTTTAGATTCTCTAATATATGGCTGTTGGACTCCACCTTGAGAGTGTCGGGCAGTCTAATTTGATAAAAATATGTGAGATCTTCATGATGAACATTTGGACAATGTTCTAATATGAGACATGTCAAGTTGAAGTGAGTGTCATATCTTTGACTAATACTGTGCAACAATTGATTTACATTTAGCTAACGCGTTTATCTGAACTGCATAAACTAGCATATAAAGTCAGCTTAATTGAATTCTGGTTGTTATCATTAGTCTTTCACTGTTGGCTAGTCATAAATAAGGCTGAAGATTTACAATTCTTATTATGTCATATGATACAGAAATCAAGTGTCTGACCCCTTGAATTGTGCCAATATAAGTGTTTTGTTTGTCATCATAGACCTTGAGATGCACTTCCAAATATGACCCTGAAATAGGTCTTCCTCAATCTTCATTTTCATTTTGTAGTGTTTTCATAGTCTCATAGTCTGGCTATATGGATCGGTAGTATGATGTAGCAAAGTTGGAGATGTGTGTTCTGTGGTTGCAGACATTCACCCCAAGGATGTTATTATTTTAAAACTAATTCTGTAGGATGGATTACCTGAGGTCCATGCTATTCTGTACTAATTTATGGGTGATGAAAAAAATGAGAAGTAAAAAAACTTGTCTCATTCCCTGAGTTTCTTCAAATTCAAATCTATTAATGTTTTTTTGTCTTAAATAGTTTTTTGGGATGTCATACAAGAGATAATTCTTCCACAGTTTTGTAGAAACAGAAAGTGTTGGCTTGGTTGGGTCACCCTTCAGAACACTATTAATGTAATTTTTCCAACCTTTTAGTCATTCTAACACTTGATTACCAAGCTGATGGTATTAACTGCATATTCATACTTTTGAGAGAAGATGAGGAGGATGTTGCATATTCCTTTTCATTAAGACATCTGCCACTGAATGTACTGCTGTACTGTAAGGGAAGCAAATAGCTAGATAAATGAACTATCTACATAAATATTAAGAAAGTGCAGGATGTTTCTGAGTTTCAGGACTTATCATTTAGGTTTAAAATCTACATGGATTTGCAATTTAAATACCATTTTCATAAAATGATGCTGGGCTGCAATTTAAAAAAGCATACAGATAACAAGGTATATAACCTTAGCCACGTTCATGAACTTAAGATGCTTTCTACCAAAACCATTGAGACCATTCCTATGGTCAAGACTGTGCAGGCACTTAGGTACTTTTCTATAATTCTGACTGTATGGAAACTTTAAGGTGTGCTTACATTGGTGTGTTTATTTTTGATCCTGTGTGTTGTTACAGCGAATCTCCAGATCATCCACACTTGCTGTGCTTTGCATAGCATCATGGAGTGGTCTTGGAAGTGTACAGGCTGGGTTTCTTCGGTATTAAACTGAATCATAAAGCAAGCTTGAGAATATAGTTTACTCACTTCACCAGCTCGTGGGCATTTAGTGCACAAAACTGGACTAAAATGAGTCTAAGGAACCCCTCCCCACCCATCAGTATGATATTTAAAATATTATATAATAATAATTGATATAAATATTATAATAATATAAATAGAATAATAATGCATAAAGAATATGTTACATATACATGTATATAATATATAAATAATGGCATATAATTATATAGTATATTAATATTATTAATAATATAAAATATATATATTTTCAGAATGAACAGTTTTGTTGCAAGGAGTCATTCTTATTATATCTTATTACTCAGCAGCATATGCATATTCTTCCATAAAAGGATTTTTTCAATGTGTATTGAATTGTATCAATTTCATAATTGAAAGCATAATAGGGTTTTGGTGCATTTTAGAATACAGAAGGGGGGAAAAAAGAAACATTAGATTTGCAAAGATTTTGTGGACCTAGAAGGAAATTTTCCTCCTTCATTGATAAATGAACTTTTCCTTTAGAAAGTTACTTGTACTAAATGAAATTGCTTTCAATACCTGTATTTTGTATAGTTTTTAATTTTTCGCAGACTATGGAATATTGTAAATGAGTTAAATTCCCCCTTATTTTCAACACAGGAAAATCAAGAACTATCAAATCCTGGGTTTTCTGAGTAGCAGTTCAAGCTCATTTCAGTCTCAGTAGGAAAACAAGCGTTTTGCTCCTTTTCCCAGTTACAGTAGCCTAAGATTTTCCCCTTATCTCAATGTGCTGCTTGGGTCGTCACTGGAATTTTCAAAGACCTCTCCTGTTGCCACAACCAAGTTGTGAGTAAGTTCTACTTGAGAGCCTGTTTGGAGAAAACTATCACTTGACCAGAAGCAGAGAATCTTGGAAAGCTGAGTAAAAACTGGCAAGGAGCATTAAGATTAGTATGCAGGATTGCTAGAAACAACATAAAAGAATTGTGATAAATATAGTTTAGAGCAAACAAATAATAAATGTTATTATTAATAAATGTTATTATTTGTTTAGAGCAAACAAACAATAAATAAAATACAATAATTATGTCCGTAGACATAATAGACTAATAGGGGTCAAATATAAGGCTAACAGGTAAATGTTAAATGTTTATAAGAATAACATACATTTGTGTTGGCTTTGGCTGGGGTAGAGTTAATTTTCTTCATAGTAGATAGTATGAGGCTATGTTTTGGCTTTGTACTGGAAACGGTGTTGATGATACAGGGATATTTTAGTTATTGCTGAGCAGTGCTAACACAGAGCCAAGGCCTTTTCTGCTTCTCACACCACCCTACCAGTGAGTAGGCTGGAAGTGCACAAGAAGTTGGGAGGGGACACAGCTGGGACAGATGACCCCAGCTGACCAAAGGGATATTCCATGCCATATGACATCATGCTTAGCAATAAAATTGGGGAGAAGGTTGGCCAGGGGTCTGTTGCTCAGGGATTGGCTGGGCATTGATCAGTTGGTGGTAGGCAATTGTTTTCATTTGCATCACTTGTCTTTCTTGGGTTTTATTTCTCTCTTTTTGTTAGTTTCCTTTTCATTACAATTTGTTGTTGTTGTTATTATTATTATTATTGTATTTTATTTCAATTATTAAACTGTTCTTATCTCAGTCCATGAGTTTTCTTACGTTTACTCTTCCAGTTCTCTTCCCCCTATCCTAGTGTGGTGGGAGTGAGCGAGCGGCTGTATGGTGCTTAGGTGCCAGCTGGGGTTAAACCACAACATGTTCCTTGATGCTGTCTTTGCCTTTAGCATCTTCGTGAAGAGAATGGTATGATCTTGGTTGAATGTTGTGGAATGAAAAATTTTATATTGTGGCACTAAGCACTTTAAACAAAACACTTTTTCTTTAGTTTACGTGTGAATGGAGAAAAGCTCTCTTTCAGTTACAGTGGGAATTTAGTGTTCCTTTGGTTTGGAGTCTCATATATTTCCTGGATCTGTAGCTCAAGTGGTGATTCTCTCTCCTTCTCACTTTGTGTGGGTCTCGTCTCTCTTTCTCTCATGCTGCAGAAATTGTGGCTATCCTCACAGCAGTTTAAGACTGCCACTTCACTGACCTACAAATTTGGCAAGAACTTGTTAAGGTATGTACTCTCTTCCTGCTTCCAAATTCAGTCCTCTTTCGTGTATGCTTAAGCTTCCCCACCCACGTAATTTGTAGTGGACCAGCTAGCAATCCTAGAAGTTATTTGTGCTGTTGTCATTTACATTTCATGAAGAAACCTCTATGATAAACCCAACAAGGAAAGATAAATTTATATTTATAGAAAGCAAAATTATTAGAAGATAATACGGATATGGATAACTAGATAGTTCCACTTATAGTTTGGTTTTATTAAAAAACAATCCTTACCTGCTTAGAACTTCATTCACAAAACTAGACAGACTCAGTAGTAGCCAAGCTTATAGAAGGTTGTGTATGATATAGCCTTTTTCCCTAAATCCAGTGTGTCTTTTCTTTCAAATCCAAGCAACCTTCATTAGATTAACACTATAACGAAGTCTACTTGGATTGTGATTTTTCAAATAATTTTTGTAAGTCAAGTTGGGTAATGCTTTTTCCTTTTACTGCAGAAAGTATAGATTTTTCTTGAGGAAAATCTAGCCTTCAAATGTAAATATAGCTATATCTGTTTCTACTTTTCAAATTTCCAAAATCATGGATTTTGACATATAAAAATGCTCGTACAGTAGTATGAAGTAAATTATTGTCTTGAAATATATTGACTTGACTCTGCTATATAATTTCTACTGATATCAGTTAAGATTGATAAACTTTCCTTACATTCAAGTAATAACATTACACTTGAGATATTTTAATTTGCAAATTCAGTATCAAATAATCTTAATGAACATTTAGTGAATAGGGAACAATAAGTAGTCCACAACTGAGCAATTGAATTGTCCTGCACTTCACTGGTGTCACTCTCAGTTTATTTAAGTTTATGGAGAAGAATCAGCCTAAGTACATGGTATTTTTTTTGTGAAGGAAATAATTAATATGGAGAACGTATTTCTGTCTTTAACTGTTTAGCATTTCCATTCTTAGATGTGTAAGACATATATTACTGTTCATTATTTCAACATTACACTGTGCAATTCAGTCTTTTGACTATTGTATTGACAGACTAGATATTTCTCTACATTGTTTAAAGAAGAGCTTCCCTTTCTAAGTGATGTCTGTGTGACCTTTTGTTATGGAAGAGTGTTGTTAAAGCATGTCCTGAAGATGTCAGTTGTATAATACAACTGACATTTAGTATCTGTCCCACTTGAAAAAGGCTTAGCAATATATAGTCAATGATGCGCAGATGCATCATCCACCTTCCACATGACTTCACTGAAGTTCATGCTTAAATAATCAGAAATTTCTCTGAAATTGCTGAGAACTTCTTCTTTTGGCAAGAATTTGTCCATGATCGAGCTGTCATCTGGATTTACCAACTTCTTTCCCATCTGGTGATAGCTTTGAGTATGTAATTACTTTTTCCTATGATATTGCTCTTTTATATTTGTTGAGAATTTCTCTGATTTCTATTTGAGGAGCTCAGCACGTGGAGAGAATGTGTTGTATTCCATTTCTGATACTGCGAAAGCTGCATAGGCAGACCTCTGGTAGTCTAAATATTCCACGTCATGAAACTAATCTTTGTAGCATTCAGTGATAAAAGTTACTGTTGATTTTGGTATAGATACTATTTTCCAGAAATTGGAATAATAAACTATGGCAAGTTATTACATTTCTGAAACAGGTATACAGTGTTTCCAACTTCAGAGGGTTAAGAGTATGAAATGGGTTCCTCAAATAGTAAGCATTGCCTAAAAATCAGAGCCAGTGTCATGCTGTGGCACATGTCAGAAAGAGGAATATTAAATGAAAAACCATCTGTTTTGTTGCTATACTAGCTGGTACTTGAAATGCAAGAAAGTTTTCAGGAATGCACCTTAGCAACCTAAAATACGAATGAGCAGAAAAGGAATAGTTTATATTTCCTGATGATTTAGACTGATGAAATAGTGGGACATGAAATGACAACCTAGAGCTGAGTATGTTTCATGCTTTGGGAGAAAAATGTTTTTGCTGATCTGAAATTAGTGGTAATAGTTCTAGTCTGTCAATAGTGATGGACACAGCAGGAAGAACAGTCATTAGCAGTCACAGAACTAATCGCTATTAGGAATGACTCATAAAACTTCCAGTTATAATTGATTAGATATATGAAGGAAAAAAGGAGAGAAGGTAGAATGGTACTTAAAAATTTCAATTAATGTACCAGATTTCTGCATGAAAATTATGTAGTCAAGTTATTGTTATATAGCAGTGTGAATAGTTTGGTATCAGTAGGTAAATCTTATGGAAATCCAATATTCCCATGCCACTTACGTCCCTCAAGATAAGTAGGTCAAAGAATTTCAATGTCTCTCTTCATATTTTTTAGGTGTTTTTCCTAAGTAAGACCTAAGTTCCCCTACCTATTTGAATGGAACATACTTTTGATTGTGTACGTCACGGTGGTTTCCTTCACAAGTTCTTAGTTCTAGTGAAAGGGACAAGGGCTATACAAAATATCCAAATACAGTTTTGCTATAATAATACTGCAGAGGAATTTCTTCTGTCTGATATGTGATGCATGCATTTATGCAGTCCATAATTCAGTATGGTTTTTCATTCATTGAATACTATTCTGAAAGGTTTAAAATTTTATACTCTGCTTCCTGAGAACTTTGCTTGTTTAGTGTTGTGAAACATATTACCGTAGAGAGTAGTAGCTTGTACTTTTTTCCCTTTCTTTTTTTTCGGCCCCGGGCTTGTTGTCTTACACTTCTCTATACTGGATTACATAAGTCATTACTGCTAGTTTTTACAGCACCTTCTCTATTATACTGTCTTTGTTTTGTGTTGATTCACCCTTCATTCTGTGTTTTGTTATCAACATGTTTTAGCAACTTACCTCTCTCTTACATCAGTTGAACAAATCAGGCTGTAATGCTTTTGTGACATTCCTTTAGTAACCTCTTTCCAGCTCCAACTGTTTTCCCAATATATATTAGTTTAGCTGATTTTTATCATAAATTCTGTGATCTCTTGAAGCTAAAAAAATCAAAAAGTGTGTTTTATATTGGAGAAAAATATACACAAACTGGAACTTTGCTGAAATCTTTTATTTTTTCTTTCCACATCCAAATGTACTACAGCCAATACTTCTCATCCGCATAAGCTTCTTTTTCAATATAGCTGCTTTTTTGTATTTTGTCCTTATTAATCTTACAATTAAGCAATATAATAACAGTAAAACTAGCATCATAATGGTTTTCTTCCTAATGATTCAAAGCCTTGGAGAAATGCCGAGGACGCTTTACTTATGTCTTTGTGAAAGTGTATTGTCCTGGTGTCCTTTTCATATCTCCTAAGCATGGTGCAAGAATTCCTGGCTAGTACAGCTTTCAAAGGTACTAAATGAGTAGAAGATGTAGCATATGTTCAAATGTAGATGTTTTAATGGTCCCATTAACTCCTGTGGCCTTTACATGAATTGTTCCGCTGAGGTCGAGTTACACCCCTTCACTGTTCCATGTGAGTGGATGTTCTGGTCCATCTGGGACAACATGATGGATTAGGAGCTATGCAAGCTTATTCTTTAGCTGAAACTTGCTGAAATATCTGCTTTATTATTCAGCCCCTGAATAACAGAAAGCAAAGTACGAGAGCATAGTATTTGCTGTTCAGTGTATAGAAACAATAGGTTTTTATTTTTCGTCAGTTTATGTTGAGTATTGCTATCTATTCACAGAAAACAAAGATACTGCAGGTGTGTGCTGGCTGCAGACTCTTTTAAATATTGATCTGTTAAGCTCTTTACAGCCAGCAACCCAGTATGTAGACTGTCTTAGTTTGAATGGAGGCTCTAGCTAGCTGCTGTATGCCATCAGTGTTTGGACTGGTTGACATAAATATTTACAGTGTCTCTTAGTCAACTAACACTTCTCATTTAGAAAAATAAACAACTGTAACAGTAAGACCATACTCTTAAGTCCTTCAAACAAAGTTCTGTCAAGTGGTAGTAGATGGAAAAAATAGATAAAACAATAAATTCTGATTTAATTGTCTTTTCATACTTCCGCAATTAGTAATATGGAATAGCCAAGAGAAATGGGAAAAAAAAGTTTACATTTAAAACCATATCAAATCACAAAAATAAGATTACCTCATCATTCAATCACCTTGCTTAAATTTGCAGATATAAATTGAAATGGGAAGATTAGATGCTTCAACATTTTGCAGATTAAATTTTGCACAAGTGTTACAGTTGCAGTTTAATTTCAAACTACTTAGTAGTTTCATATGGGTTACCTTTTGAACAGTGTTTTTCATTCTGCAAGGTGAAAAAAAGCAGAAAAAACTGATGAAATGGTTCACCCAATAAAAGCACTTTGAATTTATTTTGTTTTCCACAAAACTAAAGGTGATTTGTAGTGTTGAGTTCCAAATTAGAGCAGTTTGTGACCAATCTTTCTCATTTTCATTACGTGACAGCAGATCACTCAAAGTGAGAAAGCAAATAATTCCAGTGTCCAGATGTCCAGAGAGCAACAAAACAAAGCCAGTCTAGGATTTGTTTGGGTTTTTCAAGACTACGTAGTCTGTACAAGATTACATGTTGAAGACCATCTAGAAACTTGGCTTATTACAGAGTGTGCTTATTGACTTATTACATTTAAGAACAGATCAACACTTTCTGTACCCTGTACTGCTTTCTGCTTGATTTTGTTATGCAAAGCCCTCATGAGAGGTATAATTTATTTTCATTGTCACCTTTCTTCCCTGTTTTTGCTAACACATCCAGGTTTAGCCTGTTCATATGAGAGCTGAAAACTGCATAGGAGGGTTCTAAGATGGCACTGAGGTTCCTTAGTAGCACCTAGCAGAATTACCCTTAGTAGCTTTAAGATTCACCCTCTGGGCAGTGATACTAAAAAGATCCTGAGACAGCGTGGGAATCAGGTAGGCAATAGGTAGTAGATTTAGATGTTCTCTAATGTGGAGATGTAGTATTAGTTACAGAATAACATGCTATTCATATTTACCAGATAATGGTGAAATCTGTTCAGAAATATCTGAAGTATTTGCAGATAGCAACTGTCAATGGGATTTATTAGAATTTTTATTTAGTTGTTGAGTATTATGCATGCACTTAATTTATGACCGTAGATCAACTTCTCTTGATTTCAGCAACTGCTTAACTGTACAGTGATGAAAGACTTAAGTTGTTGATAAATACAAAATAAAGAAATTCAAAGTCCAGGCTTGAGTAAAAGCAGCCAATGGAAGAACACTAAGTCTGACTTTTCATGTAGAATTATAGAAATATGGCAGTTACCCAATTATGTAATTCCAGAGTTCCATCCATCTCAGTCTCTTGGTTTCAACAATGGCCAGCGGCAAATGTCTAGTGGAAGAGGGCAAGGCTGGAAATATGATGATCTTCCTCATGATACCTTCCTTCATTTCTTAGGAGTTAGCAATTTAAAAATTTCCTGAGACGGAAGTTATATCAAAACTGTCTTGTTAACATCCTCTCAGTGGAGTTTTGCTGCAACTGTCTTTATTCTGTGGCAAAATCACCTGTTGTTTGGAAAGTGTGGCATGTCATACTATTTTTATTTGTATTAAGCCCATTTCTTGTTCTTGTTTTAAGTCTGCTACCTGGTAATTTCATTGGGTGAGTAACACTTTACTCGGTTCATCACCCCGTAATGATTTCTTTGTGCCTTGGACAAGCATTCCTTCGCTCGTCTACTCCAAGCTAAAAGTTCCCATTCTGTTCAATATCTCTTTGGTAACAGAGTGTACTGTGCCTACAATCTTCCTATGACATGCTTTTTCCAGTTCTTCTGTATGCTTTTCAAGAAGCAGTGGTCAGACAGATAGTGTTCAAAATGTGGGCGACCGTAGATACATACTGTGCCATGTTGTGGTTTTGTTTTGTCCTCACTTCCCTTCTCAGTATTTTCTAATATTTCTTTGTTGCTACTTAACACCGACTATCAGTGTTTCAGTAGAAAACCAGGCAGTGACTAGGCAGTGCCTGAATGGAAATTGCTTCTCTCTGTGTATTTGTGTACATATGTTCTGGGAAAGGGGAGGAAGAGGCTGTGTGCATATATAGTATGTAGGGGGTGGTTTTGTTACTGGAACACATACATTCTTTTGCATTTACTGATACTGAATTCCATTTCACATCTTACCATGTAATTTTGTATGAGATTCTTCTGTAACTACTAGGAATCTGTTCTAGCTTTGACTCTTCTGGTTAATTTTGCGACACGAAGGGCTTTTTCACATCATTATTCAGCTATCCAGTCCTCTATAAGCAAATCATAGTCATGTTTTGTTTAGAATTAGTCCTGGAATATCCCACTTTCCAAGGCTGCTTTGTTTCTACTATGATACTGTTTTTCCTGGGATTTTTTTCTGCCCTCCACTGTGGTTTATCTGATTTTTTCGATAGTATATTTGTGTGTATTTCCTATTGTAAACAATCTTTTATTCATTTAAAAAAAAAAAATTTCCCAGGCCGTATTTTTGATGCTGTGCTTAGTATTATCATAGAATAATAGGATAGCGTTCTGAGGTATTGCAGTTTATATCAGTTAAATGACATATTTTTTTATCTCGTGACACTTAACTCACACTTATTTATTTTACTATGGACTCCCCAGGGAAGTGGTCACAGTACCAAGCCTGTCAGAGTTCAAGGAGCATCTGAACAACACTTTTAGACATGTAGTTTAGTTTTAGGTAGCCCTGCGAGGAGCAGGGAGTTGGATTCAATGATCCTTATAGGTCACTTGCAACTTGAGATATTCTACAATTCTGTGTTTTATTTGACTGAAGTTTCATATGTAAGGCAGTGAGAAGATTTAGTTTGGACTTCAGCAACACTATTCAGAAGCTAAACATTTAAATTACTTACCAGTATTTTGAAGGAGGACATGTCTGATCAAGGGTTGATGTTTTTAAAATGGGCAATTCCTTCGTATCAAGGTTTAATAAACTACTGTGATTCTATACCTTGCTTTCGCTAGAAATGCTTTCTTAATGTGTTTCAGTAATGTAGGAAAAAAGATTATCTGTGATTTTTTTTTTCCTTTACTTCTCTAATAATACTTTTAAGTACATAATATTAATTATATAACCTTATATAATTACTGCTGGAGCAACAAAGAAAATACACTCTGTGTTTTGAAAGTATAAGAAGATACAACCTTAAAGAATGCTTTTATTTACATTAAGATACTGCAAATCACCATATTGTGTCGATAATAAGATATTGCTTGGACCTTTTTTCACTTTTTTCTCTCTTCAGCTGTTCTGCATATTTATTAGCTTCTTATCAGAGATACATTGAATATAATTTTAAAATGGGAAAATAAATGTTTTCCTATTTTTCTGTCATGATAGATGTAAAGGAGCGCATTTTCTGCATGGTGTACAGGGAGTTAGGCATGCAATTTCCATTAATAATGAACCATGAAGAAAATTTACCCTTGAGAGGGACATGTGTAGGCATCACAAACATTAATCATAAAAGTTGTCCAGCATTCCTGACCTGCTTTCTTATCCACAAATTATATGATATATAAGAATTTAATTGCAAATTGATATAGTTGGAATTCAGATGTTTCACCTTACAGAAAGAAATGGCATTGTATGAAGTCAGCAAGGCTGTTTCCTCTGCCGTATCTGCCGTGGAGTTTAGTAGACAGACAGACCAAACCATTCCCCTTACATTTGCAACTTGTTCATTACTAGTGTTTACTTTAAGATTTCATACATGTGCTTTTCAAGCAAGTATTAAGCCTATTATTTTTGCTGTCAGAATACAGGTCTGGTGGTTTATTAGGGAGCCTGTAAAACTTGAATTTGTCACTTCGTATGTAAACTACTTCTCTTAGGATTTTGCTAGAATGTCACCACTTTCTATACTTAGGTAGGAGTATAAGGGTGCTTGTTTCCTTCTCTCCTCATCTAACAAGCTGTCCGTCTGCACAGTTAGGCAACAATCCTGTAAATATTCATGTATATATTTTCCACTGTAACAAGTGTTACGAAGTTCAATAGGATGCACAGCAATAAAGTTGAGACTACATGTTAAAATATGAAGAGTTAGGGGCTTTGGCTTTTAGTAGACTGGCAAGGTCTGTGAGAAAATCCTGTAACCTTGCTGGAAAATGCATTTTCTTTTGCTGACTCACATTTGTAGGTGTCCCTTTCCTGGGCCCAAGTCGAGAGAAATTATAGCCAGCATTTTTTAAGTGAAAGTGTCTCAAAACAGGTTAAAGATCTAATTCCAAAAAGTAGTACATATTGTTTTTCAAAATGTTTGTAGACTAGGTTAAAAGCAAAGCTAGTCTCTGCAGTGTCTGAAGAGGTAGCTAGAGCAATCTTAAATTAGTTTATGAAGCCATGTTTTTATTCCATATTAGACTTATTCTCTTTCCATAGGTAAAAGGAAGATGAATACAAATACCCTTTTCTTTGAACTTGTGTTAAAAAGTGGGCTTTCATTGCATTTTGTGTGGACTTGCATTTAACTTCAGTTCTGGCAGTCATGAAAAGTAGGGCTTTTGAAAAGTAACACTGATTACATTAGCGTTAATATAGATTATTTTTGTTATAACATACAAAGTATGGGGTTTTGTACTTTACAACCTGCCCTGGTGACATAACATTTGATAACTTACTTACAAACTATGGATTCTGTATTAGATCTCATAGTTTGATTGATTGGCATCTTGAAAGAGAATAAGGATTCAGCTTTTTTGGAATGTTTCACGCAACTGGTAGAAGAAGTCAAGCAGAAACATTGGTATTTAAGAGTGAATGTTTTTTTTTGCTACTGTATTTATCTGGTGAAAAGAAAACCCTTAAAGATTCTCAGGTGAGAAGGGTGCAACTATTTCCATAAGCGTGCTTGATTTTTAGGGATATCACCCAGTTTAGTCTTAAAGCTACCACTTTTTCACACTATCTTTTATTCTCTAGCTTTTGGACTTTTACTTCAGAATAGAAAAATGAAAAAGTTATAAATAATATGTTGTTTTTGAGTGCACCCACTTCTTCCTACAATGTTGTTGCTTCCCCTCCAACTTGAGTTGGTTTTGTTGAGCTAGCTTGAATGAGTTAACGCAGGGTTCAGTTACTTGAAGACATCAGTCTTTCTGCAGAACTCAGGAAAAAAATCTTCATGCGTGGAATTGATATCAAACAATTCAGACTTGACCTTAAAAAAGAAGCAGTACTTCTTTTCTGGCTAACCACTTTCTTCACACCACAAGAGCAGGCATAAGTTTGGAATGAGTAATGCCATGTAAGTGTCTAGATTCTGAGCTGGCCGTCGCTGAAGAGTCAAGCAATAACAGCAACCTCCAGGTAGCATCATTCTCAATTGCTCTGAGAATTATTTAGGAAAAATAACAAAATAATACTGTTTCTATACCAGCACACTAGTCTGAATACTGTACCTCCTATTTCAGTGAGTTACAGAACACTACACATGCTCCAGTGAGTCTCAGTGAACAGAAGGGAGAACTAAAAAAGACAGGCGAATAACATTTAGCAGTTTAACTGCCTATAATCTTACCACAGTTTTAACAGATGGCTTTCATAGTGTTACTGTGCATTGCTAAAAAGCTGGCATATAACCTCAGCACAGTTAAATTCCAGTATTGCATTAAATACGTGGTGTATTCACTATGTGGGAGTGTGTATATAAACATATTACCTGCTTGGAAGATACATCATATAAAAAGTCAGCATTGAAAATTCTTATGATAACAACATAACTCTCTTGGTATTAAATACCAGTGTATCTTGTTAAGACACTGGCAAGATTCTTGCCATCCATTCATACAACTGCTTTTGGTTTCTTGCCCCTGGCCATTATATCCCAAGACAGAAGTGTTTCAGAGAAAGAATAGGAAAAAAATTATTGAAGAGACCCATCTTTCTACTAGCCATAATGCTGTTTGTATTTGTGCCTCCTGTAAAAAGTGTAGTTTAATATATGGATGCTTAAATACAGGCCTGTCGTCAGCAGCATGTGTTTTGTGGTCATTCAGTGGAGGTAATAGTCCTGTATAACAATTAGGGAACAGCAGGGGCAGTTGTGTACATGTTAGTGCAATCACACTGGTTACAGATGTCTAAAGCTTCCCATAGGTGGAAGCTTTAACATCTGTGATGGTTTCAAAACAGGGAACTAGAGGCAGTAGGTAAAAGTTGACCAAAAGGCAATAGCAGTCTACCTGTCCTGAAAGCAGAAAGGAAGAATATCCCATGCTGTAATACTGTAGCTAGGACTGAGCAAATGAGATGAGAAACATTGTGGGAAACATAGACAACAGAAAAACAAAGGGGATGGATGTGGAGTTTAAAAAGACACACTGCATGCCTGCTACCTATTTTTTTATTTAGTAATAAATATACATTTTTCTACTTTTTAATAATGTATATGTTTTTTGACTCAGACAACATAATTAGCTACACGGGGTTATTAGTGTATTTGTGTATGGGGAAGCTTAGGAAATGCATAGGGGACTTCCAGTCCCTCTCTGGTGGATTTAAGAGGGGGATTCAAACTTCTAAAACTCAGAAGAATCAAGGATAAGCCTGAAGTATTCCCTGTCAAGAAACTGTAGTGGAAATGTCCCCTAGACTTTTGACATCTAGGTGCTTCTTTCCTCCAGCTTTACAACAAGCCAGTCCTGGCAACCCTTCCTACAAAGCTGGCAACCGTATTGAGAGGCACTCTCACAGAATGTTACCTCTTCCGTAGCCAGTTTTCAGTGGAATCAAAGCCACCCTAACATTATGCAGAGAAATCACAGTTTTGCTTTCTTTTAAAGGTATGAATGAGGTTGTCTTGGGAAGACAGTAGTCGTTTTCCATTGTTTCTTTTAAAACTGAAAACAGATTTCCAGTATTGTGTTCTGTTTCAAAAATTGGAGACTGAACTGAAGAGATAAAAAATGTCATGGCCAGGGAAAGTTGGCAGAAAAATTAAAATCAAAGAGGGATTATGTGGGAGTTCAAACACGCACAGATATAGATTTGAATTGTTAAAATAAATTCAAACTTTGAGCGAATGACTGGAATACTTCAATTGAGAAACACCGAGAGAAAAACTGAAGAAGGAGATCGTGAGTACTGTTGCTGCTCACATTGCCTTCCATTGATCTGTTTTCCTTTGATATTTTCTTTTCAGAATTTCCCGCTTACTTTTTGAAGCCTGGAAAAACATGACCACTTCCCTAAATGCCATCTTAACTTCATTCCAGTGAATTTAACTGGAAGTAGCACCCAGTGAGATGAAAAACAAGTACAGCTCCAAACCCACTGCTAATACCACTGGAGCTTGTTATATGCAGAGAATTCATTACCTGTAGCTCAGCAAAACATCAAGACTAAAATCTTAGTTAGGCTGACTTGAAGAATTTGGAAGCTGATTCTACAGTGCCCCAATTTGTATGAAGCCTGACCTGTGAAATTACACAGAGTTGGGGAGTAAAGTTATTTGTAAGACTAGACAATTTTCAGGTTACTGAGCCACTTGAATCAAAAATATCATCTTTGTGAAAGAATTTCACCGCAAAAGAAAGACCAGAAGATCCAACCTCATGCTTTTTTACATGTTAAAATTTATAAAACTCTCAATAGATGAAAACCTAAATCTAAAAAACTTAGAAATTCCTATCTTTATGAATTTTAAGTATTTCTGTAACTAGAAATGCCACTAAATAAAAAAAAGACTGTAATATGTATTTTGATTGTGCAAAAAAGATGCTGTCAGTGTGTGAGAAGGGCTGTCAAGGATTCGTAGGAGGAAAGAAAGTAGGAATGAAGAGGAATAACATATTCATCTATAGCTGAAAATCATGTTTGATTTTTCTTGATAATTCAGTTGTCCCAAATGTGAATTCTCAGCTTTTGCCAACTCAATATAAGAAAGAAAATGAGAATCATAGCTCCAAATAGAGAATAATGAAAATAAAGCATTCATCATTCCAAACTGACTAGAAAACAGCAAGAATAAATCAGACAAAGCAAGCATTGTGGTAACTGTTTTACGGTGTTATGCTTCTTTACACCTGTTATTAATTGAATGACAATTCCAATTTACGGTGGGATACCCAGGTAATTTGGATTGAAAATGAAAGATACTTGTGGTAAAGGAGTTTGGTACATACTGCTGAGAAGTGGCTACTGATTTAAGGAGCAACTTCTTGCTGGACTCAGAAAGCAAGTTGCTCTTTTCTGTCCCTTTCTGTCCCCTTTTTGTCCCCTTTCTCTCCCTTTTTTCTCCCTTTTCTCTCCCTTCCCTCTCCTTTCTTCCTTTCATTTAGAGTTACTAAAAATTAGTTAATGAATCTTAACTTCGGCCCAGGATTTTAGCTGCCATGGTACCTGAAATCCCGAAACACACTGACTTCCTGATCGCAGCAGAAGTGTCACGACAGGAGACCTGTGCTCAAAAGTTGGAAATTCTGGTGAACAAATATACCTGTGGTGACATTTACGAGTAGAATCTATTCAACATGAAAAATATCCAGCTAAGTTAATAGTATGGCTGACAGAATTTGAATAGTAGAGTTAAGCCTATGTATCTTTGATTTCATTAGGCTTAAATCTTGAAGGATTTGCCATTCCGTAACATATTGTTTGAAGTTATCATAATTTTAGGTATTACATGAAATGTTTCTTTTTTTGCATGTGTATCAGCTGTAGTTGCTGTAGGCATGCTATACAGTCTATTGGTAAGAACCGTATGCATTCGTAGAACATTAACTTTGATTTTCAACATGATATACAGAGAAGATCCTTCGCTCAGCTGCATAATCATCATATACCAGAGAACCAGCTATACAGGCAACAATAAAATATTAAGTAACTTTTGTAATAAACCTACTATCAACCCATTCTTTTCTTTCACAGTCTTGGAAAATAACCATGACTCTGCAAACACTTTTGTTTCTTTTAACGTTTCGTTTCTTTTGGATTTAGACTGCGTGTTGACTCTGCTGTTTGCTCTGGATAACAGCTGTTCTTGCTGAATTGGTTGTTTTGGTGTCATCCTTCTCTGCACAGGATTTGTTTGCTATCTCTTTTCCTCTGGAGACAGGGTCTTACTCATGATACTCCAGAAGTTTTCATTTTGTGGATACATCCTCCTATGTCTATTTTTCATACAAGTGAGGTCACTCTGTCGCTATTCCTTTTACATATGAAAAGAAAATAAAGGAGAAGACAAAATTGCCTTAGTAAGTTTGTCTTCCATTGCAATTCACTGCAAAGTGATGTGGCATGCCAACAGCAAAGATCCTTAATATCATGACTTTATGATCAGATATAGATTTTAATCGTTAAAATAAATTCAAACTTTCAGCGAATGACTGGAATACTTCAATTGAGAAGCACTCAAAGATAAGTAGATGTAATCTGTACGCAGGCTATTACACAGTTTAACAAAAGTGCAGTGGTAGATTAAGATTTGACTGACAATGAAATCAGCTTTACTTTCTGTTCCAGCAGACAAGTGATAACTTAGACTGTCAAAAGCTGAAACAAAAACTGGAGGTATGAGCTACTGATTTATGAAAAATCTATTTAAGAAATCATAAATAAGCTGTTAGGAGGCAAAAGGTCATAAGAAGTGGATCAGTGGACAAACTTTGTTCAGAAATACAAGGGCTATTCAGAAAGAAATATTGCAAATCTAAAAGGAGCTTTACTCACTCATTAATGATTTGATCATAAAAAACCCTGAAATGATTCAAAATATACATTTTAACTCAAATATAATCTTCATTTCAATATATAGCTAAAAAAGTAAGAAATTCATCAGTAGCAGAGACAAATGCCTAAATGTATGGAAAGAAATGCTTTATGAAAATATTAATGATTAAATGGAAAGAAAGTATAACCACCCCTGAATTGCTTCTGGGAGTTATCATAGCAATATAAGACTCAAAATTACTTCAAGAGATTCTCTTATTCTATTCAGTGACAAAAAAAATAACTGTATCTAACCTCTCTCTGTGGTTTTTTTTAGCAAGTTATGAACTTGTTCTGGTATTTCAACATTTATTGTTAGAAAATATTCCTCACAGTGTCCAACGTACATCTTTGCTGTAAATGAAAACTATTTGTCGTTGATCTTCTACAATTTCCAATCAAAAAGATTGATTATGAACCTGGGCATAGTGCCATTCCTGTATTTGAAATCAAGTCCTCCTCGAAATCTTCTCTTCTGGGCTGAACAACCACTGTTCTTTCAGTCTTTGTTCACAACCATGTATTTTTAAGCCCATTATCAATGACAGGTTTGCTCAGTAGTGAAAGCATATGCTAATCTCTGTAGCCTCTGAAATTATTTTAAATCTATTGCATAACAACTATTATTTCTTTTTGTAGTTACTAATACTGTGATATACATTGGAAATGATCGTTTAATTTAATGGGATTTTACAAGCTGTAAAATCTTCTTTAATGCTGACTTATTTATCTATTTTCTTAAATCTAGGAAGAATAAGAGTTAAATTTAAAATACAGTAGAGATGAAAACTCTGAGAAGTAACTATATAACATCTGAATTACCATTCTGCAAATTTCCCGACTGATATTTTAAGCTCCTAGAAATTTGGAAAACAGGATTGTAATAGTATTTTATGCAGGAGGATCCTAACAAAAGTAACTCGTTCTGGGATTTCCTTTATTTACACCAAAGTATACTTGGTATTCTGAAGTCAGTGATATGGCAGTGTATAGGTGAAAGTATTAAGCCTGCATTCAGCGCTTACGTTTTATACAGCATGGAGGATAACAATAGCAAAAAGTAAGGAGACATGCATGGAGAGAGAATGAAGTTTACCAAACCCCAGGATACACAAACTGCGTAAGTTCTAGACATTAACTGAATATTAATGCTTTGGCAAATGTCAAGCCTTACTGCACGAATTCATGTCACTGGGCATTTTTACGCTCTCCCAAAATATTTGACAAATTGTGGATATACTGGAAAATCCATTGATTATTTTTTCTTTGATCTTGCTTCATGTCTTCCTCCTCTTTCTTAAAATGTTTCTGAAGTATGTGAGTCCCACTTGCTTTTTGATGAGTGCAGGTTCAGCTTTATATTGCAAATACAATGGTTTTTAGGCAGTGCTGTGAATTTTTTGTTATACTGCTGACTTGTGAATTTATACTTTGGAATTCTGTCAGTTATGACATCCACTCTGTGCAGTCCTTCCAGTACCTCCTCTACTTTCTTCTGGAAAAGTAAGAAGAAATAATCTCCTTCTTCTGCATATGAGATGCAAAGGACATTTACAAGAATCAGCAACTGCCCAATGACATGCTGCAGGTTGCCAGACTACTTCTCTAATCCGACTTCTTTTGCCAGTGCACCACTTGATCACCTCATGCGGTCAGTATGGTACCCTGAATGTCGTATCACCCAGCCTTTAGTGGTGGCTGTAGTATTCCTACGATAGTACATTATTAAGATGTTTGGACATATAAAAATTCAGTTTCTTTCCTGTATTTTTCTTTGCCGTAGCTATCACTGAGGTGATCGATTTGGACCCATTTGTCTTTCTGCTCTTCTCCTGATTTGTACTTTGCATAGAAAAAATTTCTTCTTTGGTCCTTTTTGTCAGAAGGAGGTGGTGCGAGTAAGCCGGCTGCTTTTTATTCCACAGTGACCTCTAAGGTGCTCCATGCCTTCATCACGTCTGCAAATTTGTTTGGTATAGCACCCCAATGATTGTGTGCTTTCCCCGGAGTAAATACAATTTTGGTCAACTTCCGTAGCTTTGTGATACTCAGTGTTATCCCTGCAGTGCTGCTGTCGTTTGTATTATGCAGTTCTCCCCCACATCCTGTGCCTGCTGTGCCTGCGCAGCCGGCCTTGCCTGACCCCTGGCCTGCCGTGTCAGAGTTCTTGCCAAGCTCCATCTGTATTACCTCGAAGGAAAGCTGTTGAATTGTGCACCTGCGCCCATTTTGAATATCTGAAGCCATTTTGCTGCTCCAGTGAACATTATGGCATAAACAGAATCCTTTTTTTATTTTTTTCTTTCTGTTTTTTTTTTTTTTTAATAGAACTAATTCTGGAAATTGATCCCTTTTTGTGCCTTTTTGGAGAAGTGAGTCATACTCACACTACTGTACTGTATCATCGAGTATACTGTGGACAGCTATTTGGGTAATGTAGTTCAAGTTTCAGATTTTACCTGCACGAAGCTGTAGTTGATGCAAGCATCACCCCTCTCCTGCTCTTAGCCGCCCATTGGTACAGTTCTGTGCAACCTGAGCCCTGCCTGGCTTTCTGGCAGCGCCTCTGCCATGTCCTCTTGGCTCTACAGATCTCTGGAAAGATGTCAGTCTTTGTAGGTGCCTTTGTGTTGGGAATGAATTATATTCCTTGCCAAATAGTGTCTCCCTGTATTCAATTGTTGTTGGAATGTTTGCTTATGTACCTTCTTTTTTTCAGGTAGAAACTTGTTTTGTTTCAATTCTATAGAGATTTATTGATTAATCACTTGTTATCATTGATTAGTCAATCATAATTAAGCAGGTCATAACATGCCTTTAAATATTAATAATTTGCATACATGAATATTTAGTCTTTTCTTAATACCTAGAGTAGATTGATTATCCGTGTTCTTTACTGTTAACTGGTATAACTTGTATGCTGTTTTTCTCTAAAATGTATTCATAATTTGAAATTGTTTACCTGTATTTTTTGAACATATTCTGTGTCAATTTCTTTTTGAGCTGCAGCATAGATACTTTTCAAGTGAAACGGCTTTCGTGATGTTTTTTGTTCTCTTTTTTCTCTTCTTTTTCTTCTCTCTGTGGCTTGACAGCTTGTGTCTGGGTTGGCTACCCACAGCTCAACCCTAGCTGTCCAGTTTTCTGGGCACTCCCATTTTCCCCTGTTCAATTTCTAGGAAAGGCACGCTGAGGAGTAGGTATTTGACTTTTGACACAGATATAGTGTTAACATTAAGGCTGTGTACTTCTTTCACAAGAAATTTACCTTCCTTCTATTTGCTGCCTTAGAGAGTACTTTTACCATTGAGATTTTGTCAATTTTAACTTGCTGTTTGTTTGCTGATTCATATTCGTACTTAAAATGAAGAACAGTCAATATAGTGCTGTTTTTTTTTCTCTTCATTCCTATTGTTTTCTCTTCAGACCTCTCTCACCTGCAGCCGTGCAAGCTGTTCTTTTGTTTTGAATCTTTTGACCTTCATATTATAATATTGGGTCTCAGTGATTCAGAATCACTTCTTATATTTAAAATGATAGACTGGATACTGTTGTACACCTTCTTGGAACTGTTGAAGCTCTTGGCACACAGCTAGGTCTAGTGAGGATATACTGACATTTCTGCTTTAGGGAAAACATTTATTCTTCCAACACTTTGTCAAAATCTCTAGCTATCATGCTATAGATAGAACAATTTAATTTATTCCTGTGGCTTTTTAGTCTCTTGCTATTCCTTGAAGCTTGTTCCCCCGTTGATGGAACTTCTGCAGCACCTTGTTTCTTGTCCTGTAACTTTCTCTTTTGCCCTTTCTGCTGATGTCAGAACTGGTTTTGAAATCCTGACTTTGATCCTTTCCTTACTGAGACTCTAGGAGAAGTCAGTGGACAGGATATGCAGTGAATCCCTCTATAATTTTTTTTGTCTGCTAGGCTTGTGTGATTTATGTACAATGCTGTTCTCTTCCTACTCGTGCTGTCATCATCTGCCTTAATAGCAAGGTTATGACGATGGATGCTATTATTAGTCTCATATGCTTGCATAGTATGGAACCATTATCATCTCTGTGGAAGAAAGGGAACTGAATGAGTCAAACATACGGGTTTCAGAGGAAGAGCTCTATGAGTCACAGTGCTTTATTCTTCTGTCTTTAACTTCTTAGCCCCCTCCCCCAGTGTAAATTATCTTATGACATTTCTGCGCTGCTTATCCTATTGATTTCTGTGATTTGAAAATATTCCTTGAATAGTTCAAACAGTTGCATCTACGATTCTTTTTGTTAAAAATCAAACTCTAAACCTTAATCCATATTAGTTACTGTTATCTAAAGATAATAGCCCTAAATAATGTATCAGTTCTGCTGTGACTAGCTTCTCACATGGCTTCTCATTTTGACTGCTAAATTCCTTTAGAGTGAATTTCCTCAGATGGATGACACATTTTAATTCTGAAACTATATCAATATAATATATATTTTATCTAATTATATTTTTTATATATGTCCTGGGTTCAGCTGGGATAGATTTAATTTTCACAACAAGCTGGTTGGGCTGACCCAAACAGCCAATCAAATGGGATATTCTATACCATGTGATGCCATGCTCAGTATTTAAGTGGGGCACTGGCTAAAGGAAGGGCTTTTTGCTACTCAGAAGCAAGCTGAGCATCAGGTGATGAGAATGCTGCACGCTGTATATGCTTTTTATCAGTATTATTGATTGTTGTTTTCTTCTCCCTTTGCCATTCTGTTAAACTGTTCTCACCCCAACCCACAAGTTTTTTGCCTTTTTCTCCTTCTGATTCTCCTTGCCATCCTACCAGGGAGGGGGAAGGATTGAGAGAGTAACTGCGTGGTTCTTTGTTGCAAGTTGAGGCAAAACCACAACAATTTATTATTTATATTGGGGGGAAAAAAGGAAAGTGCTCTTCCTGGGACTTAGGAATATGGCATTTTATTGCCAATAGTGTGATTCCTGTCATATAAGTGGTTTTCCTCTCATGCCTCTTTAATTCTATGTTAGTAAGATCCTATATTAAAGTAATGCAAGTGACAATGTCCATTAAAGAATATATTACTGGAAGTTTTTTTATCAGTTTTAGAGTTTTCTCAGATCCAGCGCTAGTGAAAATTTGTCTCAGTTGTCAATGTTAATTAAGCCAGATACCTAAAAAGTCAATGAAGCAAAGACCCAAAACCCCAAACATTTTGGAAGGCATTTGAAAAAAGACAACATGTCCAGCAGATTATATAGACAATCAGAGATTTGCTTTGAGGCATGGAGTTAAATCCGGTTGGCAGCTGGTCGCAAGTGGTGTTGCCCAGGGCTCAGTTTTGGGGCCAGTATTGTGTCATATCTTTATCAATGATCTGAATGAGGGGGTTGAATGCTCCCTCGGTAAGTTTGCAGATGACACCAAGGTGGGTGGAAGTGTCGATCGGTAGGAAGGCTCTGCAGAGGGATCTGGACAGACTGGATCGATGGACAGAGGTCAATTGTGTGAGGTTCAACAAGGCTAAGTGCAGGGTCCTGCATTTCAGTCACAACAACCCCATGCAATGCTGCAGGCTTCGGGAGGAGTGGCTGGAAAGCTGCCCACTGGAAAAGGACCTGGGGGTGCTGGTCGACAGATGGCTGGACATGAGCCAGCAGTGTGCCCAGGTGGCCAAGAAGGCCAACGGCATCCTGGCTTGTATCAGGAATAGTGTGGCCAGCAGGAGTAGGGAGGTGATCGTGCCCCTGTACTCGGCACTGCTGAGGCCGCACCTGTAGTACTGTGTTCAGTTTTGGGCCCCTCACTACAAGAAGGACAATGAGTTGCTGGAGCATGTCCAGAGAAGGGCAATGAGGCTGGTGAGGGGTCTAGAGAACAAGTCTTATGAGGAGTGGCTGAGGGAGCTGGGGCTGTTTAGTCTGGAGAAGAGGAGGCTGAGGGGGGACCTTATCACTCGCTACAACTTTCTGAAAGGAGGTTGTAGTGAGGCAGGTGTTGTTCTCTTCTCCCAAGTAACTAGCGAAAGAACTATTGTATAGCATGTAACAAAGTCCACATTTCTTGTGATCTAGTAATGGAGTAGGTGTTCTTCCAGTAGATTCAGGGATATTTTTTTTCTTTTCCATTTTTTTAATCATTCCCTTGATTAGATTGGTTATGTATGTGAAAAATATGTAATTATGTAATACAAAGCCATTTAGGCTCCATTCAGTTGTAACAGATTGTCCTGGGTTCGGCCAGGACAGGGTTAATTTTTCATCAGAATCCAGGAAAGGACACAGCTGGGCGGGCTGACCCAACCTGGCCAAACAGAACAGGGTATTCCATACCATGTGCCACCACGCGGGGTTCTGGTTGGGGGGAGCTGGGCGGCAGGAAGGCATTTGCAGCTCGGCAGCGAGGGCGGTGAGAGCGGCTCTCTGGATTCTGCAATTTGTGTTGTGTATTCTCCTTATCTGTATCGTTGTTGTTCCTGTTCTCTTTGTTTGCTGTTCTGTTAAACTGCCCTTATCCCAACCCACCAGTTTTTGCCTGTTTCTTTCCATTTCTTCCCCACCCCAGCTGGGTGAGGGGCAGCAGAGCGGCTGCATGGCCCTTTTGTTGCTGGCCACAGCAAAACTATAACACAGATTTACAGATGACCTAAAATGACTACTCATAATGCCTACTTTTTTATTATTAGAAATATTTTTATTAACGAGCAAATTTCTCCAAGCTTGAAGTCCAGCCTCCTCTCTTTTTCTGTGGTTTCTGTAATCTTGTGTTCAGTAGCATTGTTAACTTTTGTCACTCCCTTCATCTTTTACATAGACTTGTTAAATTTTCTCTTAATGTGGTATGCAAGCTTTTTGATTCTGTATATGTACACTGTGAAAAGGATTTCTAGGAGTAGCATAGTATTTAAAACACGAACTTCCACTACAGGATTTGCCTTGTATCAACATGGACACGTGTGCTTCAGGTGAGAACCCTAAATTTCTTAGGGGGTGTGTAGTAGGACTATAGGGTAATTTAAGTTGGAAGGGGCTTCAGGAGGTCTGAAGTTCAATCTCCTGCTAAGAAGGGAGTTAGCTACAAGGTCACACGAGGTTGCCCAGGCCAATTTCCAGTCATGTCTCAAACCTCCAAGGATAGAGACTGCACAACCTCTCTGGACAAACTGCTCCACTGCCTGACTGGCTTCATGGGGGAAAAGTTTTCCTTATGTCCAACCTGAATCTCTCTTATTTCAACTTCTGCCTGTTGTCTTTTGTGCTTTCACTATGAGACATTGAAGGCCTGGCTCCATGTTCTTGGTAACCACTCCTAGGTACTAGCAGGCTGCTGCTAGGCCAGCCTGAGTTTGTCTCAAGAGAAGGTGAGGTAGTGAACCAGGTGCAAGGTCCATCTAGGAGCAGGAGATGGGACAAGAAACAGGAGTCAGAGGGGGGTTATCCACAAGACAAACTATTGACAGTGTAGAAGTTCAGCCAGAAAACAGGACCAGAGACAAGAGTGGAGACAAGGATACATATGAGACAGTTCAGACAAGGACTAAAGGTCTAGACCTGAGTTGAAATGCAGCTGCTGGAGCAGTGGGAAAAGGAGTGCGGTGGATAGAGACCCTGGTGAAGCTGATGAAGGCCCTTAAGGTTTATTAGTGGAACGAAGGCACAGAAATGTTCCTGCATTTTCCTTATTCACCATTTTACTATGCATGTAGCGGTAGAAGATCTTGTTCCCCATAATATCTCTTGGCAACTCTCAACTCTGACTGAGCTTTGGAATTCTTAACACCCTTGTTTGTAGCCTGTCCCTATTTCCACCCATATACAGTGCCTTTTTTCATTGGAGCTCTGCCTTGAGTTTCAGGCTTAGCTAAGATGTGTCTTCTGATATCTCTGATTGTTTTATTAAGTATTGGGATGAACAGTTCTTGCACTTGAAGAGTGCCATCTTTAAAGACCTGCCAGTTTTTATGAGTTCCTCTGCCCTTCAGAGCTGCCTTCCATGGGATCCCACCTGCTAGTTTTCTGAATAAGGTGGTAGGAGCTACAAGTAGCTATGTGGTTTCCTTGTTCTACACTTCACTTTGTATGTGTTATTTATTTGTTGTTTATTAGTTTTATGTGTCTTTTAATTCTGAGTAAAAATGCATGACTTTTTCACCACAAAACAACAAATGACTCTGACTTGCTGGGTGGGAAGCACCATTAATCAAGTGAAATACTTTCACCAGCAAAGCACAGTTGTCTAGGGCGCCCCCATGTTACTAGCTTATATTTAATCCTCCTGAATTTCTTAATATGAAGTTCCGTGGTGTTTTATATGTCTCATTTGCCTCTCAGTGCTTTCATTCTGCAGTGGAAGCAAGACCCTACTTTCTCAAGGAACAACATACACTCTTCTGTCCCATTTGTCTATGTATACTTTCTGGCATCAGAAATCTGAGACTTAGAACTTACTTTTGTAATATTAAAAAGATGTAACAAAACTAGAGAGTAAACATAATTTTCAGTCCAGCGTCATCGCCTTTTCCTGAAATCAACTTTGCCAATGTAACTAATGACTTGGCAAACTAAGGGGATTCCATGAGCCTGCACTTCATTATTGTGTATTGAACAGATGTAAAAGGTTCATGGTGACTTAGTTTGCTATGGTTTATTTCTAAGTAGGTAGGTTTTTTTAAAAACTGTGTACCTAAACACAAGAAACAACAGATTGTTCCTGGCCCTGATGAATACCCGCAGGAATGAAAAAGGCGAAAAGGGATCTGATGCCACCTGTGTGCATGACACCACTTCAGGCTGTTCTTTATTCTTGTTCCCCTTTGATGTTATGGTTGGTTTGACATATAGGGAAGAGCTTGCTAAAATACCAGGGTGTGATAGTATAAGCACACTGTCTAAAGAGCACCAGGAACTCCTACAGAAATCAGGATGGCTCAGTGTGTTTTCCCACAAGCAAATATCATTTCATACCACCTCCAGTGTGGGCCAGCATCACAATCTGGCCCTTCTGCTTTCAATTCTGAAGAAGTTACTTTCTGTCCCTCCTGAGATTTATGACTTGCATACATGTATTCTGTGCACTGCTGGACTCAGATTTAGACTCTGTGGGTGATCTTCTGCCACCACAGGCCATTGTACATTTTGTAAAACACAGTGGAACTGATAAAAGGGAAGAAGGGCATCCAGGTGAATTGCCAGAAGCAGCCCTCAGGTTTCATGAGCCTCCTGAAAATAATATAGGGGTAAGAATATACTTTCCACTCTTGATGCTAGTGTATCATAATGTGACTACCTGAAACTCCTAGAGTTCTGTATTTTCAACATTAATATCTTTTGTTTAAATCTAGCTCTTAATCAAGTGAATATTGTGGGAAGTCATTAAATAAGAAACACCATCCTTGCCAAAGTCCACGATTACACAGTTGCATTCCTCCTTATCGAAACAGTGAACTGTTTGAACACAAAATGGCTTTCATGCAGTGGAAGAGACTCTGTGATAGATGAACATCTGAATGCCTAGGTAAACTTATAAATGTATATAAATGTTTATTCCAACTACGTTCCTAAATAGATTTTTCAAGGTAAGAATACTAGATACAATTATATTGTAGATAGAATGCACAATGGAGAAAAGTTTGTTTCAAACTTAGCTCTGTAATTAAGTTGGCAAAATAATTAAACTGCAATTAATAAAACAGACATTACAATAAATACAGCAGGGAGAAAGTGCTGTCACCTGAGCAATATTTCAAATGTTGATTCCTCGGCAGGATATCTGTATGATACTTTTAATATACTGTCAGATATACAATTTTGCTTATCTCATTGAAAGAATATTTATCTGTTGTCCATTTACTCTTAAGAAATACTTCATTGAGATGACTTCAATTCCATTTTTGCAGATTGTTATGTAGATGGGAAATACTTGCTCAGGTAAGCAAGGGTTTTTGATTTAAATGGAAATAGCTTGCTTGGGTAAATGGCTGCATGGTCAGACCAATTGTTACTCCATTTTCTTAGTGTTTTATTCTGTCTGCAAATCATCAAATGTGCATCTGTTCACTCTTAGATGACTATATAAGGAAAAAAGTTTTGTTCTTCAAACCTGCTGACACAGATTTTACCTGATAGCCCATTCCCTGGTTCAGTGGTGTTTCCTAATTTATGAAAATTCAGTATCAAGTCAAGTGCTGAGGGTTGAGGTCTTTACTGAAAGGAAAAGAAAAACTTGTAACTCTCTAATAAAGGCTTAATTGGTATGTAAATGTCTTTCTTTTTTTTAATCTGTGCACCTTGAATTTAAAATATTTTCTGATTTCTCTTCTTTCCCCTTTCTCAGTCTTTCTGGATTGTCTTAGCTGATTAGACCTTGCTAGGGCTGCATAAGTAGTGATGACAGCAGAAAATGCTTCAGACATAACCCTTAGGCCCTTAAGAATATGTTGTTGATGTGAGCAGCGATAAAGGTAGCCTGATTAGAAGGGGAAAATTACTAGTGTCCTGGGTTCAGCCAGGACAGGGTTAATTTTCACCAGAAGCCGAGAAGGGACACAGCCGGACGGGCTGACCCAACCTGGCCAAACAGAAGAGGGATTGGGTACCATGTGCCACCATGCTCAGTCCCAGTTGGGGGAGCTGGGCGGCGGGAAGGCAGTCGCAGCTCGGCAGCGCACGGGGCACTGGGCGGTGAGAGTTGCTCTGTCCGTTTCACTGTTTGTTTTGTATATTCTCCTTATCTGTATTGTTGTTGTTACTGTTCGCTTCCTTTGCGGTTCTGTTAAACTGCCCTTATCCCGACCCACGGGTTTTTGCCTTTTGCTTTCCATTCTCCTCCCCACCCCAGCAGGGGAACGGGTGGTAGAGCAACCGCGTGGCAATTTTGTTGCCGGCCGCGGGCCAAAACTGTAACAACTAGGAAAAAGAAAATGTCTGCTGAAAAATACTGCCAGAGGAATGCCTGCCAGCCTGGAAGTTGGAGCCTAGGAACAAACCCTAAGAATTAGAAACATCCTTGAAAGGTGCAGATGGCATCTTTGAAGTAAAACTGGGGCATGTAGAAGCCGGAGAAACTCTGAGATACCACCAATGCGTGCAAAAAGACGGAGGTGAAACAGCAACTTACTGTCTGAGAAGGTGGAAAACAGTCTGGAAAATTGAAATTGCTTTGAAAGAACAGAAAACATCGTCACCTGTTGCCTGTTACAGGTGAAGAATCGAAATTAACAGCATCTATTTGCTACTGCTATTTGCATAGTAGTATGTCCTACACCCTCTTATGTTACAAAAATGATTTTTTTTTTTATCCCAAATGGAGCCTCTGTCTCTGAGAACATCCCATGCTGCATATACTTCTTCTTTTTCCTAAACAAGTTGAATTCTCCACACGGGCTTTCTATGAGAGCTTGGACTCTCCCCAAGGATGCCCGGCTGACTCGAGACTCTGTGACATGGATCTTCCCTGAAGGGAGGACTGACTGTTATCTTACCAGTCCCCCTTTGGACCCCCTTCTGGGGTCAGTTTGTTTTATCATCCCACCTCTGGGACATTTGGGTTTCCCTCTTGGACTTATTTGTCCTCCCCTTTGGGATGGTTTGGTCCTTTCTGAAGTCTAATTCACTTGGCATTGATTTGTCTTGTATAGGTAATGTTTATCTTGTATCTTTTATAGGTATTTCGATATATCTTTATATATATAGATATCCATATTAGTCATCTATTATTGATAAGTTGCTTCACTAATGATAAGTTTATAGCAAACTGTAATGGTATATACCTACTTGGCTGTTGCTATTATTGATTTTTGCTGTACAATTGATTGCTGCTATTATTGATTGTTCCTATACCTTTGATTGATATTGTATCATTGCTGATAGTAATTTGTAATAGCTTGAGAGAGAGATACATATTATATTTTCTTTGCTAGTGGTGATTTTGTGGTATACTTGCTACTGGTGATTTGTGTGGTATTTGTGGTAATATGTAATAGAGAAATTTAGAGGATAAAGCTTCCGTGTCCTTGTGTATTAAAGAATCTTACGAACTCACGGTGGTGATCTCTATACATCCACAGACTGGGAAGCCCTTTAGGTTGTGACAGTTGTGCATGATTTCTTACTTGTTTATATGAATTTCGTATTCAGATTTAAACTCATGATTTTTTTAAAACCAGACGTATTGATCTATTTAAATGAGTAACTTTTGTGAAAAACATTTTGCCTGTCCTGTTGTGCCCTGATGATATATGACATCAAAACAGATATTATTTTGCTGGAACTGGTCTGAATGAAAGAGAGCCATTACCTTGCACTAGGGCAACTTTGGGGTGTTCACTGCCGTGCCACTTCTCTTTTGGGATGCCAAGTTACGCTGCTATGTGAAATCCATTCTGACAATCCACATATAGTTTTAGGGGGCCACCAGCAGTAGAATCAGTTACTTTTTGATAGCTATCAATTCTTAAAAACCTAATGACTTTATTTTCTTCATTGACAAGGTATATCTTTTTGGTGCTTTTTGAAGTTTCTAAAGGAAAGTACAGTGAGCTTATTAATAGCACAACGTACCTTAAAGATATGAAGAGCGTTTCTGGGTATAATTTTGTAGTACTGAGAATGAAAGCTGGCGGTGAAGCATCTAAGCAGCGTTAAGAATTTTCAGAACTGGTGCTGCAATGCTCTTAGGAGATTACATTTCATTTTCCATTACACTTGAACTCTGTCACTTTTCACCATAATATTTTCACATCTAATGATTTCTTTGACCTATGAGAAGAAACCAGCAGTAACTGTAAACCTATCTTTCCTTTCTTTCACTTGTTCTATTCTTCACTTTACTCTGAAGTACAATGAAATTGCCTGCAAGTCTCCATCAATATCCATGTTAATATTAATACTTATTTTTCAGTCTGGAACTGTGTGACTCACTGTGACTGTCATTCACTTACTCCACTTAACTTTGATCTGCTTTACTTTATGCTTTTTAAATTTTTTTTCTGGCTGCTGTGGACACACCTATGACCTTCCTGCAATAATTTTCAAATTTTGATTTTAGACAAATATCTGGGGAGCTACAAGTAATGGTAATCATGACTCTGATTTGATGTAGAGAGGGTACGTTAATAGAAACTTCTGAAACATGTTTTCCAATAAGGATGAAATTTAGCACAAAGATACATCTTTCTAGACAAGATATGTTACATACTAAGCTAAAACATCTTACAAAGCAGATTTTCTGGAAAAGTAATGTAAGGCTTCTGCAGGGCCAAAAAGATAGCTTGTTGTCAAGTCCTCAATTCTGTTGTGTGTCTTAGTAAATGCTCCTCTTTGTTAAGGCTTTGTAGGGAAAAGTACCAGAAATTAAATCAAAAGTGTTCTCAAGATGTATGTTTTTAGAAACTCCTTTAAAAAAATTCCTGCTGGGTCAGACAAAAATAGTTAAGGTTCCAAGAGCTGTTATCCTGCTGTCATTTAGTGCCTTGAGAGTGGTATTATACTTCCACATGTTCTTTATCCCTGCATCTTCTCTGATTTGGATTTACAAGTTCAAAATGGAAACCATTTACAAACATGATCTCATGTCAGCTGAGAAGTCTGAAGAGAAGATTTGGTCATCTCACATTGAGATAGTCTAGCAAATAAGGAAACGAATGACTAAACAAAAAGCATTTTCCAGTGTCAGTCATCCTTTTGTTTTGAAATATTCTTTATCTTTTAACATTAATAAGCTAGGTGAAAAGCAAAACTTTAAATGCCACCTCATACCTAAGAAATCAGATTTGGATTTAAAAGATAGAAAAACTGGAAATTTTATCTGATTCCTGTTATTTTTTTTGTTTTAATCAGAGCCAAAGACAAGCTTCTGCAAGTAATCTTGGTTTATTTTCATTTATTTTCATTTATTATTATTATTATTATTTCCATTGAAGGGCTATGGTAAAAATGGACATATTTGAATCATTTTTTTCCTGAAAGTAGATGCTATATTTTGTGATGGTAGGTATTTCTTTCTACAAGACTTGAGCCAACTGTTATGTTGAAAGGCACTGGACTAACAGCTCTGGAAAGCATAATTCTCTAATTAGTACACAGAACTCAAATAATGACATTTTTGGGTTGTTACGTACATTCTTCTACTAGTGAGTCTCAGCTCTGCTCTGGGATAACCATCTATACCTCAAGAATTGCGGTTTACCTGTGTATAACCATCAAATTTTAATCAACTTGCACTTTGCTAAGGAAGCCAAAATACTGAATGCCTCTGAAGATAAACTTCCCTAGAGTCTTTGGCTTCATCAATAAAAAGGTAAGTTGGTTACAGGTTTTACAAATTTTTTTTAGAGAGACAAAGATTTAATACAGGCCACAGAACGGTCATTGGAAGACTGTCCTGGTTAAAGCTGTAATTTAATTTTGAGTTAGTTTATATGAAATGCCATTTCAGCTAAAAACATCAAGATCTATTATTAAAAAATATCCTCCTACAAAGAGGGACAGGTTGACCACCAAAGACTACTTCATAGGAGTCAGATGGTTTGGATGCATGTTGTATACTGTGTAGTTATTGATGTACATTTATATCTCACAGGCATAAGCTTTGATGTTTGTTCTCACCATTTCATTAACCAAATACTTGCTTATTTTAAATGTAGAATGCATAGTAGTCTTTCCACTTCCGTGGATATGGATTCTATCTTTATTTAATACACCCAGCTTTTACAAATAAATCTTAACTTCTAAATTAAGAAAGGGGTGGTTTAACACTGTTTTTATGCAGGCAGAAATACCTTATCTGTGATTTTTTATAATGTTATTTGTAAGCTCTGGAGATACTAATACTAATTTCATCTTTGTTACACTCCTGGATAATCTGTTCTGTGGCTTTGTGCATTGTTCACATACAATGTTCAGAGGGTTTTTTCCTTAGTGAAGCCTGTTGTTTAGTCTTGCTATCACTAAAGCTTGTTATCATTTATCCTGCTCACTCAGCTGCAAGGTTCAATCCCTGTCCGTCAAGTTTCCTTAATGCCCCGTGTCTTTACTTGCCTGAAACTGTTGTAACACAACTTCCTATTTTTATTTAGTAGCGTAATCGTTTTTTAGCTTAGAAAGATAATAGCTGATCATGTGTGTGAACATTTATGGCTTACTTTGTGTTATGGTGTAGTGTTCAGTATTTAGGAGATTGAAAAATAAAGTGCAAGGGTAAAGCAAAAAGGGAAAACTGTGGAACTGAATATAACAGAAAAAAATATAGATTTTTCAAAACAAGATTTCTACTAAATTTCCCTTTCTAGAAAGTGGAATAAAATGGACTTGACTCCTGATTTGGGTTGATCATCTGCAAAAAGGGATATGGAAGAGTAAGAAACTCACCTGACTGTGAATGGACTACCTCAACATCAGGCCCGTCATGCAGGAGTAAGTACATGTTATGTCCTTCTTTCTCCCATCTATGAGAGGATGGACAAGCCAAGTCTATTTACCCCCTGAATCGTATTGATCAGAACAGCTGAGCTGACAAGGACGAGAGATCAAGAAGCATTGGGATATGCAGTGGTGTGAATTGAAAGCAATCTTCTTATACCGGTATAAAATGATAGCTTGTGGGTAGTCTTTTCAGAGTCTTTTGAGTCCTCTGGGCTACGAGTTGCTGACAGCTGATTCCAGATATAGCATTCCATTCCACATTTTTTCAGAATAAGGGGTTAATTCGTGGTACCAGTTATTCAAGTAGGCAAAATAGACACTGCATGCATGAAATTATCTCTGTTTCTAATAAGGAAATGTAACTGAGCAAGGAGGCAGTTATGTCACGACCAGACCTGTTCAGTACACAGTGGTCTATAAAAACTAATTCCGGAATGAAGTACTGCATAGCTGAAATAGGAAAGGTTCAATCTGGTGCTCAACTCACAATGCCAACTTTTCAAAAAACAAAAGACTGATCTGAGCTTGCAGATGTGCACACAACTGCAACTGTGCATACAAATCTGGTATTTGTATATGAAATCATTCGATATGTACATACTATTTTTGGGAGGCACAATCAGTCTCCAAGTTCTTCAATATAATCTTTAAAACCATTTCCCAATATATGACTTCTTCAGAAAGAATGACAATTTCTAATAATTTTTCAAGTTAAGCATTTGCTTAACATCCTTTGCTAAAACGGATTTTTAAAAATTGTGTGTAGTCACATTGATGTCATTGTCACTGTGACCAAATTCTAACTCAACTCCAAAACAAGACTAGAAAGCAGGGGGTTGAGAAAATGAGCTCTGTAAACTGACAACACAGAAAAGAAAAATAATTTATGCTGGCATTTCTAAAACGGAAGTTATATTTTTTTCACTGTGTTTATCCCAAATATATATTTAATGGTATGCCTTGATTCATAACAATCCAATATCTTTGTTGTCAGGATGTTTCATAATGGCCAGATTGTTTTCTGCCATATTTCACCCTTAATTTCAAGGACAGTCACTGCTGACTTTTCCAGAAAAGTATGTCTGTAAAGTACTGAGAATTTTACACTTGATTAAAGAGGCAGGAGTTTTGCCATGCTATCATCATGATTAGCCAGATGACCAGAAATGGCTACCACTAGGAATTGAAGGGTTGTCCCAGTTTATTCCTTGGAGTTCTTAGGTCGAATTTAACATAAAATCTAAAATAGCTTTTAGTTAGGAACTCTTCGTTGCTAGCATCTTAATATTTTATTGAGAGATTAGGCTATGACTCTTGAGCTCTCCATTGACCTGTGCAGAGATTTTTGGGCCCCTTTGCCTCTGTCATGCTTCCTATATGAAAAACCTGGTGCTGAGAATCAGCGGAAGATGGTATTGCTGTTTGAATCTTTTATCTTACGGTATTGCTTTTCTGACTGTTATCAGTTAATGTTATTTTTATGCAAGACGGTATTGATGAAAAATAAGTAAATGACCGGATTTTTGAAAAGTAGCTCTACAAATTCCATTTATTGTACCTTCTACCTATTCAGAATTTCTGTTCTAGTTATATCCAAGCTGATTTAGTCAAATAAAAAATCATTAAGATCTAACACTCTGAACTTTTTTTTGCCTATTATGTGCTAACAGCAGAAATCACTGCATTTTTTATCGTAATGACTCGTTATTGGTCAGTTGGTGAAGGAAATGTATGAGAATTGCCATGTAAATGTGACTTTTCATTTAACTGTTGAACTGAAATGTAATCAACTACTGCAGAAGTTGCACCGTATAAAAGAAGCAAAATAGAGTACCAGGCAGGACATGATACATAGGCTATGTCCTTTACATGACAAAGGAGATTCACTTTCGGTAAGCTTTCAGAGAAAACACGTTGCTGGTAAAACTCGTTGCTTTGTGCTATTGACTATCTGCCTCTTTTCCCAAATTGTCCTGGGTTTGGCCAGGACAGGGTTAATTTTCACCGGACTCCAGGAAGGAGCACAGCCGGGGGGTGGGGGCTGACCCCACCTGGCCAAACAGAGCCAGGTATTCCATACCATGTGCCGTCACGCTGGGTTCTGGGGGTTGGGGGGGGGGGCGGAGCAGGGGGAGGAACTTACTCGCAGCTCGGGAGCGCGCGGCGCCGGTCCTGTCCGGGAGAGAGGGTCTGTTGTACGAGTCTGTGTCCTATTTTCTCCTTATCTGTACCGTTGTTGTTACTGTTCCCTTTGTTTGCTGTTCTGTTAAACTGCCCTTATCCCGACCCACCGGTTTCTGCCTGTTTCTTTCCATTCTCCTCCGCACCGCGGCGGGGGGAGGGGCGGCCATGTGGCGCTTTTGTTGCCGGCTGCAGCCAAAACCAAAACACAAATACAACAAGTTTTGGGTTTTTTTTCACACAACACTACCGTCTTGACTCTTATTATTGCCTCTTAGGGAGTGTAGGCCTTTTTCAGTGCCAGGACATGCTGCTGGCTCGTGTCGAGCTTGCTACCTACCAAGACCGCAAAGCCCTTTTTTTTTATCCTTTTTTATCTTTATAGGTGCCATGATGTGGAGTAAATTCTGCCCAGAAAAGTTCAAAGAGCATAAGACTGCACTATGAAAAGGAATCGGTAGAAAAGTAACATTGAGCTCAGTATTCCTGTTCTTCCCTCGAGCTTCCTTCCTGATACTGATTTTTCTAGAGTCATTTCATTATCTGACGTAAGACAGATTTTGTTATCCTAGAGAATGATGATTTTCCTACCTGTTGGACTGAAAGAATATTTGGGCCACATTCACATAATTTCTGTGAGTTTTGCATTTCTTAGGAAATCCCGTTTGTGCTGCCTGGGATAAGACAGGGAGACGTCATTTAAGAGCAAAATGCCTGAAAGCATCTGCATTGGCAGAAAGAAGGGGAGTTTCAGCAGAAAAGAAAGTCTGACCACCCTATGCTTATGGCTGTTTATAGCTCTGAAGTTTAAAGTATCTAATAAATTACCAGTGCTCTGAAAAAACGTTACAAAAAAAAAATCTCAAAACAACCTCACCCCCACTCCAGCAAAACAGTACCTGCCCAGAATAACTATTAAATAAAACAAATAAGAAATTGTTCATGCTAACACTAATTAATTTTCTGCCAAAAAAAGTGTTTTCTGGAAAGAGTACTGAATTTCCAGCATTTTTAAAGGACATTATTCAAAACACAGGACACCATGTAATTTCCCAATTTATTTTTCTTTATTTTTCCTATGATTTTTATGTTGATATGTAATAAATTCCCAAGTCTGGTTTGGAAATCAGTTGCTTGCTTTCCTTAAGTCTCTCAGACGCATGACAGCACATATCTATTCCACATCACAGTACTGCAAAAAAATGACAACCAACATCCTTCCCACAAGAGGCAAATTATAAATAGAATTGAAGCTTACTTGGAAACTGCTTGGAAGAGCAAAACTGGCAGTGAAGTGAGTATGAATTTGCACTACTTTGACCTTCAGGCAGCACCCCTGATAGGCATAAACAATGAAATGTAGATGGCCACAAAAAAGTCGTTGAAAGAGCTGGTGTGGTGTTGAAGGAAGTATGATGCTGTATTTTTCTATGAGATGTTTTAAACACTTTCTTTAATAACACATGAAGCAACATAGTCTAGAAATCTCACTGTAGGCTTTCAGTTGAATAATGCCAGTTTTTAAAAAATATTTAATTTCATATTTCATTTGTAGTTTATTTCACTGTTTGTTCTTAATATAATGATACAAATTATATGCTGCCCTCACTAAGTATTTAATGGTTCTCTTAAAAAACATTTTATGGTTTCCACATAAAGGACCAAAATGTGTAATAATTGTCTTGTCATCATCCAGGAAGGTGATTCAACATATGCCTTCTCGTGTTTCACAGTTTCAGAGCATTAAGATGCACAGAGCAACTCAAGATACATGCTCATGCAAAACTATTTATCTTACAATGAACACTATCTTCGGTGAATCAAAATTCATAATTGTCCTCTGTGGCTGCTCATTTGTTTACTCTTCCTGAAAGTGAAAGCCAGTTGCTACTGAGCTCCATACTGGATTGAAAGACTGACAACTGAGATACCATTTGTTCTGAAAGTATGTACGTGGCATAGAAGGAGGTACATGAAGGACCAAAATGAAGATGTATATCCATCCATCCATATCCTACTCCTCCTTCTGCTCGTTTCCTGATATGCTAAAAGATTTCAGTCTTAGTTGTTGAGTTATATACTTCTGACTGAAAGAAATAATGAGATTTTTTAACACATTCTACAAATGACATGGCAGCTTCTCAGTTGTTGCCCATGAAAATTATTATTGCAGATTGATTGTTAACTTTTTCCTAGCAGACAGTTTTATCGCACAGCAGGATCTTCTCCCCCCTTCACAAACTTAATTAAAAATAAACTGTAGTTAGCACAGTTGTTATTATATTTTCTCTTAACGTGTGACTGATATTCAGAAAAAAAATAAATTTCACTTTGCCTTTCATTTTTTGCCAAGATTTCCTTTTTTCTACTGAATGTTTCTGAAGAGTGTACATTAATCACTTATTTATTCTTTTTCTACAGTATTCCTGTCTTTCAATACATTTTTATCAACTCTTTTGGAGATATCAAGAAAACAACATTTCATACCTGCCCACTAATCTTTATTTTGCCGTATTCATCGATTTGAAAAAAAAATTTAACCTACTTGTGCTGACAGGTTTTGCTGGTCATTTGTTTAACAGAGCCTTGGGCTGTTCAACCATTTACTATTCTAGCTGAAGGCAGCTTGTGGCATTTTCCTCTGCCAGACAATAATCACCATTACCTTATTCTCTGCTACTTGTTATCCTGGCCCATTGTGTTGAGATTTTTTTTAGTATGGAAATACTCAAATGTTATTAGGCCTTTTAGACTTAAGGAAGGTAAATACAAATAAAATAGCAGTCCAACTATCATACTCAAAAACTTTTTGAAACATTTTGAAATAGCGTTCACATTTCTGTGAAATAGGTATGAACTAGAAAATTACTCCTGGAAGATGTTTCAAGTAAAATCTCCAGAACCATGCTGTCTAGAGAGGATTCTGTCAGCTAGAACCACAAACACTGCAATGATTAGGCTTTAGTCCCAAACCAATAATGAAGGCAACTCGATTTCATAAGATGTCAAGAGTGTGTTAAATACAGCTAGGAAAGAAACATCTACTACAGCTTATGCACCTATAAACAAGTTTTTATTCTTTCCTTTACCTTATATGGTTCTTTGTGTGAAGAGATGATGCTTTGTTTTGAAGAAAATGTCTCTGAGACTTTAATTTGCTACAAGCTTCCAGAGGAAAGGTCTAATGACAAAAAAAGGATAACTTTACTTACAGTGATCTACTGATTGCTGCAGCTGGGCTGCTTACAGTATTGGAATGGCACGTTTATATCTATATCTTTGAGTACACTTTCGCTCCACTATAATCTATGGTATAGACATATGCCATTTTCAGATGTTTGGGACCATATGTCCCTTATTTTAGGAGAATGCAGGCAGTCAAGTGTGGTACAGACGGTTTCAAAGCTCATCGTACAACCATGGCACATCCAATGTGTATTTTTCTCTTTGCACGCGTCAGGTCTGTGAAACAGCGTGAAACACACCATGTCTTCAGCTGTTCTGCAAATGCCAGTTCTTAGTGTGGAATAAATTAGCAACCTGGAAAGTCCTTTCTAGATGATTAATGTTTAGGCCATTAATAGATAAATGATTTTCTTGGATATTTTATTGTTATTTTCATAGATTACCCTGTTCACAAATCCAGCACTATGGAGAGATACATTCAAGAATTTATCAATAAAAGCTCTGTCCTGCAATTGGCATAGTCAACCAGACACTGTTAAGAAGCAGTGAATTTTACTCTGAAACAACACCCTCCTCTCAATACGTTGGTATAATTGTGCCTGCTGTTCCAAACATCTATGTCACTAATGTTAAAAGCAGTATGTATAATTGAAATTAGTCTCTTAGTACTGAAGCAGAAACAAAGAAACTTATGAACAAAATGGACAGGAAGACCATCTTGTACCCATGTTGGGATCTAGTTGGGTACAGAAGATGTATTTACTTAACTGAGTAGATAATGTTTTGCATCCCTCAGTGAGAGCATGAAACTAAAGCAGTTTTAGTGAAGATCCTGCAAGGCTGCATTTGGCTTAAATCCTGTAGATACACAATATCAGCACAGTAACAAACCTTAATTTAGCCTAAGCCTGAAGAACAACTGCTATTTTAATGTTCTTACTCTGTGTGCTAATGTAATTTGTTTAGTAACAGAGCTATAGCAACACATTTTGGAATTTCTCCACAGTCTCTTGTTTACCCCCACTTAGACACTGTTTTCATCCCATATTTGGTGCAATTGTGGTCAGTAATGTACAGAATGGCAAAAGTTGTTCTGCTGAGGAGATGGACCTATTGCAGATGTACAAAAGGTAGTAAACTGTGAAAACAGTCAAGAGAGTGCCTAGTTGCCATTATCACTGATTTACCAACAGTGTTGCTGAAGATATTATGTCCCTAAATTAATCTATCTGAAAGTAGCCTTCCTTGATACAGCTCTATGAAATTAGTTTGAAGTATTTGCTCTTATCCAGAGATGCTCCTTCATTTGAATTAATACAATTTAAGAAAAGAGCTTCATGTTTCCTGATTCCCTTTTGGACCCAAGCTCTTTGAAAAGTGTCAGCCCCAAAGCTTCCAGATCCTAACTTCATTTGGAGCTATTTGCATAGCTGCTTGAAATTCCTCTGGAAATCTTTGACTTAATGAATACTTTCCATAGATCTGCCTTTCACTTGGTCCCTTCAGGATCCACTTTTATACACTTTGTAAGTCCATTAACATTTTGTATTTCATTATGATGTAGCAAGGGGGAACTAATTTTGAACTCTTTGGAAAAGAGAAAGAGAACCGGTCTAAACTTACTTTCTCTCATGGAAAATTTGAGTTTTGATTAAAATACATTTTTCTGTGATAATTTAAATGACAACAGTTCCCCTAACGTTGTAACCTTTTAGCATCACCTAACTACTAACATAAATTAATAAACTCATAATTGTCTTCTCTTCAAAATTGTTATTTCTGTCTCTAAATTCTAAGCATTTGCCATACAGAGAAAAAATACAATTATATGTCATGAAAATGCTCACATTTGGGTAGAGGCAAAACATAAATCTTCAACCAGGTAAAAAAGTTGCACTTTTAATCTTAAGCATAGAAACCATATTCTTACCTGGTGTCTGGAAATCCCAGTAGTGGTCATTGTTGTTTGAGCCAAACCTTGGGTTTGTATAACTAGTTTAATAATGCTGCCTGTTCTGGTAGTGTAATGTTGAAACTATCATGGGAGTGATACCTTTTGTACGTAATCTGATCTTTCATTATCATCAAAGTAAATGTCTGGTTATTGCTAATTCTAAGAGCCATCTATCTAGACCTTTTTTTTTTTTTTTTTTTTCCCAGGAATCTGTTTTCTACCACATGGATCCAGATGTTTTAGAAGTTTTCAGCAGTCAGACTTTCAGGATAACCAGAAACAGTGCAGTAAAACATGGCTGTTATCTACAAGTATTTACTGAGCACCCCAGTTCCTTTTGCCAGGCGTGAATGGCTAGAGCCACACCTGTAACAAAATATAGTGGCTTGCTGTACCTTCAGGTTTGTTTCTAATCGTATGTGCTGCCTGCAGATTCCTATCTGTGTCCTTAGGCTCAGTTATGATGACAAAACTTTGATCTTAGATATCCCTTCTGCCAGAAACATCCTCTGAGCAATTTTCAAAGTGTGTTTCTTCTTGAAGAATTAGGTTTTGAGATATAATTGAAGATCTGCAGGAATCACCTTCTTACTGTTGGGAAGGATGCACAGTGCTCTTTCATTGTTTCCTACATCTTTCTTATATTCTGTCTTCTGTTAGTTTTATTTTCAGGAGGATTTATCTTTGTAATCCTCTGTGACTTGTACATGGGGCATAAGACCTGTTTTCCTAATTACTGTGGTCAGTTTACTTTACATCAGGAAGAGTCTGTCTTCACATTTTATTTTCTAATTAAAATTAATATAATGAATTCAGACTTGCTGTGAAGAAGTATTGTATGTTAATTTAACTGGACACATTAGGCTTGATGATGCACCAGGGTTGTTTTGACTTGACAGAAGGTCAACACAAAAAAAATTCAAAACCCCTTGTATTGCCGCTGTTGGTAAAACTGCTCAGTGTCAAAGACAGAAATGCTCTCATCTATTTAGTGGGAAATTCAGGGTTAAAGAAGACTGAGTTATTATTATGTGTATTGTTTTTATTACAGAACATATGCATCTCAAATATAACAGCTAGCTTTTTAGTTGGATATTTTTTGTAAAAGCAGCAGAAAATGATTCTTAGTGTAACTGATCTGTTTCTGATCAGGCGACTTAAGCACTGCATTCTTCCTCTCTAGTGGCCAAACTCCACCCCAAATAGTAACCCCTTCCTTACAGGAAGATATATCAAATCCCCTCCAACTGTTCTCTGTTGTGAAAAACCTGCAGGCAGCCTCCTGCATCCCATAGATGATACAAGATCTCAAACTCTAATTTCTGAAAGTTTTTGGAGGCAATGCATTACTTTGATTATTCTGTACTTGGTTTGGATTTTTCTCTCCTCTGTCTCATTCCTTTTCCTGGAAAAAATATCTCCCAATGATTTGTGCATATTTTCTATCATCTTGTCAGAACAGATCTCCTCAAACATTTTCTCTCTTCCTTCTGTAAAATGTCGTTACCACCTATGGAACATGGGTTCAGCACAGGAGCTCTAGATTCTCAGATGGCATACACTTCTGCTGCTCAAAGGCTTTCACACATAGCACGCCCTGTAAATACTTTGGAAGCAATTTAGAACAATAAAGCTTTTTATGTCCTTCTGATCTCATTAATTTTTGACAAAAGGAGAGAAAAACTTAGCCGCTGTTTAATGTCAGGCAGGCAAACAGCACTGACACTTTGCAGCCTGGGAAGAATCAACATTGCTTTTCAAGATACCTGTGTTTTGACTAGTAGCTCCAGTGCTCAGAAACCAGAGCACAGATTCTTGGCACATATATTTGATACTAAGGTCCTTTATTCACCTGTGACAAGGAGGAGAAAGATGACACATCACAAAGATGCATATGTGCAATGCGTATAAAGAAGATGTCAGTGAAACTTTGGAGAAAAACATCTTCTGTGCTTGCTATGATGCTAGAAAATAAAAGCCAACTAACCAACATGCCCAAGAATTAAGGTATCACTATTTTATTTTGTGTTAAAATATAGCACTTTTTGAATCACCATATTAGTTCCTAAGATTATGTGGGAGGTAAAATTTTCTAGTCTCAAAAGAAAGTACGTATGTTTATATAGAAGTGAAATCAATAAACCCACAAGTCAGAATAAAGAAAAAGTTCTTAGCAGTTTTTTCTCACAGTTTCTTCTGTTACCTACCTTAAAAGTCCAATAAAACTTAAAAAAGAATTTGAAGGTGTGTTATTGTTTTCTAAGTAGTTACCAAATACAAAAATCCCATCTTTTTTTTTTTTTTTTTTTTTACTGAAGAAATATTACAGCTGCAGCAACTAAAATGGCTCAGGGATTTTAAGTTTTCCTTGCTTCTGCCATGCATAGAAGAAATTTGATTCTTACGCTGACTTTCTTGTAATTATTCTAATAATGTAACTGCTCATTGAGTAACCTTCACACATTTCAAGACTCTTTTCATTTTTCAGAGAAAGATAAAGAAAGCTAGGTTCGACAATTCAGCCTTGTGGTGGATACCTGCTAGGTATTGAATGCTTGCTGGAAAATTAAAGAGATGAACAAGGAGACTGTTCTGAAACTAGACAAGAATCTACAGCTGTGGGGGAATCAGTCCCAGTTTATGAAAAAGAAAAAAATAATCAAAACCATTTTAAATGGGATTAACTATTACACTAGGGCACTTACAGGATCAGAATGTGCCTAATAAACTGAGTTGTTCTGGTCATCAGTGATCTCTGGCAAGGACCTCAATCTTCAATCCTTTTCTGCTGATGGTGGGTAAAGAACACCCTTTTGTAGCTGATTTCATCTGTCTGTTCAATCTTCTTCTCCTCCTTTGAAGTCAGAATTATCTAATTTCTCCGTTAAATCAAATGTCAGTTTCTGTTTTTATATTAAAAGAATTGTATAAGACACACTGAACATTCAGTGCCTCAGTAGAGTGTTTATCTTTCTGTCTTATTGATTTTGTAGACAGTTTTCTCTCCCCTTCAATGTCCCTTTTCTCTTTGAGGAGCCTACTGTGTTGTGGTGGTGGTTTTTTCACAATGCCGAAATAGCACCTCAGCAAGGTTGAAGACGTGCACTTTGTTATAACAGGGAAACGTCTCTCTGTCCTGCATGTGATTTGGGATTTTGTCTTAGAGGGATAATGCTCTGTGGGGAATGGAGGTCAGATCAAATATACCACATCAAATCTACAGGTTCCAGAGAGAATGCCTTAGCTTTGTCCAGCTTTCAGTTGAAACAGCTTGTTAATTGAATGCAAAACTGGAATGCCAAATAAAAAAATTTTCTTGAAGGAGCCATAGATTATGAAGCTGAATTTCTGCACTGAAGATGCAGAACCAACAGAAATCTCACTACATAAACCTCCAAACTGCACTTCACTGTGCTGTGTATTACACAATGAATACTTTCTCATTCTTTGGAACTGTCATTGCTTAGGTGCTTATCAGGGTATTCTGTGATTCAGAAATGGCTGGATGAATCACTAACTTCACAAAGCCCTCTTTCATGTCATCCAAAATAGAAGAGTACTTATTCCATAAACAAAACTATAATCCTTGGTTCACAATTTTCTGAACTAACAACTGATCCTACCCTGGTGAGTCAGGGTGCTAATGACAAAATCAAACAGAAGCTTCAGTGTTACTGAATCGGATTGAAAATGCTATTTCAGTCACTCAAAGAAAACTGTACTTCTCCCTCATTTCAGCTACAAACTGGTACAGTATGCCAAGAATAGCTTTGCTTAGTCTTGTGACTCAGACTAGGGCGGGCTCAGGGGGCCTAGATGAGTTTGGACAGACTGCCCCAAAAATCCTTCCAACTTTAAAAGACTGTGGTGGGTTGACCCTGGCTGGATGCCTGGTGCCCACCAAAGCCACTCCATCACTCCACTCCTCAGCTGGACAGGGGAAAGGAAAAAAAAAAAATAGAACAAAAGATTTGTGGGTTGAGATAAGGACAGAGAGATCACTCACCGATTACCATCATGGGCAAAATAGACTCATCTCAGGGAATGAAGTTAATTTATTATCAACCAAAACAGAGTAGGTTAATGCCAGAAAACCCCCAAATCTTAAAACACCTTCCCCCCCCCCCCCCCCCTTTCTTCCTGGGCTCAGCTTCACTCCCAATTTTCTCTACTTCCTCCCCTCCAAAGGTACAGGGGCATGGGGAGTAGGAGCTGTGGTCAGATCATCACACATTGTCTCTGCTGCTCCTTTTTCCTCACACTCTTCCCCTGCCCCAGCATGGTCCCTCTCACGGGAGACAGTTCACCACAAAGTTCTCCAATGTGAGTCTTTCCCACGGGGTGCAGCTCTTCACAAACTGCCTCCACGGTGTGCAGTCCTTCAGGAACAGGCTGCTCCACCGTGGGTGCCCCATGGGGTCACAAGCCCTGCCAGCAAACCTGCTCTGGCATGGGCTTCTCTCTCCATGGGTCAACAGGTCCTGCCACGAGCCTGCTCCAGCACGGGCTTCCCATGGGGTCATACCCTCCTCCGGACATCCACCTGCTCTGGTGTGGGGTCCTCTGTGGGCTGCAGGTGGATATTTGCTCTGCTGTGGACCTCCACAGGCTGCAGGGGGGCAGCCTGCCTCACCATGGTCTTTGTCATGGGCTGCAGGGGAATCTCTGCTCCAGCACCTGAAGCATGTCCTTCCCCTCCTGCACTGACCTTGGTGTTTGCAGACTTGTTTCTCTCACATCGTCTCACTCCTCCCTCCGGCTGCTGTTGCACAGCAGCTTTTTTCCCCTGCTTAAACATGTTATCACAGAGGCGCTACCACCGTCGCCGGTTGGCTTGGCGTTGGCCAGCAGTGGGTTTGTTTTTGAGCCGGTTGGCACTGGCTTTATCGGACATGGGCAAAGCTTCTCACTTCCAATATTCCAAAACCAATAGAAGCAGAAATTTTAAAGGAGAAAATTTAAAGATGTTTACATTTTTCCTATTTAATATAAAGACAGTAAATGAAAAAACATAATGAAATGCAAGCATGGCATGGAAGTATACTAATATAGCACAATATATACTTATATTGAAACTGATCAGAGAAAAAGGAACTGCAGTACGGAAGTGTTTTAGTTTTTCAATCATAAGAAAAAATAGCAGGTTGCCAACCTGGTATGGGATAAAAATATCTTTCAGAGGCTAAAGCTTCAGAGTCTGGGGTTAGGTTTATGTTCATTCCAAGTGTGATTGTATGAGCGACATGAAGTATCTATTAGTCTCATGATATTTATCTTGCATCATTTTTTTTAAGTTAGTGACTTCAGTAGAGACTTTTGTATTCAAATTCAGCTGATAGCTAATGAACTGAGAATGGGTCTATGGTTGGATAATAGCACGCTATCAAGGTGGATTCAAAAGCTCAGGCATCTCAGAGCCTTTGAGTAGATCTGACAACCCAGAAGTACCTGATGTAAGCAAGTATCAGGTGAGCAATTTGTTGTTACTTATGAAGTGGCATACCTAGTGATCAATTCAACAGCACAAAATGTGCTAATATTCTTCTAACTAACTACATTTATTTCAAATGATTGAAATGAGGTAGAGAAAAATAACTTTAAAAAGTGTATATCTTTTTTTTATAGTATTAATTATACTTCAGCAGATCAACCAGCAAACTGCATAGTTTTACTTTAAAGTACAGTTTTACAAAACTTTACTTCAGTTCATTTCTTTTTGGTTTTGTATCTACACGTAGGATCCCACAGCAGGCCAAAGAGACAGCAAACCTTTCTTTTGTGAGGAATTTTGCATGGGACAGCAAAGTAAATTTTAACTTACATTTTAACAAGATTAGGAAAAAGCACAAGTAAATGGTCAGACGGCTGGAACACCTCTCCTATGAAGAAAGACTGAAAGAGTTGGAGTTGTTCAGCCTGGAGAAGAGGAGGCTCTGGGGACACCTTACTGCAGCCTTTTAATAATAATAGGGGGCTTATAGGAAAGATGGAGAAAGACTTTACCAGTGTCTATAGTGACAGGGCCATAGCAGATCCTCTGGAGTTAACCAGCCAAGTGACTTCTGCTAAATTTGTATTCCAGCGATTCCATGCCCCATTGCCCAATGCTCTCAACATAGTTTTTAACAGTCCATTATATCTCTCAATCTTTCCCAAGGCTTGTGGGTGACAGGGATGTGATACACCCACTCAATGCCATGTTTCTTTGCCTGGGAGTTTATGAGCTTATTTTGGAAATGAGTCCCACTGTCTGATTCAATTCTTTCTGGAGTACCATGTCACCACAAAATTTACTTTTCAAGGCTTAAGATGGTGTTTCAGGCAGTGGCATGGTTTACAGGGTATGTTTCTAGCCAACCAGCAATTGCTTGCACCGTGGGAAGTATATAGTGTTTACCTTGGCTTCTCCGTGGCAGTGGTCCAACATAGTCACTTTACCAGGCCTCGTCATATCAAAAACCCAGACACTGCCCTCTGTTCCAGGGAGATTTTACTCATGTGGCTCACTTGATTGCAGCACAAGCTTTATGTTCAGGAGTGTTGTGGTTTAACCCGGCAGCCGGCAAAAGAACCACGCAGCCGCTCACTCGCTCCTCCCCTGCCCTGAGTGGGATGAGGAGGAGAACAGACAAAAATTAATACTTGTGGATTGAGATAATGACAGTTTAATAAGACAACAAAAAAAGGAATAATGATAATAATAATAATAACAACAACAATAATAAAGAATATGCAAAGCAAGCTATACACAATACAATTTTCTCACTGCCTGGCGACTGGATGCACAGCCAGTCCCCGAACAGCGATCCTGGAACCCACAGGTTTTGCAGATTTCACCAGACTCAGAAATTTTGCAGAACTCACTGATCTCATGGAAAAAGACTGAACTCACGGTAAAATAAAAAGTTCAAACTGCCTGAAAAGGATTGAACTAATGGAAAAAGGGGTGAACTCCCAGAAGAGAGTTTCTGTCCCCCTGGCCAACCCCCTTTTACAAATTGAGCATGACGTCTATGGTATGGAATATTTCCATTGGCCAGCTCAGGCTAGCTGTCTGGCTATGCTCCCTCCCAGCTCTTCTACACCTATTCATTAGCCAAACATGGGAAAATGAATAGAAGTCCTTGATTTCTTAACAATAACTAAAAATATTGGTGTATTATCAACATTCTTCTCATACTAAATGCAACACACAGCAGCTACTGGAAAGAATTAACTCCATCCCAGCTGAAACCAGGACAATGAATGACCTGTGTGATGGCCTTCGTGATCAGGTCCACCCCTCGATCATGAGCCCCTCTGTATGTTGCATCTCTCCCTAGATGTCCCAATGTTTCTTGGGCCATCGAACTACAAATAGGTCATGCTTACACTTCCAGTCCTGGTTCACCAGGGCTACTTCAATTTTGACAGCCTCGTCTACCTGTTCATTGTTTTGATATTGTTCAGTGGCATGGCTTTTGGGCACGTAAGCCTCTACACAATGTACCTTTAGAGATGTGTTTTCTGGGAATTGAAGTTCTGCCACAATGCAGGAGCCCAGATGGATTTACCCCTGCGCTGCCAGCTGGTCTTCTTCCACTGCTGTAGCCACCCCCACAGGGCACCAACCACCATCCAGCAGCTAGTATAGAGATAGAGTACTGGCCAGTTTTCTCCTTCAGCAATCTCTAGGGCTAGTTGGATGGCTTTCACTTTTGCAAACTGACTTGAATCATCTTCTCCTTCAGTGGCCTCAATGACTTGTCATGTGGTACTCCACACAGCAGCTTTCCATTTCCAACGGTTTCCTATTGCATAACAGGATCCATCAGTAGATAGAGCATAATGCCTTTCATCTTCTGATAACCCATTATATGGTGGTGCCTCTGAGGCATAAGCCACCTTCTCAAGAAATGCTTCAAAATCTCTGCCTTCTGGCCATTCTCTGATCTCTTCCAGGATTCCTGGGTGATTTGGTTTCTCCAGTTGAGCTCACTGAGTGATCAATGCTACCCACTTACTCCTCGTAGTCCTGGTTGCATGATGTGTAGAGGGACTGTTTCCTTTGAACATCCAGTGTTGCATGGGAAACTGTGGTGCTAAGAAGAGATATACGTCTGTACTAACAACTTCTGAAGCAGATCGAACCCCCTCATACGCTGCTAGTATCTCTTTTTTGATTGGAGCTTGTTGTTGCTCAAGGCCCCACTCAAAACAGTTCTTCTTTCGGGTTACAAGATAGAGAGGGCTCACAAACTGACTGTAGACTGGAATGTGCATTGTCCAGAACCCTGCAAGGGTTAGGAAACCTTGTCTTTCCTTCTTTCTAGCTGGTGGAGACATAATTGCTATCTTGTTGACCACATCCATAGGTACATGACAGCATCCATCCTGCCATTTTATTTCCAAGAACTGAATCTCCTGTGCAGGTCCCTTGACCTTGCTTTTCTTTATGGCAAAAACAGCTTTCAGAAGAATCTGAATTACTCTTTTTCCCTTCTCAGACACTTCTTCTGCCTTGTTGCCCCACATGATGATGTCATCGGTGTATTGTAGATGTTCAGGGGCATCACCCTTTTCCAGTTCATTTTATCCAGTCCATGACATGGATCAGTCCATGACAAATGGTAGGGCTGTGCTTCCACCCCTGGGGCTGTCAATTCCAGGTTTCTTGGACACCCCTTCACATGAAAGCAAACTGGGGCCTGCATTCTGCTACCAAAGGAATTGAAAAAAAAGCATTGGCAATGTCAGTTGTAGCTTACCACTTGGCTGCTTTTGACTCCAGGTCGTATTGGAGCTCTGACAGCAGCACTCAGTGGCGGTGTCACTTTGTTCAGGACATTATAGTTTACTGTTAACCTCCACCCTGCATCAGACATTGGCACTGGCCATTCGGGGCTGTTAAAAGATGAGTGAGTCTTGCTGATCACTTTCTGGCTCTCCAGCTGATGAATCAGCTCATGGACAGGAGCCAGGGAGTCTTGGTTTGTATGATATTGCTATGGGTGCACTGTCCTAGTAACAACTGGCACTTTCTGTTCTTCAACTCACAGCAATTCCACAAAGAAGGGATCTTCTGAGAGGCCAGGCAGGGAAGAGAGCTGTTTGATCTTCTCTGTGTTCACAGTGGTTACACCAAAAGCCCACTAGTACCCCAGAAAATATACAGACTATTCTTGGCATGCTTCTGTCACTCTAGAGATCCAAATGGGTTCTGTGCCCTTATACCCTGATAGCACCAGCATACACTGTGCACCAGTCTCTACCAAAGCCTTATACTTCCGTGGGTCTGATGTGACAGGCCATTGAATCCACACAGTCCAGTACACCCCGTCATCCCTTTCCTCCTCCTGGCTGAAGGCAGGGACTCTCTATTTCTGTTCCTCATCAGAGTATTCACTGTCTGACCCTTGCTGTGCCAGACCAGAAGTCCCTTCACCAGGATCAAGGGACCTCCTGATAATGGTAATTTCAGTTCTTCTTTGTCTGCGATATTGCTGACTGGCTTCTTGTGTTTCAACAGCAACTACATTGACAGCCTTCTCAGGTGGCCCCTTCTTAAGAGCCATCTTCCCTCTCAGTTCGCATACACAGTCTTCCAGCTTAAAGCTGTGTTCACCATCCACTTCCTAATGTCCTCCCCCTGGTCATGCAGGAAGAAGCAGAGTGCGCAATGCAGCATGTACCTGAGGCTCCCTTTCCCTCTGACTAGGCCAGGAGAGGACTGATTTCTTGGGGTGTCCCTGACAGCCGAGGCACTGGCCCATAGGGATGAGGAAGTACAGAGATTTCCTTCAAAGTTTTGAAGCCAAGAAGACGTGCTCTTCACAGTTGATATATCTGTATCTGGGCAATATATTGCTGCCAAAATGTTATAATGTGGCACTGGGGCACTTTGAATCACCTTCCTCCACATGGCCCATGTTCATAGGACATCCTCTGGATCTTTGGAGACCTCATCATCATCTAGATCACTGTAGATGACTCCCAGCCCTGCTAATTCTCTCAGGTACTGGATGCCTTCATCTGCAGTAGCCCATTTTCCTGGGTAGTTCATGAGATCTTCCTTAAATGGATAGCTTGCCCTCACACTTAAGAGGAGCCATCTCCAGAGACTGCAAATTGCTGCCTCTTTTCCACGTCTTCTCTCAATTCCCTGATTTCTAGCAAGGGATCCCAGCTTTTGGGCTTCCTTACGTTCCAATTTCTGACTGTTGGCCCCGTTATCCCAGCATCGGAGTAGCTAGGCAGCTATCTGCTCACCTGGCTAGCAGCTGTAATCTTTCTGCATGTCTGGAAGTTCTGCTGAGGTCAGCGACTGGGTAGATTCTGCTTCCAGTTTGAATTCTCTTGCTCCTTCCTCCAATTCTGTTCTCTAAGGACTGGCTTCTTGATCAAACCTTTACTCTTCTTCCTCCTCCCTTACTAATTGATGATATGGACCCGTTGTTCTCTTTGTCCACTTTTTCTTTTTCACTACTGGGCAATTACTAGTCATCGTTGTTTGAGTCCCTATCCCAAACATGGTGTCCTCAGATGCAGTTTGTGTCCCTGCCTCAACCACAGTCCTCTGAGAGTACTGAACTGTGGCTCGATAGGCACAGGCCAGGCCCAAGTACAGTGCTAGAAGCTGTTGGTTTTCATTGGGGTGGGCAAAGTACCCTTCTATCAGGTGGTGTGTCAGTTTGCCAGGATTGTTTGTCAGTTCAGGTGTAAAATCCCAGGATATGGGACATGACAACCATCCTAGGAACCTGCCCAAATCCTTCCACACACCCTGCCACCAGGGAGCAGATGCCTCAGGGCACAGTTCAGTATTGCCTCACCTGAAAGTTGTTTTCTCCTACACCAGGATGAGACCAGATTCCACAAAATCAGTATGTCAACAGTATTAATTAGTAGTATTAAACAGCTCACAGAAGGGTGAACGTGGACCTCTGGAGCCTGCATAATAAAACCATTCACACCAGTCCTAGGTAGGGAGAGTGAGATGTACTCCCTCATCCTCTCCACAAGGTAGCTCCCGCAGCACAGCAAGGCCATCAATGTCAGGACAAAGCACATAGCCATTGTTTGTACTAGCATGTTCCCAGGTTCCTTCATCCTCCCACAAGATAGCTCCTACAGCACAGTAAGGCTATCAGTGCTAGGGCAAAGCACAGAGCCATTATTTTTATTAACATGTTCCCAAGCTCAGCAAAATAAAGAGATAAGCAGTGAAGCCGACAAACTCCATGACCCACACAGGAGTTTGTCACTTAACTAATACAGCTGTATCATACTTAATGCAAAACTACCATTGTCTGGAGTCCCATATTTGGCTCTAAAAAGGACTCTGTTGGGTTGACCTTGGCTGGATTTCTTTACTGAGAGTGGTCAGGCATTGGAATAGGCTGCCCAGGGAAGTGGTGGAGTCACCATCCCTTGGGGTGTTCAAGAATTGTCTAGATATGGCATTTTAGTACATGGTTTAGCAGGTATGGTGGTGTTTGGTTTATGGTTGGACTTGATGATCTTAGAGGTCTTTTCCAACCTGAATAATTCTATGATTCTACTCACCAAGTCGTTCTCTCACTCCACTCCTCAGCAAGATAGGGAGTGGGGAGAAAATAATATGGAAAAAAAACAAACCCTCATGGGTCAAGATAAAGGTAGTTTAATAAAGCAAAAGTAAAAAGCAAAGGCCCCACGTGGGAGTCAAGGAAAACAACAGATTTATTCTCAACTTTCCACCAGCAGGCAATGTCCAGCCACTTCCCAGGAGGCAGGGCTTCAGTACGTGTAGCGGTTGCTCTGGAAGGCAAACTTTTTACATAACGAATGCCCTCACTTCCTCCTCCTCTCTCTCTTTAATGCTGAGCAGACATCACACAATATGGAATATCGCTTTGGTCAGTTTTGAGTCAGCTGTCCTGGCTATGTCCCAAGATTTTGCCCACCCCCAGCCTACTGGTGAGGAGGGAAATGTTGGAGAGATGGCCTTGGTGATGTGCAAGCACTGCTGAGCAGTAGCCAAAGCACTGGTGTGTTATCAACACCTGTCTAGCTACTAATAAAAAGCACAGCACTAAGAAGGCTGCTATGGGGAAAATTAACTCCATCTCAGTCAGACCCAATAGAAGGGGCAACAGTTTTAAACTGAAAAAGTGTAGCTTTAGATTGGACATAAGGATGAAATTTTTTATGACGAGGGTGATGAGACACTGAACAGGTTGCCCAAAGAAGCTGTGGGTGCCCCATCATTGGAAGTGTTCAAGGTCGGGTTGGATGGGGCTTTGAGTAACCTATCTAGTGTAAGATATCCCTGACGATGCTAGGGGGGTTAAAATAGGTGATCTTTAAAGATCCCTTTCAACCCAAATGGTTCTACTGTTTTATGATTCTATGATGAATGCTTCCTGTATGATCTCATATATTAGGTATTAAGTTGAGAGATGACTGATACACAGAGATAACTTCTTTCTCTTTCTCAATGTCTAAAAACATGCTTTATGAAAGATGCAGGTGTTGAAAGTGTTGTGATATCTTTTTAACAGATGTAACCAGCCCCCAATTTATAGCTTCAACTAGCAGTGCCTCAGTGAAGATGTCTTGATCTAAAATAATTTTTATATTAATATTCGAATGTACAGAAATGTCTTCTTCAGTGAGAACAAAAACAGTACTTTGCCATAAAAACCTTACAACCTATTCACAACACTTCTAGGACAATAACTCCTTCTGCTAAATTTTCCGTATTTTGAGAAATTGTCTATATTTTCAGACCAAGAAGGTGTAAGAAAATGACCTTTTTAAAAAGCCCAGGATACATCTCAGGAGAATGGTGCTATTTTGGGTGCAAGCGCTTAGAGCTGTGACCTGTAGCATAACATGCAAATATCAATTTCATTGTTACTTTAACAGCGGATAATCATGTAGAGGTCATTTTATATGAAAAGTCTCTCTGCTTTTAATCAGCTTGGGGGAAGATACTTTTCCCAGAAAAGCTTATCTAACACCTGTTGAACTAAATTGAAAAATTACTATTGATCTGAATGAGATCAGCCACATACTGGGAAAAATGACACATATTTATATAATAGTTAATGCTGGAAAGCAATTAGTTCCTTGCTTGATAATTTGTTATAAATTTAGCAATTAATCACCAACAATTAGTGAGGTAACTTTTTTTCCTAGAATCCTATTCTCTTACATTTTAAGGAGATTTCTTAGTTTGTCTATATGTGTCTCACAATATCATTCTTTTTTTTTCATGAAATTAAATAATTCTACAAAGTGTTATTTCTCCTTTATGTACTTTAAGGATTTACTGAGTTACATTAAGAGTTAAAAAATGAGGAATTTCAAGCCTCATTAAAAAAAATATACTGTACTTGTAGTAAAGGGATAATGCATTATATACATAAGGACATTGTCTTAACCAAATACAAGATGTTGCAGAGGTGACCAGAGGAACTTAATGCTATCACTTGGAATACCTGAGTAGTAATGTGTACTCTGAAGCCAGCTATGTCTTTGTATGTCCCTGGTAAACAATCAACTTCAAATGCAATAAACATTACTGTACTGATTGAAAATTAACTTGCTGAAGAAGCATGCAATTTTTGCAGAGGTAATCGCCTTTAAAGAACAGTCTTGCTGTGTCTAGTTTTCCAATAAGGAATAAAATTAATTACTGGAAGCAATACCAAACCATAAAAAATACGGTAAGATGTAAATCATCATTGAATGCATATGATCTTTTATTTTGCAAGGTGTTTCCTAAATTTGGATCTAATATATGCACTGTTAGGCCTGGAAAAGAAAAGAGAAAGTCTGTATGACAGGAGCTGTATGTCTGCAAATCTGAGAGGTTTCTTATTCTGGTAAACTTCAGTGGACATATGGGGAATAGGGTCTCCTGTCTTTCGTTGCTGAACAGACAGAGAACAGATTGTGCTGATAATAGAGATATCTGCTTTAAAATCTCACATATGAGCTGTGATTAGTCAATCACCAGCACCATGCTCCAAGAACCAACCAAGAAAAAGTGGATGGGGAAGGCCCATATTAACCGCATTATCATCACCTACTTGAGTAACTTTTAAATCACTACTGTGATTCCAGCTGACTGCTACACAGTTCACTTGATTTGCTCAAAACTCATTGCAACAGTTGTATAGCAGCTTCAATTTGAAAGTGGCCGTAAGTAAAGAAAACTATAAAACAGGGAAAATTACAGGGAACTACGCGCTTGAAACTATTCCATGTTTTGTCTGAAGCTGAAACTGTCTTTCACAGCAGCAGTAATGAAGAAAATGGCAAGTTTTATGGGATTATTTATGCAAATTATTAATTTTTGTCTAGGGGACAAGAAAACCGAGTTAATATCAAAGGTGGAACAGTGCAACTTCAGCTGCAAGAGAAGCAGAGTGCTTTGTAGGAGTGAAGTCTTCATGGGCGGGACTCAGTTACCAGCAAGCTGACTTCTAGGAAGCTTTGACACACAATCTAATCAGATTAACCCAGAGGAAAGATTAGTCATGAAATGCTAGTGCTGACAAATTGCAGATATGTGCTGATGAAAGCCATGCGTAATTACTCGTTGCTGATCTTCTTGCTCAACATGGCACATGACAAAGAAGATCATGAACAGAGACGAAACAACATGAATCACAGATTGTGGAAGTTTAAAAAGGTATTGTACCTTTCAGCATCTCCTCATTGTCAACACATCCAACTCCTGAGGTGTGTGAGATCTTGAGATATCTATTTTCACCTTAGGTAAGCTGCCAAGTGTATGTGAAATGAACAGTGCAGTCATGTCCATCTGGATGGTGAGGCACCTGTTCTAGAAAGCATCTCTTTAAAAAAAAAAACAACAAACCAAATAACAAAGTGCAAGAACTCTATCGAGTGATTACCTCATCCTTTTTTTTTTTTTTGCACATTTTCTTCTTGTTGTGTGCTAGAATTAAATCTGCTGAATGGATTAGATAGGTGCTCTGTATACTGATGAAAGTGAACTTGTAGCAAATACCTAGAAAGAACTTGTTTTAATTGGGTTGCATTGCTTGTGATATAGACAAAGCATGAGCTCTGTTGTACATGTCTTTCAGCAAACCACTGCTGGAGGCTATGTCTGTACCAGCAGGTAACACAACCAGTACCTGCTGCTGAGGGCAAGTGACATGACACAGCTTACAACCCTATAGCTCTTTTTCTTCCCAAAACACAATCATAAAATCATAGAATCATAGAATGCTTTGGGTTGGAGGGCATCTTTAGAGGTCATCTAGCCCAACTCCCCTACCATGAGCAGGGTTATCTTCAACTAGACCAGGTTGCTCGGAGCCCCATCCAACATGGACTTGAATGTTTTCAGGGATGGGGCCTCCACTACTTCTCTGGGCAATCTGTTCCAGTGTTTCAGCACCCTTATGGCAAAAAATTTCTTCCTTCTATCTGGTCTAAATCTACCCTCCCTTAGTTTAAAGCCATTGCTCCTGTCACAACAGGCCTCGCTAAAAAGATTGTCCCCATCTTTCCTATAGGCCCCTTCAAGTACTGAAAGTCTGCACTAAGGTGTCCCTGCAGCCTTCTCTTCCCCAGGTTGAACAGTCCCAACTCTCTCAGTCATTCCTCGTAGGAGATGTGCTCCAGCCCTTGGATTGTCTTTGTGGCCCTCCTCTGGACCCACTCCAACAGCTCCATGTCTTTCTTGAGCTGAGGGGTCCAGAGCTGGACACTGAACTCCAGGTGGGGTCTCACCAGAGCGGAGTAGAGGGGCAGAATCACCTCCCTCAACCTGCTGGCCATGCTTCTCTTGATGCAGTCCAGGATACAGCTGGCTTTCCATGCTGCAAGCGCACATTGTCGGCTCATGTCCAGTTTTTTGTCCACCAGTACTCCCAAGTCCTTCTCGGCAGATCTGCTCTTAGTCCCTTCTTCTTCCAGCCTGTATTGATAGCAGGGATTGCCCTGACCCATGTGCAGGACCTTGCACTTGGCTTTGTTGAGCCTCATGAGGTTCCCACAGGCCCACCTCTCAGGCCTGTCCAGGTCCCTCTGGATACCATCCCGTCCTTCTGGTGTCTCGACCGTACCATTCAGCTTGGTGTCATCTGCAAACTTGCTTAGGGTGCACTCAATCTTGCTAAGTCATTGATTAAAATATGAAAAAACACCAGTCCCAGTACGGACCTCTGAGGTACACCACTTGTCACCTGTGTCCTTCTGGACATCGAGCCATTGACCACTACCCTCTGGATGTGACCATCAAACCATTTTCTTAGTGGCCAAACAATCCACCCATCAAACCCATATCTCTCCCAATGAGAGAGAAGGATGTTGTGGGGGACTGTGCCAAAGGCTTTACAGACATCCAGATAGACAACACAGTAGCTCTTTCCTTGTCCACTGATGTAGTCACACCATCATAGAAAGCAGTTAGGTTGGTCAGACAGGACTCGCTCTTGGTGAAGCCATGCTGGCTGTCTCAAATCACCTCCTGTCCTCCATGCGCCTTAGCATAGCTGCTAGGAGGATTTGTTCCATGATTGTCCCAGTGTTGTCTTATCCATACCGCCTATAAAGACCCTGAGTGCACCCCTAGAGCATAGCTGCCTATACTCAAGGTCAGTGCTAGTATGCAGCTGTACCACCTTGGTTTGGAGTATTGTGTGAAAGAACTGTGCCCTTCCCTTGGGGGCTGCACTAAAGTTCAAGCCCTCAGACTCGGTCTCTGACTGAGCTACACTGCAGCCCTGCCTGTGCCTGTCCATGCACCAGCAGAACCCGCCTTGGCCCCAGTCCCTGCCCCACTGGCTCAGCTTTCCATCTTGACCTGGATCCTTCCTCTTCGCAGTGGCCGAGAAATTAGGTGCTGGCTGACCCTAGGTACTGGCACCAAACCCACTCTAGTTCTTTTCCTTGGGTGTTACTGGATTGCACCCTTGCTGGTCATATCCCTGTCCTGTGCCTGCCTTGTTGTCATGCTAGTCTCCTGGCTCACCTTCCTCTATGGAGCTGCCGGTTCAGCATATACAGTGGAATTATAGCCCTTACTTACACATTCAGAAACCGTGGTTTTCTTAGTTTTACATTGCAATTTACACAAAATATCTAACTAAAATTTATTTGCTATAGTATCTTACAAAAGTAATGCCAGCAGGTAATTTTCTTAGCAACACACTATTAAAATAAATATCAGACTTTAGTACAGATTTTATGCTTTTTCTGTTTGAAAGTAATCTGAAAAATGTCTTTCTTTTATTCTGCATATGGAAATTATGTTGAATACAAGTTTGAACTTTCTTTTTCCTAACTATGTAAAATATAACCCACAATTTCTTCACAGACTGCCTTCTAGCTCTGTGTTAGAGGCTTTACATATAATTTTAAAACTTTTCCATCTGCAGTGAATCGTTTCTGTCACAAGGAGATAAAGTCCTTTCCAAGGTCTGTGTGGTATCCAGAAGAGCTCAGTTACACCCCAGGATTTCTAATATTTTTTTAATTTATATCAGGCACGTTTCTACTGAAGACCTAGAAGGGTTTGTTCATTGCTTTATACTATTTCACATTTTAGCAACTAATTAGAAGAAAACATCGTCATTGATAACATCTGTGGACGGCACAAAGATTAGAGAACTAGCATGCAGTAAAAAGACAAGTGTTTTATCGTTAGTAGAATGGCTGCAAATGAATAATATGCTTTTTAGTATGACCAAACCATATCTTCAAGAGTAAAAAAAGCAGCCATAATTGAAGGACGGAAACTCTGCAAATGATGTCAATAAGTAATCACTTGAACTCAAGTTCCCAATGCAATGCCGTTATTTAGATGTATTCTGAAAGAGAGACCAAGTGGCATTAAAGCCATCTTGACTTTTTTTTTTTTTTGGCACTGAAGTAATTGCTTCAGGAATACTATGTTAATTTCTCATTGATTCCAGTTTAAAAAAAAAGTCAGTAGTCTGGATAATTTCAAAGAAGAACTAAGACAATGATTGAAGAAATGAAAAATATATCTTACAATGAAAGAACCAATGAACGTAATTTATAGATTTTATCAAATCGAAGTTAAATGGCAATTTTGTTAAACAATTTATTAACTGAAAAAGCAGGATATTTCAGATTCATAGGATACTGGTGGAATGTGTCCCATTGGAATTGAGATGTCTGCTTTATTTATTCAAACATGCTCATATATAATGTGCCTTCTTTGTGCTTTTCTAGGCTTTAAGAAAACTGTTGTCATAAGTATATATGATTATACAAGCAGATTAAAAAGTGCCAAAGGGCCTTCTTGACTGCTGGAATCTCAGCTGACTATGCTATTTGTAATGTACCTCTATAATCGCTCCTCCTAAACGATCCCCAGGCACAGCTCAGGCATCACCCTGGGCAAGGGAACATTCTCAAATGACACTTTGGATGCAGCCAGACTGCTGTGGGGGGTAAGAGTCTTTAAAAAGTGCAGAAGGTCCACTCCATTGTAGTTGGCCTTAATGCCAAAGAACAGTTTCAAAGATACATAATTTACTAATAGATGAGTTTGCATCATTGAGGCCTCAGGCCTGAAATGTCTTCAGATCAGCTGTCCATGTTTGACACTCTTCTGTTTTTACCATATCATTATACAGGTATACATACCTAGTGATTGATTAAAAACTGACATCAGCTAGTGAATTGTTTAAGTACTGAAGTCAGCAACCAGAATTAGTCTTCGTTTTACATCATGAATATTTTACATAGTATCTTAAAACTGAAGGTGAGATATTTCATACCCAAGGCATTTTCGAGGCACAGACAATTTAGACTCTCAGAATGTGTTTGATTTATATTTTATCAGACCTGGGACCGGAGGGAAAAAAAAAAAGGAAACGTTTTAGGAGTACCTCTTACAGTGGTCCAAAGATGCATCACATTTATCTCTGGATCAGAGGTGAAGAGTCAACAGTCACAGAATACAGATGTGGCCTCTCTTCAGATCTTTGAAAAATATACAAAAAAAAGCATATTTTACAAGTTTTTCAGACATTGAATACCATATGGGAATTCTCGGTCCAACAAAATGAGACTGACCTAAGTCTTCTATCATTTTTGATTGTGCAAAGCAAATGCTCCTGTTCTGCTAACACGAATCTGATAGTATTAGGATACTACTGTTAATGTAGGTAAGTGCAGTCATACTAGTATTTTGCCTAGATAGTCACATAAGATTAACACTGCATTTCTCGTTTGTCTATGAGGCACACTGCTCAACATCACAAACAACATTTTATCTCAGGTCTGGATTAATTAAACACGCACCAACCCTTAGGAGCACTGTTGGGGTTGATGTAGTTTGAGAGTTAGCATGACTAGGCCGCTTAAGCGAAACAGCATAACTGAACAGGCCTCTGGAAAGGACAGCTAAGAACAACAATTGAGAAAGTTCTGATACTGCACATGATGTGACTTAGCAAAAACAAGATGTGTTCAAGGACGTGGAGGCGGCCTGTTGCTATTGGCGTTAGTGCATAGTTTCCAATCATAAGGGAATATGGGGTGCGTGAACAGCCCCTGATTTATGTCTGTAGCCTATCCGAATAAGCGTGATCGCGTGTGCAGATATGAAAAATGTATATAACCATGCAAATAGACCAATAAATTGAATCGGCTGTGCATTGTATCAATGTGTGAGAGTCATTCCTGTCCCTGCATGGATGCTGAAACTTGGCAGAACACTGAATTCATTTAACTCCAGCATGTTTTACATGATACAGTGACAGAATTGCAGCTGCCAGGAAAATGCCTTAAGAAAAAAAGACGTTCAAGTTCAGTACTGTCTGCTGTAAGTACTATACACTTTTTATACAACATAACTTTTGACTTATTAAAACAATGGTTTGAAGCCAATGGACTGAGAGCATCAATGTTTAGATAGGAATACTTATTCTCCCAAACCTAATGAAATGTACTGGGATACCTGTCCCCTGATTTGTGGCTGCTTAAGGTGACAGTGGTCAGGTAACAATTATTTAATTGTATAAAAACAAATTCTTCAGCTACAATGCTTAAACAGGCCATGTTTAAATTGCAGTATTGAAATAGTTGTGTAAAAGCTGTGGAATCTGGTAAAAGAACAGAAGTGCACTGACATGAACTGCTCCTGAGCTGCTCTCTGCATGCCAAGCAGACCAAGCTGACACCATGGTGGATTGCTAGGAAAAAATAAGAGTCTTGAAGAACGATTGTAACAGGCCATTTCGGTAGTAGCAACATTTCTGTTAGACTGACTTGATATTATTATTTATTCTATTTGAACAGAAAAAGTGATGGTATCTGTTCATTACTTTGCCAGACTTGATTTGTCTGGGCTTTTATCTTTTGTGGGATTATTATGATGGCAAAAATTAATATATAATAAATTATGTACAGTTGCACCACACAAGTGGATTTGATAATCAAAATACATGTTGATACTTCACCAACATTCATAAGTACCATGTTTTTGAAATCTGTGAGATTTGAAGTAAAATGTTTCACTGCTTGTTGAAATGTCAAAATTTTCTTTTTTCCCAGGAGTTTCTGTCTGGCTTTAATAAACATTTAACAGCAACTTGTATTTCTAATAGAAAGCTTTACATGAAAAAATGCTTAACTACTTCTTTAAAATACTTGGATTAGTTTTTCCATTTATAGCTCAGTAATCATTCAGGCATCCTTCAATAGTATCATCGTGCACTTTTGACCAAAGATACTGTATCCAATCTGTTAAAACATTTAAGCAAGAAGCAAACACAAAGAGCAAATATTGGCAAAATGCATATAATAATATGCACATTCTCAGTATTATTGTTAATAGTGCAAAGAAATGAATTTTTCTCTCAATTAAAGTAATAGAGTATGTTAAAAAAAAGGTAACAGTGACTGTCCCTCAGGGGATAAATCATGGCTGTGGTGATGCAGACCCTATTCATTCGTCTACAAGAAAATCCTCTTGTTTCATTACACTACGTGACAGCAAGCAGATTTTGTAAGGCTGTACTTCTGCCCGATGAAGCAGTGTGTATATTAGGAGATGCTGCCCCATTATTAGGGTGGTAAAATGCCGAGATGAGGTAAAGATTGATGCTCTGGAGATCTCCATGCGAGGCGGCCCAGGAAAGATGGAGCAGGAGGAGATAGCTGCCATGAGGAGAGCACAGGGTGTGTAGAGGCCCTCCCCTCCTTCCCCGACCAGCCCTGTCCCACAGCCCCCAGCAAGGCGAGCCGGGCCTGGCCTGGCTGGGGATGGTGGCCAGAGTCAGCCACAGCCAGGCCACCTCCAGGCCCCACCGGGTTAAGTGTCAACAAATACCAAATTCAAAGGTAATTTTTGTTCCGTTCACACAAAAATTCTTACTGTTTTGGCAAATGGGTGATGCCTGATACTGCGGTGCTCACTGCTGTGGTGTCTGTGCTTGTGTTGGGCATAGGAAGACATCTCTCCATGACTTCTCTTTGCCTTGCATTTAGCTTCTGTCTCTGAGATAAAATGGCAGAGGGAAGGCCTGTGCCCTGCCATGCCTGCACTTCTACACCCGCTACCCGCCCTTATGCTGGGGAAGATGGGCCTGGGCAGGGACTCCCGCTCCACCAGCTGAAGGAAGTGCACTTTCTCATTTTCCAGTTTTGCTCCCAGGGACTCTGGCAGGGGAGGAGGTGCCTGGTCTTTAATCCGACATTTTTAAGCAGTGAGGCTGAGTGAAGGCCTTAGGCCTGGACCACCGCATACCTCATCCACTTCAGAAACTGATGTGTGAGTAAGGACAAAGACATCTAAGGTACTGTGAGGGAGTCACCAAGGAACCAAAGGAAAGTGCAAGAAAGTGCCCGTTAAACAAGCTCTGAAGTGAACTCGTGGATTTATATTTTGATTGCTTTGTTCCTATCATTTCATCCATCAGCATGTGAATTACATCAATTCAGGCTCCTGAGGCCTCATTCTCATTTATAAGAAGGGCACTTCACATCACTCTGGTAATATAAAGAGGCATTAAAATGGGAGTAATTTATATTTACATTATTTTTATGGCTCTGTTGCTATTAGAATGTTGTAAAGTGGCATTAAGAGAAACGACTATCAGGCTCCTTGGGGTCTTTAGTTCCAGACTCCCAGGGATTACAATTTAGAGCCTAAATGACTCAGGGAGTGGAAGCGAGCACATATAAGAAAGGCATCTGTGGCACAAGTTACATATTAGAAAGGCCAAGAAAAAGTACTAGTTTAAATTTACTAAACTCACTCCTAAACTCTTGGGAAGTAAGATCTGCTGGCATAATGCTATTAAATTATCTGGAAGCTGTTAACATCTTTCACAAGTCCAATACTAAAATAAATGTTGCTAATGTCAGAAGGCTGTTCACCAGTCTCCATGAAGTAAATAAATTTGGGAAAAATATATTTCTTGTTTAAAGTGTATTTATTTATTTTGTTGTAATACCACAGAAGTCTCACAAAAGTTGTCAAAGATTTATAATAGACACAAAATTAATGAACTTGGGTACTGAAGACTCTTCCTGCTGACCTGGGATGTACAGGTGGAATAATATTTGAAAAGTCTAGCCTCCATTTATATGTATCTTCTGAATGTTTGCATAAATCCAGTATATGCATGAATGCTATATAAATTTAAATAAATAACACATTGATAAAAGTGATCTAAATGTGCACTTTTGTTTTCTTACAGGTAATATCTCTGCATTAAGAATTAATTTCCAGATCTCAGCCACTACTAAAATCTGTGAACTCTTCAGTTATTTCCACACTGTTGGGAACTTCTTCCTGAAAATAAAGCATAAAAGTTCTTATGAACATCAGCCACTTTTACCTCCAACTTGTAGTGTTTGGTGACATGAAAAAGCATTGCTAAAAGAGAATGAAGAAAGTAAAATAAAATCTACTTGGTCCTGCAGCTTGTTCATATCTTCTCATTCAGTATCTCTGCTATTTAGTTTCTCTCAGTGTATTTTACACTTAACTCTGGCCAAATTTTTCATTGCTTGCAGATGCTCTTGCTCCAATCTGTTTAGTTCACTTTGCAGTTTACTCCGTCTTCATGTGTGTCTTCTGCCTCTCTCTAGCTTCCATGTCATCCATGTGATTAAGAAAGAAAGAAAGAAATGGGGGGAAAAAAAAGGCAAAAGAAGTAGGAAGCACAAAAGAGCTCAGTGTTTAGAGTTTGGTTGAATAAGAATCCCCAAACCAACACACCCAAATCCCCATTCTGAAATCCTAAAAATAACTGAGCTTTGATACAGCTACATGAACAGTCACTGAGCACTAATAAATCTCATCAAAAGGCATCCTCATCTTCTGACTATATTGGTTCATGGATTATACCTGTAATTCAAGAACAATAATTAAATTGTGTAAAAAAAGCCCACCAGTCTGTACGCAATAATGAAAACTTAACACAGTCTGATACAGGCAGACTTTCTATAGGGGAGAATGTTGAAACCAAATCATATAATTATCAGTTGCTCACTCACATTTCATAGATGTCAGAAACACACTGACACACCTATAAAAGAGCAACTGAACATGTTTCAATGTTTTTTTGAATGTTTCTAATGACTTCTGTACAGTTTTCAGTCATATGGAGGTTAATAAAATTCTGCATTTAAATCACTTTCACTAACCATTCCTATAATAAATGAAGACTGCTGGGAGAAAACAAAATGGAAAAGGCAGCCTCTGCTGGTGCTAGAACTGTGACAATTTTGACTTTTCATGGCTGCCTTCTAGAAAGGGTAGCTGGAGTGGTTTCTGTGTGTTTAGGTGTTTTGTGACATGGATTGTGTTCTGCAGCCTGATGAGTACTGTCTGTGGGACTGTTGCGAGTGGCTCACCTGAGGGAGCATGAGAGCTATTCTTGCCTCAGAAAGAAGATAAGGATGCTGTGGTCCTAAATGCAATTAGGATTTGGACTTTCTTAGGTTCTCTAATGCTGCTGAAAGGAATGAACTCCCTGGAGACTTCGGCAGCAGGCTAATCCTCCAGCCCTTGAACCTCTAGCTGCCAGGATTGTGAGCAATAAGTAGGCACATAGAGCATGCTGCTATATTTCAAGGGGGAACAATTTCATGATGAATTCTTTCATTTTAAACTGTGACAAGAAGTGTTGTCCAGCTCCTGTAAACATTTGTCACTTTTCTACTCTTTCGAAACTCTTGGTGTAAGAAAACAGTTATAGCAAAAACTATTCTGGCTCAGTTGAACAATTAATAAACTTGCTCTACTTTTCTTTTTTTCAATTACTGTTCTCCAAGGGGTTCTTGGACTATTCCACTAGTCTCAGATTAAAAATTTAGGACAATAAAGAACTGCAAGTAAAGTTTATGTGCCTCATGGGAGCACGTAGCCAGAGATTGTTGTGTCCATCAAATCTCTGTTCACATCAATAGACAGTTGAATGATCTTAAAGTAGCAGAAATTTCATTAACTTTGTTCATATCAGTGTTTCTTGCAGCTTCACAGTCCAAGGCCAACAGCAAGTGATCACTTAAGCATCCATCATCCATAGTGGTTCTTACAGTATGTAATCTCAACTTCAGCACAAAGATCTTTCATTTGAGACTGCAGAGGCTGGTAAATCCATAACACAAGGCCTGCTATTATTGGTTCAGGCTGAGAAACTTGATTGTTTGGATCCAGTTTCAGGCCTGGTATACATGTCAAATTCAAATTCTCCAGATTCACCACTACAAATAAAAATTCTGAAATTAAGTTCTACTGAAGTAACAGGGCATGCCACACATCAGTCTGTGAAATTTCAATAGCACGAATGTGAGAAATATAAACATTTTTAGGAGCTATAATTTAGAATGATGTGTAACATGTATGTTTTAGATAAATATGGAAGTATTTTTTGACGAAATATAGAAATAAGTACTTGCTTCATGTTTTCCTAAATACTTTTGGGAAACCATTTTTTTAGCAAAACATATTTCTGTTTTACCTGGAATTTTCCAGTTTATCATATAAATTTACCTATCTACAGGTGAATGTGTGTAATTGAATTAGCTCAGAAAAACTGGTAAGAAAGTAAACTTGCATGCTCAGCAGTTGTGATGGTGTATGTTGCATATGTTGTTCAACTGCTTGTCGTAGCAGCTATCTGCATCATGCAACTAGGAGCTGGACTGGTCCAGTATGTTTTTTCCAAAGTAACATTTTGCCGCACTGTTTTTGTTATAAGAATACAATTTCATGTTCTTTTGTACTAGAATAATAGCTCACTGTTACCCAGAGGAGAAGGTGACAGTCTCCTTTTTCCTTCCTTGTGCTGGCTCCAGCCTGCTTGGCCCTTTGCCTCAGGTGATTTGACTTACCAAATGAGTAGAACCCCCCCCCAACCCCCCACCCCTGTGACTTTTAATGAGTTGAATGGACTAATGGAGCAATCTGGCAAACCTCAGAGCCAGCATAAAGTAAACAATGAGAATGCATGTGTCAAGAAACAGGGAAAGGAACTCAACTTTTCAGCAGTTTTGAGACATGGTATTTTACTGTATCTGATGAAACTATGTACCAAGATTCTGACCCTAGGCATCAGTACAGGTGTCATAGAAGTGGATTTTGAGCTTGATTGCTAATCTACAAATTAAGAAAAAAACTGTAGAGGCTGAATTGAAGCTTTTTTTCTTTTAAATTAAAAATTTGGGTTTTGTTTGAACTGGTTTTTAATTGAAGTAAGAACGAAACACTGTTGTATTTTGGTATTATTCAATATTCTTCAACCTATTTTTAGTCAGGTTTGAGGTCAAATATAACCCAAATATTCAAAATTAAAATAGAAAGTTACTACTTAAGCGGGAAAATGAAATGTTCCAAAATTACTGAAATCTCATTTTTCTCTCCCACCCTTCTTCTTCTGTAAATCTGAATACAAAATTGCAAATGGTTTGGCTCCTTAACACTTTGCATTTTCAGTGAATTCAATAATTAGTATAAAAATATGTGTCCACCACCTTGTGCCATTACAGTTTACAATTGTACTGTGCACTATGCACCAGGCAGCGGTGTTTATTTCTGTGATACCTTTGACATATGTGTTTTCTTTTGTCTTAAAGCCATTTGTTTGTTTCTTTATTTGCAGAACAGATCAGCTATGTGCTAAAAAAAACCAAAAAGAACTGAAGTCATCCAGACCATTTTTCCAGTATAAAATTTTTTGTAAAATCATTTCTTTGAAGTGCGGTTCTTTGGCTTTGCAGTAGGAATCTAAAATTTGGCAGCAGAATAGTCATTGGGTCAAAGACATTTTTACTGTCTCTAAGAAAATTCCTTTCTATTTGGCTGGGGATAAACCTCTGAAAATCATCATTTATGTAGAGCTCAGTAGAGCATAGTCAAGGGCCTGATAAGATCTTTTTGAGTGTTGCATCACCACTGAGGCTGCTCCGGTACCAAAGGCTTTGGTACGTGCCAGATTCAGAGAAAATGCTGCCAATCTCCACTAGGCTTCCTATATAGTCTGTGCACAGCTAAATATTCAGAAAGGGCATACTGCCTCTCCAGCCATTATCTAAATAACCTCCTGGTTAGGAAAATGGACTGTGCTAGTCTCATACTTACAATTCAGGAATTAGGTAGACACAGCCTCCTGCTGCCCTATTTTACTGGTAATTAAAGTGGAGGCTTGATGAAGTTATCTATGACAAAGCCGGGAGAATAAGCAGGATTCTGGTATGGCAGGACTCCTCCGAAGAATTCCACTGCCTTTCAGCATAAAAATGCTAAATCTCCTTGTCCGTGTTACGACTGTAACTCCTGAATGTGACTCACTTACTTATAGTGTTATGTATTTACAAAGTAGAGAAAATGAAGGCTGCATCACTATACGTTATTCTAACATTTGCTAGACCATCTGTCTTGGACACTTTTTTTTTTTTAATTTAAATAATTTCTAAAGTAGGATTTTTCTTATCTGCAATGTTTGGGAAGGTGGTGAAGTAACCTATATCCACATCTAATGGTCATGCAACTTTCGGCCCGGCAGCGTTAGTCAGAATATGTTCAATTCAGAGAGGAATATGCTGTAGGTGACCCTGCTTTGGCAGGAGGGTTGGACTAGATGATCCACAGAGGTCCCTTCCAACCCTTACCATTCTGTGATTCTGTGACATTGTGGTTCAGAAGTCTGTATGTATATGTGTATAAGGAATTGATTAGATGGATTAAATATTTGACAGGTCTTATGATGTAGCTGTTGAGAAGGATGTATAGGACCGTATTGAGTAGGGTTCATACAGCTCGAAACTTGTTTGCTCTGTGATATTTATATCAATGATCCAGATGATGCTATACAACCCTGCTGGTGAAGCTTAGAGATAATGAAGGTCTATGGGAGATGATGTAGTACAAAACCGGGAAAATCAGAATCACCTGAGCAGAGGATCAAATCCAAGATAAAGCTCTTTAATTTAGCCAAATGCAAGGTAAAGCATCTGGGAAGGTTATTCTAAGAGGATGGAAGAGTTGGTCTTGGGAACTCCAATAATTCACTGATAGATATATGGGTAATTCTGGATAATCGCCTCAATACTAAGTCTTAGTAGTACACAGTTGTGCACTTGAATGGCATTGTTGTAGGAGATAATGACTCACATTTTCTTGATACTTAGATATTTCTAAGAGCTTTTATCTGATTCACTTTTTGGAAGAAACTCTTTCCCATACATTTATAGTTGTTGTGCCTTACTCCTGTAGTCTGGGGGGGGGGGGGAAATGGTATTCTTAAAATGATTTATCTGAGCTGAGGATTTGCATGAAGCCCAGTCACAAATTTGAACTTTTAATATATGCATTTAAGTGGACAAGATTCGTCAAAGCACCAGTCAAATCAACATCATTACAACAAAACAAAACAAAAAAATTATGTCACATTCATTCTGATCAAAATAAGGTGTGGACCATATCATTATCCAAGAGTAAGCGCTAATATTTTAAACAGGATGGATAATACTTTTAATGATAATTATGATGTTATAATTATTTATAGAGACCTTGACAGGCTTGAGAGGTGGGCTTATGCAAACCTCATGAAATTCAACAAGGCCAAGTGTGAGGTCCTGCACACGGATTTGGGCAATCCCAAGCACAAATACAGGCTGGGCCAGAAATTAATTGAGATCAGCCCTGAGGGGAAGGACTTGGGGTGCTGGCTGATGAGAAGTTCAACATGACCCAGCAATGTGCGCTTGCAGCCCAGAAGGTCAACCACATCCTGGGCTGCATCAAGAGAAGCATGGCCAGCAGGCTGAGGGAGGTGATTCTGCCCTTCTCCTCCGCTCTGGTGAGACTCCACCTAAAGTCCTGCATCCAGCTCTGAACCCCTCAGCACAAGAAAGACATGGAGCTGTTGGAGCAGGTCCAGAGGAAGGCCACAAAAATGATCTGGGGGATGGAACACCTCTCCTGTGAGGAAAGGCTGAGAGAGTTGGGGCTGTTCAGCCTGCAGAAGAAGTCTCCAGGAAGACCTTATAGCAGCTTTCCAGTATCTGAAGGGGGCCTATAGGAAAGCCAAAGGACTTTTTACAAGGGCATGTAGTGATAGGACAAGAGTAGTGGGGTTAAACTGAAAGACGGTAGATTTTAATTTGATATAACGAAGATATTGTTTACTGTGAGGGTGGTGAAACACTGGAACAGGTTGCCCAGAGAAGCTGTGGCTGCCCCCTCCCTGGAAGTATTCAAGGCCAGGTTAGATGGGGCTTTGAGCAACCTGATCTAATGGAAGGTGTCCCTGCACATGGCAGGGCGGTTTGGCACTAGGTGATCTTTAAGGTCCCTTCCAACCCAAACCATTATATGATTCTATGAGGAGAGAAAATCTGGGATGATGCAAGGAGATGAGGAAGTAATGGAGAATGAGTCACAATAAGGACCTTATTTTGTTCATTTTAAATTTTTTGTAATAAACCTGGATTTTGTATTTATGGGAGGTTCTCAGACTCCAGTCTGATTCACTCTTTTAGGATTATTATCACATATTGTCTCTGTGTCTAAAAATATAGGAAGAAAAATAATGAATCGAAGGCTGTACATTACAAGCTTCGGCAACGTTCAAAGATATTGCCAGGACTTTGTTTCAACAAGTACTTTTTCTTGTGCATAGGCTTATACAACTGCAATTTTTAAGTTTCAGAATTTGACAAAAATTGGGCTGGTCTTCAAGGAAATGGTAGAATTCATCCTTCTAACTTACATGGTCAAATCTTAGTTACAGTTCATGATATCTGAGGATTTCCTGAATTTGAGGGTCTTTTTGGGAGGGGTCTGGGATGAGAAGGACAAGGAACGTTATTATTTTGTAAATGTCTGAACACATAACTAATCATACAGATTTCAACAGATTTAATGTTCTGAACCTTTCTACCTTTAAGTGGAAAAGTGAAGTAGTTTTAATATTAAGTTTGACTGTAATTAGCTTCTCAGAATATGTAAATACAGGACAGTCAGTGAAACTTGATCTTTTGCAGTTCTCCAAAAGATTACAGTTATATCGGTGTGATTAAACAGACAATCATAACAGACGCAATAGAGGCATAGATTCTAGGATATTTTACCAAGGAATTTATGACAGTAAGGAATCTTTTGCGCTATATGATTCAGGTCCCTGGATAATAAAGGAATCCATAATATACAAATTATATCAGACACCTTACTTAAGAAACCACAATTAACTCCTTCATTGTAAGATATGTTTAGTGGTGATCCATGTTTTATCTGCATAGCTACAAAATACTTACACTGGGAGTTCTGGTTCATGAATCCTTGGTTTTATGTAAGCTTAATGACATCCGGTCTTGCCAAAGCTTGCATTTGTTATCCATTTTGAAAAATTGATCATGACAAATGCTAGCTTGTTCTGGGACATCAAGTTTCCCTTCCTTCATTGTTTATTCTCCTGATTGTAGAAATAGTAGGCTTCAATACCAAATAAAGCTTTAATAATTCAATGTTGGTTAATTAAGGGCCTCTTTTCGATACCCATACTCTTACTGAGAGAGAAATTGTGCCTGAGAGGTCCTATGATTTCAAGGTGTTAGTCCCAGAATAAAGTGCAATCAGTAAGATAAAGGGTATCAGACCTCAATAATTAACTGTGTTAAGTAGGGAAAATAACTGTATGATGCCCTTGCTAATTTGCTGTCTTTGAACAACGGTAAGGACACCAGGGAATATGCAATGCATGCAAATCTTGAGTGACTTCTAAAAATTCCCTTCTCCAGCATTTCTGGTCACCATCTCTTGAAGTTTAGTGTACTTAATTTACTTAAGATGCTGGTTTGCTCTAATTTGTACCCTTCTTTCTACTAATTCTTTTGGTACAGCTCACATTTTCTGCAGAATTTCTTTCATATGCTTCAACAGGCCCTCCTGTGCATGTAGGAGCTTTCAACATTAGGACTTTACACCTGTATGGCAAAGCAGAAACATCTGTACTTGTATAGACTCAGCTGGTGTCAACAAGCTCCATGGTTAGTTAGAAATTAGAGATTAATTTGACAAGTATTTTAGAGTGTCATTACATAAAAGTAATTTCTGTATTTGTGATCCTCCAAATTTTGTGCCCATATAATTACATTCCTTGGGTTATTTTTTTAACTTCCTTCTTTCCCTGGCTTTACTCTTCTTTCTGGCTGGCTTTTTTTCACCATAATGCTCTTCAAACATCCCTTTGTAATGAGTTTGTACATCTAACTACAATCAATCTTCCATTAGTCATTCACTGGGCTGAGGATCCTTGATGCTATAGGCTGACAAATAAATCCCCTTCTCCTTTGAATGTACAACACTTCAAGGAAATAGAACAGTAAAGAACACTAATTCCTACCAATTTCTAAGATCTCTAATTCCCATTAATTTGCTTGTGACAAACGATTACTTCACCATGTATCTTAAAAGGACTGTTCTATCAGGTGGTATTGACTGGAGTAGCTGGGCATCTAACTAGACGGTTTACAGAAAGTACTCTTTAACATGATTATTGTTAAGAAGCAAATTTGGATTAGGATTTGTGTATATGTGAACAGTGTCTATGTATCTGTTTTGGAAGCTTACATGGTCTATGAGGTTTCATAGACAGATCAACTTGCTAAGATAACTCACTTCCACTTGACTGGAAGAAAAGATGTCTTCTTATTTCTTTCAGCATAGAGCAGGTTTAGTACTATGTACTCACATTTAGCAATGATAATTTGTAGGTGCTGTACCTCAAAAATATCCCTACAAGATGTAAACTAAATCCTGTCCCAGCTGTCCATCATACTGCTTTTATTTAGGGTAGGAAAATGAGGGAAGAGAAACATGACTTTTCTGTGGGAAAATAAATATTGTCAGAAAGTGGTCCCACTGAATTAAAGAAAATGAGGAGAGAAAAGCAGCTGTTCCAACGCTGGTGAGTGTTTACATTCTGAAAATAAAAGCCTTGACAGACAAAGCAGAGTCAGATTTTAGCTGATTGCATTTAATATGTATCCTTGATGTGGGCCATGAGTTGATCACATGGTTCTATTATTTATTACATAAAAACTGTTGCAATAAAGGGAAGATGGAAAACATGGAAAAGCACTAATATAGGACTTCTTCAAAAGTAGACCTGTGCTTATTTAAACAATATTTCACCTTCTGCATTGTGCAGAACTCAGCAATTAGATATTACAGGGACATCTAGAAGTACTTAAGATTGATAGGGATAATACTCAAGTTGTAATATATATCAAATTATTGAGGAGCTACTTTAATGAAGGATCAGCAACCTGAGAAAGGCAGTGTTAACTACATTCACATATAATGCTATAATAGGTTACTGCAGAACTTCTTCTGTGTTGTCCCTCAGCTCTATTACAATGTTCATTAGAGCCGTTGTACTGTATGTTTCACTTTTTAATAGGTCTTTTGCTTGTGAGAACAAAATAATTACATGACTCCAAAGCAGGATCTTCCTAGCCATCTCACCCTCCTCTCTGCTGCAATTTCGCCCCCTTCCTAGCCCTAGGTGGCAGATTGTTTAGGCGGGAGCTAGCCTGGCACAGCTTGGCCTTTTCATAGAGTGTTCATCAAAAAGGGAAGAAACACCACTGATCTCTTCATATCAGATTCCTTAGATGACTTCGTTTTTAGCAAAGTTGGTAAATTCATGCCCACGTGTGTGGACTTTTGCCAAAACAGGCTTGCACTTTTGGAAAGTTGGCAAATTCCCCCTCCCTTAAACACGGTTGACATTCTTCAAACTGTTATACCACAAACTGGTGGTGAGAGAGAATGCAGCTCTGCTGAGATACCAAATATGCACATACGAAAATATAAAAGGAATTTGAATTTAAAACAGAAAACATGAAAGCAGAATTTCTGATGCTGGAAAGGAAATACAATTGTCTTGTTAATTTGTCTAGTATCAATTGTGTCCTGATACTGTTCTAACCATTCTGATCCTCTCTTCTCTCCTATAAATCTATTAACAATTTTTATAGAGACATTATTTGAGCAATTGATGTGTATAACTTCATGAAAATATTCTGACAAACCAAGCATGCTCATAAGTATCTCCTCAATTTCACTCCAAAACATTGGCCCATCCTAAGTTCAGAAGGTAGTGCAGAAGGATTTTTAGATAGTGTTGTGATTTATCCTGGCAGGACACCAAGTCCCCACAAAAGCCACTTTATCACTCTCCCTCCTCAACTGGACCAGGCAGACAAAATATGATGAAAGTCTTGTGGCTTGAGATAAGGACAAGGGGAGATCACTCATCAGTTAGTGTCACGGGCAAAACAGATTGAACTTGGAGAAATTAGTTTAATTTATCACCAATCAAATTGGAATAGGATAATGAGAAATAAACCAAAATCTTAAAAACAGCTTCCCCCCATCCCTCCCTTCTTCCCAGGCTTAACTTTCCTCCCAAATTCTCTACCTCCTCCCCACAAGCGGCACAGGAGGACAGGGAAAGGGGCTTGTGGTCAGTTCATCACACCTTATCTCTGCCACTCGTTCCTCCTCAAACTCTCCCCCTGCTCCAGCATAGGGTCCCTGCCACAGCAGAGTCCTCCACAAACTGCTCCAACGTGAGTCCTTCCTACAGGCTTCAGCTCTTCATGAACTGCTCCAGTGTGGGTCCTTTCCATGGGGTCCAGAGTCCTGCCAGCAAACCTGCTCCAGCGTGGTCTCCTCTCTCCACAGGGTCACAGGTCCTGCCAGGAGTCTGCTCCATCATGGGCTTCCCATGGGGTCACAGCCTCCTCTGGGCATCCACCTGCTCCAGCATGGGGTCCCTTTCACGGGCTGCAAGTGGATATCTGATCCACCGTGGACCTCCAGGGGCTGCAGGGTGACTGCAGGGTGACAGCCTGCCTCACCATGGTCTTCATCATGGACTGCAGGGGAATCTCTGCTCTGGTGCTTGGAGCACCTCCTCCCCCTCTTTCTTTGCTGACCTTGGTGTCTGCAGAGCTGTTTCTCTCACATAGTCTCACACCTCTTTCCTCTGGCTGCTGTGGCACAGCAGCTTTTTTCCCCATCTTAAATATATTATCACAGAGGTGCTACCACCATTGCTGATGGGCTTGGCCTTGGCCAGCAGCGGGTCTGTCTTAGAGACGGCTGGTGTTGGCTCTGTCAAACATGGAGGAAGCTTCTCACAGCTTCTCACAGAAGCCACCCCTATAGCCCCCACCACTACCAAAACCTTGCCATGCAAACTCACAACAGATAGAAAATATATATTCAAGATACAAATTTTCTGTAGGAAATTTGTTTACAGAGTCTTGGGTTGAAAATCTTTGCTTTGACACAATGTTGATAAGATTTCTTGCATTTCCTTGTAGAAACTTTAGTGCAGAAATCTATGGTACTCAGAAAACTATAGTTCCAGACCATAATGAAGACTAGATTTCCCTCACCCACCCTTAAAATAAATATAAGATTAATCTCAATGTGGTGTTCAGGTCTTTCTTCTAGTCTTCTCAAAATCAGAGCTATATCAGATAAACTAGATCTTACTCTAGAGGCCTCTCTCATGTTGTGCATGACAAATCACTTGTTGGTTTCTCAGAAATCAAGATATTCTGGAACTTGCAATTCCTGAGTAATCTGTAGACTCAAAGAAAGACTGCCTGGAAGAGGAAGCACATTGTTGTTGGCATAGTTGCCCAACGATTGCTTTAGTGAAAATCTGCCCCAGGCTTTCTGAGAGATAATTTAGGAAGGAGCGTAGAAAGATCAGAGTTGAAAACACTAAGCAAATTTAAGGGAAGAAAAGAGAAGACTGAGAATATGACCATACTGTAAAACTGTGATGGGATCTCTGTGAACCTGAATGGAACCTGTTGAAGTTATATAAGAAGACAAGCCTATCCTCTGGTGATTAGCCTTCCTAGAGCCCCAGATCATAGCTCCACTGCTAGCAGAACATAGGCTAGAAAGACAAGCAATAGTTTAGACATAATGTAGTATGAAGGAAAGCTAGGGAAAATGCCAAGTAATTCAGAAGGAAAAGTAAGACATCACCTGCGCTGAAGTAAATTCCCACTTTCTGAGAAGGGAGGGCAAAAGGTTTGTGTCTTTAACTGCCTTCCCAGCTCAGCAATGATACCAGGAAAGAACAGTGGGATATCTCTAGAAACTGGAGGTCAAGGTTTTCCTTTCACCAAAGTGTGAAGCTGGGATTCATAAACAAACAGAAAACATCTCAGAGAGGGAGAGCTTCTTGTTTTGGTTGGTGGGCTAAGCTAAGCAATAAGAAAGGGGAATTAAAAGATATGAGGTACTAACAGCAAAGGGAAAAATGCTGATCAGCAAGAAACTAAAGTAACCAGTTTATTTCACTGTAGATGGGGAAAAACCCCTACAATCTCTTGAGATTATGGATAATGTGAGAGCACGTATAATGTGAGAGCTTATATTTTTAAATTGTATTGCATCTGCTCTTGTTGGAGTCACAAGAACAAGGGTCACTTTGAAACCATATCTGAAGTGCTGTGGTTTCAATCCTTTTTGTGGTTCAAAGCTTGTAACACTATAGATACATCATACTAATAATAAAATGGGGTTTTTTTTGCTTCTTCTCCTCCCTCATGATCAAGGATCCATATACGCATGCCTATGTTAAGTTGCTAAAGAATAGTTTTCGATATTTGTCATATTCTTATTTCACTGACTCAGACAAGTGTATATATTTTTCTTCTGTCAGTTTGCTACCATAAGTCAGTGCTATAGTGACAACTAGATCTTAAAAAATCATTTGGCTTTCACATTCTACAATTTAAAGCTGTAGCTGAATAGAGTAAATAATTTTTCTTTAAATCCTTTAAAATACTCACAGTAATCTGTTCTTAAAATCAAAATCAAACTCTTTTACTTTACCGGCGAGGTGCATGGACACCTAACATTTTGCCTGCATTAGCAGATTTAGATGTGCATTTTGTAACTTCTATTCTCTAAAAGTGTGTTTTCTCACTTTGCAGCATGCATTTACCTGTCTGTCTAAAACAGGGAAAGAAGGAGAAAAAAATGCATGTCATCGTTTAAGTAAGTTCAGTATTTGGTTCACAGAATCTCAGAATCACAGAATAGTAGGGATTGGAAGGGACCTGTGTGGGTCACCTAGTCTAACCCTCCTGCTGAAGCAGGGTCACCTACAGCAGGCTGCACAGGACCTTGTCCAGGCGGGTCTTGAATATCTCCAGAGAAGGAGACTCCACAACCTCCCTGGGCAGACTGTTCCAGTGCTCCGTCACCCTCAGAGGGAAGAAGTTCTTCCTCATGTTCAGACGGAACTTCCTGTGCCTCAGTTTGTGCCCATTGCCCCTTGTCCTGTCACTGGGCACCACTGAAAAGAGCTTGGCCCCATCCTCCTGACACCCACCCTTCAGATATTTATAAACATTTAAAAGGTCCCCTCGCAGCCTTCTCTTCTTCAGGCTGAACAAGCCCAGCTCCCTCAGCCTCTCCTCATAGGAGAGATGTTCCAGTCCCCTCATCATCCTTGTAGCCCTCCGCTGGACTCTCTCCAGTAGCTCTTCATCTTTCTTGAAGTGGGGAGCCCAGAACTGGACACAGTACTCCAGATGAGGCCTCACCAGGGCAGTGTAGAGGGGAAGGAGAACCTCCCTCGTCCTGCTGGCCACACTCTTCTTGATGCACCCCAGGATCCCATTGGCTTTCTTGGCAGCCAGGGCACACTGCTGGCTCATGGTTAACCTGTCGTCCACCAGGACACCCAGGTCCCTCTCCGCAGAGCTGCACTCCAGCAGGTCCACCCCAAGCCTGTACTGGTGCATGAGGTTTTTCCTCCTCAGGTGCAGGACCCTGCATTTGCCTTTGCTGAACCTCATCAGGTTCCTCTCTGCCCAGCTTTCCAGCCTATCCAGGTCACGCTGAATGGCAGCACAGCCTTCCGGTGTGTCTAGCACACCTCCCAGTTTGGTGTCATCAGCAAACTTGCTGAGGGTACATTGTGCTCTGTGTTGACCTCACATCCTTAACTTGTGTGACTTCCTCTTTTTCATCCTTTTTATAACAGTGTCAAGACTTTGCATCAAACTCAATTTTTCATTGCTGACTTCTGCCCAGTTATGTCAGAACTTTCACTTTTGCACTATAAGTACTTTGTTATTATTATTTACTTCTTTACAAAGAGCCTCTTCTGTTGTTTGGGCATGCTGCATTGTTTTCCCATTATTTTCAGAAGTCTCTGTGGCCTACAAACTTGGAGGAACCTATTCCATGGCTTTGTAAAAGCATCTGTTATGCATAATTTGTTTACTGAATATACCAGATTCTAGAAGATAGTGCAGCAGAGTAGCATTTCTGTATTTGGGGATTTTGGTCCATTAGTATTCCTGTTGTTTGCAAGAGGTGGTGGAAAATTGTAAAAAATTGAGAAGTGCGTGGTGTACCAAGTACATGGTAACCATGACAGTAACTTGTTCACAATAAAAATCACAATAATGAAATAAGTTTGGTGGGTTTAAAATTAACAATTAGATAGCTAATGAGTGAGTGTAAATGAGTCAGGTATTCAGTCTGTTTTCTGGGCTCACTTTGTCTTTCAGTGGTTTTCATTTGCACACTGCGTAAATCTGAGGCTTCTGGAAAGAGGGGAGTGGGACAGTAGGAAGGAAGAAATTGGAATAAAAGCAAAAGAGGGAGATCTTTGTATTGCCTGACAATGAAAAGCATCAGAAGCAAGAATGATACAATACTACAGTCTGGTGCTTATGTGAAATCAGTGACAACACTGTTCCATGTGAACTCTGTTAATAATTTAATGGCTGAATTCTCTGCAAAATTTTTATAATGTCTCTCCATTCCACTGGGAGATCATTAAAACAGACATTTTGCATTGATGAAGGCTAAAACAGAGTTCTAAAGAACTTGTCCTCTGGCAGAGTAGAAGTGGACAGGATGTGACCCATCAAATTAGCAAGGACTGAAAGTCCAGGCTATTTACGACCAGGAGGTGTCAGACTAGTAGATAAAAGCGTCCACTTCCTAAGTGCTACTGGATTAATTCTATTTAGTGTCCCAAATATATCAGATTTTAGCTTGGATCACAGAGAATCATAGAATCATCAAAGTTGGAAAAGACCTCTAAATCATCAAGTTCAACCATCAGCCATCTCCACCATGCCTACTAAACCATGTCCTGAATTGCCATATCTACACATTTTTTGAACACCTCCAGGGATGGTGACTCCACCACTTCCCTGGGCAGCCCATTCTAATGCTTCACAACTCTTTCAGTAAAAAAATTTTTCTGAATATCCAATCTAAAAGAGGGAACCAGAGATGCTCAACGGCCTAGGCTCATGGCTTACTTTCCTCTTTTCTTCCCTCATTGCTGAAGTAAATCAGAAGCTAATTCTCTGCACCAGCTGAGCAATGATTCCCAGTCCTTCTTGTCTAATCTCCACATGCTTCAGTTCTCAGTGGAGAGCAGACTCACCGCTAGCCAGGTCCTTGTCATGGGACCCAGTGACTTCATTGTTGCCGTTGTAAGGACCCTGAGCTGTTCTTGTGTCCTTTGACAACACATTAAAAGGAGCTGAGCTGATGAAGTTCACTGTGCAGTTGCACTCAATGTAACTCCGCTGTAGCTTAGAGGGGGTTTTACATTTTAAGTTTGTTGAGCTTCACTGACACCAAAGTTCACTTTAAAACATGCTATAACTTGACAGAAATCCAGTGAGCTGGAATTTAAAAGGGCCTTTAGTAACACATGACAAGGCAGTAATGAAAGATGGGTTGTTAAATCTGTCATCAGAGCTCCTCATTTTCTTAGAAGTTTAGCTTCCCCTGCATCCCCTCCCCAGTTTTACGAGGTCTTCTTTTAGTCATCTCCAGTTCCTTATGAATGTTACAAGTCACTGTAGTGTGGTTTTTGTGTGATTATATAACACTGCTCATACCAGAGTCCTTATTCTGTTCGTTCACCAGGACACTGACAGTCAAGCCAATCTTCTCCATTTCTTGAAACTGTAATCTTTCCTTCCTGCCTTCCTTATTTATTCTCACACTCCTTCTGTTCCATAGTGCTTCTGTCTTTTCCATGTTTCATCTTTTTTTTTAAAATGTCTTGTTACAAAGCATATGCAGTCAGTGACTGATGGTCTAACGTGAAGGAGTCTCTTATTGGACCCTTCCATCTTAGCCTTCAACCCCCACTCCTTGATCTGTCCTCACCCAATCTTCTCTTACTTGCAAGAAATTACAGTTTTGTTGAATCTTTGAGAACAAATAGTTTCTCTTCATGTGGCTTGCATTTCAATCAATGAGATTGTTACACACTTACTTTAGGTTACGACCAATGAATTGCAAACAAAAATCCCCAAGTAGTCTATATAATATAAAATCACAAATCAGCCAGATTTTCTAAGAGTGAAAACGCAATTCCACGCAACGCTGGTATTGCTGAGTGTGAAGCTTTGGGAATATGACACATGTAGACAAACTTTACACATTATATCCTGTTTGTGAAGCCTACCACTACTGCATATACAGGAAAATGCACCATCAAGTAAGGATATTTGGGGCATATTTTATTTCTATTTTTTAAAAGTACTCCTATTTAATTTTTTTTTTCCATGTGGGCTTTCATGCTGCTGCTTAGTTACAGTATGAATACTAATGACATGTATAATTCACTTACTAGATTAAAAGGGAAAAAAAGTGCAAACTATGAGTATTTTGAGATATACCATATAGAAAACCCATTACACGTTGTATGAAAAGGTAACGAAGGTGAAGGGATGAATCATGATTCTAGTATACTATCATAGAAATACAGCAAGAATTGAAGAGGGCTTTTTGTTTTTGTTTTTTTTTTTTAAAGAGGTTGCCATTTAACTCTTGATATATGTGTTATTTGAAGATCAAATTATCTACTCATCTACTTTTAGATGCAGGATTAATTGACAAATCTGCAAAGCACATTGTGATCATCATTAGGTATTTTCTTGATTTTTACAATGTTAATATATTAAAAAGAAATTAATTCCTGTACTGTAGTCTTCCAAGACACATGTTTTCAATAAATATCGATACAAAAATCTGTATATTGTCTGTTAGGTGAGTTTAGGGTCTTTCTTTCCTTTCACTGATTTGTGAAAAGCCTAGGCACTGTGAAAGTAGATAATGAGTTTCTGGAAAGAAGGAGCAGGGCTTCAGAGTCTGTATCAGTCCTTCGCCAGGTGGTAGAGCAGCTTGTTGCAGCAGTTAAAAGTCAGAGCCATATGGCTCTGATCCACTGCAACTGCTACAATGGAAAGAAAAGTTTGGAAAACAGAAAAAAAAGATGAATGAATGAATGAAGAAGTAGTCAGTTACTTTGACGAATGTGACAAGGGCTGCTCTGCAAAACAGGATAGTCTCAATCTGTAGAGTTTGATGAGCATCTACTTTGAAAAGAATAAACAAACAGTATCTTCCAGCTCCAGAAAGACATTTAGGCAGATGGACCCTTATGCCTGTGTGACTTCTCATCAAAATTGATGGGTATATAAACACAGAGGTTCACATGGCCTGATACTCCAGTCTATCATAAGAAACAATCCAGCACAGAATTCATGGAGACTGTGGTCCGATTCTGTCCTTGGCAGAGGTAATGACGAATAGGAGAACCGAACCAGCTAATTGACTTGTGCATGCTGGCTGAATTCAAAGGAAGTCAAAAGAATTATGCTGATTACACTAAATAATGGTCTAGCCCAAATTCAGCATTTGGGTTTGAATTTCATAAATAGATACAGTTTAGTACTAGTACCTTGCCTTTTCCCACCACTCCCAAGATTTTACAGTTAATAATTTAACAGAAGAGTATCTCTGTGCCATCTTGCATCATTATAACAGTTTTCTGAAAGTCTTGACAAATAGCTTAAGAGGATTTTGCTTCTTGGATTTATACTATGAAGGCTATAGTTTCCTTCATAAAGATGGAAAGTAAGGCTAAAACATTATATAAAGAAAGCAGCAAAAATTGTCAGAAATACTGCCTGACTAGATGGTAAATTTGCCTCTGTTTTGAGATGAATGTTACTAGACTCCCTAGATCCCCAAGGAAGACCGAAAAGCTTTTAAAATCAGTAAGCCAGGTGTTCTTAGAATAAAGAAGCAGGATGCCTATCTTTTAAATCTTAAACTGGCCAAATGAGAGTAAAATGGGCTCCTACTCACCTTTCCTCCTACCTGCTTTGTGTGCTTGTGGTTCCTTCTGTGCTGCTGCTTTCTGCATGGTAGCAAACCCTGCCCAGCCTTCCTGAGTCTTCTTGAAGGTCCGTCTTTTCTGGGGCCCAGCTTCTGGGGCTCTTCACTACAGTCTCCCCCTCAGGTGACAGCTTTCTTCTCTGACTCTCTTGAGTCCTGCACACTGTAACATCCTAAAATTTCTCTCAGAGCATGATCAATTGTTCTCCGAGGATCCTCTAAAGGGTTTCACCCAGTCAGTTACTTCTTAAAAAGACATAATAGATAAATAAGAACAAACTGAGAAGAAGAATATAGTCCATATCCACAGTAGCTGACCTTGCACAGGGTAGAATTTATAACTTTCCAGAGTTCAGATCTGCTAAATCTCTGACGTCTTTCTCCTCAGAAAAGCTTACTTCTGATTTTATGTAAGAATTTCACCCTAGAAAGTCCCATGTGCTTAATTTCAGACATTGAATGCTGTGTTATTGGCTCCAAAACCTAGTTTCAAAAAGCCTCAGTCTCACCAAAACTTTCATGCTCAAATAAAGTTGAGTATAAATGTTCAGTGTAAATATAGGTAAGATTTAAAAAAAACAAACCCAGATTACTCCTTTATTTTGTAAGTCATGTTGAAGTTTCTGTGTTTGTAAAATTATGAGTTACTTAATATCACATTATATATACTGAGCAGAAAATAAGAACAGAAAGTGTTATACCTGTGCTTTGTGCTGGGGTTACATTTTATGAGAGCAGCTTTACACTGGTACCTTCATATGTTCAGAGTTGAGATGCAGTATTTACAAAGAATTTTAGAAACTTTTAGAGCACAAGTTAATTTTTTCAGCCTGTGTAACTTCTGCCCCTCCTCACCCAACTAGTGATATAAATGGAATGAAGCATGAGTCTCAGAAAGTTTTCCAATTTCTTTAAAAAAACCAATGAGCAACTAAACTTTTCTCCTGCTAATTATATTAATCACATTATTAGATCAACTAGTTAATATAGATACTGTATTATTTATCTTAAATTCTCGTGCTGATCTTCATAACAAACTGAGGCGATAAGTGTCCATGTGATTCTAAGTCTGCTGCATCTGACTATTATCCTTGCATTCCCAATCTACAAAAACAGGAGAGAGACGGAGGGAAAGAAAGTTTGAGAAAATTTACTTTTTAGGACAGTTGAGCACATTTGTTAGAAATGTTCACAATGATCACATGCAACATTTAGCAAAGATTGTACATGCATTTATCTTAACAGTCTCTTGGAGAAGTCCATTGAGGATATATCTCTGTAGATCTGATTCAGTTTTGCTTTGCCCAGCCTGTTTTTTCCCTGCAATTTTACTACAAACCTCACTTTCAGATTAGGAAAGTACTAGCATATGCTTTCTTTGATAGATGATACTTTAAATCACTGACTTGGAGGCTGAATTCATCTCAAGTTGGGTTTACTTTCACATTGTCCTAGAGAACTTTTTGAACCAAAACTGTACTCTGTTGTTACAGTGTCCATCCTACCCTCATTTACTTTCTTACCTCTTTTTGACAACAAATTTGAAAGATGCATAAAGTTTAAAAAACACAACAAGGCAGCATTTTTCTCAAGAACTAGGAGTGGACCTTGAATCATAAATGCATTAATTTTTCTATTAGAGACTGAGTGTGTAACGTTTTTACACCATACCTAGGGTGCCACAAAAAAGCTTGGAGAAGTGTTTGCTGTCCCCCTCAGGTTTCCCCAGTCTGTCAAAGAAAGACTTGGATATTAGAATACTGAAACTGCATTTGTGCCTGAAGTCTAGATCGTAATTATTTTTTTTTTTTTTTTTTTTTTTGTTTTGGCTTCCCTTTTCCCTCCTGTCAACTCTTTTGTTACAAAGAAGATACACCAAAGAAGTATGGTGCTTTGTGTCCGACTCATTAATTCTCTTAAGTGAGTGCAGAGTGCTTTAAAATATTTGTAAGAGAGAGCATTCAGATTGTTTGTCTTTCCACACTGACTTTCACTCATGCTGTGAAATAAGCTTATATGTCCTAAAATTGATAAATAAAAAGAGTAGGATATGTCTCAAGTAATGAAAAGAAGGGATGCAAGAGAAAAAATGTAACTATTTAAGATATCAAAAGGACTCTTATTAGTCTGGATCTGTTGCTGCAGCTAAGGAGCTAGACAATTCATGCACAGTACTTCATGTTTACAGGTGTTTTCATCATCAGCAGAGCAGTCGTAGGCAACACAGCATGTTTGCTGGTATTCTGACTTCTTTCTAAGGAAATAATCAGACATGGAGCTATGAAATATCAGTCTTTCTTTAAATGACTTGGTAACCTTGAAGATAAAAATCAGCCTACATGATCTTTACTTTTATTAATTTGTCCATGGGTCGTTTAACACTGCAGTGCCCTATCCAATGCCTTTGGGGAAATCGGGAATAAGCTTCTCCTGGATACGTATATTGTTGCCTGGTAAACGTGATTTGGTCATCTTTAGGCTATCATCAATTTTTCTTCTAAACTGACATATCTGGAAATATATTCGAGGACTATCTACTGAGGACCATAAACTATGTAGTATTCCAAATATTAAAACCAAAGAGTTTATGGCTACATTTGAAGCAACTGACAAATCTTTTAAGTGAAATGATTCAGCACTGTTATCTTACAAATTTAGAGGAAGAGGGATTTTGTATTTTATAGAAACATATTTTGCGAAGAATTAGCAATATCATCAGACGTTCAAAAGTCCTAGCTAACAGTAATTTTGGACTGTATTGAATTTTATTGTAGTTCCAGAGTATTAACATATTTGTAATTTTATATTCAAGAAGTCCAGCAACTCTTGAAGACTTCTCCCTCATCTGTGAGGGGTCTGCTACAGGCCACCTGATCAGGAAGACCAAGCGGAGGAGGCCCTTTATAGGCAGACAGGAGCAGCCTCACATTCACAAGCCCTGGTCTTCATGGGGGGCCTCAACCACCCCACTATCTGCTGGAGGGACAACACAGCAGGGCATAACAACACAGCAGGAGGTTCCTGGACTGTGTTGATGTTCTGGTTTAGGCTGCAGTCGGCAACAAAAGCGCCACGCGGCCGACCCTCCCCCTGCTGGGGTGCGGAGGAGAATGGAAAGAAACAGGGAGAAAACTGGTGGGTCGGGATAAGGGCAGTTAAACAGAACAGCAAACAAAGGGAACAGGAACAACAACAATACAGATAAGGGGAATACACAGAACAAACCGCACGACCCAGAGAAAGGGAGAGCCGTTCTCCCGGACCGCACCGCCGCTGAGCCCTCCCGAGCCGCGCGTGAGTTCCCGCCGCACCGCCCCCCCCCACCGGAACCCAGCATGACGGCACATGGTATAGAATACCCTGCTCTGTTTGGCCAGGTTGGGATTGGGTCAGCCCACATGACTGTGCCCCTTCCTGGATTCTGGTGAAAATTAACCCTGTCCTGGCCGAACACAGGACAGTTGATGATAACTTCCTTCTCCAAGTGATAGTGGAGCCCTCAAGGAGAGGTGCTGTGCTGGACCTTGTTTTCACCAACAAGGAGGGGCTGGTGGGAAATGTGAAGCTCCAGGGAAGCCTTGGCTGCAGTGATCATGAAATGGTGGAGTTCAAGTTCCTTAGGGCAGAGAGGAGGGTGCACAACAAGCTCAGTACCCTGGACTTCAGGAGAGCAGACTTTGGCATCTTCAGGGACCTGCTTGGTAGAGTACCACAGGATAAGCCCTGGAGGGAAGAGGAGCCCAAGAAAGCTGGTTAATATTCAAGGATCACCTCCTCGAAGCTCAGGAGTGATGCATCCCAACAAAGAGCAAATCAGGCAAAAACATCAGGAGGCCTTCATGGATGAACAAGGAGGTCCTGGACAAACTCAAGCACAAAAAGGAAGATACAGAAGGTGGAAGCATGGACAGGTAGCCTGGGAGGAATATAGAAAAGTTGTCTGAGCAGCCAGGGATCAGGTTAGGAATGTGAAAACCCTGACAGAAATAAATCTGGCCAGGGATGTCAAAGCCAAACAGAAAAGCTTCTACAGGTACATTGGTGATAAAGGGAACTCTAGGGAAAATGTGGGCCCTCTCTGGAACCAAAAGGGAGACCTGGCTATCGATGATATAGAGAAGGCTGAGGTACTCAATTACTTTTTTGCCTCAGTCTTCACCAGCAAGTGCTCCAGCCACACTGCCTAAGTCACAGAAGGTAAAGGCAGAGACTGGGAGGATGAAAAACCGACCACTGTAGGAGAAGACCAGGTTTGAGACCTGCTAAAGAACCTGAAAGTGCACAAGTCTGTGGGACCTGATGAGGTGCATCCACAGGTCCTGAGGGAACTGATAAATGAAGTTGCTAAGCTGCTATCCATCATATTTGAGAAGTCATGGCAGTTTGGTACAATTTCCACTGACTATAAAAAAGGGGAAACGTAACCCCTATTTTTAAAAAGGGAAAAAAGGAACACCCAGGGAACTGCAGGCCAGTCAGTCCCACCTCTGTGCCTGGCAAGACCATGAAGCAGATCCTGCTGGAAAGTATGCTAAGGCACATGGAAATGAAGGAGGTGATTGGTGACAGCCAACACAGCTTCACTAAGGGCAAATCCTGCCTGACAAATTTGGTGGCCTTCTATGACGGAGTTACAGCATTGGTGGATAAAGGAAGAGCAGCTGATGTCAGCTACCTGGAACTGGAACAAAGCATTTGACACTGTCCCGTACAGCATCCTTGCCTCTAAATTGGAGAGACATGGATTTGACAGATGGATCACTCGATGGATAAGAAATTGGCTGGATGGTCACACTCAAAGAATTGTGGTCAACAGCTCAGTGTCAAAGTGGAGACCAGTGATGAGTGGCATTCCTCAGGGGTCAGTACTGGCACTGGTGCAGTTTAACATCTTTGTTGGCGACATAGTGGGATTGAATGCATACTCCACAAGTTTGCCAATGACACCAAGTTGTGGGGTGTGGTTGACACGCTGGAGGGAAAGGATGCCATCCAGAGGGATCTTGAGAGGCCTGAGAGGTCGGCCTATGGAAACTTCATGAAGTTCAACTAGGCCAAGTGGAAGGTCCTGCATCTGGGTCGGGGCAATCCCAAGCCCAGATACAGGCTGGGCCAAGAATGGATTGAGAGCAGCCCTGCCGAGAAGGAATTAGGGGTGCCGGCTGAGGAGAAGCTCTGCATGACCCAGCAGTGTGCACTCACAGCCCAGATGGCCAGACATATCCTGGATTGCTTCAAAAGAAGCATGGCCAGCAGGTCGAGGGAGGTGATTCTGCCCCTCTGCTCTGCTCTGGTGCGATCCCACCCGGTGTCATTTGTCCAGACCTGAACCTCTCAGCACAAGTGAGACATGGAGCTGTTGGAGCGGGTCTGGAGGAGGGTCACCAAAATGTTCACTGGGAATGAACACCTCTCCTGTGAGAAAAGGCTGAGATAGTTCAGATTGTTCAGCCTAGAAGGCTTCAGGGAGACCTTATTGTGGCCTTTCAGTACCTGAAGGCGGCCTACAGGAAACCCAGAGAGGGAATTTTTACAAGAACGCGTAGTGATAGGACAAGAGGTAATGGCTTTAAACTGAAAGAGGGTAGATTTAAACCAGATATAAGGAAGAAATTCTGTGCTATGAGGGGGTCAGGCAGTGGAACAGGTTGCCTGGAGAAGTGGTCAATTCCCTTTTCCTGGAAGTCTTCAAGGCCAGTTTGGATGGGGCTTTGAGCAACCTGGTGCCCCTGCTCATGGCAGAGGAAGTTGGAACTGGATGATCTACAAGGCCCCTTCCAACTCAAACTATTCTGTCATTCTTTTTATAGGAAAAAAATATCAAGGTGAAGTCGCATATAAAATGAAGTGGTTAACAGGTAGAAAAGATCAGCATTCCCCTTTGTACTATCTCTCCTGTGCAGTATTCCACAAGCGACAGATTTTTTAAGTTTTAATCCAGGATTTTGTATATGGGTGATGAAAACCAATAATACAAAGTTACAAAAATTGTGATTTTTGCAAGGTTGTCATCTTGCTAATATGACCTCATTAATGTTGTGTTCATTTTACAATAGCAGCTCTTAAATTTATGTTTTATGCTTTGGTTCAAAACTTGTACTACACTAAGTAGGCTAAGATCCAGTAATTTTAATTAGTGGAAATTTCAATCAAATCTCTTCTAAGTAAGTATAAAAATGCTGATTCAATAGGTTTCTAGCTTTGGTTTGGTATTAGCACAATATAACTGCCAGAAAAAAGTGCTTGTTTCTCTACTACAGAAATAATTCAATCAAATTTTTCAACAATACATCATGTAGATATTGGGCCAACATGAGCAAAAAATGATTTTTTAGGTATGAAGGTGTTGGAAAGGAAATATAAGATGCTGATGATATAATCACTTTATTGACCCTATTGAAAATCACAGACACGAGTAGTGTTGTTCAAACAAGAATTAAATTACAAAGGCCTGTTCCTGTGAGAAAGGGTAGCAACTGGAATGTTTTTTGTGAAACAGGTTATTTAAGTTTCAAAAATTTTAGACTCTTTGTGTGTCTAGCATTAGCATATAATAATGCTAATGGTACACTTACATTTTCAGTTAAGTGTACCAAACTTTCCCAGTTTCATCTGTGTTCTTCTAGGAGCTAAACATCTGATTCTCTATACTAAGGTTAAATGAGAAAATATACCTTGAAACAGCTTTAATGTACTTTACCTTAGTGATACTTGTCTTGATATTGTGATTATTATGCAATGCTTAATCCTTTCAGTGCACTGCAACCATTCAATAATCAAAAGAAAGGGAAGTGGGATGTGTTACCCTGTTGCTTTTGTTAGAGAAATAGCATTATCTTGAACTGATACACAGATGAGGACTGGGACAGCAACATGGTTTAGCAGGCATAGTGGTGCTGGGTTGACGGTTGCACCTGATGATCCTAGAGGTTTTTTCCAACCTTAATGATTCTATGATTCTATTCTATGAAATGACCTATGCCTAACGTTTTAGTATTCAACACAGGATAAACTGATGTAATGTGAAGGGCACCACAATGACATCAGTATGTTATCCAAAATATAATTTGAGAGTAAGTTCATCCACTTAATGTTTCGTTAATAATACTTTATGGACTATAAGAGAATGAATATTTGCTTCTTTCTCAGATTTATACAAGCCTTTTCTCTTTCTCCTGAGGTCAGCTGCCTGACTAAATAAATGTACTTTTATAAAGCAAGGTGGCAGCAAGAATCTTCTGACAGAAAAAAAATGGTCTACTATGCTCATTTTTCAGGAGTGCAGCAAAAAAATGAGATGCTAGCAATGACCACGTTCTACCTCAATTTCTTCTTTCTGCATACTGTACCCACCTTTACCTAGTAGCACTTATTGTCTGAGTTCGTATTAAAGTTACCAATTTTTGTGAAAATCATCAGTGTTTTGTACTGAAGGATTTTAGCTCAGGTGCTGAGGAAAACCTCATGGTTAATACAGCTTTCAATAGCTCTTTCATCATGTGTAAGATTTAATTCATATGTGCCTGGGGGTATTTGTAGAGCATTCAGCAAGAATATAGATTTTCTTTTAACAGTGAATACCAGCCTATAGAAATTACTTTCCTTCATATGTTTGCCTTCTTTAAAAAGAGTAATAGCAAAAAGCATCTAGGAAACATCCTGATAATAAGACCTCCCCACCTGTGACTCGCTAAAGCGAGCTTTAAAGTTTTTAAAGTAGAAATAAATACAAAAGCTGTCAGCCACTGGCAACTTATTTACAGGAAAAAAAATATGTCTTTCAAAATGTTTTTAGTCTTCATTTGCGTTATGCAGATGGATTTTTGTTTTAATCTGTTTCAGGAAGCTAAACCTCCTTTAAGAATTTTTGGTTCTCATTAATGTCTTCAAGGAAGGTACAAGTTTTTGCACACATCAAGGATTTTCTGAAAATTTGGTTTTGTAATGATATTATAAATTCTTCAATAATTTTTTTCTTAATTTTTTAATTTTTCACAGGAAGCTAATAGTATATTACCTACTTTGCCTGTTCTGTAACTAACCTCTCCTCTTTAAACTGTTTTACTGTTTCACTCTTACCTAAAACTAACGCATCTAGGATCCCATCTTGAGACCTAGAGGACTAATAGCTCTCAGATGGCCCTAAAAATCTCTTTTGAAATTATAAGACCTTGTCTAGACTAGGAATACTGCTACAGATGTGGTAGTTAGCTTCTTATGCATCCTTTCATATGAATATAGATAAAGACCGTGTGTGTTAGGTAATATTTTCCTGCAATTTTTGTAAAAGTTTTGGGGTTGAGCCTCCTTTTATTTTTGTGCAACTATTTGTATGAAAAGCAGCATGTGCCATTTTGATTCATCCATATGTATCACCTATTTTACACAAATAAATAAGATAGCTGCAAGGGAATGGATAATTAAATCCCTTGTGTGTGTGTGTTTCTGTGTATGTGTAGAACATAATTATTTGATCTTGGAAAACAAGACCGATAGAATAGCTGTTCTGAGGGAAATTTGACACCTCAATCCTGTTTTAATAGAAAAGAAACCATATTTAGAAATGGAAAATTTTTGAAAATAATATATATGTAGAAATGATAATATTACCAGAATCATTTTTATGTGGCACAATACGGAATTAACTAAGAATCCTACTGAATAATAATAATAATAGTAATACTGAAAGTGTATTTTTCAAGGACACAAAAATAATTTTGATGTCATGATAGGAATATGTCATGCATTCAAAATTCTGACTGGGAACTTGGATTCTTAAAGAATTATCCAACTCCAGTTCAACTTGAGAAAGAAAGAAAGGAGGACAGAAAGAAAGGAAGACAAAAGGAAGCGAGAATTGATTAGTTTCTGGACAGAAGTCTGTGTATCTTAACACATACACACAAAATTAGATACCATTGTAAAATCATTTTATGCTACACTTTTAAAAATAAACCTAAAAATGTTTGAACTGTCTTTTTATTTGGAATACATATGTTTACCATTATACCAGAAGATATGAATGCTAAAATGTGACACTAGCAATCAAGACATGTCTGTGAGGAGGGAAGCTGGATGGGAGGGGAAGAAGTGAGGAGGGCTTACTGAAAAGTAAAATGACTCATCTTTGTATCTCTTATACATGGCAGAGAAGACTGGGAACTGCGTTATGAGACAGCTTCTCGTCTGGAAAGGGCAAGTGGGCACGTAGGGAGCTGGTTGTACTTTAATTTCTACCACATTTTCATACAGGTTATAGCTATTATTACTGAGGGTCCTAGGTCACTCTTCTCCCTAGTGGATAGTGTTCATAATCCGACAGTGCTGATTTGGCAGAACAGAGCTATATGCTCTCCTGCTTACACTGCCCCAGAATGCACAGTCCAAGGCAGTGAGCCATCCAGTGTGTGCCAGTCCTGCCAGCTTTGTGCCACTAGAGGAAATATCAAACTGATAGTACAAAAGGTTTGGCACGAGGCAGGGAATTTCTCGCTAGGGAACTTAAGAGTCCATTCATTATTACCTGTAACTTTCAAAAAACATCTTTTCTACAAATTTTGTAAAAATGACTGAATACACTTTTTTGTTTATCCTGCCTAAGGAGTACACCTACTGATGATGTGCAAAGGTGGAAAGCAGATTAATACCACCAAAAAAAAGAAAGAAATTGTAAGTGACTTTTTGAAACTCGACAGTAGAAAGGCTTTCACTGCACTTGCTTTTCTTTATCTGTTTTGTAGTCAAAGAGAAGTTGCCAGGGAACACACTCTGCCAGGACCCTACATGAATCCACTCTGACTTCTTTTGGGAGCAAACACAAAACTTTCTTCTAAAAGACCTTGCTACTGCAAGCACTGTCACTCACTTCAACCTGCAAATTTCAAGCCATCTTCCTTCCCTTTCTCCACCAAATAAATTAGCTAAATTAAAAAAGATGGCAAACAAAAACTTGATTGAAGTAGAGCTCTTGGGTTCAAATCAGGAAAAGCCAGACGAGGAAATCCGGTGTGTGTTTCAGCTGTTCCTTTTATATGAAAGGTGGCTGGCTACTGCTAGGATAGTGATACTAGGAATTTTTGATTGATGTTTGTGTTCTTTTTGTGCCATTCTTTTCTACTGCCTAGATTTGTATATGCAGAAACTATCAGAATACGGATTCTGAAATGACCCACTGCAGTTACATGCAAAAGCAAATTTTCAAAAGTCTGATATAGAAGCCAGACATCTGTGCTTTATTCTGATATAATCATAATTAATTTGTGTAAGTCCCGGATGATGACATAATGAAGACATTGACATTGGGGATAATACTCTGGTGGCCGAATTACTTTCAGGATTTTGTCTTGTATAAACTGCTTGAATTCTGGTCTTCAGAGGTAGTATGTTCTTACAAAGAAAAATCACATATGTTTGCATGTGTCTAGCAATAACTCTACTGCAGTGTCAGAACTGCTTTTCAGTGCTCTATAAACAGGCAGAGTTGACAAAGGAAGAAGTAAAGTTAGGTCATCCAGGAAATGTGCTAATTCAGTACTGCTTTTTATCAGTTTATTTTGACAGAGATCCTGTAAAAGTACTTGAACTCCTCTCTATTGGGTAGCTGTCAGAAAAAAAAAAGGAAGTTATTATAAAACAAATTGCTCAAGATGAGATGAATCCTTCCTGCTTTTTGATACACCTGTAATCCTATAAGTCTGCACAAACTGGTATTATGATAGTAATGCAAAATACTCAAAATATATGACATTTGATTTATTGGAATTTGATAAAGAATGATGGTTTCAGATGACTGATTCTATCATAATGAATATCTAAGTGTGTGGCAAGATCATCCCAGGAAGCAGTGACAGGTACTACCCAACTGACATTGGCTTCCACGACACAGAATGTACTCATCATTTTTTGCATGTACTCAAGGCCAAAGACAATGAATAGATCTTCATGCAGTGGCCAGTGATGTTCTTCAGTGGGTGTTGAGTCAAATGAGTTCAGTAGGTATAGGGTCATTCCTGTTGTGCAGGAGACTTCTGTGCAGCAAAATTCAATTTGAGGACTGCTTCACCAAGATTTATTTAGCAATAATATTCTCTTCTTTGAATGAGTATACTGTCTCTTCCAGAAGAGCTTGAAGCTTCAGCCTAACCCAAATTATTTTAATCAAGAAATCTCCCTACCCTGCCTATGGCTGAACTGTTTAATAAGGAAGAGAAAGCTAAAAATTGGAGATAAGACTGCGTATTGGATGAGATGTATCTGATGGGACCCAGAAGGATTTCATTAACTAACTCTTAAAGCATGTCTTTGCTGCAGTGATAGCTGCTTATAGAATAAAAATCAATGAGGTTTTGAGTCTTGTGAACATGGAGCTTTATGTCACCACAGCTAATTCTCTAAGTACCTGAGGATATCTGAGAAGTTCTGGAGTAGACTAAGAGCAGCTATTGCTCTGCAGACCTACCCTGGAACTGGAAGCTGTGACTGGCTATCCGTGCAACAAGAGTTGGGTGCACACAATTTTCTCTGCCCTCTTTCCTCACTCTCTTCCTATCCTCTCAGAGACAGGTATATATTGGAAAGAAACCCTGGGGTGTAAGCACAGATCATATAAATACCTTTAGGGGGGATGTCAAGAGGATGGGGCCAGACTCTTTTCAGTGGTGCCCAGCAACAGGACTAGGGGCAATGGGCACAAACTGAAGCAGAGGAAGTTCCAGCTGAACATGAGGAAGAGCTTCTTTACCCTGAGGGTGACAGAGCACTGGAACAGGCTGTCCAGAAGGCTTGTGGAGTCTCCTTCTCTGGAGATATTCAAACCCCTCTTGGACGCACTCATGTGCAGCCTGCTCTAGGTGACCCTGCTTCACCAGGGGGGTTGGACTAGATGACCCACAGAGATCCCTTCCAACCCCTACCATTCTGTGATTCTGTGATCATCCAGACCAAAGTGGCATGATGGTAACATTCAGCCCAGAATTCACCAAATCTGTGGTTTAGGAGCAGGTGATAGACTGTATGGAAGATACTACAAGTTAAATCACACCTGTGTTTTGGTGGAACACTAATAAAGGGTATCTGTTGGTCAGGTTTGATTTTTCCTGCTTGAATATTTCATGTACCTAAAAATCTTGATGAAAAATGACAAGTCTTGTAGCAATGACTATAAACACATATTTGCTTTCTTGCTTTATTTGTTTGTTTAAATACGCTACATCTTCTCACTGATAAAAAATTTTCATTTGTTTCTTTATATACTCCTTGCTTTTTCATATAGATTTACTTTTCATTTAATATTCAAGCTTTCTTATTATCTGCGTAGTCTGAAATGCCTGTCTTTGTGCAAGTATGTAGCTGAAAATTGGAGAGTTGATGCATTTTTATATCTAATTGAAAATAAATACATAAAGCTGCCAGTTGTGCTATGTCTTTTGCCTGATTAAAGGTCATCCGTAATCTTTTTTTATAGTTAATGGAATGCACCATTGTGATTATACTGAAATCTGAATGCCTTCAGAAACTTTGAAAACTAAACAATTGTATGTGAGATAACAGAGAAAAATAATTTCCTTTGGAAAGTGACCTTTCAAAAGTGACTAGTCCACATCTTTTCAGTGATGCCAACACATCAGCTTCACATTGTGTACAAACCTCCCTGTCTTTGCCATATGCAAATATCCTCACTAAAATGTTAAAATAATGCTACACATTGTAATATTTATTTTTTCACAAATGTTCATCAGATAACAGCTTTTAAGGGTCTTTGGATACAGAACACTGTATGCGCTGTCAGCTTGGCCAGTTGATTTTGTTTACAAAATGTCAACATTTCCTTTTTTCTGAAAAGGACAGAAGATAGTGTCTTCTGAAGAAGGAAACCTCAGGCCAACTCTCAACTTACACCATCAGCAGTGACCTCTGTTGTCTTATTAACAGCAGCATCAATAGCAAAAGGTAATTGTTACATACATGGGAGAAGAAAAATGTACAAGAATGTGAAGATAAATGAGATAATCTTATACGAGATCTATTTTCATTTTCTAATAAGAGATTGTGCTATAGTTATCAGTGCAATTTCTTCAGAAATTCTCAATTATGATCAAACTAGGAGACAGAATAAAACTGGGTATATGCAACCTTAAGGCCTTTCCTTTAGATGAGTGATTTATGGTCACTAAAGCTTACAGTTAACAAGCACAAAATATGAAAGAAAAATACAAAGTATTCATAAATCCTCTTAAAGACTGATCAGCGCGGACTCTTCCTTCTTACCTTATAAATAATTTTTAAAATGTACTAAATAAATATTATTTTCAGAACACAGACTGCTTCTCACAAGTCTTCACATATGACAAAAAGGTAATAGGAAAAAATTGCATAGGTTCCTATTCAGAAAAGCATTTACGTGCCTATTGAGCAAAACAGTTAAAAACACATGCTGCTGCTGGACCTTTTACATGGGATTTATTTCACTGGAATATATGACCAAATCAGTGATAGAGGAATTACATGGCTAGGTCCAAGAAAATTCCACCATGTTCTGACTACCTTTACAACTTCCTAGCTTTCATTTTTTATTCCACTCCAAAGAGACTATTTTCTGTCCCTCTCATGAATGTCCAGACTCATGGATAGAAATCTCTGGCTCTTGGACGTATGTGCCTTTAAAATGCCATCTAGACAGAGGTAATGCAGCCACAAAGGAAGAAAAATGCATAACAAGCCATCGAAAGACCAGCATTGACAAACTATATACTAAAGTTTCTTAATGAATTAAAACCCACATAAATGCACACATTGCATGAAAATGACACTGTCCTGTAAAAAACACTTTGTATATTGCCAGTTGCAGTATACCAGGCATTACATGATCATGGTGTTGCATAGCATTGACCTAGACTGAATGTGCTTTCTGGAACCATATTGTTTTCTGGTTCCCCACACCTAAGATTTTTATGCAGAGAAATCAGTTTATATTAGCCAAAAGTTTAATCAATTGCTAGGTGCTGGGTGACCTGTAGGACTGTTTTTATTTTTAATTATCACATATGATTATCTAGAGCTTTTTTAACTGATGTGTTATGATACTCTAGAACATAGTCTTCTTCAATCTCAGTAAATCTCTTCAGTGTTTGAAACCCTTTCTAAGATTTTGAAATAGAAGGCAAAGTATTCTACACCAGACTTCTCATCCCTATTATGTTACTTTATAGTAATATTCTGATATGAGAATCCAACTCCATACTTTCTGGTTTGAGATTATCCATTTATTTAGATTCCTTTTCTACACCAACACTTCTTGTCAACTGTTCCTTCTAGCAGCAGCAGTTTGTCTTTTCCTTTGTTAGTAACATGGAAGTAAGAGTCACATTTTAGGAACTCCTGCATTATTTTAATGCATGTAATTATATTATATATGTATCCATTCATATTTTATTTCAACAACTTTCAAGCTCCTTATCCAAGCCCATAAGAATAGTTGTCATAATATTTGAGTTTCTGTGATTTCAGTCTCAACATCTACAGAGGCAAAGGTACATCCTAATAATATATTATAATTGGTCCCTTTGCACAGTTAATAAGTCAAGTCTTATCAATCAGTGACTTTCTATTTGTGTAACAAGTGCTGCAGATACTATGCAGAGAAAAACCTTCACTGTGAGAGAAACTCTGAAGCCAACTAAGAAGAATAGGTTATGATTTGAGATTTTTTTCTCATGATTTTTGAGGCAATGTCCCACTCACAGAATTGTATTTGGCTACAGGGAATTGATCACGTGAGCCACCAGCTGCTGTACAAAAAGCAAACAACTATCAGGGCTGTGACAAGAAAAAGAGTAGCTTTGATAGCCTATGCTACCCAGCTGCTTTGCATGATAAGTAGTCAGTGAAAGCAGCAGTCATGAATATCTTGAAAAACCTCTCACTATCACAGATCCAAAATGACTGCTTGCAAGCTAGGAGTGCAGCAGTGACTCCAGTGTTTCTTGATAAAAGACAATCTGAGGAAGGCCACTACAATGGGATGTAACACACCGGTGCTGTTTAAATTTTCATCAATAACTTAGACAGCGAGATCGAGTGCACCCTTAGCAAGTCTGCAGATAACACCAAGCTGAGTGGTGCAGTCGACACGCCAGAAGGACGGGATGCCATCCCGAGGGACCTGGACAGGCCTGAGAGGTGGGCCTGTGTGAAGCACATGAGGTTCAACAAGGCCAAGTGCAAGGTCCTGCATCTGGGTCGGGGCAACCCCTGCTATCAACACAGGCTGGGAGATGAGGGGATTGAGAGCCGCTCTGCTGAGAAGGACTTGGGGGTGCTGGTTAATGAGAACTCAACAAGACCTGGCAGTGTGCGCTCGCAGCCAGAAGGCCAGCCGTATCCTGGGCTGCATCAAAAGAAGCGTGGCCAGCAGGTTGAGGGAGGTGATTCTGCCCCTCTACTCCGCTTTGGCGAGAACCCACCTAGAGTTCAGTGTCCAGCTCTGAAGTTCACAGCACAAGGCCATGGATCTGTTGTAGTGGGTCCAGAGGAGGGCCACAAAGATGATCTGAGGGCTGGAGCACCTCTCCTATGAGGAAAGGCTGAGAGAGTTGGGGCTGTTCAGCCTGGAGAAGAGAAGGCTGCGGGGACACCTTAGTGTGGCCTTTCAGTACTTGAAGGGGGCCTATAGGCAAGATGGGGAAAATATTTTCAGCAGGGCCTGTTGCGATAGGACAAGGAGCAATGGCTTTAAACTAAGTGAGGGTAGATCTGGACTAGATAGAATTTTTTTGCCATGAGGGTGGTGAAACACTTGAGCAGATAGCCCAGAGAGGTAGTGGAGGCCCCATCCTGGAAACATTCAAGGCCAGGTTGGATGGGACTCTGAGCAACCTGGTCAAGTTGAAGATGTCCCTGCTCACTGCAGGGGGTTGGGATAGATGACCTCTAGAGATGTCCTCCAAGCCAAAGAATTCTATGATTCTATGATCTTGAGGTATTTGAGATGGTCTAGGTTTAAGCTAAATAGCAGGAATGTGAAGGAGAGGTGGGCAGCTTTATTATTCCCTATGCCACCTGAAATACAGCACTAGAGGAACTGAGGTGTTCCTCTTTCAGTGGTGCCCAGTGACAGGACAAGGGACAATGGGCACAAACTGAGGCACAGGAAGTTCCGTCTGAACATGAGGAAGAACTTCTTCCTTCTGAGGGTGACGGAGCCCTGGAACAGGCTGCCCAGGGAGGTTGTGGAGTCTCCTTCTCTGGAGATATTCAAGACCCGCCTGGACAAGTTCCTGTGCAGCCTGCTGTAGGTGACCCTGCTTCGGCAGGGTGGTTGGACTAGATGACCCACAGAGGTCCCTTCCAACCCCTACTATTCTGTGATTCTGTGATCCCAGTGAGGTTTAAAACACATCTTACCATTAAAATTATACTAGCCATTCAAAAGTCAAAATGTATGTCCGTACACAAATCAAGATACCCATGATAAGACTAGAAACATTTTCATGCTACTGTGAATATAGACTGCGTAACTAGAGGACATTTAGAAAGTCCATTTGGAACAACAGGCTCTTAAACACAATAGTATTAAAATAAAACAAATCAAAATCATGGCAAGGTAAAGTTACCACTTTTGCTGAGAAAGGTAGTATGCATACATGAATGTTATATGAAAATTACGGAAGTTTTCTTTGATATGTTAGCAAAAAAAATAAACAAGCTGGTGGATATTCTCCATGTAACTAGTCATTATTGGGTTTTTTTGATGACCGAATTCCTTCCCAAGAAGAACAAAGATGGGTCCTCTGGGAGAAGAGACCTGAAAGCCAGAACTAACCAGTCTCTACACATCCTATTGTTAGATGATGCCCAAGGTTGAGAATTTTATAGAACCAAAGACAAAGACCTTTTAGTCCATTTCCATTATATGACTTCATATGAATAGCAGCAGGACTGTGGTTTAAGCAGGTAAATATGTCCTCTTTGGTTTTGTGAATTTTTTTTCTGTGAGGTGTTCCTCAGAGGGGCAAAGAGAGTGGGAAATTGCTGGTGCTGCTCTGCGGGAGGGGGGCGGGAGCTGCAGGGCCTCATTCAAGGGAAGTTTTCTTTCCTCCTTTTCCACCACTCAGAATGGATGGGGACAAAGCAGTTTATCCACACTAAATACAGACACGATTCTTCCTTTCTAGCCTATTTCCAGCATAATGCATTCAGGAGCCAGCTAAGACCATCTGATTTGTTCTCTGTTGCTGAACAGCTGGTTGTCAGATGCAGAAACTAACCTTTCTTAAGCACCCCCTGAGAAAAGCCCCATAAAGGTAATAACTAAGCAAATCCAGTGAATTTTGGAATGACTGTATAAATTGTGAGCAGAATCTTCTATGATGATTGAAGAAAAGGTAGCAATGCAACTGCTTCTTTTATTTCTGCCCTTGAGGTTTGTTTCATCTGAAGATGATGCATTTCTGAAAGTTGTCACTGCAGAAGGTTTTCCAGTTCTGAACAGACATTACAGCATTCAGTGGGTGGCCTGGAACTGGATGAGAGCATCTAACGGTTAAATAGTTGAGGATAGTTTTTGGGGAGTGGAGCGGGGGACACAAATGAAACAAAAAGCATTATGCCAAAACCAACAAATCACATATCCAAATTTCCTGATTTGTTTTTTTGTCCTTTGTATTGCCAAGGACATTAATCAGGACAGACACATACGAGTTCTTATCCTGCTGTTTTGTTCTGGAATTCATGATCTTTCTTCGGAGCATCCTAGTAATTATCACAGCAATTATTTGTTCATATGTCAGATCAGTAAATGAACGAAACATCACTTTCAGCAGACTGAACTTAGTGAAAGAAAGAAGCAGGTCCTCTAAATGGCACATAAAATTAAGTTAAAAAAAAAGGGTAATGAATGCTTTGCTTAGAACAACATACTGATTTATATATCTTTTAAATAACTTATTTCCTGTTGGGTTATGGAAGCAAGATAAGCATGACAGTGTCAGATAAAACGTGATTTCTGAACAGATACGAGACTTTGACTTGAATTTGCAAAATCTTTGTTTGGAATGTTTTGGGTTTTTTTCATCTCTGAGATACTTGTGTAACAGCTGAGTATGGAATCTATCTTGGAATCAACAATAATAAATGGCATAATGCTTCCTTCCTTATGGGATAGCATGAACCTGATCATACAGGTATAGAGGATAAGTTAGACAACATGAAAATACATGCATGCGTCTTAAGTGACATAGAAAGAGGCAGAACTTGAATCTCTCAACTCCCTGTCTAATACACTAGAAATATACCATCAGGGTATTTAATACTCATTTCAAAAGATTTAGAGTAACTTGTGGGCTAAACATCTGGAACAATTTATGTTTTAATCATAGATTACTGACATAGCAAAGCAACTGCATATCAGCAATAAATTCTTACCTTGTTATTAAGGGACAAAAAAAGCAAGGCAAATTTAAATCCGTAATATACACTGTACCATTAAGCAGGAGCTTCAATTAAGAAGGATACGTATTTTTCCAGTGGATTAGAGAGTTAATATGATCACACAAATAGATAAGCTACATATGTACACGAGCTAATAATGCATTTGCTAAAATATTTATGGAGTTAAATTATTCCATAAATTGTACTGTAGTTCACTAAGATTCTTTCATTTTAATATTAATATGGACAAACTATACCAGAGATGCTAAGAATGCTGAACTTCAAATATATTTCTTGATCATTCTGATTTATGTAAGTGCTTTTGGGTTTAGGGCATGTTCAGTGAAAGATAAAAGGAAAAACTTCTTAATATATCTTAAGGTGATAGGTGAACAAAGTGAAGACCTGTATAGAAATAGGTCACAAACTATCACTTGCATATCATAAGTATTTTAGTTTAGGTGTCTGTAAAATGCTGCTTGCAGTAACTTTGCAGAGAAGTAGTTCAGTGTAAAATCACTCTATACAGGAAAACTGGAATGATATATACTCTGGCACAGTTTTCTTTGAAAGAAATGTTTATCACTTTAAATCAAAATGAATTAATTTCTTACAAATCATGTAGTGGATGTAAAACCATTCCTCTAACATGTCATCATCCCACACATGCTTTAGTTTGTCATTCTTCTCTTTCTTTCTGCAGGTGTTGTTAAAAAAATGCAAAAGCCTCCACTAGCCAAGATGCATGTGTACTTAGCTATTTACAGCTTTAAATGAGAAAATAAGCCTTCTTAGAACTCTGAAAATCTTGAATTTGTTCTTCCCAGCTGGAGAGTGGGGTTTGCTTCATTTTTACAAATATGTCTGTGTCAGAATGTTCTTCAGCTTTATGCCCAGGAAACAATGCTTGCATGTTATAGAGTTCAACGGAAGGAAAGAGGACTGACTCTGCCTTTGGCAACTGCTACGTCCACCTGATGATTAAAATATATGTGGTGACTTTTTAATATGATTATTCATGCAGAGTGAAAAGGTTGATTAAGCAGTGAATCCTCAGACTTCTCCATGCCTTTTCTTTATGTATCCCCAACAGTTACACAAGAAAGGTGACCTTCCCTCTGAAATATTTCTGCATTATACTCCTGGGGTTGTGGTTAAACCATGACAGCTTGTTGTTTGGACTCATATGAGTTAAGACCAACATGCATAGAGAAAATGAGAATTTGTTCTGTAATTCGAGTATTTGGGCTGTGGTTTTTCTTTTTAGAATGGGGGGGTGTGTGTGTGTGTGTGTCACCCAATAACAAAGAGATTCAGAAAACCAGGACATACTACAGAAGCTGACTATCTTTCAAAGTGTCCACCTTTACTCCTAACTGCTTTCAGTATGTAAATATCTTAATAGATAAACCAAAAAAGGCCTAGTTGAAATTACTTTTCTCATCTTCAGTTACTGACCTTCTTCATGCCATTCTATGCCCACACATATTCGCGTTATTTTATTTTGCATTTTTTAAAAGATTACTTTGCATCAGTCCTCTGGTCTATGAGATAGGCTTTGCTCTGGAGATATGCATGACCTGATATAATCTAAAGAGGTATACCTCTACGTGTACTGATATGAGATAAATAAATTTATATGGGAAGCTGTGATTTAATCTCTTCAATTAAAGCCATTTTGATATAATCTTATATCTTTGCTTGTGGCAGCTTTTCTATATTAAAAATACATTTTAAAATTCTGAGGCTAAGGTCCCATTAAATACATCATATATCTTTTAAGGGCTTTTAAATAGTGACATATGAACTGATGGCTCACCTTTCCCGTACCAATAAAGTTTTAGTTACACTGTGACTTCACTGGTAATAAACACAGTATTATGATAACATTTCATAAAATTATTCTCCTTTTCACCTACAAAAAATCTAAATAATCTTAAAAAATAATGTTAGCAGTTTAACAATGAAAAACATATCTAGACATAATTACGTACACAGATAGTAACTCCTTTAATACTTTTTTCCCACCTACTGCACATTTTTTCCTTTAATTTCTCCTGTGATTCTGTCTCCACTGGGTCTCTGTATATAACTGTAAGAACTGAGACAACAGATGTTGTACTTAGTGGTATTGCAAGAATGCCATTCGACCTACTGTTTGTGCACCTAAGACAAAGCCTAATGTCTGCAAAGTGGAGGAGGCTTTTGCCATTGGAGACCTGCAGATGGATTAGGCAGTACACTTTCTGCCACGCTCATAGCAACTAACTTTTCATACTACTGAGATCATAGGCATGCCAAGCTTTGTCAGCAGTGCCATATTGCTTCTAACCAACAGCAGCCTTCAGGCGTTCCTGAAGTTTTGACAATGAAACCTGATATCTGACAGTCTTTCTCTACACTACGACCAACTAGTAAAATGATATATCCTAAAAGTATTTAGTCATCAGAATGAACATTAATCTATTCAAGTCTCTGTCCAAACTTCTTAAATCCTAATCATTAAAACTGTCAAATTGATGATCACCTGATCTCTCTCCATGTGGAATTATGTGACACCCTGAGTCAGTCGCACAACTGACTGCTGCCAAAAGGAGAGATTTCTTCTCATGCAACTACAGGAGCGGCTTCTCCTTCTTCTCCCTCTTTCACATGCCGTGGTTCTGCCCCTTTTTAGGCTCTAGTCAAGATCGTAATTGAAAAGATTGATTGCACTAACCCAGCAGAAAACCATCTGAAATTGTCTCACGGAAAGACCTGATGTATGTTGCAGCTAATGCAAGGTAAACAGAGACAGCATGCAGTACGGAGCAGTGACAAGGTGTTAGATTGGCTCAAGCTGTCTTGTGTAATTTTGTTTTGGAAAGTGAAGTGACACAGCTTTTGTAGCTTGGGTATGAAAAGTAGTGGAAGTTCTGGTTGGTGTGGTTTTTTGGTTTGTTTGGTTTGTTTTTTTGTTTTGTTTTGGTTTTTTTTAAACTATGTGTTACTGCTGGTACTTCTCATCCATTCAGAAAGTGTACTTTGGGTTTGAAACCATTCATGGATCCTGGAATTTGGTTGAAAAGAGCTACTAAAGTGTTAATGCGTTTTTTTAATGTAATTTTACAACTCCCATTATCACTTTAGCTAAGTTGGCCAAAGCTTTGAGACATAGATATCTAGTTCTGTCGCTATTACGCTATAAAATGAATTACGAAAGATCGAAGGGTTGCTAAATAATTTTTAAATTTTTTAGTAGAAAATTGAGTAGACTACTTAGCCTTTTTGAAACAGGATACACTGATCTATTAGGGAAGAAAAAAATGAAATAACAATGGATTATGTACAGCTTTCCTCTGCCCAAAATATCCTTGCTTTCAGGAAATCGATGATTCTCAAACTGCAGCAAACTGTTGCCGGTTCCCTTTGATTCCCAAGAAGCTCTTCGTGTCTCAGTCGTGGCCTTGTTGGTACAAACATCCTGGTGTGACCCTGCTCTACCATTTTGTCTCTGAAATCTTCTCCCTCCGAAAACCTCTCTGCAGGTTGTCTTGCTGTCAATTTAGAAATATATAGGAATAGATGAGGAATAGCTGTGAACAAAACTAAACTCCCAAGCGGAGTATCCATCACATGCACACTGAAAAAGTTAGAGCTGTATGCATAATTGTCATTTGTTACTGATGGTTGTCATTGTGTTCACTTAAAAGCTGTATGTATAAAACCTAAATTCTATGTCTATTTTTCTATTTCTGCTGAATTGAAAACATGACAAAATTATTTTGGGGCAAAAAAAAATATTTTCAAAATAAGGGGTAAAAATTCTTCCATAGGTGAAAATTACCTTCTTTTTTTCTTCCTTCATTCCTTCTTTTACCATCAAATAATTATATTTTAAACAGCTTTGAAACTGTGAATGAGTCTTTATGCCCTTTTTAATGAAACAATTTAAAATTTCACTGGAAAAATCATGCTATGTTTTATTAATGATCGTGGCAAACACTTTCACTAAAAGGTACAGACAGATCAGACTAAATATTGACCTAACTAAACTTGTAATATAATCCCATGTACATTCCTAAAGCAGTTATGTCCAGACACACACATGGGTATTACAGAAAGCACCTGTTTCCCTCAGAATAAAAAGTTCTTTTACAACAACTAAAAAAAAAATAAAAACAAATCTAACTCATATAAAACTATTACAAAAACAATGGCAACTAAAAAAATACCACAAAATGGAATTGCAAATATACAGTATTGAAAGAAAAGGTAAGTGCATACTTTTTAAAAAAAATTTGACAAAAGAAGATTATTTTTTATGATCCTAAAAATATTTATTTTATCAACAGGGAAAAAAAGCCCACAAGAAAACCACTAAAAAGAAACAGTTTACCTTTGTCCTCATTTTTTCTGTGATGACAGCAATTACTTGGTCTTTCAGAAGAAAAGATCTCTACAAGAACTGTTGCTAAGAAGTTATGCTTAGTTATCTTAATTTCATCTGAGATCACTGACTTTAATCAAGTTAGTTTCAGGAAAGAGTGCATAATTTCTCTGTTTCCTGCTGGTCTGCTGAACCTTTACAATCATTTTTTACTGTTAAATTTCAGCTGGAATCCCTTTCTGTGTCCATACTACTTGACACTGGGAAGTATTTTGAGAAAATAGGATAATGTTATTCACATAGAGTCTTTGAACTATTTTTTGTACTGAACAGACTATTGATTGTGTCAGCATCCCTCATGCTACACGCAAAGATTCAGCATGGAACAACAACTCATTCTACAATGAAACACAAGACATGATTGCCCTAAATCAATCTTGTTGGCCCAAAAAGCAGTTCCTCAACTGATTTGACATAGGATTCACCTGAAGTGATTTCTAACAATATAAATATATGTTGCTGCCATTTTATTTTATCCTGTTCCGAACACAAACTTCTTCTAATGTATGGAGCTTTGCAACAAAATACCTACATAAAAGGTGAGCTGGAATCAAAACAAAATGCCTATGTTCTGTTTCAAAACCCCACCTTACAGTAGCATGTTTTTAAAATAGTCTATTAGCACTGGAACACCTTCTCCATGGAGTTAGTTACCTCAAACTAGCACATCAAATCCGGTCACAACTTCTTCCGATGTACTAAACTGAAAACCTATTTAAAGCTAAGCATTTAAGCTTTAAAATATGAGCTTGTGGATACTATTTTTTTATTATTATTTGATCTGCTATAATGAATTGTTGCATTAGATTGATGGAAACAAATGTTGCAGTATAGTAGCTACTGGTGTTTCTTGCCATTTAAGCTTATTATCTATTAAAGTTACAGATCAAATTCTTCTTTCAGCTAAATTGTTGTAAGACCAGCATAGCTCATTAGTTTCTCAGGAGTTATAAGCAATGTCTTTCAGCAAATGCATGTGTTCCTTCTTTGAATAAGTTCTTAAAAGTGATAGTCAAATTCAACCCTAATGTAAGTTGAATGTCCTCTAGTCTACAACACAATGAATTCAATGATTTCAGCCAAGTTTTGAAGACTGTACTTGGGAACTCTTTCGTAATATACCGGCCATAATAACTAGACTTGTTGACATTTCTATTAAATCCTACAGACTAGATATGCCTTACTACACTGTGATTTTGGAGGAAATGTATTGAAGTCAACGGTTGTTGAGTTTAAATGGTTGTACAAAGAGAAATGTATCCTGTGAGTTAGAGTAGATAAGGATGAATCTACTGTCCTCATTTAAATTGCAGCTTAAGCCTGTGCCATTCCCTGAAGTTTCCGGAGGTGAAAGAATGGTGCACTAACTCACTATCATCCTGTCAAGTACATCTATGTGGATTTTATTAGGTCTGCAATTTAGTTTTGGTTTAAAAAGGGCCAGTATCCTGATTTATCACAGTTTTATGGCAGTGATGTTTTCTCTGTGCTGAAGAAAGTAGAAAAATTGTTTCCTGGGAGTCCACCTGCTGAATGAGGCAGATACGTGTCTATTGGGATTTCAGGGACAATTCTTTTAGGAAATTAGATCTTACCTCATCCTGAGGAATAAATCTGAAATCTTTGCAAGATTCTTATTTTCAATTTGCACTATGCCACTTAGGTGCAGTTTCAGACTAATGACATGACAGAAGATGAGTGTAATGTCTCATCCCATAATTACATTAGGCTTGAAAAAGCACACAGAGAGAAAGGAAGATTATATTTAGGATACATAACCCCAAATACCTAAAAATATTTGTATGTAATGAGAAGGCCAACTCAGTGACTCCACGAGGGAATCCTTCCTGAAGACAGCCAGTCCTGCTGAGGAAGGTACTAGTGTGTGAGTGGGAGGGATGGAAGAGGGCAGGGGAAATACATATCATACTGGGCAGTGGAATACATGACTTGTTTGTCTTGGCAGAAAGTTAGGAAACCATACTGCAGTAACTATCTATTGCTTTGGAGACTCCAAGAATGATCAGAGTTTGATCCTCTGTGGCAGGGTGCATGGTAGTGGGCTGCTATGCAGAGAGTGGGGACCCAGGGCTGTCAGGGTAATGGGGCATCCTTCCGTCCCGACCAGGCCTGTCCCACGGCCCCCAGCGAGGTGAGCTGGGCTGGACCAGTGATGATGATGGAACTGGCCACAGCCCGGCCATCCTCAGATGACACTGCAGGCCCTGAGCCCAGCCAGGAAAGCAGCTCCAGGGCTGGGACAGTGTCAGGTCAGTAAACAGTCAGACACAGTCCAGCACTTGGTTGGTAACATTACCACGATAAGGTGGATCCAAGGACAAGCCAGCCTGTGGGTCAGGAACAGAGTCTGAATCAATAGGGAAGTGGTGGGCCATGGCAAGGCTGCGACACAGCTGCAGTGTATAGCAGATGGAGCCAATCTTGAGAGCCTCTGCTTAAAAGCAGCCCCCAGGGAAGAGCTGTGGACCTGGTCGAGGTTTGGTAGCTTCTTTTCCCTTGTCAGAGCTGTGCTCTTTTCCAAGTAGTCCTGAGCCCAGGTAGCCAAAACTTTAGGAAAGAGGAGGATGCAGTAAAGACCTTTACACTATGTGTCTAGATATTACATCTGCATACAATAAGATGGAAAAGATAACAGGTAAATGGCTAGAGTGCGTTGCCCTATTGTGTAGAGTAACTGCAGCTAGAGTTGTGGAGTCCCTTGTGGTTAAAGGTTTTTAAGAATAATTTACACTGCTCCTGGAGATTCTCTCAGGGTGAAAACTGCTGTTGACTCTTCATGTGGGAATAAGACAAATCTGTGATAACAGAACTAAACACTCTTTTAAAACATGTGTTCATAGAATCATAGAATCATAGAATGCTTTGGGTTGAAAGGGACCTTTAGAGGTCATCTAGCCCAACCCTCCTGCAGTGAGCAGGGACATCTTCAACTAGACCAGATTGCTCAGAATTCCCATTCACAGAAGCATTTCTAAATGCTTGCTTGTGGCTTTGTGTGTTTTCCTTTTGTTTTTTAATTCTGAAAACCTTTGAATTCTGAGGCGCATAGGCTTAAGATTGTTGTTTTAATATTTTCCACCCGTTAGAAGTGATGCATTTGTTCTGTGATGCATACCATTCTGTGATTCTGTGACTCTGTGATTCTGTTCAGAAGGAATCAACTTCTGCATTTGACTCCCTGTAATTTTCAAGGTGTGATGACATTATTTCTCCTTTTTTCCTTCCTATTTGTCCATGTACTGTATGACACTTCAAAAGTGGTTGGTGTATCTTCTGGTAGTTCCTTCAGAATTGGCTTTGAGTTTCAAGCCTGAGCTTTTCAAAATTATCATACTAGCTCTAACAATGGATTTCCTATTTGCAAAGGAGACTGATTTCACGGTATTAATCTATGAATATCTGTCTGGGGAGACCTTATTTTATTTGGCACTAGGTAAGGAGTCCAAAATACTCTTCCCCCTGCAGCATTTCAGGGTGTTCCATAGAATTATAGAATCATTTGGATTGGAAGGGGCCTTTAAAGGTCATCTAGTCCAACTCCTCTGCAATGAGCAGGGACATCTTCAACTGGATAAGATTGCTCAGAGCCCCATCCAACCTGTCCTTAAATGTTCTCTCACAGCCTAGAAAGCCAACCAGTCCTGGGTAACAATTAAAAGAAGCATGGCCAGTAGGTCGAGGAAGGTGATTCTGCCCCCATACTCTGCTCTGGTGAGACCCCACCTGGAGTCCTGTGTCCAGCTCCGGAGCCCTCAGTGCAGGAAAGACATGGGCCTGTTGGAGCTGGTCCAGAGGAGGGCCACAAAGATGATCAGAGGGCTGGAGCACCTGTTGTATGAGGAAAAGCTATGAGAGTTGGGCTTGTTCAGCCTGGAGAAGAGGCAGCTTTGGAGACACCTTAGCATAGTCTTTCGGTACTTAAAGGGGGCTTATAAGAAAGGTGGGGACAGGCTTTTTAGCAGGACCTGTAGCAACAGGACAACGGGTAATAGATTTAAACTAAAAGAAGGTAGATTTAGACTAGATATAAGGAAGAAATTTTTTTAAATAAGGGTGGTGAAACAGTGGCACAGGGTTCCCAGAGAGGTGGTAGGTGCCCCATCCAACCGACATTGTCACCTTAGCATCCGGATTGCTTCCAAATGTGAAGGTGACAAAACGGGTTGTTAATTTACAGTACTTCAGCTATGCCTAGTGATGGTGACATTTGCCTAAATTACCCTTCTTTACTAGTTTAACATTGTTTTATGAAAACCAACCAGAGTTTTGTGTCATATTCTGATGATCTTACTTGGGTTGTTTGATGTCGAAATATTTACTGAGCAACTACCTTAAACCTTATTCTTCCTTCTTACATTTAATGAAAAAAAAATGATGTCCTCCAGTTGTTGACCTGACACTGCAGAAATGTTTTGGGGTGGGATCCCAGTGGAGCCTTCAGGATATGTGTTATGAAATACAACATTTTACCTCAATTATTCTGTGTGTATATTTTCTCCTTTTTTTTCCACCATGTTCAGCCTCCTCTGTCCCAATGCATCTACCATCCTACATGGCAAAAAAGTTCAGCTTATTACTGAAAACCTCCTTTTAAATGCTGAGTACACAGACTTTAACATAATATGACAGTAAACATTTGCATATGAAGGTTATACCAGTAGAAGTGGAACTGTGCTATCCTTGTCTGCTCAAGGTGCTAACGAAGCACGTTCTGGAAACCCATACTAAACTCAAGTGCTGTACTTTGTAAAGCACTAGTTATGCATGTTAGCATCTACTCTTACTTGTAGCAGCCTGGAAAAGTGTGATCCACAGCTCCTCTGTTCCTGATCCTGTCAAAGAGCATAACAGGTGTGTAAAATCTCTCTGTCTACTTGCACAGGTATTCATAACACAGAACATTCTTATTTGTGAACATAGCTTACTGGCTTTTACGGTTGAATGGAAACTTCAGATTCTTCTTAATAAAACAAGTCAAAGTTGAATAGTCAAGTCTCTGGACTGTTACTGTTTGACAAATGATACAGGCAGCCAAGTAACATCCTAAGATTTTTATGAGTTATAAAATGCTAAAGCCCAGGTTTTAATCTCTGGTGAAGTACAAGGATGGTATGTGCTTGAAGACCCCACCTGTACATTAATATCAAGGTAAAATAAGAACTAGCAGGTGAGCATGTCTCCATGTTCTGCAGAGCAAGAACTGCTCCCGTTTGTCATGCAGGCCAAAAAACACAAAATGACCAAAAAAAAAGTAGAAAGAAAAAATCCACGTTACCCATTTGCGTAGTCCAGCTGCCTGTGGTGTTTCTGGCTTTGTGTGCTTGCTTGTCATGATGACCAAAGCGGTTGTCGTAGTGGAGCATGTTTGAGTGACAACATATATAGTAAAATAAATGTCCTTGTTTAGTAATGTCTATTTTCTGTTTACTACTGTTGAAGATCACAGAATCACAATCACAGAATCACAGAATAGTAGGGGTTGGAAGGGACCTCTGTGGGTCATCTAGTCCAACCCCCCTGCCGAAGCAGGGTCACCTACAGCAGGCTGCACAGGATCTTGTCCAGGCGGGTCTTGAATATCTCCAGAGAAGGAGACTCCACAACCTCCCTGGGCAGACTGTTCCAGTGCTCCGTCACCCTCAGAGGGAAGAAGTTCTTCCTCATGTTCAGACGGAACTTCCTGTGCCTCAGTTTGTGCCCATTGCCCCTTGTCCTGTCACTGGGCACCACTGAAAAGAGCTTGGCCCCATCCTCCTGACACCCACCCTTCAGATATTTATAAACATTTAAAAGGTCCCCTCGCAGCCTTCTCTTCTTCAGGCTGAACAAGCCCAGTTCCCTCAACCTCTCCTCGTAGTGGAGATGCTCCAGTCCCCTCACCATCCTTGTAGCCCTCCGCTGGACTCTCTCCAGTAGCTCTTCATCTTTCTTGAAGTGGGGAGCCCAGAACTGGACACAGTACTCCAGATGAGGCCTCACCAGGGTAGTGTAGAGGGGAAGGAGAACCTCCCTCGTCCTGCTGGCCACACTCTTCTTGATGCACCCCAGGATCCCATTGGCTTTCTTGGCAGCCAGGGCACACTGCTGCCTCATGGTTAACCTGTCGTCCACCAGGACACCCAGGTCCCTCTCTGCAGAGCTGCTCTCCAGCAGGTCCACCCCAAGCCTGTACTGGTGCATGAGGTTGTTCCTCCCCAGGTGCAGGACCCTGCACTTGCCCTTGTTGAACCTCATCAGGTTCCTCTCTGCCCAGCTTTCCAGCCTATCCAGGTCACGCTGAATGACAGCACAGCCTTCAGAGAATCACAGAATAGTAGGGGTTGGAAGGGACCTCTGTGGGTCATCTAGTCCAACCCCCCTGCCGAAGCAGGGTCACCTACAGTAGGCTGCACAGGATCTTGTCCAGGCGGGTCTTGAATATCTCCAGAGAAGGAGACTCCACAGCCTCCCTGGGCAGCCTGTTCCAGTGCTCCGTCACCCTCAGAGAGAAGAAGTTCCTCCTCATGTTCAGACGGAACTTCCTGTGCCTCAGTTTGTGCCCATTGCCCCTTGTCCTGTCACTGGGCACCACTGAAAAGAGCTTGGCCCCATCCTCCTGACACCCACCCTTCAGATATTTGTAGGCATTTAAAAGGTCCCCTCGCAGCCTTCTCTTCTTCAGGCTGAACAAGCCCAGTTCCCTCAACCTCTCCTCGTAGTGGAGATGCTCCAGTCCCCTCACCATCCTTGTAGCCCTCCGCTGGACTCTCTCCAGTAGCTCTTCATCCTTCTTGAAGTGGGGAGCCCAGAACTGGACACAGTACTCCAGATGGGGCCTCACTAGGGCAGTGTAGAGGGGAAGGAGAACCTCCCTCGTCCTGCTGGCCACACTCTTCTTGATGCACCCCAGGATCCCATTGGCTTTCTTGGCAGCCAGGGCACACTGCTGCCTCATGGTTAACCTGTCGTCCACCAGGACACCCAGGTCCCTCTCCGCAGAGCTGCTCTCCAGCAGGTCCACCCCAAGCCTGTACTGGTGCATGAGGTTGTTCCTCCCCAGGTGCAGGACCCTGCATTTGCCTTTGTTGAACCTCATCAGGTTCCTCTCTGCCCAACTTTCCAGCCTATCCAGGTCACGCTGAATGGCAGCACAGCCTTCTGGTGTATCTACCACACCTCCCAGTTTGGTGTCATCAGCAAACTTGCTGAGGGTACATTCTAACTCTTCATCCAGGTCATTGATGAAGAAGTTAAACAAGACTGGGCCCAGTACTGACCCCTGAGGGACACCACTTGTCACCAGCCTCCAACTAGACTCAGCACCGCTGATGACAACCCTCTGAGTTCTGCCATTCAGCCAGTTCTCTGTCCACTTCACCGACCACTCATCCAGCCCACACTTCCTCAGCTCCCCTAGGAGGATATCATGGGAGACTGCGTCGAAAGCCTTGCTGAAGTCAAGGTAGATAACATTCACGGCTCTCCCTTCGTCTACCCAGCCAGTGATGTCATCGTAGAAAGCTATCAGATTGGTCAGGCATGATTTCCCTTTGGTGAATCCATGCTGACTACTCCCGATAACCTTCTTTTGTTCCACTTGCTTCATGATGGCCTCCAGGATAAGCTGCTTCATCACCTTTCCCGGGATGGAGGTGAGGCTGACCGGCCTGTAGTTCCCTGGGTCCTCCTTCTTGCCCTTTTTGAAGATTGGAGTGACATTGGCCTTTCTCCAGTCCTCGGGCACCTCTCCAGTCCTCCAGGACCTCTCAAAGATGATGGAGAGTGGCTCAGCAATGACATCCGCCAGCTCCCTCAGCACTCGTGGGTGCATTCCATCGGGGCCCATGGATTTGTGGACATCCAGATCACTTAAGCGATCCCTCACAGATTTGTGCTTTAATCCAGCAGCCTATCCTCACAGCTTATTTTCTGCTTGATCCCTTGGTTAAGTTGTAATACCATGTGTGGCATTGCAGTCATGATAATTACGTCACAAAACCAGCATAATATTTTTACTGCAAGATGAAGCAGTAAAAGGAAATGAGCTGAGAGACAGGCAAACATGGCTGACTATCAAAAACTTTGATAAATAGGAAGACAGTTCTTCATTTCTTTGACTTCATGAAATCTTCAGTATGTAGTCTACAGACCCTAGGACTGCTACAGTAAAAAAGGCTTTAGTCTGCTACCGTCTGTATTTTCCTCTTACATTTTTCTCAGTATCAATCACATTTGCTTTTGTTTGGGAAGAGAACATATTTGAGAGTAACAAATTCATAAGTAGAACAGTCAATCTGGAAAAAATATAGATTTATAGACAGTATTTTGGCTGGAGGACTGAACTGGGACTTGGGAACTCTGGATCAATGGATCACAGAATCACAGAATCACAGAATGGTAGGGGTTGGAAGGGACCTGTGTAGGTCATCTAGTCCAACTCCCCTGCTGAAGCAGGGTCACCTAGAGCAGGCTGCACAGGAACTTGTCCAGGCGGGTCTTGAATATCTCCAGAGAAGGAGACTCCACAACCTCCCTGGGCAGCCTGTTCCAGAGCTCTGTTACCCTCAGAGGGAAGAAGTTCTTCCTCATGTTCAGACGGAACTTCCTGTGCCTCAGTTTGTGCCCATTGCCCCTTGTCCTGTCACTGGGCACCACTGAAAAGAGCTTGGCCCCATCCTCCTGACACCCACCCTTCAGATATTTGAAAGCATATATTAGGCGCCCTCTCAGCCTTCTCTTCTTCAGGTTGAACAAGCCCAGGTCCCTCAGCCTTTCATTGTAGGAGAGATGTTCCGGTCCCCTCATCATCCTTGTAGCCCTCCGCTGGACTCTCTCCAGTAGCTCTTCATCTTTCTTGAAGTGGGGAGCCCAGAACTGGACAGAGTACTCCAGATGGGGCCTCACTAGGGCAGGGCAGAGGGGAAGGAGAACCTCCCTCGTCCTGCTGGCCACACTCTTCTTGATGCATCCCAGGATCCCATTGGCTTTCTTGACAGCCAGGGCACACTTGCTGGCTCATGGTTAACCTGTCCTCCACCAGCACACCCAGGTCGTCCTCACAGAGCTGCTCTTCGGCAGGTCTGCACCAAGCCTGTACTTATGCATGGGGTTGTTCCTCCCCAGGTGCAGGACTCTGCACTTGCCCTTGTTGAACTTCATCAGGTTCCTCTCTGCCCAACTCTCCAGCCTGTCCAGGTCACGCTGAATGGCAGCACAGCCTTCTGGTGTATCTACCTCTCCTCCCAGTTTCGTGTCATCAGCAAGCTTGCTGAGGGTACATTCTAACTCTTCATCCAGGTCGTTGATGAAGAAGTTAAACAAGACTGGGCCCAGTACTGACCATTGAGGTACACCACTAGTTACAGGCCTCCAACTAGACTCAGCGCCGCTGACGACAATCGTCTGAGTTCTGCCATTTATCCAGTTCTCAATCCAACGCACAGACCACTCATCCAGCCCACACTTCCTGAGCTTCCCTAGGAGGATGTTATGGGAGACAGTGTCTAAAGCCTTGCTGAAGTCGATGTAAACAACATCCACGGCTCTCCCCTCATCTACCCAGCCAGTCATGTCATCATAGAAAGCTATCAGATTGGTCAAGTATGATTTCCCCTTGGTGAATCCATGCTGACTACTCCTGATAACCTTCTTTTCCTCCACTTGCTTGATGATGACCTCCAGGATAAGCTGCTTCATCACCTTTCCCGAGGTGGAGGTGAGGCTGACCGGCCTGTAGTTCCCTGGGTCCTCCTTCTTGCCCTTTTTGAAGATTGGAGTGACACTGGCCTTTCTCCTGTCCTCGGGCACCTCTCCTGTCCTCCAGGACCTTTCAGAGATGATGGACAGTGGCTCAGCAATGACATCCGCCAGCTCCCTCAGCACTCGTGGGTGCATTTCATTGGGGCCCATGGATCTGTGGGTGTTCAGATTGCTTAAGCGATCCCTCATGCAGTGCTCCTCGACCAAGGGAAAGTCATCCTCTTTGTAGGCTTCTTCTCTTACCTCCGAGGCCTGGGATTCCTGAGGGCCTGCCTTGGCAATGAAGACGGAAGCAAGGAAGTCATTCAGTAGCTCTGCCTTCTCCGCATCCTCCGTCACCACGACACCCGCCTCATTCAGCAGCAGCCCCACATAGTCCCTAGCCTTCCTTTTGCTGCTGATATAGTTGAAGAAGCATCCCTTGCCAGCTACAATTCCCGGTGGGCCTTGGCCTTCCTTATCGCATCCCTGCATGCTCTGACCACATTCCTGTATTCTTCCCAAGTGGCCTGTCTATTAATACTTGAGATAACTTTGGAATGGGTGTTGTCTCTCCATATGTGTGTTTACAGCACATAGTGCAATGGCTCTCCTTTGTCAGAAATTGACAGACAGTGCTACTTTAATATAATACTACTGTATAGTAGCTATAACACTGGTAGTAAGAAGCAAGGCTGAGCACTTTTGTGTGCTCAGACCTGCATAGCTCATGAGAATAGTAATACTGTTCCATTTTTAAATGTTCCTTTTATTTACTGCTTTCTTTATAGACTTCTGTAAGATGTTTATCATCAGGTTGTCTTTTTAACATTTCAATACTACATACTTTATAGATGTCAGCACAACCTCAGAGAAGGACAAGAATTAATTTTAAAAGCCCAGTTCTACAATTTTTTAGAACAAAGATTGTACATGTTAAATTAATTACATAGAAGTGTTTAAAATCGCATTCACTTTAAAACAAAGCAGAGTCTGTCCCGCACTGGTTCTGCACGGAGTTGTCTGTTAATATAACAAATTATGTCGGCCAACAGCAGTAGAATGACCACTAGGAGGTCCTGTAGGTATTCAGCTTTCAATTAAAACAAAGAAAAAAGAAAGGTAACTGAACTTTAATTTATAGTTTAAACAAAATTTTTCCATAAAGAATGTGCACTGTTCTTTGGCAATTTGGATTCTCACTGGCTGCAATAAATAAAGTGATTTTCAAATGGAGTGTGTCTATGCACTGTGTTTTGATATAATGTAGGCATTATCTTTTATGATTTTCAGTTTTGACTTCAACTGCATATTATCATAATTTGAGACAGGCACATGTACCTCTGTTGTAACTAAATGAAAATCCAAATTCTCCTACCAAGCAAATTTTTATTCTAACATTTAAATATTTCTCTTTCAAAATGTTGCCCTCAAGACCTTATATATTTAGTGATTTATACAGTGGCAGAAGCAATTTATTTTTTATTTTTCATAAATGGCCCCTAAGGCACTTTGGACAGTTATAGTAGAATTAGCAGTTTGATCAGATTTAAAGTGTTCCCTCTGAGCCGCAATAACACAACCTTGTTATTTCATTATGAAATATTATCTGAGCTTCATGTGTGTCTTGTTAGGCTGCGGTGCAAAAAAAATAATAATCTCATGGGGCTGATCTTTGATAATTTACTGTGACCCCCGCTATTTTCAAATTGGCTCTGAAGTACTCCCTTAATGCAGCCACAGTAAAATACTCCAAAGAACTTCCTTTTGTAATGAAAACAAAATTCTGTGATACCTACAGATATTTTTGCTTGAAAAATTCTACAGTGGAAGTGTGTATGTACTTGTGTGTATATATTTTGTTGGATGATCTCAGAGATCAATCAGGATTTAGTGTTATATGTGTGAAACTGGGGTCGTTCTTGTCAAGGTCTAAGTATAGGGTGGCGTACATTGCTCTTCACATGCCAATGACAAATCTCATTTGACCGTATTATGTAATTGGTCAAAACAGTAAATTTTTCCTCTTTCTGGGCCTAAGATGATTGTAAACAAAGGTAGACTTTCATCACTTTAGCCAATGCACAAGCAGTGTAAACAAAACTAGATGTTTCAAGTTTTGCTTTTTCCACTGTAGTCTGTATGACTGTAGTCATATTGTAGTCTGTAGTCTGTATGACTTAAACTCTTTGGTATAGAGCATTGTGTGTCAAATTTTCTCTGAAGTATTTCCCTTGGTGTACTGTGTATCATGTAGTTTCCAATGTTTTGAAAACATTCAGATAGCAGAGGCTCCTGTCTGGGTGTCTACTTGCTCCATATTGTTACACTGAATGTTGAATTTTGTTCCAGGAAATCTGGGGAGGAAGCTGACCACAGACAGTTTTCCTTTACATGTAGAGCATGAGAATGGTTTGCTTCCTAAAATAATCTTATCTGTCATTTCCAGAGACCCAGACATTATAGCATCTTGCTTTCTTGATCATAGAATCATAGAATGGTTTGGGTTGGAAGGGACCTTTGAAGATCAACTAGCCAATTCCCCTGCTTTGAGCAGGAACATCTTTCACTAGATCAGGGTTCTCAGAGCTCTAATCAATCTGACCTTGAACACATCTAATGATGGGGCTTCCACAGCTTCTCTGGGAAACCTGTTCAATGTATCACCACCATCATAGCAAAAAATTTCTTCCCTGTATTCAATCTAAACCTACCCTCTTTCAGTTTAAAACTGTTGCCCCTTGATCCCATGGTACAATTTGGAGTGGAAAAAGTGAGAAGAAGCAGGATAATAAACTTTAAACCTGTATAGAAATCCTGTACTGGAGATCACTTGAGCTACTGGATTTGCAGGCTGATAAGGAAAGGAAACTTGTAAAAGCATTAAAAAAGTGCTCCTAATGTAACTTCATTGTTGTTCATGGGATGCTCAGATGAAAGAAAAAATGTCCACTGTTTTCTTATCAAGTGATGTAGGAAGAAAAGAACCACTGAAGCTATACAGCATTGTAAAGAAATACTCATGAAAGTTCCAACACCACTAGGCTGTAGCAGTTTAGACTGCCATGATATAATTAAGTTTAGCATCCTGGGAGATAAAATGTGTGTGTATAAAAACAACCTAGCAATATGACACTGCATGTTCAAGAAGAAAAATAAGTAAATATATCTAACCTTAACAGGTTACATCTAACCTAATATATCTAACCTCCAACAGACCCTTAATAAATAGGCTTTAAACTGAAAAGTGTAAAACTACAAATCCCTATATGTGGGAAGGTAAGCTTATCGTGTCTGCCAGAGAAGATATACAGATTTGATCAAAACTGGAGAAAGACTAAATATATATATAATGTGGTTAAATGGCAAGTTTCAAAAGATAACTTCCTTCAGTAATGTTCTATAAATAATATCTAACAAAGTATTGGGCAAAAACTGTATTTCCATTATGAGAAAACTTGAGCAGGAAATACTGAGACATATAAAATAAACTTTGGCATGCTATGGCACACTGGATGAAGAAAAATTCAAGAAAACTGAAAGTGAGTCGAAGAAAGTAAATTAAAATATTAAGAAGGGTAAAAATGTTGTGGAAGTCTCAGCTGATGTGTTGAAATCTGTCTACTCAACCCAATAAGATAAGGAAGAGATGCTTTTTATGTGGTAAGATGAGATAACAGCACAAGAAATGGGAAATTACACATTTAACTAAAGGGGACAGTAGCTTGACAGAATTGCTAACTAAAATATAAATTAATGAGGCAACCATCTTGCAAATACTGAATAAGTATGTAAAATCAGCCAAGGGGAAAAGAGTGCTGGGTGGTGAGTGTGGCACACAGGAAGGACTTAGGAGGGGAAAAAGAGAATAGAAGGATAACAAATAATGTAGAAAAGAGTGAGTTGAGGGGTCTTTGCCAAGCAGCCCACTCACTACAGTGCAACAGGACAGCGATCTGCTGTTTTGACCATGCACATGTCTGTTTGATCAACTCCTGCAGCCAGGAGGACTTGGGGTATTTTTCCAGTATTGGCCATGGAACACCTGGAGGAAATGGACTGAACAACTTGTCTCCCATGCATCTATCACATCTATGTGAAAGACCACATCTATCTCACAGTGAAAGACATTTGTTTCCTCATGACATCAAGAGTCTTCAGATAAATCTTTACATTTGTCATAGTTCATCTAAAGGAAGAGTTTGATTGCTTCCTTGCTTAAGAAAGTGATTAAAAGGTATGGCAGTTACTGAACTTCTGAGGGCGGTTACTAGATGTTTGGTTCTACAGGTGAATATTCAGATATCACACCTGACTCAGATGGAGCATTTAATATTCACTTGAAATTTGATCACCTATCTAAAAGTATCTCTTGCAGGATAAATTCCAGTTGCTACTGAAGTTCTTGAATCGGCCTGAGTTGTATCTTTTCCCTTGCATAAAATAACACTAGTCATTTTGAGACATAGGTTTGTGATACCTGGTGGAAGAGATATGTGTGAAGTGCAGATGTTGATTCAGACTAACTAATTAATGTCCACATTATTATTTTACATCTGCAAACCAGTCACAAATTAATGATTTGAGAATAACCATTTGCAATTGGAACATCAAGGACTAGGCATGCTCTAGTGCTGATCACTCTTTGAATGCCCACAGTAACTTCAGCTTCAGTTCTGGAACACCCTCTCGCCAAATGCATCCCTTGTATTACAATTAGGGAAAACAGTGTAAACTTCCTCCTGACTCCTCTACTATTAAGAACTATCTGCAAGGAAAGGCAACAGTTGGTTAGTGAATATAGTCTGGTAACTATGGCTTTCGCTGTCAGTAGTACCAGGCTGTAGGCTTTGACTGGGCCTGACAGTGCAGGATCTCAGGCCTTGCCCAGACTGGCTATGGCCTCCACTGGTTTTATAAAGATTCAACAGATGTTAGGGGCTGAGTCGCTGCTGCCCCACCTGTGTGAGTCTGGGTGAGTGTCACCATGGGGAAGGGCCTGACAACCCCAGGAAGACCTTGCATGACAAACATCTGCCTGTGAACACAGGAGGGGTGCAGGACAGCCTTCAGCTATGGCTGGAAGCAGTGAGGAGAGAGCAGCCTAAGATGAGAAACCATAGAGAAATAGACATAAGTATATCAAAGGCTGGCAAGGAAGAATCAGCTACTGTGCATACCTTTCTCCTCCTAGCAAAGTGCTCTGGTAGCTGCTGCCTTACCCTAACAAATCCCAGTCTTTTTGAGAAAGACTGGAGCTATCGAGGCTGTTGCCTTTAGGAGCTAGAAGCACATGGGAAGGGCAAGCCTAACAACGGAGAGAAGGGGTGGGTACTAGGAAGTTTTCATATAGCAGTTTTGCCTGTCATATCAATGAGACTCTTCTGTATTAATTAGCTTGTCAAGACTAGTAAACTGTTAAAGCATCAACTGGACTATCAGTAAATTCATAACTCCATGTATACGCTGTGTTCCTTTTTGCCCAGAAGTCAATTTTGAGAGAACCGGGAGAGACCTCTTACTCTTTCTTGGTCAATGTAATTCTGAGCACTTGATGAAGATATGAACATTATCCCCATACTTTGTGTCTCACTCTACTGTATGGATGTAATAGATAAAACTATGTTGTTTATTGCTCATCGGTCATATTTTAATCCATATAAATATGGATAAATTGAACATGACTTTAGTTTGGGAATGGTCAAGTGTTTCCATTGAGTAGTGCCTATGATTTTGGCTCATCTTAAAAAACAAAAATTGGGAGGAGTATGAGACTTGCATACTTCATCTCACAAGCACAAAAATACTACTTGATCTTGAGATCTGAAGTATATAGAGCTGGATTTTTTTGTGTCTGTATATACATGTACTTGCACACATGCATGAATGAATAGGCAGCAGCTTCTGAAGAAGAAAACATAAAGGTACCTGTCTTTAAAGCATTAAAAATGTGGCTTGTATTCGTGCATTAGACATAGATATACTTTTTAAAAATCTATTGGTATAATAATGTTTGTCTTTAAAAAATAATTTATTTGATTTTTCTAACTGTTTGAGAGTTAATTCTTAACATGCAACTATTTGGGGAAGATTGTCAAAGAGTAAGAAGTAAATTAGTGGTAATGATTAAAAAACAGGAATGAAAAGCAGAAGCCATACAATGTGAGTGTAAATCAAATTTTTCGTTTGTCCAAAGGCCAATAGTTGTTATGATATTTTGCATGTCAAATTTTCTACAGATAATTATATGGCGTGTAAAAAGGGAAGAAAGGACTGCAGAGAAGCAAAATTTATAGTTGACACTAAATTATTGAGGCTAGTCAAGTATAATGAAGCCTGAAAATATTTTGAAGTAAATAATAAGATTAGACGAGTAGGTAATGTGATTCGTTCCTAACAGGTGTAAGGAAATGCTAGTGGGAATGAGTGATTGGAGTTTTTCATACCTGTGGCATTAAAATGTAATTGTAACCACCGACGAAATAAATGCTACTGGCATTTAAGAAATGAATGAAAACAAAAATACACAAACAAACAATTTTCTAATCAAGTATCTAAAATGTGTGGTGTCAGCCACAGTGGGAGATACAGGACTAAACAGAAGGATGTGCCAGGGCACTGCAGGGCCAAGGGCAGCCCAGTGAGGCCCGCGGCCCTGCCCTCTCCCCCCAACTACCAGCCCTGTCCCACAGCCACCAGTGAGGCCGGCCAGGGGCTGTAAATGGTGCTGGCCACAGCCTGGCCGTCCCCATCTGCAGCCGTGGGCCCTGGGCCCAGCCAGGAACGCAGCCCCCGAGACAGGCTGTCATTGGGGTTAGGCCTGGCTCATGAGGGCCCAGGGCTGGGCAGGGGGCAATGTTTGGGGCTGAAAGGCAGTCCCCAGGGCAGGGGGATGAGTCCTGGTTTCTCACAGCGCTTTCCACAAGACTCTGCCCTCACCCCTCGACATGCAGTTTGCCTGCTGGGTGCTGAGCTGAGGTTCAGCCAGCCTCCCCCAGCTGGGGACAGCAGGGAGGGCCTGGCCCAGAGATCTGGACTGATAACAGGGTGTTCCAGATGCTTTTACAGGCAATGGGGAGTTTGATCAAGAAAGAGAGGGAAAATCTTTCTTAATGTTTTTTGTTAGTCACCTTGATTAAGGTACTTCTCTCTGCTACAGAAACCCTGTCCTTCATCCTACATTTTGCTATAAGCAGCTTTGGAGCTAAAATAAAAAGATTGGAGTAAGACTCAAATATGTTCAAATGCTGTGTAGACACTCTTCTGAAATGTCAAGAGGAGTTTTTGTCCAGAGAAGCTCAGGGGAGTGCATCACCTTCATACTCAAATATCAATTCCTCAATTATCTAATATAAATAAAACTTTTGCCATTGACTTTTAAGGACCAAAAATTCATTTTTAACAGGAGAGGAAAACCCAACAGTCTTTGCTTTAAATGAGAGACACTTTTCAGCAACCCAGTTATGTAAATCTCTAGTATGTTCCTAATGCAATGATAACTTCCGTCATCTTGCAAAATCTCGGGAGAGAGCTTCGACTATTCTAATATAGCATATAAAAATTGAAACCATTGCATCGGTGCTGATTTACTGGGAATCTAGCTAGAATTTGGCTCCTTAATAATTAAGTTCATAGCCATTTTTCTAGCTAAATGAACTTTCTTAAATTTCATGGTTTCAGTTTTTAAGAGTTAGTGAAATTGTCCTGCAATGGATTTACCCTACAGCTTTGACAGAAAACGTTCATTCTTATGTCTTTGCATGGGAAACATGCAAATTCATGACATCAAAACCATAAGGAAATTCAATAAGAAAATATAACTTTGAGTGTGTCACTCCAGGTTGGAATCTGTGGTCCAAAATAGACAAAGATGATAAAAAATCAGATTACTAACAGTCTTATGGTGATGTGCATTTACTTGGGATGCATCAAATAGATTTCAGTTTCTGGATAGATATTTCATCCCAGTGACTTGAAACCGTGTCCTCCATTCTCGTGAATATGCACAGGTTGTTCTCTTCCTCAGTCCTTGCTGCTAGAGCTTTTTTCTTTCATATAAATACAGCCATATCAATTTCCTCATGGACTAAAATACGGTCCATTTTTAAATGGCCAGGCTTTCAGTTGTATTGCTGCATGTTCAGTATTCAACCTGGAAACGCGGAAAACTGTGAAAACCATTTTGCATGTCTAAAGATAGAAAAAATAAGGTATGCCAAATAGTGTTGGGTAGTAAATGTTTATTATCTTGGGCCAGCCAACTAATTCCATATTCAACAGTTAATATTTATCTGCACAGTATTTGGATAATAGGAATAAGATTTGGACAAGTTAATCTATTTTGGGAAACACTGTAGCCTCAAATGTATTTTATATTGAAGAATGACAGACTATTAATAGAGACATTTTTTAGCTCCTTAAACTCATACTAGCAAGTAGTTTAAGCCAGTGGGGTTTTTCATTTTTTAAAGAACTATTAATCTCCCCAGACAATGGTTTGAAATTTATTTTAGGGGAGTAAATATTTGTTTCGTTGTCTTCAACTGTCTGTTACAAGTATTTTGAGGTAGTTTTTTGATCAATCCAAGTTACAAATTGTAAAAATACGAAAGTGACCAAGAAGTTAAAGAATCAAAATTGTGATGTTTTTCTTTTCTTGTTCTTCTCTATTTCCACAGGTATTTCATGGCATGCATAGGAACACAGCAGAGGGACTACCTTCCCAAGAAGGATTTTTTTCCAGACAGATTTGAATACTACATCTTACATCTAGTGACAGAAATAAAATTACTGTAGCTGCATTGGAGGTGATAGTATTTCCCAAAGTAAGTACTATATAATTTCAGAAGATAATTAAAATAATACATGAAGTAATGTTATGGAAAAACCCTTTTGGGGGGTTGGCAGTAATTTTTTGTAACATATGACAAGTCTGGTCTTATTTTGAAAAGGTAAGTATGACAGAATACATATTTATATATTCACATAATATACATGTAATTGTATTATATAGTAGAATTATACATATTTTTACTCTAGACATTACATAGGCCACTCTTCACCTGGAAACCTGCAGTATCATTGGATTTTATCGGTCCTGTTGTAGTTTAGAGCTTGACTGAAGTGGGAAATAGTACTAGTCCAATGGTTACTTTTATTAGTTCTAATTTTTTTCACATATATATTCTTTATTTTGTCAGATCAAGATAGAAATATTAAGACATGAAGCTTTTCTCCCACACTTCATGAAATTTTTCAGGAATTTAGAACAGATATGAAACCTTCATTCTACAGAGCTCAATGAATTTCAGACCTTTAGTGGGAATGTTTTTTGTCTTTACAGATCTAATCACTTTACGTTACTTTTACAGCTGATGTGGAGAAATATGTACTTTTCGTGTCTGGTGTCTCTTAAACATTTAATTGTAGGCATGATGAGCTGTGTCTTAAATACCACTGGCTAAAGTGATGAGGTTCCAGTGACTGTAAAGGAAACCTAGGAAGACTAAATCAAATTCAGATGCCCATGTTAAAACAAATGATTCCACCTTTAGTGACAAAGTTTGTATCTCACTTGACTGTCTCGCTTGGCAGAGACATATATTCCATATTAGCTGCATTTTCTACTGATAGTAATAGAAATACAGTAATGCAAATACAGACCAAAATGGCTCTTATGCTTTATATTGCTGAAAAATACCCTGAAAGAAAGTGTTAAGTCAAACTCCTTCCATTTCAGGTGAGCTGTCAGCTGTTTTCGAATCTCAGTTTTGCTAAGATTACCCTGTAAATGAAGAAAAATAGGAAAATTACAACTTTTAATAAGGGTAATCTATAGCAAATTTCCTAAAAATATGGCCAAACTACTGAAGGTGAGCATCATCTATGGAAAATCCTAACACTACATAAGCTGCAACTCTAAACAGTATGCGTGTTTTAAATCTGATTTGTTAAAGCAATGAATAATATGTTAGGTGGTTACATCATGATGCTAGTGTGTATCCCTGAGATGAAGATGCCCATGTCATAGGTACATACATTTACATTAAATCTATACCAGGTTTCATTAGTTCTGTTAACTGTGAAACAATTTATTGTGTTCAAAGCTATTTACTTATTGTAATCAAACTACAAGTTTGTTTTATTACATTTTCTTGCAGCAAAATTTGAGACATCAGAATTCATTGTGTAATAGAGTAAAAAAGGCAGCAGCAGGGGTGGAAAAAAAGAAATCTAACTCTTGCAACTCATCTTGCACCCAAACTGGAGATAACTGGATGTTAATTTACTTTTCCTTACCTGGTAGCCCACTGCATTGGAGGAACTGTCTGCTCAGTCACAAAAGATTTAATAAAACATTTAAGATGAAATGTGCTGATATTCATTTGGTTCCAATGAGATTAATGGTGTGCTTAAAATTAAGTGCTTAGGTGAGATGCTGCCATTCAAGTTGTACCACTCAGCAAAGAGCAAAACAACCAAAAATAAACATTCGTGCACATTCATGAAGGAAAAAACAAGCAGTATAGTTTGTGTACTGCGTATAGAAAGTAAAGAATGAATATAGGACAGCATCATAGAATCATAGAATCACTAAGGTTGGAAAAGACCTCTAAGATCGTGAAGTCTGACCGTCAACGTGTCACCACTGTGCCTGCTAAAACAGGTCCCTAAGTGCCATATCTACACGTTTTTTGAACACCTTCAGGGATGGTGACTCCACCACTTCCCTGGGCAGCATATTCCAACGCTTGACCACTTTTTCAGTAAAGAAATTTTTCCTAATGTCCAATCTAAACCTCCCCTGACACAACCTGAGGCCATTTCTTCTTGTCCTATTGCTAGAACCATTTGTCCTTTGGCTTGAGATATCAAGCTTTGCTTGGCGTTTTATCCAGCTTTGTTAGATCAAAATTCACATGCAGAGACTGTGTGGATAATCATCTCAATATATACTCTCTAGTGAAGCATATGGAACACATGTCAAGGTCAACCTCTGTTAAGACCAGACTCTGAACCTCCTCCTATTCCTACCACTGAGCTCGTGTTAGCGGAAAACATTTTCTTGATTCTGTTGGCATCATTTGTATGTTTTCCACTGGTGTCCAAGAGTTTTTAATATGGTCTCGAGTGCTGAGTAATAGATCTGTCCATGTAAAATAACTGGGTATATATCACATCTATCATCATTTGGTTTTGATATAGTTTATCAATTTTTCCTTAATAGGATTTTTTCTCCTAATAGTTTCTTCTTGCCCACAGAAAACATTCAATTGTGAGTGTAAATGAAGGTTAAATATAGGTAAGTGTTTCTATTTCTCTTCTGTTCTTTTTGTAATCAAGTAAATACGATTAGCTTAACCCGTTTACCATTTTAACAGTTTGTCATCCAGCCTGAAGATAATTATTAAGCCAAAGATAAACATTTAAAGTTGTTTTCTTTATGCTAAATTTTGCTTGCTGTATTTCTAGCTGACAACGGAAGCCTGATAAATGAGAGTAAATGCAAACCTGACGACTTTGAGAAATTTGTAATGATTAATTTATTCAGTTTTTTTGTCAAAGTTTTCCAGTCACAAGTGATAATATATTTTAAGTAGGGTTAAAATGTGTTGCTATAATAATGTTATAGTGGCTGAGGAAAGCAATTTGCAAAGAACAATAAACACCAAAGATAGAAATCAAGTGCTTTGGCTATCAACAAAACACAACACTAACCTAGCAAAGAGTTCATTTAGCACCATTCCAGATGGCTAGAATTTTCCACAAGAGCACATCTTTTGCAATCAGTATTGCAAACATATGTATTTTTTCTCTAATAAAGTTATGTCTCAAGTTATTCCTATACAATTTGCAAATCTACACCTTGATCCTATATATTCCTAGCAACAAGAATAATATTTCTTCCTGTATATAGCTAGACAGAAATCAAAATGTAATATAAAGGGAATTATAGTATATCATGATTTATCACTAAATTGATAATGAATTGTTGAATGGAACTTAATCCTCTAGGGTTTTGTACAATCATTCTGGAAAGTGGCTAATTTGTTAATATGCTGATTGTCTAATTTTCTGTCTTCGTATTGGGTACTCGGCGTGAAATGGAACCCAAATTTTTGTACAATAAGGATTCTGTTTCAATGCTTCTAGAATAAAATGAAAATGTTATTGAAGCGATCACAGCATTTTATGAAACACAGTGTAACTCAATTATGGTAGCAAGTGAATTTTAACATGTTTGTTGTGTGGGAAAGCACAGGTGTATTAAAATTTTTAGATACTGGATTTCAGAGATGTTTAAGGGTTTTTATAAATATCATTTTAATGGATATTAAAAAAAAAATCTAAAAGTATAGAGAAATCCACCCAAGGAAAGTCAGTATTCAGTAAAAACTGTATAATTTTCCTTTATTTCTAATGAAAGCTTTCCATTTTAATGTCTTTTTCTAATAAAAATATTGCATGAAATTTGATGTTAATTTGAACTGTATTGAAATGTTCATTAATTTCTTTGTTTTGACAGCTATGATCATTATTCCATGGCGTGTGACACTGTGTTGTATGTTGTCTTTAATTTAATAATTTGCATTTTTTTGTCCTTGTAGCAGTAACCTTTTCAGTATTCAATGGCAAAAATGGCCCCTGGGAACTTGCTGATTAACATGCAAGAACAAAGTGTCAAGGAAAGTATGTGCTAAAAGCATTGCATTCTGTGATTCACAGTTCAAAAATGTGTACTAACTTGAACATATCTGTTCATCACATAGGAAACTACCATAACTCTGTAGGAAAGAAAAGGAAGCTTAATGTCAAATGAAAAGGTATGCTAAAGCTTTCAATAGGAAAATGAAAAACAAAGATGAAAGAAGGAATATGTTCTGAATAAATTAGTCAAATTATTTTTTAATAGTACCACTTGCTTTTTATCAACAGAAAGAATTCCAGTTTTAGATCTGTTCTACTTTTAGACATGTTGCTCTTTGTGCCAATTTCCTTCATTCTGATCAGACAAATTCAGACATCTGTCCCTCAGCACCTCTAGCCAGGGAATTGCTCTGAACTGTATTGTCTGTTTGTACTGAGTTCAGCCACATTTTGATTTTTCTCCTCTGTTTTCATAGTATCATTATCCCTACTTCTTTCTCTTCTGAGACTAAAGCTAGTTTAAGGAAACCTCTGTCAGTGAGATTCAATTACACAAAACCAGAAAAATTCCATTATTTTCTAGTCTAGACAATGAAGCTGGAGTTCTGCTGTCTTTGTATCCTTATGACATTACACTTTGCCATGAAGATGCTTACTAATCAATAACAGTGAATTTACGGACAGTACAAGGGGGTCAAAAAGCTGTTTCCTGTGTCTGGATGATAGGAGTGAAATTTTGATCCCCTTCAAAGTAAGTTGGCCATGCAAAAAATCACCCAGATTTTAGGGTAGAAGAAAAGTTTTAATAGCCTTTTGTGAGAATGGGATAAAGAAGGGACAAACATGAAAATATTGTGGGGAAAAAATCTCATAAATACCATGAGGAGGAGAAGAATAATAGTTGAGAGCTTTTTGACCATCACAAACTAGAAACAAGTTGCTGTCACTTACTGTAATAGTGACGAAGTTTCTAGCAGTGAATTTAGAGCATTTAAGCATTTCCCCCTCCACCCCGGGAAAAGAAGTACTTTTGTGATACAGCATTCTTCCCCCTGAGCTGACACCAAACACCGTCATATATTAACCAATGGCTTTGGTGACACTTTTGATAGAAATGAACCAGTGGCGAATGCTGAATCAAAGTAGCCAACAGAGACTGCAATGTGTTAAAGAGATTTAAAAAGACACTAGACAGGGATTATAAATTGCTGCTGATATCATTTTGATTTAATCATCCTGAGGTCTGAATTTCATTATGAAAAGTGCCAAGTGCCAGTGGCCTTTAGTGTCAAAACTATCCTAACCCTCAAAATCAGAAGCTTGGTCATGATATACAGTTTCTTTGATCCAGATATTCCTAAAGAAAAGGAAAATGCAATTTTACTGCTAGCTTTTAATTTTTTACAGCAGATGTTTTCTGTGTAGACATGTGCATTTACTCACAGAACTCATTTTAACACAATTTATTATTTAAAAGTGAACTCACAAATCACTAACATGTAAAAGTCATGGTAGATTTCTATCAAGGTGTTAGAAGAGTTGAGTTACTTACTTACGAATTGAATGTTCTGTATGACATACTCATATCTTTCAATGAAGCAGAAATCAAAGACTGTTTTTTGTTCCACCATCCACTATTTCCTGCTTCCAATTCTAACATGTACAAAAGAGAGGCCTGCAGTCCAGTAGCTGGCTACCATGAGTCTGCACTCATCAGATTCTGCTGAGAATGAAAGTGTTCCAGGAACCTCTTATTTTGTACTGTGAATTGGTGGGAAGGGTAATTTCAGTTTTCCATTCTGTACCTTTCTATTTTATTATAAAAAATGAAAAAGTAAAAGGAATTTCTGAAAGAACGTGTTTATGAAAATGGTGGTAGAAGTCCGTAGTAATATGTAATATTCTAATTTTGGTATCTTACTCCTCTTTTGTTATTTTTTTCTATCAATTAATCAGGACAGAGAGGTTCTGGAACAAACTCCTAATCAAAGTTGGGTGGAGGTAAACCTAATTATTTTGACTATGAATCTTAATTTGTGTGTGAATTACATGATGGTGAACATGAACTGAGAGGTCCTGTTTTGCAGGGTAATAAGGCAAATAATTCTGCATAAGAAAATGAATGCATGAAGGCAAAGTCTGTTGTTTTTAAATTATATATGTCCACCTATCCTTTTCATATATACCTATATAAAGATGGATATTTTGTTTATTCATTCAATAATATAATCTGGGAGTCTGTTCGCCACAAGTCTCTAAGGCATACATTCTTATAGAATCATGCATCTTTTTACAACTATGTTTTTCTCTGAATTTTCAGGTTTATTACTTCCACTTCTGAAAATGTTTGGTGAATGTTTGGCAAATGCCAAATCATTAAAGTAAAGTTAAATTTTATTCACATCAACCTTTGCAAAAAAAGGAATCAGTCTCCCTCCAACCCAAGAATAAACTGTGTTGTGTACTTAATATTGTAATTGCATTCTAAAATATGACTTTAAAATTTGCTTTGAATTCAAAAGAAGAATTTAATAAGAGGGTGTAAATAGTACATCTGCAAGAAAAATTTTTAAGTGCAGGTAAAGATAAGAGTATGTTGCTGTTTTTTCATCCACAGACTATGGAGTAGTATGATAACTGTCATATGCTGTTTTGCTTGAAATATTTTAGTGTGGTTTACATGCAAAGTTACATTGGAATTAAATACTTGAGTTAAAAAGGCGAATGAAGCACACAATAGCATTTTTGAGCTTTTCTAGGCAGTTCAGCAGAAGAATCTTTCAGCTGAGTGTATATGTTTGTGAAAACATATTTCATTATAATTAAAGTTTTGGAAAACTCTCCCAATGCCAGTTGTAATTCTGATTGAATGATGCATTTTAGCATCACTGAGGCGTTTCAGTTTCTCCTTTTCTTTTTCACTCCCTGAAATGGGAAGTTCTTCAGTGCATGTTTTGGCTAGATCAGTTGACACCAGAAATACTCAGTTTCAGTTAGTGAGAAAACTCTGTTGTGTTATGATTCAAATTCATACCCTCAATGAACAGAAATATCAACATATTTTCTTCATTTTTGATCAATATTGTCATTGCAAAATAGAATTAGTGTGCATCTAGTGTATCTACCGTGGACTGCTGTTCCTGTGTAAAGGAGTATCTCCTCTGATGTCAGTGTCCTTGCACGAGAGGATTACTTTAGAAAAAACAGTTGAGTACATTAGGTGACATACAGTATTTGTTTTCCTGCAGCTATTCAGAATGTTATCTCCTTTTCTTATTTGCAATCTGCAAATAAGAAAATATCTAAAACTTTTTAAGTGTTGAAACACTTGACTGTTAAATCTGTGTTTTAGTGTTTTGTGTGGACTCTCTTGTTGCTGTAAGCTATACGTATTTTTTTCACAAAAGAAATTAGGGTGAAAGTAAAGCTCTTGAAAACAGAGTCTTCATACTCTAGTTTATATGGACTAACTTCCTGCTTCAAGTAGGGATTACTGACAAAGTGCTAAGTAACACAAGAAAAGGTAGCTAAATGTAGTCTCTTCATAATTAGCATTACATGTCAAGATGACTTTCTTTAGGAGTGGAAATTGTTTTAAATGAGCAGTGTTAACTTCATTTTTAAGACAGTTAAGTGGCATTGCTTAGTGAGATATTACAAGGAGCAACAGGAAAAGGCTTTTTTTCTTAGTACTTTTCAAGTGATAGAGGTAGAAGTTAGAGATAAGGATATGTCCTTCCAGAGCATTTTGAAGCTTTTTGCTTTGTGTTGTGACAAGTCCCTGGGAAGAGTATATAATTTAAGAAACAGGGAGTGTTTTCATTAAGAACTTCATAGAACCATGTCTTTGCTTAAATCTGGAATCTGATACTGCTCCGGATTTGTGTCCACTTGAGTTGCATTGGACTGGGAGTCCTCTAAGCAGGGAATTTGACTAGGTTAATTTGTTTAATAAAGACCTTCGGTCAGAATCTGTGTGGAACTTGCACATCTGCATCACAGTGCAAACCACAGATATCCTATACAAAATTCTGTTCTTGAAATTTAAGAAGATATATCACTCCTATTCCTTCAGACAGAAACTGAGAGATATTGTACTGAAAAAGAAAGGGAGGAAGCAGAGAAAACCAATGCTGTTGTCTACGTATTGACTAACTTGCAGTGCTATTTTATTCTAAGCTGGTTAAGCAATGTGCCTGATGTATTAGTACATATTAAGCATTTATTAAAGCATTACACTTTGCTAAGGAAAAACATATCCCCATACAGAACCCGTGGAATACAGAACAATTTCTTGGACCCCACCCATAAAGATCATGTAAGACCAGATGTGTATCATATTTTACAGAAATGTAGATTCTGACCTACCTACTCTTCAAGTAAACCTCTTGAAACTGTTGGGATGCTGTGCCAAAACCAGAAGTGTTTGTAGCAGCTGTTGAATTGAATGAGTTGGAGTGCCTGTTGGGAAAAGCATGCAACAGTTCGAGAGACAAAAATCAGAACAGCTGAGACCAACAACTAGAGCAGTCTAAGAGTCATGGGGTGTGTGAAAAGGCAAAATTGCTGGATACATTACAAGGGACAGATTACGAGACACCAATGAATAGAAATCTACCCTGTTAAAACTATTAGGACCAATTGCAGAGTAAAGTGCTGTTTAACATTCATCACCTGCTACTGCTTCCCCTATGGCATGACACATCCTGGGACCATCAGATTACCTCTCAGATGTGTGTTCTTGTCAATATCTCCATTCTACTGAATTGCTTTGGGATTTGTCTTTTCATGATCTTTCTGAGACCCCTCCTTTGATTTCTCTAGTTAACTCTTTTGTTCTAGCTCCTTCTTTTCTTCCATTCTTCTCAGAAGCCAACTTCACAGTCATTATTCACCTTATCAGCTACACTGGGTGATTTAGGGTGTGTAATTAGTTGTAAGCAGTGACACAGGTCTTCAGAAAAGCCTAAGCATATTTATTTTATAATACATTTTAATCAATCAGTTGCAATTTAGAGGCCTTAGAAAAATTTGTGGTTCAGTCAGCATTAGAAAACCAAATGGCAAAGAAGAAATTGGTAATACAACAGATGGACAATGAATGATATGCAAATTAAATAAAGTTTGAAGGATCTTAGTGTCTAATTTTAATATTAAAGAGGGGATACTGATGAAGTTTATTTTATACTTTTCACACCTTACTATCTCATTTTCTTTATTTACTTTGATTTATTTCAACTTCCCCCTGCTCTTTCAAATAAGGTCTTCCAGGCTTGAAGTCTGGAATCTTTTCAAAAATTTTGTTTTTAACCGAAACTGCATCACAAATCTAAATCTTTTGTTATGATGCATTTTCATGGAGGACAGGCTAGAAATTTAGGTTCTTCTTGTGCATGAGAAATTACTATTGTTCTGTTTGAGTAACAATATCGGGCATTTTGACATTTGATATTTATCAATGAATACAAGTCATTAGGAAGAAATTCCTCTCTTAGAAATTTGTTTATTTTAACCTCTGTAAATGTAATTTCTGCAGAGAAAAATAACTACTACCCAACTATTCCCACATAGCTTACACTTACAGTACTTTGACCTGAATAATGCGTTATAACAGATGGTAGATTGGTCACAAAGCTTTGTTTACATTGCATATGAAGCTATTTAACTGAAAGATCAGTTTAAGAAAGAGTGAAGTTGATTTCTTTACATGATTTCGTTGGCTTTTCTTTTTCTAACAACAAGGTCCATATCACAGCAAAGATATTAGCTTCTGCTTCTGAAGGGAGAAATGGATTAACCATCAAATGAAAATGGACAGCTTTGAATTCTTAAAAAAAATAAAACCCAGAAAACTCAACACAAAACCAAACAAAAAATGCCCCTTTGAATCTAAGCTTTGAGACTGTTCTCCAAGAAACTGAATCATAGAAAGAGAAATATATCTTGGAATACATTTAAAGTAAAGATATCATAGCAATAATAGAAAACTCTATGTCTATGTATGCATCGGTGCTCATTTTCAAGCTGTTTAAAAGCAGTGGTGAAAATGTTTCTCTCCTAAACTGGTATCTCTATGGCCTGTTCTTAAAAGTGACCAAAACGTGACTTTGAGAAGTTTTCTAGCACTCTGTTAACTTCAGACTTTTCTCCTGCCTCTCCTGCCTTTGTGGCACCTCAGTAAAAGTTTCTTAGAGGAATAATTATCGTTAAACAAGAGTCAGAGAAGCACTGCAAAAGGGTTAATCAGTACATGGAAGGAGCATGCATGAAAGCATAATTTTATCATGAGTTTAAGGTACAAGCACATTCATGATAGTATTAGAACTTGAAGAAAGCTGAAAAAGAACAGGACATGATTACTACATGGCTGTCTATAACGAATGAACAGGAAATGCATATAAATAATGACCTCATTGAAGCAGAAAAGGCTGATAAGAAAAACTCTGTAGTGTACTTTCACTGTGAAGTGTATGAGAAAGCTGACTGAGTCAAGAAGGAAAGTAAACTCATTTCTTGTTTCATGGTGGAGGAAACCTTTTCTTTCTGGGATTAGTATACAGAAGCACATGTCAAATATGTCAAAAACTGATAGAAGCACTAGAAAATTTGCTTCCAGGTGGGCTGAATTAACCCACCAAAAGAACCTCAAATCAAAAGCAACCTCCAAGGACATCAATTGCCATGTTATGGTTGCAGTTATAAGCATCCTCCCAAGGTAGTAAGTTGGATAAGTAGATATAGCATTAGTTGGTAGTTATGGTCTACTGCAGCAAATAAACTTAGGGAAAAATCCAAGAGTTCCATTAATTCTTATAACAGAGATTTCTAACTTCTTCATGAACAGCAGGTTTTTAACTTTCAGTCATAACTAGGTCACATAACCATAAAAATGGGAAACTCTGAAAAAATCTTGTATTATTAAAATTATGGTGAGATTAAGTCACCAGAGCTTTGGATCTGAAAGTTGTTCATAGGACATGGCAACACTAATATCTATGAAGCTTATAACAGCAGGAACAGCTATTACTTCATTGTGAGCATCAACTCTGATGGGTACCTAGCTTTGATTGTTTTTCATTTTTAGTGAACTATTTGATTCACTGTTTAGACTATTGATTGGTTTTATTGTTTTACTGGATTGCAGACTGTGTTTTCTAGATTAGTGTAGGAAGCTGGAATAAGTAATTTGAAGCATAGCAGTTTAATTTCATATAAAAAGATCCCTTTCTCTCAAGATTCCAGAGGAATAAGCAAATACTGTATTTTTTCTTTATCCATACTTTCTACGTTTTTTTTTTTAGAGTTCCAGTTCACGACAACAGTAGCTAAAATGGCAAAATGAATATTTCTAGAAGAGTCAGAAAAGAAATTAGAGTACACAGTCAAGCAAAAGTGTAACCACGGTGATGGAATTAGTTAATCATAAAGCACGAACAATGCTGCTATGTCCCTTGTACAGCCCTGCCCATCTGGACATTAGGTCTGGGAACAGAGGGTTTAGTCCCTAGGTAATCATTAATGTTAAACAATAATGGTGAAGAGGGATTTTTAATAGAAATAGCGTTACCAAATGATTGCAGGTGTATTTGTGGTACCTATCTATTGTGTGAATTAACTGAAGCAAAAAGTCATACATCTCCCCCCCAAAGAAGGTAGTTTCAATTGAAATGAGCAGGTGCCTAGAACTGGTCAAGACGACCCGTGCCGCAGGGACAAGAGCCAGAAGAGGACTGAGTTTGCGCAGAAACTGTGATGAAGAGGATGAGCCTTCATCTTAGGACCCCCGACGACCACCACTAGGAGGCACTGCGCAAGCGTGGGTGGGAGGAGTGTATGAAAATGGACTGATTTGACTATGAAAGAAAGGGCTTATGTAATCAGATGAATATGTATATTTTGATCTATATAAACTGCACGGAAAGGGTATGGGGTATGCACGTTTGGTGGAATTATCCCCCGTGCATCCGGCGCCGCAATAAAGAATGCCTGCCTTTTAACACTACATTGGTGTTACGAGGTTTATTCCCGGATTTTCGGTGACAAAAGTAAAATATGGGCTTAATGGAACATGTTTAAGTAGACAGATCTGCTTACCAATACGAAGTTTTCCTACCTTTACATCAAGAATTTTATTCTTAGTAGTCTTTCTTGCATCTGTGAAGGCACATAAAGGTAGGTGGGTAAAAATCAAACTCTAGTAAAGTAATGGTAGTCTAGGATTGGTTAAACTGTATAATAAGGGAAGATATCAATAAATCCATTAAATACTGCATGTGTATTATCAACCTCAAAGATAAATGTCAGGCATTGATATAAATGGTTAAAGTAAAGAAGAAAGTGACTTTCTTCTCTTTATGGTCCTCTCCAGATGTGAGGTGGTGCCGTTCCTCAGAGATGCTGTTTCAATCTTCTCTTTTCTTTCGGGTGAAAGGAGGACTGACAAAGCAGGAGCATCTGCAGCAGGAAGAGTAAGAGGTTTTTGGTTTTCAAAAATTTCCATCCGGGAGGAAAAGCAGCTGCAGAACTCAATGAGAAAAGACTTTGGGATAGGGGTTGCTGCTTGCTCTGGCTAGCAAGTATCTGATATAGGGGCTGTAGGAAGCAGAGTTCAGAATGTCAGGATGCACACCGACTTCTCCTCACCTTCTTTCACCAACACCCATGAAAAGCTATCCCATCAAAACCTCATTTCAAGATGAAGAGCCTTATAGTTTCACTTTACAGAACTGGTTCTGCAGGATATGAAATACAACCAATTTATGACAATCGTGATTTTTTTTTTAAAGTATGCCAATATTCTACACAAAATGGCATCTATACTGACTTTGTCTTGTCAGAAAGTACTTCAAATAATGAGGACAATTGCAGATGTGGGGTTTTTAGAAAGTCTTTACTCAAAAACTCCTAATTGTCAACCTGTTAATAATTTTTTTATATATCAGACTTCAGCCTGTTTATACTTAGTCATTATGCTATAACCCATCCCACTAATATTTATATGTATCTGTCAGTTGCTAAATTAATAAGTAGCTATTGCAATTTCAGAGTTATAATATTTGTTTGCAAAATCAGATAGATTATTTATATAGACAGATAAAAAGAAAAGGAAATCTTAAGGAATCTTAACTGTTGTAAAGCCAAAAAACAACTTTACATTTCAAAAATGTCTATCATAGTAAAGAATATGCATGAGTATAGACACGGCTAATTTTGCTGGAAAGGTGATACCAGAATTACAACCCAAAGAGAAACTAGAAGTAAAATGTTTGCATGTATTTGTAACTGAATGGTCTGGACATTTTGGTATGTAATTTTGAACTATTCTATTACATACTTCACTCTGACATAGACGTTTTTATCTGAATCTAAGTCTGGAGAAAAGGCAAGTCTTTCCAATTTTTCTCTCTTTTTTTTATTCAAACAGAATGGAAATTTGTGTATAGTGTCAGATTGAATTACAGAACTCTGTACCCCAGAATGTTGTGTATGTCAGAGTGCACTTTAAAAATAATGAAATTAAGTAAAGGAATAAATATTTTTTAAAAATTCAAAGATGTGGTGAAGATGCTCTGTCAGCTCAAAAAAAATCTCTGTGTCTCAGGTGGCTGGGGTGAGAGGCAGTCAATAGCGGAAAAATCTCTCTATCCTCTTTTCAGTCTCTATTCAAATCATCTTCATTAGTCGAATCACCATTATCAGTCATTTCCAGAGACAGTATCCTAGACTAAAAGGGCCTTTAATCTGACCATGTTCAGCCACAGATGTCCTGCTTGGTAGCTCTGTCTAGATGTCTCAACTGTGAATATGAAAAAGATTCACTTATTAGCACCACATTAAGACAAGATATTTCACACTCCCTGGATATTTTATTAGAGAAGGTGTATCTCCTTATTTCAACTTTACAGATGCTAAATGACATTTTCTATTTTCAGTTATAAAATAGTGGTTAGATTGGCTCTGAGCAGTGAAAGGAATTCCTACTGCTTTTCATCTCCTGAGTTGTCCAGCTGAAAGCTCACATTTGAAACACATCCCCAGTATGTTTTGTGTCATTATTAGCAAAGTTAAGACCATGAAAAACTTTGTATAATGATGTTAATGTACTTTGGTGTACTTCTCTAGCTTATTCCAATAGGGAATTTTTGTATCTGCGTATTTCACTCCTAATTATTATGCTATTGTTCAACTTCAAAGTAAATTTTCATAATTTTACATCAGTCTGTAGACAGGAGCAAAAAATCAAGACCTTATCAAATAGGAGAAAATCCTACTGCAAGACCCTGGAACACTGAAATTTTGATGAGTATAGTGCCTAAGGGGAATGAGATTGTGTATGAAGTAAGGATTAGCCTTAGCTGGTAAGGACTAGCCTGCTAATTAGCCTGCTAGTCAGGCTTGTAATCATGGCTAGTTCCTTGTTTAAAAGAACAACTGAAAAATCTTGAAATATTTGTTTTACTTTCATTTTAAATTAAGGTAAACAGTAACAATTCATATGATCTGAGGTTTGGGAATAATTCATATATAATGAATGCCAGTAAAACACATTTTAAAAATAGTAATTTGGCGAACTTCTAGACGCATCTGCTATTCTTATTTATTCAGTTGGGGGATAAAATGGTAGGTAGGCTTTAACAATTGCTACATTTAGGTACAGTGGGTACATAACATTTCCTGTGATATATCTGTGATAGATCCTCCCACATTATATATGTAAATATCGTGCATATATATTGCTGTTTGTTAACTGGCCCAGTAACAAATACAGAATTGTGCAGAGGAGAAGAGGTATTTTTGTGGCATTTTTAGAAAATGAATAGAGTCTGTTTTGAAATACTATAATTTTTGATTTCTAGGAAATTATATGTATAATTCTTGTAATGGTGATCTGCTAACCAATTAGAAAAGTTTTATTATTTGCTCACATTATCAAATACTGTTAAAATCTTAGAGAAGGAAGACATTAGAGAAGGAGAAACATGGTGATATTTAAGGGGATTCAGGGATTTATACGAGAGAGTTTTCCTTTGCTGTAGCAATAGATATGAAACAGCTTGTATTCACCCTGCGCAAGACAAACAAATCCTGTGACAGATTGGCCTCGCCTCCACTGCTTATTCCTAGTTGGCTCAGCACCTACTCCACAACCCTTTGCAGCTAACTAGGGGCACTCCTGTGTAGGATAACATGCACACTGTGTTGGACATTCTCTTATTCCTCCCACTCTCTATTATCAGAACCTATAACAGATGTCTGTACCCTTCCCAAACCTGTTTTGTTTAGAGTCGTGTGTTTGCATGTTACTCCCTTCTTCTTTTCTCCTACTGTTGCTCAAGTGGACAGCGTATCATCTTAATCACATCGCTGGGTGTGCTGCTTCCTCCTCTGCTCTGGAGACCTTACAAAATGGGAGGAAATCCTGCTTGCAAGACCCTGGAACATAGATATTTTGATGATGATAACTTCTAAGGGGAATGAGGTTGTGTGCGCACCTTTTAAATGCAAAGAATCACATTTAAGGCTCTGTGCAAGCATCAGCATCACAAGCAAGAATGAACACATCCTTCTTTTAGGCCCCAATACCAGTTGAAAAAAGGTCACTGCTGAACTTCTGGGACTTGTCAGCCACTGCTTTTACTGGCGACTGTGAAATCATTTCTCTACAGGTCAGATCATAACAGAGGTCTGAAAGGCGCCACTAGACCGTTGGCCCATGGATAGTCTTCATCAGCAGTTTCTCCAAATGCCTTTCAGGGTTTTTGTAGGCTGTGGTCATCAATGTGATTCATATTCCCATGTGACATCCCCTATAAACAGATCAAATACCCCAGATACAAGGTCTCCCATTATATCAAGCAAGAAGTCAGAGACTGCCATGGAAGAGTGGTGGATGGAATGACTGGCTGCCCTGGCTCCATGTTTGATACTTGGGACCTTCAAAATCCTGCTTTTTGCCATTCCAGCAAGTCAGAGATTCTTCTTCTGTGACTGTAAAAAAGTAGGGAGAGAATGAAGGACGTGCATGGCAGATCACAGGGTTGTGATTGCTTCTTTACCAGAATGGTACTCTGTAAAACTGGTAAGCGCTGTCTTCAACAGCTGCAGTAGTTTGTTTCAAAATTTGGTGAAAGTGAATGCTTTTGTTTTCCCCACCTGAGGAACAGAGTCGCACTATGAAAGCAGTGCTTGTTCTCTGACCCATGCAAAGGGGATCCCTGGCAGCTTATGTTTGTGCACAGTTTGTAAATGTTTGTCTGATCTTGATGGTCATAAATGTGTATGGCTGTGGTTTATCAGTTTCGCTTTCTGTTCTTGGCCAGCAAAAATCTGAGCTGTCATGTAGCTTTTTGTCATGCAGACCTGTTCTCTGGATGTAGAGTCAGGTAAACTGGTGATGGGAGGCTGCCAGGTACAGAAACTGTTGTTCCACTGTGTAGTCTGTGCCCTGCTTGTTTTAGCTTGCTCCCTGTCATACTTTGTCTGCTCCCAAACACAATCAGTATCTCCTGCCCCCTTTCCTCCTTGCTCTCTGTCCTCAGTCAGATGCAAGGAAAACTGAGCATTTGCCACAGCTGCTTGCTTGTGATTTTCCCAAAGGTCCTGCTCTGGTCATGTATGCCAGGCTGCACTAGACCTCTAGCTGGCAATCATCATTAACAAGCTAGTCTTCAGGGAGATTTGATGTTTGAGTTGACATGGCTGGCAACGTGTTCCTACCCTGTAGCATCAGCCAGTCTGGACACCTCCTGTGAAACAGAGTTTTGGTCCTGCCAAAGGTAAGGCTCCTGGGGCCTCCGCTTTCCCCACACAAATGGGCTCCAGTGTTCAGGTCTCTTCTGGCTTCAGGGATCCCCTCTGTGATGGTAAGATATATTTTACTCCCTTTTACAGTAAACCAGAAGATCTGAAATATTGAGTGCTGGCTGCAGTAGAATTGTGGTTTTGTAACACAGTGCGAAGAACGCAAGGTGAGTCACCAAGAGAGGGGTGTGGGTGTCTGTGATCGCACCAAATGGCAGTGCTGCTTTTGAAGAACTATCCCAAAGTGTAGGATTCATTTCCTGTAATAGTCGTCTACACATTGTCTGCCTGAAGCATAACATGAGCAAACCTCGGCCTTGGTAAGGTTTCTTTTCAGAAGGAGTTAAAAACTATCTGCAAATGATAGCCCAGGCGCAGACTAGCACACATGCAGTGTGGAGTATCAGAGAAGTGGGACCAAAGACTGAAATGAGACATTAGTGAAACCGATGGTGTAGACATGGTGATAATTAAGAGAATTTTAAAAATAATTTAATATTTTTTGTCTTCTAGCAACAGCACTCATTCCAATCTTATGCCTTCCCACACAGTGAATCTCACATAACAATAATAGAGATAATTATGATAATTACTATAAAAATTAATAATACCCCTTTTTTTCCAGTGGATTTTAAAGTGCTTTTCAACATTGACTAATTAAGTTTAACAATATGCTGCGAGGTGGGTAGCAGGTGTTTATTCATCTCTCTGGATCATGTCACCCACCATAGTAATACAGCTGCTTCTACTTAAGTCTCATTGACTTCTAAATTATCATCATGGTTTTCAGTAGATAATTTTTCCTGCACTCTCTGCATATTTTGTAGGAAAGTGGAAGCCCTTTCTTACATGACTTCTGTTTTGAGAACACTGGAAATTTACATTCAAAGGATTTGTGGCTAGACCTGTCATGGCTACATCCAGTGTGATAGGAATGGGAGGCTGTGCAGCCATGTGAATCCAGGCATGTTTGTCACATAAAAAGCTGAAAAGTATTTTGGAAGGGAGGTAAGACTATCCAAGTAGGTCACCTCTTAGATTACTCATCTGGATAATAATTAGTCATATGATCAAGTATTTCCGGACTGGATCCCTAGAAAAAAATTTTAATCCAGGTTCTGATGATGCTCATACATAAACATGGAAAAAACTCAAGGAATCACAGAAAAAAGTTTTCCTTTCTGTCTTTCATGTCTCTCCTTTTCACCCATCCCCTTAAACACATACGTGCACACACAGTGCATTCATTTTATTTTCAGATGTTAACTGAGAGAGGCAAACTAATATGGAATGCAATGTGTTCCTCCTAATAATCGTGGCATAATCTGGACTTTTTGCAGCAAAATAAAGGGTTTTGAGAAGGATATGAAATGACAGATGCTTGATTAAATTTTTAAAGGGTAAAGTGGAGGATGTAGGGTAAATTTTCTGAACAGTGTACAGAAGACTCAACACAAATCCCATTATTAGTTTACAAGATATGTGGGTGTTAGTAATAACAGGATTCCTACACAGACATTTCTAATATACTGCTGTACAAATTTACACCCATGCATTCAATGAGTTTAGACACTGAAAACTGGAATCAGTCTTTCAGTTCTTATACACTATCAAGATTAATGTTATTCTTAATTTTCTTAAATAGCACAGCATGATTTTTAAGAATAGCACCACATAAAAGGCCTGGTTCTAACTCTGGCCCTCAGGAAATTAATGATGACAGATAATACATCATGAACTTTGAATATGGACAGCATATCTGGCTCATTTTACAGCAGATCAGCCAAGTATCTTTGCCCAGGAGAGCACTTATGCATCTATCAAGTCAGAAAGCACTGAAATCAGATAGTATGTAAATGGATACTGTCCTGAACAGGGTGAATTTGAGCATGTATGTCAAATTTCTTCCGAACTGAGTGTTTATACAGTCATATGAGAGATTTTTCTTCCTCATAAGTACTGCACGTTGCAGGATAAGCAAAGCACAAATCCTCCCATGCACTCGATTAAAGGAACAAAAGTGCTACTAGAACATCTGGGTAATTTTGAACCACCATGTTTCCAGAGATTACAGAAGACCAGACAGATAGATGGAATCTAAAATGGGCAAAAAGTATTGTATGGTAATTAACATAAAGATGTAAAGGAATATCGATTAATTAAGAAGTGAAAAACAAGTGTTTCTGGCTAGTACTGTAAGGATTAGGGATAAACAAATGTGATGCAGATGAACTCCACAACGTTATAACAATTTTTTTATATTGTTACAGGTCATATATCTTTCTCCAAAGCTCTGAAAAGGCTCAGAGTACCAACGAGTCTAGATCTTGATAATTATTTAAAAATACATTTTTCAAGTAGCTTTACCGGATTGTAAGCAGATTCTAAATTATTTAGCCTACTGAAAGCAATATTACATTTTAAATTAAATATATTTCTGAAACTGTATATACCTTCTTGCTATATATACTATACTGTTAAAGCACAGTGCCTAATAGAATGACATAGTAAAACTGAAGTTCAGACTGTATTAGTAGCTTTCTATTCTTTATTGGAAGAAAAAGTGACAAGTGCTTTTCTGCTGGTTGCAAAACAGATTACTTTATCTACAGTTTCATAACCGTAATGCAGTCGGTTACTTTGTAAGATGTCCACAGTAGACAGCTTCTGAAAACCGACTCCTTTCCTTCAGTGTGGCCCTGGTGGGGTATTCTGATAGTCAACTCCCAGGAACAGTGAGCAGAGAAAACTAGTATTTTAATTCTAATTTGAAAAAACAGTAGTGTGAGCAGAATTGTATCTTCTGTCCTGGGCATTCAGAGAGTTTCTGACTTTAGCCTTAATTAGTCTTACTGAAATTCACTTTGACTTTTGGCAGAACAGAAAGGTTAAGAAAGAAGGGCCTTGATGACGGCTTTTGCAAGTCCTTGAACTAGAAGAATTCAGTTACATCTCAATGTATACAATTCCAATAAATACACTTCCCATGTCCCCCATTTATCTGCTTATACACATTCAAATAAGTGATTTAGTAGCACAGGACCTTTCTGATAACTACAGTGAACAATATCTGATTTTGGATTCTTTACACTTTAGAAGTTCTTAATCTTCTACCGTTTGCTGATTGCAGAGCGCTGGGAGGCTTCTTTCCAGACTTACCGTATTTTTAAGTCAATATGATATCACTAAGATTTTCCCTGTGTATGTAACACCCTTCCCTGTACAATAAATGGGGTAGGCATTGATAAGTGAAAGCATCCCGGTTTTGAACAACTCTTGAAGCATTTGCTTAATGTTCTGCATAGGAGTGGATTCAAGCGTATGCTTATGAGCTTTCAGAATTCAGGCTTGGTACCTAGCCTAATACCTGAAAGAATAGAGCTCCATGTGTCTTTAACCTTCCTCCCCTGCTCCCATAAAAACAAGAAGATCTAAATGATCAATAAATTGTGGTGACTGGCAAAAGATATAGAATTCGAAATGAAGCCAACAGCAAGTTTAGTGCTAGAAACTCAATGTAAATCATCCAGGGTTTTAGGAGAGTTATGATACATGATGTCAGAGGAGACTGTAACAGTCATACTTCTAATAGAAGTCTGAAGTATACTTCTTTAGTTAGCTGGTTTATCTCCTTTATTAGAAGTAATATGAACAATCTATGATTTTTTAAATAGTGTTAGAACGCAGAAAGAGAAATACTGATTTAGAAGGCAGAAGTTTTCACAAGAACATCAGTTATTTTAGTCTGTGAAAAATACATAGCCTACCTGAAACAGCCACATAGAGATGGATTAAACCTGTTTGAGCAAGTTACTCTAGAATATGATTTCAGATGTAATACAGACCTAGGGAGATAGTAGTTATAGTTTTAATCTTTTTTTCTTGCATAAGTTTGTACTACCATCTTGCCCAAATCAAAAGAAGATAAATTTAAACTAGGAACTATAACTCAACAGTTGCACTTTGTTTTTAGCTGAACAATGCAGGACATAATACAAAAAAAAAAATCCAAAATGTGATATGATTTTACTGGAGTTCGTAATGTGGGACATTGTCTTTTACTAACTATGTTGAAAGCAACTAAGTAAATGCCTTTACAGAATAATTAAAACATCTGCCTGTGAGGGTTTTTTTTTCCTTTTTTCTTTGGTTTTTGAACAAATTTCAGAAGGAACTTAGTACTTTATAAAATATTATTTCCTAATTTCCTATTAGAAATAATATATAAAATGTATACAGTGTACTACCTTACACGGCATTTTAAATGTTTATTTACTTTATTCCTCATTCTGTTTCTTTTCTTTGGTCTGATATCTAGATATTTATGAAATCATACTTTCTTTGTGTCTTTGCCTAATGTAAAAAGCCTCCTCATCTCAGCCACATTTTCTAATTTTCCTCTAATCTTTTTCCTAGTTCAAGTGAATCTTGTTATTGTTATTAATTGCCACATTTGATAACTATGGCTATCATATGTGGGGTCATTAACTATTTTGCAGTATTCACAACTGAAGCAGGCTTGTCAAAGGAGGTACTGTAGATTCCCGGTGTTACTTAGGCAGAGATTAAACGTAAAGGCAATACTAAACTGTTTACAAGGTAGCACATAAGCATGTAGTGTAACCATGTAAACAGGCACATATCTAAGCCTTTCCTGTCCATCCATGAAGAAACATGGAGCTCAGAGTATCTTAACCTATTGCTTTCACCACCATTTATCCCCCTTAAGTATACAAGACTTGCCCGTAGCTGCTTTTTAGCTTCAGTCTGGGCCTAACCTGACCTTCTTTTCAGCTGTTTCACTTCCTTTGGTGATTTAGTATATTCATTTTAGAAATCTCTATTGCTTTACAAAATCTGACTACAAAATAAAAAAAAAGACCCAACAACAAAATACTACATGAGAAATTCAAGTGCTGCCTCCATGTTCTTTGCCTTTAAGGCTGCTTTTTCTTTGCAACTGGACTTTTGCTTGTCTTTGATAGGGAAAACAGGTAGCCAAAGAAATAACTTTAATAATAATGTAAACAGATAGTACTGCTTTATTGGTGTCAATGACAGCATTCTTTGATACAGCATTTCTTGGTCCTTTTGTTCTTTTTGTTTTGAATTCATAAAAATGAAGGCTATATAGATTTATTAGATGATTTAATGTGACAGCCTGCATGATAAAACCATCTGTTTTTAGGTTATTACCCAAATATTACGTTCAATAACTTATACACAGCAAACCCAGGTTTTCTAGAAAGGCTTTTAGACTTGATTAGAAATCATCATGACAGGGATAATTTGTAATTTTGCTTAGTATTTTGTTCTGATGCATAACTACCTCGCCACCAATTATATGTGCCAAAATCCTTATTTAAATGTGCCTAACCCTAATATCCAACCACAGCTTCTTGGCGTGAGTCTTCGTTAGCGTAAAAAGCTCATTGTTATCTATAATTTCCCCTCAGCAAGTATTTATGACCAATCACCAGTCTTTCAATGTTGTCATCACTATTTTCTTTCAGATAAATATATGAGACTGAGTTTTCTAATATGTGTAAGGCATTTTTTTCATTTGTCATTTGTGTGACAGTTTTTCGTGTTTTCAATGTCTATTTTGAAATCTGGGCAGGCACAACTGGACATAATCTTTCATTGTCACCTTCAACACCATTATTTATGAAAATAAAAATCGATAGATTAATTCTTCTCACCATTCAACTCTTTATGCAATAAAAAATTGGATTAGATTTTTTGCCAACCATTTTTGTTGCTATTTTTTAAGTTGTAAAATTATGTTGAATTAGTTATCCCTTTTAAAATCGAACCTGTTTTCAAAGTACCTGGTTGGCAGAATACACACTATAAATAGGGTCTGCTTTTTTTTTTTAAGATCTGTAAAAGTAATGCACTTTCTTGACTGAGTTCATCATGCAAACTAATTCACAGTCCAGAATAATTACTGCTAAGTACAATGTATCAGCCATAGAATGCTATAACCTGTAAGATTTTAGAAATTTAAAATGTTCTTTCACACACTTATCATATGGATGTTTTGGAAAATCAGTTCCCCTAACAGTTTTTATAAGAAGATAACTGAGGATTAACTCCATCTCTTCTCCAGTTCTTTCTTGGAGTTTAATTCTATTCTCAGGCAACAGACAATGTCGGGGCAGTGGAAATGCATTTTGCATTTCAGTGGCTTTGCTAAAATTTTGATATAGTCACTACTACTGCTTCAATTCACTTCGTGTAATGAACTTTAAAGTGACTGCATGTGGGGAAAAGCTATAGCAATATACTCAAGAAGAATCTGGGCATCTGGTCTGAAATAACTGCAGATGGGTATGTATGAACCTTGAGCGGTTTTTGTGCAGTGCTGGAGGAGAAAATTGTGTCATATCCAGACTTGTATTTCAGCATTGTTATGACAGATAACAGCTCAACTATTAGAGAGGCAAGTCTCTTTTGAGAAATATCCTTCATTCTATGCTACATGGAACATGAAAATCAACAAACTTTGTACCAGTGTTTGAAAATATACTGAAAATAACATCGTGTTTCTTGGGGACTTTCTAAGAACAAGTGCTAAATGTGTCCTTAAAGCAAATTTTTTAGATGCTAGAGCACTGTCTTGCAGATCTAAATGACTGTGTATAATTGGTGGTTATGCTTGTGCAAATGGGTACATCACAGCAAGAGCAGTTCCTCTTTTGTAAACTGGTGCCAGAAAGGTGGCTCTTACGGAATTTGCTAATAGTTCTCACACATCAGTATCAAACATCTCCCATAGCTTGGACTTTGTGCTTGTATGCAGCAGTTTTCTGCCTTTCTGTATGTCTAATTAGAGATACCACTTCACGTGCAAAATTCCTGGCATTCCCATGCTTTTTGTTTCTAAGTGCATAGGTTCCTCACCATCACAATATCTGTCGTCTTTATGATGGTAACTACATCCTATAGTACACCGTAATTCTATGGAACTGACAAACAAGACTTACATTGGAGAAGAGACCGTGAAGTGAACATGGTATGTAGCTATGTCTTTTTATTACAGACCAATCCGTTTTTAGTCTATTTTTATGCCAAATTACAATCAGAGCTGAGATAACAATGTATATTAGTTTTCTATTTCACAACTTTGCTGTTATGTTTAATTTGCAAATTACAAGTAATCAAAACCATGGGATATATTGCAAATATAGTTGTAATTCACAAAGTTTCACTGAGTAATATCTGTAAGGTTTTTTTTCCTTTCTTTTGAAATATTCTTTTTTTTTTCTAGCAATGTCATTCAGCCACATTGCCAGTTGTCTTGGTTTAGCCCCAGTTGGCAACAAAGAACCACGCGGTTGCTCTTTCACTCCTCCCCTCTCCCTGGGATGGGGAGAAAAATCAGAAGGAAAAGACAAAAGTAGTGGATTGGGGCAGAACCCATTTAACCAAACAGTGAAGGGAGAAGAAAGTAACAAGAATACTGATAGAAACAATACACAGAATGAAATTTTCGCACTACCTGATGCTCAGCTTGCTTCCAAGTAGCAAATCAACCTGCTCTAGCCAGCTGACCCACTTAAATACCAGGCATGACATCATATGGTATCAAATATCCCTTTTGTCATCCCAACCGGCTTCCTGTGAAAATTAACCCTACCCCAGCTGAACCCAGGACAACGGTACATTTTGGTTTTTTAATGGAATATAACACTTAGATGCAGACATTTGATATAAGCTAGAAAAAAAGCATTCTTTAATATATTCTACAGTATTTCCTTTTAATTATCTATTGTAGTGTATATTTGTTGTAACTTAGTTTACAAAGATATCCAAATAAAGCAAAGAATATAAAATAAATAAGAACATAACAAAGCGTATTCAAAGAAATTCTTTGGGACAACATATTCAAGAGTCATAAGCTCAACAATGTCTCCTAACTGAAATCTGATCTCATCAAAGAAAGAAGAACCTAAAATTCTTTGGAAGTAAATATAAGCTGCACAAGTGGGAGCTGCAGCAGTCAGCTATCAGCTCAACGAATGAAAAAAAATCATTTTTACAGGAAAACAAGTAATCATTTAATCAGACTATGTCAATAGAAAAAAGAATTTAGCATAATTTGTCTAAACTTTTAGTAGTTTTAACACAAACGCTTGCTGTCATTTAATCCCTCAACTCTTTTTTTGGGCTCATTTTTATATCGTTTCTCTGTTATGGAATATAAGTTTTGGAGGAGATATGAGGCATAAGAGTCTGTAATCAAATACCACAAATGAGGTTGCAATGTCAATGAACTATTTAGTTCATAATTTCAGTAAGAAAGCAATGTATATTTTTTCTTCCAAGGTACAGTATCAGAACAATGGACAAGTCTAGTCCAATGCCTTCAGTCTAAACAATCCTTAGACAGCTGTCATCCGTAAGTGGAGCAAGGCAGCACTGAAGCAGTAGTCAATATCAGGAGTCAGATAATCACGGAAAAAGTTGGAACTCCTGAATGTGACTGTATGTAGCGATAAATACTTAAGAACTGCTTGCATTTTTCAAAAATAACTTTATTTTAAAAGAGCTTTCTATATGAGTGAAAAAAATAATTTGACTTTGGCACATTTGAAAGAGTTTGATGTTTTGCAAAGATGAGCTGCAGACATGAATGCAAGATGTGTTCTGTTCACATACATTTATGACTGAATTTAAATCTCCACCTCCTTGCATCCTGTATAGGTGCTTATTCCATTTCATAGTGAGTGTAACAGTACAAGTATGATTGAATTTGGTAGCATTTAACACCTGTTTTTCATAAAATAAAAGGTTTTCCAGATGGAAGTGATAGAAAATCAATCTGAAAGGGAAAATGATTCATTATTGGAATTAATTTATGGTGATGTTTGATGCCACAGCTAAGCTAGTGGCTAACAGCTGCCAGAAGGAGTGATCCAGCTATTCACTTCTCATCTCTGGCCACACAATTGTAGCACTCTCTGTGCTCTGACAGCATCAGGCTTCAGAGCCTGCTGTCAAAATAGTAAACCAAGTTTTCTTTTTTCCAAAATATCTTTCTGTAGATTTTTGGATGACTCTTTTTCTGTCAGTGGCAGCTGGCTGCTAAATTGGCTAGCAAAGTGTGTCCTTGGTCTGGATCAGTAATTGTCTATCTGACTGTATGACAGTAAACAAGATGTGTTTAAAACATGTGAAACACCTAAGCAAAATGTTTGCTCTTATGTAAAAGTAAATACAGACTGTAAAGCTCGTACTCAATACTATGAAAATGCCTTCTTTGCACCCAGATGAGTATATTACCACTACCACACACCACAGAGCTCACACAGCTAAGCCTTGTCCATGCAAAGCAGCCACACTTCCAACCAGACTTTTCAAAACTTTATATCAGAATAAAAGACTTCACTCAGATCTAAAGAAAATGGCTGTATAATGAACATTTCCAACTAATTGCCATGCTTGGTTCTTGGGTAATTTCAGGCTATTTATCCTTAAACAATGCATAAAATTACCTACCAGTAAAAGAAAATAGGTTGAAAGTGATCTAGAACAATTTTATACGAATAAATCAATATTCTTATCTAAAAGTGAAAAAGTACCCCCAACACACTACAATATTGTGATTCTATAAACAGAAAAGCTAATTGGTATATTCAAAGTCATTAAAGGTAATTCATACGGTTGAAAAACTCTCTGGCAAAATGCTTCTCAAAAGGCTATTATGAAAACTTAGCTTCTTATCGTTCAGAGGCTGTTTTAAATGTTCTGCTTTGTGAATATGTCACTTTGGCATCAATAGGCACTAAATTATGTAGGTGTGAGATCAGGCCTGTATTTTTAAATAAGAGGCAATGTGTGTTTAAGAGCTAAGAAACTACTACGATACACAAAGTGAAGTAATTAAAAAAAAAAAGGTTGTCTTTTTTTATTATCTCATAAGGATGATGAAAGATGACCCAATATTTATATTTGATGTCATTCAACATATTTTACAAGATCTGGAATGTAATGAATACAAAATGTGATAAAATTTTGGATGAGTGAAACTAGAAGAAATTTTGAGTAGTGTCAGAAAAATCACTGACAAATGTAACTGAAAGGTTAACTGACAAAATAGTCAGTTTCTTTTTGACAAATACATGATAATACCTGACAGTAGGAATACTTTGGTCTACTTGTACAAATATTTTGTATTACAAAAATAGCTTAAGGCCACTAAGGAAAAAAAAACGTTAAACAAACAGATAAGAGAATCATTTCATTCTGTTCAGTAAAAACCTCTCCTTGATGTATGGTGATTATATAACATAAACCAAAATAAATACATAAGAACATCAGAATGCTTTAAAAAATAGCGCAGAAAATAGCAATTAAAGTTACAGTTCTATCATGCACTCGTAGCTTGTAGACATGATGTCGTATTCATTTCCAGTTTCTCTACTTCAAAAATAAAAATGTTTTAGGGATGGATTATTAGAAATCTAGTAGCACTTCTTTTTAAGCAGAGGGTGAAAATATTACTTCAAAGGGATGATTAAGACACGAATTGGCATAAAAATGAGTGACTGCAAAAAGATGTTATCTTTTTGTAAATTGTGTTATTGTTTCAACATTAAATTAAAAACAAGCAGTTTAACATTTGTTACTTTAAAAGTATTTCTGTTTTTTACTGTGTTTTCTAGCAGCTCTTTTGCTCCGAAGTGTGTGATTTATTTTGCTCTGTACCTTTTTCCAATGTAAGCTCTTCTATTTGTTGCTGATTTTGCTTTTAAATCTTTACCATAAAACTAAGCTGATTTAATGTATTTACCCTAGGCATATTTCTCTTGCCTTATTTTTTATTTATCTTAGGCGTATTTCTCTTAACCATTTTCAGTACAACTTTCTTCTGCTCTAGAACCTTCAAAGCTTTAAGTAGTGCTTTGTGAAAATGTTTTGCCATCTTCTGCTCTCTTGCAATTTTTATTTACTTATTTTAAATAATTGTTGCCAGTTGCAGCTTTAAGATCACACAAGTACTTCAAGCAATTTTAAACTTCATTTTAATGTTAAAAGAATCAAATATGGTTTTGAAACTCCTTTTAGTTTTCACACATAGTGAATTTCTCATGTTTGCGCTGAGTTAAAATACAGTATGATCAAATTTTAAGGTATTGATTGTCACCACCAGTTGTCACATGTTTTTAACTTGTCACACTGTAGTTATAATAAATGCCTGCATCTGTTCTCTTTTATTTTGTTCATAATTCAGGCAAAATATCTGGGATATGGCATTTCAAGTGTGGAGACATCTTAAAAAAATGTGAAAAACTAATTCTGAGACATACTTTTTAAGAACTCACCTGCCACGTCAGATATATGTAACTATTAAAGGAACAGCAATGAGGAAAATTCTTGATCTGAAAAATGTCTGTAATTTAGTTTTTTTCTTTTGCTTATAAGTGATCTGTAAAGACTACAATTGTGCAATTAGTTACAGTAAACTCAATTGTCAATTAATACCGAGGGACTTGAATTTTGGAGTTAATTTTTTTTTGCACTGGAGAGATTACATGTAATAAACACTACATTTAGTGACCTTTTAAAGACAGGAAGTTAAATTTGTTTTCTAATAGATTTTTAGTATCAGTATCAACATTTCCTGGTATTTTTCTACAGAGTGGCAAAACAGACACACAGACATTGGGAACTGGGTTGCACATATCTGAAGACAGAACAGACATGGAAAGTAGGAAGCCCTCCCCAGTCAAGAAGTGGGCATGAGCCGCCTCCTTGGAAAACTCACCCCACAAAAGACTGAGCACTTTGGGTAACTGCTTTATGAATTCCCCTTCCTTTGAAGGAAGAACTAATTATGATCTTGCATCAGCTAACAGCTAAATAGCCACACCTTGTCTGTCTAAATCCATGGGTATTTTGTCATTAATTTTTATTAATTTCAAAAAAAGAAAAATCTAGGTTAGGCAATAGTCAGGTTGAGCTGTTATATAGTGCCTTGCAACAATTCTCCGAAGAAACCAGAGACACTGTTGAGACAAGTAAATGTAGGTAGCAGTGATTAGTAGAGCATTGTGTCTGAGTTGGGTCTTGGCTTGATTGTTTTGGAGCATCTCTCCTGGTATTTGGCTCAGACAGGATTATTTTTAAACATTACTTAAGAGCATCTTTTCTTATTTTTACCTACTTTTTGGTGAGACATTTTTGCAGTTTGTTACTATTGGTGACAGTACAAATATCCCATTTGGTTGTCAGGGTAAATATGTAAGTTCACTACTTTAAGCTATTGTCCTCTGATTTTTGTGGTTAATGTTATGTTTACTGCTTTTTCTTCTGAGACGTAGATATAACTTCTGAATATGGGATTCTCAATCAGGGAATCTTAATGCGAGTTAGACACTGATTTTCTGACACACCTTGCATATTTTGCACGGGAGTTCATTAAGAGATTATATGTCACCAGAAATATCAGTGCATTTTGCTGGGAAACTTCTGGTATTTGCTATCTGAGGGGTTTTTTTTTGTAACATATATTTTGCAGTATAGCAAGTACAGTCTGACCTTTGTAGAAATTTAAGATGAAGAAAACTTGGAAATTGGAACAGATACGAGAATAAGGAAAATAAGGTTAACACAAATATTTTGGACAAGATCTAAATGAAGAGTTGACCCAGACGCAGTACAATCCACATTTACAAAGTTAATTTTACCGTATTTGAATTAACAAACCTTGCTGTTTTACACTAATGAAGGAGCTGAGTTCCTCATTCTTTTCAGGGGACCAAGTCCTAGACTGGTATTCAACATTAGCTATATTGGGACATAATTAATGAGTAAAAATAGTATTCCAGTGTCCTGGGTTTGGCCAGGACAGGGTTAATTTTCACCGGACTCCAGGAAGGGGCACAGCCGGGTGGGTGGGGGCTGACCCCACCTGGCCAAACAGAGCCGGGTATTCCATACCATGTGACGTCACGCTGGGTTCCGGTGGGGGGGGGGGCGGCGCAGCGGGGACTCACTCACGGCTGGGGAGCGCGCGGCGCTGGTCCTGTTTGGGAGAGCGGGTCTGTTGTGCGAGTTTGTGTCGTATTTTCTCCTTATCTGTATCATTGTTGTTACTGTTCCCTTTTGTTTGCTGTTCTGTTAAACTGCCCTTATCCCGACCCACCAGTTTCTGCCTTTTTCTTTCCATTCTCCTCTGCACCACAGTGGGGGGAGGGGCGGCCGCTTGGCGCTTTTGTTGCTGGCAGCAGCCGAAACCAGAACATCCAGGTATGCACTTTACTGAGGTACTGAAAATAAACTATACTCAGAAATATTAATTCGATTAATCACCATGATACACAGTTTGTTCAGCATAAGAGATTTCAAGTAGCTTCATTAGCAAAAGGTTAATAAAAGTACAGTGATGAGCTTTTATCACAAAAAATCAGCACCTCTGTGAAAAACTGCCTCCTACAGGAATCTCCTGCGTGAGCTGTGGCAATAGAGCACAATGTAATCCAGTTTCTCAGGTTGTAGATATGACTACTCTTATCTAGAAAGAGGTCATAAAACTCTTCTTTATATACTGTCTACAGCAGCTGCTTAACACATTGGTCTTTTCCAGCAGCAATATTACCTCCTGCAAGTTAAATGAGATTCACTGAACCTGTTTGAAGGATTCCTCTTAGAAATCTGAGCAAAATATTGGAGTATTCATGCTTTGTGCTGCTGCAGAAAAAAATAAGAACACTGAACAGTAAATTGCAAAGAGGTAATGGATATATAGTTAAATCCATTTCAAGCAGGGTTTTTTTGAACGATTTGTTCTGACTTTGCTAACATGCACAGTCTCAAAGGATCAGGAAATAAGCAGGGTAAATCTTAACAATAGTGTCCTTTAGTCACACTAACGATGACTCTCAGGATTTTATTCTCATTAGATTAATGTTCCTTGTCTTAGGGAACAATCTAATTGAAGACAAGAAAAATAGCTTTAATGACTTCCAATAAAAGAAGAAAAAATGATAGCAATAGGGAATACAAAGAATACATGTTGGTTTCTTCACCTAACTGCACGTTTCTTCATCAACATGGATGTATCATCTTAAAAGGCAATAACACATTGAGTCAAGTATCTCCTTTGTAAATAAATTAGATTTCAAGAATATTATTCTCTGAAATCAATGTATCTTGTGTTCTTATGCCTTCGAAAATTTAGAGCAAATTATTCATGGGCAAAAGGGCTTTGTTTAATGGTTGGAGAATTCTCTCAGTTTATTATGAATAACCTAGACAATGCATAGGTGGGCTGGTGAGCAATCTTATCAAGTCCAAATAAAGTATTTAGACCAGTTAATTAAAAGAAGTCATTAAAGGTGTATACTTGCAACAAGCAATTATTGAATAGATAAGAGCCTTAAAAAGTAATTAACATCAACTATTTCTGTCTGTTTACTAAGATTAATGTATGTCTCCTTGCCAGGATAAAGTAACTTAAAGATTTGTAATTTGACACTGTATATTAAGAAACAATTATTCTCTTAAATTTGTGATCATAACAGAATTTCAATATCCCATTAAATTTATTATAAGAACAAATGAAATAAATTTCTTTAGCTATGCTTTAATTATTTTTTGTTTCACCAGTGGATGCTGTAGACAAGGTGATTTTTTTACTGTTTGAAAGTGAAATCTGAAACATAGTTTTTTTACTATGAACAAAGCTAATGCTGAATCTATAACATACTAATGCTGAACATCAGATGTATTTTATTTCTGAAAATATTGATCTCATGTCATGAATTGCGTGATATGTATTTTTCTGCAGTATTTATAATTTGCTTTTCTATAACTTTGATATGATTCTTAATAAAATTTTTATAAAGGTTTGGAACAGATTTAGAGGTTACTGCCATTGAGCCCCTGAGATTCTGTTGGTGTGTACGGTGTGTGGAATTATTAGTAAAATTAATGTTTTACATATGAAAATTAAAGTTTATATGAAAAACGTAGCATTGTTCACCCATTGAAGAAAAGCACAAAATCAAAAGGAGCTCTGAGGATGGGACACAGCTGCAGCAGTCATGCGAAGAATCCACTAACACAGGAACTACCCGCAACATACCATAGAGGATGGAGCGGAGTGAAGATTCCGTGGCCATGCTCCTTGATGATAAAGCGGGAAGAAATAGTCCTCTAGAACTGATAAGCAACTCATCTGGCCCCCTGAGCCAACAGGTTTTCGAAACCTTGTCAAAGTGCTATCCTCTCGTGAACTTTGCTCGTTTTAATATCATTTTAATACCAAAACACACCTCCATCCCGAAGGCTACCCGCCTCTGAGGTGCGACCACCCCTCTTCGATTCTGCGCTCTCGCTTTTTGTAAACTATACCTTTAAACGTGAAGCGAGAGAATTTTACACCAATCATGATAAAAGGTATGTATGACTACAGTCACTCAAACTCCACCTTAAAATTAGAAAGGATATAAAAATAGCCAGGGAAATAGGGGATTTTCGGAGAAGAAGATAACACCATAGATTTTCAAAGAAGATAACACCGTGAGCAAGTCAAGGAAAACGCCACCTCAGACTGCCTCTGACAACCGGGATTGGCCGACGGGCTGAGCCTTGCTTCTCCCCCCCTTGGAACGCCTTGGGTGAGACTTAAACTAAGCGCTTTTCTGGGGAATAGTTACTCCCTAATATTTATAACCAGGCTGTAATATTTATAACCTTTTCATGCGTTTTATATTTGCACGTGCTTTCTTGCAGACAGTCACTATCACTGGCAATTCAAAAAACCTATATACCTGTTGCACAAATAAAACTGCACTGTTTAAATAGCCAGTTGTCACAGTTTCTCACTGAACACGACTGAATGCGGCCGTGCTACTTCATGAGCACGACTGGACTGAAGGTGCAGACTGCTATTAGTGTATCCAGAATCGTGGTAGTTTAATATACATATTAAATGCGACTGGACTGGTAGTGGCAAATTAGATATCACTCAGAATTTAAACCTAATCGCACCTAGCCTCTCACTCCGGTGAAGAGAGTTAGAATGCAAGGGGGTTTATTTTCTGCCAAATTAACGCGACACGGTGTTAGGGTTATTAGGTGGGAATGAAATTGTTTTTGCGTAAAATGGTACTATTTTAGTCCAGAAAACCACTGATGTTCCTCTCTTCTCACCTAACTCAACAAAGCAGACCTACCAAAAAAAAAAATTATATCATAAACAATTGTTTAATACATACTTCTTGAGGGCCACGAAGAAATTGTCTCAGATTAGTCTTGAAAGGAGCAAACTATAAAAAGAAATTATAGGAAATGGAAAAGACAATTAAAATATGAAAGTGTGGGGTATGATCTAAAGAATTTGTTGTCTGGGGTGAAAGTACCTAAATACCCTTTTTGCACATCCTCAGCAGCATTGATAATGTTTTAAGCTGTTCTAATACCCAAAACATATTTGCTTGTTTGTAATATGCTGTAAATAATCAGTGCTCCAGAATAACAAATACCTGAGATTACCCCAGCCCTCTTGCTCATTCACGACTTTGGAGAAAAGACAAGTGCAGAGCAAGGCGGAGTGAAACTTTGCTGGTGTCTTGCTGCTGCAACATACATGGGAGCCTGCAGTGTCTGAGTGGGAAGGAAGGGTGCGGACTTGCTGTAATGTAGAGTCTTCTCCTGATTTGTCAGTTCTGCAGAGGATTTTCTTCATTTTTTTTTTTATTCTATAATCTTAGGCTCAAGTGTGAGCAGCTGAAATGCTTGGTACTTCTGTGGTATGTTATTACGGGCATACTTAGCTCATGAATAGGCAAACCATGAGTATTTACTTTCCTTTTGGGGATGGAACTGTAGAAACATCATTAATATCTACAATCTGAATTGTTAAGTACATTTACTGAGGCAACTTTTTACTTTTTCTCAGAATTCAAGAAAAGTTTTATAAATCTAAAATGTTTACCTAGTCTGAAAATAATATTTTTGAACTTGATTTACAAAAGAAGTTATAAACTGTACATAGTCATTCAGGAAGGCATTTATCTTTCTGAACAATTTTTAGATCATTTTCTTCAATTCTTTTTGCTTTGACAGTAAACTACTTACATTTCTAAATACCTAATTAGTTCCATAATTAAGATAAATATGTTATACTCAAATGGCTTCTTTAAGTTCATAATAGGTTGTAACGTGGCCCTTGTCTTATATATTGGAATAGAAATTGTTTTCCTGTTCGCATAACATTGATATTAAGATGTTATTACTAGTGATCAAAATTTACATACAAAATGTTTCCAAGTGCACCACTTGAGAGGTTTACACTGTCTCTGAATATTTAAATATTTGTAAATTTTTCACCATTAAGAGAAAAGACGAATTTGTAATAACCAAAATATCTTCCAAAGATAAAAGAATCCTTTAATTGCTAATACATGGATGCTCTATAATGTCTTTAAAACAAGATATTCTCTGTAATGTAATGATTCTTATGGACGTTTTAAAATAAAATATTTTTTACTCCAAACATAGGGGAACCCCCCGTGTTTTTACAACATTGTTTATGACTTTTGGTAACATATTCCCCAAATATTATTTTTCTCTGAATCATCCAATTTTTCTCTAAATTTTCACATGGACTATTATTTGAAATAGAAATTCTGAATAAATACAAAAGAAAAAAATTAAGATTTTGTATAGTTTTGCAAAATATAATCTCAGTGGTCTCCTTTCCTATTGATAAATGTCTTTTAGGATTACATGCTACTATTTATACAATTTCCCATTTTATTTTAAAGATTGCTTGTCAAATATCCACAAAAAGTAATGTGATCAGTACTTTTGTGTGCATTTCTAAGCAGGTCACGCAAAATGTTATGTGATATTGTAGTGCAACAGAGGCTAGAAAGTGTCTTTTATTTCTTTTACAAACACATTTATATCAAAGCAAATATAGTTTAATGCCCAAAGGGAGTTTATTTCCTTCTAAGATGATGGAAACCTCCCAGGTTGAAAGCAGATATGTCCCCAAATTTACTGTAATTATCTCAATGATTCCAGTTAATGAAATCACCCCTCAAATAGATGAGACTCTATTTTTTCCTCATAGTCATCTTAGATACAAAATTGGTTGCAATCACTTCTTAACACTTGGCAAGAAGAATGCAAACTAATTTGTAATAACTTGGTGTTAAAATGCTGATTAAGGTTTATTCATGATAGTTATTAAAACAAATTCTGGTTAAACTTTGGAGTATATAGTAAGAGAAAATTATGTTTTTGATAATGAGAATTGATCATAAATCTAAGGAAATTAGGATTACATTTCTCTTTAAGTGTTTTACCTGCTCGGTCATATGTATGTAACGTGAAATGGTAATGCATCTGCTGTACTAGATCATGCTACTAAAGAGGTTATAATCCTTGTATTATTTGTCCTATCCAGTAAATTTACATAATTTTCTCACTTCAGCATTTGAATTTCTGTTTAATTAGGTATAAGCTAAACATGTGTTATGTGGTTTCTCCAGTTTAGACTGAAATGCACCTTTCTAGTTATTATATCAGCACTGCTTACATTCAGATGGTGGCTGTTTCTGATGTAGCATACCAGGCACAAAAACTTAGAAGCCAAGCTAAAAAGCCTTGCGACAGTACATGAATCCTCTTTCACCATATGGAGACATCTCGATTGACTTGACACTAGAGCAAACACCATGGAAAAGAGAGCACCTTACATACAGTACAAGCACTGCCTCAGCTGAGGTGTCCTTTTCTATTTTATCAAATATAATAAGGGCATAACATATGGCTATTTTTTTACTAAAAAAATACTTCTTATATCCCAGGACACTTAAGATAAAACTACAATAGTCATTTATCAAACCAATTTTGAAAAGAAGGCACAAAATTTCCATTTTGGATCATAGACAGAGTAAACATTAATGCCCCTGAATTGAAAGAGTGTATATGAATGGCAAGGTCACTTCCAGAATCTGGAAAGGAAAAGTAGCTGAGTTCACAATATCCCAACCTAAAGCCTTTTTCTGAATCAATTAGTCTATACAGTTCTATTTTCTACGAGATCTGTCATTGACAGGAAATTATGTACCACTTAAAATCCATTCCAGTTTATTCTAAGAGGTACACTGAACTGAAACTGATAAGCTATTTCCTTTTACCATTTTAAGATAAAATTTAATGCACAAAAATATGGAAGATACATGCTTTTCCCCACTAATGTAAGTATTTTTTAGCCGTCTCTTCCTACAATCATTAAAGCAGTTTTAATTACCATATGAAAATCTGTTGTTCACTGGCATTTTTGTAATGATTCACTTAAGTGGTAGATATCTTTCTTAATGAATAAGGTCTACCTGCTGAGCAGACAGACAAAACTGAGATCATCAATAGAGTAATCTCTTCAATCTTGAAAATTTGGATCGCAGTCATAAAGAAAAAATGTTTCTGTCTTTACATATATTAAAAAGACAGAAGCATATGTCTGTTGTATATAATGCATAATTAATGTATAATATAGTATATAATATGTAGTATGTAATTAATGTATAATATATACACCTATAATAGTAATAATGTATTGTAATACATCTATACAATTGTCAGATATTTCAGAGAAACTCGTCAAAGCAAGATCTAGGCAGTAAATCTACTATAAAATTGTTTTGAACACACAGATGGTGATGCATGATTTTATTGTTGCATTTATTGATTTTATTGTGGTACAGTACAAATGTGCCCGAGGTAAAATAGAGTATGATGATACCAAAATGTATGAAGAGATATTTCACTTCATGCATAAAGAAGAAAGTTGTTGAACCGGTATGTTAGAAATGCATGATTCATAGAAAAAATAATGACTTGTTATTTCTAATTTATTTGGCCTGTGTGCCTTAAGTTTAAGCAAGAAATGAGGCATTTCAGTTATCATCATTCAGGTCAGCTTTAGCAGTAAGCATTGCTCCTATTGTGTGAAATATTGTTTGTTGACAGTGAACAGAGAACGTCAAGTTTTTATTTCCTGTGTTTTAAATATTCCTACTCAAGTGATAAACCAAAAATGTACAGTAACTGAAAGACTTAAAACTATGATTACAATGCATGTTTGTAATATCTGTTCTCAAGGAACTCATCTGGTCTGTACACTATGCCCCCCCCCTCCCAATTTTCCCTTTTCTCTAGTGTCACATCTTTTACATTATCTTATGCAGTAACATTTCATACAAATGCTTCTGACGTTTTGTGGTGAGACATAAGAAAACTGATTAAGCTTCTCTAGGAATACTACCTTGTTCAGCAGCAGTTCTGCTTTGTTTTGCCAACAGAGAGATGTGAACTCCCCATGATTTATATGAGCAAAATGGGGGAAAGATTCATGCTGATGATCTGGGAACTGCTAAATCACCTGCCTGCTTCTCCAGCTGACCTACAATGAAGTAGAATATGACAGAGCTAGGGAATGATTTCTATTCATCTTCTTCAATGATAGATGCAATATATTGATATCTATGACAATGACCAAGCCAGGGGAACATGTCTTGATTTTACTGTTTAGAAAGTCCTACAATGAGCTGGCCATTGTCAAGGGGACAGGTTTTTTTGCTTTTTTGGTTTAATGCTTGACTCTAGAATGTGATTTCTAAAGTTCTGTAATGTAAAGATAAATTCTTGGCATAGTAAACCCTCACAATAAAAAGAAAGTTTTGCCCATAAAATGGTCTCTCCTAGCATCTACAGTTTTTTTAGCCTATTAGTCAAACTTCCATTCCTACCTCTTTATGTCCATTGTTAAGCTCTGAGAAATGGCTGAGTATCTGATAAGAAAGTAAATTTTTGCTGGAAGATTTATATTTTAAAAAAGAAGGTGAAAAAAACAAGTAATGAGTCCAGAGGAAGAATTTTTTGTTCCAAATTTCCAAAACACACAAGTGGTTTCTGTGATTTCTATTTACAGGGCAGATATATGTTGGGTGAAGAAGAGACTGCAAATAATTTTCTGTGTGTTTTATCATTTAAACACAGACTACTGAAATTCCTGGAGCTTCAAAACAGACTTGGAGGTATCTTTCTCCTTTAGGAAACATTATTCCATGGCGACAGCCATGATACAAGGGTGACACCGTACACCTATGTTATCATGATACAGGAGGGAAAAGGGAATAAATGAAGACAAGAAAAACATAAGCCTCCTTTCTACTCTCTCTCATTCCTACCCCACCTCCCAGGAGGTGCAGCCACACCTTCCTCTGCATTTCCAGAGAAAATTAGTCCCCTGTGTTGCTTCTGCCATGCTCAACCTCTGCCATGTTGCCCTGGAGGAGTCAGCACAGAACAGTGCTTTAAACAAACATCCTCTACACAGCTCCACAGTTCTTTTTGTCTTCCAAGCAAGCTGTCTTTTACCTTCTGTCATGCAGTCATTAGTTGTATTAAATCCATATTCTTAGATTCTGCATTTAACTTATCAAGGCACTTTTGTATATCTGGGTTGATATACTCAGAAGTGGAAGTCAAGTGCTTTGGGCTTTAACCTGTGAGGCAGCGTAATCTCCTACTCTTTTCTTTTTAGCACAAGATGCAAAGACAGCATCTTGGAAACATCTGAGCCTAGGGAATCAAATGCCCAGCTGAAACAGATTGCTGTCTCACACACAAGCATCACGAGAATCAGCAAGACTGCACTTCCTGCATGAGATTTCCCCGAGGGATCGAATCCTGTAGGTGTACTCAGAGCATGTAAAACATACTACGACAAGGTCACAGCTCTCACAAAACAACGTGGCAGCTGTCATATTTGTTGAAAAACATGGCTAGAAGAGTATGTGATGCTTGTTTCCAACCCTTTCTCTTCATCCTTAATATCAGTGGGATGCCTGGATGATTTTCCATTCTTTTCCTGAATGTTTGCCCACTTAAATCTCTTACCCTAGGCTGTGCTAATCACCAGTTTACTGACAAGCTTTGCATGTGGGCATATGCTTTCACAGACTTTCCTTGAAACTGCTTAACTTTACAGAAAATAATTTAAAGATTCAGAGATAAAATGACAGAGAAAAAGAAAGAAAGAATGGATAAGGAGCACTGGGAAGGAGGTGGGGAGATAAGGCTTGTTCCTGAAACAGGGACTGATTTTTTGGGCAGGCTCTGAGAACAGCTACGCTCTTAAGTATCGTAGGTGAGGAAAGCTGGAAAGCACCATCCTGTTAGAGCTCTGCTCTGTGCTCCAGATTAAGATAAAAGCATGTTTTGTTTAGTGCTTGGGCAATTATAACATTGAAACCATAAGAATTGTTGGACGTAATGTGTCTTTGGGTACAGACAGGAGTGAGTCAGTGATCTTGGTAACTGATATGGAGATAGCAGCTGAAAATTGCAATTATATGTATTAATCCGCCTAAGATTTGTTAGAAAACTAATCCCTAAATCTAAGCCCTAAATGTTTTCCATGTGGATAAACCTGCAAGACTTGATTCACTAAAACACTTTTACCAAAGATTTTGGTATAAAGTGTTTTTTTTCATACTATAGAAAAGTGCCAAAAAAAGACATTGTACTATGACACAATAGTTATATTTTGTTTCACAGTGGACACATTACCTTATGTTTCTAGTTATTCCCCTAACATATGAAATATGTCATTTGCTACTATGCATCTGAAGTACTGAAGAATGAGTATTGTGAATTTTAAGTAAGCAAAAAGCACAAAACCATTGTTTCAAAAGTCAGGTCTGCCTTACAATCACACTTACTATTTTCTCAGTCCCCTTAGAAGTATTCTACATAGAGACTTGTTGATCTTTTTTCACAATATTTTTTCTTTATATAGGAAAATGCTCTTTAAAGGATGAAAATGTTCTTTTGTGGAAAAATATTGGTACTGATGAAACAGGAGTGGTGAGAGTTTCTCACATTCAAGATGGAACTTCTGCTTAGAATGGGAGAGAAGCAGACACAGATATGTTGCAGTAGTGAGCAAGTGTTTGGAATAATGACTTTGTCCTTGAAAGTTCAGGTGGACATTTATATCACTCAGGTTAAGAGGTTTTCTGGAACAGAACTACCTGAATTCTTTTTGTATGGACTGTACAACTTTGTAAGTAAATATTAATTGACCTGGACTAATTCTGAAATCAAACTAACATGCACTGCCATAAGATTTGGCAAAAAGAAGACAAACTCTTCGTTCTGAATCAAAACAGGAACTGAACCTCAATTTCAGGTGGATTCCATAGCATGCATAAAGTTGCTTAGAACTTTTTTCCCCCCTCTCCTAATTCACCAGTTTAGGTTAGAATCTTTAAGTCGAAGTTTTGTTTTCATCTTTTTTTTTTAATTATTATTTTTGTAGCTTCAATGACAGTGTTTTTATGAAGGTTAGTGAGTCAGGAGATGGACTGAAGACAGGTATTCCACCTTACCAATAAATATTTCATAAGTCTTGGTGATTGTAGACTGGGCAATAGACCTCTCCATCCCCTCAAATTTAAGAAAAGGTGTTAGAAGTTTCAAGAAAAAAAATCAGAAGTCTTGAGTAAGTTGATTGAATGGGAGAGCCATTGCCCTTCTGCCTCTCTGCATCTATTTTTTTTCTCTCTTTGTATACACATATTAAAGATATGGTCTGTTTTCTGATGTTATGATTCTAGTGATACTTGCTATACCTCAGCTACGAAATGACAACTAGCGAGTTAACATTTTTAGCTCAGCATATGTGAGTATGTACAAACTCATGCACAAACATAAACGAAAACTACCCTTGGGGAAAAAAGGCTGATACCTTTTTTAGTACATGCGTGAAAGAACAGCAACCAATGAAGACTGCATGATCCTAATTGCTGAGACAATGACTTATTTGCCCATGCCACCCAAGAAGGCAGAAAGATGAGGAGTGGGTAGATACGTAACAAAAGATAACTTTACAGTACATCAGCTCTGAGAGTTTAGTGCACTTTTTAATAAAGCATGAGTGTGTGGAGGCGTATGCAGTGACAGGCAGAGAGCAGTGCCTGTTATGCAAGTGAAGCCAAGCCCAGAAGCTAGAGATCTCTTTTTTCACCAATGGATTCAAACTCCCAGTTTACCTGCATGCTTATAGAAGTGAATTTTCAATTCAGCTAACAGCTACTGCTTATACAGTAACAGAAGTATGCAGCAAACAAACGTAAATGATCTTAGTATTTAGTAATTGTATTCTTTTTGACCTTGCAAAGGGTGTTCTTGCCTCATTCACCTTCATCCTGACTTCCGCAGAAAGGATCACCTTCCTGCCTTGTCATTTTGATTGGACTAGTTGCAGGAACCTTCATATCTCTCCACTAGCTCCTCCTTTTTAACATGTCAGATACTGTGTTTTGATTCTACTTTCAAGACTCTTTAAGACTCCTTCTTCTCTTCCTATAAACTTGATTTCCAGTGCTGCGAAATTACTTTTTGGGGCCCAAATGGTAAATGATCTTAGTTGTCATTGCTTCCCTGATAAGCCTCCAAAAAAATTCTTTCTCATGGTGCCCCTCAAGTCCAGCAGACGATCTTCATAAACATCAGCAAAATTCACAGAACTCTCCTTTCTCATGTTGTCTAGAAAAAGCTTGATATATGTTTACTAAGACCGTTATGAGTAGCCATTTAAATGTGTGATTCACTCAACTTCATTTTGCTGATGAAAGGATTTACTGGAGACCTGTGTTGTGGTTAGTTTTTCAGATATCACCTGCCTTCTCTGGTCTTTTTCACTGTAGCTTTGACACATTGTTGCTTTTCTTTGACAGTTTATGCTGTGTCAGAAGACCATCTTCCCATTTTTGTTGCTTATTAGAAAAAAGGATTAAACCAAATAATCAAGCATCAGATTGTTATACCCATCTTTGCAACATGCAAAAGTCTGGTTTTATCAGTATAGGTGAAAAGTGTTCACTACTTCAAGGTCAAATGTTGCAATTACCAAAGACATTCAAAAAGATTTGAAAGAACTGAAATTCATTAAGTTTCTCAGACAAAAGACTACAAAGGAGACAATAAGCCTGCCTGACTTCTAAATGGAAGGAGAAGTAGGCCAACTGGAATTAGGTGCAATAGGAACATAGTAAAAATGACAGAAATCTTGGACAACTTGCTGTTGTTAAATAGATCAAACCCCAGGATAAAACCAGAAGCTGCTCTGAGAATGATCAGTTGGAATATAAGCTGCAAATGACGTATGAAGGAGAAAGTTGTAGTTCCTACAACTGTAATGCCTACAGCAGCAGCTATTTCTCATTTCCTTTTCTCTGCACTCCATTAGCATCAGCAGCAGAAGTAACACCTTGCAGGAACTTACCATCAGCCAGTGAAGAAATTATTTCATTTCTAGACTTCTGTGGTTGTAATTCCATTGGGAACTGACAAATCATCTCAAAGAGTGAATAATATTGAAAGTTTCTTCCTGTGTGGTTAAAAACAGTCAGCTTAGGTTATGTGAAAGTCTTTCAATCGTCAGACTGGCTGAGGTCATAACGTTAGTTCTATAAGTACAGTACAGGCAGACCAAGAAATAAAAAGTAAAATGAACTCTGTATTTGGAGCATTATTAAAAGGAAAGAAAAGAAGTGGAAGAAAGGAAGTAGTAAATTTTTACATTTTTTCAGCCCTGGGAATAAAAACCCAAACAACTACTTAGGATATTTTATTTTATTTTTTTACCTGGTCCCACAATGAAATACCAAGGGACATTGAGTAGCTTGGCTTCTATGGAGACTGCATCAAAAGTTAGACACCAAAATGTGACTCACAGATTATGTTTACAGTAGAGAAATCCAGTCAATATGCTAGTCAATGGCAAACACTGAAAAAAAAAGAGAAGTCACTTAAATTTCTCCCTCTTCAAGCTTCCGTCCTCTACAGGCTTATGTACCAAGTCCTGTTCCAGAAGGGAGGACCAAAATAATTTTGTTTACAAATAGAGCTTCATTTGTTCCTTTAAGAGGAGGAAAAGATGGTTCATTCTCTACTGAAGAGAAAGCACTAGCCAAATGATGAAGCGTTTTGGAGCTCAGTAGAGGACATACTTTCCATTGTTCCTACCTTTTAGATCTTTCACTTAAACACAAACATCCCAGGATTCAGAGAGCTGAATACAAAGTACGAAAGAAGAGAGGCCCTGAATGTTGGTCATATAGACAGTTGTCTGAGTGGAAAACATCTGTTCCAGTTTCTTTACCAAGACCTGATTATTCATTTTACCTAGTATCTCCAAGGCCTGATTATTAATTTTACCGAGTATCTATAAAATACATCCCAAACAGAAGAAATTTCTCTCTCTAATTACAAACCTGTACCAGGCTATGAATTGACCTAGTTGTTTAGTTTGGTCAAGACTCTACAAAACTTTAGGTCTCAGAGGAACTCAAAATTCAAGTTGTTGTGCCTAGATGAATCTGCGTGTCTCAAAGCATAGATAACTACTATGTAGATATTTTCTTGACTGTAGTTTTTGACTGGGATAGCTAAATGCTGCCACAAATTCTTACGTTTGATGTATGGGTAGTGAATTTTGGGTTCTGAGACATGGAGTTTCATTGCGTTCATGTTTTAACAGAATTTTATATATTATATACTTCAGATGTTTACGCATGTATAATATAAATCTATGTAAGTGCATATCATAGATTATATACTTTCTATAGAATGCAGAAAATATATAAATATATATAAATATGTACTTTAACTTCATGTAAACAACACACATGTGGCCCCAAGTTGTGTCAGGGGAGGTTTAGATTGGATATTAGGAAAAATTTCTTTAATGACAGAGTGGTCAGGCATTGGAACAGGCTGCCCAGGGAAATGGTGGAGTCCTCATCCCTAGTGGTTGTTCAAAAAACGTGTAGATATGGCACTTAGGGACATGGTTTAGCAGGCATGGTGGTGATGGGTTGACGGTTGGACTTGACAATTTTAGAGGTCTTTTCCAACTTTAATGATTCTATGTATAAACTGTAAGGAAAAAAACAGTTCATGATAGTCTTTGGTGACAATAAGAAGAGGGGAAAGAAAAAGAAAAGGCATTGGGGTAGAGAGAAAGCTGAGACATGACGTTCTTTATCTTATGATTATGAGGTTGCCTTTGTCCTGAGGTTAATTTTCACACCTGTGTGCAATTCATTCAAGTTAATCCAGAGCACTGATGCTTCAATTTGTAACAAACTCAGAGATGATAACTGCAGCTGTTCTTTTAGATATGTATTAACATAAAAATTAGAGGCCTTCGAAATGTGAAGAACTTGAATGTTTCTTGATTTTAAACTGGTAGGTGTTCAGAACTGTTATGTAATCAGTAATTTGGATGACTATGCCTTACGGGTGCATGAACATTATGGAAAAGAAGATGATCTTTTCTTTCTAAATAGAGGTAGAGCTGTTTTATCTGTAGTACTGAAATAGGTTTGTGTTAGTGACTATTTCTGTGATTTTTTTCAAGGTTTATGGAGAGAATTAGATATTAGATTGATTCTGCTTTTTTTTTTTCATTTTTCCTGTACAACCAATAAATGAAACTTTTCTTTTTTTCCAAATTTCACATTTTATGTAAAATTTCCTCAAAATGTATCTATTTATTTTTGTTGCTAAATAATCTTACTGTTTGTCAAAGTTTTTATTGCTTTGTAGTTTTCAAAGCTTGACTGTCAGAAAACAACTTATAGTGTTCCCTCCCCACCTTGTCTTCTTTTTGAGTAGTAGAATTGGTTTTCTATTCATCATGTCATAACAACAAATGTGTTAAAAGTCCAGTCAACTTTCCTGACAGATGTGAAAATCTGATTGATTCCTAGCATGGATGTATTTTCCCCCACTGAGGGGTTTTAATTTACTGATTTATTTTCCCTTCCTTTGGGAGTAAGCTGATATGAGACACAGAGGAGGAGAAGAAAACGTAGCACAAGTTAAAAAATATTTAAATACATACTATCTTTCACTTGAGTGTTGAAAGAAAATGTGCAAATAGACTAATTGTTGATGTTGCAAACTTGAGCTAAGCATTTATAAACTAATAGTTTGTGGCATGCAGAAGTAAAATAAAACACTTTTTAGCAAGGTTAATTTTGGGGGTACCATGTTCAGATGGTTGCAGTAAAGGCTTTGTCCTAAGAAACATTGAATAGTGTGAAGATCTTAACAGCTCTGCAAATTAAAAAGCAGTACTGTGAAATATGTGGAAAAATTTTAAACCCACCTTAAAACAAGGTGTTAACGGAGGGTCTAAAATCCCTAACTTTCTGAGAAAGGGGTGGTTTTACAGTTCTTCAAGCTAAGGAAAAAAGCAGTTCTCCAAAAAGACTTCTGAGAAACCATCAAGGGCTTTTCCATGGATAGGCCAGCTCTGTTTAAAAAAAAGTCTATTTAAAATTCTTATGTAATATTTCAAGCAAGAATAAAGTCATGAGTGGTGTCCCCCAGGGCCCAGTTTTAGGTCTGGTTGGATTTAACATCTTTATCAATGATCTGGATGAGGGGATTGAGTGGTCCCTCGGTAATTTTGCAGATGATACCAAGGTGGGTGGCAGTGTCAATCTGCTCAAGGGTAGGAAGGCTCTGCAGAGGGCTCTGGACAGACTGGATCGATGGGCCAAGGCCAAATTGATGAGGTTCAACAAGGCCAAATGCCAGGTCCTGCACTTCGGTCACAACAACCCCATGCAACTCTACAGGCTTGGGGAGGAGTGGCTGGAAGGCTGCCCAGTGGAAAAGGACCTGGGGGTGTTGGTTGACAGATGGCTGAATATGAGCCAGCAGTGTGCCCAGGTGGCCAAGAAGGCCAATGGCATCCTGGCTTGTATCAGGAATAGTGTGGCCAGCAGGAGTAGGGAGGTGATCGTGCCCCTGGACTCGGTACTGGCACTGGTGAGCCTGCACCTTGAGTACTGTGTTCAGTTTTGGGCCCCTCACTACAAGCAGGATATTGAGGTGCTGGAGTATGTCCAGAGAAGAGCAACGAGGCTGGTGAGGAGTCTAGAGAACAAGTCTTATGAGGAGCAGCTGAGGGAGCAGGGGCTGTTTAGTCTGGAGAAGAGGAGGCTGAAGGGGGACCTTATTGCTCTCTACAACTACCTGAAAGGAGGTTGTAGTGAGGCAGGTGTTGGTCTCCTCTCCCAGGTAACTAGCAAGAGGACAAGAGGCATTGGTCTCAAGCTGCATCAGGGGAGGTTTAGATTGGATATTAGGAGAAATTTCTTTACTGAAAGACTCATCGGGCATTGGAACAGGCTGCCCAGGGAGGTGGTTGAGTCCCCATCCCTTGGAGGTGTTCAAAAAAACATGTAGATTGGCACTTCGGGATGTGTTTAGCAGGCATGGTATTGTTGGGTGGATGGTTGGACTTGAAAATCTTAGAGGTCTTTTCCAACCTATGATTCTATGAATAAAGTTTTTCTTCATATTCAAAACTTGCTTTTCTTATTTGTTTTTCAGTGGTAACCTCCTTCTTCCAGGATCCCCTTCACCCTGAAAAATCCTCAATTTGAAGCAAAGAAACACAACTTTACAGTTTGGGCAATAATCACAGAATCACAGAATGGTAGGGGTTGGAAGGGACCTCTGTGGGTCATCTAGTCCAACCCTCCTGCCGAAGAAGGGTCACCTACAGCAGGCTGCACAGGACCTTGTCCAGGCGGGTCTTGAATATCTCCAGAGAAGGAGACTCCACAACCTCCCTGGGCAGCCTGTTCCAGTGCTCCGTTACCCTCAGTGGGAAGAAGTTCTTCCTCATGTTCAGACGGAACTTCCTGTGCCTCAGTTTGTGCCCATTGCCCCTTGTCCTGTCACTGGGCACCACTGAAAAGAGCTTGGCCCCATCCTCCTGACACCCACCCTTCAGATATTTATAAGCATTTATTAGGTCCCCTCGCAGCCTTCTCTTCTTCAGGCTGAACAAGCCAAGCTCCCTCAGCCTCTCCTCGTAGGGGAGATGTTCCAGTCCCCTCACCATCCTTGTAGCCCTCCACTGGACTATCTCCATTAGCTCCTCATCTTTCTTGAAGTGGGGAGCCCAGAACTGGACACAGTACTCCAGATGAAGCCTCATCAGGGCAGGGCAGAGGGGAAGGAGAACCTCCCTCGTCCTGCTGGCCACACTCTTCTTGATGAACCCCAGGATGCCATTGGCCTTCTTGGCAGCCAGGGCATACTGCTGGCTCATGGTTAACCTGTCGTCCACCAGGACACCCAGGTCCCTCTCCACAGAGCTGCTCTCCAGCAGGTCCACCCCAAGCCTGTACTGATGCATGGGGTTGTTCCTCCCCAGGTGCAGGACCCTGCATTTGCCTTTGTTGAACCTCATCAGGTTCCTCTCTGCCCAACTTTCCAGCCTATCCAGGTCACGCTGAATGGCAGCGCAGCCTTCTGGTGTGTCTACCACTCCTCCCAGTTTGGTGTCATCAGCAAACTCGCTGAGGGTACATTCTAACTCTTCATCCAGGTCGTTGATGAAGAAGTTAAACAAGACTGGGCCCAGTACTGACCCCTGAGGGACACCACTTGTTACCAGCCTCCAACTAGACTCAGCGCCACTGATGACAATCCTCTGAGTTCTGCCATTCAGCCAGTTCTCTATCCACTTCACCGACCACTCATCCAGCCCACACTTCCTCAGCTTCCCTAGGAGGATATCATGGGAGACTGTGTCGAAAGCCTTGCTGAAGTCGAGGTAGACAACATCTGCAGCTCTCCCCTCATCTACCCAGCCAGTCAGGCCATCGTAGAAAGCTATTAGATTGGTCAGGCATGATTTCCCCTTGGTGAATCCATGCTGTCTACTCCTGATAACATTCTTTTCTTCCACTTGCTTGATGATGGTCTCCAGGATAAGCTACTCCATCACCTTTCCCGAGGTGGAGGTGAGGCTGACTGACCTGTAGTTCCCTGGGTCCTCCTTCTTGTCCTTTTTGAAGACTGGAGTGACATTGGCCTTTCTCCAGTCCTCGGGCACCTCTCCTGTCCTCCAGGACCTCTCAAAGATGATGGAGAGTGGCTCAGCAATGACATCCGCCAGCTCCCTCGGCACTTGTCGGTGCATTCCATCGGGGCCCATAGATTTGTGGACGTCCAGATCGCTTAAGCGATTCCTCACATAGTCCTCCTCGACCAAAGGAATGTCGTCCTCTTTGTAAGCTTCTTCTCTTACCTCCGGGGCCTGGGATTCCTGAGGGCCAGTCTTAGCACTGAAGACTGAAGCAAAGAAGGCATTCAGTAGCTCTGCCTTCTCGGCATCCTCCATCACCAGGACACCCGCCTCATTCAGCTGTGGCCCGACATTGTCCCTCGCCTTCCTTTTGCTGCTGATGTAGTTGAAGAAGCCCTTCTTGTTGTTTTTGACATACCTTGCCAGCTTCAATTCCAGGTGGGTCTTGGCCTTCCTCGTCACATCCCTGCACTCTCTGACCACATTCCTGTACTCTTCCCAAGTGGCCTGTCCCTCTTTCCACATTCCACGAACCTTTCTCTTCTGCCTGGTCTCTACTAGAAGCTCCTTGTTTAACCATGCAGGTCTGCTGCCTCCTTTGCTAGATTTCTTTCTCAGGGGGATGCATTGCTTCTGAGCATGGAGGAAGTGTCGTTTAAAGAGTGACCAGCACTCATGGACCCCCCTGCCTTCGAGAGCCCTGGCCCACGGGATTCCTCCCTGTAGCTCCCTGAAGAGGGCAAAGTCAGCCCTCCTGAGGTCCAAGGTTTTGATCCTGCTTATCGCCCTGCTTCCTCCACGCAGGATCCTGAACTCGACCATTTCATGGTCACTGCAGCCGAGTCTACCTCCGACCTTCACGTCCTCCACCAGTCCTTCCTTGTTTGTTAATACAAGGTCCAGCAGCGCGCCTTTCCTTGTTGGTTCCTCCACCACTTGCATCAGAAAGTTATCATCGATGCTCTGTAGGAACCTCCTGGATTGCACCTGCCTAGCTGTATGGTCTTCCCAGCTGATGCCAGGGTGGTTGAAGTCCCCCATGAGAACCAGGGCCTGTGACTGTGAGGCTGCTTGCAGCTGCCTGTGGAAGGCCTCATCAACCTCCTCCTCCTGGTCAGGTGCCCTGTAATAAACACCCACCGTAATGTCACCCTTATGAGCCTGTCCCTTAATTCTAACTCACAAGCTTTCAACTTGTTCCTCATTTGCCTCCAGGCCAAGCTCAATGCATTCCAGTTACTCCCTCACATATAGAGCAACTCCCCCACCTCTCCTTGTTGGCCTGTCTTTCCTAAAGAGTCTGTAGCCATCCATGACAGCGTGCTAGTCATGCGAGTTGTCCCACCACGTTTCTGTGATGTCATAGCCGTCCTGCTGTATAATGGCTTCCAGCTCCTCCTGTTTATTGCCCATGGTACGTGCATTGGTGTAGACACACTTGAGCTGGGCTGTCAATCTCACCCCTGGCCTTGGCACACCAAGCCTAGGCTCATCCCTAGTGAGCTGGGCAATATCCCCTTCCCCCTTCGAACCTAGTTTAAAGCCCTCTCAACGAGCCCCGCCAGCTCATGGCCAAGAATTCTTTTTCCTCTTTGAGATAGCTGAGTTTCACCTGTCGCCAGCAGGCCCGGTGCTGTGTAGACCTCCCCATGATCAAAGAAGCCAAAATTTGACTGATGGCACCAGTCCTTGAGCCACCTGTTAACCAGATGAGTTTTCCTGCCCCTTTCAGTGCTGTTCCCTGCCACTGATGGGATGGAGGAAAACACCACCTGCGCCCCTGATCCCTCCACCAGTCGCCCCAATGCCCTGAAGTCCTTTTTGATGGTCTTGGGACTTCTCTCTGCTATCTCGTCCCTGCCAACCTGCATTACCAAGAGGGGGTAGTAATCAGAAGACTGCACCAGACCAGGGAGTTTCTTAGCAACATCCCTAACCCGGGCCCCAGGGAGGCAGCAGAGTTCCCTGTGGGATGGGTCCGGTCGGCAGATCGGGCCCTCTGTTCCCCTCAGAAAGGAATCATCTATGACAATGACCCTTCTTTTTTTCTTAGCTGAGGCAGTCGTAATACGTGGGGCTGTCTGACTCGTTCTAGGCAACCCCCTGGATGGAGCTTCACCTTCACCCACGTCCTCTGTGGCCAGTCCCTCACATTCCAGAGCCCCATATCTGTTGCTTAAGGGCAACTGGGCAGGTGAGCGAGGCCGGGGGGAGATTTGCTTGCCCCCCCGAGCAGTGACCCGTTTCCATTCCCCCCCATCTCTTAGGCCCCCTCTTTCTGCCCGGTGGCAAGAGGATAGGGGGTTCTCTGCTTTCTGTGGAGCCGCCTCCTGCTGCCTCAGCCTCAGGGAGGGCAGGGTGCGGCTCCACCAGTCGCTCTCCCTCTCACACTCCCGGATGCTCCTCAACCTCTCCACTTCCTCCTTCAGCTTTGCCACCAGGCTGAGCAGATCATTCACCTGCTCTCACCGAACACAGCAGTTGTCTCTGCTGTCCGCCGGTACGAGTGCCAGGCTCAGGCACTCCCTGCAGCCAGAGACCTGGACACCTGCGTTCTTGCGTGGGGCCTCCGTCTGGGTCCCCACACTCCTTCTAGCAAGAGCTTTACCACGGGTGGTAACCATGGCTAGAATATCTCCTGGAAGAGCGATGCCCACTACTTGAGTAGCCAGGAGGGGGACTGCACCCTGCCTGTCGCCTTCCCCGCTCGCCCTACCTGCGCGAACTGCCGCACAAACTGCTGCGCCGCTCCCGGGCTGCTGCGCCGCTTCTGTTTGCCGGCTCTGTTCGCCCGCGCTCCTGGTCGCCCGCGCTCCCTGGGGGCTGCTCTTATCCGTGAGGGGGTTTGGCCGCTGTCACACTCGACTCCGCCCCCGCCGAGTCAGAGCTGCCGCTCGTTGGCACCTCCCGCTTTCCCGCTCGGGGGGTTGCTGGGGTCTCCTCTCTCTCTCTCAGTCTCTCTCTCTCTCTCTCTCTCTCTCTCTCCCTCCCTCTCTCTCTCTCTCTCTCTCTCTCTCTCTGCGCTTTTTGCCGCCTCGCCGCTGCGGTTTTGCCACTGGAGAAAGGGTCCCTCGGCGCGACCCTCTGCTCCAGAGCCCTTCACCTTCAGTAGCTTCCACAATAGCTGTTTTATTACTGTGTGTTTTGTTGCATTTTGCCATATTGTCAAAGAAGCAGCTTTTTTTGAGACGCATAAAGTTTCTCACAGTATTTCTAAGTAAAGAAAGGTTTCTCCTTTGTTGTTGTGGTGGGCCTGAATGAAGTTAGGGATATATCTTTCCTACCTTCTGAGTATCATTGTCACATCATGGAGAACAGGAAAGAGGGTACCTCCCTGCTCTCATTGTGAAGTTACGGATTTTGGCTTGCCAGAGGTGGAAAACCCTGTGATGTTATTTGTTGTTACTTGTCTCTTTTTTTTTCTCTACAGACTTTTACTGGCTCCAGCTGTCTTCGTACTCTATTCTCAGCCGGTTTATATTGATAACCTAGAAAAAAGTCTGTGACTACTAAAACCAGACTCTTGATTGTAAGTAGCACAGAGCATTGATGAAAGACTTGTTGGGGAGTTGTACCTGATGACTATACTATTTAGATTTTGGGAGTTTTACTTCCAACTATCTCCAGCCAAGACTGTGGGACTGGGAGATGATTAGCATTTGGAGTATATTTGATGTACTCTGGGAGTACACATTCAGGTTCATTTCTGCTGAAAGCAATATAGTTTTTTCACTCCTAGACCCCTCTACGGAGTGACACAAGGCAAACTGTAGGGTCTGTCTATCCAGCATGGAAACGCTGTAACTTCCCACAGAATTTATGGGGAAAATAGGTGGACAGTGAATTATTTAGCACAAGCAAAATGACATGGTTTCTTTTCTGAGAAACTGCCAAACTCTTTTTAGTTACACTTTCTAAAAACCCGCAGACTGAAGCTGACACCAGCGTGAGAAATTTCAGTCCATATGGTTGAGTTTGGTGAAATTAGTGACAGATGAACTGGTGTAATACTGGAATGCTGAGCTGTCTTACAGACACTTGTCTGTATCTCTGTGGGCTAAAATACCAGGAGAAGGTGATATTAAAACTGCTATTCCTAAATAGAAGCTTAACAAAATACTGTGTTAATGAACTGAACTGGAAGTCTTGAGCTTAAGTGTCAGCTATTCCAGCACTAGCTATTTAATTTCATTTTTTGACCTTTGATGTATTTACCTGATACATGTAGACAGACCTTGGGTGGTGTTTATACTGTAGTCATAGCTAGAGATATCAACATCTGTAAGAAGTCAAATGCCATGGCATGAATTTAGTGGTGTGGTTTTGGCTTCTGCTAACTCAGTAATACAGTGATATCTTCAGTAAACTTGATTTCAAGTTCAGCTTCATGGCATATATATCTTTGTGTCTCTTGTCTACTTTGTGGAAAATGTCAATTTTCAGTGATGAGTGGTCTTTCACTGGTGTGCATATGCAGAGTCCGTACAATGTGGTCCATACGGAGATTGCTTCAGGTGGGATTAAGCATAAAATAGTAAGCAGCAAGGCCTATCAGAAATCATAAACTTTGTTGTTCATACTTCAAAATAAAATAGCCTTTGTTCTAGGCAATATCAGTGTACAAAATTTTCAACAGCGCAAAGGACACTGTACAGGACCAGAGATGGCAATATCAGGAAAAACAACTGAACAGATTTTGGAGATAAAATCAATTCCTCAGGCCGTATGGACTGAGGTTCTATGACGGGTTAGGGGGTACAGTACTGCTATAATTGAGACTTTATGATTCTGTAAATAAAATTCATCTTGTTCAGCAGACCAACACCCTTTGCAAACACTACATGCATAAAACATTTAGGAAAAAGGTTCTAAAAAAAGAAAAAAATGTAGTGACTTACAATGATGTGCCTCCTGGCAGCGTGAATTTCTTTATACTGCAGTACAATAGAAAATTCACTGGCTGGCTATCAAGAAAGTAAGGCATTTAACACTTCCATGAAATACCCAGAGGTGGTATCTGTATGGGAACAAGAACTTAAAAGTAAAGGTATTTGCTAATTAAGCCTGTGTCCATTTTGAAACCCTGATTAGTACAATTAATATGCTTCTATGCTTGGAGGCTATGGGGAATTGTTGTTTTGATGGCAAAAGGACTAGTAATAGAAAAATAAAAGTAAAAAAGGCCTTGTAAAATGCATATTGATGGGAAGTGAAGATGTTTTAATAAACATTGAAGTGTATTGTCTTTGAACTATATACATCTATTCATTATTTATATGTATATATAAATGCAGATACACATATTCATTTGCATTTCTGGAGTATCTTCCATGTGGATATTTCAGCGCTTCACCATAGTTTAACAAGAAAATATAAATGTGACCAACAGCATATTATTTATTTCTAAATTTCAACAATGTGTAGAGATGTCTTGCTATAAATCAAGACACACCCCCATTTCTTCAAAGTAAGAAAACTAGTTCAGCTCTGCATCACCATGACACCGTTTACCTAAGTTCTGCCAAATGCTTGATCTAACTCAGAACATGTGCAGCGGCAGTTGAAACTTTACATAAAAACAATCAGGGAAAAAAGCAGGAGAATTCTTGTGTCTGAAAAAGCATGCTTTCCTTATTTTCATCTCCTAAAACACAATTGACCACAAACAATTTGTTATAATCAACAAAATGGACCTTGGTGTAAGGAACCTAAACTAAAGTTTGCTTGTGTCTACGGCATTTAATATTATTCAAAATAGTTTAAGAAAATCTTCCTCATCCTCCATATTAGAGTGCAACTTTGTTCTTCAAGAAATAATTTTGGGTAAGCCCTGTCAATATGTCTCTAGTATTTTGGTTTGGCCTGGATAAATACCAGGTGCCCACCAAAACCGCTCTATCACTCCCCCTCCTCAGCTGGACAGGGGAGAGGAAATATGATGAAAGGCTCGAGGGTCAAGATAAGGACAGGGAAAGATCACTCATCAATTATTATCATAGATAAAACAGACTGAACTTGAGGAGAAAAGGGAGTTTAATTCATCACCAATCAAATCAGAGTAAGATAGTGAGAAAAAAACTAAATCTTAGAACACCTTCCCCCCATCCCTCTTCCCCTTCTTCCCCGGATCAGCTGCACTGCTGTTTCTCTCCCTCCTCCTCCTGAGCGGTGCAGGGGGACTGGGAATGGGGCTTGAGGTCAGTTCATCACACGTTGTCTCTGCTGCTCTTTCCTCCTCAGGGGGAGGACTCCTCACACTCTTCCTCTGCTCCAGCACGAAGGTTCCTCCCACAGGAGACAGTTCTCCACAAACTTCTCCAATATGAGCCCTTCCCATGGGCTGCAGCTCTTCACAAACTGCCCCAGCATATCTCCCTTGCACAGGGTGCAGTACTTCAGAAACAGGCTGCTCCAGCATGACTCTGCCACAGGGTCACAAGCTCTGCCAGCAAACCTGCTCCGGTGTGGGCTCCTCTCTCCACGGGTCCGCTGGTCCTGGCAGGAGCCTGCTCCAACACGGGGCTTCCCACGGGGTCACAGCTTCCTTCAGGTATCCACCTGCTCCGGCGTGGGATCTCTTCCACAGGCTACAGGTGGACATCTGCTCTACCGTGGACCTCCATGGACTGCAGGGGAACAGTCTGCCTCACCATGGTCTTCATCACAAGTTACAAGGGAAGCGTCTCTGCTCCAGAGCCTGGAGCACCTCCTCCCCCCTCATTCTTCACTGACCTTGGTGTCTGCAGAGTTGTTTGTCTCACATCGTCTCACTCCTCTCTCTCATTGCTGTTTCACTGCAGGTTTTTCGTCTTCCCCTTCTTAAATATGTTATCAGAAAGGCACTACCACTGTCACTGATTGGCTTGGCCTTGGCCAGTGGTGGGTCCATCTTAGAGTGGGCTGGCACTGGCTTTATCAGACATGAGGGAAGCTTCTCGCACCTTCTCACAGAAGCCACCTCTATAGCCCCACCACTACTAAAACCTTGCCACGCAAACCCATAACATCTTGAAAGATTAATGTTAGGCCGCTCTGAATCCAGCTTTAAAATGTAAAGGCAGAACCCTCTTTAAGAACAGTGTCATAATCTCTTGAGATTGATTTCTTTCAGCAGTGTTTCCAATGGATTTTTTCTGCTTTTAATTTTTGCCTAAATGTACATTTACTCTTCAGAATTATGGCAAGACAAAAAGAAATGCAATTTTACTATGTCATTATTTGTGTTGTCAGGAAAGGATAACAGACACACAAAGGCCACCGCTGACACTCCAGCTTTGTGTTCAAGGTTATGGTTTCTTTAGAGTAATTCTGAAACTAAGCAAGGGAACAGACTGTGCATTTTGAACATGATTAATGTACACTTTACACTCTGTTTATCAAAACATTTTTGCTTATTAAAGAAGTTCAGCTTCTGTACCAAGTACTTTTTAAATCTAGTTTACTGCATCTCTTAAACAATACATGATTATTTACTATGGAAGGTATTTGTCTTACAATTAGAGTTTTTAGAAACTGTTACCATTGCTCCATTTTGCAACAAGAAAAACATAAATCTGCTGTAATGTTACTGCACTTCCTTGGTATGTCCACAACCTTACAGACCAGCAAGGACAATTTGCTTCATATACACACTTTCAAATTTCAACCACTTGTGTATGTTTATCAGGTAAAGTGTTTGATTCCTTTTATTTAATTGGATACTCAACACAATGACACTCAGGCCTTGGTAGCTATAGGCCCTTCTTGGTAGTCTGATGTCCTACTTAATGTACTGTAGAAAAATTTTACTTTTAATTGTTACTCTATTTTACAGTTATAATGCTGTAAAGAACATGGGAAATACCAGTTTTGAGAACCTAAGGATTGGCACAGACTCCTTGTAATTTCTTGTTTGACTTTTAATGAAACTGGAACTGAAAGGGTGGATGTCTTCCCTGATGTCCACTAGTGCCGGTCTCTTAATCATTCGCATGTACCTACAGTCAACAGGAAGCTAGTGCAATGGAAGTGGTGAGGCATTTTGGGTTGAGTGAATTCTGGAAGCAATTAGATCGTTTAAAAATTATTTAAAAAATAAAAACCACATATTGTAAGACTTACAACTTATCAGACTTTGCTCTTATCTTCATTGTCTTAAGAGTCAAACTGGGGAAGTGGTAGTGCTCGAAATACTCGGTATGACATTCTCATACATTTTAAAAGAGTTTTATTTGATTAGTTAGCACAAGTTTGTTCAACATATTGATGCTGTGGACAAGCTCAAAGGAATTAGTGAGCTATGGCCCGTTTTCCCCTACAACTGGAGAGATATGACTTCTCTGTGTCACCTATTGCAATTGTTATGTGGAAGACTAATAGGTGGGTTTACTGTGGGTTTTAAACATGACAAATCTAATGACTTCAAGCAAGCTAACAATTTTTACAACCTAAGAATCTGTTCTGGTAGGAGGAAATATTGAGCAGTTAGCTAACTCTTAAATCAGTCTAGCAGATGTGGAAAGGCATTTGATGGTTTCTACATAGAATCAATGGACTGATTTACGACCTTTAAACATTAGGGCTTCAGTGGATTTTACTTTCCTTCTTTCTTTTCCCCACTTTTCTTGTGCCTTCCTTTTATTTTGTCAAGTATTTAATGTATCAACATCATTCACAAGTACGGTGTGAAGAATGAAGGAGGATTTTTCCCCCCTTGAATTTTTTTTCATGTGAAAGTTAGGCTTTTGATGTTCTTTTTTTTTTGTCTTCTAAGTTTATCTACCAAAGTGTTTGGAAAATGGATGAACTTTTGTAAAAGTCTGAAAGAACTTCACGTTAGAGAATAACATACATTCAACACAGAAAAGGCTCTACTGCTCAAAACTCCCTAATGCTCTTTATCCTTAGCCGTGATATTTCATTTTTAAACACATCTCCATATTCAGTCTGAGATAATTGATGTTTCCAAAGAGTGAAACAATGTGAAGGCTTACGTCTCCACCAATTTTCCTTTAAAAAAAAAGGAGGGGAAGGATATTTACTTTCTTTTATCCTCTCAAACTATCTTTTGTTGACTTACAGGAACAAAATATTCAGAAGTTAGATTAAAAAAAATGGTTTAAGATAACAGTTTCCAGACTGTTATTCTGGTAGTAATATAAAATGATGTTTTCGGTTTCACAGTTCATATATTTATTGAAATCCTGGAACACATACCACAGAATGAACGTTAAAAGTAGATTTTGAAATGTTATATACCTAGAGAGGCTTAATAAATCTAACATTCTCATTAACCATTTCATTTTCTATATTACACTGACTTCAAATTTTAAGACTGATTTTGAGAGGATATTAGTCATATGCATAGCAAAGCTTGCATGGAATGCGTGAGGAGTGATGGATTGGAAGACAGAACAACACTTTCTCTGCCTAAAAATGCATGGGCCCAGACATGGCTGATAAGTGGTACAATAATAAGGTGAAATAAAGATAGTTGTAAGAATAACTCATGGCCTTGTTGTTGCTATGCTCGCTTTGGTTGCTTTGTTAAAGTACGTGTGAATCAAGGCAAACATACTTTAATTTGGATTCATAAATAGTGCTATACCAAGCTGTGAAATAATTTTCTGAGATGAGAAGTATTTACCATTAGTATTTAAGAGCTGAGAAACTAATTTTGTCTTTGTGTTGTCTATGAGCAGATGACATGTTGAATTTGTTACATTTATGGAAACTCTAGGCTTGAATATTTCTGGTTAATATATTGATTTGGGCCTAATTTATACAATTTAGCTAAGAAACTAAATATGAACTTTCAGTAAAGAAATCTCTGGTGTAGAGCTAGAACACTTGCTAGTACCTGACACCATTAAACTTGAAGAGCAGTTATAACTAGTAATGAAAACATCAGGTGTATGATGTAAATCATTATATGTATTTCACAAAATCAAATTACAAACATTAATCTTTATGTCATGGTTTATCCCTGGGCAGCAACAAAGGGCCACGCGGTTGCTCTATCACCCTTTCCCCGTTGGGGGTGGGGGAGGAAAATGGAAAGAAAAAGGCAAAACTCGTGGGTCAGTGTTCTGGTTTGGGCTGCAGCCGGCAAAAAAAGCGCCACGCGGCCACCCCTCCCCCTGCCGTGATGCGGAGGAGAATGGAAAGAAACAGGCAGAAAACTGGTGGGTTGGAATAAGGGCAGTTTAACAGAACAGCAAACAAATGGAACAGTAACAACAACGATACAGATAAGGGGAATATACAGAACAAACCGCACGACCCAGAGAGAGAGAGAGCCGTTCTCCTGGACTGCACCGCCGCTGAACCCTCCCGAGCCGAGAGCGAGTTCCCGCTGTGCTGCCCTCCCCCCCTGCACCGGAACCCAGCATGACGGCACATGGTATGGAATACCCTGCTCTGTTTGGCCAGGTGGGGGTTGGGTCAGCCCACCCAGCTGTGCCCCTTCCTGGATTCTGGTGAAAATTAACCCCGTCCTGGCCGAACCCAGGACAGTCAGGATAAGGGCAGTTTAGCAGAACAGCAAACAAAGGGAACAGTAACAACAATACTGAGAAGAAGAATATACAAAACAAATAGCAAAATGCACAGAACAGCTCTCACTGCCTGGCTCCCAGTGTGCTGCGGAGTCATAATTAACTTCCCCCTGGCCAGCTCCCGCCACCTGAGTCAAGCATAATGGCACATGGTGTCGAATATCCTGCTTGTTTAGCCAGTTTGGGTCAGCTGGCCTGGCTGTGTCCTCTCCTGCCTTCTTGTGAAAACTAACCATGTCCTGAACCCAGGACACTATTCAGCCTTATGCTAAACCATCTACGTCATGTCCAGGTCCCCCATTTTCCAGTTGATCACCACCACTTTTCCTGTCTTTAATATTGCACACAGATATTGCTCCCTTAGTCTATGGATCATCCCTCTAAATTGTCCGTTCATTTAATCCATGACTTCGGACTCCATCTGTCGTAACAGTCTTTCAGGGTAGGAGAGATGACATGTGGTGTTGGATGGTCACATGCTGTATTCAGAGCTCGCAGCTGGTGTATCTGGTGTGGCCCATGCCCACGATCTGCGGATTGAAGATGTCGATTTTGATGAAATTGCTAAGTGCCAGCTGTTGAAGCCAGATCCAGTCCCATCACTACTGCACTTTGTTAGGTGTCATCAAAGTCCATCCTTCATTGGTCTGGGTGATTCTTGCAGTAATACTATTGATATAACATAGAACAGCTATAGTAGTGATGACAGACAGTGACAGGGTTATTTAACTATTAACTTTATACAATTTATTTATTGACTATTCTTGCCCAAAATCAAAACTCCATGAGGTACACATTGGATTTCCTCATCGTTTCACATCACCCACCAGGTGCACCCAGACCCTTGAGCAAAAGCAATCCCACAGAGGGGCTTACCTTTGCCCAAGGCAGGACTAACCCAGACTGTCCTCCCTAACATATTCCACATGTACACTATGGGGACTTTATCCCCTCTACAGGGCATGAAAGTTTTGATTGTGCAAGGCCAACCTGGCTGGTGAATCTTCTGGTGTTAACTAACCAGGTGGCTTTTGCTGAACGAATATCTCAATTTCTGAAAGTCCCACCCCACATCACTCTCAAGGTGGTTTTTAGCAGTCCATTGTACCGTTTGATTTTCCTGGAGGCTGGTGCATGGTAGGGGATGTGATACACCCACTCAATACCGTGTTCTTTGGCCCAGGTGTCTACGAGGCTGTTGCGAAAGTGAGTCCCATTGTCTGACTCAGTCCCCTCTGGAGTGCCATGTCAACACAGAACTTGCTTTTCAAGGCCCAGGATGGTATTCCGGGTGGTGGCATGGGCCACAGGGTAGGTTTTCAGCCATCCAGTGGATGCCTCCACCATCGTGAGCACATAGCTCTTGCCTTGGCAGGTTTGTGGCAGTGTGATGTAGTCAATCTGCCAAGCCTCCCTGTATTTAATTTTTAGCCATTGTCCTCCATACCTCTGAGGCTTTACCCGCTTCGCTTGCTTGATTGCAGCACATGTTTCACATTCATGGATAACCTGTGCGATGGTATCCATGGTCAAGTCCACCCCTCCAACACGAGCCCATTTGTATGTTGCATCTCTTCCTTGATGGCCTGAAGTGTCATGGGCCCATCAAGCTATAAACAGTTCAGCCTTCTGTTGCCAGTCCAAATCCACCCGAGCCACTTCAATCTTAGCAGCCTGATCCACCGGGTGGCTGTTTTGATGTTCTTCAATGGCCCGACTCTTAAGGACATGGGTGTCCATGTGACGCACTTTTACAACCAACTGCTCCAGAAGGGCAGCAATATCTTGCCACAATGGGGCAGCCCAGATAGGTTTGCCTCTGCGTTGCCAGTTGTTCTTCTTCCATTGCTGCAGCCACCCCCACAAGGCATTGGCCACCATCCAAGAGTCGGTGTAAAGACAGAGCACTGGCCACTTCTCTCGACTGGCAATGTCTAAAGCCAGCTTTCACCTCTGCAAACTGGCTGGACTCACCTTCTCCCTCGGCAGTTTCCGCCACTTGTCGTGTAGGGCTCCATACAGCAGCCTTCTGTCTCCGCTGCTCCCCCACAATGCGACAGGACCCATCCGTGAACAGGGCATACTGTTTATCATCTTCTGGCATCTTGTTATACAGTGGGGCCTCTTCAGCACGTGTCACATCCTCCTCTGGCGATGCTCCAAAATCTTTGCCTTCTGGCCAGTCCATGATTACCTCCAGAATTCCTGGGTGACTCGGGTTTCCCATTCGGGCGCGCTGGGTGATCAGCACGACCCACTTACTCCACATAGCATCGGTGGCATGATGCGTAGAGGGAACCCTCTCTTTGAACATCCAGCCCAGGACCAGCAATCATGGTGCTAGGAGGAGCTGTGCTTCAGTGCCGACCACTTCTGAAGCAGCTCGAACACCTTCATATGCTGCCAGAATCTCTTTTTCAGTGGGAGTATAGCGGGCCTCGGATCCTTTGTATCCTGGGCTCCAAAATCCCAGGTTGGGCCACTCTCCCCGGCTGCGGTGTAGAGCACGTTTTTAACATCTTGCCCTGACTGGACATGAACTATCTCCCATTTAATTTGATCAAATGCCTGTCGTTGCTCAGGGTGCCATTCAAAATCATTCTTCTTCCGGGTCACGTGATAGAAGGCCTGTGCTTCCTTTTTGCTGGTTGGTGGAGACATAGCTGCTATTTTGTTGATTGGGATCTGACAATGGCCGTCCTGCCATTTTACTGCTAAAAACTGTATGTCTTGTGCAGGTCCCTTGACATTACTTCATATAATGGTGAAACCAGCTTTCAGAAGGATCTGAACTATTTTTTCCCCTTAGTCAGTATCTTCCTCTGCTGTATCACCACATACAGTGATGTCCTGGATGTACTATAGATGTTTCAGAGCTTCACCCTTTTCCAGTGCAGTCTGGATTAGTCCATGGCAAATGGTGGGACTGTGTTTCCACCCCTGGGACAGTCGATTCCAGGTGTACTGGATGCCCCTCCAGGTGAAAGCAAAGTGTGGCCTGCACTCTGCTGCCAAAGGGATGGAGAAGAATGCATTAGCGATGTCAGTTGTCACATACCACTTGGCTGCCTTTGACTCCAGCTGATATTGAAGTTCTAGCATGTCTGGCACGGCAGCACTCAGCGGTGGTGTGACTGTATTCAAATCATGATAGTCTATTGTCAGTCTCCACTCTCCAGTAGATTTTCTCACTGGCCATATGGGACTATTAAAGGGTGAGCGAGTTTTGCTGATCACTCCTTGACTCTCCAGCTGTCAGATCAGCTGATGAATGGGGAGAAGGGAGTCTCGGTTGGTGCGATATTGTCGCCGGTGCACCGTTGTGGTTGTGATTGGCACCTGTTGTTCTTCAACCCTCAGAAACCCCACAACGGAAGGATCCTCCGAGAGACCAGGCGAAATGGACAGCTGTTTAATTTCTTCCGTCTCCAAAGCAGCTATGCCAAAAGCCCACCAATACCCCCCTGGGTCCTTGAAATAGCCTCTCCTAAGATAGTCTATCCCAAGGATGCACGGAGCCTCAGGGCCAGTTACAATGGGGTGCTTCTGCCAGTCCTGCCCAGTGAGGCTCACTTCAGCCTGCAGTAGACTCAGCTGTTGGGACCCCCCTGTCACTCCCGAAATGCAAATGGACTCTGACCCTTTGAACTCTGATGGCATTAAAGTACACTGTGCAGCAATGTCCACTAGAGCTTTCTACTCTTATGGATCTGACGCGCTGGACCATCAAATCCACACTATTCAAGAAACCTGGTTGTCCCTTTCCTCCACCTGGCTGGAGGCAGGGCCCCTCTAATCCTGGTCAGAGAATTTGTTGCTCATTTCCTGTAAAAATGACTTAGCGGTCCCTTCAAGAGGATAAGAAGCAATATCAAACTGTCTACCTGGTCTGGAGAGCTGGCCGCTGGAAACTGGAGCAGCATTTTTCCTAGAAGAATCCCCTTTTGTGATTGTTTTTCCTTGCAACTCACACACTCATGCCTCTAGGATTGAGTTAGGTTTTCCATCCCACTTCCTCAAGCCCTCTTCCTGGTCATGCAGGTAAAACCACAAAGTGCCCTGTGGTGTGTAGCCTCTGTATCTTCTCTCTTGAGCAGAAAATCACTTGCTCCTAATAGAGCTGACATACCGACCCATACAGATGGGGAGTAAGACATATTCTCTTTGAGCTTCTGGACCTTCTGGGACAATTTCTCCATGGCTGAGATGAGGGAGGAAGTGAGACTTTCTTCATATTGCTGGAGTCGGACAGCCACTTCATCCACTGCTTGTGCCTCTTCACCTTTCCAGTCTATTACTGCCAGTGAAATGGCATATGAGGATGGTGCGCTCCACACAAACTTCCTCCACATGTGTCGTGTGCACTGGACTTCATCTGCATCTGTGGGTAACAGTGCATTATCTGGGTCATAATAAACCAGCTCCCGCACAGCTAATTCCCTCAGGTACTGGGTACCTCTCTCTATATTGGCCCACTTGCCTGGATAACATATAACATCCTCACTGAAGGGGTACCTTTCCCTCACGCCTGACAAAAGTCGCCTCTGGAGGCTGAGGACTTCTGCCTTTTTTCAAATTACCTTGTCAATGCCCCCTTCCCTGGCCAGGGATCCCAACACTTTGGCTTCTCTGCCCTCTAATTCCAAGCTACTGGCCCCGTTATCCCAGCACCAGAGCAGCCAGGTGACAATGTGTTCACCTGCGTGGCAGCTGAAATCTTTCCACATATCTCGCAGTTCGCTCAGTGACAGGGACCAGGTGATGATCTCTGGCTCTGCCTCCTTCTTCTGCTCCTGTGATGGCCCGGCTCATTGTCATCCGTTATGGGGTGAAATAATTTCCTTGTATATTTCTTTTTCTGTGTAGAGACAATTGATACTGGCATGGGTTGGGTTCCTGGTCCAGCCACGGTGCCTGCTGCCTTAGTTGGAGCAGCCGCCATGCCTGCTGGGGACGCAGCGGCAGCCAGAGGGGTTGTGGCAGTGGCAGCCGTGGTGCTGGCTGGGGGTGCTGGGGCAGCCACAGTGTCTGTCACTTTGTTTTCCGCCTTTCCCCCTTTAGAGCACTGAGCAGTGTTGAACAGGGCGGCTCGGTAGGCGTGGGCCAGACCCCAGCACTTTGCAACAGTTTGTGTCTCCCTGGAACTCCCAGGGTGACAGCACACTTCTTCCAAATATTCTACCAGTTTGTCAGGATTCTGCACTTGTTCAGGGGTGAAATTCCAAAACCCTGGGGGTGCCCATCATCCTAGGCGTTTGTCCATGCTATTCCACACACCCAGCCACTCATAGCTATCCAGTACCAGGGCGGCTCTCTTCGTGATGTTTTTAACTATTTATTTAACCCTATACAAGACCTGCAACCCATTCAGGAGAGAGAACAATAGGAGCATGATGGCTTGAACATCGCACGGATACTTGAAATGCTCAAAAGCTGTTACAACCACCCTGAAGGAGAGGGGAGGGGTAAAAGAGTGGGGGAAAGTATCCCCTTTTATTTTCCCCATAGATTTGGCTTAATTATTAATAAATTCTGAGAGGTAGCATCCAAAGTATGGAAACAACCACAGTGCTGCATGCAAATAGAAGCCTAACTTCATGCTTGGTTCTGTTATCATATGGGTCAAGATTATAGAGTCCAGCAAAACTACAGTCCTGATCCTTTTCCCAGAGATAATGAACAGCACCACAGGGAACATATACAGCAGGTACGGGCTTATATACCACTGCCTTTTGACCAAAGACAGCAACAATTTCACTGGCGACTATTTAACTGGTACAATAAATGTGTATAACAAATTCTAAGAAAGTTGTCTTAACACACCCTGCTCAGCCCTGCTCTTATCCCTGCCCCATGTTGGGCACCAATTAAAGACTGTCGTGGTTTGGTCCTGGCCGGCAACAAAGGGCCATGTGGTCACCCTATCGCCCTACCCCCAATGGGGGCCGGGGGGAGGGAAAGGAGAATGGAAAGAAAAAGACAGAACTCATGGGTGGGATAAGGGCAGTTTAACAGAACAGCAAAGGAAGCGAACAGTAACAACAACAAGAATGATAAGAATATACAAAACAAACAGCGAAATGTACAAAAAACCTCTCATTGCTCCGTGCCCCGCGTGCTCCTGAGCTGCGATTAGCTTCCCCCTGGGCCCAACTCCCCTGCCCAGAACCCAGCATGATGGCACAAGGTACCGAATACACTGTTTTGTTTGGCCAGGTTGGGTCAGCCCGCCCAGCTCTGTCCCCTCCTGGATTCTGGTGAAAATTAACCCTGTCCTGGCTGAACCCAGGACACTATAATATTTTTTTCTTCATTAGAGGAAAGATGTAGACTACTCTTCCTTAAAAATCTGTTTATGATAATAGAGAGATTACTTCTTTTTTCTCGTTTTGATAAGAAGTAGAGTGTGAAATGTGTGGAAAAGTTAAGACAAATGAATAAACACTAGCATCAAGAACCGAATCATTTTCTAGTTAAAACTTCCATCCAGGGATTTAACATGCTGAAGCTATGCATTTTATCTTATCACATTTAATGGATTTATCCCAAGTTTTGTGAATACAGAGAAAGTCCCTGATTACACATATCTCGGTACATCAAATTAACAGCCATTAAATGTCATAGAAGTTTGTCTGAACCAATTCTGGACAAAGTTCTGGGTGCTAGATGTAGGTATGTTCCTAAAACTGTTGTGAAAGCTTTTCCCAAGTCTGTGTCAAACTCATTCAAGGTTGTCTTGGGCAGAGAATTTGTCAGATAATATTGAGCTTGGTTTTGTTTCTCACTTCAAGGTTTAGCTGCATGTTTTAGATTTGACGTATACCATAGATGTCTCTTAACTTTTTTTTTTTTCTATTCTGTTAGTCCACCTAATCCTTTCTATTCAGTTTCTTTTTAGGCAGAAGCATTTACATATTTATAAATTGGAGGGGAGGGAGGGGATCACCACTATTTATACATGATACTCATGCCCTCAGTTTCTGTATTTGGAGATGGATATGCATTGGTAAGAACATGACATATGTTCTGTACATGAAATTCGATCTGTCTGCCCTGTCCCAATCTTAATTTTGATAAACTTTCATATGTTACTGAGCTCTGTAAGTCCTTTACTTATTGAAAACTAAGTTAATAGTGAATGTCCTTTTTTCTGGTTAGTACTCTTTTACCAGATCTAAACTTTGACCTGGCGTGTTTAATAGAGACTGGTTGAGGATTGGTGGTTTCCTGACAGTAACTGATACCTTTTCTTCTGGTTATTACTTTTGATGTGCATCTGAGTAGCCAGTCCCCCTGGTAGGTGGGCTATATCAGTTTATAGGCTGTCCCTGTTCTACCTGGCTATTTAAACGAGCATTGTCACTAGCTCAACCTCTATGAGAAATGTATTTTATTATTGCAATCAGACTCATTCAAAATGAAACAAAATGTTAAGAATCAATACTAGCACTATTAAAAAGTAATCCAGTTATCATTCCCTAACCGTTATCAGACAGCTTGTGCAAGACAGCATATTCTATGCATTGTTTGGAATAGAGAATATCGTCAGTCTTCTGTGGCATTTGTTGGATACAGTTGTCATTTTTAAAGGTGCTTGCTGTATAATACTCTGGACCTCGTTGCAAATCCAGACTTTAGGAATACAATGTGTAGGTGTGGATTTTCTTCTGAAGTGATTTATTCCAAGTACTTAATATGGTCATTTTTGTCAAATAATTGAGCTTGCAGTACGCTTATTGCACCTTTTCTTTTCCTTCCCTTTTTCTGTTATCCTGCACATACATTTTCATCAGATATCAGGTAAAGGTCCAATTGTGTAACATTGCTCCATCAGGTGTTCAAGGTTGCAGAGGCTCAAGTGAAATCATGGATTGGAAGCATGTTATTAAGATGTCATTATTTAAATACTGGTTAGCTATACATTATAAACAGAGGCAAAGTTGGCACTTCTGTTCATGTTATGCAGGCCAAATGAAACTCCCTTTATTTCCTCACAGTTGTGCTTCTAAGATTTCCTTCCTTTCTCTAATTTTTATAGACTTCGTTGTAAACCTAGAAATGTCAAAGACATCAAAGGGCTTTGTAAGTGTCTACATCATTAAGAACTCAAACTCCATTCTGAACTTCCTGGAGCATGAGCTAGCATACACAAATTATGCAGCACTTATGAACAAATATGAAAGAGTGTTTTTGGTTTCAGAAGGAATTCAATAAATACCTGCCTACCAGCTTTGCTGTCAGTGCTGTTTGATTTAGATTCTTTTTATTATCTCTCAACCAAAATATAGCCCAAGCTTATTGTACTTACCCTTATTTCACCTTGAATATGAATTATTTTACTGATGAAATGATATTCTTCTTTAATTCAGGGCTTTGTATTTGAGGGGAAAAAACATGCAACAGAAGATGTAAACTGATAGTATAAAAATATTCTCAAAAAATGAGAGGAGAAAAGACCATGATATTTCTTTCTTTTCACAACTGTTTTTTTTCTTTCTCATCCAGGACTTCCGTGTTCTCTTTATACTCTCTTCCTGCATTTCATCTACTAATAGTGGATAAAAATTTTTTACCTTCTTTTCAACAAAACATGTTCTATTCACTTCTGTCTTTTCTATCACCAAGTTCTGCGTTATTCCTTTCTGTTTGTACCCACATCCTATTCTTTTCCTCCTCTCAGTGTAGCATCCATCGACCCCTATAATGCAAAGCTCACTCTGGATTTTTCCTGTGTTAGTTTAGAATTTGTTCTGCTACCATTTTTTCTTACTGACCAGTGGGGTATGTCACATTTTCTCAAGAGGACTGTGCCACCACAAAATTAGAGTAGAAATCTTCTGAAAATGTTGATAGAAATTACCTAGAAAGCAGTAGGAATTCCTCTTATTTCATGTGAGAAAGCTATAAATACTTTCCAGACACAAAGGAACAGCTGAACACTGGATCCCTGTTTTTCTAAGATAGTTTCTGAATTGATGGTGTCTGTGCTAAACACTCTCACGTAGGTAAATACTGTGTATTTTGGAGGTAGATGACAGCCTTGAGGTAACAATGGAAGTGACAGATTAAATCAGTATTCTGTCTTCAGGCGTTTATTCCCCACTTTTATTTCCTACCCACACAACCTTTTGTCTCTCATAGCCCAAGTCTAGCTGCCAGATTTTCACTATTGCATAAATTCTCAGCCCTCCGAAGACAGTGGTTTTGCTTCATTCTCTGTTCGTGACTATGACCTTCTCTAAGACTATTTCATCTATTTCATGCCTTTACTACAGATATGGATGAAAATCTAGTCTGTTTCTAATAGCAGGATGAAAGGAATTGTTCTTCAGTTGTACCCAAGAACTTCCACATTAGATCAAATTGGTTCATGGTTAGATAGGACGTCTTTCAATTTTTTTTTCTTCCCTCTATCACAAGAATTACTGATAGCTCTAATACTGACAGAAGTTCTACTGAAGTTGCTAATTTTTTCTAAAGTTATTTCTTGTCGATACCTAGGTTAATGAATAATACATTAATTTTTTAGGTGAAATTGTGGCATTTGATTTTAAAAATGTCAGCATGGATTTAGATGGGAATTCATTATAAGAGCTATCTTTCAGCAGTTTGATAGCAGTTTGACTTAAAAAAGACCTTCTTGTTTTGTGCTTTTTTATGCTAGTTCTTCTAAAAGGGGATAGCTTTTGAAGACTGTTCCTAGTGCAAATGCAATGCCAACATTAAATGTACCTTATAATATTCTTTCATTCATAATATTGAACTATTATAATTGTTTAGAAGAGGTGGAATGTTCACAGGACAGGGAATCTGAAGTTGGGGCGACTTTGTCACTTCCAATGCTATAGCAAGATTACTGTAAAAGTGAATGCCACATAAAGGAAACTCATTTTTTAATGAGTGTTTTATTCACATAACTTTCAAGTTCAGAGTATGTCTATGATAGCAGCTTTTAAGAAGGGAGTTTTGCTCATTTGGGGTGCATGGCAAGAGACAGCAAAGAACTTCAGTACTCTACTATTTTAAGAGATTTCATGCAGACAGCCCAACAAAAAACTTAATCTGGCAGTGTGGCTACTGTAATTTGCCTTTCCACTCAATGGAAAGAGGAAGAAGAATAGCATGAAACTGATCCCAGGTATGAGGTATGGAATAACGGAGAGTTTATACCTGCTCTGTTCCTATGTAGACAATTCTTTACAGCAGCTAAAATGAGTACATAAGAATCACAGAATCATAGAATCATAGGTTGGAAAAGACCTCTAAGATCAGCAAATCCAACCATCCGCCAAATATCACCATGCCTACTAAACCCTATCCCGAAGTGCCACATCTAGAAATTTTTTGAACACCTTCAGGGATGGAGACTCCACCACCTCCCTGGGCAGCCTGTTCCAATGTCTGACCACTCTTTCAGTAAAGAAATTTCTCCTAATATCCAATCTAAATCTCCCCTGATGTAACTTAAGGCCTTTGCCTCTCGTCCGATCGCTAGTTACTTGAGAGAAGAGACCAACACCTGCCTAACTACAACCTCCTTTCAGGTAGTTGTAAAGAGCAATAAGGTCCCCAGGTCCCCCCTTCAGCCTCCTCTTCTCCAGACTAAACAGCCCCAGCTCCCTCAGCCGCTCCTCATAAGACTTGTTCTCTAGACCCCTCAACAGCCTTGTTGCCCTGCTCTGGACACACTCCAGCACATCAGTGTCCTTCTTGTAGTGAGGGGCCGAAAACTGAACACAGTACCCGAGGAGTCCCACATCACAGGGCTACGAGGATGATGAGGGGACTGGAGCATCTCTCATATGAGGAAAGGCTGAGGGAACTGGACTTGTTTAGCCTGAAGAAGAGGAGGCTGAGAAGGGACCTAATATATGCTTAGAAATATCTCAAGGGTGGGTGTCAGGAGGATGGGGCCAAACTCTTTTCAGTGGTGCCCAGCGACAGGACAAGGGGCAACGGGCACAACCTGAAGCATAGGAAGTTCCGTCTGAACATTAGGAAGAACTTCTTCCCTCTGAGGGTGACGGAACCCTGGAACAGGCTGCCCAGGGAGATTGTGGAGTCTCCTTCTCTGGAGATACTCAAGACTCACCTGGACAAGGCCCTGTGCAGCCTGCTGTAGGAGACCCTGCTTTGGCAGGGGGGCTGGACTAGATGACCCACAGAGGTCCCTTCCAACCCCTGACATTCTGTGATTCTGTGATTCTGTGAGTGGCTTCACCAGTGCCAAGTACAGGGGCACGATCACCCCCCTACTCATTTTGACCACACTATTCTGATACAAGCCAGGATACCGCTGGCCTTCTTGGCCACCTGGGCACACTGCTGGCTCATATTCAGCCGGCTGTCAACCAACATCCCAAGATCCTTTTCTGCTGGGAAGCTTTCCAGCCACTCCTTCCCAAGCCTGTAGCGTTGCATGGGGTTGTTGTCACCGAAGTGCAGGACCTGGCCTTGGCCTTGTTGAATCTCACAGTTGGCCTTGGCGCATCGATCCAGTCTGTCCAGATCCCTCTGCAGAGCCTTCCTACCCTTGAGCAGATTGACACTCCCGCCCACCTTGGTATCATCTGCAAACTTACTGAGGGACCCCTCAACCCCCTCATCCAGATCATTGATAAAGATGTTAAAACCAACCAGGCCCAAAACTGAGCCGTGGGGGACACCATTTGTGACGGACCACCAGCTGGATTTAACTGCATTCACCAGCACTCTATGTGCTTGGCCATTCAGCCAGCACAGAGTACACCCATCCAAACCACGGGCAGCTAGTTTCTCCAGGAGGATGCTATGGGGAACAGTGTCAAAGGCCTTACTAAAGTCCAGGTAGACAACATCCACATCCTTTCCCTCATGCAGTAGGCAGGTCACCTGGTCATAGAAGGAGATCAGACTGGTCAAGCAGGACCTGCTTTTCATGACCCCATGCTGGCTGGCCCTGATCCCTTGGTTGTCCTTCACATGCCTGGTGAGCACACTCAAGATGAACTGCTCCATAATCTTCCCCGGCACCAAGGTCAGGCTGACAGGCCTGTAGTTCCCAGCATCTTCTGTCTGGCCCTCTTGTAGATGGGTGTTACACTGGCTATCCTCCAGTCATCTGGGACCTCACCTGTTAGCCAGGGCTGCTGATAGATGATGGAGAGTGTCTTGACCAGCTCCTCTGTTCCCTTAGCTCTCTTAGGTGGATCCCATTTGGCCCCACAGATGTGTAGGTGTCCAGGTGGCATAGCAGGTCATTAACTGCTTCCTCCTGGATTGTGGGAGGTTTATTCTGTTCTGCTTCCCTATCTTCCAGCACTGGGGGCTGACTACCCTGGGAATAACCAGTCTGAGTCTGACTATTAAAGACTGAGGCAAAGAAGGCATTAAGTACCTCAGTCTTTTCCTCATTCTTGTTGGCAACACTACCCCCCACATCCAATGAGGAATGAAGATGCTCCTTGGCCCTCTTTTTGTTGCTGAAGTATTTGTAAAAACATTTTTTGTTGTCCCTTAGAACAGTGGCCAGCCAGAGTTCTCTCTGGGCTTTTGCCTTTCTCATTTCCTCTCTGCATGACCTAATGAGACCCCTGTACTCCTCTTGCGTCACCTGCCCTTTCTTCCATAAGTGGTAGACCCTCCTTTTTTTCCTGAGTCCCAATAAGAGTTCCCTGCTCAGCCAGGCCATTGCTCTTCCCCGCCAGTTTGTCTTGCGGTACATGAGGACAGCCTGTTTTTGTGCCTTTAAGATTTCCTCCTTAAGAATGTCCAGCCTTCCTGAACCCCTTTGCCCTTCAGCGCTCTCTCCCAGGGGATCCTCTCAACCAGCTTCCTGAACAGGCCAAACTCTGCCCTCCAAAAGTCCTTGGTGGTGGTTTTGCTGGCTCTCCTCTTAACTTCACCTCGAACCGAGAACTCTATCATCTCATGGTCGCTAAGCCCAAGACAGCCTCTGACCAGCACATCTCCCACCAGTCCTTCTCTGTTAGTGAACAGCAGGTCTAGTGAGGCACCTCCCCTGGTAGGCTCACTTACCATCTGCATCAGGAAGTTATCTTCCACACACTCCAGTTATCTTCCACATGCCCTATGTGTGGAACATGCTAGCAATTGCTGTGAATGGATTATGATCCTTGTTGAGCCTGGAAGTTCTTATAAGCATGTTTTAGGAGTAGTGCATCTAAGCCCAAGACTTCTGCACTCATATTAACTCAAAAAATTGATGTTCTTATTTATACAAAGTGGTTTTTTCACTGTGTTAATTTAATTCTGTCTCTTTTTTTTTTCCTCTATAGAGATTCTCTCAGTTTTCACTTTGCTAAGACTTCTTATAATTTCTATAATTACTTATAAGATTATGCAGTCCAGGAGCTTGTGTCATTTCCTACACACTTGTACTTCTAGAGTATTGGCAGCACTTTCTTCTCCATGGCAAGTATTCAAAAAAGAAATATTGCAAAATTTTTTGAAGTTTAATACTGATTGAATAATAGCATTTTAACATTCTTTAAAGATCATGAGGGTTCTCTTATTTTGGCAACTGTTCCTGAAGGTGAATATTATCTGATAGTCTGACCGAGAAAGGCCATCTCATTTGAGGCTCATAGTTTTATCATTTTTTTGAATTCTATAATGAAAATTATATTTACAGCTATGGGGAGTTCTGAATGTACCAACTGGTTACAAGGACTCTCACCCATATTATTTTTACTAGTTGACAGACGCACTCCAACTTTCTGTTCCTAATAATTGAACAAGCCTCCTGCATCCTTAATACAAACGTTAAAATGAGTCATAGATCATGTAAACCACATGACTTACTCCAGCAAAGTTTTCATTGTTTTATAAACTTCACCCATCTTGGGCACCAAATTCCTGCTTTAGCCACTCATTTACCTGATTCTCTGAAGGCTTCCGCATCTGCTTGAGGCAGGGAATTAAGCAGTTTCATGAAAGGAAGCATAGAAGTAAGCTAATTTGCTAGCAATTAACCTGGACAAATCTGCTACTGTTCTCCCAGATATAAGAGCTTTTGTGTTCTGGCATTATGTTTTCTGCAGGGAACAGTATCATTCAGTGTGTTCACCCAGAGCCAGCAACCGTGACTTCCTTCTTCATGCTGTCCGACAACTGTAAAACCATAGTGTATAGGATAATGAACGGGATGCTTAGTTTTAATAACCTATACATCTCTATATCAAATTTGTCAAAGTTGCAAAATATGTGATTACTCATAATATCAGACTTTCTTCTCTTTAGTTAACGGAGTGATTTCCTTATTTACAAAAAGGTAAGCATTCTGAATTTCAGGTGCATCTTGAACTGCCATCTCTCCTTTCGCTGGAGTAGTGCGAGAGCATTTCAGTAGTATGCACCTCACTGAAAACAGGTTCGATCATGAAAAACATATGTGGTCATGCTGCTATAGATATTTTGGACTGAAGTACAGGAAAAACAAGGGTATTTCTTTACCCAGTTCCTATTCTTTCATTTCAAGAGATCCTGATTTCAGAAAATTAGAGCCTGTTTTCTACATCAGCCATGTGTTTTTCGAAAATTATCTCAAATCTTCAAACAAAGGAGAAAAGTTATGCTTAAAATTAAAAAAAACCCTGCAACCCAGAATCTGATTGAAACTAAAATGTGTTCTGGTGATTTTGACAGTAAAAGGTGGACACTTTTTGAGATTTACATAGTTTTGCAAATTTTTCACAACTTAATAGTGATGGAGGACATATCTATTATATTTAGCTTTCTTCTAAGTGTTTCCTTACTTCTACCACAAAATGTAAATTGATAAACAAATTACAAATCCAGCTAAAGAAGGAAGCACTGACATGACTATGAATTCTTTCATAGATGAAAAACTAGATAGGTAGACAAAGACTCATATTAACAGAAATGATATTTTTACAAAAAACAGTAACTCAGTAGAGGAAATAAATATATTTCTTTTCCATATTTCATTAAGAAAACTGAGAAGCATAGTTACGTATGTGAAATCACATTTGGTGTAACATGGGGCAATAAAATATGCATCCATTTACATTTTATATGAAAAAATATGCAGGTTTAGCATGTAGACAGCCTAAGACTTCTGATGTCCTTTTTGTTTTCTTTCTACTATTTGTAAATGATTGGGTGATGCAAATGATATGACAAAGAACTGCACTATTATCATTTAGCATAGCAGCATTACTGTGTTTTCAAGTGATTTTTGTGGGGCGTTGCAGAATCGCAAAAGGATCCACATGAATTCAAGTCATGGATACATGACTGGTATTTGGGTGAGAGATTTGTCTTTCAAGACAAAGGAAATGGAATCCTCAAAATTCACAGTATTTTTGTTGTTATCCTTGTAGGATTTGTCTTTCACAGCATGTGTGAAAACACCCCTTAGGCTAATCACATAGAAGTGCTTAAAAAAAAAAGCATACTTGGAATAAAATTATAGTATCATGATCTTTCTCATAGTATGCCTTTTGGGGAAGGACAGAGAGGGGAAGAAAGGGCAATTGGTCCAAAGAGGAGAAAAGATCGCTATTATGAAAAAGGCTGTCATGTTTCTTGGTTTTGTTTGCCTTTTTTTACCTTAATGTACTGCAGTCCAGTAATAATGTTATTGAATGATACCAAGGTCACATTATCTTTCACCTTCTATTTTCTATTAACTGAACACATGTTCAAAGGCAAATAATAGGATTTGAATTTGAGTCAGCCAAAAGATTTGTTCACGGAAGTGTTATCTCTTCACATTTATTCCAGGTCAAGTAGATTTGCCCTATGATTTTGTTAACGGCCAGCTTTAAAGACAAGCAGAAAAACAAACACCACCACCATGCAACCCTCCCAACAAAACCCCACATTCCTCCAAAACCCTGTTGATAGTCTATTAACCACACACAGAAAATTACGGTGTCACGTGATATACAGCATATTCTGTATCAGAAGGTTTAGGTAGGATTAGCATAAATTTATTAGCTAGAGATACTGGGTTTGTCATAGACTGGGTTTGTGTAGTTTGGAGAAAAGGAGGCTAAGAGGTGATCTCATTGCTCTCTGCACCTTCCTGAGGAGGGGAAGTGGAGAGGGAGGGAGGTGCTGAGCTGTTCTCCCTGTGATCCGGTGATGAGTGGTCTCCCTAAGGTGTGCTTACTGGGACAGCAGTAAAACTGCTGCTGATTTTACAAACTCTAGTTCATGTCTTTATTAGAAAGAATACTGCTCTGTTTCACTTCAACACTCAGAAGCTGAATCTTACTTCAGTAATACAATAAACATTTATGCTTGCTATTTGTGCATATCATTTAAAGATTTAAATTGAAAAATAGCCCAACTATGCAGGAAGGTATAACTAAATGTGGGTTTGCATGACAAGGTTTTGGTAGCGGGGGGCTTCTTTGGCTTCTTTGACAATCTGCTAGAAGCTTCCCCCATATTTGATAGAGCCAAAGCCAGCTGTCTAAAAGACAGACCCACCGCTGGCCAAGGCCAAGGCCATCAGCAACAGTGGTAGTGCCTCTATGATAACATAATTAAGAAGGGGAAAAAACCTGCGGGGAAGGCAGCAGTCAAGAGACAGTAGTGAGACAATGTGAGAGAAACAATTCTGCAGACACCAAGGTCAGTGAAGAATGAGAGGGGAGGAGGTGCTCCAGGCTCTGGAGCAGAGGACCTTCCCATGCAACTCATGGAGAAGACCATGGTGAGGCAGACTGTTCCCCTGCAGTCCATGGAGGTCCACGGTGGAGCAGATGTCCACCTGTAGCCTGTGGAAGAGATCCCACGCCGGAGCAGGTGGATACCTGAAGGAAGCTGTGACCCCGTGGGAAGCCCCGTGTTGGAGCAGGCTCCTGCCAGGACCAGCGGACCCGTGGAGAGAGGAGCCCACACCGGAGCAGGTTTGCTGGCAGAGCTTGTGACCCTGTGGCAGAGTCATGCTGGAGCAGCCTGTTTCTGAAGTACTGCACCCTGTGCAAGGGAGATATGCTGGGGCAGTTTGTGAAGAGCTGCAGCCCATGGGAAGGGCTCACATTGGAGAAGTTTGTGGAGAACTGTCTCCTGTGGGAGGAACCTTCGTGCTGGAGCAGAGGAAGAGTGTGAGGAGTCCTCCCCCTGAGGAGGAAAGAGCAGCAGAGACAATGTGTGATGAACTGACCTCAACGCCCATTCCCCGTCCCCCCGTGCCGCTCGGTGGGAGGAGGGAGAGAAACGGGAGTGAAGTTGAGCCCGGGAAGAAGGGAGGGGTGGGGGGAGGTGTTTTAAGATTTAGTTTTTTTCTCACTATCTTACTCTGATTTGATTGGTGATGAATTAAACTCCCTTTTCTCCTCAAGTTCAGTCTGTTTTGTCTGTGACAGTAATTGGTGAGGGATCTTTCCCTGTCCTTGTCTTGACCCTCAGGCCTTTCATCATATTTTCTCTCCCTTGTCCAGTTGAGGAGGGGGAGCGACAGAGCGGTTTCTGTGCGCCCCTGGCATTTATCCAGGCCAAACCAGAACACTATATTATAGTAAATAGCAGGTAATCCTTTATGTCATAAAATAAATACCATGGTATTGAAGAGGAAGGTGTGTGTGCTAATATACATACACTTATGCATGAAGGTGCATATGAGTGTGATATTCTGCCACTAGTGCCATTTTTTTGTTTGGACTATTGCATGTATAAATGAAGTGTTGATACTTTTTTTTAACATTATTTAAGGGACTTCAGACACTCATCTTCTCAGTGGAAGGGAACTAAATGTGCCTAAAACTCAGCAGCAACTTTGAAAATCTTAGTCATGGCTAATAAATTGTACAATAGCTGATTCCTGAATCAGCAAAAATATTAAAGAAGCTAAAATCCAAAGGGTCAATAAATTTCAGTGGAAATAATTATTATTACTGTATGACTCAAATTTCCTAAGTGGTATAAATTCTTACGTATTTTACTTCTATGTAATTACGTAGTTATAAGCTTAAATTGTAAGGGCTAAACAAACGAAATTAGTTTGAAAACTCAATCCAACATTACAGCATTGCTTAGAGGACCTTTGACACACCTGAGGGTTTATTTTTTCATCCTGGAATTCCTTACCAACTTCTGCAAGAGAATTTTCGAAGTGTTGACAATAAACACAGATTTGTTTGACAGTGTGAATAGTTTAATTAAACTTCATGTTTATTTTTTTCTGTGTTAGCTTCCTACTATTGAGTGCTTGTAACTCTTCACAAATAATCTAAAAATTTGCTTTGAAATGAACCATGCCCATTTCTGGTTACTTAATAGACTAACAGACAATGAAATGTTGTTTAATTAATCTCATTTTTCTTTCTTTCTTTTTACCTTAACATTGTCTCATCCCATCTGTGCCTTGTAGTAAACTGAACAAGTGAAAATGTTGAAATACGAAGGAAAGTAATGGAAAGACCATAAATACACAACTAAAATTCAGGTTCCAAGTTTTATTTCAACCATTTCTAAAGCCATCACCAACAAAAGAAATAAAGTTTATATATACTTTCAATAAAGTACCTTTACTGCATAGATGAATTACAATATATTGCCAAAATACATTTAGATACTGTAACTCAAGATATAGGGAATAAACATTTCACTAACAAAACAATATAGAACAACCAATTTTTTTGTGTAGTAGTACACAGAAATAGTAAATAATTTTAATGTGTTAATGAAGGAAGATAAAGGCTGTTTGTTGTGCTTACAGTTACAAGGAAAGATAAGACTAATTGCTTTACATAACTCAGTTTTTAACAATTTTTCACCTTCTTGATTGTAGAAGTAGAGTACACCGAATTGTGCTAGGTATAGGTGATTCAGTAAAGAATTTTAAAGATAAGTTTATTTTGACTGAGTTGCCTAAATACAGGGATAAGAGCCACATAAATAATTTTTCGAATTTTTTACATATTACTAGAAGGCTGTCTCCAACATCTGCCCCATAGTAACTACTAAAGATACCATTCATTCCCACGAGATTTAAATGTCACTGCTTAGAAGCCTATTAATCATAATTTCTAGTTTGTATAACTTTCCATTTGCCGTATCTGCAGGCAGATATACCTTAGTCACTTAAGCACATATTTGTTTCTATTGAATTTTTAGACCTGTAAACAAATAAACAAAAAACCCCAAACAACAACAGCAAAAATCCCAAAACTGAAAAATGCATTTTAAGCTCCTTTCAGTACAATATACTCTCTTTTAATCATGTTTAATTTGAACTGTGGGCACAGTTCAGTAAGATATAACAGTTTCCAAATAACAAATCTTACATGGAAAATAAAATTGTACTTTACTGAAAGAGGCAATACATGTTCAAATACAAATTCTGAACTAGTACTCGTGGTTACATTTCTTTGTTTCTCCTCTCAAACTATGGGTGTTGTTCAGCAAATCCTGCCTACACAATCCCACATTTTCCTCACTTCTAGAAAGGGAATTCTATTTTCCTCAGTGTTTTGAAATCAATGAATGAAAAATGGTGCAGCTAATTAGGTGTTTCAGAATAATTTTTAAAAATCCAAAAGCTAAACTCTTCTAAACATTTGAAGTTAAGAAATGCAGACGTATCCTATCTGCAATTTGATGTTTCCGCACAATCATTGAATCCGTTTTAGAAGTTGTAATGGGCTCCTCTGTTTCTCTACAAAGAGTTATTCTGCTGTGATACAACCTAGCAAAGATGTAGAAAAGAAACAAAACACATTTGCATGAATATTGAATACTTTACTTACTAATGATACTTATTAAAAACTTTAGTTTATTATTTGGTTATTAATTTAACAGGACTTAATGATTAATAAAGCAATGATTATTTCAATAATTATAATCTGCAATTTAAAAATACAGGAGTTCTTGATGTTGTTGCTGCATAGACTGAAGTTTTCCCAGGTTTTTTTCTCGGTTACTTTGTACCATTGTAGAACAGTTAATAATAAAATGGATGTAGCTCTTTCATACATATAAAACCCCTTCTGAAATTAGTTGTTCTGCTTCCTGGTTACATATGTCAAAGGCGTTGATCAATCAATGGTCACTGAAAAGGCAGCCTTTATTTAACACATTGTTAATTGTACTGTTTACTTCTACTGATTTGAAATATAAGGACTCTGCAGAAAGTACGACTTAGGCCAAAGCGGTAAACTTTGTTCATTGGCTAAAATTTTGCTTAGAAGAAACACTTTTCCTAGATAGTCATGCATGCAGTCTGTTCCAGTTTGTCAGTCTTCTCAAATCTCTCTTACGAGAGGATGACTTCTGTTAGTTTTCATTCTACTTGCCTAAATATTGCTTGCAGGATGCTTGTAAATCAGAATATCATGACCTGAAAAGGTGTGGGGAAGAATGTGTGTTAAAGTCACAGTATGTCTGAACCCTTGAATGAGAGTTACTAATGCTTTAATGGTGACTCATTAAGGATATTTATAGCAAATTTAAGTTGCTAAACTTCTAGTTTCAGAGCAGACTGTGTAAGAAGGATTTTATTACCTTTTGAAATATGAAGTTGATACGTATTTTTGTAGTGACAAAATGGCTTCAATGAGTTCAAATCATTTAATTTTGTGTATATGTCTTCATGAGAAATTTATCTAAATTTGTGTTCAATGTGTCTGATTTCTACAAATAGCTGTGAAGTTAATGCAAAAATCTAAGCTAGGTACATATTATTTGTTTCCTGTAGTACTTTAATTTTTGCTAGTGAAGCTCGGTTGATATGAAATTTGAGATGTTAAAACATGATTAAAGTCGGCAAAAAAAGATACCATATATAAGCCTGTGTTTGGGATTCAGAACATAATGATGTTCAAAGAATGTTTTCGTGAGCACAAAACTTGTGTAACACTTTTTTTCACCATCTTCTCCAGTTTTCTATCCCTTTGCTTGAATTTGTATTATTTTTTACCTTTGTGCTGTTTTCACAGAGGCAGAAATGTTTTGTTTTGACAAAATTTATAAATTCAAATTACCAGAGACTTATTAGCTGGTGTCTTTGGGATAGTCTCACTACAGAAATGTTGAGTCACCTTTGTCTATTTGACCTGTGTCTGCTTCCCCCACACCCCAGCACATCTCTTTCTAGACAATCTCTTTTTCTTGGGGATCTGGCACATTGCAACACAAGGGCTGAAGAGCTTTTAGATGTAGAAGAGACCTGTTTGCCCCCAGTGCTGTGAAAAAAGATGTGCTGCAAGCATATAGCACTACCTGTAGTACCTCTACATACTGTTCTCTGTCTCTTCCCAGCTGCTGCTAATAGCTTCCTCACCTTCCTTCAGTCAGGTTTGGAAGGCTGATTATTTAAAATAAAAAATGAAACAAGCACCAGCACTTTTATGTCTATAATCTTAATTTTTTATAGCTCTTTCAATTTGAAAATTTGAGAGTGTCATAAACATTAGTTAAGTCTGGCAATATCCTCAAAACTCATATTTTTTTCCCACTGATAAGCAATAGAAAATGACTGTCCTCAGAAAACTCAACATCTAGCAGGGACAAAGTGAAGGATTCTTCCTCAGAAAATTGTGATGTGAGCACAAGAAGAACTTGCATCTTTTCTAGTCTTATTACAGGTTACATGTGAATTTGTGGGCAATCTCTCAATAACAGGAAAAGTCTGTCAATCATTGTCTTCCAGTCAAACCCAAACTGATGAACCAAAGTTTCAAATTTTAATAGATCGTTTTCATTTCAGCTTGTTAATTATGTCATTGTTTAAAAACAAATAAACCACATCCTCTCAACCCCACAAAACCAAAACGGTTTTACTATTTTAAGGAAATGTCACCTCTGTATTGTACCATGTGAGCATATACTGCCGGTGATATCTGAAAAATATGTGAAACTGGAAATGGAGTATCTGAATTAGAATTCTAACAGAAGAAAAATGTATATTCCATGTGAAGGAAAATCATAAATTGAACAAAAATTAACTGAGGAACCACATAATATTCAGTCATCTAAATGATTTTTGGCAACTTTCTTTAGGATATTAGTGCCCAAGAAAAATAAATGTTCTAAAATTTTATATGTAGCAGGCACGTGAAAATGTAAAATTTCTATTGATTTCTGCCAAGTGTAATCCTCTTCTGAATTTATTCAAACAGAACAAAAGAGACGGCAGAGTCTAGTTCGAGGCCTGTAGCTAGTGGTGTCCCCCAGGGGTTAGTACTCGTCCCAATCTTGTTTAACTTCTTCATCAATGACCTGGATGAAGGGGCAGAGTCTGCCTTCAGCAAGTTTGCTGATGACACAAAACTGGGGGGAGTGGCTGGTACACCGGAAGGCTGTGCTGCCATCCAGCAAGACCTAGACAGGCTGGAGAGTTGGGCGCAGAGAGGAACCAGACGAAGTTCAACAAGGGCAAGTGTAGGGTCCTGGACCTGTGGAGGAACAACCCAGTGCACCAGTACAGGCTCAGGGCGGACCTGGTGTCAGGTTCCGATTAAGGTTCTGAGTAACACAATGCAGTCAGCCCCTCTTGCAACCCACCTATAGTTTAAATTAACACAATACAGTCAGCTCCACTTGGAGTCTGTCTATAGTTTTGATGGTGTGCTCTGCCCCACCTGCGGATAGAGTACTTCCTTCTAAGTCCTGACTGGCAGTAAAAATAGATTTGAGATCCTTGAGTTTGGACAAAGCACAAGTGAAGCAAGGTAACGGTAAACCAACCAATCTCATGGTTCTATTTATTACAGCTCTGGAAATAATGATCTAGCATAAGGGGTGTGGAAGAGTGGAAGAAAGGAGGAAGAAAACAAGGAGAAGAGAGAGAGGAGAGAGAGTCATATGAGAAGAGGAGGAAAGAAGGATAGTCACCACCCTGGATCCCGCAGCATCCCGTGGGTCCTCCATTGGTGACACTCAGCAGTCTCTGGTGGGTGCACACACAAAGTCTCAAAAAGCATCCTGTTATATCCGTCCGAGTAAATCTGGTGCGATCAGTTTGCACCAATCATTTCATACCAGTCACTTTTTATACCAGTCACCTTGGTACATGCGGGTTTCTAAGGCGTGGTCTTTCAGTTGTTCTTGGTGAGTCTCTTCCGCTTGGAGTATGTGGCAGCTCTTGTCTGGTCGGCCATTTTGAGTAGGATGTGAGACTTGAGATGGTGGTGAGTTTTCTGAGACATCACAAAAAAGCAGAGCCAAATCCCACACCAGCTGGAGAGCAGCTCTTTGGAGAGGGACCTGGGTGTCCTGGTGGACAGCAAGTTGACCATGAGCCAGCAGCGTGCCCTGGCTGCCTAGCAAGCCAATGGTATCCTGGGGTGCATTAAGAAGAGGGTGGCCAGTAGGTCGAGGGAGGTTCTCCTTCCCCTCTACTCTGCCCTAGTGAGGCCCCATCTGGAGTATTGTGTCCAGTTCTGGGCTCCCCACTTCAAGAAAGATGAGGAGCTACTGGAGACAATCCAGCAGAGGGCTACAAGGATGATGAGGGAACTGGAGCATCTCTCCTATGAGGAAAGACTGAGGGAGCTGGGCTTGTTTAGCCTGAAGAAGAGAAGGCTGAGAGGGGACTTTATAAATGCTTATAAATATCTGAAGGGTGGGTGTCAGGAGGATGAGGCCAAACTCTTTTCAGTGGTGCCCAGTGACAGGACCAGGGACAATGGGCACAAAATGAAGCACAGGAAGTTCTGTCTGAACATGAGGAAGAAATTCTTCAGTTTGAGGGTGACAGAGCCATGGAACAGGTTGGCCAGGGAGGTTGTGGAGTCTCCTTCTCTGGAGATATCAGAAACCTGACTGGATGCGGTCCTGTGCAACCTGCTTTATGTGAGTCGGGTTGGACTAGATGACCCACAGAGGTGCCTTCCAACCCCTACCATTCTGTGATTCAGCTATTCTGGGATCTTAGAATGCATGATGGTATAAGATAGACAAGGCAGGCTATATACTTTGCCCGGGAGATAAGGAAAATTGTGTTTTGTGATGGACTGCTCGGAGATTTGAGGGTACTGGAAATGAACATATTGGGAAGTAAACCTTATAAGTATTTCCAGAGCCAATGAAGTCTTTCAGGAAGAGGACAAAAATATATAAAAAAAAAATTCAAGCTGACTCTCTCTCTCTATAGATGTATATGTATAGAAAGATGACCATGGGTTTGTATATAACCCCAACACTTCTAAAAACATTGTTGCTACATACATAAATTAATTACAAAATCAATGAGGATTCTAACACGTCTAAGCAACTGAATTATGTTTTAAAGTTACTTTTGGAGAAGAGAGAACATGGACTATTAAGAAATGAAGGAGAACTCACTAGAAGAGTTGATGAAATGCTAATAAAGGAATAGTTGCAAAACCTGATTATATTTCAAATGAATCAACAGTTCCAAACACACATGCGAGTGCATGTGTGTGCATTTATGAATGTAAACTGTATTGCCTAAGAGGGTTTTAAAATTTATACTCACAGGGTACTGTGAGAATGCACAACTAAGAGGAAGGTTCGCAATAAACATCTAGAAAATTTTATTTTGCCTCAGAGATAACAAGTAAAAACGAAGTAGTTAATATGAGATAAAAAAAGGTAAACAAAATACATTTAAAAAAAATTACATGTCAGATACATTTGGTAACTGCTATATTGTTTTTTAAAGAATATCATTTGTAGGTCAAAGCATAACATTTCTAAGGCATAGTAATTTTGTGCTTTGCAGATCTGCCTTTGAAACATAACCTCTTTTGGTCACATAGTTTCATATTAAAAATTGTAAACCAAATTTCAGTATTCAGTATTGCTTAGTCTTCTTGTTGGATACAATGTGATTGATGTTATTTATCTCAGACTCTATGTCATAATAGGTGTGTGTATACACACAGAGTGGAAGAAATTGGAAACGCACTATATATGCAAACAAATTAAAACAGAAAGAAGTGGTTAATATTTGGTGGCCGAGGATAAATGCTATACCTTACTAACTTCTTATCAATTTTTTCACTAAAAAGATGTCAACAGAAATCTTTTAAACAGCCCTACTGATAAAATTTGTAGTTTGCAGAACTTATTTTTGAGATTTATGTAAGATATTATAGAGGGGGTTGAGTGTATATAGTTATTTAAAACAGTCACTGAATATTTCAATGAAGATGAAAGTACACAGAGAACAGTAAAATATAATGTATGAGAGGACAGTAAAACTAAAAGGAATTGTGAAAACGTGGAGGACAAAAACGCCTTCTCTATGTCCTCCGCATGAATGAACAAAACCTGTCTTTATTAAGTACAGTAAGTAGGTGAAGGAAATATTTTGCTTATATTTTGTTTTGACTTCAATTGAAAGGTTGACCTTTTGTGAGGTCTGAAGCTTTAGAAGAAAACATTATGACACTTTTTAAAGAAGGAACCCTCTTCTGCTTTAGCTTATTATCACACTTCTCTGACTGCTCTTTGTTCTGCACAAGTCACACCCTGGGGCGAAGTAGATCATGGCTGAGCTGCAACCATTCCATCATTCTTTAATTCCTAACTGTTAAAATCCTCTGCAACCCTTAGACAATTTTTTAAGGAATGAATCCCTTGTCAGGCTCGAGGTTTAACAGCCTGGGTTTTTGTAATGATATTCTCTATCTCCATGTTTTGTAGTAGGCAGCTTGTTTACTAAACAGATTAGAAACCAAGACACAGAAAATTAAACCAAAACTGTAGTCTTTGTAATTACACATACTTTTCTAAAAATGAAAGTTAAATGTTTACATGGATTCAAGAAGAAACTGAACAAATCTGGGGAAGAAAAATTAAATGAAAACTGCTAAGTACGAAGACAGCACCTCAGCATCAGGAATCCTTTGTAGTGCTGGATGTTGTAAGAGTACCTTGGAAAAATATCACTCAGTTTTTCGTCTTTTATTCTGGAGAAATCCTCTTGTGGCCACTGCTGAAGAGACAATTCAAGGCAGGATGGTCTGACTTCTTTGACCATTTCTATGTTTTCTCCTGTAATTATACACATTGTCGCACAAATTTTAACACGATTGGAAGCAGAAATATAATTTCTCAAGCAGTATTAAATATAACTTTTGAAGCAGTATTAAATACAACTTTTGAAACAGCTTTATGTTGCAAAGCATGCTGTACAACTGTGTCAGAATCAATGATGTGCTACAAGTATATCTGAGCACTTTTCTTTAAAAGTCTTTGATCTAGAATTCCAGTCTGTACTGCATTGTACCCTATGCTCAGCCGTTAGACCATCAAATGACAGTTGAGGAGTGCTGAGCATTGCTGAACCCCTGAAAAATTTTTGAGTAGCTCAGTACAAGGTTGCTCAGCACAGCCGTTTGTGTAATTATGATATATGGTGAAAACTCTTTGTTCAATGGCCTTCAAGCTACCTAGAGACTAAATTCCAGAACAAATAGAATGTTTAACAGAGATGAATATATGTGAGCAAGATTGCAGCAATCACTTTTTACAGGGCATATGCACATCTTACTTTTACAGGTCAAGGTACCACTCATATGAAAGCAGTTCTGGTGTGCAAAGTAATAGACTAGTAGTAGAGTAGTAGAGACAAAGTAGAGTAGACTCTATGGCATCTTTCTCCACCTTCTTCATTAGCAGGCAAGTCAGAAAAGAGCACTCATAACAGACTTAATATTTGAGCAAGTGCTGCAAAAAGAGGCAGCAGAACATGCAACAGTTGCTCCAGCAGCAAAGCGTGTCTTTGAGACTCTGTGATCAGGATCCATTACATCTCTGCTAAGGACAGGTAAAGCAGAGTCTGAAAACCACTTGTATTAAATTATCCTGGGAATAGCAAAATGCTAGACATTTATCTATACTAAAATGCAGTTGAACTGTGATTTTATAGATTTCTGCAGAAGTAGTCAGAGGTTAGCCCAAAGAGAACATTAACAGCCCTCCCCTCAGTAAATAGAAATGATGAAGTGTAGAATGAACATGTCAATACAGTTTCCACCTGATGTCATTCCTACTTAGAAGTCACTATAACTAAATGAAATTGTCTCTAGATTATTTAGAAGACATTTAAAATCATTTAATCATAAGCAAATGTCAGAATATTTTTGCAATCAAAACAAGAGCCTGCAGCCTGTGTACCTTAAACATCTTAAACGACATTACAGAAAATTTCAAATCGTAACATGCTTCCACAGTAAGGTTGGTATGTATTTTTAGCCCCATTTCACAGATGAGAAGTGAAAGTGCAACAACAGGAAGGAAACCACCCAAGATCATAAGAACACTTTGACTGAAACTTTCATTTAGCCAATCTTTCTTCTTCTGACACATGAGAAAGGACAGCGTGGCACCTCTCCAGGTTTTTCTTCTGCCTTTCCTCACCCTATGTCTGAACTAGAGGCTGTAATTTAGAGTTATAAGAGTAGCCTGTCAAGGCCTCTTTTCTGTGATGCAGGCTAGTGTGATTTCAAACCCATTTCAGATCCAAAGCATTGTATGGCAATGAAGTCCACAAGATTCATTGTGATGAAAGGACATGCCCTTTTGTTTTAATGCTTCTGTCTATGAACTTCATGTTTCTTAATTCTGTCATGAAAAAACATAGATGATTATTCTTTGTTCTCTGTTCATGATTTTAAATACCTCAGAGTTCATTTTGCCAAGCCAATGTGTCAGGCTCTAGTTAGTATTAAAAGTAATCATATCTTTGTTTTTCTTTACTGCTACCTTTTTGTCAGGGGCTTTTTGTTTTTAAGTTGAGGAGACTGGAATGCATTGGTAATTCAGGACATGACTATGCCATGACTGTACATGATGCCATGACGATGGTCTCTTTCACTCTCTTCTTTTTCTTAGCTGTTTTTTGCTTATCATTCTACTTAGCCTCTGCCTGTCACTGAGTATTGGGCTAGTAATGCTTTCCTAGGATTATGGACAATGACAACTAAATAGCATTTCTGAATGATAAGAGCTTGTTTAGTGACTATCACTGTGTATTTCTAACGATGAGTTTTTTCCTCCATGTACATTACCTTGCATTTACCAATAGTAATTTTCATTTGCTCCTTGTCCTGTAGTTGATAGATATCTTGAGATCTGCTGCAACTCTTAGCAGTCAGTTTTCATCATTATTATTTTGGAGAATTTTGTTTTATCAGAACACTAAGTCACCTCATTACTCACTTCCTTTTCTAGATCATTTATGTTGAGCAGTAGGTATTCCAGCAGAACTCCCTGAAGGACTCCACTGCTAAAACTCTACATTTGTTGAAGTTGATCACTTAATCCTGCTATTTAAGCTATTCATTAATTCATGAGAAGACCTCCCCTCTTGTCCCACGACAGCTCAGTTTCCCAGGGGTCAAGATTTTATCCTAGGCCATTTTGGTTTTTAATCTTTTACAGCTACTGTAGCAAAGTAATTTACTAGCTAATAACAATACTCCAGGTCTATATATTATAATATTCACACAAAAATTAAATGCAAAAAAACACCAACCCCAAAACCATAGCTGTCAATACCAGGAACACATCTATACCATAAATTTTGTAAGAACTAGCACTTTGAATTATGTGGCAAAAGGTTCAAAATGGAGTTAATTACCTGAACCATGAAGGTGGCTTCTTGGCTCTACTCCTTGGCTATTTCTGGTTTATAAATGGGACATTTTTCTGTAAATTAGTCATGCAATAAAGTAAAACAGGAAGTTACCAAGCTGCACTCTTAATAATAATTTGTATCTGTTGAACTGACTTCATTTTTGAAAACCCATTTTAATGTTCTTAAAAGCTAGGTTGTAATGAGATAATTGATGCAATGCTGTAATACCGTTTAGTCCCACTTGAGAGAGAAAACTTAATATTAAAATATATTTGACTGACAACATTGCCATTTATCTTCCTAGCAGGAGTCAGGTGAGAACAATAAAGTGAGAAAAGCTCTCTGTGCTCCATCGATATCAGCAGCCATCATACTTAAAACAAATAAAGCGAATAACCACAATAAGATTATTTGTGTTCTCTCAGATTTTTGGCTTTGAATACCCATAGTGGAGCTTCAATACACTGATCGGATCTGAAAAGTTGTCTGGGTCTGACTCTTTGTGGACTAGAGAGAAAAAACTCAAAATCTTAAATATCCCAGGTGCCGTCAATTCAATCACCAAAATTAGATGGCTGTTATGTAAATTATGCAAATATGTGACTCAACTTTTTCATTCATATTTGAGAAATGAAATATTTAATGATGTTGACATTTTTAATTATCATCAGGCCTCTGAATTAACTCCTAAGTGGGATCAATCTTATTACAGGATCTCTGCAGACTCTGGTGGACATCTCTGTATCACGTCAGACTTTATTGCAACCATATATGTTAGCTGTATTTGAAAAGCTGAGAAGATGGATAATAATGACAGCTTTTAAAAAGCACCAAACACATAAATTAATAGGTGCTGTGAAATTAGTGTGTTCTTTGACAGTGGTCAGAATCTGACCATATTGTGATGAATGCTTTTCACACCTCTTTTCCCATACACCCAAATTACTTATGATGTAGGCTTCGAACAAATATTACCAAACTGCACTATTCTGATGGAAATGTTATGAGAACACAAATATCAAGACTGTGGACTTTTTAATTTAAATGTATTTGTCTATCTCATATCACTAAACCATATAGTTCTTTAGAATTACTTAGCAGACAGAAGAGTAAAAGATAGGCCATTCCTAGAATTTAATTTCAGCTCTGTCTTTGACACGTCTCACAGAAATTTCCTGATAGTTAAACCACAGCTATTCCATCAGCAGAAGAGGGATAATGGTGCTTAACTAATTCACAAAGCCAGTGATATTATTGCAGTTGTTTGTCATATTTTGTAAGTAGATGTAATCATCTGTGTTACACAGAACTTTCTAAGAGGAACCTACCTATCTAAATAGAGATCTTAAAATCCTGAGGATTAATTAATTTATGTTTGCATGGTTCTTTTAAGCTGTGGAGCACTACATAAATGCTAAATATGATCTACTCTTAACCATTAACTATGACTTTCAGTAGGTATTGCATATCACAGTGCACACTATCATTACAGCCCAAGCCCTTCTGTAAAACTCATAAAATTATTAATTTCCCTGTTAATATTCTTTCTGTCCTCTTCTCTAACCTTCATACTCTTTGCATAGCCTGCTACAAAACAAAGCTGCCAGATACCTACTCACACAAAACCCTTTCAGCCATTTTAGTCTAACATTATTTTATTGTATAGAAACTCTACTTCTTACTTCAAAATAACAGAACAACTCTGAATGATATAAGAAAGCTGTCTATCTATTAAACAAATCTTCACTCTCTTTCCTTGAAACAAATCTCCTCTAACCCCTTTCCTTCAGTACAAGGGCATATGGCTCCCTGTGATGATTCATGACTTCAGACTCTTGCTGTCTGAGTGTGGCAGAGGTGCAGTGTGCTGTGGTAGTTCATCAGTGGAGTAAGTTCAGGTGTTGGAAGCTACCATGGAGGATACTCCTCCTCGGGATTTTTCCTGTATATGCAGCTAGGATCAGTTAGCGAAACCGATGCGCGTTGGCTTGAGTTTCAGGCAGACAGCACAGACCTCAGCAGAGATCTACCAAAACTCAATTCACATAGATGGCCTCTCTAAACACTATGATTCCTGCATGCTGACTGGTGATGAAGGGACACAGCATGTGGCAGTGAGTTGCTGTGGAGGATATCAAGTTATAATTTATTGGGACAGTGCCATGCTCTTACATATTTTAGGGAGAACCAAGAAGGCGGCGCTATGCTCTTGGAACTGTGGAGCCTAATGTTTTGATTTTCATAAGTACAGCTTTGGTTAGTTACCATCTCCCTCTGTTCTTCAATTCCTCATCAACAAAAAAAGAAATAATGACCTTTGACATGTATAATATATAAGTACACATATGTATATAATTTTTCAGCTTCTTTTATTCAAACTACACAGTTTTGCAGTAAAATGTACAACAGCACAAGGCAATTAGAATATTTAGATTCTAATACATAAACAGTGATACTAGTTTTCACAATTTCTCCATTAAATTAAAAAACTGGAAGTTATTTTTTAATTTCTAGCTGTACTGAGTGTGCAGAATTGACAAAAAGCACATTTATACTCCATTAATTTAGTAGACAATGAAAACATAACATTTTTATCATATTTTTAAGAATCAAGTAATTTACAATGCTCGTGTCACTACCCTCCAGACTATGAGACCAGACACCTCTTTGTTTCTGAGCCTTCAGGTCCAGCTCCATACCCTAACTACACCCTGACTCTTCTTGAAGTGAGAAAGTGCCAGCTTTTTCCTCTCCTGGTTCCTGTTCCTTCCTGAGAAGGACGTTTGGGCGCAAAGTCTGTATAGGACTTGAGGACATAGTTCCAATAATATCAACTCGAGTGATTAGGATCGAGGGACATGCAGCGACACACGCCTATCACCCAGGGTAGATTTGGTCTTCACTCGTGTTACTTGCTTAAAAACAAGAAATGAGAATGATTGTCAACTGCATGACAGTGATACAAGAAGTCAAGTCATCCCTTTGTAGCCTTGAAACAAAGGGTATCTGGAAACAATCCTGTCGCATAACTCGGAGAAGTCAATATGGAGTTGAAAAACTGTTTGCAATATTTCCAAGGAAAGTAGAAAGAAAAAAACCCCTTTTTTTCCAAAGGATTGTGCATCCAAGTGTAGTTCCCTTTGCTGCAACTCAAGCAATTGTACTTTATCAGTGCTGACAAAGCAATTCACAGAATCTCTGCTGCTAATTGTGATGTGGGTTTTCCACTCAGGTTTCTTCACAGGGGCATGAAATCGTCCTCTAGCAATACTACTTGTATATAACTAAGAAACTAAGGCAAATAGTCTTTTCAACTAATACTGCTCTCCTTTGGGATCATATTCTGACATACTGCAGCCCGGATTTTTTGCTTCATTGTTTCCTTCCTCAGACTGACAAAAAATGTTAGGTTAAAGATTTACTTTATATAAGCCTAAAATACCAGTCACTAGAATCCTGGCTACACAGTGTGTTTCTATCACATACTTTCAGAAATGTACTAAAGTGTAGTTTAATCTGGTGAAAACAGGTAATTTGACCATGGATGATACAGGGTGAAGTGTATACTGAAAAATTTTATTGCTCCCTATTTTATTTATCTTGGTGGGGCAGATTAGGGGCTTTATAGATGACAATCATTCTTCACATAGCTGTCTAGCAAGGAAGAAGTGAAATCTGGTCTAGATACTTGAAGGCCTCCTTATTTGCTGCTGTAACTCAACTTTCTTTTCTCACTACAAAGTTAAGAGTACTCCACCGAAATACTTAAGAGGAAGGACCTTTGTGGGCCCTGTAATAACTCTCAGGACAATTGTTATCACGGATGTTATGTGACCCTACTAATGTTTTCAACATTAGGATGTAGTTTAACAATAGTAAACTCTTCAAGGACACCTATTTAATTAACTACTTTGTGACAATGGTGTTCATCAATGGTGCTTGATAAGCGTTGATTCAAGCTGAAATAATGGATCTATATTCTAAAATATATCACCCTAAACTAAATGCAGGAAGTATTCATTTTGTATTAGAGTTTGTATTATTTACTAAATTTACTTTATGAAAACATAGAAGAATATTAATGAAAAATAATAAGAAAATATATTTATGTCTCTTTCTCTTCCACATTCTAGTAAACTGGAGGAAAAGAAAGTGACAAATCAGTAATCAGCAAGTAGATATCTGTGGTTCTTCACCAGTATTCACCCTCATGCAGTAATAACTAGATAAATTATGCAGTTATTCTTCCTTGAAGTTAATGAGACATCTTATACATTTGAGATTTTCATCCTGGTGTGTTGGATTTTTTTCCTCTACATATACTTATTTTTATATCTTATTCAAAATTTACACTCATGTTTACCAAATCTGCTGCCATTTTATACAAATCTAGCTAATGATTCTAGTCAATGATATCAGTGTAATAAAACCCCCAATCCATAGATCTCTTCTCTGTTTAAATCCCTTTTTTGTTATCTGTGGTTGCAAGCTAACATCTCATCTATCTGTCTCGTTCTCTTAATATAAATGACTGTGAATACTTATACAGGCAGGTTCCAGTTTTCAACTGCAATTTTAACACAGCTTTTATATTGTCTTTTTGTTTTTTTTTTCCTTTCATTTCTGTTTTGAAGCTGAATAGCACTGTTAAAAAAATCATTCTGTTCAGAAAGAACAGTACTGATTTGATAAATCTGCATTCTTATAACATTCATAGCTTATAAAATACTGGCCCTGTGATTACTAACTCCTTGAATAACCACATTCAAGTCCAAGGCATTGGAAAGAAACATGAATCATATATCTGACTACAGCATTTCAGTGAGTCAGTGAAAGGCTGACTGGTTTATGCCCCAAAGCCCATGGATTCAATACATGTCTTTCATTTAAATGAGTTTTATGTCAGATCTACTGTAGCTGCATAAACACTGAAAAATCAACTATATTCTTTAACTAGATTCAGTAGCCTGCTTAAGATGATGAAGTATTATCTATTCTGTAACTAAATCTAGAAGAAATGCCTGGGGTTTTTGCCTTTATAAATAAAAGCAAAGATAACTTGAAAGAAGTCAAATGGGCAGAAAGCTGTCCAAAACTACCTAAATATGTTAACAGCAAACTGGAGACATCAGTATAACTTTTATGACTGAAGCAAAAATTGTGGGGTTTAGGAAAAGTTTTTTAATATGTTATCGATATCTCAAGAAAATAAACCTTACTGAAATACTTTTCTGCTTGGTCACAGATACATTTATGAAAGTGTCACATATTTTTTATTAATACATTCCATTTTGCTGCATTATGGACATGCGTGGGGTGGGGGGTGCAGGGAAGAAAATTTTCCAAAGACATCCCTTCCCTAATTCCATTCCCTGATTCATCTACAGGCCTTAACTGTTTTGGACATTCTTTTTCCCAACAGTTCTTTTGTCCTTATTCCTTAGTAATGCCTTGGTCTTTGATTGCATTTCTGTCTTGGGATCTGTATATTTTTTCTGTGGTCTAAATGCCTGCTTTGTGCAGCGCTTGCTCTTCTAGAATTTTTCTGGATCAGCAAACCTGGAAGAAATTATAAAACTTTGTCACTGGAGAAAGCTCTGAGTTCTTAGAGCTGATCCTACAATAATAATATCAAAGTCAGAGAAAGACAAAAGGAGTAAAGAAGGTATTGTAGAATTGACTTTCTTTGAAGGTGTAATATCAAAAAGGAAATAGAAGTTGAACCAAGCACAAAACATTTGCCAAAAATATTTCAAAAAACCAAAACTATCTTCCTTGGAAGATTATGTAAGTAATATTTCATATTTCTTTATAGCTTTCTAAAATTTTCCAGTGATTCTAGTTTTGCTGCTAAACTTTGTGAACGAGGTAGTCTGGTATATTCCTCTGTGCTGCATAATATTGTCCTATAGAATGTCAGGTAGAATTTAAGACTGTTGATGTTCTTTTCTTAATTTTAAAATTTTAAGTCTATAAAAAATATTGAAGAAAATCTTGGCATAAAGGAACTTCAAAATCAAGTTTTTGAGTGTTCTAGAAAGATAGTGTCAAAGACAACTGATTAGCTAAAAGAGCAATACCTCGTCAGTCTTTGCAACAATTCCCTCAAAAAAAATATCTTTGCAAGGCAGGAAAGCTGGGATAAATGAGCTCAGGATAAAAGTGAGAACTAAAGAATAAGCTTTCAGGAAGAGAAACCTGTTCTCCTAACAGAGTTGCCATCCTCACCCAATTCCATTGAAAAGCAGCAGGCCCATCTTTCTCTCCTCAGACAGTGAGCAGTGAGGCTCCAGTTCAGTTTGCAAAGGCGGAAACAAAAGCTAACAATGGTCAGATCATTAAAGAAAGGGACTCCACAGCACAGCGGTGAGACAATGAGGCTGGCTCTTGTGCGGGAGTAGATTCCAGTGTATGAAGACTGAATAACAACCTCAGATCTCAACACGACTAACGGAAACTGGGGCCAGAACAAGCTTGCTGCTAAAGCAAAGCACTTCGTAGCAAAAGTGAAGAATCAAGAGAAAAGATGTTCAGATCAAATGTCTGCTGGAGCAAAGGCAGCCAGAACTGACATTATTTTGCTATCAAAGTTGCTTGACTGACTAAGAAAAGAAGCATCTCCAAGCCCTGTGGAGAGAGAAAAGGAGCTCATAAAGTCCTGCAGCCAGAACCACCAGCCAGATCAGGTGTATTACTAATGAAATTGATGAGCTAGAGAAGGCAATAACAGAATGAGGAATTATAAACACTGTAATTTCTAGTAGAAAAAAGCACAGCTTACTGTTTATAATCATGGCAAGAGAAATAGGATAACTTCTCAAGTTTGACTTCAGCCTCTTTCCTAAATTTCTTGTATACACTAATCATTTTTATTGTCTAGGAAATGGGGGCAGATAATAACATGCTCCATGTGAGTAAGTATGTCCTTCAAATATTATAAATTGTTCAGAAAACAGGATAGGGATAAAAGTGGTAACTGTATTACATGAGTTTTTTGGTACTACAGCATAATGGACATTCATATCCAAATTCTAAATAGTGCACAGCATGTTTTTTTCCTAAAAAAGGAGCATTTTTCTTGACCTCAGTATTTAAAATTCTCCCTCCAGACATCTTCAGTGAATGAGCATCCAATAATGGGTATAAAAAAAGCCAAAACATTACTCTGACTCATCTGGCTATATTTTTTTCTCTTAAAGCTATGAAAGGAAGCTAAACTTAGGGCTGTGTGTTTTTTGCATTCTGTGAATATTTTTCTAATTCAAGGAGAGCAAATCTTGTTTATAAGCTACCATAAGGAAAATAGTTTTTCTCCACAAGATGGCTCCTACAGAGAGAAACACCAGGCTCTGAGGACTTAATTTTTTGGTTCTGTAGAAATTCACATGGTTTAATCTGTCTACTTTTATCTCCTGAGGAGTGTTATGTATTAAAAAAAAAAAAAAAAGTTTTTCATGCTACGATTACTCTATGGTGAAGCATAGGTAACTTTGTTATTATGATTGCTCACAATATGGAGCAAAATTCTTGATGCTTGTTTTGATTATTTTTACCAACTCTAAGTTTTTTTCCAAAAAATCCAATACAAGTGGCCATTTCATGCTAGGGATGCTTAATGAGAACTGCCCACTGAAATCAATGAAGAACTATGACTAAAAATCAATGGTAACGTATGATCCAAATTGGTTTTTGCTAGAATATTCTATGACAGTCTTATGGGATAAAATAGAATAAACTAATTCTGGATAATAGCTTCACTGAAACACCATATTTATGGTGTATCAGTGGCAGAGTTTAATGGAATTTACCAGATTAAAGCAAAAAAAGAAAAATCTAAAAAATTCTGTAAAACCAGATGTGTAGAATTAAATATTGACCTGAATGTAAGAGTGTACTCCTTGATCCTGTTGCTTTTAAATACTTATGTGCATGTGAAGGAAGGGGTTAAAAGGGATTTTAATAGAAGTGGCATTACCTAATAGTTGCTGTGCATTTAAAAAACTGATAGTGCTTATCTATTGTCTAAATTAACTGAAGCAGAGAGTCTTGCATCTCCGTACAAAGGGGTTAGTTCCCGATAGGGGCTGGGAGTCGCCTAGAACCGGTCAAGACCGACCCTGCTGTATGGATGGGAGCCAGGAGAGAACTGAGTTTGACCAGAAACAAAGGTCAATCAGCGAACACCGTGATGAAGAGGATGGGCCTTCATCTTGGGACCCACGACGACCACCACTAGGAGGCACTGCGCAAGTGCAGCTGGGAGGAGTCTATGGAAATTACTTCTTGGAACTAATTATAATATGGAAATGATTTCTCGGAACTGATTTTGATATGCAATGAGGATAGAAGCATATGTATAGGTGTATTGGGAAATCTAATGCATATGTAATATTTGATTGTATAAATTGAAGAGACACGTTGCTGCTTGGCGCGCATGACTTTGGTGGGACTACCCCCCGTGCTGCCCGGCGCCGAATAAACATGCCTACTTTACAGTCTTACATGTTCACATTAAAACATTAGGTTCAAACAGGAAAATGTAAAAATACATCGAGGCACTCTGTATTGTCTTGTTTTGCTGTTGGTTAAGAGCATACACAAAGGAGACAGCAATGTAATTTGGCCACATACACAAACCCTAACACTTTAGTTTTGAATCTTGAGCAGCACAGATATGCCAGTTTTGTGTACTTGTGGCTAATAAGGTTTTTTCATACCAACAGTACTTAGGGCTTTCTGTCATTGATAGAACTGTATATAGAAGATGCACTTGAAATCGTGTGAACATCAGTCTCAAAAGAAGGTGATAGGCTGAGGATTAAATGCTTCCGTTATTTACCTGCATTTCACTTAGGCTAAAAGTAGATTGAGGTGCCCAATAGTGATTGCCTTTATATGTCAGCTCATGAATTACGTGATAAAGAGTTATTCTGTTCTTAATCTCAGGAGGATATTTCCTTTTACTTTTTCATTCTTTATGAATAATAACTGTATAAAATAACTTCTTATTTTGATTTTATTTACAATCATAGTGATATGCAGAAAGCAGACTCCACAATCTGTAAGATTGTAAAGTAGGTATGTTAATTTGGCACCGGGCAGCACTGGGGGGTAACCTGACCAAAGATGTGCGCACAGGACAGTAACTTGCTCCTTCAATTTATACAGTCAAATATTATATATTCATCAAATTTCCAAATCTGCTAATACATATGCATGACCTATCCCCACGTGTATTAAAATTAGTTCCAAAAAGTAATTTCCATAGACTCCTCCCAGTCACGCTTGCACAGTGCCTTCTGGTGGTGGTCATTGGGGGTCCCAAGATGAAGGCTCATCCTCTTCATCATGGTGTTTGCTGATTGACCTTTGTTTCTGGGCAAACTCAGTTCTCTTCTGGCTCCCATCCAAACTGCAAGGTCAGTCTTAGCTGTTTCTAGGCGACTCCCCAGGTCTTATTGGAAACTACCCCCCTTTGTAAGAAAATGCAAGACGCTCGGCCTCAGTTAATTTACACAATAGATAAGCACTATCAGTTCTCTGCACAGCAACTATCAGGAAATGTTGCTTCTACTAAATTCCTTAATTGTTAGGCAAGGCTGCTTCTACTAAAATCCCTCGAACTATTAGACAAGGCTGCATCTACTAAAATCCCTTTAACCCCTTCCTTCAATAGTACAGAATTTTGGAAAACGAAATTTGCACTTAAAAAAAGAAAAAAAAAATTTACAAAGGATTTACATTACTCATTCATTTCGTTTTTGAAAAAAAAAAAAGAAGATACTGATACTTGCACCTTCTAAGAGACAGTTATTGAAAGTGATTGAAGGACATTTAGAAGTGCAGGAGAAGTTACTAAAAAATAGGTCCTCAAGTTTCCTCTGACTCAACTTACCTTCTGTTTAGTTGGCATATAAATGTGCTTTAATTAACCTGTTTTAAAATGATAGAGAAATAGAGAGAGACGCAGTGCCAATTTAATAACTAATGTCCCTATTATCTGTGCCTGCAGGAAAGCCTGTGGGAGAAAGAAAAGGCACTGGTCATTTTATAATGTTCACCTTGCAAAGCTTTGTTCCCCCAGGTCTTAGGCATTCAAAAATCTGTCATGCAAAAACGATGCAAATCTCTAGTCTGCATAGGATGTACAACCGTAGTGTTTAGTAGAGCTTGGGGAACTTCCAGCAAAACACTGTTTAATTGGAAAATGCTATTTCATTGAACCCACAGTCTTTTACTCCAGATTTCCAGAGCTGAGCAAATATCCAGTGCTCTAAACTATTGAATCTGACAAGGACATCGGTTTTACTGAAAACTATGCAGGTTAGGAAGGTTTGTAGAAAATCATCAACATTTTAACTTTTTTTTTTTTTTCTGTGAATGGGAAATGCTGCATTTCCTCTCAATCTGGACATTGGCAGAGGGATCATCTATCACCTCCTTTTCCCTTCTACTTTCTTTTCTGGCTAATATGGGTCCACATTTGTAACTACTGTGTTCCACACACAACAGGGGAAAGCTAGGAGCTAGAAATTGCTTAATTGAAAGAAAACATCCAACAACAAATAAACTGGAGTCATATAAAATTCATGGGGGGCTAGATGGAGTGGAGGAAAAGACATATTCTGTTGTTTCCCTTTCTCTCATATGTGTTGCATACATATCAGATTTCTTGGTATCCTAAAAGCTAAGGCTGTATAGTAGAACAAAGAAATGGGCTCAGCGCAAGTCCCCAGTCAGACTCCAATTATGAGAAATGTTGTTTCTATGAAGCAAGCAAAGAAATAAACTTTTGATAAGATTTTGTTCTAGGAGTGTAACTAAAGAAAACCTTATGTAACATTTATTTCGTAATAGCTAATGACAGTGTCAATAAGAAGCCTTTATAAAACTTAATATGAAAGATATGCAAATTTACTTTCTTTAAGTATAGATCTGTCAAGACATTGAATTAAAATCTAGAAAGAAATTATATCAGGGTTATATTCTGAGTTGAAAGTACTAGGGAATAAAGAGAGTGCAAGGATAAGGCAAGGAAAAACACAAAAGAAAAGAGGGAATGGAAAGAGTTCAAACATACAGCTATTATGCCATAAGGCACTAGCTTATACCAAACAGTTTTAGGGTGTGGAAATATTGTTTTCTTGAATCTATTATACCTGCATTCTTTCAAACACTAAAATTAATTCCTGGAAAAATTAAAATATAAATTTTTAAATTTTAGACAATGGTTTCATAAAAAATAAATGAAAATAAACTGTAATTCATTCAACATCCAGCCCCACCTTTTTATATATTTCCTTGTGGACTTCAAAAATTATGACTAATATCTAGAAATCTGCATCCAAAAAATGAGAGTCTTTATCTCTTACAGAAGTTACGTGATAGCAGGCAACAATTTAAGCAGAAGACTCAGGTGTGAAAATTATTCAGAATGACAGCACCCCTGCATATGAATAAAACAAAGTCTACATGACTCCTTACCTTATAATAAAAAAATAAAAAGAACCTCCTTGTGTAGGACCACAAATAGTGAAAAGTAACGTGATAGAGAGCTACTTGTGAAACATTAATAGTTTTTTTTTTATTCTGCTCCTACACCTCCTTGGACACCTCAGGTTTCAATACACTCGAACTCCAGGGAAAAGAAGTTCCTGGGTATTCTAGAAAGCACTTGAGGAATACAGAGCTGTTCTAAGTGTAAAGGACTTTTTTTTTCATAAAGTCCAAGAGAGATCAGTTTCTCAACAATTTGTAGATTTTTCTGGGGAATATGTAACTGAGGCCTTTTGAATAATTGTCATCTCAAATCCCTAACCCTGATAAAAAAAAGTCATATCTACTAACAATTGTAGGAAGCGTTTACTGAAATCTGGTTCATACATTTCTAAATAAAACAGCACATGTCCTTAAGCCTTTCAGGCAACTCCATCTTTCTGAATGTTAATGACAGTTTTGTTCACACAATTGGGCTTATAGCTTTCCTACTAATATTTTTAAAGATGGATTAGATACTTGTATAAGATGTGTACCCTTTAATAGGAAATATACGAAGTTCTGTTGAGTTAGTGAGCTACACAAAGTACAGGAGAAGTCAACAGTACCTGTTGCAAATTGAAATCGTTAATTCATTGACACAAATCTATTTTCGTATGAACAGGTTCTGATTATGCCCTGAGAACAGTGAACAGTTGGAGAGATTTAAAGATTCTTTATCTGTGGTGGTAGCCCTTTGAGACAAATAACAGACCGTGAGAGAAGAGAAGTATTTTTGCTCAATATATGCTCAGTTAGATTACGTTGAAATATATGGGAAGTATAAAAAAACCACCTATGTATTCTCCAGAGATCAATTAACTAGAAATCTTGAAAACTTTTATTAAAAAACATTATGACGAAGATGTTCTGCCACACCACTCTTTGATTTTCTTCTGAATCCTCTGCACCAAAGATTTAACATGTATCTCCATAAAACCTGTGTGATTTCAATGATATTTCTCATCATACAGAATGCCACTGCATCCTAATTTGTTGTAACTAAGGTTATTGGCAAGGCTTCAGGCTACAAAATAAACTTAGAGAAGACTCAGGAATGCTCCCCCACTTACTGTGTTTGTCACTATATTTATATAGCTATACATATATATTTAAGTGCATCCACATTTTTATATATATATAGACACACACACACACAAAAGACCTCTTTCCCCAGCTCATGCGTACCTCGCATAGCACACGTTTTATAGCCGGATTTCTGTGATTCTTTGAAAAATCACCTCTGATTTTAAATACCTTTGTTTTGACCTGTACATGTCAGCTAGTCCTACATGGAGAAAAGACTCCTGTTTATGTGGAAACAGTCATCTTATTATAGGAAGAGTTCCTCTGTATGAAATCAACTTGTGACCCAATTTTGTGCTTTTCCTACAATTTGACCGTGTCGGCAGTGAAAAACTGCTTTAAAAATTAAAGAAAGTAACCCCTTTAAAAATTAAAGATAGTAGCTCCTTTTCAGTTCATGCATTTTTTTTTTTTTAAGGTAGAATAAAATGGGGAAAAGAAACCTCCATCCTAAAGAAAAAGATAATCTGAAGTGCCCCTACTTGAAAATATTGTTTTATTTTTACTGATTCTCAGCCATGGAGAGCAACATCAAAATATTCTCAATTAACACTAAAGTAAAAGTGGGAAAAACATTTACCTATATTGTTATGAGGATATTGGCTGTTAATCCACAATAAATGATATCTAAAAATATCAAGATAGGACAGACGATTCCTGTGATGGTAAATGATGAGTGATCTCTCCCTGTCCTTAACTCAATCCATGAGATTTTCCTTGTTTTGTCAGCTGAGGGGGAAAATGATAGAGCAGCTTTGGTGGGCACCTGGTGTCTTGCCAGGGTCAACCTATCACACGTGTTTATAAGTCCTCATTTTGGAGAAAGAACTTCTAGAAATATCTATAAAAATGTCTTTCTGTTATTCAATAGCAACAGGAACTGAAGTACAGAATGAAATAGAAAACTTCTGAGGACAGCTTTACATGGAGTACTGCTTAAGAACACATAGTATCAAGAGTATAAATTAATTATCTTTTTTAATGTATCCTGAATAGTGGATTGGAGCAATTAAAATCTCCTATAATGTTGAAACTCTCTAAACAAGGAAGGCAAACTGGGCAAGTTCAAACAGTGTTTCTCTCAAAGAGTTGCCTGTTAATAAGAAGAAAAACATTCAGAGGGCAGGGGCAGGTTTATTTTTCACATGGGCTGTTCTTGATGAATTTGACTTTTTGACGAAGTTGATGAATTTTCAGAGAAGCCAGGCAGAGATGATTGCTTATGAAACAGTACTACAGGACTACCAGTAATGTTAAGAGTTGTACTAGACTCCTTAGAAGGATGAAACATATGAGCAATCTGGCATTAATTGCAAATGTTACTTGTGGAAACTGAAAAACTTACTGTCTGTCTCAGGAAGCAAAGCTGGGTTTTAGCATTTGTTGCGGGGAGGAGGAGGCTAGCAGCAGCTCTGCAGGATTCTTTCAGACTAACAGTGCGTACGACTTTCTCCATGACCAAATGCCCAGGGAAGACTGTGAGAGCAAGATACCCCTACTGTATTAAACGTGAGAATTTTTTCTCAGCCTCCAAAAACAGTTGACTCTGGAACTTCCTCAGCCAGAGTTGTTCTGTTTTCAGTACTTGGATTGGATTTTTCTTCCTTTCAATTATTCCAACCCCGTCTGAAGGCATGTAAACCCTCAGAATTCAAAACATCGCCAGCCAGGGGACATTATCTTCACATACGAAGTGAAAACATGCCTAGTTTGACTTCTTCCAGTGCATGAACGTATTTTAAGGTTGTTGTAGAGTGATTCTTTAAAGGTAGCCTTCTGATTCTGGTCCTGAGCTTGAGAACATCTCCTTCCAAAAGTCAGATGGGATAGTCATGCTTGAATCAGACAACACTGCATTTCTCAAGTAGCGTCAGGGGAGGTTTAGGTTAGGTATTAGGAGGAATTTCTTTACTGAGAGAGTGGTCAGGCATTGGAACAGGCTGCCCAAGGAGGAGGTGGAGTCACTGTCCCTGGAGGTGTTTAAAAAACGTGGAGATGTGGCACTTCAGGATATGGTTTGGTAGGAATGGTGGTGTTGGGTGGATGATTGGACTCGCTGATCTTAGAAGTCTTTTCCAACCTATGATTCTGCGACTCTTTTATGTTACATTTTGATGCTGCTTTTTCAGTTTTGGGTGTGGAATATATTTTTATCTTGCTTGTAAGTGCCATATAAATGAGTACTAGGTTGTCACGTTTTTGGCTTTAAATACCAATTTGCACTAGCGTCGTCTTAGAAATTGGCCAAAAGACTTTCAATGAGAGTTGTATGTGATTTATTTCTATCTGTATCTGATCTTTAGAAATTACAGATATAAAACCTGTACTTGGATTATATTGTTGTAAAGAAGAGTTGAGATTACACTGACAATGTATTTTCCATTCAAAAGTATAAATCAAATCAGCTACTCAGCACTAGGAATTTCAGAAATAGACATAATGTCATCTCCAAGGAAATATATTTTATGGCAGCATCTCTGACACCTGTAAACATTTTGGCTCAATCCCATTATCTAAATACAGGCGTCTCTTACTGTATTAGATCCCCCATGATATTTAAGAAATCTGCAAAAGGCTGGCAAATATCTGCACTGGACCTATGGGGACCCTTCAGGAGAGGAAGCCTGAGGGTAGATATCATAAAGCGTCCAAATGATGTTAAACCCCTATTTTTAGGCAACTAGGGATATTCAAAAACCACCAGGAAATCATACTACAACATGTTTTTCAATAGCAATCCTTTAAGCAATGGCACTGGGACTTTCTGTCCTAGGAGGCTGTGGAGGCAGATAGCATCATCAAGTCCAAGAGTGATTAGAAAATGAAAGGATAATATGCCCATAAATGGATACTATAGAAAATAAGGAGGAATGTACCCTCCAACTTCCACAACTCTTTCTAACACTCATTTGCTTTCTCCTTTGTTAAGGAGTGAGCACTGTGTTAGGTGGACCGCTTCTCTGACTAAGTAAGGAATTTCTTACATTCTTATATCCATAACTGCATCCCATCCTACAGTGTAGGAGAGGATGACAGAACTCTTAGAGTAACTAGAGAATTATTTGAATGTTACTTTACCTTTAATTAATTTGATTCACAACTCGTTTAAGGACTAGATTTCCCCTTTTTATTTCCCATGACAAAACTCTTTTGTCTGTGGGGTCTCTGGGCTATTCCATATAATCCTCCTTTTTAAAACATCACCTGCACTTTTTCACAGGAAAGAATTCCCTTTTGTTAATAAAGCTTCTTCATGTACAGTTAACTCACATATGATGTGGACAAATTATTGGCATTTAACTGAAAAAAAAACTTTAATAAAACCATATTCTTTCAGTGATATTCAGTGATTGTTAACGAAATGCTTCCAGTCAATTTTCCCTTTAATTTGCAATGAACTTCTATAAATAAAGAGCTATGCACTTAGACAGAGAAAGATTTTCCATTTTCACTCAGTATGAAGGAGAAAAGCAGTGTTAACTTTAGCATAATTATACAAGCTCATGCTGGCTGAGCCATAGCTCTTTAAAAAAAAGAATTTCTGGGAATCACTACACAGTGACATAATTGACTTTTGGTGGCTTCAAAAGGCCATGAACACAGCTAATAGTTTTTGGCAGTTCCAAAGGCATTAATCACAATCAATGTGCAATATTAAATAAGGCTCCTTCAAAATGAATATAAATTAAGACTGTAATTCCATCTCAGCCTTCTGGTGACATGAGGAAACCACTCGAGTTTCACTCTTATGGTTTATGATGTCCCCGGAAGCCTTTGATGGAATTATAGCCTTATTAAGTATAGTTGGGGTACATTATTCCTTAAATTATTGCAACTACAAGTTATTATTCCCTCTGGAAATTAGATCTTGCTGTACTTTCACCAACCTTATAATCTTGAAGTAAGTTGGGGGGAATTTCATTGTGGGAGGGTATCTTCTTTTTAATTTCTGTTACTGCTATACATGCACAGCTTTGCAGAGTTGTTAACATACAATATTAACAGCCCTCAAAATTCTTTGTTTTGTTTTAAGGAACACTATTCAGAACAACACAATTGAGTCATCACTGGTGTTTATGTAGTATTTTATAGGAGATTTCAAATCAATTTTTTAACCTTTTTTATACAAGATCATTCAATAATATGGAAATAAAATAGAATTCAAAAAGACAGATGAAGATGGGGGTATGCAGGTAGGCTTTTAGAGATGCATGATATAATTATTAACAATATTTCAGTAAAGACACATGCAATCATATCCTGAGTAAGAAAAAGTGATATGTAATTGTTAATTCCTCAGAATAGTTCAAGCCTTCACCTGAAGTTCAAGAGAGCAAGACAAGGGCTGTTTAGTTTCCAGTTTGTATTATGGGTAAGAGCGGTGATTCTGAGGAAAAGCAAGATATGTATTGTATCAGCCAGGGTGACTATTTTGGAGGTTTTTCACAGTATTACCTTCAGACCATGGCCCACAGAAGCAGTGCTCCTATGGGACCTGGGAATGCTGGAGAGGGTCCAGTAGATCAGCGACCCTTGATGGCTCAGGAGGATGGACTGATCTCTCAGCCAGCATTATCTAAGCCAAATCCTATGTAGTTTATAATACCAAAATCAGTTTTGAAATTTCTTTTGATAATAGGATTAGTGTATGTAGCGCAAGTTAAATATTTTTATAATAGACAGGTCCAAAGGTATCAGATATGCACAAGTTCTGTAGCATTCTTTAGTTAAAAGGAGCAAAGCTGTCTGGAGACAATGTACGGTATTTATAAAGTATGTTTCTAAAATGGGAGTTTTTCTTCTCTAATGATAGTTTAAATCATCACAGTCTTACTCACTTAGTCTGCTTTGTGTATTAGCTTCTTTCAACAGCTTTCACACTGCTTAGGCTTTTAAATAGTGGTAAGTATTTTTCAATGTTATGTACTGAAAAGAAAATGTGTTAAAGAAACCCCTCAAGCATAGTATATGTATCATTAAGCCTGAAGGATTTCAGGGTTTTTATTATCTTTTTTTCTTTTTCTTTTTTCTTTTATATACTATTTTGAGAACTGTATCAGGTAGAAAGATTTCTGCGCCCTTTTCTCCCACTTTTTGTGTTGAAAATCATATCTAGTTATAACTAAGAAACAATAAAACATGTCACCACTTTGCATAATTCATATAAAACTTTGTGGGTTTCTGGAAAAGTTGAAGTCTTTGCATCTCCAACAATGGGTTAAATAATGTATCTCTGTACTAAAGAAACACATTGAATGACATATTTAAATTTTAAGATGCTATATTATTCATATCTTTGGAGGGGTTGTATTTTTATGAGCGTAGCAATCCTGTTACAGGCCTGTGAATACTTCTGTCTTGAAAAAATATATGCAAATCTTTTAGTAATCAGTGTTACTATTTCCAGTTATTTGGGTAGTACATTTCATACTTACAAAATTAAGAAATGGATACAAGTCTCTGAAGGGTTGCAATAAAAATGATCATATTTATCAAAGATGAGATCTGAAAAGTATAGCATGCTATTATACCTTAGAAAATTTATTATTATTTATGATTCAAGTGCTTACAAATAGTGTGCCCTTTGTGTAAGACTGATTTCTTGGAGTTTGATTTTTTTAATTGAAATAAGGTTTACATCTTGCAATCAGAGGAAACTTCTAGCCTGAAATGCCATAAAAAAGAAAAGAAATATTTGAAGAGTTACAAAAGTAATGAACTTTTCCTACTCTGAAATATATTTTATTCTGTAAATATTTTAAAGAGTTGTCACTTGGGGTTGTGAATTTCTGAGGACCAATAATATTTTTATTCACATTGAGGGCTTGCTTTTAAATAAATAATGGCATGAAATGTTATAAAGATATACATACAGAAGGCCTTCTTTTTAAAATCCATTAGTAGTCTGCAGATGTTTACAGACTAGGGATGGTTAGCTCAATAAAACTGATGTGTCATGGCTAGTAATAAAATCATATTGAATGACAGATAAGTACAACACAGAAATTAACACATTGCTATGGTGATGTAAGACATTGTCTTCTATTAAGATAAAACAAATGTGATGAACAGAACTTTTCTAATATGTACAACTCAAAAATATTTTACATCTGAACAATCAAGAAGTACTGGGGTAATGTCATAACTGTAGCTAATGTGTAAGATCTGGAGAAAGTAATGATCCATATTAAATTCCATGTGCCAGTTATAAATATTAGAAATGACAGAGAAAGTAGACAAGTTTTGTTGGCTGGATTTTTTTTTAATCTAATTATTCACTGCTTTAGTATTATGAATGCAAGTAAATTTGCCTTTCAAGACTTACGCATTTTAGATTTAAAGCCCACTACAAAACCACACTGAGAGTCACAGGGAAAGATAATGGATAATAAGATGCATTTAAAAGTAATTTTTCTATTTACGGTAGTCTTTTTTTTAAATGGAATTAATAAGTTAAAGGATTAAATGTATAAATACTATCAGATGTTCAAACTGCATCTTAGATAACAACACACAAGGCAGTTATATTTGGACAGCAGAAAACATCCCAAAAGAGATACTCAGAAGTGACATGTTGATAGCTGCCATGGGTAACATTTTCAGAATAGATTATTAGGATTTTATGTTTTTCATAGCTCTACTTGTCTGTGTAAGTTTAGCCCTCCTGAAATTCCATTAAATTAACTGATAGAGCTGGGTGAAAATTTATTTTTCTCTTTAAAAAAAAATTTTAATTCTGGCTTCACTTTTCCAAACTAAGGAAAATCAGTGAAGTTTCAAAAATAAAAATTTCTGGTAAGCCAGCAAAAGAGAGGGACTTGTTCTGGAACAGTTAAGGTCACCGTGACATAAATATTACCAGAGATGTCAAGGACCTAAGAACAAGGCCTTTTTTCTGTGACTCAGCACAAGAACTGAAACTTTGTCTTCTGGTCTCAAACATGTGACCAAGCTATGAAGCTATTTGCTTTTCAAACTCTTTCTCTTACTCCACCTGGTACTTTGAGAACATTCCACTAAAGAAGTCTTTATTAAAACAGACTTCTGCATATGCCTGCCTCTGAGCATGGGTGACTTTTTGAAAGATGCAGTCTCAGAGAGATATTTACTTTGATTGTTGAGGAGCTGTAGTAAGACACAAATTTACTTTTATTGTACTGTGGTGGAATTTATGAGATTATTGCTAAGTAACTCCTTTAGGTAGGGGATTTCAAGGATGGATGAATGGATTCCAGTAACAGCACTCCACAGGCCTGCCTTGCCAACTTTCCCTGTTATCTAAGTGTTCAGCTTTCACTAAAACCTAATTCACATTTTAATTCTGAAAGAAAGGTAACTTCTATCACACAGCAATCTTCTTCCAGGCACTGACCCTAAAGTAGTGCTGACAACTTTCTTCCTGCTCATGTTCTTGCAGGCTTTTTAGTTCCTTTTGTGCCATTAACAATAAACAGATTTGTTCGTTCTTAAGTACTGAGAATTGCACATTTTGGCAATGCAGAGGAAGATGTCACTTGATTTTACTTTCTGAAGTGTTATAGGGTTCCTAAAGAGCTGTAACTTTCCGGGATTACTTACTGTAGGATTCATATTTTTACAAGGAGAAATTATGGCTGTGCAATTTCCAAGTGCCCCTTTCATCATTAAAGATTCATCACAACGTGGTATTCTTCAATTGAACTCATTTTGTAAAGCAAACATGCAGAAAAAAACCCCACCTCTGATTCAACACTGTGGGTTGCTTGCTTATGTGTGTAATGCTTTGCAAAATTAATTACATTGCTTTGTGCTACGGTATAAATATGAAAATATGGTATTTAAACATTGCAGTATGACATGCAGAGCTTAACGTCTTGCATATTAAAAAGTGAATTTGAAACATTTGGTTACTCTCAGACATAGTGATAGAAGTATGCATTTTAGAAGTATGCATTTTCTTTCTTTTCTAATTTAACGTATGGCTCCATTACACCTACTGTTGGTAGTTTTCACTTTTTTCACTAAATTAAAATAACCTAAAAAAACCCAAGAAATGCAATAGTTAGAGTTGAAATTGCTTCTTGACCAATGAAAAAACATAATTCACAATAGTGAGGTTTTAAAAGTTTCTCAGGTAGTCTCCCATTTCCTCCCCTAGCTCTGCAGTGGGTCTGCAGCTGAAGAGGAGCTCTACAGAAACCTGACTCTTGTTCAGCTTAACCAGGAAGGTACGCAGCTGGGCATTAGTCATCCTGCTTGAAACAAATACCGAACTCCTCTGAAAGTTTGGTTCAAGTATTTTAGTCTGAATAGCTACGGATATTCTTAAAAATGTGTGCTAACGTTTAGTTTAGACTACTATATCCTCAATATACACAGCTCCAGCGGGCCCTACTGTATGATTTTCTGTATGTAATACACATGTATATGAGCAAATAGAGTAGAATCACTTCAGTAGTTAGAATTATGTCTTCAGTTGCCAAAGCTCAGCAACCTCTGTAGCCCAACAAAGCATCCTTTCAACAGGCTGTGAAAATCCTAAAGAAAACTGTAGTGTAGAAATGAAGAATATTTGAGGAGACGAATGTTTTTTTACAGTTTTAAGGATTATTTCAGCTGATACATTAATGGGAATATTGATATGATATGACATTAAAATGTTCATCTAATTGTTGAATGTACTCAGTTCTGTTTGGCTTTTTTCTTTATGAGAAACATTATTGAAATAATGTGCCCAAAAAGTCATCTCAACATTGGTGCATCACCACCTACTTGAAGATGCACATAGGCTGTACGTGTATTTAAGCAGTTCGTAGAAACTTTTGGATTTGTGAGCCAAAGTGTAATTATAAGAATGTAGTGCATGCAGATTCATTATATATGGGTGTTCTAGCTTGTGAATACACACCTCTTCATCAGCTTCACAGCAAAAGTGAAGACAAAAATCAGGCATAGAAGTTTAGCGGTCTGATGGGAAACAAGAAGAAATAGTTAAACAGTGCTTATCTACGAAATTCCTGACCATTTATACTTTCAACTTACCTGCCTCATTTGTAAAAACTTGTGATTCTGAAAAGAAAGAATAAAAGCAATAACTCCAAGTGAGCAGAGAAAGTGTAAAAATTGCTATTGATACTATATCTTAATAGGTAAGAAAACCTGTATGAAAAAATACCCATATCAATGAAGAACAGAAGAGGAGAAATTTTGACATGGTTGGACATCAAAATACATGTGTTTCCTTCCAAATCTACAGATCTCAGAAAAGTTACATGAAAGTGAAATGATTGTGGATAGAGAAGTTCATTGTTAATAAACTCTCTACAGGGTCTTTTTAGCTTAAAAAAATGCTAGAAGTGCTGTTCTACGTAAGGAATCAGTTTGATCGCTGAAACAATTAAATCAGTTTTGCAGAGTGGGAATTTGGTTTGTTTGGGTTTTTTTTTGTGGAATTTTTAATATTGACCTACTTCCCTGTCTGGACACAAGGATGTTTAGAATCTGTCATCGTATTTTCTGCTGAGTTAGTTTTGCTATCTTCAGTGAAATTACTTTGGCGAAAAAGTGGCCCCTAAAATATATTAATCAGAAAGCACATCGTTGCACTACTTTGGAAGGGCATTAAGGCCTTTATGTGGATAAGCAATACAAAAAGTAGACCTGGAAGGATGATTGTTTTTCAGATGCCATGATAATACATGTATTTATTTATTTAAGTGTGATCACAAGGTAAAATAGTGGGGAACTTTTTTAAAAAAAAATTAGAATAAACAGTAGTGGGTTAGAACACTACACTTTCCAGTGGTTGGCTTATCCCCATAGTTGCAATTTTCATGCTCTAAATTAATGCTGAATTCTTTCTTCCCTTATTAAGCTGAAACTTCTGAATTAGGAAGGCAAAAAATTAATATAGGCATTCCACTCAGTGTATTTTAGAAAAGGTTGAGTTATGCTGTGATTTTATGAGATTTTAATATGAAAAAAGTGTGAATTTTACCTAATGAGAATGATTATAATATCTTTGAAAAAGCACATCTGTTGCATGATATAACATCTTGTTACGTGCCTCATGTTTTGAATGTTTGAAGTTCTATTTTATGGATTCTGTCAGCAGGGGATCTAATGTTAACCAGTACGTTTTAATGGAGTTGCTGTTGTGCTGCTCTAATGGGGAGATTATAAAATTATGATTAGTGTAATCCTGCCTCTATTACATAAAATGGTAAAACTGCCTTTTACTTCAATGAGAGCAATACAAAGTGTGCTGTCATATTTAACCTTCTCCATCCCTCTTTCAAACTTGCTCCTCTCTAATAAATACAGAACCCTTTACAGTTGGTAGCAGAGATTAGGGACAGATTAAACAAAATAAAAGAAGTATCTCTAGTTGATGCCAGTTAACAGAGCATCTCTAACACAGGCTCCTCAGGCAGGGAGGTTAGAAAACAGGATAAAATGAACTGAACGTGAGGGGGGAATACCCTGTTTTTCACAGGCTTTGAAGCATCGCTTAGGAATTGTACTTATAAATTGTGCACAAAGATTCTTTATGTGTCTTGCTAGAGTCAGCAAATCATTTTTAAATGTTTAAATGTGTTAAATGTAATGGGTAGGGGGTGATACTGCTGAATACGAAAAAAAAAGGAATAAAAAGAAGTGAGACACCGTTATTGATCATTACGTCAAAGTTACTGACCCTGCTGTGAAAGTTAACATGTTATTCAAAAATCTCTATTCTGAAGAGCATAAAAGCAAAGCTGAAACTTGCTTTCTCTGTACATGTTTAGGGAAAATCAGTTTGTAAACATAACAAAATGTTAGGAATTTTGACTTCAGTTTCACTTCCAGTTGCTAATCCAGGAGATTAACTTTCTTGCAATTCACAAAACGAATCTTCACCTGTGGAATAGAGATTAACAGCAAGACATATTTAGTGACCTTGAATACTCAGATTTGGTCTTTATCTCACTTACAGAAATACATTTTCTGTGATGTGTCTTCTTTTTCTTTATTGGAATCTGTTTTATAATTTGATCCATATCTTTAAATGCCCAAAGTACTGTAGGATCAACAGCACATTGGAAGTATAATATCCTTCTAGGGTGGAATAGCTAAAGATGTGTTAAAGAAAAGTGTACAAGTAAATCTGTGTGCATTTTCTCTTTTGACAAAGCCCAATTTAAATGAGTGGTAACCTGAGGAGTGACCAAAACAGTGACCTCTTAAACTCAGTCACTGGAGAAACTATGAGGTCAAATCACACACTGACAAGAAAATCAAGCATGGCTTTCACCTGAGGATGTGAATGCTCATCTGCAAGTGGAGAGGTTCTCAATGCCAATGAATATTTATGTGTTTTGTACAATAATTGTTGAATATAGAACATCAACATTCATTAGTGCAGGAACTGGAACCCCACTTTCCCTCATCTTAGGGAAGTGTTCAAATCATTTGGCTTCAAGGTCATATCCAATCCTCACTATAGGCAATGAATATTTCACTATACCAGGCAAAGTGCAACAATCTAACCAACAGGGAAAAATGAGTCTACAGTACTTTGAAACTAAAATACTCTACATTCAGACTTTGAATATTGTAAAATGTATGGGTTTAAATTACATGTAGTTTTTATATTTTGTTTAGGTAATCAGTGTTATTATTATTTAAACATAAAAATTTATCAGCCATATATATCAAACATTTCTATAGAGAGAGAGAGTCTGATTAAATTTTTTATATACATGTACAGTATATAGCCTTGGCAACATGACTAATTTATGACTACGGATTCATTAAAAAAATAGATTAGTTCCCTCAGCAGCCACATTCTTTCTGAACAAACAGTGCAGGTACAAATACATCTGATTACAGGGCCAGTGTAATTGCACATTGATTGAATCAACATTCTTCTTGCCTTTATTCAGAATCTTATATTCACAAAAATTAGGTATGACTTTCTGCAGATCACCATTAGTTTGCATTAACATTGGTGGAGCTATTCCTCTGAAATATTTTATTTCTGTATTTCAAGATGTGAACTTCAGGTTACTTCATGTACAATTTTCCATATCTTGGGGAATTTGATGAGTATTTCAATTTTAGTATATTTACAAGAAACAATAATCATGTAACATATTCTTTCTATTGTAGTAATCATAGACTAAATTATGGAAAGATTGACTAGATTTCTCTTATAGAACTGTCTGTTCCTTTTACAAACAGTTGAGGAATACTTATTTGTTATTGCTTCTTTTGAACATCAAATAGCCAAACAGCTTTGAAACATTTTAACGATACTTACGAAAAAGTTAACCACTGAAAGTACATTTATGAAAAGATACATGCAAGACTCCATTCATGTATTTATGTATCAATGTTTATATTTAGAAATTGAAGTAGAATAAAATTAGTGAATGGTGTTTTCAGTTTCCCATCTGCACTCATAAAACTTCCTATTAATGCTGCTTCTGAGTCACAGCTTGATAAAAGTTACATAGGGACGAAATATTATGAATACAATAATTTGAGAAACCTCTAACCATGGTTCCTTTTCTAGTTTGAAAGCAGTCTAGATAACTTTAAATGCAAAATGTCCATGCAGCTCCTCTTTTGCTTTTATCAGAAATATAGTGAAAAGTTTTTGTTTCATTGTTTCTAGCATAGTGAATACCAAGGAATACCGAAAATTTTGTGAATATCTTTCATTAAATTAGTCTCCCTTCTGTTTTATAACCCAAAAGTTTGCTTTTCAGATCTGTCACCTTATATCTTTTATTCTAAATCTGATGAGTGTTGTCCAATTACCTGTTCTTCCACTTGAATTGTAATTGAGTTTTGCTTAAGGACTCTTACGCATTGTTTGAATAAATCTGATGGAGCTCTGCAACATTTCTCAAGGACAGTAACCAGGTACTGTGCTTGTGAGACTGCTCCACAGGTATTATGAACCATGCTTTATCCAAATGCCATGGACAGCTGGAGGCTAAGGATCCGATTCTCCTTACACACATTTTACGTTGGTGGAGTCTCTTGTCATGTAACTTATGGTATATCAAAACTGAAGCACGACCGCTGTGCTTGAGAGAGTAAACTCTTCTTGAGATTTACAGGTGAAATCAAACCACTCCATTCAAACCCCACAGAAAGGTGAGACAATGAAGAACATGTTATGGTTCCTTATGACACTATGTGTTGCTCACGTTCATTGTTTTCTCTTCCAGTTGTCCTATGTAAACTACTGTAACAGACCCAGATTTTCTTCTCGCCTCTCAGTAGTTACACTGAAAGCTGCAAGATTAAACTGTGTACCAGAAAACAACCCTGTCCATTGTCTCAGAAAGGGTTATTAACACAATTAATAACAAGGGTTATTAAGGATTGTTAATATGTAATAAAAAATTTCAGATGTCCTTTCTCCTGAAAGTTGGACATGGCTTTACTTTGCCCTTGGCGCTAAAATCATTGTGCTAAAGCTCTTTGGTTTTCCACAGGTCTTTTGACACCAGACATGATGTCCAACAGCATATGTGCTGTCAGTCAGTCTTATATTTAAATTGTCAGCTTTCTTCCACAGTGGAATCAGTGATCTTTCATTGCATGAAGGGGGCTGACATGACAACACACCTGCTATAACTTCTCACAATATATACTTTTTTGCTGTTACAGACTTATAGACCTTCTAACCACACAGAGAAGAGACTGCTGACAGGGTAACCTGCTCACTATCTTTGTTTTCCATTGTCCTTTCAAAAAAAATTCATTTTTAAATTTTACATTTGTATACACAGTGACCAATTTTTTGATAGCTGGTGGTACGTTTATTTCTTACAACAAACATATATGACTAGTTTATATATTAATAAATAATTAACAATACTGATTTAACTTATTCAAAGAATAATCTTTGCTCATGTGTTGCACTGTTCTTACTTGCTTGATTTTACAACAGGTATTTTGGTGATAGGAAATGGTTTAGGTTCAAATTCTCAAATGTACATAGAGCTCCTATCTGGATATGTAAACCATCATGATACGAAAAGAGTTAGGGAGTTACATTGGATTTTTTTAGTCTGCAAAAATTGGATGCCATGCATGTATAGATTTCAAGGGGCTCTGTGCAGGTGCATCCTTGTGAAGACTGTTTTCAGATTTCTCAGTGTCGTAGGCTAAACTGACTTCTTTGCCTCAATGACCAGTATGAAATATTTGGAGAAACATGGAGAAATCACTTTGTTATGTAGACAAGATAGCTTCCCCACCCACCATTTTTCAAGGTTGTGTCCAAAAATGCCTGCTATGCACCTGGTTCCATTGTCCTTGCCCTCTTTGACAGCTGGACCTAGAGCCAGGTGTTGCCAAGCCCAAGGCTTTATTCCTTTTGTTGCGCCTGACCTGCCAGAAAGGAGAGTACTGGGTATCTATCCTGTGGCCACTGCTGAGCTGGGTGCTTGGCATTACTCAGCACCAGATCCAGAGGGTCTTAAAATTGGTTTTTTTGCCACCCTTCTCAGTCTGGGGGGCAGGTGTCTGAGCAGTTGCTCACAAGGCTTGTGTTGAAAACTAGTACTGGTGTTGATACAACCTGTTTTCAGGAGAGGTTCTTCAGCCAAGCAAAAGTGCAACCTTAAAGGCTAGGTGCAGGGAAGCAAGTGCAGTGCTCTTTGCACAAAGCTCTCTGCTGTAGTTTGTTGATCTATCGGTGTCCCATGAAGTTTAATAGAGGAAAAATGTGTCCTCTTCAACATATAATAGGATGATTAAAAAGGAAAACTTCAGAAAGGCTGTCTTTCACTTTGAAATTGTACTGGTTTTCAGAGTTTCTGTTTTACTCCTTGTTAAAATCTGTAGACTTTTACCAGAAGTACTCTTTCCGAGGAGGTGAATGAGAGGAGACCAGTCTTCTGGTGCGAACTATTTGGCAAAGACATATTATTAATTTATTCTGCTGTAACTATTTGCATTATCTCTTCTCAGGGTTTCTTATTTTCTTTTAACTGAACACTCAAAATTCAGCTAAGAATAGTCTGCAAAATATGAATTAGTTTTACCGATGTAGTGAAAAAAATGACTAGTCATCTTATTCTGTTATAAATTTCCATATTTTATGCTATATGATTACTAATCATCACCCATACATGCCACTCTTTGCATAGTCATCATGTATTTGTTATTCCTGTTAGTGCACTTCCAGATGGTCACATCTTTAGTTGAATATTCAGCCCACCTGCCCGACTTCAGTGTGCAGATCTGTGCATCGCTCATTCTGATTCTTCGTCAGGAAAGTGTGTTTTTAACAGGAATGAACCAAATAAATTATTTTCAACAACATATAATTTTAGAAATACCATTTAAATTTTCCTGACTGACCAGTCATTTGTCTTGTATAACATGACATTTATCAAATATTTCCGAATTTTTTTTGTCAAGATGCCTTATGTCTCAACAGAGAACCTAAAGAAATAGATTTTGGAGTGACATATCAATTTGCAATGTACCATTGTACTGGTTTTGACTGGGACAGTTAAGTTTCTTCATAGTAGCTGATATGGTGCTATGTCCTCTGTGCTGAAAACTGTGTTGATAACACAGGGATGTTTCAGTTATTGCTGAGCACGCCTTGTACAACGCCAAGGCCTTTTCTGCTGCTCACTCTGCTCCGCTAGTGAGTGGTCTGGGGGTGCACAAGAATTTGGGAGGGGACGCAGCTGGGATAGCTGACTCCAACTGACCAAAGGGATGTCCCATACCCTGTAACATCATGCTCAGCAATTAAAGCTGGGGGAAGAAGGAGGAAGGGAGGACATTTGGAGCTATAACATTTGTCTTTCCAAGTCACCATCATACATAATGGAACCCTGTTTTCCTGGACGTGGTAGAACACCTGCCTGCTGATGGGAAGAAGTAAATGAACGCTTGTGCGTGCAGCTTTTGCTTTACGTATTACATTCAACCCAGAATTCTGTTCACTTTTACCCTTCTGATTCTCTCCTCCATCCCACCCGGGGGGACTGAGTGAGTGGCTGGCTGAGGCTGAGCTGCCTACTGGGGTTAAACCAGGACAACCCTAAAGATGTCTCAAAACTTTAACAGGGTAATCCTGATGCTTATTTAACACTTACATGAGGAATCTGTCATCTTTGAAGCCACTCATATTTTTGCCAACTTTTGCTAGAATCAGAAAAGTTTCTGGGTGCTATTGTTTCCAACCAAAGTGCAGCACTTAGAAGATGAACAGGAAAGGCACAAAAGTGTGCTGGAGAATCTATCGTAGGTAAGGTATGCCTCTGTTCTCTTTTCTGATATGTAAACGTCCCTTATTACATATTGCACTTTATCAGGATTTATTTTGTTTGCTTGGGTTTTAGGGGGATTGGGCGAGGGAAACATCTTTCCTGCATTTTCTCAGCTGTAAGTTTTTCTTAAAAAGCTTTATCCTTATTAGAACTAAAGCTTCTTTATTCCTCCATAGCACCGTGGAGATTTCTTAACACAAGAGACAGTCCCATTTTAAATTTACTGTTGTTCCTGTACTATCTGCTATTGATTTTTCTCTGATTTTAAACTTTTTTTTTTTTTTTAAATGCAGTCATTTTTCAGTTTCAGGAGAGCAATTCAGCCAAGCGTTTTGTTGGAGGATAACTCCAAGCATAGAATAAGGATTTTTTACTGAACTTGTCTTTAGCATATTGTTTAAATTTTCCGTTATTTCTTCCACCATCTTTTTACTGTGTAACTTCAGTACTTGTTTTTTCTTCTTGCAGGAATACCTATTTGGCTAATCACAGTTTCTTTCTATTCATATATATGTTTACAGAGGACCTGATTCAGGAGTTTTCATAAATGAGTACCAAACTTAAAGTAAATTATTAAATTATATGATTGCACAAATTAGACATTTATGAATTAAGGCTGCAGTTTTATAATTTATGGTTTAGAAGCCACCTTTGGTCATTTCATTTTTTACAATCTTCTATTCAGCTGTGACTATGGGTATCAAAGTTTTGGTGCCTTTACTTTCCTCAGTGCTCTTTCATACTCCCTTTTTTAATTAAAAACATTTCTAAAGGATTTGCTTGGATGCTTTTTTTAAAATATTTTTATTTTATTTTATTGGAATGGTATCTAGTATTATGGTGTTTCTGGAGTCCAAGATGGAACAACAATGAATAATTGCCTTTGTTCAATTACTTGCAGCTGTGAATATTTGCACAATAAAATTGTACTCTATCTAACATACTCTGATCATGTACTGAATTGTCTGTATTATTTTGGTTTGTTTTGTTTTGAAAAAGATAGAGGCTTTGAGGAATATATATTCTATCCATATGTTTTTTCTTCAATTGCATAATTATAGAGCTATGATTTATCTAGTTCTAACATGTTAATGGAGTGAACTATCACATTAAAAAGAGTATATGTCATTTAGCTATATTCAGCGTAGGTATCCTCCTACTAGAAATAATCTCCATAAGTTTTGATAGGTAATTAAAAGATGGTTCACTTCATAAGTATTCAGATTTTTTTAACTGTAGATAAAGTCATATTGCTTCCAATAAATATACCAAATATTCATAAATATATATAGTATCTCATATAATCCATAATATATACATGCATGCGTGTGCATGTAACACCTGAACTAAATCAGGTAGCAGTGATAGTAAGCTTTGAGTTGCTTAGTTGTTTAGTTTAAACAGATTTCTTTACAGATGCAATATAAAATTTTCTAAATTTAGAATATAGCTTTAAAAACCTCCTCCTTCAGTTAAAAATACTCTTGTCATTTGGGGAAAAAAATGGTGAAATGCTTTTTTTAGTGGTGGTGTTTCAACATTACTTTCTTCACAGACTTCAGAGAGGCAATCCTACATAATTGTCCAAAAGACACTCAGTAGAAGCAGTTAATCCACTGATAATGTCAGTAGTCAAGGTCTTTTAAAATGGATCGCAGACCTTCAGATGAATAAATGTAAGTATTTAATACCCCTTTATCCTACACTAGTAAATTTCCTGTAACAAAAAGTGGAGGATGATCGAATTAGTTCAAACCAGCAAACTAACACAAATCTCTCATTAAGTATGTCTACCAGCTTTCAGGATTGGGACATTACAAATATTTCCTTTTGGTAGGTAGGTTTGAATAGCTTTTTTCAGTTATAAGCTTTTTGTTCTTGAAGTCTGTGAATGATTTTCAAAAGTATTTAGTTTTTACAGTAATAAGGGTTCCAGGATGTTTTAGTTAAATGGGCCTAAGGATCCAAAAGCAAAAAAGTTGTGGTTTTTTTTTAATTATTCTTATAAACTCCACAGTGAAAGTGACATTATTTATAAATTTAAATTATAATCCAGTGACATAAAAACCAGAGCTTTACTAAGACCTGCTCATGGCTTGGAAAGAATAAACCCTTTTAGATAGAGTTGTGCTTCGTTTTACAAATACGTGTTACTACAGAGATTATACATTGGTTGCACATAGGTTTACAGTAGAATAGTTGCACAGATCAGAATATTTTCTGAAAGAGAAAAGAACAAAGGAATCTTTCTGTTTAGGCCTCAAAGGCGAAATACATTATTTCAATGGTACCTTCAGAATCTTTCCATTCAGTTTAAGATTCTGGTGATTTATGGGCCAATAGTCTTTTCTAAATAACAGAGTTTTAAAAAAAAAAAAAACTCCATAAAGTGCAAAATGGCTTTGGGACCACAAAACACTAATGACAGGGCAATCGAGATTCAAGGAGACAGTTTAATTGCTAACATTTTATTTCTTCCAAGGATGCCTTAAAGTACCTCTCTATCCAGCATTGCTACTGCCACTTGCTAAATACCTTATAGCTATTCCAAATTTTAACATAAGAATTAATATTTTAAACTGTTCCAAATCAATTTCTTGAGTTAGAATGCGAAGACACCTACCACTAACAATATTGGTATCTTTTTCATCTTCTCCCAGTTTTATTGGGCAAGGAATGTGACCATGTCAGAAATACAGCATAAGGCATGGAAATACAGTAGAAAAGAGTTAGAACAGGAGACTTCTTGCTGCCCTTCATCTAATATAAGTAGTGTTCATTGGGCTTTTTCTTTAGCAGTTCTTTTCCTGCAGTTTTGTTCTATGATTATTACAGGCTCTTTATTATTCTTTTCTGCTAATGTTATGACTTATGCTCTGGCATCAGGAAGGTTTGGTTTTTTTTTTTGCCAAACTGTGAGAAGACATTTTGACAGCATTTGGGAATTGGCATTTGTTTTAAAGTTAGAGAACTGAGAAGAACCTTGGAGAAATACTTGTTTTGTCACAAATTATAGCTGATGTGCTGTGAGACAAAGACCAAAGAGACAAAGAAAACCATAGGGTTTTATCGGTAAATATCGTTACCTGAAGGAGAAAGAAAAAGCCAGTGATTCGGTAGGTAAAGATCGCAAAATGAGCAAAATCCTCTGGGTGGGATGATAAGGAACTCTGTGATGGATTATTTCTTATCTGAGGAGACAACTTAACCACTGTATCATCCATAAATGCGTATGTGAGGGTTTGAGACACAAAGGGTAAAAGCTCATATTACTTTCTTCCCTTTTCAGCTGCCAGTAAGGGCTGCCATAACATCCATTTACCTGTGTTTCTCTTTAATGAGTGCGCAAAGATGAATAAGATAAATAACTGAACAGAAGCTACAGTATTGCAGGTGAAGAACAAGATACTTGACGCTTTGCATTAAAAACGTCCAAAGAGAGTATTTATGTTCTTACTTGTGGTGGATCCGGTTTCATCTATTAACCATGGGTGACAAAGTACTACAACAAAAAAACCTACTCTGACTTGGTTAATAGGATTAGCATTATTATGGTCCTTCATAAACTGCATTTTGTCCATTCTTGCACCTTTTACTATTTTCTGTTTGCCATTTCTGCAGCACTACTGGATCAATTTCTTACTCCTCTGTCACAGCATTCTACTTTTTTCTTAAAATTCTTTATTGCTTATTTTGAGTTCACTTGAAATTTGATGTTCATTCCAAGATTAGAAATATTTAGAATTTGCTAGTGTACTGGAATTGGTCAATATTTGTTTCTATATCTACATAAATATATAGTACTAATTCTATTTTTCCCTTTTTCAACTCAGTCAAGATTTCCTCTGTAACACAGGTGAAGAAACTTTACTCAACAGGTGGGACAGAGGCTCAGTTTTGACACTGATAACTAAATGACTGAGCCAGTGCTATGTACTCTCAGGCATGTTGTAACAAAAGGCAACCTCAAAGGCAAGGTGTCAGGGAGTTACTTTGTTGGACTTAGATGCTAAGATGAATTTAAAACCTAATAGGAAAGTCAGCCTAGCAGCAGGCTACTATGATGTCTTTTGCTGCCCCTTTTCTAATTTGTCTCTACGAAGAGGTACTAGCAGAGTGTCTTTGTTTCGCCAGCACAGACGCTGAGGCATTTTCAGTCTTGCTTTCCAGCTCCCAGTGCTGCATGTGAAACAGCTGGGCAGACAGGGAAAAAGAGAAGTACTTCTGCCTCCAGTAACTTCCCTCTCAGCTGGTGGCTTGCTTACAGAAGTATTTTGCACATCCCTGGAGCTGGACTATGAAAAGTAAAGAGTGAGTGATATGGAGTCACACACGTTTGCAAAATATTGGCTATGAGCATTTGTAAAGACCTAATTTTACATTCTATCTGAAATTATTGGATTTTTAGTGTGTCCTTCCATTGCTCCAGACCCAGAGCAGATTTATTATTAGAGATTAAAAGAGTTTGCAAGCAGATGGGATTTGCAATATGCCATTTGAACAGACTCCTCATCCATTCGGTATTGAGAGGCTAAAGCGCTGATGCTGCTACTTGTTTTCTGAGCTATAACTTATTCTTTCTAGCCTATGTCTCTTAGAGCTTTTGTACCACCTCTTGCAGTAGATTTGAGCACAATAGCTTCAGCTGAAACAAAATTACTATGAAAATGAAAAAGGAAGCACCAGAGTTGAAACAAAATGAAACAGAAAATTTTTATTCCACTATAGGTTACGTGTATTTGAACTTGTGTAATGTACTTAAAGAGGAATTCATAGAAGCTCATTACTTCCCTTGATACTATAAAATACACATCTTAGACTTAGAAATACTCAGATATTGAACAAAGAGAACCACCTGCTACCTTGAATGGACTGTGAGTAACTATCTAAATGATTCTTCAAATCCAGTCGATACAAAAATATTCTCATTTGTTAGCAAGAGAAGGCTGAGACACCTGCTTATATAACATCTACATGTGTTTGACTATTTCATTTGTATTTCTTGGTCTGTCAGATTGGCAGTTAAAAACAACGAGAACAACACAGCAAAATAGGAGCTTTCAGGCTGTGCGGTGTAGAATAATGAAAGCAATTTAGGTACATGTGGGATAATGCCACATTAACAGCATTAGTGAACCATTTTCTCCCATAACATAATCTGTCAATAGCCTTTTTCAACTGACAGAGTAAAACTTGTCAATTTTATTTTTGCAAATCCATATTTTCTCTAACAATGGCTTTTCTTCTTTGTGAATTTATGCATGACATCACAACCTACAGTCTTACTACTTCAGTATGAAAATTCATATCTGTGTTTCACCTGTGTTCTTTCACCATGCATATTTAGAGAGCTCTTCTATGCATGCCTCTACCACCTGCTTTGAGACATAGACAGAATCAGTGTTCCGCTGGTGGGAGAAAACACTAACTTCACAGATGTAATGTAAGGATATCTGACTTTATCTGAAGGAGAAAAAACAGATGCCAGGTTATAGCTTTGCCTTCTTTGTTCACAGGTAGGCTGGAGAGCCAGGGACAACATGTATTGTGTCCCTTGTGTTAAAGCTCCAGCTGTACTCTAAAGCAATGGCTGGAAGCAGCTAACTTATATCTGCTCAGAAGCAGGGAGTCAAGATCTCTGTGCAATCCAGACATAAGGCAAAGAACTTTCTCTGCAGCAATGAGCAGCAAAGCAGGACTGAGAGAACAATCAAGATGGGAATAGGCTGAGGAGTGCTACCTCTTCACAAGCTCTGAATATCTGCCCTCAAGGTCCTTAAATACTTTGATTTCTTTGTCAGAAATCAGTCAAGGCCAGCTCCTGACATTCCCTCATGCACTTCATGAAGTGGCTTTGGAGAATCCTTGCAGATGACTGTAAAAATAGCAGGCCGGTAAGTTTTGAAAAGCTGACGCTTTTTTTCTGCCCCATTCAATGATGCTTCACTGTAAAGGCAGTATCAGTAATTCAAGTTCATCAGACACGTAATGCTTACAGATCATTCCTGTCTTTCTCATATCCTTTCTTGAACTTTAGGACTTATATCCCTATTGTTATAAATAAAAAAAGTCATGCAGCTCACAAAGATCTGCAGAAACATTAGCCAAAATTGGGATGTCATGCCGGTTAGTTCTTCCACTAATACGTTTGCAACACCACCAGTGTGAGGCATGCCCTGACAAAGAGCATAAAATGCTGTGCATGAATAAAATGCCGTTGGGAAAGATCTGCAGCTGTGAGCAGTAATTGGTAAAGTGCTATCATCAAACCCCACACAGCCACATATACAGAGGAAGACTCGCAGCACATCAAGTGTAAAATGAAAGCTGTGACACAGGCAGACATGAAGCCAAAGGAATATTGGTCAATATGCTGAAGTTGCTGTCCAAAGACAGAACTGTTCAGCAGTCTCTAAAATGTTTGCAACTTTGAAAACAAACAGAACACTGGAAAAAAGAAAATCAGTTCTTCTAGTTAGTTGGAAAAGCTGATGTAAAGAAATATTCTACAGAAATGAGGTGCAGATGCTGGAAAGATAGATAACTGTCAATGAGTAATATGACAGTGTCAGTGCTCTCACAAGCATAAAAATGATATACATCGTCACTAATCCCTATGGATTTATTTTGTCACGTGGTCAGTCTACATTCCTCCATCTTCATCAGGCAAAGGCTGTGGACACTAACCAGTAAAACTGATGTCCTTCAGTCACAGTGAATGTATGAATGAGGAACACAGATCAGTAACATCACAGAGTATAATGGTGGATTAGGAGGCAAAGACACATGAAATACGTACTGGTATAAAATATTAAACTAATTATGAAGAGTGCTTCTGTACAGCCAACACCAGATGTTTTGATTCTGGCTACTAATCTGTTTGAAACACAAAGCTGTGTCACACGTAAGTGTAGTCCTGCACGCTGGCAAAGTGCCCAGAGATAGTGAACCTGTGGTAAAATGGTGAGAGTGAGAATTTCTCACTCACTTTTCTAGGCTTGAAGAGTAGTCACAGATATTTCTCTCTCTCTTTATTCATTCTCATACATGGTGAACAAAATTAAGCCTATATACATAAAAGAAAACAGTTACTCAGATTTGAGGAAGAAGGAAAAACATCATCGCTACCAACTGGTCCTCTGGCATTTCAGGCACCATTCTGCTTGCCAGCAGAGAGATCAGATTTGGAAGATATATGAAGATCCCTAATTGGTTACAGGTAGGGCTCATTTTTCCTTTGTAGTTCCTTTGCTGAGTCAAGGAATGAAGGTTAACCAAATGTCTTGAAAATCTCTGGTTCGGTGACACTGGGTGTAGTCTTCTAGTTTGCGTTTTCTCTTGGACAGGGGCAAAATACTTGGAAATATTTGTATTGAGGCATAAGTCAGCACAGTGTGACTTTTGGAAACATTTTACTACACAGAAAGAACTAGAGAATCCAGTTACTTGAAAGTGCAAATACGTTGGTTTGTCAAGGTTACTCCTTGATGATGTATCTCACTTCTTATTCAAGGCTGCCTGGTCAAAACCAGTGAAATTTGCATGGTTTTGTAGGCAAAATCCAGAATGTCATTTCCAGTGTCACCTAAACAAATTAGATGCTCAGCTTTAGTGATAAGCAGTGAAGATTCCTTAAGTGCTTTTTTTTTTCATCTCTTGTTCTGAGACTACTCTCTGCAGCAAATGTTCCATCACTGCTAATAAATAAAGAAACAGTTGCAACTTCGTAGACTCCAGCGAGAGCAACACCAAGTTCAATACTGGATCGCATTCCACAAAGGCTTGTGCTTTGCTTACATCTATCTTCTAAGATGATTTAAAAAATATTTCACTGGTGTTTGAATACATCATCCTTCTTTCTTCCCTGTCCACTTTCTTCTTGTACACTTTTGCCATTTTTAAATCTTAGTTTTCTTGCCTCCTGCAGTATATCCAATGAGAATTAAGACAGAAGCCTGCATTTTTGTAGACATTATTGTATCAGATGAACTGGTGCATTTCAGTGTTTTTAGTTGGTTTCATCCTTTTACAGGTGAACAGAATGGAGATTAGAGATTCTGTTTTGATGATTTTCTTGAAAAGCAGCTGGGCTTTGAAATCAGGTGAATGTCAATCTTTCTGTCTTACCTTCATACTTCTTTACCCTTGCAAGGCAGGAAAACAAAGAATTGGAGAGTTTTGACCTACATCTCTGAAAGGTAACCGAATCTAAAAACAACAACCTTCTAACACTGGCCTAGAGCATTTCTTCCACTAGCTCTCTGCAATCCAATATTAAAAAAAAAAAAATTTGAGGAATTTGCAGTGTTTTTGAATTAAGCTCATTTTCTGATTAGAAGCTCTGACTAAGCAATTGTAGAAATACAGGGTGTATTTAAGTAAGAAAGCTGTTTCTCTTCTTCATTAATCAAGGAATATTTTCACAGTTCAACTATCCTGCACTTGTTTTCCTGTGATTTGCAAAGAGTGAATCATAGAAGGATATTCTTTTCCTATAAAGAACATTCCTATTAGCTTACATTTGCAAATACATTTAATTTTATTTAGTCACCATTCACCACCGTTTACTCTGCAGCATGCACCATATCAAGAGTTTTGATTCAGACCTCATGTTTCCTACATAGCTAGTACAGTATATATTGATACCATTCAGCTTGGTGTCATCTGCAAACTTGCTGAGAATGCACCTGATCCCTCTGTCTATGTCATTGATGAAGGTATGAAATAGCACTGGTGTCAGTACGGACCCCTGAGGGACACCACGTTTTATTTTCTTTACCTTCAGGTTTTTAAATATTCTGGCCATTTTAGGGGGCAGGTATTCGCTTTTTTTAAGTCCTGTTAATATAACTGTGTGAGAACTTTAATCATTTCTCTTAATATTCCCAAAAGTACTAGTAAAGCTTCCCTACATTTTTTTTCTCTTCAATACACTTTTATTTTCTCTGAATGCTGTTTCTTAGTGCCAGCCATAACATATACAATGTTAAGTCTCCTTAAAACCTCTTTATTTTACACATCTTGTCCAGTGATCTGAATTGTCTAATACTTTCTAGTATTTTCAAGTGTAGATTGCATCTTCTATTGGTAATACTGGAGAAAGGGAAGGACTGTAGGGTTTGTGAGAAGAGCAAGAAATCTGTGTATGTCTGAGGTGGCAAGGGCAAGGTTGCAAGCCAGTTGAGTTGTTTTGGAAGGCCAGATTCTTGACTCCTGGTGCCTAGGTATGATGATCCAGACAATAGCCAATGATTACATTCAGATTTTTTCTCAGGATCTCATTCCATTCAGTGCTCAGGTTAGAACAGTTCTGTGTGTTAATCAAGGCAAGAAGGCCATCATCCTGGGACCTATTCTGAATTGTTGCTGGGGAGTTTTGAATGAAGCAAAAGATTGCAAGAAAATAAAGGAAGTTGTCCCTATGAATGCAGCTGAATCATGCCTTTGGAAACTGGAGTTTGTTCCTATCTATGACATGGAGTGTTATTTTATGCTGTCAAATCACCTCAACCCAAATTTTCCCACTTGCTTACAAGGTTCTTCATTTCTCTGGTGTCTTATGTGCAGAAGTGTTTATAAATCAGAGCTAAAATTGTAGCAAGTAAAGCCACACTTCAAACATGGAAAGTGCTATCTAATGCTTGGAATGCTGAAAAATCAGTTTCTAACCATCTCTCAAACTTGACACACAAAATCAATTGATACATTTTGACCTTAAACTCCTTGTGATCCTGTAACCCCTCTTCAAAATGTATGTGATGCCAAATACATCCCTATCTTTATAGGGGGGTGAAAGGTTGGGAAAATAAATTGGTATTTGTGAAGCCATCACATAGTAGAAATGTGTGAATTACGTTTCTGTTTTTAGAACAGTGTTTGAAGAGTGTGTCTCTAATAATACCTGGAACTGCACATAGAAAATCAAGAGAAATAAAAAATTGAAAAGCTTTTCATAAATGATTTCCATCCAAGCTGTGCATTGAATGAGGAGGTAGGGGACTCATTAACTTTTAATGCTTGTGATCATACTGTTAAAGAGAGTATCATAAGGACTAAATTCAGACTGCACAAATGTGATTTTCAAGTAATTAACATTGTCAGCTGATAACAATTTTAACATTACTTTATGGGTATGTACATATGCATTCATGCATGCATGTATGTTGACAAGCTCAGTTACAAATTGTACTCAGGTATTCACAATTACCTGTTTAGGACTCTGAGACACTGTTACATGGTTCAGTAACACCATGAGCATATCAAACTTTGGCTTTTAATGTGTTTGCGGAGGCTTCCTTTCTATTAGTCTTTGGCTTTAACCATGTAGTTGGAAGTAGAATTTCATCTGCCATCGACATGTAATTTACAACAATTGTGTAAAATAGTTGTCAAATGACTTTGTTAATATGGCAAATCACATATATAAGAGGGTATTTAAATGAGATCTACATGTTTAAATAGCTTAAAATCTTAGGATTAAAAACATCAGAAAAGTTGACTGTGCTAGCTGAGTCTTATAACCTTTCTCAAATAGATCCTTAGTTAATTATCTCTAAAACTGGATTTTTAAAACATTGTGCTGTGTCTAGAGATTGATATTTAACTTTTTCTCTATTAATCATATTTAGTTTTGAGATTTGGAACGGTAGTCCTCTAAGGTTCATCTGACATTTAAACAATTATGTTGAGACTTAACATTGATATATTTTGGTTGCTTAACCCTTCTTGTCAGCAGTTTTGTATTTTATGCAGAACTTGATGGTGTGACACTGGCATTTATAGCAGAGTGCATATATTTTAATAGAACAATTCTTGTCCTTAGTAGGACCTGTAGTTATAGCAGTTATGATTATTATCCTAAAACAAAGCAGTCTGAAGCTGTAACCAATTTATAGGACACAGCTTCACATGCAGACATATGCATATCCCTTGGAAAACTGATGCTGATGTGTATTAAACTGCAGACTTTTTATTATGAAACCAATGCATGTGCTTCCCAATTAAAAAAAAAAAAAAAAAAGAAAGAAAAACATAGCTACAAAAAACCCTGTAAGTTGAAACCTTATTTTTTAGTGGATAAAGCTTGACAGCATAGGCTTAGGGCTGATTACAAAAATGGGATAAGTTACTCCATGATTCTAGCTGTTGAAGGCTACGGGAAGAAATCTTCATGATACGGATTAAGGAAGTTGGGGGTATTTAATTAAAACAATTCTTCTGTCATGCTATTGCTTATTGCTTCTTCCAGGACTGAAGAATTTCTATTTTGGCTCCATCCTAACTCACTCTTTCTTAAAGTAATATTTTTTTAGGGGGCGGGGGGAAAGATGAGGTCGATTAAGCTCACGGGAGATACAGTACCTGGATATTGGTCTCTTTAGTCAAGTTAGTATTTGATTGTAAGGATGGAGTGCCATGTGCTGTCAATGTGTCACTGCCACTTAAACAGCAATACATGTCCCTTCTCCATTTCTGTGCAGTAGCAGAAACATTTGATTTCTGCATCATGCACTGTAACTAATCTAGCATAAAACAAAACAGAAAAAGTGAAATGAAAGCTGTCAATAAATTGGTGATGGACAGAGGGAGAAGGAAGTGCTTCTTTGGTGGAAGTGCTGGTTTTAATTCATCAAGCTCTACTGTTGTATTATTTTAAGAGATCAGAAGAGATTGACTGAAAAATGTTCATTTACATGTAAAAACATTCTAAGAGTAATTAACATTTTAATGCCTCTGAAGTTTGGAAAATAATAATCAGTAGATAAGGTATAGAACACATTAATTATCTTTTCAAGATTACTCACTTTTACAAGCATTGTCCTCTGAAATTTTTAATGGCGGCATCTGAAGGTCATTTGTGAACAATTCATGTGACCATTCAAAGCTAATAAACAACCTCATCGGTTATGAATTACCACTTGCTCCCTTTTTGCAAGAAACCAAGAAAGTATATTTCAATATCTGTGTCACAATACTGTTTATCATATTTGAGACTGATATCTACTTTATACAGGAGAACCTAAACAGCAGGGTATGAGAATTACTAATCTGTGACTCTCATAAACATTTCTGGAGGTACCAGCTTCAGGTAGTGTCCTTGTCTGGGGAGGAGGGCAGAGCAGTCTTTTCAGCAGGCCACACGTCTTTTTCAGTCATAGGAAGGGCCAAATGAAATAACATCCTCCTTCTAGAGGACTTGACTTTCGGTGAACACATAGACTGATGTAATGTGCGGTAGGCCCAGAGGGAAAATCCACAACGTATCAAACAGAAGGCTTAATATAGCTTTGCAATATTTGTGTAAAAAGTATCTGGCTGCACAAGGCACAGGTTGGGCTTCTCAATGCTGCTGCCGCCCCTGCCAGTGGGAAGCCCAGGCTGGGCTGAGTGATACGTGCTTGGCTCTGTGGTAGACTTTGTCCTCAGCCTCGCCTTCTTCCTCACAGTCTTTTCCATCCCAAACAGAAAAGCATCCTTTATACTGCCATTCTTTTTCCGTCCCTATGCCCAGCACTGCAGCCAGGCTGAACTGTGCCTGCCCACTCCTCTGGGTATGATGGGCTCCCCTTCACCAAGGCGGCAGCGCTGGGGAGGGAAGATGAAGGTGGAGGGTGGGTTATTGTGTGAAGGAAGGCTGATCCATGGAGTGGAGGTGCTGCCCACATGGAGGCTACATCAACATGCATGTGTGTGCAGGCTGCAGCCTCTCACAGGGGCAGGAGGAGGAATCCTGAAATCTATATCCGGTTCCTGCAAGTACAAACACGAGAATCACCCTTTCTGGGGAAATATTTAGAATAACAAAATAATCTTGTCCTAAATTAATGTCATAAATGACTGACGCTTCTGTGACTTGAAATCTGATGTTGGGTGGGATTTGGATTCTTGAGAGCATGTCAGGTTGCATTCAGGGGCACCAGAGAAGCACCTGGCCTTTTGTTTATGTTGCTCACACAGTTCAATAGGGGGTATATAATGTGCTCTATGTATACCATTGGTGTATATACCTTTGAAAATGGTAAATTCCTAAATTTATGTGACAGCTAGACAAACAAGAAAGGATGTAGGGAGCTGAAATATAGAAGAGGTGCCAGGATTACTCATCCTTCTCACACTCTCTGTTGGTTATAGATGCTTTTAACAATGGAAGCTAACAGTAAGTTTAAATGACTTTTTTCCTTCAAAACTTCTATTTTTAGATTTATCCATAGAAGGCACTAGCTAATATTTTCAAGTTTTAGTGCTCATAGAAAATTACAAATTAACAGCCTTTGAGAATAAAATCTGTAGCTCAGACAGGACACAGCAAAGGTGAGATCTGTATAAGCTTCAGGCCCCTGTGATGTGCTTCAGATCTAGTGGTAATCTCATTGCATGACCTTGCTGCTGAGACTACCAGTAAAAGTATCAGTTAGTACTAACAGCTTTTTGGTACCTTGAGAACTATGCTAAAACCATTTATTCAGCTTATCTGATATTCAGAACAGTCAAATGAACGGGTTTTGTCTGCTTTTTGTGTTACTGATCTCCTCAATCATTCAGTCCTTCAGTATCTAAAATGACCATTTTCCCATGGACCAAGAACTAATTCTGGTGATACATTAGTGTATTTATTATTCACAATATTAAAGCAAAATGTACATCACTGGGAGATGGTCATGTTTGTGAGAGTCTGTATTTCCAAGTTACCAAGCCACGCTGTTTTATGTTCCCTTTCTGCATCATTCTGAAGTGCATGAGGTACATACTTTGTTCATGCGTGTTAAAATGCAAAGAGGGTTGGCTGCAGCTACTCAAACAATTCCATCTGTGATTCTTTTCAGTCAATGATTGCTGTTTTAATGACATTGGGGAAAAAATTATTCTGTTTTCACCTAAACTAAGGGAATATTTAGTGAGAAAAAAATTTCTGTTTTTTTAAACAAAAAACCTGTTTTTTTAAACAAAAATTGTACTTGAAATTATTTTATGAGCTCTCAGATGACCTTTACTGAGGAAGGTTGCTGCTTTTATTCTCATTTCCTACATCCTCTTGTGCTACATAAACCAAATTTACAGGTACTGACTCACCTGCCCAGTCAGTATTAGAAATTCCTGGTGGGAGACACTGTACAATCACTTGTGGAAAACCCATTACTGCTAGCAAGGACTTGTATTCAGAGATAAAACAAGCCTGCAAATGTGACAAACTATATGAGGGAAAGCATGGATAGCCATGGTAAAAACATAGCCTTACAAGCTCAGTTTGATAGCTTTGAATCATTTAAATGTATAGGGTTTCCTTGTGTGTCTGACCTTGTTGTGATTAATGCTCAGGTCTAGAACTACAAATAATATTCCCCTCTGCTCTGCAGGAGGCTTCTTCATCTTCAGTTTTGGAGGGCATGCACTAACCATTGCATAATTTCTAAGGGGATGTTGCTTGATCGAGTGAGTTAGACATACTTCTGGCATTGAGGTCCATCTGCTATTCAGAGAGCACGGGAAGAGAGGCGGGAAGCCAGATGTCATGTATTAAAGACCTTGTCTCACTTTTGATGACAACTCTGGAATGCAGCATTTGGCACATTTCTTGCATCAGTAAGAGGATAATATGAGAACAGTGTGATCTTCTGGTAGCTGTTATTGCATCCCAACTTTAGGGAGGACAAACAATGGCTGAGCAAGTCAAGGTGCTAATAGCGGTGCATTTTTTTTTGTCAAGTGGTTTATTTCAAAATGCTAAGGGAAACAGTGGAAGTTACCAATTATGCTTATTGTTATAACAAGTACCTGAATCAGTTTCTGAGTCCTTGGAGATGATGTATACCTGTGTGAGTGCATATTTTGAATACAGAGTAAATTTTTCTTGAAGTAAAACTAATTTGTTTGAATGTGTACTTTCCTCTATAATTTAGGTTCTGGATGCCATATAATTTGTAATAACAAGTCCTTATAACTAGGATACATGGAATAAGCAAACATATGTTCATAAAATACACTACCGAGTTTACCTTTCTTCACAGTACCCTAGTTCTTTGCATAATGTGCAATCTATGCTAAACATATGACAAAACCCACAACTCCTATAGAAAAACAATCCTACCTTACCTCAGACCAACAGCCCACAATAACAGATGTCTCTCTAGTAAAATTTTACTTACTGACTGTTTCACCATAGCCACAGACAGTGGCCCTACTTTGTTTAGGAGTGGGTTTCTCCTGAAGGCAAACTGAATTACTTCACTAGAAAGTAAGCTGCGAACCTGTTTTCTATATCCTGTGAGCTCATATACCTGCAGTATATCTTTTATACTTTATGTTCTATCTGTAACAATATTCCAAAGGCAATTCAAATGGTGTGAAAAAAGAGAGAAGAGAATGGACTGTAGTTTTCTTATGTAAGTTTCAGCTTGTTGAACATTTTCACAGCTAGAAACTTGGCACTGCTGCGATCTATGGCAAACAGATGGATATTTTTTTTAAAAACTACCTTAGTACTTCATTTTCATTCCTAAACACATTTTGTTTAATCATTAAGGGGTGGGTTCATTATTCATTTATCCAGATTGCTACAGCAATAATATGGGGCAATTATCCGAAGCTTAAGGCAATAATCTAGTATTTTTGAAATACTGTAAATTTAGGGAAATACTGTTTAGACATGGTAAACAAAACTGTTAATTTAGGGAAATACTGTTTAAACATGGTAGACAAAACTGTTAAGGTCTTAAAGATGACTTCTCTGCTTTTATCTCAAGTTATTTGTGCTATTCCAAATATTGTCCAAAAGATATTTTAAGCAAGAATTCCTCTATAAATGTTTAAATTAAAAAAAACAAACAAACAAACACCAAAAGAAGAACAGTTCTATGTGGTTAATTTCTATAGTACTTTTTTCAAATAATGCATTCTGGCTGTCCAAGCATTTTAGTGTAAGAGCTGAGGCTTCATTAAAATAGTATCTTTTATCTAACTTTCACTTTCATACTTAAACTTCTGTGAAAGCTTACATATTTCTACAAGTAAATTCTACTTAAAATGAAACATTATAACAGCTGTCCATAAGCATATACTAATTATTAAATTTTATATTCCAAATACAGCAATTTTAGTAATTTTATTTTTATTAATCAATAATTTCATTTGCTCTCTTCCTTTTTTTAAATTCTTTGAAATTTAACTATGTTGTGGTAGGTTGACCTTGGCTGGCTGCCAGATGCCAACCCAGCCGCTCTCTCACTGCCCCTCCTCCACAAGACATGTAGTAAAAATGGGATGGAAAAGCTTGTAGCTTGACTTAAACACAAGGAAATCACTTACCTATTGTCATCATGGGTAAACCAGAATTGAACTGGGGAAAATAAATGTAATTTATTGTCAGCTAATATATATCTGGATGGCGAGAAACAAAGACACAAAATCATAAAACTCTTTCCTCCCACACCTTTTTTCCAGGTTCAGCCTCACTCCTGCCTTCCCAACTTCTCTACCTCCTCCCCCGCAGTGGGATGAATAGAGAATGAGGGCTGTGGTGAGACCATGACAGTTCCTCTCTGCTGTTCCTTCCTCCTTGTACTTTTCCCCTGGTCCAGCGTGGGCCCTTCCGATGGGCCACAGTTCCTTCAGAGAACATCCACCTGCTCTGGTGTGGGGTCCTCTGCAGGCTACAGTGTGGATATCTAATCCACCATCTGAAGCACCTCATTACCTCCTTCTCTCACCTTGGTACTCAAAGGGGTTTTTCTCATAGATTTTTTCTCCTCATTCCTCACACACCAGGCATTGTTTTGCCCTATCCTACATTGGTTTTGCCAGAGGTACCACCAGCTTGGTTGGTGTGCTTAGCTGTGTCTGGAGGTGGGTCTGTTGTGGAACTGCCTGTGTTCAGCAAGAGGCAGCCCCTGGCCTCTTCTCACAGAGGCCACCTCTGCAGCCCTCATGCCAATAAAACATTGACTCTGACACCTAATGTACATATACTTGATTCAAAATGAAGATCCTTACAGTGGTGGTTTTTTTACAAACATTGTATGGAATTGGATTGATCTTCTGCTTTCCTGCCCAAAGACTGCAAATTTTCAAACTCTGAGAACTCTATGCCAAAGTCTGACTAACCGTGCCTGTCCTTTGGTAACTGCCCATATACTGCGTATCCCATCACTGATATAAAGTTATTTTAAAAACTGAGTTCCCTTTTCCATTCTGTTATTATGGTATGTCTAACAGTTATTCTATTTATTTCAGGAATGAGGGATGGAGTGGATAACAGAGGTTCAAGCAGCTGCCACACCTACAGCCTCTCACAGCCACTGACACCTTTCTCTGCCACTCTCTTAGGTCAAAAAAGGCACTGGCAGTCCTCATCTCAGCTGGACATAGGCAAAAGTGTAAAATGAATTTGGCAGCTATTCTTTGCACTACTACAGAGGAGATGTTAGCTTTGCACAGGACTGTAGCTCCTGTAGCGTGTAAATTTGTGATGACAGTAATGTGCTTGGGAAAATGGTCAGAGCACTCAGTGAAGGGAAAATGGGGAAAGGCATGCTTGTGTTGAATGACGTGACTGGAAAATGGTAGGCTGACTTTCCACACTTCTAAGGGACCCTAAATATGGAGCCAGCTCCTGTTGGTCCAGAGATTGGAGCACCCTGGAAACAGCCCATAATTAAAATCTTTGCTTCTCATCCCCCAGAATAGCAACAGCTCTGAGATATCACAAGATCCATTTTTAACTAATATTTAACATAATTTTAATGCCTTTTTTTTGTTAAGTACTGCTGACATTTACTCAGTTCTTCACTGCTGTATACCGGTATATCCATCCCACATGATCACTCTCTTAAACTGACAGCAGGTTGATAAGAGACTCTGACCATTTTTACCTACTTATAAATAGCTTTTATGTATCCTTTTGCCTTCTTTTAGAACTGCAGAGATTTTATTTGGATTTCATGCTCTTGGGAAAGCATCAAATTAGAAATAAATGGAAAAAAATCTCTCTGTATAATTGCCCAACCTTATTATAATTGCAAAATACACAATAAGTGCAAGTTATTTAAAACCTTTCCTAGCTAGGAGAATATAAAATGTGAAGTCAGAATCAGAATTTAAATTGAAAAATATATAAGATTTAGTAAAATGCTATTCTGTGTATTTTCTGTGATATGGATTTCCATCAGTAAAACCAGACTGCCCTTTACTCCTCTAGTGCTTATAGTACATATGATTCTATGTTATGGTTGTGTTATCTCTCAGTCTGCCTTGCTGGCTACTTCTCAGTAATAATATTGTACAGCATTGGCATTAAAATGAAATTCCTTATAAAAAAGAAAAATACTGAAGTTCATAATGCCTGAACTGTGCTGAAATCAGTGGAAATACCAAGGGATAAATTTAGCTTTGGTTATACATAGAAGAAAGATTAATTATCAGGAAACCAAGAGAAAACATGTCTTTATCACTGATTTTTTTTTCCAGTGTATTTTACAAATGAACACATAGACCTTTTTGAAATCATTATTACAAAATACCAGATTTATGTGTATCATGGATGAGTTAACAATAGAAATTAATTGGCAATTAATTACGCTTCAATGCTGTTTTGCCATAGTCTTTTAACTTAACTCAAAATTACTTGCATTCAGAATGGCTGTTCTTCACTTTAACGTGATTTAATCAAAAAAGTATATTGTGGTGAAATTCTTAGAATGAGATACTAGTGTTTGAATGATCACATGTAACTCGTTTGCATTCTGTAGTGACATGGTTAGACTACTTCAGTACTAAACATGGGTTTTATTTTGTGTGTGATTATGGAAGAAAAAAACCCACTGCCATTTATTCTTTGAACATTTCCATTACTATTAAGAGTAATTAATAATTTCATGTCTTTACATGTCACTAAGAATGTGTTTCTGACAAGTATTTGACAAGTCTTTTGTTTAACTACAACCATGCTCTAAAACCTACAATCCATCTACCACTTCAGCTACAGTTGACTTTCTAGTTAAACCAGTAGTTACATTAATATTTTTCTTTCGCTAAAATTATTCTGGTCAACTTATTGGTCTACACACAGGCTTAGCCTTCAAAATACACAAGTCAACATTGATTTATAAAGTTTTTCAAACTGTGATATAATATTTCTTGAATCTGTCCTCTAACAGGGAACATATTCACCTTCAGATAAAGCCAGGAGATCATATTTCTTAGTATCACACTGGGTGTGTTTCAAATAATGTTGTTCATTTAAATTTTATCAAAAGGTATTTTTATGTAAAATGATGATTTGTTAAAAGTAAAATGTTTCTAGGACAGATACACATATTGGCAGATTTTACTTTCAGATTTTGATTTAAATATCATTAAGGCCAAAATATTTCATTTAATCCTTTTCAGAATGGAATAACTTGATTTTTCTTTCTTCAAGAACAACTTGTTAATTATTTTGATTCTACAATATTTTTAAAATAATCTAGTAACATTTGAGAAGCGTGATTCACACTGAAAATTTACTGTTTATTTATTTTCTGAAAAGTATAATGTAGAGTTAAGCAATGTATTAATCTCATTTTCTTTTTTCAATAACATGTTTTCAGTTTTGTTTTTGTTCTGAGTGAGGAGTAAATATCCCAAAGTCCAACATTTGTCAAACAGATAATTGGATTCCCAGACAGTGTACATCTCTTGGTAAAATTCACTTCTATGAAGATCACTGACTTACAAGAACTCCTAATTGGAGGATTCTACCTGCAAGGTTGTAGAAGGTAGCTTTGAAGGGCAATAATTTTGATCTTTGTGGAAAGCATTTGTGCATGCCACTTGATAGTTCAACAGGACAAAGTAAATGTGAGAGCTGGTGGGAGTCAGTGGATACTGAAGACCAAGAAAAGTAATGTCCCAAGCATATCAAGTAATTTTCTAACAAGAAATCCAACACACAGAAACATTTCAGTGCTGTGCCTCTCTACATTTTATGTGGACCTAAGCACTTGCTTGCTAAATGCTGTGGACAAATTAGTAGCATGCTTGAGAGATGAAAAAAATTAAGATGCCCATTTCTGCCATCATGGAGGTCTTAAACTGAGACTTACAAGTCATTGTAATCACACCACACCTTTTCTGCATACTCTTCATATTCATTTTCATCTTCTTTTAATGCAGTGTGCTGCACAAGCATCTACACTTTCAGTTCATTCTTCTGAAGGATCCAGCTGCTTCTTTTTCATCTCTAATTTCAATACAAGCTAAGAGGACTTAACATCTGGCAGGATTAAGACGTGATAAATTTACAGCTTTTTGTGTTGATCACGAATACTGATATTTGGTGGGGTGAATCTGTGTGGTCCTTTCACAGAATGCTGGGATCGAGTCCTGTGAGATTTGATTAATTCTGTGGTGAGATACTGAATAAAAGAGATTAAATATTCTGGAAGATTTTTGTTGCGGAGTTATTCTAAGCGTAAAAATTCCTTTTCCTTTTTCAGTAGGAAAAGTACATAATAGCTAATTAGGCCCTTAGGGATCAATTTTCAAAACAGCGTGCAGGAAGTGTGAGCACAAACCTTATTTGTTAATGGTTTTTGTGAAAATACCCCTTGTGATTTTTCAAAATTTAGAACAACAAAACAGCAACCTTATTGGAGAAGCACATTTAAATATATAGAATATGATATCTTTTTCTTCAGGGCATTAGATAGATGACATACATTAAGACCACAGAGTGTTTCTGTGGTCATTATGTTTTACTTCCTCAAACCTGTAAACATAATGAATTAATAAAATATTCTCTGTTGCCTGTAGAAGTCATCAATCCCACCATCTTTACCCACCTCCTCTTTGTTTAAAGAAGGAAAAGCAACAAAATCTAATCCCTAATTTTGGTCATGAAAAAATTATTTAAAAATAAAATAAACATTATCAAACACTTCATTGTAAAGATTGTGCAAGGTTTATAGAATGAAATACAAGCAAACATGTAGAAAAATTTCACAGCAATATTTAATCGAATTGTCTATTTAAACTGTTGGGAAAAGGTTTGTTATTATTGAACAGGGAAAAGCAATAACTGCACGTTAATTTTCAACAATGTTAAATGGGAAAAAAAAGGTGATCCCTGAAACAAGAGAAAGTTGAAGTATGCTAACAGAAATAATTATTATCCTTTATAGTAATGCTGAAGGTCATGACTACAAGAAAGAATTTAGAGGTGGATGGATGCAATTGGAGACAGGGTGTAGCGGATTCAAGGGACATACAGCTGTAAATTAAATGCACAGCATATTTGTTTGAGTGCGCTGTGGCCTTATTCAGCTCTCTGTTCTCAGAAGCAGTGGTGCCTCATTTCTGGCCAAGTAAGAATGTAGGCAGACGAGCTCAGGTTTGTTTGCACCTTCGTATTTCTGTATGCCTGAAAAGGTGCAATGAGTATCTGGATCCATGTGACTAGATAATTCTAACAAGTATGTACATCCAGGAGTACACACATCAAATCCTGTGTTTGGAAACTGCATGTTGTATATGCTGTATATATCTGAGTTAACTATACACTACATATATATATTTATATATATGTACACATACACTTCCTCCTTGTTCTGAAAAGTGTGCAAATCAAGAAGGAAAAAAAGGAAGGAAAGTAAAACATTAAATTTTAAATATTTAGGTATGTATTATCACAGAATCACAGAATCACAGAATCACAGAATCACAGAATGGTAGAGGTTGGAAGGGACCTCTGTGGGTCATCTAGTCCAACCCTCCTGCCAAAGAAGGGTCACCTACAACAGGCTGCACAGGACCTTGTCCAGGCGGGTCTTGAATATCTCCAGAGAAGGAGACTCCACAACCTCCCTGGGCAGACTGTTCCAGTGCTCCGTCACCCTCAGAGGGAAGAAGTTCTTCCTCATGTTCAGACAGAACATCCTGTGCTTCAGTTTGTGCCCATTGCCTCTTGTCCTGTCACTGGGCACCACTGAAAAGAGTTTGGCCCCACCCTCCTAACACCCACCCTTCAGATATTTGTAAGCATTTATTAGGTCCCCTCGCAGCCTTCTTTTCTTCAGGCTGAACAAGCCCAGCTCCCTCAGCCTCTCCTCGTAGGGGAGATGTTCCAGTCACCTCACCATTCTTGTAGCCCTCCGCTGGACTCTCTCCAGTAGCTCTTCATCTTTCTTGAAGTGGGGAGCTCAGAACTGGACAGAGTACTCCAGATTGGGCCTCACCAGGGCAGTGTAGAGGGGAAGGAGAACCTCCCTCGACCTGCTGGCCACACTCCTCTTGATGCACCCCAGGATCCCATTAGCTTTCTTGGCAGCCAGGGCACACTGCTGGCTCATGGTTAACCTGTCGTCCACCAGGACACCCAAGTGCCTCTCCGCAGAGCTGCTCTCCAGCAGGTCCACCCCAAGCCTGTACTGATGCATGGGGTTGTTCCTCCCCAGGTGCAGGACCCTGCATTTGCCTTTGTTGAACCTCATCAGGTTCCTCTCTGCCCAACTTTCCAGCCTATCCAGGTCACGCTGAATGGCAGCGCAGCCTTCTGGTGTGTCTACCACTCCTCCCAGTTTGGTGTCATCAGCAAACTCGCTGAGGGTACATTCTAACTCTTCATCCAGGTCGTTGATGAAGAAGTTAAACAAGGCTGGGCCCAGTACTGACCCTTGGGAGACACCACTAGTTGCAGGCCTCCAACTAGACTCAGCACCGCTGGTGACAACCCTCTGACTTCTGCCATTTATCCAGTTCTCAATCTGACTCACTGACCACTCATCCAGCCCACACTTCCTGAGCTTCCCTAGGAGGATATCATGGGAGACTGTGTCGAAAGCCTTGCTGAAGTCAAGGTAGACAACATCCACGGCTCTCCCTTCGTCTACCCAGCCAGTCATGTCATCATAGAAAGCTATCAGATTGGTCAAGTATGATTTCCCCTTGATGAATCCATGCTGACTACTCCTGATAACCTTCGTTTCCTCCACTTGCTTGATGATGGTCTCCAGGATAAGCTACTCCATCACCTTTCCCGGGATGGAGGTGAGGCTGACCGGCCTGTAGTTCTCTGGGTCCTCCTTCTTGTCCTTTTTGAAGATTGGAGTGACATTGGCCTTTCTCCAGTCCTCGGGCACCTCTCCTGTCCTCCAGGACCTCTCAAAGATGATGGAGAGTGGCTCAGCAATGACATCCGCCAGCTCCCTCAGCACTCATGGGTGCATTCCTTTGGGGCACATAGATTTGTGGACGTCCAGATCGCTTAAGCGATCCCTCACATAGTCCTCCTCGACCAAGGGAAAGTCGTCCTCACTGTAGGCTTCTTCTCTTACCGCCGGGGCCTGGGATTCCTGAGGGCCAGTCTTAGCACTGAAGACTGAAGCAAAGAAGGCATTCAGTAGCTCTGCCTTCTACACATCCTCAGTCACCAGGACACCCGCCTCATGCAGCAGTGGCCCCACATTGTCCCTAGTCTTCCTTTTGCTGCTGATGTAGTTGAAGAAGCCCTTCTTGTTGTTTTTGACATCCCTTGCCAGCTTCAATTCCAGGTGGGCCTTGGCCTTCCTCATCGCATCCCTGCACTCTCTGACCACATTCCTGTATTCTTCCCCAGTGGCCTGTCCCTCTTTCCACATTCCGTGGAGCTTACTATGTCTGAAAGACATTCCATGAACTAAAGTTCCTAGAACTTCAACAGGACAAACAAAGGATGTGAGAGTCTGTTCTATTTTACTCACAAATAGCAAATAACAAACGCAAATTGAGCTTGGACTTCAGTAGGTCAATGAAGATTCGCCATTGATTTCACTGGAATTGGGATTTTCTCCTAAACTACTTTCCCATGGATGCAAAAGCAAATTGTAACTAAGAAAATAAAGGTAAGGCTACTGAACACTAACAGGTGTCTTACGTGTGTAAGTGCTTCAGTCAGTTTTAGAGAGCTAATTGCTAATTATGAGACAATCTAAAGAAATCAGATGTTCTGTGTTTTTCTAACTCCAAACACATCATTGTGAAGTTCACAGATAATGGACAATCACACAATTCCAACCCATTCTTATTAATAAAACTTTTGATTTCAAATACTTGAAGCTTCTATAAATAACAACAATTTCTATCCTGAGCAGAAAAAGATTTGTCTTAGGTGTTTCATTACTCAAGTGACATCTATTTTCTGGAATCCTTTAGATTTTCCAGAGAACAGAAGAGATGTTTATAAATTTGTGAGCACAGATAATCAGCAGAAATTGGTGATTTTATTTCTTAATCTTACTGGACAGTAGCCTAAATCAGCAAGTTTCATTACACTAGAATACAGATTTGACCAAAGTGTGCAATTTTTTTCCTTCAGTGCGCATTTAATGGAATAGTACAATAGTCTCAGAATATTTATAATGTGGTACAAGATTGGAAAGTTGAGAATGTGTATTTGTTGCAGTTATATTGTTTTACTACTGAATATTGAAATTCTGGCTTTCAGAATGCCCTTTTGAAGTGTTTTGTTACATATATTTACATTTTGTATAACAGCTTAAGAAAGTGCTAACAGAAAGGATCATTAACATTAACTAGAAGTTACATGATTAGGTGCTTCATTTAAAATCTGCTTTCAAATACAAATTTGTATCTCACAAATCTCCCACATTTCCAGCAAATATTGGCTAGGATGTCAGTTATGATACTGACACCATAAAATCATGTAGTAGAGCTGTGCTGCAGTATGAGGGAGATTCTGTTATAAGGAATGATTACTTGAGCTCTAAAATTCCCTGGTATCTGAATAAATAAATTTATTTTTAGCTATATGGTGTTGTATTTTGATCACTTCCATGTATAATCTTATAATTAATTTTTTGTTAGTTCTTTTCTGATTTGACTCCTTGACTTCAAGTACTGAAAGACAATCCCCTCTCTTAGGTAGCACACGCACAAACTATAATTATTGAACTATCTAGGATTGCTGAGCAGTCTACATGGACTCAATAGTATGCCTTCCATGCAGACATTGCTGTTTCAAGATGGGAACAATATTTTTCCTAACGTAACTGCTGGTTTTGTAACTGTATTAAGGTTAGCTACTAGCAGCTACTCTCCTTCAAAAATAAAAGTTCTTACAGGGTCATTGTTGCAGAAAAGCTAGTGCTGTTTATTTTTTTTCCGTATCTTTGGAATGGTTCCACTGTAAACGCAAGCACTGAAAGGAGGATAGTCCTTCCCTCTCTATCTGTGCTTCTTTTAGACAGGGATGCACGCCAAAATTTCTATTCTTTTCATAAAATTCAGCAGCTTAAAAATGCATACTTAAATTTAACAGAAAAGAAATATTTCAACATTTGAAGCGATTTGTCTGTAGACGACTGGTATGTGTTTAATTTCCCTGCTTGCAAAGCTGAGATGATTATTTCTCTTGCGTGTTACCCATTCTCTACGCACATTTTATGTTCTCTCTCTTACTAACTGTTTACAGTGCCCAACAGCATGACCACCAGACCTTCACATTCCTGATTACTAACAATAAACCAATTGCATAGACTATTGATTTTTTCACTTAATTTAGCTAAAGATTAAGTGAAAAATATGTCTTAACATTTGCATGCGTTGTTCCTTTCTGACTTCTTCATAAGTAATATTCAGCATCCTTTCATAGAATCATAGAATAGTTTAGGTTGAAAAAGACCTTTAAGATCATAGAGTCCAACCATTAACCTAACACTGTCAATTGGACTACTAAACCATGTCCCTAAGCACCACATCTACACGTCTTTTAAACACCTCTGGGGATGGTGGCTCAACCACACCCCTGGGCAGCCTGTTCCAATGATTGACAACCCTTTATGTGAAGACATTTTTCCCAATATCCAGTCAAGACCTCCCCTGGCACAGCTTGAGGCTATTGCCTCTCGTCCTATTGCTAGTTACTTGGGAGAAGAGACTAACTCCCACCTCGCTACCACCTCCTTTTAGGTAGTTGTAGAGAGCAATAAGGTCCCCCCTCAGCCTCCATTTCTCCAGACTTAACAGCCCCAGCTCCCTCAGCCGCTCCTTGCAAGAATTGTTCTCTAGACCCTTCACCAGCCTCGTTGCCCTTCTCTGGACACACTCCAGCACCTCAATGTCCTTCTTGTAGTGAGGGACCCAAAACTGAACACAGTACTCAAGGTGTATTCTCACCAGTGCAGAGTACAGGGGGACATGATCACTTCCCTACTCCTGCTGACTGGCCACACTATTCCTGATGCAAGCCAGGATGCCATTGGCCTTCTTGTCCACCTGGGCACACTGCCGGCTCACGTTCAGACGGCTGTCAAACAACAATCCCAGTTTTCTTTCTCCCCCAAGCCTGCAGCATTGCATGGGGTTGTTGTGACTGAAGTGCAGGACCTGGCACTTAGCCTAGTTGAAACTTATGGCCCATCGATCCAACCCGTCCAGATCCCACTGTAGAATCTTCCTTCCCTCAAGCAGGTCAACACTCCTGCTTAGCCTGGTGTCATCTGCAGACTTATTGAGGGTGCACTTCATCTCCTTGTCCAGATCATTGATGAAGATATTAAACAGAACTGGCCCCAAAACTGAGCCCTGGAGAACACCACTTGTGAGTGGCTGCCAACTGGATTTACCTCCGTTCACAACAACTTTTAAGGCTCAGCCATCCAGCCGGTTTTTTACCCAGCAAAGAGTACATTGCCCAAGCCATGAGCAGCCAGTTTCTCCAGGAGGATGCTGTGGGAAATGGTGTCAAAGGCTTTACTAAATTCTAGGTAGACAACATCCACAGCCTTTCCCTCATCCACTAAGCAGGTCACCTTGTTGATCTTACTCTGGATGTAACATGTGAGGACAATCTCTGTATTTTCCTGTCCATAGCTCACCACCCCAGAGAAAATCTTTCTAGGATCATTATTATTTTCCTTCCTATTGCAAACATAATTCTTCCCCTTCTCCCTTGAGTCATCGTTACTTCACTCCTAAACTTCTAAAAATTAGCTGCCAAAACAACTACCTTACTAACATGTTAAGTCCTTCCACCCATGAGCTTTTTTCCCTGTTAGTGTTCCTTTATGTCCATACTAGTTCTCTAACACTCATCTCTGATCAGTTTATCTGCTTTCTATCTTGCCTAAGGTGCCCACATCACCTCTTCTCCTTTTCCCACGATTTTTTGAGGTTTTTCTAGATGACCCTGTATGCCGGAAGAGCCCTTGAGCAAAACTCATCCTTTCCTACCACATTTTCTACCTGTCAGAATTGAGTCGGATCTTGTACCATGCTTGCCAAGTACAAATTGATTAGTGTTATGCAGTGTGAGAAGGCTTTAAAGTCTTTTGCTAGCCTTGAAGAATTTCTCATATGAACTGTATATTCTAAAGGGTTTATAATTACCTAAAGCGGCTATCAAGCTTCCTGTACCTCTTTGAAACACCCTTTGCAATGATTCTTGAAGTTCCTGCTTTGTCTTAGAAACCTAAGTGCATTAGGAAATGTTGATAAGTGCACTCAGATCCTTGCCTAAAGGTACCAATGTGTAAATGCTGTGACTGCGTATAACAAGAACAGCTGCACTGACAGGTTTGTGGGGCTATTGTTACCATTCAAATCTCAGCATCTTTCAAAAGAATAAATAGAACAAAATGAACATTAGGACTTAACAAATGCTAGTTGGGATCATGAATTTTGACAGGCTGAACAACTGAAATTCGGGTTTAAATTTTTCCTCCTAAATCAGGTTAGCTCATTATAGGGACACTGTAAGTTTGGCCTAATGTTTATTTATTGCCAATATTTGGGAGAAATGAGACCCAAAAGCATTATTTTGTGATGTATTGTAATGACTGTAGCACCTTGGTGCTGAAGTGTATTGATTATTTTGCCCTTCCAGGAAGACATCTTTGACCAATTAATCACCTAGCTAAGATATTACCCCATAAATTACAATCATATTTGAATGAAACACGGTAATTATCATAGATTAAAAGTGCTTTTTAAATCTAGTGACCTCAGATATCCAATTTCTAGAAATAGTACTAATGCATTTCTCCCATTAGAGTTTTATGTACATACAAAAAACAATAAAACCAAAAAAATATGAATAAAAAGAAACAAAAATTATGTGAAAAGCTTTGATATGTCAACTCTCCAGATTTATTGGACAACTGACTGTGGATCCTGAATCTCAACCTTCATTCTCCAGTTAAACTTACCAGCAATAAAATTATTATCTAGTTGATAAACTGGAGAGTGTGTTTGGAAATAAAACCTGATGTTTTACGTCTTTTAAAGAAGGGATAATTTTGGGACTTCAATACAAAAGTAGCTGGATCCTTCAGAATTGTTTTAATTATCTTTATGCAACTAGTGTTTTTTTCTCTTGGTATGCCTGTTATAGAATGTACCTTTCAAAGATATAGGTAAGCTGTGCATCCAGTGAAGTATGGTGAAAATGTTTATGTTTAACACTGCAATATTGTGTGGATCTGGAAGTGCATTTCACTGTTAGAGAACGGTATATACAAAGAAAAGGAAGACTGAAGGAGAGATGAAGGAAATTACTATCTGATCTTTCAGGTAAATGAACTTCTAAAAATGACCCTCTCCTAAATTTTCTATTAAAGCAGTGTCATGGTTCAACCTGGCAGCCAACAACTAGGACCATGCAGCCACTGTCTGGCAGCTAGGACCAGATAACTGCTCGCTCACTCCTCCCCTCTTCGCATGTTGGGATGCAGAGGAGAATGGGAAAAAATACAACTTGTGAGTTGAGATAAAGGCAGTTCAATAAGACAAAGGGAATAAGAATAGAATATACAAACCAAACAATACACAATACATTTTTTTATGTCTGCCCAATGACTGATTCACAGCTTGTTGCTCAGCAGCAGTCACAGAACTTGCAGATTTCATAGTTTTCACAGATTTCATGGAATTTGTGGATTTTCACTGAACTTGCAGAAAAAGACAAAACTCACAGAAAAAGTTTGAACTTACAGAAAAGATCAAAGTCACTGAAAAATAAAGAGAGAGTTCCTGCACCTCGGCCAACTCGCATTTATAAACTGAGAATGATGTCTATGTTATGAAATATTTCCATAGGTCAGCTTGGGTTGGCTGTCTGGCTGTGCTCCCTCCCAGCTCTTTTACACCTGCTCATTAAATGAAGACAAGAAAATGAAAAATGTCTTTGACTTCTTAGCAACAACTGAAAACATCAGTATTATCAACATTATTCTTGTCCTAAATCCGAAACACAGCGGCTGCTGGGAGTAAAATTAACTCTATTCCAGCTGTAACCAGGACAAGCAGTTCCAAAGAAGAAGATGCACCTGTTACACGTCTCATCACAAGCTGTCTAAGGGTATAGTTTGCACAAAAGCTATATAAAATGTGAGGTGGATTACCTGAGTCACTTCTCTCATACAGTTTACACTGTCTCTTAAGAAATTGTGAGGATGTTTTGAATTACAAAAGGTGATGCCTGCACCACCTTGTTAATATTTTTCTTTTTCTAAAAGATCTTTGTAAAATCTGGTGTATGTGTCATTATGTACATGGTAAGCTAGATTTACCTGATCTTTTTATTGCAGTGGTTAAAATCTTATGATCCTGAATAAATAATGAGTGCAAGCTGAAATATGGGCTACTAGAGTTCATTTTGGTATTGATTCCACTCTTTCTTATGTCAGCTTCTGTCAGCACATCCCAAGGCATAGAGCTCTGGTAGAATCAACGCCAGAGGAAAAGGCTTGAAGAAAGTTGTCTTCACAAAACACCTTCTAGTTCTCCATTTATTTGTTTTAGAGATGGAAACTCTACTCAGATTATTCTTGCCTCGTGGAGGCAGTCTCAAAAGAAATACAGCTAAAGCACAAAGATGCTTCTCAGAGGTAGAAGTTCCCTCTTCAGAAGTGTAGTCTTAAAGTATAGGTGAAAGTGATGTGGGGTTGCATGACTTGGGCCAGATGTGCATGAATCAAAACTTTGTCCATTCTGGTTCATGTTTAAAGCAAGTTTTGGTGTACAAGGATTTGTTCATTTTCCCAAGGTTAATCTCCAAGGCAGCAAATTGCTCTTGATCCAGTAAAACAACTGCCATATTGGTTGCCAGAGGGATGGGAAGTTTAACAGACATTTTAAATTTTAGATTGCTCTGGTTCCATGTAGAAGTTTGAGCTGTAGAACAGTGAAATTACAAAAATGACATGAAGTCCTGACATCGTCACCTGGAAGGATGCAGATAATTGAGTTGGATTGAGTTGCTGGAAGCTTAGCGTCTCAGTGCATTTTAGAGCAAAATTAATATGCAGCCAGAAATCTATGTATCCTGACAAGATTGTGCGCTTTTATAATACAAGGCATCTAAGCAGTTCCAAGGAAGCTTTCATGTAGGCTATAACTTGTATGTAAGAAAGATGTTCCTAGGACTGGCATGTCATTCCACATTTTACAGGCATACATTTAGGTATATGTACAAATATTCAAAGATTAAAAAAGTGTAACTTAGTATAAGTTGTAAGTTAGTGGAAAGGATTTTAGGAAGTCTATGTATGAAGTTGTGTATGCAACGTGTGCCTAAGCAGGTTCTTACCCTACGGGCAGACCCCCAAGCACCGTGGCAGTATAAGTGCAGAGTCAGTATCACACAACATGGTTCACAACTGACCACCAATCCCAAATGATAAGAGAGGGAGACCACAAAAAGGTACAGAGCTTTAATCTTGTCTAACCTAATATGATTTTTATTTGCAAGATTTAATTTATAGCATAGGAAAGACAAAGAGAAACTAATTAGTTGGGCTTGGATTTAATTTTGGAAAAGTCATTTAAAACAAACATTTGGACTACTACAGGATAAAATGAGTATGAGATGAAATGCAGATCTTGTAACCACCTGCCTTTGTAGAAATTACTTCTTGGATTAATATGAGCAGCTGAAAATTTCTTTGCTTTGTTGTGGGGAATACTAAAGTATAACTATTAAGGTATTGTAGGTACTGTTGTACTGGGCTGAATAATCTGTAGCTAAAGACTTAGAGAATGTAGTTAGGTAAGTCTCTTTTCTCGCATTTGAATCAAGAAGGCATTGTCAAACGCCTTCAGATTGCGTAGGGGATAAAAGGCAATGATGGTTTGAAGTTATGTCATGCTAAGTAAACACCCACAGGATGGTATGTATGAGAAATAGCCTACACAGAGTTCTGGAAATCTTGAGAAGATTTTAGCAGCTGCTGCAGCTCTGTATATGACAAGATCAGAACCAAGAAACCTGTAACAGGTTGTACCTACACAACAATGACTGCAATACAGTGAAGAGCTACCTGAGCTACCTTTAACCTGCGTACACTTGGTAGAGGTAGCAGTTTAAACCAGAGCAGAGTAAAGTTTATCCTGAAGTACTTTACTATGATTTTTAAACCAGAGGTACGTACTATTACTCCATGAAAAACAGCAGTATTTCGGATAATTATATTAAAGCTAGTTCAGCTGTCTCTCATTACGCCAGACATAATCAAGTGACACATGTTTTAAAAAAGTAAAAAACCACCAGAAATAAGGACATTTGCATCAATCCCTAAGGGAGGGTCTGAAAGAAACAGACTGACTTCCAAATAAAAGATGAAAAACTCTGTTTATTTTAATGGGGTTGCTCTAGAAACTTCTAGCTTAAACCAGATCAGAATCCATCCCTTTTTACAGACATACGTTCAACAGAAAAACACGCAAAAAAATTCACAACAGTGATTGACGGTGAGATGTTTGTTACTGAGGAAAAAGCATATATGTGGGAAAGCTACAAGCCAGGAAATTATTTTTATAGTGACTATACTTCAAAAATAATTCCTAAAAACTTATTATCTTGCAATATTTTTACTAGGCTTCACTAGATAGGAAAAATCTTATACAGAGGAATTCTGTCTGACTTTGCAATCCACATCAACACATAATTTCTTTTTCAATCTGTTTAGTGGTACATTCATCAAGGACTGAGGTGCTTGGATTTTTGTGCAACCCAGATAACTCTGTGAAAAACTGTTTTCAGATATACACGACATAATGCATGTGGTGGAGAGGGTGTGAGAAGAAGCATGAGCCACCAGATTTCAGCAACAACAAAAATCCACTTCAGAAGTTATAAAAATTTTGTGGTTTGAAAAAATATGGTAAAAAAAAGAGCAATGTCGTTTACTAGATTTGCATTTGATATGCAATTTGCAATGCCAGATCACCCTTTGGTTTTCCCATAAAAGAAAAATGCAGACATGATTAAGTATATGCATTGTATCAGCATTAATAGAAGAATAAGTTAAGTGATTCTGGATCAGGAAATGAGATTCTAATGAACTCAATGTGATTTCATTGAGGTAAAAGAAGTTTAAACTTGATAACTATTCATAAGAAGAATAGGTACTATGTTAGCATTCTGTTTCCCTGGAGGTGAAAGAGCCTTGACAGGGATGTTTCTCTCATTAAAAAGCTGACATGATTTTGTCCTATAGGATTTGCTGGCTTCACTGAAAAAAATTGCAGTTATCTGACACTCATGTTCTTCTATTCCTAATGGATGAGCAAGTTTAATTCAGTATATTCATATACAATTAAATCTCTCCATGGGTCTGTTGGAGTGGATGTTTGCTAAACTCTTTTTAAAACAAATTTAAATCAGAACTGTTAGGCATAAGATCTTATAATTCAAGTTACCTATTACTAAAGGGAAATGTCAAGATACTCCATCAGTTTGGAATAGGGAGCAGCTACAGGATAATCACACACATTTGGCCAGATCTGAATACACTATGGTTGTACCAAGTCCCTTTAATATTGAACAGATTCTAAATTATTTGATGAAGCTGTCTGAAAATTGGATTCTATCTAGACTTGACAGTTAAAAATATTTCTAATTATTTAATTCAATTTTACTCATCTTTCCAATGAAATAAGACCTATATTGATCTTAAAAACTGAGGTATTATAATACTGAGTGGATTTGCACATAGACCTGTGGACAGCTATTACTATATCTAAAATTAATTAATTTGGAGTGGTGATCAGTAGGATGTATGTTACAGTTTAAAAATAATTATCAGAAAATTTGATTTTAATACATATCTATGTACAAAATTCTTTCAGCCATAAAATATGTGTTAAAAGTCAATAGTAGTGTAAATAAAAAATCCAGTAATTTTTTTGGCAATTTATATTTCTGTGCTCCCACAGATGGCCTTTCTGTCTCAAGGCAATTTCTTGGGAGGATGCTGTTCGGAATACACAACAAGAAAAATGCTTTCTAGATGATCATGTACTCTAAACAGATGAATAGACAAATAAGGAAAAAAAATTCCAAACACTTTGACAGAAAATTTGAGAAACTTTTGAAGACAAGATATAATTAGAAAGGTCTGACCTTCTGCAAATGGTGAATACTTTCCAAGTCTGCAATTTCTATGAAGTCTTCTATATTCAGCTTTAGTCAGAATTTTCCAGTATTATTAATCATCTATCAAAATCCCAGGGGCATGACACAGGAGGTAGATTTGGCAGCTGAGTTCTGAGCTTAAAGGCTTTTCCAGTGGCTGTTCTTTGCACCCTTTTCTCTGTGTCCCCAGACTGCCTGCCCTAGTTGTCTCCCCAGTCTGGGATTTCCAAGGTAATGCACAAAGCTGGCAACAGGTGAAGTGCATACAGGCATTTGTTGGACACTGTCAAATCTTGTTTCCACTGGCTATCTTCAAATATAGACGCAGCACAGGTCTCCCTAGCTTTGGACTGAAAGCCTGAACTGAACATAGACTGAAATTTTAATTTCGCAAGTACCCAGTACAATGAACATTGCATAGGAACACTGCGTATTTGCAGTTTATATAATTATATAACCAAGTCTTTGGGAGAGAGCTATAATCTTCCTAAACACTTATGTTCATAGCTGAGGTTTAAGGTACCATAGAATGTGGAGGTGGCAAACAATTCCAGAAGCTGTGGGGAAACAAAACACATATTTTCTTATAGCTGTTTCAGCACTGTTATTTTATTTTCACTTTTTACTCTCCACTTACCTGCCTCTTCTATTCTGTGTTAAGATCATCTAGCAACTCTGTGGAAAACTGACTTCCAAGCACTAACTCCTGACCTTCTCAGCTCCTCCTCTTCCTCGTCTGTCTTCTGCTTTCATTGTTTTCCCCATTTCTAATTTAATTATGAAGACATTTTACTAGCTGGTTCTACTTGTACTAGCAATGCTTATGAAAACATGTTCTTCTGAGCATTATTTATGAATAACACAAGTGTTTTTCTCTAGTGAATGGCTAAAGGTTCGGTCCAGTTCTTAGAAATAATTGGTTATTTTTCTCACTAGTATCACAGTTTACTGGGTGAGGTTTGAGTTCAGTTGAGTCACTGGACTTCCAACAGACATCAAAATGATGTAGTAAGCTTCAGGGACAAAAGGGCACAGGAAGGAAACAGGTTATCAGCCTTAGGTTTTTACATTCCTTTTAGCACTTCACTAAATGCTTCAGAAAGCTGAATCAAATCTTGTGCTCCCTTCAAGTGATTACAACACAATATCATGCTGCCTTTTATAAGATGAAACTTCCCCTGTTAGAAGAGTTCCACCCCATCCTTCAGGGAAACTAGAGGATAAATGTATTGTCCAGCAGTGCAAATTTCAGGTGACACTTAGACCTAGTCCATAACAAATCTATTCATTTTACTATTTCTTCACTATTAATGATTTTCATATCTTGCTTAAATTAATTGTTTGGGTGGGTTTTTTATTTTGGTTGGTTAGTTGATTTGGCAGGTTTTTTTTGGTTGGTTGATTGATTTTTCCTTTTCTTTTGTTTCTTTAGTTTGTTTTGTTTTTCAGTCCCAGAGGTCTTGATATATTAATTTCCTAATAAATTTTATTCAGAAATTTATAAGCCATTTACTATTCAGCACTTAGATACCCATGTGAACATCCTTCTAAACTTCTGTTAGTCATGAAACCTATTTTATTGCAGCATTCATGTTTAAGATTAAATATTTTCAAAAGCATTTTTCCTTCCAGGATGTTCCTGTTTCAGTGGTACAATTCCATTTTCCAGCACCTGTATTTTCTCTCTTTATCCTACTGAGGAGACAGAGATTTCAAAGTAGATGTTGTTATGTCCATTTGCTAGCATAGGTTTTCATAATCAGAAGTAACCCCATTTTTAATGATCACAACTCCTTCTGGGCAGAACTAATAAAATTTCTGTTCCACAGGAAGCACCAACGTCTTCTAATTGCTTGTTCTGGTCCGTCATAAAAACAGACAATCCACGGTATCTCTGTCAGAATGAAAATTCTGAAGAGCTTAAGAAAATTTCAGTCTTCTTAACTTGTGTACTAACGTGAAAGATGGTATCTAAGTTCTCCAAATCACTCTGTGACATCCAATATTTTGGGGTTTCCCAAAACCAGAAGAGTCCCCTATTACTGATCAAGAAAACTAGAAATGTTGCAGCCTAGGATTCCAGAAATCATCTGTACTCCACTGTTTCACCATTTTGGATGCGTTCCAAACTGTATTGCTAAAAATGAAAACAAATTCTGATAAAGGACAGTTTAAGTTTGTAAGGCTATTGAATATAACATTCAAAAGGGCCTGTACTTTGAAAGTTAATTTGAAATCCTTTGACATTGATGAGCATGTTGACTCCTAAGGGCAGAATCTTTCCTTTCAAGAGAAACATTAGACTGTATACGCTCATACACTTCAAATTATATTTTGAAAGTTGTTCATTGATGAATTCAATATTTTCATGGCACCAACTAGATTTTTTTTTTATTTTTACTTTATTATCAGAATTTTAGGCCTTCTATATGAATTACAAGATAAGTGAAGAATTCGTGCAGTAGCACAAAGGACAAACTGGTATTTAAACCCATGGCTGTGTTTTCACAGGGGCTCTGATGTCAAACTTCAAAGAAGTCTGAATAAGAGAATTAATTAAAGCAAGTTAGAACACAATAATTTAGAAGTTAATCTTGCACTTTTTATATTTTTTTAAAATAAAACTTACCCTCTTGGTGTCTTTCCAAACTAGACCTCAGAGGCCACTAATAGAGGAAGAATCATGTTCTCATCATTAACATTCATTACGAATAAGTTATTAAAAACCCTAATTTGCTAATGATACCTGGCAATTGACTATAGTGGCACAAAAATCTTGCATTTATGAAGTTTCAGTGTAGCAGATTTAGACTCCATGATCAGCATATTCCCTCAGTATCCTTACAGAGATTTCTAGAGGAATAGTATAAATTATTTTCTTACAGTAGCCTTATATCTCATTTTCCTTAGTAAGAAATAAGAGCTAGATCCTGAAAGATGCTTAAGTCCCTACTGGTTTCATTAGATACTGAGAGGGCTCCGCTGCTTGGAAGACAGAATATATGCACCCCATCCTCAAACTGTGGAGGTCATATCTTCCAGTATTCTGAATGTAATCCGTAAAGTAAAAATCTACTGGATCACAAGGTGAGTTTGCAGGAGATTCCTAGGCTTCGAAAAGGAACAAAATTAATTATCACAGAGTTTCTACTAAAGATGTGATCCTGTAGATGGTGAAGAAGGACAGGTAACTTGATGAACAGTATTTTCTTCCACCAATTGGTGCGGTTGCAACATTACTATATTGGCACAGCACAATAGAATAGAGAAGTTCTGGTTTTCTTTTTCTTGTAGCGTAGCTGACATGGGAGGGAACAGTCAAACCAGTTTCACACCCTGCCTGACAGCCATGATGCTGCTGCATCTTTTGTGTGCCTGTTCTGACCTCCAAGCTTCTGCTCATAAAGTTTCATGATAGACCTGAGCCCTTGCATGGCGAAAAAGATTTTCCAGAGAACTGCCCTTGTTTAAAGCTGTACCTCTTTGTAAGACTGTGTAGCTCATGTCTTTACTACCTGAAGGGCACTGTAGACCTGATTCAGCTCCCAAAGTCAGAAAAGTCCTTCTTGTCACTTCAGAAGGAGTTGGGAAAAGTATCTATACATGATGACACATGTATTGTATAATAACGGTGTCAGCTAATCTAAGTTGTCTTCCTTCATATATAAACTGGATGCATATAGGCTGTGTCCTTTGCAGCAGTGAAGTGGGCAATGTGATGCACCCAGGAGCTCGGCTGTGGAAGCATAGCAAAAAAGGTATTGGGAGTAATTTGTTAGAGTACTTGCCATTAATAGTGTTCTTTGGCTGTGAAGTGGCAATTTCAATCATTTTGAAATTTGCACACAAATAAACTTGTCTGTTAGATATAACATTTGAAATGTGGAAAAGAAGTATCTTTTCTAAAAATGCAGAAATGTAGGGGGGGAAACAAAGGATCTATTTCCAGAAATGTTTTCAGCATACTGAGTCTATTGCAGTCTTTGAACCATAACATGTTATCCATTTAATAATCATATCTGGTTATACAAACTTCTTGTATAGTAGTGACTATGATTTTTCAAACTATTAAAATGATGCCGTTTATAGGTTTTGTAGATGACTGATTTTAAATGAAGTATATTCATGTCAAGGAGTTTTTGAATATCTGTCACTATGAAAGTCTTCAAAATAGATTGTCAGGTAAATGAAAGCAGCAGTAAAGCATCTCACCAGGGAGAAGTTTCTCTTTCAGTGAGTCGCCACTTCAGAAGTATGTTGATGGGATAGTTCTGAGAGTGACCTTTCTTGTATGTTCTTTAAGTTAGATTAAATATGAAATCAACTGTCCAAGTGTTGTGGTAATGCAGAGATGATGACCATGTGTAAAGACTTCTAGGCAGTCTGTGACTGAGATAGGTACAGTACTTTGGCTGACTCACTGTTCAGCAAATGAAAAACAACGCAGATCTATCTACCCATCCGTTCACACGTATATCGTTGTCATACGTAATTTTACACGGAAGTTATATACACTTGTAACATATATGCATATATGTGCATTTATATATAAACAAAGTGAGTGGGTGGGTGGGTGAGTATAGAGGCAGAGACCCTTTTCATGAGCATATGCTTCCTATACCTTTTAAGTACTATTTATTTAAGATGAAACTTACCAGTTTATGCATGTATAGCTAAATATCTATTAAGTGTTTGAACATAATAAACTCCCTTCCTATATTGTTCATAATTTTTAATGTGACAAAATATCATGTTTCTATATAACATATTTCTAAGAGATAAACATTTTCTACATTAAAAAGTAGAAGTTGAAATAATAAATAATTCTAAATTTAAATTCTGCATACATGTATGACTTTTTTTTATTTGATGGGGGAGCAAGTATACAGAAATATTTTTTATGGAATTTAGGAGTGTTTTTTATAAAGAATGGAAATGCTTTAAAGTAGAAACAGTCTTTCAGTAATGGTGAGATGTTTGATTGTTATGCTGTGCTTCTTAATATAGAACTTTTTCTCCAATAAAAGGTTAATTAGTTGGGAAATGAAATACAGAAAACTACCATGAATGAGATGCTATTGAGTCTTTCTGTCTATCTCTTCCTAGAATGTAGACTCAGATAGGGCAAAGGTGCCTGTGTAATTGGACATTCCTTAGCGAAAGGCACTGTCTTGATTCAAACACACACAAGGAAGTAAATGGATTTCATTTCCCTGTAGAACATTACAAGCTTCGGTGGGTCTTTAGGTTTTTGGGGCTTTTTATGAGAAGAGTGCAATTGCTCTCTAGTTAAACTTTTCTAAAATTGTTTGGTAGGAGTGTGTGGGTGTAATTGATAGACTTATCTGGCTCCTCCTCAGTAGGTTTTACCAAATGGGCACTTTCTCACTCCACAAACTCCATCACACGAACTGATCAGAGGGAAGCAGGTAATCCGTGTTAGCACATTGAGCTTGATATTGAATCAATGTCATTGCAGTCCTGGAAAATACAGTATCTAGCCCTTTTCCCTATGCATTCTGTATAAAGTTTCATCACTTCAGCCCATTGACATATGCCACTATCCTGGGACAAAACTATTAAATGTAATGAAAATAATCAAATTATGAAAGCATTTACAGCCACAAAGCATTAACATAACAGTAACAAATGTTAGGTTAATGTTGACAGAGCTAATACCTGGTCAAATTTATGTCAACAACTATGTCTTTGTATGTACAGACGTAGAGAAATACAAATGTACAAAACAGACAAACTTGGACACACACATGAAACCTGTATTTAGTTTTCAGTCTTAAAATCCCTTGCCTTCACCTTTACTTCTTATCCAACTCTTCTCAGTTCTTTCCAAATTTCGCCAGTTTTTGTCCTCTGTTGTCAGTATTCCCTAGCTATAACAGGGTGTCAAACAAGGAGAAACTGTGAATTTTAAATAAATACTAGGCAACTTGAGAATTTTTAACTCTTATACGTGTTTATTTTTAATACTCTGAAACTCTTCATTCCAAGTGTTATATTCATGCACCAGAGGAGCAGAAATAGGATTATATTTACTCACAATTCAGCTTGAATTTTAAATATTGAATGTTCATAATTAAAACTTCTAAACAATCTACAGAGCTAGTAATAATTACAGCAATTTATTTGAAAATCTCTTTAATTAAAAAAATTTTGGTAAATCATAACTTGCTTCTGAAGATTTTAAGAATAAAATTTTTAAACAAGACTTTATACAATTTTGTTCATTGCCTCAAACCCTTCGGTTTCTTCAGAGTATATATGGCAGCTAAATTTTGGTTGTAGCAAGATAATTTTTGGTTCAACACATATATATTCTGTACTTAACTACATATTCATTTAGGGGGAAATGGGCAGAAGTGCTAAGATTTGTCTTGTCATCATTTCTTTCTGATTTATTTGGAACAAAGTGAAATTTCAGTCTAACAACAGCCTGGAAAAAGAGGCTTTTTAATTTGCTTGCTTGCTTGTCCTATATCTAAGCAGAAACATATACTGCAATGAAAGGTTCAAGCCAGTGGCATGCATATATTTTGTCAGGTACATCTTGGATTAGTCAAAGTACTTAACACTCCTGTTACTTTAGGATACATCCTTAAGAAACACTAACCAGTAATTCTAAAAATATTGTGTTAAAAATCACACCATGTAGGAAACATAACCCTAATTTGACATTATTTCTTTTTAGTTTTCAAGAAAAGACTTTTCAGTCTGGATTATAAAGCACTTGTAAAATTCACCCAAACTCATTCAAACTCTCTACTGTGTATTTTTGATGTGTATGTGTACAGGAAAGAAGGAAATGTTCTTGAGCTTGCTGTCAAATGAGACAAGGTTAATCAGTGACTAGAATAGCTTCAGCATTTATTTCAGTCCATTGTATTTTATCACTTGTTCTTTTTACTTCCAATATAAGATTTTGCACATTTAAGACAAAGAAGAAAAAGCTGTTGCTTTTCACAGTTTAAATCACTAATGAATGAAGTATATTTAACAAAGTGAGATTTGTTGAGGTTTATTTCCTATCTAGACCTATATTCCTAGAATTGCATAATGACTGAATTTTCAAAGGTTCAGCACCCAAAACTACAGCTGGATTTTCAAGATCTTTATGCTGAGCAGTCTTCATTATAGCAAGGATATTTGGAGGTCTCAAAATGTAGTGACTCAGTACTTTGAAGATAGAACCATTTATTTGATATTTAAATGAGAAGTATACAGTACTAGGTTTTCAATTGTTTGAGGATGGAATGTATGGAAATACATTTTTCCATACAAAGGAAAAACCAGAACTATTAATAAAGATCCATATGAGAGTTAAATTTTGAACGTATTTGTACTTTTTCAGGTCAATATGAGACTAGTAGAGTTTCATGCTTTTCATATTGCTTTGTAGTCTAGAATAATGTAGTGCTATTTTAATGTATTTTTTAATCTGTCCATGGTTGTAGGGAACAAAGTTCCACGTGCCACAGCGGTTCCCGCACAAATTCGAATTCTGTCTTTGGCTTCTGTCACTGTTATGTATTCAGGAAACACTGTATTTACACATTGTAAGGTTTATTTATCCTCTAGTCTTAAGAACTAAGCTATAGTACAAATTCAAGCCGAATTCCAGATTTCAGTTAGAAGGAGGAATGCAAAAATCTAATTAGGTGAGTTAATATTTAAATACTCCTTTCTATGTTTTCTACTTAGTATTTATCTGCAATACTGTATTACTTTGCATTCTTCAAAAATGTAGGTGAATTTTTTTTTTTAATTATAATATGGTACAGCTCATATTGCTTGATGATGAGCAATGTTTGAAAATGTTAGGACAAACAGACATAGACCAAGATGCTACCTTACCACAAAAAAATGAGGTATCTTAGAGAGACAAGCTTGTGAAAAATACTGTGTGTGTATTTTCTTCTTGCCTTTTTTTCCTCTCTCTGTGTTCTAAAGAGAAAGCATTTCACACAGCCTTTGGAAGCAAGTTGGTTCCTTTCAGTGCAGACAGTGTGAATAACTCTACACTGTAAGCCTGCCTCTGTGTTTGACAGCAGACTCTCCTTCTGTCCTAACTGAACAGAAGCCCGGAATTAGAGAACATAGGTGAGCTCAGCAGTAAAGCAAGTAAGAAATTTCATTGACAAAGCATGGGTTCTGCTTAAAAAGTGCCTGCTGTCACCCTATGCAGTCTAGCTGCTGCTGCAAAGGTGCTGCAAGGTTGAAACTGAGCAGGCAGTCCCCTGCACACTTGCGGCCAGGCTCTGAAGTTACGTAGAGCAGGCTCTTAGGAGGATGTGCACACAGCTTGAAATCCCACTTTCCTTTACATAGTACAGCAGTGCTCCATGGAGTGATAGGTTCCCAATAACTCCTGAGACATACCCCAAACCAGCCAAGTCCAAGTCAACTGCAAAAGGAGCTTTAGCCCTTGCTGGCTTTTGGTCTGCCAGGCACTGCAAATGTGGGTGGCTAGAAAAAAAAAAAAGAGGGCAAATGGGGATTTGGAGCCTAGGAGGGATGGTGTGTGCCACAGATGTCCATAGCTGCAGGTGGCCTCTGCTACTTCCCAGCAGCCCAGCTAAAATTAGTGATTGTACTCACAAGTATTATATCAATAAATAGAAACCACCTTTGCTGTCTAGTGATCTGTATTGTATGTTTATTAATGTTTTGTTGTCTGAAGGAAGACCTGCTGGTCCAAACAATGGCAGTCACCTGCTGTTAATTAACAAAATCCAACATTTAAGGAAAGTTTACCGTGTTTTATTTTTTTGTAACTCATGGTATTGGATAAGCATTGATGTCCTTCCTAATGGAGTGGGGTCAGGCTGCTGTTCCCAGCAGGGCTGTTGCACAAATGCCTTGCTCCTCCCAGGCACTTGGCTAATGAATACATTTAAACAAGGGAATCCTATTGTTCAGTTAAATGGCTTGTAACAATTACGAGGTGGTTCCCTACCACTTTAAAAACCAATGAGATTTTGAGACTTCCACTCCCATTCTACCTTGGTTAGGTTTAAAGGAAGAAATAAGGCCATGAATCTCATGTGAGGAATGTACGGGCTAGATGAATGTAAACACCATTATTGTCACTTTTAAAGTCTTTTTCTTTGCCACAGTGGTATAATATGAACTTACAGAGCTTTCTGTGTTTAATTTTATATAAGAAAAGAAAATTAAACCCCTTATATATAATGTTTGAGTACATCCAGTTTTCTATATATGCAAATGTGGACTTCTAAATGTAGAACTTGTTTTAAAATAAAAATCACCCTCTGTGTTGTAATGTGAAATTTCAGTATTTCAAAATGTAAAGCAAGTTACTGTATAATATTCCATGTTTGCATCTGTGGGTACACTTACCTAGTTTATCTAGTGCTAAATGCTACAATATGTCATTTTTTATAGAATCCTACAGTAATTTAGGTTGGAAGGGATCTCAAGCTCATCTAGTCCAACCTTCTGCATTATAGAAGTCCTGCTTCTGATTTTTTCTCAGAAGAACTCTCAGATTAAGGACTGATTTTATTTTTGTTAGTTGCAACAGTTCAACAGTTGTCTTCTATCCATGGTGGAACAGACTTTCTACCCAAAATCCAAAAAAGGAGTGCCTTATCTCAATTTCAAACTTGTCCGATTCTACAACCTGTTAAAAACATAAATCTAAAGCAAGATGTGCACGTGGAAGCCTCATTTAGGTATTTTCAAATAAAAAGGATTTACTCAAGACTGCTGACGTGGTTAATCTACTTACATTGAGCTTTGCAGCTAAACTTTTCTGTTCTTACTAGTCTGCTTTCCATTTTCTGGTACACTCTTAATAAATCTAATGTATACTATTCAAGAATTCAGATAAGTGGCTTTCCTTGTAAAGAAAATAACTAAATAAATTATTAAACTGCAGTATTCAGTCTTTCATAGGATGCCCTTTTTAACCCCGGAGCAACAATGACTCTGTCTACACTTTCCTCAAAACCTGATCCACTAAGGGCTTTAACCAGAAGACCCCAAAATCTAATCCAAAGCAGAAAAGCACATTCAAAGTCATTATAAAAAATTCCACATATTAAATTACTACAGAAATATTAAATTACTACAGAAACTCCTAGTATGCAACAGTTATTTCACTCATTTCCTCTCTGTAGACACTCATGAAGTGTAACCAGTATGGAGATGCCTACTTAAAACTGCAAAGTTGAGGCAGTAGATACTAAGGTAGTGTGAATGCATTGTTCAGTGATCATTATATCTGACATTTAAGCAGTGCTGTTACTCCTCATCAATGAAAGGAGAGATCAGTTGCAGCCCTGGCACTGTCAAGCTCATCTTGTTGCTATGAATGACAACTGCAAATTATTAATACTTTTTTCCATTTTACCTCCTACACAATTCTGTCTCCGAACTAGTCTGTTCTTCAATCAAGCAAAAGATAAACCTGAAGATCTCTTTGCTGCTTGGGGTCTCATATGAGAAGGAGAAGAAATGCTCTAAGAACATTCACATTCATGTTTTGGATGCTGCAGTAAGTTATATTGTATATGACAATAAGTAACAGCCCTCTAAGGCAACTCATGCAGTCAAAGCTTCATGTAATAATATTAGCTATTCCCATAGCTGTTTTAAACAACCAGTCCAGTCTTCAGCACCTGGCCAGGATTAGATATGACAAATGGTGAATTTATTGAATTAAAAAGCACTGTCAATAATAGGAAAATGGTCAAAAGAACTTTAGATGAATTTTCGAGAATATACCTCATACTGAAAGACTTCAGTAGTTATTGCTTAGTGCAGAGAAGATTAAGGGAAGAGTTGATCATGGATTGTAAATATCCAGCAAGGAATAAGATATTGACCACTGCAAGCTGAATAAACTGACAGACAGAGTGAAAAACCAAGATCCATAACTGAAAACTGAAGTTTGAAAATAATCTTATTAAGGATAACATTCAGCTGTATAAAATGAAGGTTATATTTTACTGAAGCAGATTACCAAGGAAGTAATTAATCTCTTGTTTTACAATTAAGATTGTATATGTGTTTAAAAGATATACTTTAGTTCACCTGCAAGTTATTGAACTTTGTATCTCCCATTTACATGGAGAGAATCATAGAATCATGAGAGAAAAACAACTGTTTCTCTGCAGCAGCTGTTGAAAAAGATCTGTGGCCTGCTTTATACAGAAAGCAGGTTTTAAAATCTTTGTGGTGCTAAACACCTGAAAGTAACAGAATAAATATTAAAAAGTTTTAGATAGTGCATAGATCACATACATTTTGCTTGGACAACCCTTTCATTTGTCGTATGACAGTGTTCGAATAATATCTGTTCAAAAGGGTTATAACCCACAGGCTTAGAACATAAGAACAGATGAACAGCATCATGAGAATAAAATGCACCCATCAGCTCTGTACATCTTTGTTATCAGGTAATTTCTTTATACACGACATTATTTAGTTTGTTTCCCTAAACAAATATATACATAGTATAATGAAATATTTGAATGCTGCCCACAACTTTCAGATGAAGTTCCAATTCTTACATTTTGTATTTATTCTGTATATCATTATTGTAGGGTACTCATTTCAGTATATTGAATTATCTCAGTGCTGTAATGAAAACCATTAATTTTTTAAAATCAGCATGAATATAAACAAAAAGGAAAGGAAAAGAACGTCATGCCACTCAAACTTGATTGCTTTTTTGATAGACTTACAAAATTAGTGGATGAAGGATATACAGTAGATAAATTTGCATTTTAGTGAAGTATGATCATGCCTTTGAAAAACTTACAAAAAAGATCTACATTCATTGGAGTATGATTGTTACTAAATGGAGGAAAAACTGGAAGAAAGGCTATAGTGGGTTGACCCTGGCTGGATCCCAGGTGCCCATCAAAGCTGCTCCTCAAATGAATAGGGGAGGCAAAATCTAACGAAAAGTTCATGGGTCAAGATAAGGACACGAAGAGATCACTTACCAATTACCATCATTGGCAAAACAGACTCTACTTGGGAAAATTAGCCTAATCTGTTAGCAACCAAACCAGAGTATGATAACAAGAAATAAAAACTAATTTTAAAACACTTCCCCTCATCCCTCCCTTCTTCCCAGGCCTAATTTTACTTCAGATTTTCTCTACCTCTTCCTTCCAGTGGCACAGGGGAATGGAGGATGGGGGCTGCAGTCATTTCATCACACGTTGTCTCTGCCACTCCTTTCTCCTCGGGGGGGGGTGGGGTGGTACTCCTCACACTCTGCCCCTGCTCCAGCATGGGGTACCTCCCATGGGAGACAGTCCTCTACAAAATTCTCCAGTGTGAGAGTCCATGTTGGAGCTGGCTGACACTGGTTCTATAGGACATGGGGGAAGTGTCTAGCAGCTTCTTACAGAAGCCACCCCTGCGTCCCCACCACTACCAAAACCTTGCCGCATAAACCCCATACAAAGAGAATGAATAAAGTCAACTCTAATATGGGTGAAGTGTAGATGGATACTCAAAACATATGCATTAAAATTCATCTTATTCAACGCATTCTGCCCTGATCTGGAAGATGGAGTAAGTAGCACAGATGAATTTGCAAATCATAGTCATCTGGAAAGTAAATTTAAATCAAGATGGGCTGGATCAATAGGGAAGTCTGCCTTTTGCCCCGGATTTATGAACAGGTCATCGTGTTACTCTGACATCCAAAACAGAATCCAACAAACGTACTGTGGCTGAACTGTGGTCTCCAAAGAAAAATTAGAGAAACTAAACTGAGCAAGTATTAGAATATCTGCTTACTTAATGGTTCATTATTGAATGCCTAAATTATTCCATGTTTTCTGGCTTGAAATAAGTAAGTCTAATATGTATTTTCTTCCTCTTTTTATGGGTCTTTCATAATTTATTAACAGAAGTAACCCTGTACACTGTACAAAAAAGACCATGTAACTGCTAAGTTTTGTCTGAGATGGGCTGGAATAAGATTACATGTTGAGGTTTTTGACAGGGGAATTAAAATGACTCTCAAGTTTTTATAGGAAGAAAAGTTTGCACTCTGTGAATTCCTTAAGGATAAATGCTGCTTTACCGATTTTGGTTACTGGGGGAAGAGATCGTCTCAGATTCTATTTTCTCACTTTGAGTAAGAAATGTAGAAGTTGTAGCTCTAGTGTTGAGAGAGAGGGAAGGAAAGATATTTATATTTCTTCATGTCTTTCCTCTCCTTAACAGCAGAGAAAGATGTAAAATGGCAGTGATGGAAAATGTCTGTACCCGCAGCTGCTTGCTGTGGAGCACAGATAAGGATGTGCTCTGCCCTAATGGGGCGGCTCCAGGGACAACTTGATCCCCATGGGTAGTAATAGGAATATCTGTGGAGGGTCTTGGACTATAAAGTATCTTTTTTTCTTCAACATCTGCTGCATTGGCACTTATGTTAAACTAGTTTTTATTTTGGATTCATTCAATCTTCTTTGGAATATCATAACTACAGTGCCTGTGTGGCCCAATAAGTGCAATTTTGCTGCTAGCAGTATAAAAGCTGTAGGCTTTTAAAACAACTCCAAATGGACCAAATATTGAAGAGATTGCCATTCTGGACATTGTATTCCTCCCAGTAAGGACCTTAAGAAGCTGCAGGTAGACTGTTCCCAGTGTCACTGAGGAAGACTGAATCTTAGGAGCCAGAGACACATGGGAAAAGTAAGCCCAGCAACATAAAAAAGGTGTAAATAGGAAGGTTTACATGGCAATTTTAATTGCCATACTAGTGAGGTTTTTTTCTGTATTAATTATTATTTGGCCATGTATCTATTATCGAGAGGTAGAATAGTTTTTTGTCTATTTCTAAACCCTTTCAGAAAGATTTTTCTTTGTCACCTCTATTCTGAGTGTTACCATCATTTTGAAAGCATTGCCTCCATTCCTTGGAAAGATCTCGTTAGAAAACACCCCAAAAATCTAACAATAGGAAATCGCTCTGTTTTTTCAGTTTGCAGGGGATTTATGTTTTGAATCCTTGGAACTGTGAAGTATTATATGTGATAATCTCTCAAGAAATACAAAGATACTGAAAACAGGTAATACAGATGTATATGTGCAGCTTGAGAGTGGGATCTTACACCATCCCTTTAATATATCACTAATAGATAATTCATACAAACCATATTATATTATCTTACTCATAATGAGTAACTTATTGAAGATGATAGGGCTTCTCACAAAGTAGAATACTACTCTGATTAAAAATGGTCGATAAAGATATCCAATACTTTGATTTTCCTTCTGGTAGGGTAAAGAGACATATTCCGTTTCAAGATTGTCTTTAGGTCAGGTTCACTGTTCTGATTCCCCATGAGTGTCTTCTTCCATGAGTTATTCACTGAGTACAGTATTTCGCAGTATGATTACAGGATAAGTGTCTTCTTTCATGAGTTATTCACTGAGTACAGTATTTCTCAGTATGATTACAGGATACAGGATCTAGCCTTCTTTACTTTTTCTTTAAAGAGAGTTTCTTGAGGAAAGTCTGTGCTGTTGTTTCTACAAGGCTGAAGCATGTACAGAACTGAGTGACTCTGTCTAAATCATTTAGTTTGAAATGCTATTTCCCAGACTACAGTTTTACCTCTTACTTCATCTTGCCTGTATGCTCCAAGTGCTTCAAGGCATTCAGTTTTCCTTCTATGGTACTTACCAGATGGTTTTCTCAAACTAAGAATTATCAGCCTAGACTCACTAACAGCTATCAGGCAGCAGGCTCACTCAGCTATCTCAAGTTAAGTGGAACCCATTAGTTTTGCCATGTTGCAGTGACATGCATTTTTCATCCAAAGATGCATAAAAACTTCCCACCTTTTTTTTTTCTTCTGCTACACCCTAATGTTTATTACTGCTTATATTGAAACATGCAGCTAGTAATATAAGCAAACATTTTCCTAGTGATTTGCATTGTCACAGGAAAAGTCACAATAAAAAAGACCACCTACCAATGTGTATTCCTTACATTTCCACCTTAGTTTTCAAATGTAAGGACAATGAAACAACAAAGGTTATCATATTTTTCTGCCTGCAAGTTTTGTTTGAGTAGGAAAAGAGAAATGCATGTAATCTTCCTGTCATCCAGCATGTCTTTATGTGATGTGTAATCAATTTGACTGCAGCATCTAGGTGGGACAGTACCTACTATTACTCTACTAATGAGACCTACTGATTCTGGGCATCTCAGAATCACCACACATATGATGCACAGTGAATGCAACCATATTTTCATCTGCGAAACAGAAGACAGAAGTGCACCAGCCCTACTAGGTGTAATCTTGACAGAGCTTTCACTCAAATAATACTAAGGCGAAATTAAAAAACAGGGGGGCAGGAAGACCTGCCATAAAGAGAGAGAAAATAATTGCAGCACTGTTCACTAAGGAAGAATAGGTTATCTTTTCACATTACTAATTCACCTTGCTGCCTCTACTAACAGCCTCTGAATGCTACCTAATTGTACCCCTTCATTCCTTTTCCAGAGCACATTGTCATATCTGCTTCTCTGGCTGTCTTTTGCTCTCTTCTCAGTGTATTCACTGACAAATGATAAGACGCTGAAGTATGAAGAAATGCAAACTGCATTGTATGAAGTCTTCAGATCACTCAAGTTAGCCAGTTGGCTGTGGAAAACTTTCCTTCTGCACATTGCTCCATTACTGAGGAACAAAAGGATTTGTACAGATCTGGTCAAACATAGCATTTATACACAATGGCTAAGATTTTGTCTTCATTTGCTCATTACAAAAGGAAACACTGACTTTTTCTCTTCTCTCACTCTGTTATTTCCAAACCTCTTTCTAAGGTAAGAAAAATGGATTATGGCAATTATAGTTTTCCTTTTTTTTTTTTTGGTGTACGTAATTCCAATTTCATATTTAAATTTCACAAACACTACATATTTTTATTGTTTGGACACTCTGATAAGAACTTTGGGGACAGCTACATTTCTGTCTTTAAGTAAAGCTCCCAGTTCTCAAGGTCTAATCATTTATATTCTTTTGTACATTAACTTCTCATCTACAGCTTGGACATCTGGGAATGAGCAAAACCCAGGCGTAGCACTGGTATTTTCACCAGATCAGTGGTGGAAATATTTCCCATTGTCTTTCTGATGCTATGAAAATAACGAAAATATTTATAGAACAGAAAATGATAGGGTGGACACAACAGGAAAATTATTTTCCTTCCACCTCTACACTTTTGGAACTATGTGCATAAGCTATATATAATGTTTTTTAGTATTAATATCTGATCTACTCATCATACTTAACAGCATGTTCAATGACCAGTTCTTTGGTTTGCTTATTGTCTTCCAACACAGTCTCTATGTTAGGCGGTCTGTCAACAGGTTATCCAATCTAAATTATAGGAGATAACAAATATTCATGCATGGTTTTCTCTGGTCTATATTTTGTGATATCTTTTTACTATAAAAAAGAGCTAGGTATCTGATTCAAGGTTATCACATATATTTATACAATTTGATCCACATACTAGGAATACTATAAATATTCTCTGCACAGATTTTCTGGTCTTTGAAATAAGAATTTGCATATTATTCAGGAAGCCTAGGATATAATTTGCTTTCCATTGGTAGGTACACAAACAATTGTGTTGCTTTTCTGTCCAAAAGTTTTTCAGGTTGTTCTGTTGTGACTTGCTTATCATTTATTTGTCATCAATATAATGTTTTAGGAATTGATTTTCAATTTCTTAGCTGAAGTTTCATTGTAATTTGGAGTCAGATTGTAGCACAAAGGAAGTACTTTTATACCAAAAGGAACCTGGACAAAAAACAATATGATAAAAATACAGTTACAAAATTATTTTATAATTTTTCACTACCAGGAACATATATAATTTTAACTGTTTTATTAAAAGCTTGAAAGTTGAACCTCAGACTTTTGTGTATGCAAGGACTGTAGAATGGATGTTGCTTAAAGTATCTTTTTCTTTTACATAATTCCTGTGTGCCAGACACAGCTGGTTCCAGCCTGCTCCAACGGAGCCACTGCAGAGCGCAGCTGAGCCCCGCAGCCACCACGATGTTGGTGCCTCAGAGAAATCCTGAAAGAAAGGGCAAAGTGCTTCTGGTCACTGAGGAGTGAGGGGAAAGGTCTGAGAAACAGCAGTGTGAGTCCCGAGGTGAGAGAAGGAGGAGGGGGAGGAGGTGCTGTAGGCTCTGAGCAGCGATTTCCCCACAGGTGGGGAAGACCTCATGCCAGAGCAGTTATTTCCTGCAGTGACCAGAGAGGACCATGGTAAAGCAGATATCCAGCCCATGGAGGACCCCACGCCAGAGCTTTGGATGTGTCTTGGAGGGAGCTGCAGCCTGTGGAGGACCAGGAGCAGGCTCCTGGCAGGAGAGGAGCCCACACACAAGCAGGTTTTCTGGAAGGAACACTGGCCCGTGGAGGAACCATGCTGGAGGAGTTTGTTCCGTCTGAACATGAGGAAGAACTTCTTCCCTCTGAGGGTGACGGAGCACTGGAACAGGCTGCCCAGGGAGGTTGTGGAGTCTCCTTCTCTGGAGATATTCAAGACCCGCCTGGACAAGGTCCTGTGCAGCCTGCTGTAGGTGACCCTGCTTCAGCAGGAGGGTTGGACTAGATGACCTACAGAGGTCCCTTCCAGCCCCTACTATTCTGTGATTCTGTGATTCTGTGTTCCTGACGGGCCGTACCCAGTGGAGAGGACCCATGCTGGAGCAGTTCATGAAGGAGTGTATCTTGGAGAGGGACTTTTTACAAGGGTGTGTAGTGATAGGAAAAGGGGGAAAGTCTTTAAACTAAAAGAGGGCAGATTTAGATTAGATACTAGAAAGAAACTCTTCACCATCAGGGTGGTGAAACACTGGAAGAGGTATGATTCTATGATTCTGTGGGAGGTGTCCCTTGCTGGAGCACGGAAACCGGAGGAAGGAGCAGCAGAGTTTGGAGTGTTATGAACAGACCACAGTCACCATTTCCATCCCCCTGTGCCACTCAGAGCGAGGAGAAGGAGGCAGAAGAATCAGAAATGAAAGAATGAAGTTAAGCCTGGGAGAAAGAGGGGATAGGGATGAGGTGTTGTAGTTTTGCCTTTGTTTCTCACTATTGTACTCCATTGTTAATGAGCAATAAATTAAACAAATTTTCCTGAAAATGAGTCTGTTTTGCCATAGCAATAACTGGTAAGTAATCCACTTGTTTTCGTCTTGACACAAGAGCTTTTCCGTATTTTCTCCAGTGATATTGAAGAGTGGGAGTTAGAGAGTGGCTGGTTTGGCATCTGCCAGTCAGCGAAGGTCAACCCACCACACTTTCAAAAACAATTCAAGATTACTGTCACCCAGAATCTGGTCTCTCCTTCCGAGGCCATAAACTCAAAATTATTGTCAGGAAATTAATATATAGTACACTTTCACTTTCCTAAAATGTGCCAATATTATTTAAGGTGGATGTCAGACTTCTCTATGCACACTCCAGCTAAATGCCTACATGCCTGAATGCCCAGCATTTCCATTGGATTTTGAGGAGTATCCACAATATTTGGGTATCAAGAAGTTTAGGTCTGATTTATGTGCAAGCTTTTTTCCAAGTGTAAGAGTATGGATTGAAGAGCATGATCCTTTTACCAAATATTTCTAACAACACAGCCAGAAGAGTTACTGAAATTACATTAATAATAAGGTGATTTTTAATGCTTTTCTGCCTTTACCCTAATAAGGGCAGCTGTTCAAGACCCAGCTTTCACACTTTTATCCGGTGGTCTTCCAGTATATATGTGTGGTTACGGGGACAAGCTTTCTAATGTATGTGTTCTTAAGTTTGAAAATATATTATTAAGTTGGGGATGTAGAAATAATTTTTATGGAAATTATAGATTTCATAAAGACACTAGTTAATACATTTTAAAAGTAACTGTAGATTATGCTTAAAATAATAGTTCTATAAATCTCATGGTTTTTCACATTATTGAAAGAACTGTCAACAATGACTCAGTATTTTTATATTTCAATTATTACACACTACAAGACTGTGTGATTAAACTTAAAATGAAGGAAATATTTTTTGTTTGATTTACAGTAAATTTAATATTTGATTAACATTCCAGAAGGAGGAAAAACAAATGAACATGCTATAAAACATGCTAATGATGATCATAATGATAATTGAGAATGTTCTCAGAATAGATAATATCATAATGAATGCATCAAGACTTTATGTAGATTTTCCCCCCTGTAGGTTTTATAAAAAGCAGAATAATCTTTACTTATTTTTGTAAAATTATGTTGGATTTAAAATTCTTTCTGACATATAAGAAAAGAATGAAGGAAAATAATGCCTTGCAAATTTTAAATTGATGTTAATTATGATGCTGCTTTGCTCCTTGCCTCTTTCTGTCTAAGTGCTTTCAGTTTCCTGGCCACTAGGCTTTGCATTTACTAATAATAAATCTCCCTCCATCACAGCCCAAACCTCTCTTTTTCATTTAACTTTTGCCGCTGTTATTTTATTTGCTACTGTCTGTAAATTGCGGTCACAGATGAATAATCACTCTAAAGTTACCAGCAACAGATGTGGAGCTGGTATTCCAAGCACAGGAAAAGAGAAATTGTACGGGGATTTCAGTTTAATTGGTCATGAAATCACCTAAAAACTTCTAAAAGTCATTACTGAGGTATGACTCCTAAAAAAACCCTCACTATATACAGACCAATGATTCCCTTTAAAAAACAAAGAAATGCTGTCTGTGCCTCCAGTGATCTGCAAATGAAAGCTTGAGAACTACATCCTAAGTGAAATGGACATGATGTAGATAAACCTTTCTTTTCTAGAACATTGATAGGAATATAAGAATATAAAATGGTGGGTAATGGTTCATTATGAGATGAATATCATACATAATAAAGTAATTCTAATTCAGATTGTGCATCTGGGCCCAATCACAATTTGGTCAGAAGTGATCTGAAGTGGTAAAGAAAAAAAGGAAGTAAGAGAGTTTGGCACTTAACTGCAGGATTTTAATAGTATTTAGCTTCTGTCTGCCGTAACAATGAGTAAGAGAGAGATATCTAGTAATCCGTGAAAAAAACTCAGCTCCTCATCTCCCACCAAATTTCACAGAGCCACTACTCCTGTCTCCAACAGCTGAAAATTACTCTCACCTTTTCTCTTGGATTGTCTTCTGCATCCAAAGTCTCTTAGTTTAGTCAAAGCTATTCTTTATCAGCACCTTCCTGCTTTGAAAGCTCAAACATAACAAAAAAAACACCAACATTGTTCTTGGGTACCTGCTATTTTATTAAATAGACAGATCTATGTATCCTAGAGGCCCTACTAAGTTTTCACATGCAAGGACTTTTTTTCTGACTTAGTAAATCCTGTCTTCTCATAACATCCCTGCGTGAACCTGCCTGCCTGCAGCTGTAGTTTCTTCTGCTCATTTAACTGAATGTTTCTCAGCTCTTTAAAGGGCAGATGCTCCCCACCGGGCCGTGCAGTTTTAATGGACAAGCAACTCATCAACTTCTGCTACAGCTGTATTAATCAGGCAGGGTGTGAATTACAACTCAGGGGAAGGGTGAAGCACTTGCACAAGCAGTCTTCCACAGAGAAGTCTCTGACTCTAGCTGTCTGGAATTGGTTAAGGGGGAAGTGCTACGAAGCAAAGGCTGTAGGCTGAGTTTTATCTCTCTGCTTAGTGTTCTTGCTGGGATTAAAGGAAACTGACTTTTGGTACTAGAGGCTTGCAGCACCAATTCTTCTTGATGTAAGTGTTTATAAGCTTTCTAACAGAATATAATCCAAAGGTAATGCTTTTGTTGCTTTGAAAACACAGTTTTTAAAGGATTGTTACGATGGGTTCGTTTTATCTGCAGGCTTCTTATTTGAGACGCTTCATCCAGGAGATGGGATAACTGGCCTAAAGCTTGGGATGTGAATTCAGGCCTGTGGCTCCCATCATGTAAGTACCTGCATTAAGCATGAGGTCATAACCTCACTTGTGGGAGAAGAGGGAAATTACTCCCTTTACGTGTCGTCTGTCTTTTATCCTCCTCTAATGCCCTAACAAGAGCTATAAGGTTTAGATCTGCGGGCAGGTGAGCGTGGGTTGCATGTACTTGACGAAGAGGAGAGTAAGGAGTTATAACCTCTTGTTTTGGGAGTAATTATGCTTTTGGCCGCTGACTGAAGGCTGGCTTTTTGGGGTGATTCAGGTGTTCACAACTGTTTCTAAACTGAGGCAATGACTTCTGTCTTGTTAAGTGTTTAACATTTACCATCTCCCTCTCCTAGCTGAATAGTACCTTCCGTCCTTGTGTTTTGTGTCCATCTCTGTGTGCACCTGTACCTTTTAGACATGATATAAAGTGACAATTGATACCAAATGATATTGACAGGCCTTTATTAAACTTAATTACTCTTCAGAGACTGGCATGAATCAATCCTCATAAAATTCATGTGTCACTTTGTGATGTGCCAGTTTTAGTATGGAAGAGATGGAAGGAAGTTTCTCTGGGGAAGGAGGAATTCCTCCATTTTACCAGTAACTCTTTACTTCTTCTTAAATTATTGATTGACTGTTTTCATGTGAAAATTATCATAAATATTTATCAGTTAACATAGTGAAAATAAAGATGGGAAAACTAAGTGGTGACATCTAGTTTTGTTCTACAGTGTAGTAAGTACCCTGAACTCCTATTAATACTAATGAATTCCCTGAAAATCCATTACAGCAGATTAAATTATTTGCTGGTATAAACTTCAACTTGTAGTGATATTTTAAGTGCCTTATACTGTTTGAGGTGTGTTTTTTGTTGATGCTTACATAAAGCTATGAAATTATACTTTGTTTATGGAAACTGTCTCATGTAAATCTGGAAAGTGGCACTTTACAGACAAAAATGAATAGGTTAACATACACTGTGCTAATGACAAAGGAAGCATTTTTGAGAGGTGTCTGACTTGCAACGTTCTTCATGAACTGAACCAAAAATCTTCCAGCAATTTAGGGAAAATAGTACATATATCAGCCATTAGTAACATCAGGCCTTTTAGTTGGAATACTTTCACATTTCTTGCTGGAAAACAATGTTTCTCAAGATAAGGGTGTTTATTGCAGGCAGATTCTTGTTTTAATACGACATGTGTTTCCTCAATCTGGAAGTGTGGCATTCATCAGAGCCTTTTCTCCTCACCTTCGTCACCCCATCCCCTTTCTGTGGTGGAGTTAACTCACTGGTTCTTAAAAGTGATGGGAGGCAGGAGCAAGAACAAGATTCAAGGTAACTGGCTTAAGTTGATTTGCTTTATTTTTCTGACACTGGAATAGTGGAAAAATTATGCAATCTGATCATTTATGGAGTGTTCACTTCTATCACTTCTGAAATTTCAGTTACCTTGCAGGGCTTACAAATATGTTGCATATAAAGTGGGTGGAGGGACCTCAAAACTGCTTCTCAGACTTCAAAGAGTGGTCAGGGAAGATAAGCAGTTCAAATGGTCTGAGTGTAGGCTCAAGGTCAGCTGTGAGTATAGGCCTAACATTCTCGTTGTCATCAGCTGAATAAATAAACAGCCAGTAGCAGTATATCTGACTGTCTGTCTCATGCCAGTGCATAGTCATCCTCACAATAGAAGTGTTTCCTGATGTTTAGGCATCAGTTTCCTGAATTTCAGTTTGTGTTCACTGCCTCTGGTCCTGTCACTGGGTACCACTGGAAAGAGCCTGGCTCCATCTTCTTTACATCCTTCCTTCAGGTATTTGTATACATTGATAAGACTTTCCCCCCTTTAGGCTTCTCTCTTTTCTATGTCCATATCTCTCTTGTACTGAAGAACCCAGAAGTGGATGGATGCATTACTCCAGGTGTGGCCTCACCAGTGTTGAGTGTAGGGAAGGACCACCTCCCTCGAGCTTCTGGCAGCACTCCTCCTAATGCAGCGCAGGATACTACTGGATGCCTTTGTGGGAAGTATGCATTGTTGGCACATGTTCGACTCGCTATCCATCAGAACCTCCAGGTCCTTTTCTACCAACCTGCTTTCCAGCTGGGCTGCCCCCAGCATATGCTGGTGCATGGGTTTGTTCCTCTGCAGGTGTCTGACTTCACACTTTCCCTTGTTGAACTTTATGAACTTCCTGTCATCTCTCTTCTGCAGCCTGTCAAGGTCCTCTTTGAATGGCAGCACAACCCTCTGGCATATCAGCCACTCCTCTTTTGTGTTTTGTGCCTTCAGCAAACTTGCTGACTGTGTATATTCTGTATCATTAATCACCAGCACAGGTGTTGAACTGGATTTGACCCTGGTGTACAATTTACTGGCCTCCAACTAGACTTTGTTCCACTGAACACCATGCTTTGGGTGTGATTGTTCAGCCAGTTTTCTGCTCCTTCAAAAACTTACGAGAGCCTTGTCATTGTTGTCAACATAAGCAAAACAATGTTCCAAACTTATGACATAGTCTCTGGGGCAAGATAATTACATCATGAGATAACAGAGAGCTGGAAGAGACAGTGAGCTACGCAGGGGGCTGAGAAAGAAGAATGTCTAACGGACAACAGAACTTAACTTGGTACTCGATGTTTTTCAGCTTTGGTTACAGTTTACAACACCCTGACCTTGCTACCAATGTGTCTCCTCACTTATTTTATTTTAATAAAATTCTTAGCAAAAGATTTTAGTCTGTCCAGTCCCATGGGTAATAAAACCAGACAGAACATATAGCTCTTCTTAAGACTGAATATTAAAAACAATTTAAATAAATGAAAAGGGTGTTCTATCAGGCCTTTTTTTTTCTTTTTTTCTGGAGGAAGAGAAATTGGTTTAGTTTGATTCTGTTCAACAAAGATATCAATCCCACAATGTAACGTAGAGTAAGATACATTAGTGTGGTGAACATTATGTATATAGTAGATATTGATCTAATCCTGAACATCCAGCACCACTTCATAGTAGGATTTAAAATGCACTTGAACTGGAAATTTATTAAGCTGTCTACTTATTTCTAATGTTACTTATCTCAGCCTTTTTTAAAAAAACTAACCAAACCATTTTTGGTTTTACCATACTATGCCCAAAGGTTGAGTGTGTGTGTGAGGGGAAAGGTGTTCTGTGCGAGGAAAACAAAGTCCTGTCAAAAAGAAGGCTGGTAATGTGAAGGACTCCATTTCTCTTCAAAAGATATAGACTTCCTCTCACATTAGTTACTAAATTTATTCAGCAAAGTGTGATTTTGGGTCATCTTTGAAGCAAATTTGGGTAATGAGTTTCAGTTCCTTCCTGTCTTCATATTTTATCTCATTCAATAGGAACTACATTCGCTTTTATACTTTATCCATTCTTATCACATGGCCAGCCCATTGCTGCTTGGCCTCTATAAGTAAGGCTTCAGCCAATGTACAGTCAATGTGCTAAAATTTCCATTTCTATTCGGACTACTAAACCAATTCATTTGGAGTTGTCTTCTAAAATTACTAACATTTTTGTCTGGTCCCCTCCATGCTTACTGAAAGGCTGTTCGACTTCTGATGGTTAAGACCTATCTTCTAAATACCAGTTAAACTTGTGTGACTTCTTCATAAGCAATACCCTCCCAAGTATTTTTCCTTTTGTCTATCCTGTCCTTTCGACTTCTGTGGGTTGGTTGTGCTGGGTATTGACTTTCTTTTTTTTATTAATCCTCCTACAAATTCTGCTCTAAAGAGCAATATCCTCTCTTGTATTTCCTGTTCCTAAGCTACATGACTCACACTCATGTAAGAAACACATGTCATAAAATAGTACCATGTAGAAAAGCCCAAGCTAGATTGCTGTGGGGTAGTTTGGGGTACTGGAAGCACTGTTGCCATAACAATATAATGTTTTATCCAAGCCAAATTACCTGACAAAGCAGTAATTTCTTTTAGCTAATGTAACTACCTTTATAAATCATCACAGCTCACATATCACTTATTAAGATATCTGTGGTAATTTATATCTGTAGATACTCTGCACATCTTTTGAGTAGACCTTCTTGTAACTTGTTCCAGTTTGATGACTTTTGTCTTGAACTCTTAACTTATAATTAACAACATTAAACAAAATGGGAAGCTGCCTCTTACTCTACCTCTCTGCTAAGCAGTTAAAACTCCAGAGAAACATTCTTTCAACCAAAGGTTAAAGAACCTAAGCCTTTCACGTGTTCAGCTTCCTTGACGTGTGCATGTACCTTGTTGTGAGGTTCCTTTTCAGAGTTAGCTTTTTTATGAAAATATTAGTAAAATTTCCTCAAAGTGTTTTTCAAGAGTTTGGAGTATATGGGGACTAATTAGTCACTTTTGAGTCTTTTCAACAATGCACCAAACAGAATCCATACTTATGTCTAGGAGTTTAAAAAATGACGACTTCTCCAACCTGATTTGCTACTGTTCAAGCTTTCTCCAGCAAAGCATGAATCAGCACAAGTAAACAACTGGCTTTTGTGCAGTTCTGCCTTTCTCTTCACAGCTAAAAACCATGCAAAGTGTTTCTTCAGAAATACATTAGGTTATCTTTTTTTAGTATATTTATCATTATGTATGTACCTAATTACCAAGTGAGGACAGACATGTGAAGGATAGCGGGATTTTCAAAGTTGTAGTTTCTTCAGGAAGGTTTATCTTGCTTTTTCACATTTGCTCCTGAAAAAATAGTCTCCTAGTCTAGGTATCCTTGTTCCAAGCAATGAAGTGTTGTGAAGAGAAACACATATCTGTAATTATTTCAAAATCTATGTGTAGAATACCTATGAGAAGATGATAACATAAGTAGTAAATACATCTTTAGAGAAGCATTATGTGAGTCTTAGTTGCATTCTGTTTGTGATCCAGCGAGGTAGAATGTTATCTTTGTAAGTGACAAAAATGACTTGTTTCTGTACGACTATAAACAAACTCAACAATACTAACACAATCTTATCCAGCTGAGCACATGGAACATATATTACTAATATAAAGTTGATTTGAATTAAATTGTCTTATAAAAGAGGATTAGTGGTCTGAAACGGGCTTTAAGTGATTTGAGGAAAAACACTTTGAATGATATCCACTCAGCAAGTCCACATTCACAATTGGACAGTTCTGTCCATAAATTCAAGCTTTTAAATCTTTCTTTACTGCAGAACTCAAAGGATTTTCCACTAATAGTGCTGACTTGTCAGCAAACCTCTTGAATCTCAGCATGGCATGGCCAGCGTCGATTGCTAGTTTCTCATCTGGATAACAGTGAAAACCTGTCACACACCAAGGCAGGAAGCTTTCTGGTGTCTGAGCAGTCCAGCTAGCAAAGAATCCCTACAGAAATCCTGTAAAACAAATTTAGAAAAAATCTTAAAGAGGTCACGTTTCACATTCGCCCTGTAGAATCAGGTCTTCCTATGTTTTCCTGATGCATATTTATCTAGCCTGTTCTAAATATAATAACGGAAATTCTCCTCCCTCCCCAGGCAATCTCTTCCAGTACTTAGCCACCTGTAGTGCTATGTGCTTCACCTGAAAGTCTCTTGTTACTATTAAACCTGCTACTGCTTCCCTTATCTTCACAGGATATAAAGAAGAGTTTATTCTCTCTTTCTTATTACTTTAATGTGTAAAAGATAAAGCTGTTATCACATCTTCTTTCAGTCTTTGTTAGGCCAAATAATATAATTTTCTTTCATTCTTTATCATGCTTGTTATTCTTCTTAAAATTCCCTCCCCCTGTAGTCCCAACAGGTCCATATTTTTCTTGAATCACCTTGCCCAGAAATGGAACAGTGCCTGCTTTGAAGCTTTACCAGCACCTAATGCCACTGAGGAATTTCCTCATGAATCCTACAGCCTACTACTGTGCTTTATATTTTCTAGTATAGCCATTGAATATAGAAGGGAGGTTTGATCACCTTAGATTTACAAGTAGTAAATTTTCCTACTTATTATTATAAATTATTTTTAGAAAATTGTGATCAACAGAAACTACCTGTCTCATTTATGACACTCCCAATATATTGTTTGATCCATCTTCAGCAAAAATACAACATTTTAAGAGACCCCACAGCACAGTTCTAAAATATTTTTATTTAAGGGGTTCCCAGGTTAGGCTGAGCTACCATATCTCTGAAAGATAGGGGTAATGTTGGGAAAATGCATTCCCATATAAAAACATAGGTACCATATCTTCCCTTTTAAAACTCATAGTAATTCAGTGTGGCACGGCTAGTTTCACTATCTGAAAAATTACACTGCGCAATGTCACTACCAAGTAGCTAATTATGTTCCATAGAGCCTGTAGTATCACAGGCTCAAAAACTGGGGCACTTCACAAATAGAAATCTTGACTTGTGCCCATCCTGTACACTCCTCTTTCATGTTGCATCAGTCAGTTGAGTTAGTCATTCAAAAGATGGAGGGAGAAGAAAAAAAAATAAAGGGGGCGGGGGGAGTAAAATCTCTCCATACTAATTCAGTTGCGTAAAATACAAACTGCTTTGTTTTGGATAGAGATACTCTGCTTCTGTAGACAACATCTTAAAGAGCAAAGCTTACGTTTCTCTCCTCTTCCCTTTTCCCCTCCTCATCCCTTCTAGTGAAATCACAGAAATAATGACTTCATGTTTGAATTTTATGAGTCTTGGCCTTGGTAGCAGAAGTGCCATAATTATCTTTTTGCTACTATCACAGCTTTGTAAATATTAAATGCAAAAAACAATGTCTCAACAGCTTTGAGGTTTGACACTTACTGAAAAAAGTCAGGGAGTTCACAGTCAATGTTTCCTCTCTTTCTTCAGTATTTTTAGTACACTTCTGCTTTATAAGCCACAGATTCTCATTATGAGTAGATTAACTTCGGGCAGTCCATCTTTGTACTACTGATTTCAGTCTATTGTAAACCATACTACAGGATTCACCTAGTAGAAAGGATCCTCAGATTAGCTTTCACTGCATGCCACCTCTCTAATCAGACTTCTAAGATCTAGAATAAGCCTTCACATCTGCTGGCGTAACAAGGTAAGGTGTGTACATACCCTAGCATCAGCAGCAATGGAGGAAAAGCTGAGATTATTGTTGAGCCCCTATTGCTTACTTCTTGGAAAGGTGCATGCATGTCCATAGTTGTTTTAATTTAAACATATTAGAAAATAAAATTAGGAGAATTAGAGAAAAGAGAACTTTGCAGGTTTATCTGAATTTATTCTGTTGATGTTTGGAAAAAGGGCACTAGATGATCTATCAGGTCCCTTCCAAACCAAACCATTCGATGATTTATAATCAGCTTGGAAGAACTTGGTAGTACTGCTGTTTGAGGACTGGCTGTTCTGCACTTAGCTCATGGACCTTGCTCAGCCCACTCGGGAAAAAAGCTCCTAATCTGTGCCACTTAATTTCCCTTGCCACCATACCCCCCCCCCCCCCCAAATTTCAGTGGCCTCTGTGTGGTTGTTACACAGTACATGTTTCCTTTTAACTTCATGAAATCCATTAAGAAATATTCACTGTGATGCCTACAGACAAATGTGGAGACAACTGTGGAGACACCTGTGGTAGCCCAGGAGGGAGAATATTAGGAACCACTTTAGACACCTGAAGCTTTCAGGGTATATTTCTCTGCTTACTCTACTGTTTTTATGCTGAAACATGGGGACAACTCTTTGTTATGCTTTTATACAGAAAAGCTTGAGATGGGAAGTATCTTGGTGTCTACACAAATTAAAAGAAAAACTGCTAAGTAATATCCTTAGGCAAGGAAAATGAGCTGAGGAAGAGCTACTCTTTTTCTACTGTGAGTACTTCTATTTAATCAAAGGTTAATTCTGAAGGATTGTGTTGTCTTTGTGTGTTTATTTAGAATAAGATTAGGACAAATGTTTAATTTATTATTAAAATATTCTACACAGAATTTTCCAAAGTACTCTTCATACTTGACCTACTAAATATTTGTAAACAAAGTGCTTCTTCTGACTGAGGCAAAAATGCTAAAATTCATAGAGCATAAGGTCCCAAAATGTTTTTATTTTTCTACCAAAATATTTTCATCGGTGGTATTTTGACATTTGCAGTTAGTCTTAGTCCTAAACTACATTTTCTGTTCAAGATTAACCAGATGATGATTCATATTTTGGCAGTTCAGTATAGTGGAAATAAGTTTTTAAAGGATGTTCCATCTTCGCTTTCTATTACACACATTTATTTACTTTTTGCTATTATTTCTGGTCTTTAAAAATCTAGCAGACACCTACTTAGGCACGTCCTTTAATATGAGTCTTTACAGCATACAACAGAATAGGAATTTGATTGAAGAATCTAGCTGACAAAACAACAGTGACAAAATTTCATGTAACCTACCTATTTCTGCAGGAGATCTTTCAAAATGTTAAATTCATTAAAAAGGAGATGTGTACTTGCCAATGATTTTTGCAAACAAAACCTCTAAAATATTTACTCATGATTTTATATAATCTAAAGCATTGAAATATCTTGGCTGAAAAATATTTTTGTTCCTTTTTTAGAGGTGGTTCTGTTTTCTGTACCAGAGACTTTGTTCTCTTTGTTCTTTATTTTGCAGCTTATTAGAATTGCTTTCACTATGTGGCCTTAGTCGCCTAAGAAAATGACAAATGTCAGTAGTATGGGGGCAGAGGGAGTGGAGGGAAGCACCAAACCAAACCAAACACTTCAAACACTTTTTTAGTATTTAATGACAGAGTTGTGGTTTAGGGGAAAAAAGAAAGAAGTGACTCAGGCTATTAACTGGCTCGAAGCAGAGGGCAGGTAAGAACACCAAATGTAGCTATAATAACTCTCTATTTCAAATATATGAAACCTGTTTAGAGTTAAACTAAGAAGAGTTATTCATGAAAAAACAAAGAATAAATCTGTTAAGCTTGTTGTAGAATCATGAAGTAGTATATTTTGAAGAATAAACTTCAAAAACTTAGGCTCATTAATTAATCTCTTTTAGTGCTTTCAGGATATTTCTGCAGAATAACAGAGCAGTAAAAATTAAATATAAAGAGGAGGACAAGTCTATAAGACGTTTCAAATTACTGAGGTTGAGAATGCCTATTCTGAAGTGGTGTTCCATGTCTTGAAACATAGAGAGGAGTAACATACTATTCCTGTTTAATTTGAATTTGCGTGACTACTATTTCTTAAAAAGAAATTGAAGTGGCATTTACAAAGACTGCTCGATATTTATGTAAGTGGAAAAAAAAAATCTAACAACTCTGCTAAAACGTATCAGAATGGGCTAGGACACTGTGGGAGTTAATGAATTCCACGTTTGCCTTCAATTGCGTTTAGTGTGGCAGAGGCAGGTGGTGGAATATAACTGCTTGCGTGTCCCATAAGAATCTGCTGAATTGAACATTCAAATACGGATGTGTTACTTCTCTGCATTTAGTAGGTAACACAAACGCCTTAATGGCCAACAGGCCTAGGCTAAACTTCCCCTCCTTACTACTCCCTCCTCCCCCATTCACTGCCAGCTTCTTCTTCAAAGTAGTTGGCTATAATTGTCATTGCGGGAACTTCAGTTTTGTTGGCTTTGGATACAACTTTTTTTCTGCAACAGCTGAGCACTTGCCCAAAGTTTGAGTTATATTGTGAACCTTGGAGGGGAAATGGCAGAAGAATCTTGTGAGATGCCATAGGAGGGAAGGAGTCTTGCTCCTCTTTAATCTCCACAGGTTATTAATGCAAGAAAAATCTTTGCCTAACCTACATTTTCAGTTTAGCTTCTCTAAAAATGGAATCTTCTTTCTGTTTTTACTATATTTAGTCTGATTTTTTTTCTTTGGGAAACCAATATGTCTAAGTTCATTTGCAGCTTACTCCCACTTTCTTCCCTTGCACACAGACCACGAACATAGTATGTGGAAATCATCCATCCTGAAAGCTTCTGTTGCTTTATTAACTCATGAAGATTATAATCCTTTTGCTTCAAAAGGCCCTCTGTTGCCAGAACTGTTATACTATTGTACTATTGACTTAAAATCTTGGAAGAGGTTTTCCTGTACATGCATTTTATAAAACTCATATCTAGTTTGGTATTCACTTTCTACTGACACTAGATGTGACACTATGAAGGTACCTGATAGATGTAATGGGATTTTGCAAGGAAGAAAGATCATTTGGATAAAGCACTCGTAGTTCTTAGGCTCATACAGTTGCAATTCCTAGTTATCTGTACTAAAATTTATAAAAATCATCTTTTGCTTTCTTGCATGGGATGTTCTGGTGTCTAGAAATTCTAATGAAATAAAGATTTGACTTCTAAAACCTAAGTCTACAGAATTTTATTTATGTGAGTGCTTAGTCAGTAGAAAGAGTCCAAGAAGAGAACCCATGAAAATTTTATTAACCTAAAGTTCTCGGGAACTGAATGATAGAATAATTCCTTGCAATACTCTCATAGTTACTTCTCGGTTCCTAGCTTAATTTTAGCATTCTAAAATAAATATTAACAACCCATCTGATTAAAAGTAATTCTTATTTTTTCTTCCCTATTTTTATCTGCTCTGATGGATCGTGGTACTTTACATGCTTTCCAAGAGAAAAACAGGAGCATATCAGGGCTGCATTTTTTTTAGCTCTATTGCCATAAAGCATATACTTTTCTACAAGATGACAACATTTGACTCTGCATTCTCTTACATCTCATTCAGAGTTACTGCAGGTAGTAAAAGTGAAATCAAGAGATATTTAAGTCATTCACCAAGAGCCTAAACAGGCGTGAACTCAATAACATGTACTTAGGAAGTCAGAATTTTATTATGTTGGATGCTGAAAACAGCTTCAAAAATTAGGACAAATATGTATAATTAATGCCACAGTGCATTACCACTTTTCACAATAGTACCTTTTGAGTAATTCTACAGATAAATTTGCTATTTAGAACTAGTTTTATTTTTTCATTTGTAAGCTGGATTTTTTTTTTTTATCCAATCTCTTTAACTAGTGAATCAATGTAACTGAACTATAAAACCATGAGAGACACAACTGAGAAACTGTGGACTCTTGTATTCCATGCAGAAGAAATTCCAAATCTGTGCTCAACCTCTGCAACCTGTTCCCTTCCAGTCACTGGATGCTGCTTCTACCTCTCCCTCTCTGTTGATGCCACTTTTCCATTTACCCTGTGTAATCAAAATAGGGCCTCAGTGTGGTCCTCCTACAATATTCTGCATGTGACAAGCTCGATCTATTAGAAACCCAACCAGTTTGCTCTACCTTTTATAATTGATTACATATAGATTAAGTCTGTCTGGCCTGTGGAGGATAAATTTGTCTTTAAAAGTCATTCCTCTTCTTCCTCCTTACCCTGGGGCTTGGCCAGTCATGCTTAATTTTTTTTAACATGAGTGAATCCACTTCTTGTGAGAAAAAACTGCTATATTTTTAGATGTAATAATGTCTCCTGCATGTAAATATTATTTATACTGCTTACCTCCCATAAGAAGAGAGGCTTTTTTCCTTGTCTTCTGACAAGACAGTGACATGTTTCAGTGTAAAATTTCTCACACTGGGCTTAGAGGTACAGGACTTTACGGTGAGCAGCCTCCATGCCATGTCAAACATCTACATGGTTGAAGTACAGAAAGTTCGCTACTGACTGTCTGGTGAAACCAGATACAACAATAATGAAGCACTTTTGGGGATGACTAACCCCTAGTGGCTTTTTCCTAACCATACTGTAACAAAAATCTTTGAACTAAAAATTATTTTCAATCTCTAAAAGAAAAGCAAGATTTCTGCACCTTATCGTAGAATCACAGAACCATAGGATGTAAAAGACCTCTAAGATCAGCAAGTCCAACCATCCACCCAACACCACGAATGCTACTAAACTATATCCTGAAGTGCCACATCTACACATTTTTTGAACACCTCCGGGGATGGGGACTCAACCGCCTCCCTGGGCAGTCTATTCCAATGTCTGACCACTCTGTCAATAAACAATATTTTCCTAATATGCAATCTAAATCTTCCCTGATGCAACTTGAGGCCATTCCCTCTCATCCTTTTGCTAGTTACCTGGGAGAAGAGACCAACACCTGCCTCACTACAACCTTCTCTCAGGTAGTTGTAGAGAGCAATAAGGTCCCCCCTCAGCCTCGTCTTCTCCAGACTGAACAGCCCCAGCTCCCTCAGCCACTCCTTGCAAAACTTGTTCTCTAGACCCTTGACCAGCCTCGTTGCTCTTCTCTGGACACCCTTCAGTACCTCAATATCCTGCTTGTAGTGAGAGGCCCAAAACTGAAAACAGTACTCCAGGTGCGGCCTCGCCAGTGTCGAGTACAGGGGCACGATCACCTCCCTACTTAGATGCCGCTTCTTTCTCCTTCTTGATCTGCAGCTACATAAAAATATTTGCTTTCTCTAATGGAAAAAAAAGCTTAGTTATTCATATTGGGAGTAGACGTATTTCATTAAAAGTGACTTATTTTTTCTGTCTTCTGTAAAATTGGGATAGGCAGACAAGCATGTGTGGTAGAGCTGCTGATAATTCTCCTTCTGATCAGAATAATACTGGTTTATGATTTATTTTGTTGACTTGGAGCCCATAGCACGCTGCCCGCTTCTAGGTGGAGCCCAAGGTCGGCTCCTTCCCTTACGAGAGTTGTTGTGAGGAGAGCCGGCAGCTGCAGCCTCTCTCCCTGCATGGAGCTGCCCTTCAGTCCCTGGCTGGTCCTGAGGCCATCGCAGTCACGGGGCTGCCTTCCCGGCTGGGCTGGGACCTGCAGTGGTACCTGGAGGTGGCTTGGATGTGGCCGAGCCCAGCCACTCTCCTTGGCCCACCAGGCCTTGCTGGGTCTACGGGATGGGGCTGCTTAGGGATGGTGGGCATCGAGCTCCCTGACACCCTGCGCCTCACTGGAGCAGCCCATTCCATACCCGTGCCTGGGCAGGTGGCTTTCTGATGCCTGTTTGAAAATAGGCTGAATGGCAAAATTTGGAAAGGAAATAATATGAGATTTTGTGTGCTGTTTTTCTTTCAATTACTGCATCAGAATGGGAAATTACATCCCCAAATAAAAGTTGTGGAAGTTTTGTCATAGGCCTGGTGCTGAGCTCTTGAAGGCTATTTCACAAGAGGAAGGAAGTGACCCACTTCCCGGCCATCAATATTCCTGGTGGTAACAGCATTCCCTTGATGCGTGATAACTGCCGAAACACGGGCTTCGTGTCCCTGCCCCAGATCGGTCATACTGTGGGCTCCCCAGCAGCACCAGGTTCGGGGGCGGGGGGGGGGGGGCGGTCCTTCTCTCTGCTCAGTGGTTGTGTTTTCTGTCCCTAAGATGGTGGCACACTTCTGTCATGCAGCAGGTGGAGTGCTCGAGGCAGGAGATGGTATGCCCATGCTCACACATTTTCAAGTTCACTTTCACAAAATGGAGCCACTGAAAGTGGAGAGATTAAGCTGGGATCTACAATGGGCTGTGGTCGGTAAGTGAGGCACTTACCAACTCAGCCAGAGTTAATCAAACCATCATTTTCTGCAGTAAAATGTCAATTTTGGGTGAATCGGATGTGGGTTGTCTGCAGTAAATTAAAGCTTGTGGTTAAATGAGCATAACTATTGGCCTTGGTGTTTGACTCCGTAGCTGCTTTTTTGCTGTGTTTACTCATTTGAGGAAACTTGTCACTGAGTCGTATTTTCTATCTTTTACTCAGCACTGCCTTATTTATGTCCCTTAAGCTCTTTGTTGCAGAAGATTTTTTGCAAGTCACAAAGAAATAGGGCAGGGTAAAAAAAGTGTCTGCAGAAATGTAACATATTGGTGTCCATTCTTTCTCTGCTTTTTACAGTGGGGCACAATAAAACTCACAATTGGAGTTTGTTTTTTTAAGCTGAAGGTGATTAGCTTTCATGTTAAAAAAACCCCCAAAAAATCCAAAAAACCCAAAGCTCCTTGGTAAGAGATCAAGAAAATGAGCAGAGAAGCAAGAATTATCTGATCAAAGAACATGGGACATTTCTGATTCCTTTCAAGCAAAGCAAGGTTACAAAGACATAGGCAAAACCCACAGAACTGAAGTAGGACTCTGATCACTCAACCTTTTAATATTAAAGAAATTGTAGGTGCTCATCTGAAGAGTTTAGATTGGACCTAAACCACTAAAAATACTCCAATCATTGACTACCAAGTAGAAAGCTTGACATTTAGATTAATTTGAAAATTACAGCACAGGATTTATTTTGTGTATGCTCAAAACATTAGCAAACCAAACTTATCCAGGCCTGGTAAAGAAGTTGGTAAACTGAGGGAAACACTTCTATATTTTATTAACTATGCATCTGACAGTAAAGGGAAACCATGCTGTAAGAACAAAATTAAATAAAAACCAGCAGTCACTTTCTGACAATTAGAAAATCAGATTTAATGTCATCACTGCTAAAATTAGCCAAATGTCCTTTAATATGTTAGTATTCAGAGAATGTTTCACCTTTTACACTAGATACAGTATAAAATCATCCTCTCATCCCTTGCTCCTTTTAAACTTTTTTTCTCTATCTTACCTACAAAAGAATCTTTCTTAATAGTGCTACAGAAGTTTAACCAGCAGGATTTCTTAGATCTTTTAATAACCCTCTGATTTTAAGCTTTCCTACTTTCTTTTTATGATCTATCATGTCTAAATACTTTAAGGTTTGTCTAACTTTACTAAAAGCCTTCCTTTTTTGCTTTGACCACCATATAAGAATGAATATTTCATAAGGGAAAAAGGTTCTTCTTTCCTACCTGATTAAGCTGTGCCCAAAATCTATATTTGTCACTAGCAATAGTGTCAAAGTGAGATACTGTTGCTGACTAATGGGCTTGTTCCTCTCTTGTTCTCAAAAATTTGCTGAAAAACAAAATGGGAATCCTTCTTTTGATTGCCAAAATCTAAAGATTGCTCCAACATGATATTTCTCTAGAAGTAGACCTAAAAGTAAAAAAAGGAAAATTCATCAACAAATATCAGAAGGAAAAAAATGTATCTTCCAATAAGAAGTATGTCTTAATTTCAGAAACTGTAAACAGACATGATGTTCAAATACAAATGCTGTCTTGAATTTGGTTTGACAATTGGAAACAAACTGTACACATTATATCTTAAAGACTCCCTTTTAATGACTCTTCTAATTACATGGATATATGGGCAGTAATAGCCTTGGAGGGAAAAAATTCATCTTTGAATGGGATTTGTTGTTGTTTTATTAATAAAGATACTCGTCTACTCGACTACAGGTTGCCTGCCTCACTGCTTTCACCATAGAATAAGTCATCCTACCTTGCCCCTGGCATCAGCATCTCTGAGATATTTGGGGCTGGTTTGTTCTGACCCCATGCTTTTCACGGAGCAAGAGGCTAGCAGGTCTGAAAACAAAGCCTAGGCGCTGATCTTACTACCAATCTTCCCTCCCATGTAAGCAGGTAGAGGACTTGAATCCTTCTTTTATTTCTGGTGATGGCAACATCTGCAGCAATATCCCTGGATGCGCTGCTAGGTGAGGGGTCTACCATGCTCTGGTACAGCTCCCCGCTTTGTCAGAGCCCTGCCACCCATCCACTCTGCTTCGCTGCTGGCAGCACCCTGCGATTGCTTTCTCACTGCTCCTCACCTGGGCTGGGCTCAGATGGCAGTGCTAGGACAGCGCTTCCTCTGTCATGTTCACAGACAGCTCCACAAGACCACGAGTTTGCTGGCTTTTTTGCTATAAAAGCTTCAGAGAGACTCTGGAAGAGAAAGAAACATATGTACTCTTATACTGTAATGTCACAGTTTTGATCCTAGGGTTATGTCTGACCTTTTCCTTGTTCTAAAGGTAGCATGTTTTCATATGGAGCCGTGATTGCCCTTGCTGGTCTTTTTTGTTGTTGTTCACAGTTGGCCTTTAGCATACTGTAAGGGACTGCTGTGGGAAGTGTAGGTTTAGGGTACCAGTAGTAAGTGTCACACCGTGAGGTCAAAATTATTTGTCTACAGTCGTATTAAAAAAGCTGGAGATGTAAGAGATGAGACTGCAGCTGAACTCAGTATAATGTTTATACAGTTGTTCTCTTATCTTGACTGAATCTGGGACTCTGGTAAGAAGTGGCCATTAAGAATCGATGGCAGGAACGATGGGATAATAATCTTCTTTATTATAAATTAAATCATAGTGTGTTAAATAGTATCGTAGGTCTCAGTAAAAGTAGATCAGAAACCTTGTTTTACAGACTACATACTGAGTATATTATACTGTTAATTCTTTACTTGTTATTGAGAAACAGGACTTGGGCTCCTCTTGAAGTGCTCAGAGTTCTCCAAACAGATGAACTGGTTTCTTGAAATTGATAGATGCAAAACCTTGGCTGTCTTGTATAATGTTAGCTCATTTCTTATATGTTACTGCTCTTAAGAAAGTGCGACTGGTTTTTATTTTTTTTTACTTTTATCTACCTGTGTTGCTAAATTCTTACCAAACTGCTATGGATCCCTAGGTATACATGCTTATTTTCATACATTCTATTACCTCACTCAAAATATAATTTTCTTTGAATACTGGAATTGCTAGAATTGTTTCAACTATGCCAGAAAAAGAGATGGTTTTACTGGTACATCTGTGGTGAAACAGCTATGGGTAATATCTTCTAAAAATTGCCCAAATATGAGCAGAGATGTTGGGCAGGTTTTCTGATAATTTTTTTTAAATTGTTGTATTTCCTATACATTGTATTTTCTCTATGTGGTATAACAAGAATAAGAAAATAAGTTAGATTTGGGTCCAAACTAACAAGACTTAAGGCATTGCAAGTGTTAGCAACTATAGGATAAATTAGCAAAATACCAAGCAGTCTTTTCATTTCAGTCGTAAAACGTTGTACTGTGGCTGCACTCAAAAAAGCTGCTGTGCACACATGCCTTCCCCCCCGCCCCCATTTATTCAGGTCACTTTGTTAGCATAAGAAAGTAGTGAATATAAAGTGTGGCTGAAAGAAGAGACGTTCTGTTGCTATATTTGAATGGCAACAGTTACAGCTACGTTTCTTTGTTAGAAAATGGAAGACACTTAGAGGCCAGAAAAAAGGGGAAGGGGAATGATGAAAGTTACTTTGGGGTTTATTGTGGCTGTGTGTGAGTGCTGTGCCAGGAACCCTCAGCCCACTGGAGGTGGGCCGGGGGACTGCAGGGAAGTGGGACTGTCAGAGGTGGTCTCTCCCTGGCAAGGGGAGAAAAAGTGTTTGATTCAGTGTTTAAACGCTTATGCTCTCTTTCTTCCCCCAGTATCAGGGTCTGTGATTAGAAGAGTGTGTTCATTGGGAGCGAATTAAATAACGCAAGAATTCCAGAAGTTGAGACAGTTTTGCTTGAAGTACATGTTAATGGTTAAAACTTCTGAATCTTTTGTACTTTCTCTTTGATTCCTGTGTGTATGTACTTAACAGAATTAGAAACTTGATCAGAGGATGAAATTTTTTGTCTTGCAGTTTGACTCTTCCACAATGCGTATCATTTAAGGAGCAAAAATGCCTTATAGTTACAGCAGCTGGCAGAAGAGAGGATGATAAATTGATCCACTGCAGTTGATAGACTTTTTTAGTTTGCAAGTGCAGGGGTAAATTTTAGCTATAATTTATTACAAAATTTGTGGGAGTGAGCACTCATGGAGGAACTTCTTTTGCCATGAGCAGATAAAATCTCCTTCATGAGTTACGCTATGCTTTTGGATTTACCCTCGCCTTTACGATTTTGATAGAAGTTACAGAGAAAAGAAAGTGCAGTTTAGTGAAAACATTTCCTTTTCAGTGTTTAAAACAGGCCTGCTTCTTACCAAGTATTTGTTTAAAATTCTTTGCAAACGTCTCCAAACTATCAAAACTAATTTTTCAAAAGCTTTTAATAAAGGAAGAAAAAAAAAATAGCGCACGGGCTGGGATCATTCTACTATAAATTATGAACTGTGTTTAGGTTAGATCTTTGAGCTTAAAAGCAGACTTCTTGTATCTTTAAGTTTATGACATGAGCCTGCCCTTTCTCAGCAGACATAGGCAGTGGCTGCTTTCTTACCTGTCCTCAGATGTTCTCAACCCTCCCCACCCCCCCCCAAAAAAAAAACCAAAACAAACCCCAACATACATCCAACAGGTCTTCTTTAAATTTGGGAATAAAGGGTGAAAGGAGTGTGATAGGTAGTCATTGGGCAAAGTTGAGCTGCTTTCTCTTTATACAGCATTAGTGGTGTAAAGTGAACCTGACCTGTGATGGACTGGAGAATCTAACCTGAAGTGATAGAATATGGCCTCAAAAGTGACATTAAGAAAGTTATTTGTAGGGAATAGATGGGTGGATTGGAAATCATTATGTGACCTCAACTGCAGTCCTATCTTTCTGCTATGGTTTCAAGGCTTTGTTGTTGTTAAAATGTTTGCTATGTACCAATGCTTTTTACTCTGAAACGACATTTCTCATGGAGAAATATTTATTACTTAGAGGTCATGGCCCAGTTGCTAGACCCTACACAATGAAACCCCCCAAAACAAACAAAAACTCTGCTCAACTTTGTCAGTCTTTCCCTGTTTTATTGCAACTCTGTTGCACTTCACTACCATGATAAATAGTAATAGTCTACAGAAATAATGTTTGCTCACATATATTGCTAAGAAAAAAAAGTGGACTAAATGAGACAGTAACCTTGGGTTGCATTACCTGAGGCAAATCTGGTGCAACTTCTATACCAATTTGTTTGACAAGGACTTATTTTACCTGCATATCTGAATTGATTCCAGCTGTACAAAGTGCTATTACCTAAAACTACATGTTTATGAGGGAGTGGGGGTCTCAGACAGCTTTGCCTTGATACTTAAGTGAATTTTAGTTTGCTCATGAAATAAACTACAAGAAGACCTTTCTCTTGGCTACCTGCCCTCCTGGTTTTGTCTTTTAAAATGAGTGAACAGGGACTATTCTAAAAGTGGGAAATGTTTGTGTGATGCGTTTGTAGTCAAAGGTAAATAACTTCACTTCCCGAAATACTGAGGTCAAGTAGGATAACCTTTAGTTTCTCATCTTTCTCCTGCTTTTAGATGAGTACATTCCTTTCTTAATAGCACAAATACGAAAAAGACCTGTTCTCCTTATGCAATCTTACAGCTATTTTGGGTTAACTTTCTAGATCTTTAGTTTGTTTTGAAACTTGGGAAGAAATAAGTTAATCAAGCTACATGCTGGAATGTCTTTTGCTGAATGGCAGTAGCGACTAAGCAGTCTACTTTATTTGACTTATGGAATACTTACAGAGATAATTCAACAGAGCAAATAAATAGACCTAAGAAACTATTACAATTAGGTATAAAGATCTCTACTGAAAACTTTTGACCCAAACAAGGCTTTCTGTTGTCATATTTGAAGCTCTTCAGCCATTACAAAACTTTTGCTTGGAAGTTCCTACTGGGAAAAAAATCACTTTTAAAACAAATCTTAGAAACTAATCTGTCTGGCTTTAGAAAGGCAAGAAAAGAATTCAAAATGCTTTGCCTGGCAGTAGAAAGCTCAAAGGTTCTCATAGTACTAAAACATTAGTGATGGTTTCTGAGAAGTGATTCTTTAGTATGGTATGTGATCCTAAAAACTCATAGTGAAAGCAGCAGCATTATGTCCTCTAGAAAATCTATTACGTGTTTCTGAGCAGAATTGTAAAACCTCTGAGATTACTGCAAGGGTTTTTTCTTCCCTTCCTCACCTGACAGTGCTCTTATAATTAGCATATTTTAAAGACTATTGCCAAAATGCATTTCATATATTCTAATGAAAAATTTATACGAGCTCAAGGGCCAAGTAAACTATTAGAGAGAACTTAAAAGTTCATTTGGGTGAAGAAAGGTATAATACAATCTTTATCATAGCCTGAGGATGACCCACAACACCAACAAACTAAATATGCATAATGCAGTCATCATGATGTGCTGCCATCAATTATCTGCATCTTTTTTATTTTTTGATGGTAGGTGTTTTATAGGCAATTTAGATAATGCGGATAAGTTACAGTATGGAAGACTAGCCTTCACATGAATTTACTTTGCAGTATCACAAGATCTTATGGAAAAGCTCATTAGACTTTCTGGTCATCTACACTATCAGGAAAAAATTGACAGCAAATACAGCTCCCTAAAAGTAAAATAACATAATTAAGCTCTGACACAAGTTGTGTTCTCAAACAACCCCTACCCCAATTTTGTTCATAATAAGGTATGAACAAGGACTTTAGAAGAAGGTGAGGTGAGAACTTTGGGAAGTGTGATGGTGTATTGTTTATTGGAGTGTGTGAGCTAGACTATCTCAATATTTCTTCTGCTGTCCCAAACTGGAGCTCTAATCCTGGAAAACAATGAGAACCCAGTACGTAATGCTTGTCTTTTTATAACAAGATGCACACTGCTGCTTTAAGCAAATTTTTAGAATCAATGAGGTCCTGGCTTCATTTTCATCTGAGGAGCAAGGATGGTCCACATAGCGTAACACTTAAACAAAATTGTTCTCTCAGGAAAGGAACTGCTGAAAATATAAGCATTCTTCATACTAGTAACACTAAGGGAAGTAACAAGACTTAATGGAGCAAGAGCAGAAGAAATGTTTTTTCCCATTACTTTCTAGGAATTGGGAGAAATTTTTGAAGTGTGAGAAGTTTTACGTGACTTAGTATCTGTGTTTATGGCCTGTGACAGCACAGGGGATAGTAGGGAATGAGAAAAGAATAAGCAGAGAAGTGAAATTAAAAAAAGAGGCTGGTAATTTGTGTGTTTCTTTGATTTAAGGCCAAACCAAGTAATTAAAGGCCTAAGCAAATAAAACATATGGTAACAGTATGAAGGAAGTGAACTGTGATAGCTGGTGACAATTCCTGTATTCCCAGTTTAATAATCCTATTTAGGATAAGGTTTATGATGCTGCACTGTGGTTTGATTTTTTTGCTCTTACATGAGAGTGTGATTCCAAAATATATATTTTTTTGTTTTCTTTTGAATTTGTAGCACTTCAGAGGTGTAAGCGGCTCAGAGAGCATTCCCGAAAGACCTACCTGCTCACAGTCACCTCCAGTTAAGAATTTAGATGCAACTCTTTCAGCTTCAAGAAAAGCGATAGTATAACCTTCTATCACAGAAGATATTCTGAACTTCTAAAAGATTTGGGCAACCAGAGCCACCATTAATGCATTCAGCAATTTCCCTGTTTTTTTTCCTGCCCTGGTCCCTATGTGAGTGGGAATTGAGGATCCTATGGGCTTCTTCTGACTGCTATTAAAAGAACCAAAAGATCTTAGTTTGCCTTTGCTCATAATCCTTATCACATTACTAGACACATGTAATAATCTTCTTCGACTATCTAATTGCTGATCTTTTTTATTATTTTAATTTTGTTGATTATAGTATTAAGCACAAGCTGTAGAAATGTAACCTCTGGTCTCAGCAGCACAGACACACACCATTGCTACTCTGTTGATTACTTCACACAGCAGTAGAGAAAAACAGCATTTACACTGCTTTCTTGCTTTATAGATATTGTAATTTTCTGAATAGTGTTTCAGTGTTAATTTTAACTGCTGAGGTGAATGATCATGACTTTATGATGCAAGTTCGAGCTACATTGTGGATGGCAGTATACTGACAAACAGGTTGATCACAGATGTCAACACATTTGACAGTTGCTCCCTGTTTCCTTTCTCCACAAAAGGAGAAAACAGAGGCATGCTCTTGCTGCTCTGACTTCATCCAGCAGCTCAGTGGTGTTACTGAGGCTACTCACCTGACTACTCAAACAGGTTAATTGCTTAAAACATTTTGTATTTATAACAACCAAATAGGAATATTTCAATTTTCTTAATATTAATATGATTGTGGGAGAGAACCACTTTGGTCTGGCACAGGATTTCAATGCTTTTTTTAATAATGGGACTGAGGGCTGCTGGTAATACAACTGACATGGTTTAAGATGAAGAGCATGCTTCTTTGCTGCAATTTTGAGAAAGTTATCACACACACATGCCACTACCCACACACAGACAAAGTGAAAATGCTTTGCCAGCAACTGCAGCATATTTTTGAATTTGAGGAGGCATTTGCACAAGGTGGGTTTGAGAGCCCTCCTCTTGCCAACCAAACTAGTTATTTTTGTGCAAGTCTTTCACAGCTCTTTCAGTCAAGAAAATCTCTTTTTGTCTGAAGTAGCAAGGAAAAGGATTGCTCCAAAGGCATGGGATTAACTGCTTTTACTCCCCCCCTCCTATCCTAAAGTCTATTGATGTGTTGGTATTTGCTTACTTTTGCAATTCTGATATGGCAAAAGGTAGATTCATTATCTCCCTCTCTATATACGAGTTCTTTGTACTGCATTGTACTGATAAAAACCACCCATGGTACCATTTCTGCATTTTTATCCTTTTGACACCGGCAGGTGAAGTAGAAGTCTGTTTGCTTCCAAGACAGTGGGTAGAGGGATATGTGGTGGTTTTTGGTTGTAGGTGGGGGGTTTTTTTGTTTATTTTTTTGTTGTTTATTTTTTTTAACTGATTGTTGAAATGGAAGTGTGGTGCTTTGTTACATATTGATTGGTCTATTATGGTAGAATGCACTTCTCTGAGGAGGTGGAGTTGTCAGAGCAAGCAAAGGATTTTGTGATTTAAGAGGAGTATAGTCTGGTTAGCCTTTATGAATGGTTTTTAATACCTTAAAGGAGAAAAGGGAGGACCGTATTTTAGTGCTCAGCTTTTGTATCTGTTACAAAAAGATGGAAAGTACTTTGTAGCAGAACTTAATTTTGTGCTGTCCAGTGCATTGCATAGCAATGTCCTGATCCATAAAGAAAGACTTCAGTGGTTACTGCAGTATGAAGAACATGAATAAAGTGAAAATAACCTTGGTTTGGACAAGGCTGGATTGCTAGGATGGGTTCTGTATGTCATTTCAGCTTTTACTCTGCTTGAAAGAAGGACTCATATTTGTCCCTGTATTCTGTTTGGACTTCAGTAATCTGTCATTTAGCATCTTAAAGCTTTCCTGATGCTAGTGAAAACTACTAATTTTTCGTCTTCTGTTAAATGAATATTCTTGCTTGTCCAGTATTCTTCTTTGGGTTACAGCATTCTTACTATCTTGTGACTCATTCTTCTCCTTCCCTCTTCCCTATTCAGGATAGTAGCTAATATTCATTAATCAGAAAAAAAGCTCCTGTATTTTCAATGCAATATTCTGTTCTCCGAAGTAAGACCAAAGAACAAAAATAAGGCTATTTGTAACAACCAAAAATAAAATGGAGAGCAACAAATTACAGTCTGTGTATTGTATCCATACAAAAAATCTCTGCAATGTAGCAATATGGTATCTGAATTTAATACTATTTGAATTGCTGCCAATAAGCAATAAAGAAAAAATATCTATCTTATCCTATCATCTAGTAAAGTTTAGGCTGTGTTATCCTACTCTTATTTACTTGATGCCCTTGCAGTTGTGAAGTATTTTTAGTTGGGAAATATACTTGGTTTTAAACTCAGAAAGCTACTGGACAGAAAGAGCCAAAAGAATAGTACTTTCTATACTTGTTTCATAAACAATCAGTAAGATATCTGTAGAGTATTTTAGACATATTGAAATCCTTGTGACATTTGGACCTGGTATGATTTAGCCTGGATGAATGCCAGGTGGGCACAAAAAGCCGCTCTATCACTCCCACCTACTCAGCTGGACAGGGGAGAAAAAGCGATGAAAGGCTCGTGGGTCGAGATTAGGACAGGGAGAGATCACCCGCCAATTACAGTCCAGGGCAAAACAGACTGAACTTGGTGGCGAAAAAAAAAAAGATTGAATTATCACCAAGCAAATCAGAGTAGGATAAAGAGAAATAAAACCAAATCTTAAAAACACCTTCCTCTCCCACCCCTCCCTTCTTCCCCAGCTTAACTTTACTCCTGATTTTCTACCTCCTCCCCCTGAGTAGCCCAGAGGATGGGGAATGGGGGTTGTGATCAGTTCATCATCACATGTTGTCTGTGCCGCTTCTTCCTCCTCAGGAGGAGAACTCCTAACTCTCTTCGCCTGTTCCATTGTGGGGTCGCTCCCACGGGAGACAGTTCTCCACTAGCTGCTCCAGCATGAGTCCCTCCCATGGGGTGCCGTCCTTCAGGAACAGAATACTTCTTTCTTAAATTTTTTATCCCAGAGGTGTTACTACCATCGCTGATGGGCTCAGCCTTGGCCAGCAGTGGGTCTGTCCTGGAGCTAGCTGGCACTGTCTTTATCAGGGAAAGCTTTTGGCAGCTTCTCTACAGCTACTCCACAGCTTATCTACACCAATGCACACAGCATGGGAAATAAACAGGACGAGCTTGAAGCCATTGTACAGAAGGACAACTAAGACTTGGTTCCCATCACAGAAATGTGGTGGGATGACTCTCACGACTGGAGTGCTACGATGGATAGCTATAAACTCTTCAGAAGGGATAGGCGAGGAAAGAGAGGCTGTGAGGTGGCTCTGTATATTAGGGTCTGCTTTGAATGTACAGAGCTCAACGACTGTGATGACACCATCAAATGCTTATGGGTAAAGATGAGGGGGAAAAACAACAAGGCAGACATCCTGCTGGGGGTCTGTTATAGACCACCCAGCCAGGATGAAGAGGAGTATGAAGTTTTCTACAAGAGGCTGGCAGAAGTCTCACAATCGCTAGCCCTTGTTCTCATGGAGAGCTTTAACTTACTGGACATCTGCTCGAAATACAAAACAGCAGAGAGGAAACAGTCTAGGAGGATCTTGGAGTGTGTGGAAGATAACTTCCTGACGCAGCTGGTAAATGAGCCTAGCAGGTGAGGTTCCTCGCTAGACCTGTTGTTTACTAACAGAGAAGGACTGGTGGGAGATGTGGTGGTTGGAGGCTGTCTTGGTCTTAGCAACCACAAAATGATACAATTCTCAGTTCGTGGTGAAGTTAAGAGAGGGGCCAGCAAAACCATCACCATGGACTTTTGGAGGGCAGACTTTGGCCTGTTAAGGAAGCTGGTTGAGGGGGTCCACTGGGAGAAAGTCCTGAAGGGCAAAGGGGTTCAGGAAGGCTGGACATTCTTCAAGGAGGAAGTCTTAAAGGCACAAAAACAGGCTGTCCTTATGTGCCACAAGACGAACTGGCGGCGAAGACGGCAGGCCTGGCTGAAGAGGGAGCTCTTGCTGGGATTCAGGAAAAAAAGGAGGGTTTACCACCTATGGAAGAGAGGGCAGGTGACTCAAGAGGAGTACAAGGGTCTCGTTAGGTCATGCAGAGAGGGAATTAGAATGGCAAAAGCCCAGCGAGAACTCAGGCTGGCCACTGTTCTAAGGGACAACAAAAAATATTTTTACAAACACGTCAACCACAAAAAGAGGGCCAAGGAGAATCTTTATCCCTCATTGGATGCGAGGGGTAATATGGCCAACAAGGATGAGGAAAAGGCTGAGGTACTTAATGCCTTCTTTGCCTCAGTCTTTAATAGTCAGACTGGTTATTCCCAGGGTAGTCAGCCACCAGTGCTGGAAGGAAGGGATGGAGAGGAGAATAAACCTCCCATAATCCAGAAGGAAGTAGTTAATGACCTGCTATGCCACCTGGACACTCACAAGTCTATGGGGCCAAATGGGATCCACCTAAGAGAGCTAAGGGAACTGGCAGAGGGGCTGGCCAAGCCACTCTCCATCATCTATCAGCAGCCCTGCCTAACAGGGGAGGTCCCAGATGACTGCAGGATAGCCAGTGTAACATCCATCTACAAGAAGGGCCGGAAGGATTTTTCTGGGAACTACAGGCCTGTCAGCCTGACCTTGGTGCTGGGCAAGATTATGGAGTGGTTCATCCTGAGTCCATTCACCAGGCCTGTGAAGGACAACCAGGGCATCAGGCCCACCCAGCATGGGTTCATGAAAGGTAGGTCCTGCTTGACCAATCTGATCTCCTTCTACGACCAGGTGACCTGTCTAGTGGATGAGGGAAAGGCTGTGGATGTTGTCTACCTGGACTTTCATAAGGCCTTTGACACTGTTCCCCATAGCATCCTCCTGGAGAAACTAGCTGCCCGTGGTTTGGATGGGTGTACTCTTTGCTGGATAAAGAAGTGGCTGAATGGCCAAGCGCAGAGAGTGGTGGTGAATGGAGTTAAATCCAGCTGGCAGCCGAACATGAGTGGTGTTCTCCAGGGCTCAGTTTTGGGTCCGGTCTTGTTTAACATCTTTATCAATGATCTGGATGAGGGGGTTGAGTGCTCCCTCAGTAAGTTTGCAGATGACACCAAGTTGGGTGGGAGTGTCCATCATGCTTGAGGGTAGGAAGGCTCTGCAGAGGGATCTGGACAGACTGGATCGATGGGCTGAGGCCAACTCTATGAGGTTCAACAAGGCCAAGTGCCGGGTCCTGCATTTCAATCACAACAACCCCATGCAACTCTACAGGCTTGGGAAGAAGTGACTGGAGAGCTGCCCAGAGGAAAAGGATCTTGGGGTGTTGGTCGACAGTGTGCCCAGGTGGCCAAGAAGGCCAGCGGCATCCTGGCTTGTATCAGGAATAGTGTGGCCAGCAGGAGTAGGGAGGTGATCGTGCCCCTGTACTCGGCACTGGTGAGGCTGCACCTGGAGTACTGTGTTCAGTTTTGGGCCCCTCACGACAAGGACAATGAGTTGCTGGAGTGTGTCCAGAGAAGAGCAACAAGGCTGGTGAGGGATCTAGAGAACAAGTCCTGCAAGGAGTGGCTGAGGGAGCTGGGACTGTTTAGTCTGGAGAAGAAGAGGCTGAGGGGGGACCTTATGGCTCTCTACAACTCCCTGAAAGGAGGTTGTAGTGAGGTGGATGTTGGTCTCTTCTCCCAGGTAACTATCAATAGGATGAGAGGGAATGGCCTTAAGTTGCATCAGGGGAGATTTAGATTGGATATTAGGAAAATATTGTTTACCGACAGAGTGGTCAGGCATTGGAACAGGCTGCCCAGGGAGGTGGTTGAGTCCCCATCCCTGGATGCGTTCATGTAGGTGTGGCACTTTGGGATATGGTTTAGTAGGCATGGCGTTGTTGGGTTGACGGCTGGACTTGCTGATCTTTTCCAAACTATGATTCTATGATTCTCATAGAAGCCACCCCTATAGCCTCCGTGCTACCAAAATCTTGCCACACAAACCCACAACAGGACTTCATAGACAGATGTCTCTACAAAGTCTTTATTAGTCATTTTCAGATATACTTATTGTTGCCATTTTTATTAAGCTGTTAATGATCTTTGTAAGATTTTTTTTATATAAATATAAGAAAGAGGAAGGAAGGTTTTCTTTTTTGATTACTAATATTGTATCAGTCAATACATGCAGTTCAGCAGGGGAGAAAAGGGATGCATTTTGAATATGGCAACTGATAAAGTAACAAGTGGGGGATGGAGAGGCTACATTTATTTGGTTCTGTAGCTCTTCCTATCACAATTGTATTCCAGTGTGCAAGTAATTGAATTTTGCATTCCCTTAAGACCTATATTATCCTATTCAAGAGAAAAATGTTATCAAAATTCCCAGACCTTTCTCCTAACACGTAACATTCAAAAAAATCTTTTTTTCATGTCTACCACTGCGCAGCTAAATGTGATGGGTTTTTATTATGCAGACCACTGTCTTGTTGGTGTAGTTCTCACTCCTATGTAAGTACAATATGAATGCCAGTACTTAACTGTATTTGCAGGAGTACATGTGTCTTTAACAACAACAATAACCACAAAAGTTAATTCTTTTTAGATTGTGTGAATTTGCACAGTTAGGTTATGAAATGAACATCAAAAAAATAACCACCCCAAAAATACCTAGGAGAAAGATTAACACCAAATCAGTTAACTTGCAGAGATATTTATTTTTGACTGTGTAAATGCCACCATTTTTGTAGCATATGTTGTATTTCTGAAGCATTGTGATTTTTTTTTTCCACTTACTACCTGCTGAATACCACAACATTACTGTTTGGATCCATTGTAAGAAATAGTCATGCACTAATTTCAGGTACTTACTGGAATTCCTGTGATGAGCACTTTGGGATGCCAATGTGGTGCCTTTTCAGAATTAGTTGGGCTTAGAAGATCTAGTTTTCATGCTGGGATTCAGTTGTGCTGCTGGCCACTTTCACACCAGCATACCTAACTGAACTCTTCAATAGGTGTTCCTAGCTCTATAGCAGTGTGGCTAAGCCTTACGGGGAAAAAAAAAATTAAGGAGGAGGAAACAACTTCCTCAATTAGTTGATCCTGGCTTCAATTTGTGTATAAATATATAGGAAAAACATCTATGCATGTAAAACAGATTCTGGGCATAAAAGCATCATTTAGGTGTTTATGTAGAAACAGATATTCATAGATGTTCATATAGAAAAATAATTGTTGACTTTAAGAATAATCTATTTTGGAGATAAATTGAGGATACAGTACAGCGTACTTAGCTGAAAGATTTTTTTTTAAAACCATCTTTTTTGTGACATTTTTGGTAGGCCTCTGGCTTCAAAATATATGTTTGTAGCCTAATTTAGAAGTTGAAATAGGAGGGGAAAAAAAGTGCAACAAAACAGATGGATGGTGGAAGCTGGAAAGTCCTGACTATGAACTTTTTTTTCACCTTATCGAGCAGAGAAACTGAAGGGAATGATTTAACGAACCTGTAATTTTTGTGTCTGATCTTTCACTACTAGGACTTTAAGCTCTTGGCTGCTTTGTTTTGAGCTAAAAAATAGGTAATCCTCCCTGAACAGGTTTTACCTGTTCGGTCAGCAGACAACTGAAAATCAAACTATGTTAGATGAGAAGATCTAGGTACATCAGGCAAGCATCCTTAAAACATTTTTGAGCTTCTCTCTGCTTGGTCCCACTCTTAGGAAGTTTCATTTAGCTAAACTCTGGAGCATATGACAGATGCTACACTTTCTCATCACACACACATTCTGTGAAGGTTGACTGCTATCATGGGCACACACGTAGGAGTAGAGATGCAGAGACATATGCATCATATTTAGATCTCTACATGTGCAAATCTAATTATAATCGGAGAAGCATAGTACATTTTAAACTATTTTTTTCCTTTGCGATTACATTCCCCTCGGATACATCCGTTGGAAGGAAATGTCTGTGGGCAGTGAAATATTTTAGATTAGAGAGCAAGAGAATAAGGCACTGAGCAAAGCTTCTGACTCTGCAATGCTATGGCAATTTCCTAAATGTAAGTCTACTACATGGTGCCTTTGCAAACTGCTGCTCCAGAGATGACTAAACAGAACAGAATATGGGCAATACATTTTGCATTTAAAATTGGAGACCCGTTCAGAAGGGACAAAATTTTACTACCTCAAAAATAAAAATTGTTCAGGTGTAACTTTCCAACTTCTGTAGCACTAAGAAGGAAGTGGAGGAGGATGGCAGAGAATGTTTATTTTTAAAATAATAATGAAGAGCAAAAGGTGCTTATTTTATTGACAAGAACAACATACTATCTGCCATTTTTTTACTTTATCATTTTGATCCCCTTATTGTGTGTTTTGTTGGGTTTTTTCTTGATGTTTTCTCTGTGCAGCCACTTACTATTTTGTTCATACTCATTTCTGTCTTATTTTTTTCAATCTTAAAATCTTTTTTTTTCTTTTTTTTGCTTCTTCCCCTCCCACTATTATTATTCTTCAGTTGTCTCAATTTGTTGTTTCTACTTTGAACTTTTTTAGTTCTTTCTTGATATGATGGCTCTACAGTTCAGGATGGCATTCATCTTTGTTATGACAATATATCATGTCACTTACCTAATTTGTCTGCTTTTACCATTAGCTACGAAATTGCTAATCTGGTTCCTTAATCTATTTAACAGTGATTTTTAAAAAACCCTATTTAGCCTCCTGCTTTATATTAGGTAAACATATTCAGATTAAAGTTTGGTGGTTTTGTGTTTGCATTCTTGATATTAATATGAATTCTTCATTTTTATCTATATTTCTTATACAGAGTCTATTCCATAAATAGCTATATCTTTTGATCAGTCTCTCTTGGAACCGTTTAAAGTTCTTTAGCTTAGAGGTTCACATAACTCTATCCTCTGTAGGACTAACCTCATCACTGTGTCACAGTTTAAATGCAGCAATGCCTTTTCAAAGTTGCTATGTTTGCATTTCTAGAGCACATGAAGTCATGAAAATGTCTTCTTTCTCAATTTTTTTTCCTTTTTTTTTTTTTTTTCCATTTTTAAAGGAAAGGACAGAGGGGAAGTGACCTTGTAATGTAAGAAGTAGCTAGTTCTAAACCAACACTGTACTTTGCCTGGTTTTGCTGTATGCTTTGCAGTATTTGCTCTGAATGTCACATACAGAATAGTAACAGCCGTCTTCTGCACTGCTTTGCTCACAGTGAATGGGCTCGCTTGATAGCCTTCAGTATATCACGTACTATTGAACTTGTTCAGGCCCACTGTCCTTCAGAAGGCTACAAAAAAAATCTGTAGTGTCTCTGCACTGCTCAGATGATAGCATCTGGGTATAGGAAAGTCTTACAGCAAAGCTAAGCATGTTCCTATCCCTGCAGAAAAGTTCCAAAATCATGAAAGCTTAATAAATTCAGATTTGTATTGCAGAACTGTGTAAAATAGAATTGGAATTTGATCAGATACATTCTGAAAGTAACAAGATAGCATTTTGCTTAAAACTTCTCCACTGAAGCTGTTAACGTGATTAATCGAGTAACTGAACAGCTAAAGAAGAAGGAAATACATTTGTTTTGTGCTGCCTATTATCACCACACTGGAAAAAGTGTTTCTCTTCAAGTTTCCCAGTGAGAGGATTCTCTGATTTTGCTCTGTGGTTGGTAGACTGAATTTGTTCTCATGAGGCAAGGGACAAAAGGTTGTAAGTCTAGTTAAACAGAGAAAAAAGCCTTCCATCAATATTTATTCCTTTCTGTTTGTTCAGTACCAGTAGTAACACTTTCAGATCTAGTATGAAAGGGAAGTATGGCATCTTTTATTACCAGCTGTTCGCTGAAGGAGACAATAAGAGAACTGGATTTCAAAGAAGGTAAGGTAACAAACATACCTTATTCAGCACAAGGAAATGCAGAAGAAATGTGAAGAGATCTTCAGAAACACATCACAGGTGTTGTGCCATCGTGAGAAAATGATAAACTTTGTTCTGAATAACCCAGCCAGAATAAGTAACAAGTGTATTCATCTGTAAAATGAAAAAACATTACCTGTTAGTTACCAAGTTTTCTTTGATCTATTATTGAATATCTAGTGGCGAAATCTTAGTTAGACATAGTAAGAGCTGGGTTGGCATGTTAGGCTCTGACCTATGCCAATTGCAAATTACTAAAACTTTCCACCTAGCTGGTTAATAATGTCTGACCCATATCATAGCATACATGGGGAATGCATGCCTTCCCTAAGGAAGTAGTAATCCTTTGCCTGTAAACTTGTTTATCTGTTATATTTCTTTAGATAAATATAATATTAGTGCACACTGTGACAAACCAGCTAGACTTCCATATTTTTTGTGTTTTGAGGGTTTTTTATTTGGTTTGTTTTAAGTCTTTGGTCATGTAGTGTTGAGCCTTTTAATCTTCTTACTCAGACCAGAAGAAAATTTTGGCCTGTATCTCTGCTGGTGTCTAGTAGTGCAGTCCAGTGGTGATACTTAAAGAAGGATGACTACAAAATGAGGAGGGAAACTTTCCCAACCACATCTTTAAAGACGAGTGTACCTGCAGAGATGGGCAAGCCCTGTCAGTTTTATCACAAGATGAACAGCAAGGCTGATTTGTTTGATTTTAATGTGTTGTTAGAATAATGTCACGTTAGGATAAAGTAACAGTACATTTCTGAGGTTCCACTTGCAATCCTCCATATGTGCTTTAGCATTTTGTCTAGCATCTGTTACTAGTTTGAACTTTATGCCTTTCATTATTTAAACAAGGTGTCTCTGTTGGAGAATGCACCAGGCACCTTGGGCTTCCTTTTTGCAGTAATGTGCTGGCTTGCGAAAAGAGCAGAACACAGAGGTTGTGTTGTCCCAAGCTTGACTGCCTGGTCATGCCCTTATGCTACTGCACAATTTTACTACTTTTTCGCTGATAATGTGTCTTACTAACTACCATGATTCTCCTCTGAGTTCCTTGGTTAACATTTTCTGTAGTTTTGGGGACACTTTCCTGGCTTTAGGCAGATTTTTCCCTCCACCCCCCCCGTAGCTGTCTGAAAGCTGGTGAAATACTTGCCCCCATTAGGTAATTATTAAGGGCAGAAAAATGATGAGTCTAGCAAAGACAATGTTTTATTCTTCCCTGCTACGGATACTATCTGAAGTTCAGCAATGATACTGTATGCAATGAAATTTAAGAACCGGACTCTTAAACACTTTCTTCCCGCTCTTCCATACATTATTTCATAGGATGTCTGTCTGGGGACTCTGTCACAAAAATACAAACTAATTTTGAGGTCAAGTTGAAACACATTCGCTGTATTTAGTCAGGATCTAGATGTACGTATTTTTAGTAGATGCTTTATAATTCACATTTGAATCTTCCGTTTCTAATTTCATGATCTCCCACTGTGTTAAAACAGTCATAAGTATAATGTTTGTTCCTCAGAGAACTTTTAAATCATCCTTAGTGTGATCTAAAATTATATTTCATTTCAAAGTCCTGTTTTCGAAATGTTAAATTATTAGATAGAACACAATATAAGTATTCCCTGAATAAAGCTGGTAGTCTTTTGAAAAGGAACCGTTCCTCTGTGGGATTGATAGCTATCAATTCTAACGCTAAAGCTTTGAGTCTGGAGACTAGTACTGAATTTAATATTAGCCTAAATTTCTAAAGACCTCCATTGCTTTTACCTGTGTGTGTGTGGAGGAGGAAGGGAACAAAGAGAGGGAACTGCATTAATATAAAAAAGAATTTCAAGTTAGTTTAAAATGCTAATCTTAATCTGTTGTTTTTGGAGTTACTGATTGCTTTTGCTTTTTTGCTGGAGCAGACACAGCAGTTTATTTTCTGTTTGCATACCTTCTACTAAATCTTCTCTTCCTTCTGTGTGATGGTGGAAGTGGCCATACTGTATACCATAAGCTAATAACTTTCAGGCTGCAAGATTGCTGCTGCCTGAGAACCTGAACATGTGCCATTGCCTGACTCAACAATAAGTCCCAAGTTGGAAAACACACGTTTATCCCAGTTAGAGGCTGGCAGGACAATTGTCAAAAAGACAGGAAATATTATAATCAAATTTATTAAAATACATATCTGTATATTAACACATAGAAAGATTTCTTATTTCTTTATTAGAAATTGGTTAGGAACAGGGAAAGTTTATGAACAGCTGGAATGGGTTATTATATTCTATATTTGTTATGCATAAATTGAAAAGCTTAGCATTATTGAAAAGCCTTACTCATTTAAATCTTAATGAACTTAAAATTCTTATTAGTCCCTAATTAAATTAGGGAAAATACTGGCAAACTTAATTGGAGCTGATCTGTATTTAGGGACCTCTTGAATAAGATACCTCATCAATTTAGTATCTTACATATTGCTGCCTTAAATCTACCCCTGTGATGCTTCCATCTCAGTTGATCTGTTTGTTTTAATTTTGTTTTCTTCTCATGAATCCTGTCTCCATGGATCCTAAAGAAGGAATGATTGTTAGTTGCAGAAGCAAAAGCAGATCTCTCCTTATTGCAGCACTATTGGGGTCTTAATGTGTGACTGTCTGGGGTTGTCAGTTGCTGAGTAAAAATGTAGTGTTTTCTGAGCTAGGCAAACTCCTAGAAGACATAAATAAGAAAATCAAGAAAAAACATGACAAGGCAAAGGTGATTAAATAGCGTTGGCTACTATGTCTAACAGTGAGATGGCAGGGGTTTTTTTAAAGTCATATTCTCCTAAGTAGTGAATATGCATACATTGACAAAAGGATATACTTTCACCAACAAGACATTAAATGCTAGTTGCCTTTCAGGCAACAATGTACAGGCCAATCTGTACAATGAAATGAGGGAGATCTGCTAGACAAGCTAACTCATACTTGTGTTGTGTACTGAAATTAATAGCAGTTTTTAAGGATTTTCTATATGGAATTCTTCCTTCTTTCATAAGAAAGAAATTAAGATGGAGTTGTATTCCAGGAGCAGAATTTATATAACTTCATGTTAAACAGTTATAACTTAAACTATAAAGGAATTTAGTTCAAATGCTAATGAGATCTGTAAGCAGTCTTCATTGTTGCCATTGGATGTACATTAGAAACAGGAAAACAAAGACTCCAGAAAGATCAATTCATTCCCACACCCAAGCTGCTCTTTTTACTTACCTGTTGCTATATTGTCATAGACGTATGCCTGTATTTGAAAAGCTGACAAATGGCTCACTTCCAAAGCCTCCTGCCAACATAAATTGATGCTTACTATAAGACATAGTTGGATGGGACAAAAGCATTGTCCTATGAGAGTTCCTTGAAGAACTGAGTAGTTCTGGCTCCTATACATCAAATCTAATGGTATATATTAATTAATTATAAAGAACTCCATTATTATTTCTTGCCAGGCCTAGTATTTCATGTGTCCACATCAATAACATCGTGTTTGTTAAGGAGGTATTATCTGTCTCACAGGAAATGATATCTAGAGGAAGATTAATCACTCTGCTAGTGAGTTAAAATACTGACACTTAATGCTTTATAGTATATTTTATTTGTATATCTAAACAGGTATTGCTCCTATTTTGTCCTCTACGGTTTTCAAACCTCATAAAAGACAAAACAGCATTAATTTCATTTTGTTTTTTTTTTTCTTTAATTACTCTTTTCTTTGTCTAGGAAAAGATCAGGGTTCATCATTTAAAAAGTGTGAGTTCCACAGTGCCTAGCTGGGTTTGACTCCATCTCTTAAGTGCATATATCTTAAAATTTAACTGCTTGATGCCAAACACAGAAACCAAACCCAGAGTTGATGTCAAAATTTCTTATTCACCAAGATTGTCCATAATGAAAATGAACATCCTAAACAGAGGACTCTCCATGAGTAGAAAGTGTGTGTCAGAACCTGATACCTAGTAACTGTTGCTGCTCTCCTGCTTATCATAAAATCATAGAATGGTTTGGGTTGGAAGGGACCTTATCAATCATCTAGTTCCAAACACTCTGCCATGGGCTGGGACACCTTCCACTAGACCAGGATGCTCAAAGCCCCATCCAGCCTGACCTTGAGCACTTCCAGGGAGGGGGCAGCCACCACTTGTCCAGGTAACTTCTTCCACTGCCTGACCCCCTCACAGTACAGAATTTCTTCCTTATATCTAATTTAAACCTACCCTCTTTCAGTTTAACACCATTACCCCTTGTCCTATCTCAACAGGCCCTGCTAAAACATTTGTCCCCATCTTTATTATAAGCCCTCTTCAGGTACTAGAAGGCAGCTATAAGATCTCCCCGAAGTCTTCTCTTCTTCAGGCTGAATAGTCCCAGCTCTCTCAGTCCTTCCTCATAGGAGAGATGTTCCAGCCACCAGATCATTTTTGTGGCCCTCATCTGGACCCGGTCCAACAGCTCCATGTCTTTTCTGCACGGAGGACTCCGGAGCTGGATGCAGGACTCCTGATGGCATCTCACCGGAGCAGAGCACAGGGGCAGAATCACCTCCCTTGACCTGCTGGCCATGCTGCTTTTGAAGCAGACCAGGATGTGTTTGGCCTTCTGGGCTACAAGTCCAGACATAGTTTGCTTGGGAAAATATTTTCTATAAAAGTAGGAAGCAAGGCCTTATGGTGTTGTCAGCCGAGGGAATTAAAAACCATGTCTTTCCTACAGGAGGTGCAGAAACTGCTGCTGAAACAATGAAGCAGAGAAGATTCTATAGGTTGGTGAGACGAAGAATGAGGAAGTGTAACTGCAGTCTGTAGTCAGGTACTCATGGCAATGCAAAGGACCTAGGTTTTACTTTGAATAAGCTTCAGAAACCCACAGTTTATTCTAAGTAGTTGTATCAGACTACATATAACAGTGCACTTCTTGCACATGTGGGACTGTATTGTCTCCGAAAAGTCAGTAACATAACATTGGCATAAAACTGGTTCAGGAAAACTTCTGACTCCCTTTTGGACTCTGATGTAGCCTCAAGTTTTTTTTACTAGGAGTTTCAATGGAGTTGTTTTATTAGGATTTTCTAAATAACAATTTAAACTAGGGATGATTGGGAAAGGAGAGAGCAAGCAGCAACCCTGTGACAATGTGAAGGACAGGCTTGACAAGCAAAGTACCTAGAGTGATGTGATGGAAAGACACCACAAATTCAAGAAAACTGGGCTCAAGCAGGGTCATCTCTGGCATTTGAATGTAAGCAAGGAAGTGTCTACCAAGCATTATTATGGAAAAATCCCCCAAACTCTTTCTGGGAAATCAGTGTATTGGGGTGCCTCTCTGAATGGCATTCACACTATTGCATGCAACATGGGGGATAAACATGAGTTAATAATCTGTGTACCATTGCAGGATCACAATCTTGTGCTCATGGAGATGTGGCGGGATAACTTGTATTTGGTACAGGGTTTGTGTGGCAAGGTTTTGGTAGCAGCTGGGGGTCTACAGGAGTGGCTTCTGTGAGAAACTGCTAGAAGCTTCCCATATGTCTGACAGAGCCAGTGCCAGCCAGCTCCAAGATGGACCCATTGCTGGCCAAGGCCAAGCCAATCAGCAATGGTGGTAGCACCTCTGTGATAACATATTTAAGAAAGGGAAGAAAAAACCTGTGCAGCAGCAATTGCAGCCGAAGGGAGGAGTGAGACTGTGAGAGAAGCAACTCTGCAGATACCAAGGTCAGTGCAGAAGGAGGGGGGAGGAGGTGCTCCAGGCGCCGGAGCAAAGATTCCCCTGCAGCCTGTGGAGAAGACCATGGTGAGGCAGGCTGTCCCCTGCAACCCATGGAGGTACACAGTGGAGCAGAGATCCACCTGCAGCCTATGGAGGACCCCACGCTGGAGCAGCTATATGCCTGAAGGAAGCTATGACCCCGGAAGCCTATACTGGAGCAGGCTCCTGCCAGGACCTGCAGACCCGTGGAGAGCCCACACCGGAGCAGGTTTGCTGGCAGGACTTCTGACCCTGTGGGACAGCCATGCTGAAGCAGCCTGTTCCTGAAGGAATTCACCCCGTGGAAGGGACCCACACCAGGGCAGTTCATGAAGAGCTGCAGCCTGTGGGAAGGACTCACTTTGGAGAAGTTTGTGGAGGACTGTCTCCCATGAGAGGGACCTCACGCTGGAGCAAGGGAAGAGTGTGAGGAGTCCTCACCCTGAGAAGGAAGGAGCAGCAGACACAACGTGTGATGAACTGACCACAGCCCCCCTTCCCCCTGTAGGGGATGAGGTAGAGAAAATGGGGAGTGAATTTGAGCCTGAGAAGAAGAGGGAAAGCTGTTTTTAAGATTTGGTTTAATTTCTCTTTATCCTGATATGATTTGGTTGGTAATAAATTAAATTAGTTCTCACTGAGTCTGTTTTTCCCATGAAGATAATTGGTGAATGATCTCTCCCTGTCTTTATCTTGACCCACGAGCCTTTTGTCATATTTCCTCTCCCCTGTCCATCTGAGAAGGGGGAGTGATAAAGCAGCTTTGGTGGGCACCTGATTTCCAGACAGGGTCAATCCACCACAGGCTTTTAGGAAAGGCAGGCTGGGAGAATGAGGAGGAGGAGTTTTGCTTTATATGAGACAACAACTTGAATGCATGCAGCTCTGGCTGGGGATGGATGAGAAGCCATCTGAGAGCTTATAGGTAAGAATGAAAGAGAAGAAAGGTGAGGGAGACATTGTAGTGAGTTTCTGCTATAAGCCGCCTGACCAGGAAGAGTGGATGAGGCGCTCGAACAGCCAGAGGCAGCCTCATGTTCACAGTCCCTGGTACTCACAAAGCTATTGATCAGATGGTGAATGGTTAGATGTTGCTGGCAAAGGAATCACTAGATCCATATTAGAGTACATTTTTAAGGCCCAGGTAATTGAGTTTCTGGATACTTTGAGATATTACAATGAATCTACAAAAGAGAATGCACATATTAATTGCTGGCCATGGAAAATACACTGTCCTGAAGGAAATCATGGTTACTAGTAAAATGTTAAAAAAACCCAGTATAACTGAAATTAAAATTTAATACAGTTGTAATTTTAAATTCTTCAGCTAAATTTGCTCTATGCAGAGCTACTTTTTGAAAGTGTAGTTTTAAGAGCAGTCTGCAAGTATCAATTAAACTTGGAACAATTCCAGTGTTAAACTTTCTTACACCACAGAATTCTTGACCTAGCTAAGTCTTAGTTGTATTTGGTAAAAGATCTTGTAAATGAACATAGCATTGGCTTCATTCTCACTAATGACATACAGTTCTGAAAGGAGAATGGTAAACATTTGTTTTATTTACCTGCTGGTCTTTGTGAAGATCTCAGTGTAAAGCAGAGGTCTCTATGGGAGACAGGAAAAAAATCCATGCTGCAGGTTTTTTTTTACTTCTCATGTTGACAGATTTCTTTTGTTGATGCTCTACTACACGGATAATTTACTTGGGGTTGCTGTTTCTGAAGAATACTAGGAAACTTCAGATATTCCAAATGGGTAATTTTTCAGGTAACCTTTGCATTTCTTTGTGATTAACTTCCAGTAGTAATGGTATTGTGCGGTTAGATCTGCTGGTCTTTGCTAACATAATGATGAACATGGCAATAATAAAGAACCTAAAGCTTTTATTTTAAATTGTATTTAAATAATTTAAAATTTCAAAATTTGAATCAGTCGTTGAAAAAGGCAGTGGCGGCCACAGTAAGATCCACGGCTAGGTGCTCAACTGAGGTGCACAAGGTGGTTCCCAGAGACAGGGAAACCCGAGGGAAGAGCAGCAAGACCCACCAGGAGATGTCAGCTCTCACGAGTGAGCAGGGTGGACGTTGGCCTGGGCATTGCCAGCAGCAATTGCGGGAGATTTAAATGGCCCTTAGGGAGCACGAGCGACCAGGAGCGTGGCGAACAGAGCAGGCAAACAGGCCGTGGTGCGGCAGTTGGTGCAGGCAGGGCAAGTGGGGAGGGCCTTGCAACCCACCTGTAGACAACAGCTCTAGGTCTCTGCCATAATGGTGGGTACTCGCCTCAGAGCTAGAACCAGAGCTGCCACAGTGGGCCCCCCTATGATGTCTGATGCCTCCACCCAGATGGAACTGATAACAAAGGAGACTTCAGTGCAGGCTGCTGATTGCAGCGAGTGCCCGGACCCTTCTGACAAGATGCAGGCAGGCTGAGGATCTGATACGTCAGGTGGCCGAGCTGCAAGAAACAGTTAAAAGGCTATGCACTATCAGAGGACCTGAGTTGGAGATAGATACATGGTTGCAGAATCACCCTCCAGTGGAGACCACCAATGAGAATGAGGCACCCTGGACCATGTTGACCCTCAAAAGCAGGACTCCACCCTCCAGCATAACTACCAAAACCAAATACGAAGCTTTGACAACCATAGATACCCAGGAGCAAGGTATGCAAGTGGAAGCTACACCAGCAGCACACAGCGGGTACCGTAAAAAGAAATGATGGGTACTTGTGGTGAGTGACTCCCTGTAAAGGGGCACTAGGCGCCCATCTGCCGACCTGACAGGGAGGCACGCAAGGTGTGCTGCCTTCTGGGAGCTAAGGCTCGAGATGTGGCCAAGAGGGTGCCACAATTTGTAAAGAGCACAGACTACTATCCACTGTCACTCTTTCACACAGGCACAAATGACACTGCAAGTGAAAACGTTGGCAGAATTAAGGAAGATTTCAAAGCCCTGGGGGTGAAAGCAAAAAGCTTTGGTGCCCAAGTTATATTTTCCTCCATTTTACCAGCTGGAGGCAGGGGATCAGCTAGAAACAGAGCCATTATGGGTATCAACTCCTGGCTTCATGGCTGGTGCTGCCATGAGGGTTTTGTTTTTTATGACAATGGGACTTCCTTCAGTGATTATAACCTGTCTGAGAGGGATTGGACCCACCTGTCTAGAAAAGGCAAGGGTGTCTTTGACAGCAGGCTAGCCAACCTGGTGTGGAGGGCTTTAAACTGAAGGACTCAGGGGGTGGGGGGCAAAGTCACAATGCTCAAGCCATCCCATCTAGCTGGGGTTTAAGTGTGGCCAATCAGAGCAGTGACAAATGTTCCTCAGCTGTGTTCCAAGCTGAGAAGCAACAGACCAACAACCTTAAGGGTGGGCATGGACGTGGTAGGTCCGCTTGTACTGCTCAAGGGAAATCAGCATGCTTGAGTTCCTCTCTGAAAAGTCTGTACACCAATGCATGCAGCATGGGCAACAAGCAGGAAGAATTAGAGATCTGTGTGTGGTTGCAGGGCAACGATCTCATTGCAATTACAGAAACATGGTGGAACAGCTCACATGACTGGAATGCTGTCATGGATGGATACACACTCTTTAGGAAAGACAGGTCAACAAGGCGAGGTGGTGGAGTTGCTCTGTATGTGAGGGAGCAATTGGAACGTACCGAGCTCTGCCTGGGGGTGGATGAAGAACAAGTTGAGGGTTTAAGTGTTAGAATTAAGGGACAGGCTCATATGGGTGACATTGTTGTGGGTGTGTACTACTGGCCACCTGACCAGGATGAGGAAGTTCATGAGGCCTGCTACAGGCAGCTGAAAGTAGCCTCACAGTCACAGGCTCTGGTTCTCTTGGGGGACTTCAACCACCCTGACATCAGCTGGGAAGACCACACACAGTCCAGGAGGTTCCTGCAGAGCATCAATGGAAACTTTCTGATGCAAGTGGCGGAGAAGCCAACGAGGAGAGGTGCGCTGCTGGACCTTGTATTGACAAATAAAGAGGGACTCGTTTAGGATGTGAAGGCTGGGGGCAGCCTCGGTTGCAGTGACCGTGAGATAGTGAAGTTCAGGATCCTGTGTGGAGGAAGCAGGGCAATAAGTAGGATCACAACCTTGGACTTCAGGAGAGCTAACTTTGCCCTCTTCAAGGAGCTACTTGGAGGAACCCTGTGGTTAGGGCTCTAGAAGGTAGGGGCGTCCAAGAGAGCTGGTTGCTGTTTAAACATCACTTCCTCCATGCTCAGAATCAATGCATCCCCCTGAGCAAGAAATATAGCAAAGGAGGCAGGAGACCTGCATGAATGAGCAAAGAGCTTCTAGCAGAACTTGTATGGAAGAAAAAGGTCTACGAAAGGTGGAAAGAGGGACAGGCCACTTGGGAAGAGTACAGGAATGTTGTCAAACCATGCAGGGATGCAACGAGGAAGGCTAAGGTCCACCTGGAACTCAATCTGACAAGAGATGTCAAGAACAAAAAGAAAAGCTTCTTCAAGTACATCAGTAGCAAATGGAAAACTAGGGAAAATGTGGGGCCGCTGCTGAACAAGGTGGGTGTCCTGGTGATGCAGGATACAGAGAGGCAGAGTTACTGAATGCTTTCCTTGCTTCAGTCTTCAGTGCTAAGGCTGGCCCTCAGGAATCCCAGGGCCCGGAGGTAAGAGGGGAAGCCTGCAGACAGGATGACCTTCCCTTGGTCGAGGACGACTGTGTGAGGGATCATTTAAGCAATCTGGATGCCCACATATCCATGGGCCTTGATGGAATACACCCACGAGTGCTGAGGGAGCTGGCAGATGTCATTGCTGAGCCACTCTCCATCATTTTTGAAAGTTCCTGGAGGACAGGAGAGGTGCCCGAGGACTGGAGAAAAGCCAGTGTCACTCCAACCTTCAAAAAGGGCAAGAAGGAGGATCCAGGGAACTGCAGGCTGGTCAGCCTTACGTCCATCCCGGGAAAGATGATGGAGCAGCTCATTCTGGAGGTCATCATTAAGCAAGTGGAGGAAAAGAAGGTTATCAGGAATAGTCAGCATGGATTCACTAAGGGGAAATCATGCTTGACCAATCTGATAGCTTTCTACAATGGCATGACTGGCTGGGTAGATGAAGGGAGAGCCGTGGATGTTGTCTACCTCGACTTCAGCAAGGCTTTTGACACAGTCTCCCATAATATCCTCCTAGGGAAGCTGAGGAAATGTGGGCTGGCTGAGTGGTCAGTGAGTCAGATTGAGAACTGGCTGAATGGCAGAACTCAGAGGGTTGTCATCAGCGGCGCTGAGTCTAGTTGGAGGCTGGTAAGTAGTGGTGTCCCTCAGGGGTCAGTACTGGGCCCAGTCTTGTTCAACTTCTTCATCAATGACCTGGATGAAGAGTTAGAGTGTACCCTCAGCAAGTTTGCTGATGACACCAAAGTGGGCAGAGTGGCTGATAAATCGTAAGGCTGTGCTGCCGTTCAGTAAGACCTGGATAGGCTGGAGAGTTGGGCACAGAGGAACCTGATGAAGTTCAACAAGGGCAAGTGCAGGGTCCTGCACCTGGGGAGGAACAACCCCATGCATCAGTACAGGCTTGGGGCGGACCTGCTGGAGTGCAGCTCTATGGAGAGGGACCTGGGAGTGCTTGTGGACGACAAGTTAACCATGAGCCAGCAGTGTGCCCTGGCTGCCAAGAAGGCCAATGGTATCCTGGGGTGCCTTAAGAGGAGTGTGCCTAGCAGGTCAAGGGAGGTTCTTCTCCCCCTCTATTCTGCCCTAGTGAGGCCTCATCTGGAGTACTGTGTCCAGTTCTGGGCTCCCCACTTCAAGAAAGATGAGGAGCTACTGGAGAGAGTCCAGCGGAGGGCTACGAGGATGGTGAGGGTACTGGAGCATCTCTCCTACAAGGAAAGGCTGAGGGAGTTGGGCTTGTTTAGCCTGAATAAGGTTGAGAGGGGATCTTTTGAACGCTTATAAATATCTGAAGGGTGGGTGTCAGGAGGATGGGGCCAGACTCTTTTCAGTGGTGCCCAGCGACAGGACAAGGGGCAATGGGCACAAATTGAAGCATAGGAAGTTCCATCTGAACATGAGGAAGAACTTCTTCCCTCTGAGGGTGACAGAGCCCTGGAACCGGTTGCCCAGAGAGGTTGTGGAGTCTCCTTCTTTGGAGATATTCAAGACCCTCCTGCACAAGTTCCTGTGCAAACTGTTCTAGGTGACCCTGCTTTGGCAGGAGGGTTGGCCTAGATGACCCACAGAGGTCCCTTCCAAACCCTACCATTCTGTGATTCTGTGTGAAATTAAGATAAATAACACAGTGAACCTCATTGTCTGGTATATGGAGTAGTGTTGGCAGTGCTAGCAGGCCACAGGCTTTACAGTGAACAAAGAACCTGGGTCTCAGGTCTTGTCTTGGCCTGTCTGCAGGTTTTTTTCATTTGTTTAGCTGTGGCAGTGCTTATCTAATGATCAGACGACTGTTATTGTCCTTCTTTTTTACTTTTGTTTAGCTATGTACAATTGCGTAGTGTAACATCTTTTGTGGAATACTAATTGTGTTCCAAGAAAATATTACCAACGAGCAGTGATACAACGTTGAATGAGCTATCTGTGATGCTAGAATAGAAATGCAGCATGTGGAGTAAAGGTATGGGATGATAGTAAACTTGCCTGGGCTACAAGCAGTTCTCTAACTTAAAAGAATGCTACTTGGGGATCTGAATTAAAACTGATTTCAGGGATAAGAAAGAGAACAAAAAAAGTGTTATGAATATCTGTGAAACACACCATGTATAGGAAATTCAGATGCAGCTCAAAAAAGCAGCAAAATATCCAACATGTTGGGAAATGTGTAAACCCAAAGTGGATCTTCAGATGAGGATGAAAAGGTAGGGGTACAACAAGCTCATGGCAACCCAAATCTTCCCCTGAAACCACTATTGTTTTGATTCTGCGTATTTCTTCCTCACTCCTTGGACTATGGGTGGTTGGTTTTTTCTTACATTTGGCAGAACACTCTACACCATTCTCACCTGTTCAAGTAGTCATCCAGTTATGGAATAGAACTGATGCTTAATGGATCAGTCAGACGTGTGAGCCAAAACACTTGAAGGAAATTGGAGAGTTGAAATTCATCCGTGTTCAGAAGGTCAATTTTTCTTCCATTTCCACTTCAACTTGTGACATTTTAATAATTCTCTGTGATATAATGATTTATTCTCTGGAAAGAAGGAAAGGAAGTGTGGGATAGTTTCATATTACTATTTTTTTTGTAGCGTTCTTCTTCTAGACCTGAATCAGTACCACAATGTGTCAATAAAATGCCCCAACCAATACAGAAGAAGCTAATTGTATCTGAAGATGAGTTGGATGGAATTATATTTGGCCAGTGATTTTTCTGATTTGACAAGAAGTTAAAACTTGAGCCTTTGAGTCTTTCTCCCCATGTCCACAAAATCTCGGGCCCCTGTCAGAAACGCATGTTGGTACAAAACTTTGATTTGCACATCTGTCTCTCTGTTGGCATGATTTCTCTCTGCTGTATGTATAGCTTTTCTGCTGTATTAGTACTGAAAATAAATGTTAGGAAGTCGAGTATTTAACATGAGCCAGACTTGTCCATTTGGAAATCTTTGTCATGTATGTATTAAAAACAGAAGGATTTAGGCCTTTTGCTTTTAAGCATGCTTTCCAAAAGCATATATATGTAAACAAACAAATCATTGCAGTTATATTAAATAATCATTATAGAAATAGTAGAGGAACAGGAAACCAATAATAAGGCAAATCTTATATAAATATATTGTTAAACAAGGTTTGTTAATACAAATCAATTACAAAAAGAAGTTTATTTTCCCAATGGCATACTAGTCATGGCAGAAAAAGCAAACAATAATGTTATTTTGTATATTGTTCTGGTTTGGCTGCAGCCGGCAACAAAAGTGCCACGTGGCCACCCCTCCCCCCGCTTGGGTGCGGAGGAGAATGGAAAGAAACAGGCAGAAAACGGTGGGTCGGGATAAGGGCAGTTTAACAGAACAGCAAACAAAGGGAACAGGAACAACAACGATACAGAAAAGGGGAATACACAGAACAAACCCGCAGAACAGAACCGCTCTCTCAGACCAAACCGCCGCTGTGCCCTCCCGAGCTGCGAGTGCGTTCCCGCCGCGCCACCCCCCCCCACCGGAACCCAGCATGACGGCACATGGTATGGAATACCCTGCTCTGTTTGGCCAGGTGGGGGTTGGGTCAGCCCACCAGGCTGTGCCCCTTCCTGGATTCTGGTGAAAATTAGCCCTGTCCTGGCTGAACCCAGGACATATATACAGAAAGTTTCCCCATTTTTCCTCTGGTAGAAAGATTTGAATAAATATTGGTGATTCTCCAACAATATTCAGAATAATAATTATCTACTTTTAACCTTACAGTAAGGACACTGGTAGTTTTTTAAAGCACATAATTTCCCACTTAATGTGCCTTCCCAATGGGATTGAACGTGATGGACCATCTACCCAATTCTTCACATGTCTAGCAACCCTAGGACTTACTGGACACAACAAAGTTGAGCAAAGCAGAGGATGATAGTGGCTCTCCAGCGGTTACCATCACTCAGTCAAAATATGGAATGAAACTGATCGCTGTGTGACTCGGTTATCAATCTTGCCTGACCTTTCTGGCTGGCTTTCTTAGACCACTGGACAGGTGAACTGAAAGTGTGAGTATGGCTCTGATGCTGGTTAGATGACTGGAGGCCAGCATGGGAAACTATTCAAATCATTAATTTGCATGCGCCTCTTGAGCAATAGGTTGGCAGATAGGGGCCACCTCATTAGAACTATGAGATGATTATAACAAATAAGGTGTTTTTTCAATATTGAAAACTATCTTGGACATGCTTTTATGTGAATAGAAGTTACGTGTTTAGTGAACATCCTCACTTTTATAAATTTTGTATAAAAATATTAATAAGGAGGGGATATGATTCTGGAATGAAGATATGAATGAATTTATAATTTTATAGTGTATTTCTATGGAATTCGCTTGATATTGGTACTCATAGACATGGTAGTGCTTTTCATTTCTTTTTTCGCTGCCTCAAGATTGATTCTCTTCTGTGCACTGTACGAAAGGAGTTTGTGTACATGTATGTCTAAGAGTATTCTTAGATAAGTACTTGGGGGCAATGGGGCGAAGTAGCTGGTAATCTTGGAGTCTTTCATCACAGAAGCCCTAGAGGGTCCTTGTAACATGAAACTACTCGTACCTAACATAAAACATACAGTAAATTAAATGTTCCTTCGAGTAAAAGTGAGACTGTTTGGGAAACGTGCCTTACTCTATCACTTAGGCAGTCACTCCACTGAAGGGGAAGGAATTGGAGGGGGAGTTGACGTGATTAGCACATTAGCTTAAAATCTTGAACAGCAAAATCCTCATTTTCTTAGTCTTGTCTTTTCTTGTCTAACTTGACAAGCCTGTATGAGATTGTCTTTACAACTTTTTAAATAGTAGTAATCTTCCTTGGTTCTGAATATTTGCTTCAGCTACAGAATGTACAAATAGGCTCTGACTTGATGTGCTTCAATAGACTTTTTTAGCTTAATGTTCCCTTCAGGGATTCAGATCCACAACTTTCAATCTTTTCTTCTCCCTACTTCAGTTTCTGAAATATCAGCATCTCTTTAAGTATCTCCACTTCCTCCTCGGGCAGTTTGTCATAAGGTATTTCTGCTGCTCTGTGAATTCCCCCTAAGCTGACTTTCTCTTTCTTTGTCTCTCTAAGTTCTTTTTTTCATTTTATTTTATGCTCAGTTCCACATCAGCTCCCTTGGTACAGCCTTGACACTTTAGTGATGCTGCGGTTTGAGAAAAATAAATGAATTTTTTCATTCTTCCTAACAATTGTCTTCTCTTTTAGCAATTGGGAAATTGAGTTTTTGTAAAGAAAGAAAAGTTTTACAAGCTGAGACTCGGATATTGCACATGTCTTTTCCCCTCTGTAATTTAAACCATGATAGTAGTCTCATTGGTTTGGATAATATCACTGGCATGCTAATGCTGGGCATATGTACAGTGCTTGCAGGATCAGGAACTGAATATTTTTCCTGAAAGATATAGTCAGGCTTTTTCTAATTATTGGAATATAATCAGAAAAAAACAGATAGAGAAGAAATTGCATAAATTGAAGGTTTTTTCCTAAGAAACTATTAAGTTCAGTTAAGTTGTGCTAGTTTCAGAATCGTTTTACATGTCATTCGGGTTTTAGAGACATATTCTTCTGGTCAGAAAAGATTTCTCTACCTATACATTAATAACCTGACATAAATACATCTTATCCACTATTCTATCTGTTCATTTGTTTCATTTAAAATGGATCTAAAACTACGTTCTTGATGTGACAGTTATAGGTGTAAATGACTAGATAAGGTAAAAAGCAATAATGAATTTTTTTTAGAACACTTCCTTTTCTTCATTCTTTCAGACACCTGTTTTCTATCAGTCTCTAAGGTCTTTGTTCCTCTTTCTTTTTTCTTACACTAGCACTAGATAATATCACCAACAGTTTGGACTCTTTGCTTTTTTCTAGTTTTGGAAAGGCACATTTTCAGGAATATTTCAATGCCTCATTGCAGTTTCTATCCTCCATTAAATGTGATAAAATGCAGTAGTAATATTGAAAAGAGTTTATATTTGTATAGTCTTATTTACACTTGTTTGTCATGCAGGTTGGGCGCCTCTGCCTGGAAATGAAGTCAACAAATGTTGTTATCCAAAACAGCCAGTGAGTAAGTGTTTTGGAACAATTTTTAAGCTTTGAATACCAAACTGACAGATTTCAGGGTATGTTGAGGAGTGGAAAACTGTTGGTGTTCTTTACTTAACTGAAGATTGTTTGCTTTTGTTCCTAAGACACCTGCTTGATTAATTTTCTATCCTGTGTCATAAAATACGAAGTTAATTATCATCAGATCAAAATGATTTTGACTGTCGGCAGTAACATCTTGGAAGAAACTGGATATTGTAACACTATTAACCAAAAAATATTGTTATTCTTTCAGTGGTGGTATTAAGAGTGTTATGCTTCTGATTTTTGTTATCAGTTTATTTTTCACAATGCATGATGACAGTTTAACACCTGTTGGTTTTCTGATTGGTCAAGGATATTCTATATCCTTAGTTTGCTAAACTTTTAGCTCTGCCCACTTTTTCTTGTTTTTCAGTGTCTAATTTCTCACATTTTGTAAAACACAAACTGTATCACTATTTTGGAAGTAAACAAGTAGTATCTCGAAATTCATCTTTGGGCTAAGACATATACACAGAAATGCAAAGACACAGGTGGAACAGACTCCCTCCCTTTCTTCACTGAAATGGTTGTCAAGCACTGGAACAGGCTGCCCAGGGAAGCACTTGAGTCACCAGCCCTGGAAGTTTTTAGAAGATGTGTAGATGTGGTACTTAGGGACATGACTTGGTGGTGCACTTGGCAGTGTCAGGTTTACAGTTGGACTCGATGATCTTAAAGGTCTTTTCAAACCTAAATGATTCTATGAAATGAGAATAAAATGTTAATTACACTGGTACATGGCATGATTAGCAAAATGAGAGGAGGAGGCATTTCGTGTAAAGAGTTGGAAGCAAAGAGTATGCAGAATGCTAAAGATATGGAAGTGCAAAATACAAATTCTGTGAAGAGACAATCCATCAAAGGCCCTAAATACAGTGATGTGACCTTCAGTTGAGGAAGCTCAGGGAATATTTGAGGAAATAATTTCCTCATAATTGTTCTGTTTATTTCCACAGCTAATCTGTATAGTTGGCCACAAGAGGTAGCACACTGGGCTAAATGGAGTTTTGATCTGACACTCTGACTACTTTTGTGTATGTTTATTTTCTTATTTACAGAAGTAAAAATTGTGGCCCCTAGTCCCCCTCTCCCAGCACTTTAGTAAACCTCAGTCTGAGATAGGTAGGATATCCTCCTACGGAAGCTCAGGAAATGGCAGAACTCAGAGGGTTGTCATCAGCGGCGCTGAGTCTAGTTGGAGGCTGGTAACTAGTGGTGTCCCTCAGCGGTCAGTACTGGGCCCAGTCTTGTTTAACTTCTTCATCAACGACTTGGATGAAGAGTTAGAATGTACCCTCAGCAAGTTTGCTGATGACACCAAACTGGGAGGTGTGGTAGACACACCGGAAGGCTGTGCTGCCATTCAGCGTGACCTGGATAGGCTGGAAAGCTGGGCAGAGAGGAACCTGATGAGGTTCAACAAAGGCAAATGCAGGGTCCTACACCTGGGGAGGAACAACCCCATGCACCAGTACAGGCTTGGGGTGGACCTGCTGGAGAGCAGCTCTGTGGAGAGGGACCTGGGTGTCCTGGTGGATGACAGGTTGACCATGAGCCAGCAGTGTGCCCTGGCTGCCAAGAAGGCCAATGGCATCCTGGGATGCATCAAGAAGAGTGTGGCCAGCAGGTCAAGGGAGGTTCTCCTTCCCCTCTACACTGCTCTGGTGAGGCCTCATCTGGAGTACTGTGTCCAGTTCTGGGCTCCCCACTTCAAGAAAGATGAGGAGCTAATGGAGATAGTCCAGTGGAGGGCTACAAGGATGGTGAGGGGACTGGAACATCTCCCCTGCGAGGAGAGGCTGAGGGAGCTGGGCTTGTTCAGCCTGATGAAGAGAAGGCTGAGAGGGGACCTAATATATACTTACAAATATCTGAAGGGTGGGTGTCAGGAGGATGGGGCCAAGCTCTTTTCAGTGGTGCCCAGTGACAGGACAAGGGGCAATGGGCACAAACTGAGGCAGAGGAAATTCCGTCTGAACATGAGGAAGAACTTCTTCCCTCTGAGGGTGAAGGAGCACTGAAACAGGCTGCCCAGGGAGGTGGTGGAGTCTCCTTCTCTGAAGATATTCAAGACCCGCCTGGACAAGGTCCTGTGCAGCCTGCTGTAGGTGACCCTGCTTCGGCAGGAGGGTTGGACTAGATGACCCACAGAGGTCCCTTCCAACCCCTACCATTCTGTGATTCTGTGATTCTGTAGTCTCCACAGGCTTCTCCTATTGTGAGCAGAAGGAAAGGCTTCAGGTCTAGTGAAGTTTGGTGTTAGTTCTGTAGCAGCAATGCAACTGAAACCGTTCCTGTCTTTTCACTGACAACAGGGGAATCACAGAGGATTTATTTTCCTTATGCTAATATACTCTGTGAATATCCACCATAGTACTTCCCCAAATTGCTTGCAATATAATTTGAAGCAACGCGTAACAATTGAATATAACAAACAAGTAGAAGGAATGATGAGAAATGGAAGAACCAAGGCAACTGTAATAAAATCATTACATGGTTCCAAGAAACTTCCATCACCTGTCTTGTGAACAGAATGAAGCATTAAAAACAAAGCAGTATGAAATGTAACATTCCAGCATTCCTGAAAGCACTGAGGGAATACTGGCTCTTTCATTCAGATGTTGACTTTGTGAAGGATGGTTATTTCTGTGCTGACGCTCATAAAACAAAATGTTTTAAAATATTTGTCTCTTTTAGTTTTGTTATATTGCAAGGTCAATGTGATGTTGCTAGGGTCTAAAATGTTAACAAAACACCCATTTGGCTCTGAATGCTCCTTTTCACTTCAGCAATGCTCAGCTCTATTGTATGTTGCTGCTATCTTTTCTGCAGTTCTCAGAGAATGAGAAATTCCCAAGCAAACAGAAACCCCTTGAATAAACTCATTCTCTCATGCATTGCCAAACTCGGTTACTCAGAGAGCATGTAAAAAATAAACCACTGGATTTATAAAGCAGAGTTGCCCTCCTAGATATCATTTCTCTGCGCCTGCATGCAGACATAAAGATCTCCAAAATAGTAGGGGTGGGAACATATGTTTCGTCTACCCTGTCTTTCTAATATGGAAATGAGAACACTCTTCCCTTATAGCATTAATATGAAAGCAATTACTTCCAAATCTTCAAATTGCACTTAATTGTAGACTTTTGCTCACCTATTCACTCAGAGGAGATACGCCAAATTGTCCTTTTAGGCTGTTTTTAGTTGATGAATGCTGTGTAACTTGGGACTGGTTATACATTTGGGTTGAAACTATATAGAGGAACTTCAGGAAATCTGTATGTATACAGCTACATATATAGATTAATATACAAGAAAGCTGGTGTAGATTTTGTAGAAGATCTTAGGAACAAGGGGAAACAGCTGAGTCTTTATTGTTGCAGTTCAGCTTTGCTGAGCGTTGCAAATACAGGATGTTGAAAGAAGAGCTAATAAGAGGATAGCTGTTGTCGTAAGAGGCTCACATTTATCAGCAGTTCCAATTAGAACTAGGTATAGCACTAGCAAAAGCTATTGCAAATAGGAGGATCAAATAAGTGACTTGATTTACAATTACCTCTGAGCCACTGATGAGTTTATCAAACAATTCAGAGTAAAAATACTAATGCAAAAGGAGTAGTCAGACCGAATCTACCTCCCAAGTGAAGTGTATAAATATTAAGTCAGGCAAGGAAGGGAAGAGACCAGCATGGCTGAGTTGAGACCTGTTGGTCAAGCTAAAGGGTAAGAGGGAACTGCACAGGCAGTGGAAGCAGGGACAGGTATCTTGGGAAGAGTATAGGGACGCTGCCCAGTTGCGTAGGGATGAGGTCAGGAGGGCCAAGGAGCAGCTGGAGCTGAACTTGGCAAGGGATGCTAAGAATAACAAGAAGGGCTTCTACAGATATGTCAGTCAGAAAAAGGAAGGTTAAAGAAAGTGTACCCTCCCCAATGAACAAGAACGGCAACCTCTTATCAACAGATGAGGAGAAGGCTGAGGGACTCTACAAACTTTTTGCCTCAGTCTTCACGGGCAACCTCTCTACTTCCCCCTACCCAGTAGATGGACTACAAGATGGGGACCAGAGGTGCAAAGCCCCTCCCACTGTAAGGGAAGACCATGTTCATGACCATCTGAGGAACCTGAACATACATAATTCTATGAGGCCGATGAGATGCATCCAAGGGGCATGAGGAAATTAGCTGATATCATTGCCAAGCCACCCTCCATGATATATGAAAGGTCATGGCAGTCAAGCGAACTTCCTGGTGACTGGAGGAACAGAAACATTGTGCCCATTTTTAAAAAGGGTGGGAAGGAGGACCCTGGGAACTACCAACCTGTCAGTCTCACCTCTGTGCCTGGGAATATCATGGAACAGGTCCTCCTAGAAGCTATGCTAAGGCACGTGGAGGACGGGGATGTAATTCGAGGCAGCCAGCATGGCTTCACCAAGGCCAAGTCTTGCCTGACCAACCTAGTCCCTCTGCCATCCAGAGGGACTTGGACAAGCTCAACAAGTGTGCCTGTGTGAACCTCATGAGGTTCAACAAGACCAAGTGCAAGGTCCTACATCTGGGTCGGGGCAACCCCTGCTATCAGTATAGGCTGGGGGCTGCAGGGATTGAAAGCAGCCCTGTGGAGAAGAATGTGGGGTGCTGGTTGAAGAAAATCTTGACAAGAGCCACCAATCACAGAATCACAGAATAGTAGGGGTTGGAAGGGACCTCTGTGGGTCTTCTAGTCCAACCCTCCTGCCGAAGCATGTCCTGGGCTGCATCAAAAACAGTGTGGCCAGCAGGTCGAAAGAGGTGATTCTGCCCCTCTGCTCTGGTGAGACCCCACCTGGAGTTCAGTGTCCAGCTCTGGAGCCCCCAGCACAAGAAGGACATGGAGCTGTTGGAGCGGGTCCAGAGGAGGGCCACAAAGATGATCCGAGGGATACAGCAGCTCTGCAAGCAGAGGCTGAGAGAGTTGGGGGCTGTTCAGCCTTGAGAAAAGAAGGCTGCAGGGAGACCTTAGAGCAGCCTTTCAGTACCTGAAGGGGGCCTATAGGAAAGATAGGGAAAATATTTTCAGCAGGGCTTGTTGCGATAGGTCTTTGTTTTTAAGCAATAGTCTAAGTGGAGTTAAAAGCTGATGGTACTAAAAAGAGACATTGGAACAGCAGGCAATGCAATTCTAACACCTAATTCTACAAAGATCAGAGAAAGTTCTACAGGGATAACTTACAGTGTTTGTGGCCATTTTGTTCAGAATATAAAAGATCATTAAGTCATCTCTATTGAAAATGTCATTAGAGTGTAAGGTATGCAGCAGAGATATCTGAATGTCGGTCAAAGAAAGCATGAGAAAGATTTTCCTGGTGAGGCATGAAGGATGCCATCTGTAAATCCTATTTCTTCTTGCTTCTTCATTTATCTTCAGCAGAGGAGGGAAAAAAATCCAATAGAATAGAAGATACTGGGTTAGTTCAAAAGATAATACGTGAACAGTACAAAACTGATATTTGCTAGGGAAAGAATATTCACTTCTGTGGATCTTTCTGTGCCATCTGTGTGAGTTGTATTTGTAGCAGACAAAGAGGTTTGTCATTTGGAAGACATCTATCTGCAACTCCAATCTTACAGTAGGCTTTCTGGCAACTCCTCTTTGCTGTAGAATATGTATTGCTATCTATGTTTACTACCTTGTTTGGATGACACTTTCAGCTGGCTTCCATTCAGAATGTCTTTAGTGCCAAAACACTTCTAAAAGAGACTTTCAGGTTGTGACAGACTTGCCTGGCTTTCTCGGCCATGCATATGATGTGATGGTTTCCAACGCAGATAAAAATGAATGGAGTAACTATACGCTGTTTGGAGATGTTTACAGCAAGTTGGACTGACTGCTGGAGAGGAAATGTGAATTTGGAGAAAAGCAGATAAACCTGCTAGGATGCATAATCAGCAAATGGCATGCAGCTGAACTTGAACAAGTCCTACAGCATGCCTTCTGGATTGGAAAAAAATGTAAAATTCAGCATCAACAAATGCTGTGGAGTAAACCTTAACAAATTTCATAATCTAAAACTTTTTGACACTGAATGATATTCAAATAGCTAAACTTTGGTAGGTAGTACCAGTCTAGGTACCCTGGGGTAACTGACTTGGCCCCAGGCTACTTGCCTCAAGTGGGAGTGAGTGTGCTATAGCTCCTCTGTCATCTGCAACAGCCCTATGTGACTGTCCTGGATGCAAAACACATCTTAAATCGTGTTAGTTGTGACCAATAGCAACAAAACTTAATAACGAATGTAGAACAAGTACTACAACAGAACTTAATAATAAGCCACCAAATTCCTAGGTATGTATGTCTTTTTTCTTTGGTGTGACCTTTGATAAATAACTTGGCAATATTTTTGACATGGTGCTTTTTTGGATGATTTTTATGTAAGCTGCTAGAAATCAGGAGGACAGATCAGTAGAGCTATTGTATACATGTCAAGAACTTTCATGGAATTTAAGCAACCATAGTTTTAAATGGAGGGTCTCCTTATTCACAGTGCACTGGTGATAGCTTCACTGTGAAGAACTTGGAACAAAGTTTTTGCTTTTACTATATAAACATAGCTTTAGCAAAGCTGGCTTTTCAAAGATTTCAGATGATCTTCAAGCTAGGATTGAAAGATTTTGTCCTTGTCTGGTATGATTTCTTCTTTAAACAAGCACATGTTCTAACTAGAGAGCTTTTTAAGCAGTCAGCAAAATGAAAAATCTTTACAAGGTGTGCTGAATTTTGTTCATCTTATCCTGGCATCATTTTAGCACCTGCCAGTTGAGTTTAGCAAATCAGAGTTGAGACATTACTGAGACTTGCCAGAAAAGTCTTCAAGATAGCTGCAGAATGCTGGGTTGCATGTCTTGGCTTCCAACAGAGCAGTCACTGTACCAGTGGGACTGAAATTATCTTCATGTGGGTCAGTGGCATGATGCTGAAAATATGGCTGCTTTATCCTTAAGATTTGAAGAGAGAAGTGTTCTTGTAAACCTGTGTGCATACAAGTACATAAATATAGGGCACAAAGACCATGATTTGTTTGGGACCCAAATTTGGAAAAAGATTTTCCAAATTCGGTAAGGGACTGCAGTGAACGTAGAAAGGAGGGATGGAAGATAATTGCTGATATCATCAATGCTACTTGGCAGGTGCTGGTAGTAGGTAAGAACAGACTGTTTCTGAGCCTCCTTTCTTGAAAGAGCAAATACATTACTGCTACTGACTGCTAAATCGGCTTGTTTCAACTTACGCAGGCCAGTGTAAGTCATCTAGGCACTGAGGGGACTTTCTGACATTGCTATGGCAGAACTCTCAGTTTACTTCTGAAACATTTCTGGTTTTCACTTCAGACTTTGGTTTTCAGAGGCATACATAATCACTAGGGAGTTGTGGCTCAGAAAAAACACTGCATAAATCAGTGTCTGTGGTACCCTTGATGTAGTAGTCACTGTCGCATTAAAGGGTTAAACGGTTTCAAGGCATCTGATAAGCAGCAAGTGGGGAAAGCCCTCCAACTGAGTCATGAGGTTCAGAGTGAATCCCCTTGCTTTCTAAACTCCTTCTCAGAGAGGAGCCTAGGTGCGGCTGGATCCACTCCTAGTTCCCGACTTGGTCAACAGTTTATGTCTAAGGGGTTAGGTATGTAGCCACTTCTCAATCAGAGTCAATGTTTGCCTGTCAGAGCCCTCCCAGGGACTTTCACCGAAACAGTTTCATAAAGTTGAAACAATAGGTAATTTATTCAAGTGACAAGCATCACAGATTCAAGATTGCCATTGATAAATGCACTCTACTGTTACCAGAAAGTGACAAAATAATTCACTCTCTAAAACTTAAGTTTGGAGTTTTAGAAAGCAGGCATTCTTTATTGCAGCACTGGATGCACAGGGGCTAGCTCCACCAAAAAAACTGTGCCAAAAAGACACAATTACGAGGTATTTATGCTGCGTTAACATACATACTCATTACATTTCCAAGAAATGCTTATTCTATTCATGGATTTTCTGAAAACCCATTAGCATATGTTAATGTCCTTTGTGCATGTCTGTTGATGCCTCCAGATGGTCATCTGGAGGTCTTCAGATGAAGGCTCATACTCTTCATCACGGTGTCCACTGCTTGACCTTTGCTTCTGCACAAACTCAGTTCTAAGATCACATATACCATGTCCTTCAAGGTTTCCTTGTTACAGTCTTCTGGTCGTCTTGCAGCCTCCTTATCTCTGTAGTTTGGGCATCTGTTTTCCCAAGGCCTAGATGCGTAAAGAGATTATTCAGGAGTCTCTTATCTCACGACATTCCCAACTAATCACAAAAAACCAAGACTTGCTTTGGTTTAAATTAATCTGTTGTACAATGATTCCGAGACCTAAAGTGATAACTTTTACCTACACCAGCTACATCTGCTACATTAGCTACATTCACAGGTATCACTACAACAGTAGAGCTCAAGGTAGTAGTTTAGCACTTCAATTAACAGTGTGTTCCTGGTGATACATCTGACCAAGTCAGAGGCGCTACTCCTACCAGAAAACCATCCTTTCTTGGGGGGCAAGAGAGGTTCAGGCCCATCGATCCATCCATCAGGTTTGTTTGACTCCTTCTCCAAAGAGGGTTTTCAAGTGCCACTTTTTATACTTTTGAAATCTTTGACAAGGTGGGACTAAGTCAATTATTATCTATTGATTGGCTTTTGCATGATATGTTGTGTCCTCAGAAGCGGGATTCAGTGGTTCGGCATGTCCTTGGGGCAGGGAGCTTAATATGTGCTTAGGGGGGCCTTCTGTTTCTTATATGAAGCAGCATCTGGTTGCATGGCCTTCGTTGCACCCCAGGGGTCACTTAGTTTACAGTGGTGGTTCATCACCCCGTAAATGGAGGTCGACGGGTGTTCTCCTCCCCCTCTACTCTGCCCCAGTGAGGCCCCATCTGAAGTACTGTGTACAGTTCTGGGCTCCCCAGTTCAAGAAAGATGAGGAGCTACTGGAGAGAGTCCAGCGGAGGGCCACAAAAATAATGATGGGACTGGAGCATCTCTCCTACAAGGAAAGGCTGAGGGAGCTGGGCTTGTTTAGCCTGAAGAAGAGAAGGCTGAGAGGTGATCTTATGAATGCCTACAAACATCTTAAGTGTGGGTGTCAAGAGGATGGCGCCAGTCTCTTTTCAGTGGTGCCCAGCGACAGGACAAGGGGCAACGGGCACAAATTGAAGCATAGGAAGTTCCATCTGAACATGAGGAAGAACTTCTCTCTGAGGCTGACAGAGCCCTGGAATCGGTTGCCCAGAGAGGTTGTGGAGTCTCCTCTGGAGATATTCAAGACCCTCCTGCACAAGTTCCTGTGCAAAGTGTTCTAGGTGACCCTTCTTCGGGAGGGGGGTTGGACTAGATGATCCCCAGAGGTCTCTTCTAAACCCTACCATTCTGTGATTCTGTGAATTCTGTCTGATAAGGTAAGAGAATCTCATTGTTCGAGTTGAACTGTTCCCTTTTGTTGACTGTTCTGTGCTTGACGCAAGTCCAAGCAAGTCATCCTCTTGCATCGACAAGTACAGAAAGACCACTGACCCACAGTCATGAATGATTTTCTATTGAATGTCTGACAGGGTAGGTAAAAAGAGAGGGAAGGATATTGTTTTATTGTAGGAACAGGGCTCATCTGCTGTTTCCTTATATGGGAAGGAAAGAATGGAGACTTCAGTGCTACTTTGTTAGAACTTTGCTAGTACATTTTTCATTCAAGAGGATGTTTCCATTCGAAAGCTGTACAGAAATAAGAAGAAGTCTGGAAGAGTAATCATGCCTTCCTTTTCTCTATGAAAATACAATCTGCATCATATTGTTCAGGAGTGTGAAATTGTCAATCACTGTAAATGTTGTTTTAGACAATGGCACGTGCTTGTATGATCAGGTTTATGGCTCATCAATTATTAGGCAAAGAAAATACATAGTAGTAAAAGCAGTCTTGGTACCTGCCAGCCTTCTTTGGTGACATGACATAAACTGCAGGTAGAAGCTGGAGCTGTTTAGTGGCAATACAAAATATGGTTCCTCATTTACAGTTCACATTATCTTCCCTTTTGTACTATGCTAACCTTCCTTATAACCTTCTTGCTTATTAGCAGGACTAGTCTCTTTGACTGAAGATGTGTGCTGTTGTTCATCCTACCTGGGTTAGGACGTCTGTTTAGAATGGCCAATATTTGATTTTAAAAAGTTAAAAAGTAGCGTGAACACTTTGCTCATGTATTTTTGATGCTCTCCTTCAGCCTATAATGCTGTCTACATTTCCATATGATTCTGAGTGCAGAGGGTCTGCCATCAACTCAAGATCAGGAAAATGACATGAAAAAAACTAAGTACCTCTTTATATAATCCCAGAGCACTCTCTGCATGTTCATTCAAGACAAAACACATGTATGAGAATCTCTCTTTTTTATATGTAATTTCTATTCCTATAATTTTGTAGAAAAGCACAAAAATCTAGGTGTCTGGACCTCACATTTCTGTAAGGCAAAAAAAATAACTCAAGGTTTATTTTATAAATTGTCACCATTTTGATATCGTGGTTTTCTCTCGATCATCATTAGCTATTTTTAAATACTTGAAATTAACTACATGATAAAAGTCTTACTGAAATGTGACTGCCTAGGATGAGACCTAAAGATCCATGTAGGGAGGGATGCAAAAACTCATATGCTTCCCCATACATATATATTTTTTTTAATGTCAAATTCTTATCAGAGTCTGCTATTTCAGCCTTTTTTTAAGGAAAATAAAAAGTTGAAAAGGAGCTCATATTGAAAAGAGACTATGTGAACAGATTAAAAGCTCTAGTTGTGGGAGGGCGAAAAAAACACTTAACACATTCCTAAACCTCCAAAAAACTCTATAGTACTGTGTAGGAATGGCACTGCTATTATTTATCTGATATGGGGACCAATTTTTTATGTGTTCGTTCTCCCCTGCCCCCCCACTCCAACATCTTAAAATATGAATTTAGGATATCTTTTTTTTAAAAAAAGAAAGACATTCATAAATTTGTTTTGGAAGTATGTTATAAAATGTTTATCTTGGAAACTGCTTTGTAAATATTACTTCTATCAGAATGTTAGCACACAAACTTTTGTACTTTTCTGAGATTTAACCTCTGCCAAGTTATTTATGATTGTGTCCTGCATTCATGGAGAATTTTGATGAAACAAATATAGTCTCTCTTGTTTGTAAAAGGAAAGAATCAGGGTGTGCAGTTTGAACAGGCCAATAGTTTATTGGAGCTTATGCACCTTAGTCACTTTTAGGTGGTCTTGGAATATTTTAGCTTCTGAAATGAAACGAATATTTTATCAACTATCATAAGAAAACTGTTAAAAAAGATAACAAACTTACCTTAGTTTTCATGTGAGAAGGTTTGCAATTTTCTTTATAAATTGGAAATGTATGTTCTCAAAGTTACTTTCCACTAGATCCCTATTTAAGACAACTTTAATTTTGTGAAGTCATGTCATGCTTTGCTGCTTCTGATTCATCAATGCACGACTAGGCTTTCTCCTCCTCTTTCTTTTTCTCCCTTCATGAAGTTTATCATTTATTTGAAACAGGTTAATTATTTCTTTATTTTCAGATTTCTCAGCATTGAATGGAAATGAATGGTATGATTCATGTCAGCTGCAGTTTCAGATGCCATTTGCTGTTTCCTGTCGAAGACTGAGACATTTGCAACAAGAATAAGGATTTTGCAGGAATATTTCTCTATAGAAGTGAGATTTATAACAATACTACTGATGAAGATTAATGTTTGTCCTAGTTTCTGAGATGCAAGGAAATGTGGTTAGGTACGTCATCTGCTCAGCTTTGGTACACTACATAAGATATCACAGGAAAGCAGGAAGAGAGATTAAATAAGCGATCAGTCCAAGACTGAAAGGGAAAGGGAGGTGTCTGAGAGTGTTAAAGGTCAAAATATAGGGATAGCAAAGCAGGGAGAGCTGCTCCAGAAGCACTTTAAATTTCTTGTGCTCATTTTTCTCTCTACGTCATCCTTTCTATGCTGTGTTTTTGCAGCTTCATACTTCCTTTAGTTTGAAATATTTTCTACTGATTTTTTTCAAAATCCTTTTATTTTGTGATTTGATAATCCAAAAGTCACAGACTTCATTACATTTGCCATCCTGGAAGCAATGTTTTCTATTAATTATAGGCATGATGTTCTGCTTCTCATCATGATTCTGGTTTAATAAAACAGTATGTTATATCATAAGTAGCAAGCCATCAGAAGAGGTAAGTTTAAATGTACAAGAACAGAGTTCCAGAGTCAGCTTCCCCTGAAGCACAGCTGTGGAAGAGACCAAGGACTGACCTCCTCCTACCCCCATCAAATTCTTGCTATTTATTCTTAGTGAAGAAATTCAGTGTTAGTTCCTCCTCTTCACTGAGATCTAAAACACTCAGGCCTTTCAGAGCTTTGCATTTGATATAGGCCTATATAATTGTAGAAGAGATGTAAGTATCCATTACAATACTATGTAAAGAATAACCTCACAGCAGTAGTTGAAGAAATACAGGTCAGTCAACACCAGGGGTATGTTTTAAGTGACATAGTTAGAGGCATACTGTGTAATAGCATCTTTAAGTAAAATGTCTGAGTAAAGTAATCAAAATATTCTTGTGAAAAAAAAATCCACTATTGTTTCTTTTTGCTGGCCTGGAACGTTTGTCTATTTTGTTCTACTCTGAAATATACTACCATATACCCATTTTGTTTATTTTCCCTTGAAATATTCATTGCAGAGATGAAGGACTAACATATGCTTGCTCTTTTTTTAGTTCTTTGAGCTTTGTAATTGATCTGTAGTATTTTGATCTTTCAAAATTCTGCTGCATATCTGAATCACATTTTTTTCCCTGTTTAATTATTAGAATCTTATTCTAATTTCAGAAAAAACAGCTGATACAATCATTTTTATATGGCCATGTGTTAAAAAGATATTCATACTTGGCCTCAAATTATCTATAGAAATTAGGCCTTAATATCTCATACTTGCAGTACAGGTTATAATAGAATTGGGAAACAACGTAATGCCCATTTTTCGAGTGTGAAGAGCCAGCTGCAAAGAGAAGTGGAGAGAGTGGTTTGAAGAATAAGAGCAGGATCTCTTACGGCAGCTTTCTTGCATGGTACTACATGTTGCTGCAGAAATGAGGTAAGAAGACAGTTGTTTATGCAAATAAAATGCCTCACAAATCCACATGAGAAGGTGTGCACAGCACTTATAAGAAAGAAATGTTCCATTATGCCCTTACCACACCTGTTTCCTGAATGAATCTCACACTAGCCTAAATTTCTGTCTTCCAACTTCTGCTAATGAATACGGGACTTGCCTAAAAGCCAAGGCATAATGAAAAAAATAAAGCATAAACATTGCTTTTAGTTTGGAATTAATGCATTACTAATCTAAATTACATATACGGCACTGCTCATTTCAGAGGGCAGGCTCTCTGGCTGGCTTTGCTTACTCGCTTGCTCTAAAGAGAAGAAAAGAAATACAATGAAAACTTGAGTGAATGCAATGCAAAAGGGAAGAAAAAAGGGTAGAATTGGACTATAAAATTGGGAAAAATGTATTATAGAAGTGTAATAACATATGTTGGTTTCAAGTCCAGTGGAAGTGTTTAATATTCTTAGAGGGCAAAGTATTTGTGACAGAGACACAGGTGTGGCATATAGCATCAGGAATTTGGTGGGATCTTTTTTTTAAGATCTGATCAGAACATATCATATTGACTAACCATTTTATTTGAGAGATACAATGTAGCTATTTGTTGTCCACTTTATTTTAAGTACTTTTAAATACATATAATTAAAAAACAAGTAGAGTTTCTTCTCTCTGGCTTCCATATATACAAAAAGTAAAACAGAAATACACATTTTTGTGAGAGACAGGGCCAAAACGACTGGAGATTGAATGATGGTAAAGAATATGAACATTGTGAAATAGGTGTTGCCATGGTTGCACTGGTTGTTACACCTATGAAATTCCCTGGTTTAAGTAATTCAAAGAAAGGCTAATTTGTTGGACTTCGGTAGATCTTCTGGATCTTTACAATTTTTTACTACATTTCAAAATTCTGGCTTCCAGACATGAAATAAATAGAAGTGAAGAGGAATAGTCGATCCTCTGACTTCAGTTGAGTGAATCCTAATTTCTATTTGCACATGGAAAGCATAGGGCTGAATATTAGCTCTTGGTTGCTGAATATCTGTCAATAGCAATGAAGACTTTATGGTGTTTGGCAGTGTCTGCTCTCCATCTTAGAAAACAGCTGAGGAACTTGATGATATTTTAGCATTTCTTATCAACTTGATGATAAGCTGAACACTATGGCAAATGTAACTGTAATCTAGAAAAAAAAGCTTGTGTTTAAAATTTCATGCTTACTTTGTATTACTGAATACAAATACAAATACAGAATCACAGAATCACAGAACATTCAGGGTTGGAAGGGACCTGTGTGGGTCCTCTAGTCCAACCCCCCTGCCGAAGCAGGATCACCTACAACAGGCTGCACAGGACCTTGTCCAGGCAGGTCTTGAATATCTTCAGAGAAGGAGACTCCACAGCCTCCCTGGGCAGTTTGTTCCAATGCTCTGTCACGCTCAGAGGGAAGAAGTTCTTCCTCATGTTCAGACGGAATTTCCTGTGCCTCAGTTTGTGCCCATTGCCCCTTGTCCTGTCACTGGGCACCACTGAAAAAAGCTTGGCGCCATCCTCCTGACACTCACCCTTGAGATATTTGTAAGCATTTATTAGGTCCCCTCTCAGCCGTCTCTTCATCAGGCTGAACAAGCCCAGCTCCCTCAGCCTTTCCTCATAGGAGAGATGTTCCAGTCCCCTCACCATCCTTGTAGCCCTCTGCTGGACTCTCTCCAGTAGCTCCTCATCTTTCTTGAAGTGGGGTGCCCAAAACTGGACACAGTACTCCAGATGAGGCCTCACCAGAGCAGTGTAGAGGGGAAGGAGAACCTCCCTCGTCCTGCTGGCCACACTCCTCCTAATGCATCCCAGGATCCCATTAGCTTTCTTGGCAACCAGGGCACACTGCTGGCTCATGGTCAACCTGTTATCCTCCAGCACTCACAGGTCTCTCTCCAAAGAGCTGCATTCCAGCAGGTCCACCCCAAGCCTGTACTGATGCATGGGGTTGTTCCTCCCCAGGTGCAGGACCCTGCATTTGCCCTTGTTGAACCTCATCAGGTTCCTCTCTGCCTAGCTCTCCAGCCTATCCAGGTCTCGCTGAATGGCAGCACAGCCTGCTACTGTATCCACCACTCCTCAGAAGAAGATAAAACTCAAGAATTTGTGCTGCATTCCAACTTACTGTGGGAATGTGCTTTAGTGACCTGAGCTCTGACTCTTCCATAGAAGTCATGACTGTTTCTAAGAGTCATAGTCATGATTCTTCCTTTCTCTCCACAGTAGATTGAGGGGGAAAATGCATGTAAAGAATAATAGAGAAAGCTTTCTTGTTTTAAGTGCCAGTGCTGATGTTACAGTAGCTGACAGCATCAGTCTCGTTTAATTTGAAGGATAGTCCTCCTGAGATCCTACAGATCTGGGACAGAGCAGATACAAATCTAGCAGGATTTACAATGATTTATTTTTTCCATTAAGCTCAGAAAAAGAAATTTCCTTAACATGTGAGAACTGAATTTTTTTCAAAGTCTTAATTTTGTCAACTGCGGCAAACAATTGTGTGCTGCACTTTGAAGATTATCTAACGCTAATAGTACAGAAAATCATGACAGAGATTTCACAGGCTTATTACTAGAAAACTGACTTAAGATCTAGAATTTTAAAGTTACTATGAGTTTTGTAAGGCAGTCCAGACTTTTATCCTTAGAGATAAGGGCTAAATTAGCAAATCCAAAACATAAGAGAGAAAAAAAATAGAAAATACAGCCTTAATTTGTATTACAAACTCATCGCTAAAAGGACAGAATAATGAAATAAAATCTGATCAGACCCCTCTGAGAGCTGGCAAACTTCTATGCACATTTTGCTGTTAAAGATAACACTTTCAGTAGTCTCTCTGGTCACCTGCTCCTAGAGGTTCTGTTAGAGATAGATTTATTCCGACTTTCATTGTGGAAGAAACAGAAGGGAGTGACTAAGAAAGATGTGTATGGTAGGACTTGCTACCTTGATGAGAGCAAGATTTATTAGATTACCTTTGCACCTAATTTCTGTTTTAGAGGAATACTCAATGGAAACAATATTCCTTACCACATAGATAAGGTTGTAAAAAGGCTACACCACCTATCAGATGAGGATGGCCAAAGATTGGCATTGCCATGGTTCTGAGTTTCGTCCTTTTCTTCACTTTGGGATTAAGACCTGCTTTTCCTTTACTTGGTTCTTTGGGACGACGATTATTGACTATTGCTTTACTTTAAAGGGAAGTAAAGGTTATCATCACTGTAGGGAAAAAAACAGCAGACTCACTTGGCTGAGTATGATAAGGGCACATGCAGAGTAAGTTGCAAGTTAGTTTTTTTGTTTGCCTGGCAGCCTGACAGCTTGATCACATCGATCTTCTGGGCATCAGGAGTAGGAGATGAAAGAGGATGACTGTCTTCCCTCCATGGTCCTGATTCTGCTGGCTAAAGGTGGATTACCCGATAAGCCACACCTAACTGAAAGGCTGGCTTCCTTCAGTTACTGAAAGCTCCAGGGTTATCCATCTGTAGACTTGATTAGAATATTGGGGTAGGGCAGAAGGATGTTTTGTTGGGTTATTTCTTCATCAGTTAGGGGTAGCTTTGTGGCAACATTAACTAACAGAAAAGCTTCATTTTTTGTTTTTTTTCTTTAATTCTAACTGGTAGAAGTGCATGTCTTTCAGTTATATCAGTAAAACTTTTAAGGACTTGTGTACACCATTCTCAGATTGATGGATTAGTAGTGAGATCCAAGAAAGCCTTCATATTAATGAATGCCTGCACTGGAACAGCTGCTGTCACACATGGAAGCCCGACGGAATTTACCCTCTAGTTTTTGTATGAAGCCTCCTGCCTGCTCTTGGAGAAGGAACAAGACATAAAAGATACGGTGACCCCTGATATTTTAAGGCCTGCCCTATACTTGTGACAGATAAACCTCTAGAGGTGGAATACGACCTACTGAATAAACCCCTCCAATGGAAGAAGGCTCAGTGGAGAAGGGCAGGGGAGATGTGCCCATGAAGCTCAGGGAATAAGGCAAAGTAGCTGGCTATCTCAACAGAAAGCAGACCAGAAGGTGGCCTTTGTTTTAGATAAGCAGCTATCAACAGTTGAATGGATCATATGGTGGTGTAAATGTCTTGCTGAGTCAGCCAGACCAGTGTGGAGAGTGTAAATACATGGATCAGTCCAACACAGAGTATGAAAACTCAACAATTAGTAAAATAACTTGGAACAAAGTAGCAGGTTTGAGCTGGCTTCACCCACGTCTGCCTTGCTGGTGAACGGGGATATTAAATGTTACACGTTTCACATGTGGAATATCTGAAAGAAGCTGGTGAGGGAGTATTGGACTCTGGCAGTACTAGAGATGGGTAATTGCTGAAAGATGCTGAAGTGTCCAAGTAGGCTAGAACCTCGATTTGACAGAGGGGTTATCAGCTGATTCCTTCATCTATAGAACTACAGATTGTGTGGCTGGGCTCCTTATGCTATACGCTGTGTCATCTGGGATTGTAAAATGCCTCAGCAACTTCTCAGTGTTATGGAGGGAGATTTCATGGCTGGTAAGTCACTCTAAATACCTGGATTGCTGCCTGGGTATATGATTCTGTGTAGTGGCAGTTCTGCATTATGTTGTGGTAGAGGAAGGCAGCATTCTGGTCACCCCCTGAGATCTTCCTTTAAATTAAGCTTTTCAAAGTGTGCATAAGTATATATAGAGGTTATATATTATATATATTTTTTTATGTATTTCTGGGCTACAGAAAAGTTAAACTTGATCGGAAGGACCAGCTTTGTGCTTCTGCCTGACAAAGTATGTGCCCTCTTCCCTAAGAGTCACTATAAGAGGTTTCTTGGCCTGGCTGGCCTTCTATGTATAATTACCATGATATTTCTATTGAAAAAAACACAGAAAAGAAGAAAATAGACAGAAGAGCTGGAGGACTGAGGATAATAATTTTTCTTTTTCCTTTTCGAAACCGGTTCTCTTCAAAGAAATGGCTCTTTTTAACTTTAATCTATCAAATTGCTCACTTCAGACAGGGTTGCCAACAATGCGGAGTTAACTATATTGTTCTCTAAGAGGTGTATAGGAGACAGGGGCAGTGTGCTTGTTCTTTTATATAGTGTTCCTGAGGAATAAAATATATTCAACCATTAATTAAGAGAATTTAGCAGTTGTACGCCTAGGTATCAGTTACTAGATTATTCCCTGCTAATGGAGCACTTATTTGTGGCCACCCAGGTGTCACATGCAAATGTATTCAGTGGTGAATCCATTTCCAAACAAGGATATTTAAGCACACATTGGATACTGTATTCTCAGACTATTTGGTGAACTAGTCAGAGCTAATTCCTAGCACACCAGAGCTGATCTATTGATTTCCATTCCAATGTTTCTCTTTTTTTCTTCATTAACTTGCAACACTCTTCAGGAGTAGTACACACATGCAATGATTTAGTCATTGTATCACAACCTTTTTGCAGTCTTCTGTAAGGACATTAAAGTAATAGACCGAACTAGACAGTTGTGGCTTTGACCATTTAGAACATATGACTTTCTATAACAGTTGTGGTAGATCTTTCACGTCTCTCTTCTTTATTATATTTGTTTGATAGTAATGGAAGGGTTTGTCCTTGGAGTATTGGATAGTAATATATCATATACCTTCAAAGTACTGCTTTAATGGGAATAAACTTTTTAGCACAAAATCATTATTCAAACCATTCTAGATCCTTTTGCTATCTGATGGAACTGAAATCAATATGCCAGGTCATAGATACTGAAATTCAGTGCAAAATTGATTTGAGTATGATATTGGTTTCCAGAATAAGACTCTAAAGTTATTTAGCCAATAAATTACTTTTAGTTAAAAGTTTTCCATTGATATTTTCATAATGTGCTTTCCACGTATTTTCATTGCATTTATATATTACCTTCATTCAGTTAGAGGAACATTTACATTTTGCATATATATAGCAAGATTAGACTGAAATGCTGCTTACATAAAATAGAGGCCTTAAACAAGGTCCCTTCCTTAGGTCTGCTAAGGGCAACAATTAAAACAGCATAAAATGAACACATCATCAGAACTGAATGTGCTGTATGAGCTAGTGCAATAACTCATGTGTGTAGTTTACTTGCATATAGAATTGCTAGGCATTATACTAAGAAATCATTTCTAAGCTTTTATGTGAAGTCTTCCGAAAGTTGACATAATCCTTTTATTTGTGACATTTTTGCACAATATAATTACAAAGACGGATTTTTCAGATAGGTACATACTTATTTGTTCTGTTTTTAGCAGTAGTACTCTTGCTTTATTAAAAAGCAACATAATTATGTTAAGCATAATCCTAAAACAGGCTGAACAAATTATCATCACATTCCAAAATTTGATCCTGCTCAGAGAAATCATATAATAATTTTTTCCTTATCATAATTTAAAGCAACTGTTAATGGGTACAATATGAAAGAACTTCAATAAAGTGGTTCCGTTCAAAAGATAGTAAGGTGAAGTTGAGGCAGACAAAGCATCGCATGCACGAAGAGCTATCAGAACAAACTTATGGATGAAGATACTTAGCAAAATGAGACTCAGAAGAATTAATAACTTAGCGTATGCATGGACAAAAAAGAATGCAAAAGTCACATTCATCTAGTATCTATAACCGCTCCCGACAAATCGTGGAGTGTACCCTCACAGTAATGCTAACGTGAATACGTTAAACGGGTAACAAGTTGCTGCTTGTCAAGACTGAGGATAACAACTTCTCAGCCTATGAATCCAGTCATTTTAATTTGAAGTGAAAAGAGTCCTTTCTTAACATCATTTCGTAAAAGACTGGAAATGAAATATCCATCAGATTCTGAAAAATTCTTATTTCACAGTTTAGGAATAATTTCCCTCCTCTTCTGTGCTAGGTGTGAGCACAAAGCACTTCGATTAAACAGTGAGAGGCATGAACTGTTGTGTAGCAATTAACAAGGTGTAGGACTAGTGACAAATATTCCACCAAAGTTTTAACACTGAACTGCCAAATTGATTTTATAAAACGGTATTTTGAAACCAAAGAGGAGCTACCCCTGGCGCCATGTGGGTACCCCCCCCCATTTTCCAATTACAACAAAATTCAGATAACATAGTTGATGAGCAAATTGTACATCACAGAAATTGTCCTGAGTGAGAAGGCAGCTTATCATGGAGAGCCATATGCCCTCTGTTACAAATTGCTCCATCTGTATCCCTGCTAAGGTAAGGTTCCTGACTGAGTCACTGTTTATATTAAGCAGAAGGTTACTTAGAGGTTGTAATCAGGATTACAAAGTAGTTTACAAACTTGTAAACTATGACGGGAAAGGAACTGCCAAGTTACCTAAATTTTTGGTATGTCTCAAGTGTGTCTGTTTTGCAGGTTAGTCTTCCCATCTAACTGACACAGAGAGCTGTTCTTGCAGAGCTCCTGCTCCTGCTTTATTCCAAATGCCCTATAAATTTCTAAAAAGACTGAAATATCATGTATTTTTCTCTGCATCCTACTTATAAAACCATTAAAATATTTCTTTTTATCATGTATAAGAAAAGTTGAATAACTATTTTGCCTGAGAATTCTATCAGTCATTATATTACTTGGCATCAGAATTGATGATACTGTCTGGAGCTGCCAAACAGTACTATAATAATAATAATAATAAAATAACATACTGTTTCTGAAAAGGATCTTCTGTAAGTCAACAGCTTGCTTTTTTGTGTGTGTCTTATTTATAAGCAATACTTTAATAGTATGCATGTTCTTTGTCTGGGAAGATCAAAATAATTTTTTTTTATCAACTAAAGGAGAATTCAAACTCAAATGAAAATATTTCAGTTCACAGTCCTTCAGCATTTGATGTTTTGACTCTCTTACTTGATATGCTGATTTGCAGTGGAAACTTTTTGTTAAAGTTCTTATAGACTAAGTACATTATTCTTTGCCTAACTTAAGTTTGAATAAACTAGCTGAATTTTAATTTTAAGAAATGAGCTTCAGCTTCACACTGTGTCGAGGTTAAAAGTCATCCAGGCATCAAAAGTTGAGTGTGGTAGTCTTTTGGTTTTGTTTTGGTTTTTCCAGAAAAACAGCCTTAAACTGTAGTATCTTAGTGATGCCATTACTATACTTTGAAAGTGATTATTTTCTTTTTCCAAATTTTACTTAATGATACATCTGTGATTGCAAAGGACATTACTTGTTTTCACTAGGTTGTTTTTTGGACCAATTTTAGTAAATAAGCAATAGATTACTTGAAAGTTACAGCATGAACCTTTTTTCTTTGATAACTGAACAAAAACTAATTCTGACCTTCCTGAAAAAAAAAAAAAAAAGGAAAGTTCAACCAATAATATTTGTTATAAATATTTTTCATGGGAAGAAACAATATGAGATAAAACATGAATTTATTTTTCTTTTTGTCTATTACTCATAAAACAGATTTTATGTTTAAGGGAAAAAAAAAAATTACTTAGATCCGGAAAATTGCATTCAAACAATCATATAGCTCTGCAAATTTCTGAAAGGTAGACTCTGTATCTGTGGACCTGCTGTTTTTCATTTTCAGGCATACCAAAAAACCTTCCAGGAGGAAGAGTTAGATTCTGTACACAGAACTATTAGTGTTAGGAGCCGAAGTCTGCAAAATAATGGAGACATCATTTATTTTAAAATAATAAGGAAAAATCACTAGACAATTACTTCATATAGCCTGTTTCCACTTGTGTTTGTATTTTGTGATTTTATATTTTCAAATTTTTGAACATTTTGGAAGGTATTGTTCTCATTTGTATTTTATTTAAACTAGATGATGCATAAATGTTAGCCTTTGCATTTCACATGGCTTGGGCTTGTGCCTATTTCGTAAATGATTATTCCAGGACACAGTTTAGTGCCTTGACTGTTATTTTTGTTGTGAATAACTTCAGCCCACTATCCATAGATTAACTCCAGTTAATTTAGGAACAAGCATTTAAGCTCATGAATAACCTTATTCTTCAACTATGTATATGTGTAATATTTCAGAATATGGTTAGGACATTTGTAATGAGCAATCCAAGTCAGGTTTTGAAATCAGTTTATGCTAAGGACTGTATGTTAGGGAACTGATTTTAGAGTGTATCCTCTCTTGCAGCATGCTGAGTGCATTTTTCCCAGTATTAAATTTGCACCCAAGTAGTAATGGCAACATTTCAGGGTATGCTGGAGCTGCCCTTTCACTGCTCCATTGCAGCTGAGAATGGAATAGACTGACTTCTAAATTCTGAGAAATAATGAAGTTACTTCTGCACTGCAGTTATGCTTGTAAGGACAACTTACCCATCTAACTTGCCTGGACACTGAGAAAAATATAACTGTGGCACTTCAGAGTGCAGCGTGCTCACGCAAGCCTGCCTGGGAAGCTGCCTAAGCAGCAGTGTGATTAGCCTCTCCTGAGCTCTCTGCTGCATGGCTTCTCTCATCTTTCCAACCATCTCTCTTCATATGAAGGAAATGTCACTTCTCTTCATATGAAGGAAATGTCAATTGGTGTCAGCAACATTGGGAACTTTCACCTCTAATGTTTATTTTCTAGGTGTTGTTTGCATTTCTGTCACTCTTTCTCACAGAGTTGAAAAGCTGCTTTTCACTTTTGCTCGCTAGCAGAATACCACGTGATGTTTCTCAGCATAAGACTGATGCTGCTGATTCATTTCTTCAGTTTTATTTCTGTTAAATTGTAGACTTATTTGCTCAGTCCAGTTGAGCTGTCATGTCTTCCACCTGCCTCCCTGCCCCAGAGCACATGCCTGATCAGCCGTGCATCATAGCTGAATGTATTTATAATGTCCACCTGAAAATACTTGGAAACCTTGGGTAACACTGTGATTATGTGCACAGACGTACATGGCTGACTTTGAAGTCCTGTGGGAAAAAGAAAGGGAGATGGAGAACTGTAAAATGTAGCTGTTTTATCTTACAGTTGATGAATTATAATTTAATTATAAGAGTCTACACCTTGGAAAAAAAATCCTGAATTAAACCAGAATATTTTGGGAGCTGAAGTTTTTGACTTGAGTGGGCGGTATTCAGGAAACTTAATAATCTCAGACAAATTATTTCATGTAGAAGTCAGTTTAGTTAATCACAGTTCATGCTGAGCAAAATTTAGCTAGGTATCAGAACACTAGCTGGCTGAAAGTGAATTCTTAGGTTGTTCATGCTCCCTGTGTATAGTAACCCTGGCAAACAAGCGTAGGCTTACTAAACAAACACTGCCAACAGATGTAAATTGGAATAGCATCAGTAGCAATTTAGAAACCGGCAGCATGTGCAATATAGTCATTAGAGTATGAGTGTAGGACAGAAAATATTTACAATCTTTGTTTGGGTGCCACTGTAAAAATGTATAGGAAAGACGGGCACAGAAATGTTACTAAACAGGAAGTTTGATTAAAAAGAGACCAGTAGGCTTGAATCTCCTGAATGTTCACAAAGGAGAGAAGAAATCCTGGCGATGTTGAAATTAGCAGGGAGATTTTTATGGATGTTCTTACAGATCTTTGAAATTTATCTTGTGCTGTTCATTTTAAGAGATGTCTAAATTTAACAAAACAGGAATGTTAAGTAAGAATTAATCAAATGAAACCTGAGTTTGGTAACAGCAGTAAGACAGTCATCAGGCTGAATAGAAAATTCTTTTTCCCAAAAAAAAGGTAAATCTGTGGAATATTTATGGAGTTTGATTTACATTTTAGTCTCCTATATGCTCGTATGAATTTGCTGTGTCTTGGGATCAAGATAGCACATTTGAATTATGAGTTGACGGGATTTCTTTAGTGTTTGGAAACTTAGATCATTTAATTGCAAGGATCCTCCAGTTTTCTTTGGCATTGTCACATTATATACAAGCTATTGTAACAGCCCTTCACTTTCTTTAGCTAGAGTTGGCTGCTGTTAGCACAACGTTTCATAGGGTGTGCTCACGTACAAAATATTTTCTTTGATTATTTAGAAATCTTATTTGGCACAAGCACAACCTTTTTTTTCCTAGTTATATAATTACAGTAATTATGTTTCACTAAATTATTAGGATCATAATTTGTTCTATTACAAAACAATACAGAGACAAAGAAGTTGAGAAAGCTTCTGCATTTTCTATTCAAGCCAATTACCCTTAATAGTGAAAGGTTAGATTTCACTAGGCTAGATTTAGATCTACTGTATACAGATTGAAACTATCATTGATTTCAATGCCTTTTTATCTTGATATCTTGAAGCAAATTCTGATCCAGTTACTAAAGTGCATTTGTCAAGAAGCATACTCTGTGTGAGTAATAACTGCTCATTTTTTTCTGGACATGCTGTATACTAAAAGCTTGATTTGTAAATGGCCTATAAAATGAGCTACATTTATTAATGTCTAAGTAATCACAGAGAGAATTGCTATATTGCATCAAATTCAAAATATTAATGATACCACTGAGCTGCGGATTTTCTGTTTCTTCCCAGAAAGAACAAAACATTCCTTCAAATCTAACTTTTATGCCAGTTGTTAAAGCTAGCAATATCAGTTCTTTTTTGAAGATAGAACTGTGACTTGGGCCTCTTACAGAGCTCTTCTCCCTTTTCTAAATCTGTAGAATTATTTTTTACTTTTTTCTTTTTTGTCCTTTTTTTTTTTTGTTTTTGGCAAAACTAAACAAAACCCATTTTGGCATTTTAGTAGATGCCTTTTCTCCCTCCAGAAATACTCTGTACCCTTTCCACTGTAGAATCAGAATTATTATTTTCATTATTGTTATTATTTATTACTATTTATTATAGGCAAAGTGTGAGTACCATGTACTCAAGTACATTTGGAGGGGGGGGTGTACAGACTTGGAAGCGCATAGTTTGTGGACAAACTCATGGGTCAAATGACACTCAATAGTCATGGAATAGCAATCGGGGCGGTGGACATCATACCCTGTCTTAATGCAGACAAGTGTCTTTACATATTGCTCTGACGTGGAGACACCTGATCCAGTGATCTCAGTTTTCTCCTTTACTGTCGCTAGGCTGGTGGAGAGGGGAGATTTGAAATCTGTGTGATGCTGCCCTTGCAGCAGTCTGTCTTTGATGAAGTTCGCACAGCCAGTTTCCTGCTGTTATGCTGCTCTGTCAGGTGTTTGCGGTTTTTAGCCCATTGCACTGCAGGTCTCCAGTTGGGTGATAATGGGTAGTGTTTTCGTAACTTGTGATCCAGGAGGGCAGGTGAAGCTGGCTTTCTAGAGATCTTTTTGGGCTAAAGTCGGAGCTAATCAAGCATTTTCTGATAAAACATTATTTCTGAAAGGAAATGTTGAATTCATTGAAAATAAAAGATTGGAGAAAAAACATTCTATCAATTTTTATTTTTCAAATAACATTTTTACTTTATCAAAAAGGAACTTCCTGATATTAATTTCAAAGGCTAGGTGTATTAAAATAACCCAAAAATTTGAATTGAAATGAAATATTTTCCTTTCATAAATCAATAATATTTTATTGATCAAAACCATATTTTTATTTCTGAGAATATTGATTTAGTATCCTGAAATTCAGTGTTTGAGTAGGACTGAGGTTCTCTCTATACTTTTAAAAGAATTACTCATGAAAAAGAAACACAGTTCCCTTCCAGCTTTCATTAAAACATAAACCAACTCAAATCAGTCTGAACACCCTGACCTAAAACCCTTCTTCCATATTGTGTACTTACTTCACTTAGACTTCCTTCTCTAAAGCGTCTTTATTCCGTGTATACCTGTCCCTTTCCCTAGAAAATCACGACTGACATCAAGAAATGGTGAAGAGCTTTTCTATAAGGGGGAAAGGGTGTTAGTGTACAGTATATCTGTGAATTTACAACACACTGGTAACTCCACAGTAATTGTTCACTTGGATACTCTTGTTATTTAATATAGTTTTTACTAACTATATCTTTCTATTGCTTACTGCTATGCTGTAAATTCAAAGCATACACTGTCCTTTGGTATCCTTTCCAGGCAGACAAGGCCTCAATATCATTTACCATACAAAAGAAGTCACCAGAAAGTAATAGGTCATTGCCCTGTAGTCCCCAAGAGGTCAAAAGAAACCCCTCTTAGTGGAGGTAAGCAATCAAATCTAACTCACTGAAGCTATATTATGGACATCACTCAAGGAATATAGATTTATAGGTTATCACCACTTTGTTGACTGTATTTTGCTCTGGGAATCTTCAGTGGGATTACTTACTCGATGGCTAAAAGTCCTTTTTCTTTATCTAATAAAATATCAGTATGGACGTTTGATGACATGCAAGCAACCATGCGGACGCCCAAACATTTGGGGACAAATCTTTTGAGGGTTCTGTGTCTGTAAAGATGTGTGTCTGTGTGTGCATGCACTGTGGGATACTGTCTTTGTTAAAAGAAGCAGTATTTTTAAGTAGTTTATATTTATTGTTGCTATATTTCTGGTAACCAAAGTGAGGACTGCAGTCAAGTCAGTTAGCTAGAGGCTCATATTCTTTAAGGAAATGTATATGGGCACCTGTCAATAGAAATTGTCTGTGAGAAGAGAGCTTTGGGGCTGGTCAATTACACTTCTCCCCACCACTACAACAGATTGGCATAGTGTAACTTTTCATTTTTTTTTCTGTAAATAGCTATAATTTTTAGGGTGTAGCTTTAATCACTGGATGTGGGAGTTGGTTTTGTACAACACTAGTTTTTGTGATCATATATATGAAAATAGTTAACTGATTTACAATTACCAAAGAGATTTTGAATTCTACACAGTCGAAAAATTGAGGGGTTTTTTGTTACTGTCATGTTATTGTTTTTATACAGCACAAGGAATGCTTCTGTTTCAAAAGTTTCTGTTTTAAGCATTATTGTTTCTCTTTTGAATATGCTTGAGTAAACAGAACTTTTTCCATTTTACTTTCTGAATTTTGCAGTGTAAGGAAATGCTAAGGCACATGCTCATGATAACTAGTAAGAGTATTTGTTGGCTTTACCTTTCGTACACCTCTGTCTGACTTGGAACTCAAACAACCACTTAAGAGGCATCCTATGCAAGCATATGGACATAAAGTAAATAAGATGAATGTTTCAAACAAATAGCTTACCTTTATTTTTGATTCAACCATCCATTATAAACATGCATTATCCTGCAACTCCTGTTGAGATGGGCGCTGCAGGAATCGTGAGCAGAGCAGGCCTGACTGCCATCCTGATTAGATCACCAACTGAGAAGCAGTGATTTAAACAAAATTGGCTGGGCAATGGCTGCTGATGTGCTATTGTTTTTTTTAAAGCCATGGAAACATAGTGAATTGGTCAGAGTTTGAGTCTGGAAATCCAAGTATTTTGGGTTCTGTTCCTGCTGTGGAAATGTCTCATTTGTGACCTGCATCATGTAACTTCTCCTTATCTGAAAAATTGAGATAAAATGCTTATTTCTGACAACTGTAATGCTCTTTCTGAATTCCAGCAAGCCAAGGAATGTTCCATTGACAGATAATTAAATGCCAGAATCTGCAATTAGTGATTTTTTTTTTAATTGGGTAGTTCATATCCCATAAATGGAAACTGTAAAATGGTTTTGTTTGGAAAAAGATGATTGCATGATATTTCAAAAAGAAGAAATGCTTCCTGGTCAGGAAGGGTGACCAAAGAGATTTTTGTTAGTTCATTGTTAACTGTAGCACTGAGGATGGGAGGAACATTAGTTTCTGTGAGCGGCTCTTTGGGGTCAAAATCTTCTTCTTGTGGTTGTATGTCAGAGAATTATGAAAATCTGGGAATGTAAAAATAGGGGGAACAAGGATTTCTTGGGGAAGTGGAGCAGGAAGTTTGTGGTGGGATTCCCAGTTTTTTTGTTAGATAATTACTGAGGTAGCTTATAGTGGAGACTATCAAAATAACAAAATGCCATTTGAATGTTATGTCTGCAGAACACCACTACTATTTGCATGCTTTTTTTTACTGTGCATAACCAATTAAAGACTAATTTCTGCCATTATTTACTTCTGCAGAGAGGAACACTACTGATGGGTGTTAATTTTGACTTGTAGGAATTTAGTAAGCAGATGAGCAAACTTGCCATACTGTTGCCCTATATTTCTACCTCAATGTAGATTACATCTCTGTCACTGAAACAGGAGAAGAATCTGAGGAAGGAGACCCGAGTTAACAGTTAGGCGAGAGGTGAGTAATGGCTATGGCTCAAGCCCCTGATGGAAAGGAGTATTATTAGCGCCAGTGGGAAACAAAACTACCTTTCTGTGAAATAACTGGCTGTCGTGGCATCTGTTTGTTTGTTGTTTTTTTTTTTTTAAATCCTTTCTCCTGGCACGTTGTAAATTAAAAGCTGAAATGCTTTTTCGGAGCTGTGCTTTGTGCATGCATCTCCTCAGTTGTCCATAATTCATGCCAGAGTTTGGAGGAGTTTTCTGGGAAAGGGGGTGACTAACTTGAGTGGGTGCATACAATAAAATCTGTAGATACCACGTGTGCGATGGTTTAAAGGAAACCCGTCCAGGAAAGGATAGTTGTCTAAGCAGAACGTGGTCTCTCCTCACAGTATAGATGTGTGGTAAACATAACTGTTTGCTAAATTACACAGTAGATTTTCCAAAGTATTGCATAGGATATTGTCCTCTGCAGACCTATACATGTCTCCTCTTTCTTTTTTATTCCAAATAATTCTGTAGACAAAACATTATAGGTCTGAATTTTCTATCAGTAGTTCGTATTTTGTCCCAGGTAGTGGAACTGAAAATAAAATCTGACAGAGGGTGTGTGTTTTGCCTTCTACTATCTCTTTAATGGCCGTTTTGACCTGCTTTAATTTTAATTGATTTGGTGTTATTTATTTTCATGTTTTGGTTTTCTCCACTTTCTAGCAAGGCAAGATGCTATCTGGAGCACCACTTTGGTTACCTTTTTCATTTACCAAAGTGAATAATCTTTCTGGCATCTTGCAGAAGTTTGAGGGTGCATACCCTTCTCTGCTCTTAATTAAATACATATAAGTATTTTTTGCTATCACCTCTGTTAAAAAAAACCCCTGAACTCACCCTCAGGGGAAAAGTGGGAAAAAATGCATAGAAATATATGTAGTTACATATTACAGCTAATAAGAAAACTTTCTGTCATTTTCACATGTAAACATGTACCAGTTAACAGTGAAACTGGAAATTACTTGACCTGGTTTAACTTACAAATGTTATCAGTGTAATTTCTTTATCTGGAAATCATTTAGCAATAGAGATTGTTCATTCTGTTAAAGAAGCAGTGTCTAGGTGGTAGGGTTAATCTTTAACAAGATAGTTGTAAAATTATTGGCAGTGTGCTTATGAAATCCTGCTATTGAAGGTTGTTTATTTTTTTAATCAGAAGTTTATTTAAAAACTTTCCTCTCTAACAGCATCCAGGGTGTGATAACAATCTTTTGTATCGGCTTTAGATTGTATTGGTTCTTCAAAATATGGAATTTCCCTCTGAGCTTTTTGAATGTTAATTTGTACAAACATCGCATTTTTTACATTTAAAACTGTGTTGGGAGGCAAGAATAGGTTTGATGTTTCTTTCCCGAGGTATACAATATACTTTCTCTGGAATGCAGTATAACCAGAAATAACTTTCAGAAAGGTACATTTGCTCTCAGCATTTAGAAAACAAGATTTGGGCAAAATTTTTTCTGAACAGCTGCCTGCTGTATGTATATGTCATATTTGATCTCCTAGATTTGTGCTCAAAATCTGAGCAAATTCTCAATTATATCAGAATGAGCTGCATAAAAAAAAAAAACAACACTTAATTCAGACTCCAAGCCTGAAAAATTAAGTTTCTACCAACAGCTTCTAAAAGTAGTTAAATTCCTAGTTGGTTCAGAACTCTATTTAGACATATAGTAATTTTTATATAAATCATGACATTTTAATATTTACTTTTTATTGAACAACTAGGCACTGATTAATTTTTAATCTATGTTTTTTTGTTAGTTTGAGGTAACTGAAAATATGCCTAAAGTGCAAAAGTCTGTTAGGAACTCCAGGTGAATATTTTCTAGCTTAAGGGAACAGTAAATATTTCCACCTCAAAGCTGAAACATTAGGTGCTACCTCTTTTGTTCCTTCTATAAAGATTTTTCTATAACAAAGATTGGATGCAACTTCTTTGCCCTAAAGGTTTATCATATATTTAATAGGCCTTAGACTTTGTACTTATCCTTCACATACATGACTTCTGCAACAGTATACTTCCAGCTCAGGAGTTTAAACATTTAAGGGGGTCCTAAGAGTCATTATGTTGAATGGGTTTCATCCTGACTAAGACATTTTACAATTAGAGAATAAACAAGCTACTAATGTTAGCTAGGGTCTCAGTGCAATGTAACATGTTATTTTTGTTTCAAGACTTTGAAGAATCCTACCAAAAAGATGAAGGGAGGAAAAAATTTTCTTTTTTCAGTAGCTGTTTGTTTAAATCTTTTGACTTCTGTGTAGTCATGTGTAGTAGCATCTTCCTTGCTTTAATAACTATCTGTCAAGATCTGAAATAGAGTATGTGTTTTGGGGCTGGAGTGACGTTAACATAGGCAGAGTAAGGGGAGAGGGTTAGAGAGATATTTTTGCAAGCCTGCTAGGTACTATAATCCTATTACTGAAAAAAAGGAAAAAAAAAAAAAAAGACATTTTTCAAAACAGCAGGTGCACAAAATAAACCAGCCAGGAGCAGGAATAGTTTTTGCAGTCATATATCATTTTAACCAGTGCTTCACCTATCTAAATCTCCAAGAATAAACCTTTCCAAGCAAGTATGTAGGTACAGAAACACACACACACATGCATATGCACCCACACAAAATACATAATTTTTATTTAAAATTGTTGAAAAATTTTGTTAGTGTGAATCTCATAGTATAACAAATATATTCTGAAGTCCAAAACTTCCTTCCGAAGTAAAGTATTTCGTTAAAGCAAGAATATTTTAAAAGCAAATAATCCTGCCATTTTGCGTACAATTTCTGGGCAGCTAAGGTTATTTTAATTGGTGCATCATTTTAAACTTAGCCTTCACCATCTGTTCTACCCTCTTCACAAATGGAAAAAGAACATATTTCACAACTGTATCATAAAATGTAAGATGAAAGTCATTTAAATGGGTTTATGTTCCTTATTCAATAAAGTTTTCATCTGTTATGTTTTTTCTTATAAATTGTGGGAGGACTGGAGGATTGCTGTACTTGGAATGCTTTTTGTAGTTGTCTTAAGGCAAATAAAAAACCTGAGTCGGATTTGTTGGGTAAATTCAGGACTGTTGGCAAAACAAAGTTGTTATAAGTGGAGGGGGGGGGGAAGTTAGTAAAACAAAACAACCCTGCCACAGAATTGGCTAGAGAATTCAAGTTCTATGAATACAACAGGAGAGATTAGGAAGATAACTGTGTCCTGTGAGAACCATATGCTGCTTGCTAGCATTTTAGCAGTTCTCAGCATCCGTCTGCTCTGGTAGAGACTATCTACGGTACTTGACGGGGGGAAATAGTAATTCTTTCTAAACATCAGTTCTGCCTTGGGTTTGTGAGCTTTTTGTTTGGTTTTTCTCCCAGAGGTTTTGTTTAATTTTATTTTATTGTCAGTTAGCCTTCAAAGGGAATTAGGTCTGCAATATATGCAATGTAGACATCTGCATACCAAGAACTAAAACCTGAACATCAGCTTTTCCTCCCCAGAGCCACTATCCAGCTGCTAGAGTTAGGGCAGGGCAGATGCAGGCATTCGCCTACTGGTGATCAAAGTGGTCACTTCAGTCCCTTGGGTTACCTGGAATTTGTTGGAGGTGCTGTCTTCATCCTTTTACTGGAGATGATGCTAGAAGCCCTTAACAGATCACGAATAGAGACTTAAATTAGGCATTCCTCATTCAGGGAGAACTCTAACGACGGTGCCCAGAATTGCATCAACATGCTCAGTAATGAAGTTTGACAGTTCATGTCTAAGCTTTCAGGGTAAACGTGTGCTGGGAATGTAAATATGAAAAGGTAAAGAAGTTCGCTTTTGAAGGAAAAAAAATAAATGCATTTGTTAGGGAACCAGACTCAGTAAACACCTACACAGTCACCATGTGTGTGTGTGAGCTCAGTGAATCAAAACATATTTCTCAAATCAGCTGAGTTTCTCGCTTTTGAAAGCACTGCAGAACTGAGTCCTAAGAACATAAGACTTTTGTTTTGACAAAGCTTCAAAAATATGAAAATATTAAGTTGAAATCCAGCACAATCTGATTGTTTGTTTAGTCTAAAAAGAAAAAAGAGGTGTGAAAATAGGAAATACAACCCATATAATTCCAAGTACTTACCTATATTTTAATATATACTTGAATTTTGGACGGAAGCATGAATATCAGAGAGATACATCGAAAAAGTATTCTACTCGCTTCGAAAGCAACTAGACCAGTATGTATTTTTACAGTTGGGATTTTTTTATGTTTTCCTTTTAAGAAATCATATATGTACATTCAGCTTGCAGAACAGACATTCTGTCCTCTCACATACTGTGCTTCAGTCAATGTATTGGACATATGTAGAAAACCCACACCTTTTAAAAAATATGCTTTTGTGTGAGGTGAGTACCTTTTCTTAACAGTTGTTTCTTTCTCCCAGATAAATCTTTTAATAATTTCCTAAGCATGTATTTGCTCAGTAGCCTGGCCGTTCTGTACACAAAAATTCTGAATCTGTGTGTGAAGTGTTGCATATAAAGAGAAATTTGTTAAGCTGTGTTCCTGGACAAAAGGTTAAAAAGATACATAGAAGCTAAGTGTTCTCTTGCAAAAGTGGATGCCTCTTTTGCTTTGAGATGCAGTAAATTGTGCATAGGAAGGAAAACAACATGGACATGAGGCTGATAGCAGTATGCTGATTACTTCTCGATAGAGGACAACCTCAGAAGGTATGTTTCCAATAGATAGAAATGATCTCGCTTCTGGCAGTCTGAATTTGGCCCATAGTTCGATTTGTTTGGCCCTATCTATTTAAGTGCCTTAATAGAGCCACCACACCCAGGCAGTTTCCAAGAATTCAAATACAATTAATACTGACTAGAGAGTTTTCTGTGGAAGGGAATTAAAAGTGCCACAAAAACACAGTGGTGGTTTTTAAAGGAACACCATGAATAGGGAAGGAAGGAAGCTGCCCACTGATAAACGAAGCGGGGGGGAGTAATAAATTCATACTGGAGAATTTTTAAGTGTATCATTGCTATGGCTTGCAATTGTTTATGCATGACTCTTGAATTATTAATCATATTGATGTAGGTCCTCAAGTATTTTTTTAGACAGTTTTATAAAATGCACTCAGTAAAATCACAGCATTATTTCATCTGGTGTGATAAGGCCATGTATAAGAAAAGGATAGTGTATGCATTTACTCCATGGAACTGGTATATCTGTATTTGAATTGATTTAGTTGTCTGTTTAATTATTTATAGATTTTATTTTTGGTATTCTGATCCCTGCCCCGACCTAAAAGTACACAAATTAACAATCCAGACCTGAGCACCAAAAGAATCTCCTGTGACCTGCATTAACAAAAACTTGTCACAAATCTAACTGCACAGTCAAAGTGGTGGAAATAGCACAGATGGATTTACGGGATACAAATAAAAGCCTTTTCTATAAAAACATCCCCAGAGACAAATCTTTTTATACACTCTCAGAGGGGCATAAATCACTGACAAATCTGCCTGGCAAGCTTGTTTAGGGATTTGATTTACTATCCAAGTCAACAACAGTTTATAGACTTGTTCATTCTAAGTTGTTACAGATGTTCTCTGTGCATGTTTAGAACACCGCTAAATATGTATGTTTTGCCACTAAATGATAACTAAGGATGTTACCAGTTTACACATTCCTTCCATTCCCTCATGCTTCCTGTAGTATGCTAGAAACGGTAGTGGTGTGCTATAGCATCTTCCCTGAGCATTTTGTTTTGAATATAGCTCTTAAAGAACATCTGGTGACAAGTGGTGTCCCCCAGGGGTCAGTACTGGGCCCAGTCTTGTTTAACTTCTTCATCAACGACCTGGATGAAGAGTTAGAATGTACCCTCAGCAAGTTTGCTGACGACACCAAACTGGGAGGTGTGGTAGATACACCAGAAGGCTGTGCTGCCATTCAGCGTGACCTGGATGGGCTGGAAAGCTGGGCAGAGAGGAACCTGATGAGGTTCAACAAGGGCAAGTGCAGGGTCCTGCACATGGGGAGGAACAACCTCATGCACCAGTACAGGCTTGGGGCAGACCTGCTGGAGAGCAGCTCTGCGGAGAGGGACCTGGGTCTGCTGGTGGACGACAGCTTAACCATGAGCCAGCAGTGTGCCCTGGCTGCCAAGAAAGCCAATGGGATCCTGGGGTGCATCAAGAAGACTGTGGCCAGCAGGACGAGGGAGGTTCTCCTTCCCCTCTACACTGCCCTGGTGAGGCCCCATCTGGAGTACTGTGTCCAGTTCTGGGCTCCCCAGTTCAAGAAAGATGAAGAGCTACTGGAGAGAGTCCAGCGGAGGGCTACAAGGAAGATGAGGGGAGTGGAGCATCTCCCCTACGAGGAGAGGTTGAGGGAACTGGGCTTGTTCAGCCTGAAGAAGAGAAGGCTGCGAGGGGACCTTTTAAATGCCTACAAATATCTGAAGGGTGGGTGTCAGGAGGATGGGGCCAAGCTCTTTTCAGTGGTGCCCAGTGACAGGACAAGGGGCAATGGGCACAAACTGAGGCACAGGAAGTTCCGTCTGAACATGAGGAAGAACTTCTTCCCTCTGAGGGTGACGGAGCACTGGAACAGGCTGCCCAGGGAGGTTGTGGAGTCTCCTTCTCTGAAGATATTCAAGACCCGCCTGGACAAGGCCCTGTGCAGCCTGCTGTAGGTGACCCTGCTTCGGCAGGAGGGTTGGACTAGATGACCCACAGAGGTCCCTTCCAACCCCTACTATTCTGTGATTCTGTGATTCTGTGATCTCAAGGACTATGACAGTTTCAGAAACTTAGTCTGTAATGGTTAAATCATTGATGTTTCATTCTTTCTCTGAAATTTCTGTCTATGCTTTCTGATTATATGGAACAAAGAGGTTAGTATTACTGTTTGCTTATGGACACATATGGTTCTTTCTATCACATAGCCTTTTTCCATCTTAAAATAATTCAGCCCAATTTAGTGACAATTGCCTCTCAGCAGGCAGGCTGGCACAGAAAAACCTTGTTCTCCCTGTTCTGAAAAGATGCATCCTGCCTTTTTGGATGTGGCATTAACAGTCCTGTCCACCAACAGAGCACTCCTGTTTATATGAGATTTTATTAACCAAGAAGGAGGGAAAATGATCTCAGTTATGACAGGCTGAAACTCCAGCAGTTGTACGTTACTGAATGAGGGAAAAAGCGAGGAAAACTCTGAGCTCCAGAGGTGGTCTGTCTGAACAGAGGCTGCACCTCAGCAGGCTCCGTCAGCTGCCCTGTCTTGTAGGATACGTGATTGTAGACATTATAACAGAATGAATGCACATCTCCAATGTATTAATGTTCCTATAACCATATATGCAGTCACCATAATTAGGAGGGCAGGTGGAGGGGGTACATGTCTATTAGCACATATTTACATTTAAAGGCTTGAGGCTTGTGTATGTAATCTAAGCATGCAACTATGAATCCTTGCTTTTCAAAATATCAGAGTCTCTAAGCATATTCTGGTGTGGTCTTTATTCAGAGTGCTCTTTCAAAATATGGGATAATGTGCTGGGCTGTCTTCTTATGCTATTAATATACATAGATCTTAATCACAGTTTGCCTTTTAAATGACACTGAATACATAAGGACTCTAGTTAGATACAGTTATTAGCATCTCTGTTACCAGAGAACTGTTAGCTTGCTACGCAGAGGCCTTACCTAGACCAACATATCTTGACGACACACGAAATTCAGTAAAGTTCATTCTAAAGACAAAAACTGAAGCAACAAAAGAAAATCAGAAGGATAAAAAACACTGCAGCATGTTTTATGGGTTGAGGGGAAGACATTTACATAATCACTTAAATGGTTTCAAATTGTGGTCCTTATGTTATTGTTCTCAATGATGTGATTTAAGTTTGCCTTCATGATCACATCAGAATACTGACCTTAGCGGGATTTCTGTTTCACAGCCTGCTATTTACTCTTTCTCCTTTACTTTTAAGTGTAGGAGCTGCTAGTGCAGAACTCGCATAAAAACTTGTAGCATTTTGTGGCTTCATAAGAACTAAGTGGCAATCTGTAAGAATGAGGGCAAATTAACACCAGATTTTCATCTAATAAATATTCTCTAATTAAATCACACACATTAATTAATTGATGGCAAAGTGTATCTTTTTCTTTAATGAATGAGCAAAATGTCTTATACTATCATGCACTCCGGATAACAAGGAAGAAAATGATGTTAACAGAAGGCTTCTTCCTCTGCTGTGAACTTGGGAAATCCTCTCCCTACTTTGCTACCTACTCTCAAAAAGTGCTGTGACTGTGGCTGGCAGACAGAAAAGCAAACATTGCCGAGCCAGCTATTCGCAGCTGTATATGTGTCTCAGCTGTGCTGATCCATCTGCAGTAGTTGCCATCTGCCAATTGCTTTAGTTGGGGAGCATCTGGAAGGTGAGCCATTTTAAAGAGAATCTGCAGCACAACAAAGAAATTATTCTCTCCTTTCCTTTTTTTTCTTTTTAGTTTTACTTCCTTCTTGTCTTTTCTTTCTCATGACTTGTGTATGCAGTGGGAATGGTGACACTTGGTAGGTGCCTTCTGCCACTTGTACAATTTGTGGGTTTACTGAATACTTGCAAACCAATAACGTACTGAGAAACATAGTATTCCCTCCAGTATCCTATGGGAAAAAGAGACTAATCATAGTATCTATGACAAGGACAGCACGAGACACTTCTGTCCTCCACCATTTTAATCCATGAATAGATTCCTTGCAGGAATGCTGTGTTATCTGACTTTTACAGGAAAGGATAAGTCCATTTATTTCCATTTCCTTGTATTTCTAAAGAATTATTAGATAATGAATCATCTTTCTAGGTTTGGTTTTTAGGGATTTAGTTTTAATGATCTGGTTTTCTATTTTATTTTCAGTTACAAAATATAGACATAGATAAACATCTTATGCTCTAGGCATTTTTTACAGTTGTGCATACAATAATGCAGAAGGACTTACTATGAATAAACAAGAATGCTCACTACCTTATAAGTTAGTATAAAAAAAAAAGTGTGCTTCTTGCATAAGGTATAAACTGAAGAAGTAGACCTGGAAATCTGAGAATTCTTTGCAAAGAATGATACTCCAGCCACCTTTCTGGGCTTATGTTGGTATTGTTTGTATTCATGTTTTATAAAGAAAGGTTGAAGTTCCATTTTTTTGTGCGGGGTTTTATTTTTTAATTGTTTGGTGACTTGAGAAGAAACTGAAATTGGGGCTTCTTTGTACTTGTGCACTACTTTTTTGTTTACCTTCACTTCTGAGCAGAAGGTTGTAGTTCCCACTTTTTTCTTTTCTTTTTCTTTTTTTTTTTTTTTTTTTCCCCAGTCCTTAAGTCATGCACTTGGAAAGCAAACTTCTTTTTTATGTTCCCTTTGTGTTAATACAGTAGGTATTTATTTCTGGCAACTAGTTTTGTAGGACTCGGTCCTTGGCTGTGAGTCCTGGATTCTTACCAATTGTTCCTGTTCTGGGCCTGGTAGCTTTAGCTTATTAATCTAATGTTCTATAACTTCCTGCTGCTAATCCTAGTTGTTAGGCCCCGTGTTCATTAAGCTTAATCCTGACTCCTATGTATGACATGGAGTGCAAAATAATCTGTAATAATGAGATACACACGAAGCACAGCCCTGCTCCCCAAGCAGCCCTTGTGGTATCAGTAGGATCACTCAGAGTGCTAATCAGTAAGGGTAAACCCATCCTATGCAAATGCTAAGACTTTTTAGTGTGCACAGAATAAGCTCTCCAAACTTTCTTTTTTTTGTTCGTGCTCTTACTGAGTAAAAGCAGTGAGCCAGTGTCTATCTGTGTGTCAGTATCTGATGGACTGCCAGCATGAGGCTTGGTCCATGGCTAATTGGAAAACAACAGGTGAAGTTGCAGACGGCCTTCCTTTCTCTACCTATGACCAAGGCATTTTTGTTGTCTTTGTGATCAGAATGCAAAATGGCTCATGGCTAACAACTCTGAGGCTAACAGCTTAAAAAGGACAAGAATTCCATGCATTTTTACATCCTTTAAAAGATAAAATAGCAGTCAACATTCTGCAACACAAGTGCTCCAGTATGCAATTAAGGGTATCATTTTTACTGTTTAAAGCCCTAAGGGTGTCTAAATCCCATCTATGTGAGCTCATAAACTCAACCTGTCATTGTCATTTCAAACTGAAATTGAGCTAAGAAGCTCTACACTAGTCTTTTGTTGTAGTCATAGCCCCCAGTGTTTATGAGAGTCCTTCATGGGTGTCTGCAATGCTGGCTTTGTCACAAGGAGAACAGAAACCCTAACCTTTCTGATCTGGGGACAGTCAGGGTGTCTGGCTGAGTAATAATCATTTTCATGGCCCTCCAACAGCTATGCAGAGCTAGGAAGCAGCAAGAAGCCACAAGTTTTCTATACTCTCCTTTTATATTCCACTCCAAATTTGTCTGTTTATCGTGTTGGTTTTTATAAACTGTCATTTCCTGGTGAAAGCTGGGAAGTATTTTTAGTTGCTGGAGTAATGCCCTTTTAAATTTTGAGATTGGTGGTTATATTTAACTCAGTCTTTGTACTTCTTTGTATAACCTCAATCATGTGGTGGTCTACTGGTCAGTAAAGAGGAAAAGCTACTGGCTGGTGAGTCTGGAAAGGTTGAAGGTTATAACAGCTCACTGTATCGTCTTGGTTGCAGAGATCATTTGCTGATGTAACTGACAGCAGTGATTAAGGAGCTAGGCAGCGGTCTTGACTTCAGAAAGAAGGCAGCTGCATACCTAGGTGTGATAGGACCTCTGGTCGCTCTCAGTGATGATTTCTGAGCTATGTCAGTCTGTATGTTTACTGTACAGTGAGAGCCTAAACTGATCAGAGTACTCCAGCTGAGTCTTTACCTGTGCCAAGATGAGAAGCCCGATTATTTCATATGTCTTAGTGCAATAAAGAAATTTTTTCTATCTACATGTTAGGGGGCCCAAGACATATGTGTTTAAGTTACAATAAAGATTGAGCCTGGATACTATGGGAAAAAGAAATATGCCATGGAAGGGAGACTGGAACTCTGCAACAGGTTTCCTGGCAAATTTCAGTGTCTCTGTCATGGGATGCTTTTAAGAGAGGTTTGCATAAAAACAGGTCAGGAAGGACAAAGGTTTAGCTGAAACTGCCTTGCTATAGGAGAAGGGGCTGAATGGTCTCTGTACGTTCCTTCTAGTCCTGTGACTCATTTCAAGAAAATACCTAGTAAATTCTATCACCCAGAATCTCTCCTACCTCTCCTCTGGGTTTGTGCCATTTTGCCTCTCCTCTAAAGGTGGATTGCATCTTAAGGTTTCAGCTGTATAATGCATCACCTCAAATACATTTCTGCACACTGCTATTAAAGAATGCCTTTCAGGAAGAGGGTTGAATTGTGTAGTCAGACCCTTTTGTTCATAGGAAAAAATTTCTAACCATTAGTGGAATTCTAATAGTCCTGTCTTAACAGACTTTGTAAATAATGCACACAGTGCTTTTTGTCCAGTTTTACCGAGGCTGGCTACAAAATGCTTTAAGCAAGTTTGTGCTGCATGCTCAAATCATTAACGACAGTGAATTTGCTGGAATAAAAATAATGACAATAATAAAGCCATATCCTGGTACAGGGAATCACTCACATTCTGAGCAGTGTATTGGAAAATACAGTGTTCTTAACTGCAAGTGACTTGCACCTTTTTGTGTGTCATTCTCGCCATGAATCCTTGGAAGGATTATAGAGGGTAGTATGATGTGTACATTGACATGAATAGGTATAACACTTCATCTCAGTGACACTTAATGCCTACAAAATTCAGTAAGATTACTGTACTAGAAGCAGCTGAAAGCCGTCTTTAAAACAGCAAACATAACACTTTCATTTGCAGAATTCCTTGAGTCACCTAAGCATGAGTGATGGTTCTGAGGAGAAGTGAGCTGTGGATATTTAAACATCTTCATCTCTATCTGTGGGTTACTGTGCAAGACAGCTTCTTCCTGAAGATAGAAATTAAAATTAAATAAAAATTCATCAAATGTTGAAGGGATTATTTCTTATGATATGGAGACTCAAGCGTTTTCATGGAAAAGCAATCTATAAATTATTGCCAGATTTGCATTCATTTTGACCCATGTTTACATAGGCCAGGAAGAAATAGAACAGGGTAGTAAATTAATATATGGGTCTATACTGTAGCATGAAGAAGTTTTAATCATTTGCTATTGTGTTTTTTATGCACAATACATTTCCTAGCTCTGTTAATCTGTCAGGGACTGAGTGAATGAGCATATCTTTTAAAATGAAAGCATCCTTAGGTGGCATTTAACTGAAAAAGCAAATCTAGCTTGCTTTAACAAGGCAAGTTACTCCGTTGGTCAAAATAGGAGCAAGTTCTGAGCTCAGATTTTTGCAAATTTATGGGAAGTTCTGCTCTGAGATTATAAAATAATCTCACTAGATAAAGAGTGAACTAAGAAAACACATCTTACCAAAACAAATCAAAAAAGGTTATTTCTGAGTTCCCTACTTGTTCAGACGGAAAAGACCTGACCTATACACCTTACAGGAGCCTGAGAAGGCCATCTCCCACCTCCACAGCTACCTTTTCAACATATTTATTAGCACATATTTCCTAATGAACTATGCGTATTTTCTTTCTTCCTGCTGATTTGGCACTTTCATATATGTGTTGAGAACAGTACTGTTTCAATATAAAAACATATTTAATTACCCCAGCCTTTTGTCTTTCCTTAAGTGTCTTTGCAAGGTCAGAGGCAGGAATGTTTAAATGTCCTGCTCTCCACAAATGTGCCTTGTTTGCCCAGGTACTGCAGCCTACTCACGTGCTCCATGACCGTTCAGTGTGACCCTGAGCTCACAGACCACCTTGTGTGAGATCTGTAACAAAGATAGTCAGAATTAAAAAAGAAAACAAAAAAAAATACAGAATTCTGATGTGTGGTGGTATGGGATGGAGAGGAGAAGCGTAAGTAGTAACATCCTTTGTACAAAAGAGTTCTGTTTGGAGGGGACACAGAGATCATAACAAAGAACAACAGAGGTAAATCCTCTTAAATGTTTTTACTCACAGCATTAGGGTTGCTTTCTCTCTAGTCTGTATGAACCAAAATATAAGTGCTAAGTACGGAGTCCTACAGTCTGAGCATGAATAATTTTTTATGTATTTTTTCTTTAAAAAAGATTTGCCATTAATTGATTTTGAAGAATAAGATAGAAACCAAACAACATATCCCGACCCTCACAGGTAAAATCTTAAATGGGAATTAGGCTTTTCTCTTGGATCTGTATTTTATACTCATTTTTTAAATTTGGATTTCTACCACAGGAATTGCTTTAGAAACTGGGCCCAAAATGATGCAAACAGGTAGATAAATTTAAAGGTTTATATAAGCAATCACTTAAATATTATTCTCAATCACCGGATTATATTTTATTCCATTATTGTTCTCTGATACTGAAAGTCAAACTCTGGACTGTAGTTCTTTTGAAAATTTAAGATTTATAACTGAAAAATATTTTTGTACAGTAAGTTCTGTATTAAAACTCTTCTAAATTTCAGAATTATGATTCAGGACAGATGAGCTAATAACAGTAAAGAAAACAATGTACTGGAAATAGTTGTACTGTTTTATGCAGGTATTATTATAGGTAGGATGTTGTCAACACTATTTTAAAATGACAAAAAATATTAGGCTCTGAGTGTCTTTTAATTCCCATTTTATAACTTTTAAACTGCATTATCTAGGCTTTTAAGATAAAGACTTGCAATTTTCTTTGCATTATTCTTATTGCTGTCATTTTTTTACTCAGAAACTATGTTAAAATGAATTAATTCCCACAGCGTGCTGTCTTTCTTAATAAATGGCATTTTCAGAAACCACAAGCATTTCTGTATTTGCACTTATGCAGTGCGGATAGCTTAAGGAAAGCCAAGTTCAAGAAGTATTCAAGTTGCTCCAGATTTGGGTTTTGTTTGGACCACGACACAATGACTCCAGGTAAAGCTACTGTGTGCAATTCTACAAAATGTATTGAGTCCAGTGAAGCCAGAGTGGTTTTGTTCTAAAATTTTCAATATGTGGCTGTGTAAACTACCCAGCATTCAAATCTTTTGCTTTTTAAAATGGTTCCTGTTGCTATCATAGTGCTAGCAGTTGTTGCACAGTTGCTATGATCCACATGCATTACGGTACTTTAAGAGAATGCATTTTTATTAATTTTCATTCATTTTAGATTCTGATCACACAGTCTTCCAGTAAGGATGTATAATACAAAGCCAAAGAAATCCTCTAAAGAGTATATAGTACAGAAGGAGATATCACATGATATTCTGTGCTAGGAGCACAGCTATGTGGAGAAAAAAGCAGAACTGTATGTTGCTGAAACCTATTTCAGCATGTAACATGGATGGCAAAAAATGAGGAAGTTATTCACGGTTGTATATATATTTTATTGTGTTGATATACTATAGTGTCATTATTAATTTGAAAAGCAAGATGACTTCACACATTATGTTTGAGGAAGATATTCCTCAGAAAAAAAAGGAGTGATAACATCTTTTTGTTAAAGCACTGGGACTAAGTAAAAAACGTAAATTTATGGAGAGGAAAAAGAAAATTAATCATATTCAGCTCTGGGGACTAATTTATAACTATGTAATTACAAAGAGTAGTGTGACCAATTCCTGGAAAACATGTAGGTCTAAAACAAGTCGATATCTGACTGGGAGACCTCATCCACATGAAGTTATAAAACACGACATTGCTGAATGAGTAAGCTGTATGCTCTTAACAGAGGCTAATATCTATGTTCATTTGTATTTATTAAAGATAACCTAGTAATTTCTGCAGAATTATGGATACCAGGCTATTTTTTTTTGTTTACTTTCTGGCACTTTGCTTTTACTGGCAATCTGTCGACATTTTTTGTGGTAGAACCTTCTTCTTGTTAGTTCTTAAGCTATTTTACCATGTGGCTGTGCAGTGTAAACACCATTGCTGTATTTAATCACAGATGTGCCTCTTGCAGTAGGTGAGTCATTCTTCTGTTCTGAAGTAGAGCAGAGCACTCAGAGACGCCACGTATTAATGCAAAGCATTAGGCTGAAATTACTTTTGAAGGTTTCAATACAATACAGCTCAATGGTCTCTTTTTGCCTTAGAGGCAATGGTAGGAAAAGGTAGTACATAATAAGAATTTTAACTACAGTTCTGCTTTGTATTATCTAAGGCCTCATGGCATGATGCTGAGAAAGACATACCTTGGGGAATCATACACCAAGACTGACTAGCAGATAAGATATAAGTGGTGACAGATAGAAGTTCTTCCAATCAAACCCGATACTCTTCTCATCTTTCATATATTCTCATTTTTTTCCTCCAACCTTCTCTTTTTTGTTTCTCTCTTGCACTAAATTCTCTGCTACTTGCTTTTAAATACTGTACAAAATATCCTCAGGAAAGCTGCAAGTCTAAAGCTGTAAGTGAATTATTTTCAATTACCTCACTTAAAAAAAAACAAGAATTTTTACTCAAATTTACAACTGGCACAGTTGGCTTCCACAGGTTTGCACATGAATTAAATTTTCCTTGAATCTTCTGAATTAAGTAGCTTTTCAAAGTAGAATAACATTGGCAAAAATATGTCTTTTAGCTCTCTATACATCATATAGGGCATTACGGTGTTAAATAGGTTTTTTCTAAGTTGTTCTGAAATATTAGAAAAAACTTTCTTTTTTTTCAAGTATTGTCTTTGACCTATATGTCTTCAGCCAAGAACTGGGTTGTGTACATGATAGGCGCTTGTATCTTTTCTTCTTACACTTGAAACCTACAGTGTAAAAAAAAAATAAAACAGAGGCATTTGAAAAAGCTAAAAAATTTCAATATTTTTGCCACTAATTTTATTTTTATTGTACTGATGGGATAACTGTGCATTTATTAACATACAAAAGGGAAGACATATCTGTGTTTGAAAGTACTTATCAATGTATGCGTAGGGTTGATTTTACTTAATGCAGCCCAAGCAGTGCACTGGAAGCAAAGCCAAGTGTTGTGTAAGTAAAAAAACAAAACACGCAAAAAACCAACAACAAAACCTCTAAGGAGGAAATATTTTTGGATAATAGGAATTGTAGGTTTGGATATAAGTGGCCATTTTAAACTCATTTTGTAAGTTCAAGAAAGCTTTAAATCTTTTGTGAGAAAGGTGAGTGATGAAAGTATGACGTGGTCTTAGTTTTTCCTTTTGATTTTCACTTCACAGATTCTGTGGTTTCTTTTGAGTTATCACTTGAATCTAAGAAAAGAAAATCTCATAACAATTATTCTGGAGTTATGAATTTTAGGCCTCTGGTACTCATTTTTTTCCATAAGGACACCTACATAATGTAGTACAATCTCATGATAATTTGGCGACTCCTAGTAGCAAAGAAACATGTAGAGATTTTTATACATCAGTACTGCAAGGGAAAAGAACAGAGAATGGCAAGGGAGCATAGTGAGAAATCTTCTATAATTTCAAAGAAAAGTGAAACACGGATTTTAATTTTTTTTTTTTTCTGTACAAGATACCATTCCAAAAAGACTTGGAAATGTAGTGTATGTTTGTGTGTTGTCCTTATTCCCATGCACGCACACACCTCTTCCAAGAAAGATTAGGTGACACCTACAGCTTTTTCATCGTGTTTGCAAGAACACAGTAAGCTGTGTTGCTGAGATGCCCATCTACAGATATCTAAGAGCAGATGTTGTTCATAGGTAGTACCTCCATGTTAGTGTGCTACCAACTCATGTGATTGCCAGTTTGAAAATAGTGCGAGTAAAGAGGGTAAAATAAGAGTGTGTTGATTTGTGCCCATTTAATTTGCACCCTGTACTTCTCAGCTTGTATCCCTTAGCCAAGATGAATTTTTTAAATGAAAAGCTGAGAGATGAACAAGAAAGATGTTTCAAACTGAAGAGGGAAAGAAATAATTCCCTCTCTCTAGCACTGTGTTTGTGAGTACTTGTGCATGTGCACGCACACACAGAGGTATAATGACCTGTGCTCGTCAGAAGTATAGCCCCAATACCTTACAACCCAAATTATTCTGATGCTCGGTGATATTAAGTCCCACTTGGAGGAGTCAGGTTCTGGCTCAAACTTTAAGCCTATTATACATGGGGATTATTTTGACTACTGTGAATGGATGTGGACAATACTATCTCAGTAAAACAACTGTGAGAAAATCCACAAAAGATCTGGCAGAGCTGGCTCCTGGAGAAATACAAAATAAAGCATTTTGTTTTGGTTTGTTTTTTTTCATCTGATTTGTCTATGTCCATCTGTCAAAAAGTAAATGTTGAATTTCAACTTGTGAATGAATGACAGTCTGTTTGGTTTCTTTGAAAGGGCGGATGAATCTAGTAAAAATTATTTACAAAGATCCTAAATGTAATTTACTAGAGTCTTAAAGGAAGCCACTTTAGTAGGGGCTAAGTTGTCTAGATAAATCAAGAAGTATGTGAGTAGAAATTGTGAAGTACAGGTCACGAAATGAATTCTGGTGACTGTTGAAGTGGTGGTTCTGAAGAGGCATCACTGACAAAGCTGAGATAGCTCTGAATTTTACAGTGGGATCGGTTCCCTATGATATGTTTGTTATGTGTAAGGAAGTTGAATAACTAGCTACACACTGTCAGAGAGACAAACAACACTCAACACAAGTGTTGTTTTGATGGGGTTTTGTGCACGCGTGTTGGGGTTTTTTTGTTTTTTTTTGTTTTTTTTTTTTTAATCTAACTAATTATTTGACTTTTGTGATGAGACAAACAGCATCAGTTCTTTTTCCTCAAAAACACAATGTAATGGTAATCAGTATTTTCCGCTTGAGTGGTAGAGAAAATGTGCTCAGTAACTAAGTGTACATGTGGAATCTGGACCTTTTGTATATTAATTACTAGGGTTAGTATCTTAGTCAAATGTAAGTCCAAAAGGAGTTGTTTAGTAAAACAAGGACATAAGTATACATTTAGGATAAAAGAAGAAATGGATTATCCTGAAGATTTTGTGTTTAGCTCTTCGGGATCTTGCCCTGATGGCAAGTAATGCTTGACCCTCTGCAGGATAGCCATAGAGCCAAAAGTACAGGGTAAGGAAGTGTAGCTATGCTGCCTTTATGTATGCCAAGGGGATGAAGGCAGAACAAGTATTTTAAACTTTACCAATTAAATGTGAAGATGGTAAAAAAAAATATGAAATAGCAATGGAGGAGCTTGAGGAATGTTTTATCCCCAGACAAAGCACAATTTATGAGAGCACTTTGCTACTAGAAGAGCTAAAAACTTCAGGAACAAAGGAAGGCTGGTTTGGCAAAAATTATTGCAAATCTGAGAATGGTAAACAGGAGCACATCAAGGATAACTGAGTCACTGGTTTCTTAAGTGCAAAAGCTTCCTAATGTAATAATATAGGTAGCTAATATAGCTACCCAATAATAGTTTTCAAGTTAATCAAAGGAAAATAAATCATTAAGTAGATTTTATAGTAATATAAACAAGGATAAGGAATTAATCACAAATAAACACAGTATTTTTCAATCCTTGTCTTTGACAGAGGAAAGCAGCATAATCAACAGCAAGGTCATCAAGTGTGGTGAGGAAAATGTACATGGGGAGAGCCAAATGCAACATATGCTTTACAGTAGCATATTTTGCACTCATTAGCCATAGGAAAGTGAATGAAATTGAGAAAAATGACAGTATAGTTCAAAAGACTTCTGTGGATCAATTGCTACTGTCCATATTACTTCTGCTAGTCAGTGGAGCTGAATCAGACTTTACATGCTAACGAGCATAATCAGGCCTAAGTTTTAGCTGATGTAGGAAATGAGGGCAGGGCAGGGGGAGTGGGGGTGGGGTTGTGTGAAGGTGTTTTCTAACCAAAGAAGCTCTAAATGCATGTGACTTCATTCTTCCTACAAATCTACAGGCTTCCATTTTCATGCGTTCCATCATCTGTGTACCCTAGCAGGATGGCTTGTCCCTTTTCAGGTTAGAGGGTTTAAACACAGTCATCCTTAATCTGTAGCATAGCCTCATTACAAAGAGAGGCGTCCAAAGGATTAGCCTACAAACTGGGTAAATGGGCTACATGTTAATCAGAATATGATGAAGCTGAACTGGCAAGGCTGAAATCCCTGTGTGTTTGCTTAATAAGGAGAAACATTTGGATGAATGAGTAAGGATAGACTTCTGGGACAGGGAAAAAGGATCTGGAATAAGCCACTTTCAAAAATGAACAGTGATGCTAGAAGTCCTCAGTCAAGGGGAGGAAACTTTGACTGGGGCAGAGCAGAGTGATGGGAGACACCCACTGCAATGCTGGCAGCTGGGCTGAGGTTGATGAAATTGTCTTGTTTGCAGGCTGGGTTGGCACTGTGAGCTGATCCAAACTGAACAGAAACAAGTTGATGACAGTCAGCTGAAGGATAAGTATACAGTGAAAGAGGATTTTAATCTGCCTGACAGACAAAAAAAAGAAAAAAAAAAAAGAAACGTGTAAATGTTGTTTGAAATTTGATGAATAGGGAGACATTATGTTTTCTGGGTTGAGAACAGGTACAGGATGTATGCAGTATGCCAAATAGGAGACACAGTTCCATAAACTAGTATTTGTTTAACCATATTCTTAATTATCTCTCTTTCCTGGCCTTGACCTTTCTCCAAGGTCACTGAGAAGTAAACTGGGTGAATGGTGCCAGTCCTGGCACTGTCTTCTAAAATGGAACAGTAGAAACAAACTCTGGTGAACACTGGCAAGCTCTAAGAAGGAAATTGCATCCCTAAAACAGCCCAGAGGCAGGGCGCAGCAAAAGAGGCTTTGCCTGTCAGAATTACCTTAGTTTTTCTCAACTGCTTTTCCAATGGTAGCAAATTTTCTGATGGATTCTAATCTCCGTCAGAAATTGCTGCCTTTCACCTTTGCCCCTCCTGTTTTCCTAGCTAGCTCAGTTTATTAAATTTTACTTAACTTTGCCCTCTGAGCTGGCACTGTCCGCTTGGAATGGTTTGTTGCTAGCCTTGCCATAATAAACAGACAAGAGGAAGAATCAAGACTGTGCCATTGTATTGGATTATCATCTAGAGAGTTGAATTCCAGCATTTTTATGCATGCTTTGCATCTGCTATTATTTGTGTTTGGTGTCAGCCTACTGAATGTTGGGAAGATTAGTTGAGCAAGCTGGCAGAGACATTAGCAGCATTGGTGAGACCAGTAACAGAGGTGCTCTTGCTCACCTGTTCTTTCGTTTTCCCTTGTGTTAAACTTCAACCCACTGCACAAATGTTGCCCATTTTCCTCTTTTTGATCTGGCCCTCTTTTTCTCTCCATTTGGCTCTATATTTTCCACAGGAAGCAGATTATTGCAGCACATAAAAGAAGAGAGGCAATAGCAGCTTCAGCAGATGCTGCCCAGCATGCTCGAACTGCAAAAGCGTTTCCTGTAACAGGAAAATAGCAAAGTTGATACCTAGTTGCTTTGTCAATACCAGGGCGTCAGGCGTGCTCTGGGACTGCCTGACCACACCAACAATTTTGTAACTTGATACTTCCCTCAAATGGGGCTTGGAAAAAGTTGGTCTTTGTGATCCCAGGGAAATAGGGCTTGTTTCACTCCTTGGTTAATGTTCAATTAAAATTAAATAAAAGTTTTATGATACAATCCTTACAGTTCCAGAAGATTTAGGAAAGGGGGGGGTGGGAATCTTGTAGGGAAATCACAGTTTTTATTGAGTGTCACTTTGTGCATCAGATGAAAGTTGCAGTAGTTCTTCAAAGCGTGGTTGGGAGCACCCAAACAAAATAGTTGGGAGATTAATGAGTCTTTTCCTGCAAGGCATTCTTCCAAGGGAAGAAGGTACTTTGCTGTTTTATCTCTGAGCCACATGAGTATATTTGGTGTTAATAGTGCTCTTGAGATCATCAAGAGGAAAATGCCAGAGGCACAGCAGGATTTGGAATGGCTAGTCATTTATTATCCTCCTGTATAGTCGCTGTGAGAAACATGTTAAATTGTCTAGCATATAGTGAGGGTGGGGAATAGGATCTAAAGCTTGCTGAGAACTGCCTGCTGTGACAGAAACAACTCGATTTCTTTACAAAGGAACAGGCATACATCCAACTTCGGAAGAAGTACAGTTAATAAAGAATTGGTGAAAAGATTGTTACTCCCTGAATGATGTAGTGCCTATCAGATTAAACTTCTCAAAAATTCTATAGCCTTTGAACAAAGTCTCAGAAAGTGAAAAGGCCTGTTCCTGGAACCAGTACAAGAACAAGCTTCTGACAGAGGGAAACAACTCATCTCTGAAAGCATCAGACATTACATTATGACTTTCTGAAACAATAGTGGCTTATAGGTCTTGGTGCTAGAAGGTGAGGATTATGGGAAGCCCTACTGAAATGTCATGGATGGCAGCTGAAGCCACCTGTAGACTGACTTAGGATCAGTTTATGCCATCAGGGGAGTACCTTTTTGCAGGACTGGTATATAGGGTGAAAATCAGATACGTGAATTGCCATTAAAGTCTTGTATTCAGTACAAATCCTGGATCAACAGTAAAGGCTCTGAGACACGCAGGTGTTAAGGCAGGGGAGGAATTAATCAGTATTCATTTATGGCACAATAATGAGGCATGTACTTTCCAGACTTCTTGTTGTTCAGAGAGCATCTGAATACCCTGGGAGTGGAATTGATGTGAATTTCAGCGACACAGATCAGATCCTGATCTTGGCTCTGTGATTTTTATGTAAGAAACAAGATCAATGCAGGCAGGATTGCTCGTAGCTGATGAAGTGGAGCCTAACAAAAGAGCTCTGCATGACTTGAAAGTAATATCATGGCAGATCCAAAAGGAGTGACATATGTGGTTTTGGCATACTCAGAAGGAGGAGGACTGAGATCTTATTCTTCTGTAATTACAGTTGTTATTTTGATACATTTAATAGAGATCATATAGAAAAAATTGTAACTTCTTCTCTTCCCAAGCAAGCACCTTTACCAGTAGGCTGCATGACCAACCATTGCTCTGTCTTCTCGTTTGCTTAATGAGTTGCCATTTATTCCACTTACAAAGGAATAGGTACACTTGGCTAGGAGAGTCGTTTCACCCCTATCCCCATAAAATAAGGAACAAACAGAAAACCATGTAAGTTAATGATTAGGACACACTAATGAGAAGTGAGAGAGTTGAGTATGCATGCCCTAAGGGAAGTAAGGTTTCACCACTAGATCTTTTGGGAAAGATGTGAGTATCACTGTCGCTGTCTTCTCCAGGTGTGTTTTGCAAGCAGTGCACCACACTGCCTGCCCTCTTGGTGAGCCCTGCAGAGCAGCTCACAAGCTCATCAGGTTGAATCAAAACCATGTCTCAGGACCCCTGTTCAGCGTCAATTTGCTCAGCACCTTCAAAACCTAGCTGCTTGTAGCTGTGCCAGCAAGGAGACCTCGCGGTATCTTCGTAAGAAATCTTCCTCGTAAAATCTTCATGATGTTAAGCTTAGCTAGTGAATGAAGATTAGAGCATAGGTATTTCAGAATTAGGCACGTAAATGATCCTGTGGAGCTCTTTGTAGCCTGTCAGAGTTCTGAGTGTTTAATCAGTTATCACACAGAATCTGGTAAAGCCTGAGGACTCAACGTATGTGAAATAAGAGGGAAAAGATATTTAATTACAGTTGACAATGGTTTCGGGTACTTAAAACATAACTTTGACACATTTCAGCAGTCTGAAGGCCCAATATCATAAAAAACCTGGCATACTAGAAAGAACTTAAGGCAAACTTATCAAACAATAACTTGCTCAACTACAATTTGTTACAACAGAATACATTTTTCTATGGCTAAAATAGTTTTTCTGTGTTACTTCTTACTTGTTCTATGTGCAGGTCTGTGCTCAAATAAGAGGCTCCAGTTATAATTGTATTAAACTAATCAGTCATAAATATACTCTAGAATAACTGTTAGACTACTGGCAAACAGTATAGATTCCAGAAATTGAAAAAAATTCCTTCTATTTTGAAATGTATTTATTAATAAAATTTAATATAAATACATCAGAAAAAACTAAATGGATACAGAAATATGTATATATAAAAGTTTTCAAATTTAATTTGATAAAATATAAGCATCTCATTTTAGAAAAAAAGCACTAAGATAGAAAATATGCTGCAGAAATGTTTGCAGCATTTTCAAAAACCAGAAAGCTTTTGAAGGGCACTAAGCTTCATATAATAGAGCAAACTGTGTATACCAGATTCTGCCTCTGATTTCTGTTAACATAATTCAGACATACATAACAAATCACAAACGCTTCTGGCAGGACAGTAAAAAAGACCAATATATAATCTCTCATTTAAACACACTAAAATTTATTTTGTATGACTTACTAAATATTAAAAGCTACTGTATATAAGACTGTTATATAATCTTCAGAGCTGAACAAGAATAACTTTATTTTCATCTATCCAAGCAGAATAAAATAAAAACAAAGAAATGTTGCTTTTTAAATAAGCTGCCAGCCCTCTGATGCTCTCATGGATGACAGAAATTGGATTAGAGGAGTTGTCCCCATAGCAGAAACAGAAGTACTGGAGGCACTGAAGTCTTCACTTTCCCTGAAAGCTACAGGTGATAGTAGCTTTCCTCCATCATGTTTTACAAAATTGTTAAGGCTCGATTGAATCCAATTTTTAAAATAGTGTGAAATGATTAACTCACAATTTTTTTTTTATGTTTCCTCAGACATTGCATTGAAAAGTGCTTTTAAATAAAGAGATCTTTCAGAAAGTATCAGCTAGAATCAGTATATAAATGGACAGTTTTTCTTCATAGATTACAAACTGGTAATACTAACAAAATTGCTTTCCACAGCAGGACTGCTGTCATGAAGGATATTGTCAGAGACTAAATTTATGGTAGATTTTAGGTAAAAATTACAGTCTTGTAGGGTAGGTTCAATTGGCAGGTATTTTGTTTGGCAGGACTCTGTGCCACACTAATACAGTATGTTATTTTTCTGAGTAGAACCATAAAAGTACTTTTAGTGATGGATGCCAAAGTGTGTGTGTCCGAAAGAAGGCAGTAGATAGTGTAGAGTGGACCTGTTTAGTTAAAGTCCTAAAAGATTTAATTCACAAGTTATGAACAAAATTCAGGAAATTCATGTGCTTGTAGTAACTGTGAGCCTCAGAAATATTCGTTTATTTTATGAAATGCATCCACTCTGGGTACCCTTCTTCCACTCTCTCTATAATGAGCCGTCTTCCTTGAGAAGTAAGGCCGGTGATATATGCAGAGTTGTGTGGTGCAGGGAATTAAATGATCCTTTTTTGGTATTAGATGGTTCTAAAGAAAGCTAAGCAGGTTTTTCTTTAGGTGTTGTAAGGCTTCTATTTCGGTGGTCAAAATCATCTTGCTTCTTATTGAGAGTATGGGAAACTGGGGTTCAGAATTTTTGTCTTCTGAGCTGCAGCTCTACCCTTTTTCTAACATAGCCTTCACTAGGTGGCTAGACAGGGCTCGTCAGATCCCTACATCCTGACAAAATAAACATCAGGATCAAACAACACCATGTACCATCAAATAGTATTTCTGTTGAATCTGGAAACATGATGTACGTAGGCACTCTGATTAGTTTAAAAATGCAGAGTGAGATGCTACTTACTTGTACTACTGCAAATCCAGCAACAAGGTATAAGTTTCATTGGTCTTTGTTAAAGAAGCTAAGGAAATAGTATTGTTCATTTTATTATCTTTTTTTGTGTGTGAGAGGGGATTTGTAACACTGAGGAAAAAAAGACACTCAAAATAGTGGTTTTTGGCTGATATTAAAATTATGTTTCTCTCCATCATTTTGATTGAGCACTCATGAGATGTAAGGTCCAACGCTCTTTTCTCAAAATAAGATGGGAGAGAAGGAGCTATGTCATACAGTAATGATATGAGATGAGAAGACACCGCAGATATTGTACATCTATTCCTCTTACACTCATGCAGAACCCATTCCACTACTTTACTCCCCCCCCCCCCCCCTCTTTTTCTGTAGTTCCTCACCTTATAGAACTGCATAAGCTTTTGAAAACAGCAAAATTGCAGTGATTCTTTTGAGGAAGGTAAGGTAATACGTCTTCAATAGATAAAAGTTTAAACAAATGCAAGAGGTGAATGCACATGTCTCATAGGCAGAACATAGGGAAAGAATAATTTCAAGTGTTTTTTGCAGTGTTATATTGCCTGTAAAATTCTTATCTCTTTTAACAGCAATGTTCTCCGTAGGTACCTTATACAAAAGCTATATCCAATACAGTGATCCAAACAGCAAGCCTATTTTGTAGTAATCTATATAGATTGCACGTAACAGACACAGTTTTGAAAAGTAAGTTTCTCAGCCTTCCTGCAGAAGTTCTCTGGAGATTTAAATTGCATTGATTTCCCACAAAACTTTGATTTCTAGCTGTTCAGTCACTTACAAGAGAAATCTATTTCTCCCCCATATACACACTATTTGTATTGTGTGTCATCTTGACCTAAACTACCATACTCTCAATAAACAGGATAAACACAAATGTCTGGACTTGCACTAAGTAAACACCTGAAATGATAATGATATAGCATAAGTTGTTCAGAGGTCTTGCTGTGCTTTGGCTGTGCTTGTCTGCTCAACTACCGCTTCCAAAGTGCAGTGCAACCTCACTTATGTAGTGAGTGTCTAAAATGAAGGACAAGAATCAGGGAATTGTGCGCATAGTGGCAATTTTTGGCTTTGCTTGAAAATATAACCAAAAATATTTTGAAAGATTCTTGTAGTGATCTTTCCCTTTCTTTTTATTCATGTTTGCTTCTGCTGAAAACATATTTCAAAATAACTGGTATTCCCGGATAGAGAATTCCTATCATTTGTGAGGTGTAATTAGTCTTAATTTGAATATTTTTTGTAAATAAATTTGGTAAGCTATGTCTGTGCTATAGTAATAAAGTTGACCAGTGCCTGGATTCTGATATTCTGGTATCGTGCAACCTGTATCTCAAAATATTATTTTCTCTGATTCTGTGGTTTGCTCATAGTTGTACATTTTTTTTACAGGATATGAAAAGATGGTGTCTCAGGTGCAGTATAGAGTGAAATATTCTGAAATAATCAACCTTTTTTTTTCTTGTGCTGTTGGAACTGATCACATTGGTTCTTTGTTCTTGAATTCTTATTCAGGATGCCTTGTTAAAGTTCTTGTTCCTATTCAATGAAAAAATATTTACACTGAACAAAAAAAAATTGTAGCGCAGTGTTGTCATGATGGGAGATAGATACTCTAGTGGTTTTAGTATTGGCAATGAAGTGAGTTCAAATATGTTCAAAAAAAGACACCTCAAAATACTACCTGTCTGACTTGATAGTTTCAGCAATGAAAGATACTTGCGTAGTGTACATTTTAAGTGAAAAATTTGCCTGTTGTGCCTCTAGAATATGATGGGACAGCAATATTTTTGTGATTGTTGGCTAATTATATGGAAGTTCTACCAAAAAGGTTATGCATAGCCTAAAGTACCAACAACTTAATGAAACTGTCATCACCGCAGTGATAAATGTCTCCATTGCAGAATGTCTTCTTGGACAGTACTGTAAACAGAATAAATATTTGACCATCATCCCGTAATGCTACCATATTTTTTTCTAAATAATAGGCCTTCAAGTAGGCTGTATATACAAATTAGGGAATTGTAGTAGAAGTAGTTGGAACTAGTCTGAATTAGTAATAATGACAGCATTGAATTCTGTGGTTCAAAGCAGCGATAATTTCATCCAGTTGCCCCATGGAATTGGTTGCAATTCCCTTGAAAGCCTTCAAATCGAATTCAACCATTATGTAAATGATGACTTAAGATGATCATAAAAATGGGCGCATTTAGGAATACAACTTACATTTGTTTAGCATTCAGTAGGTCTGCAAAATGGATACAGTAGCAGAGGCTGGAAAGAGCAACATAAATCTGGCACTTCCCTGCTTAATGTATACATCTGCCATTCCTGACAGCCTGACAGAATATCAGATCAGTGGAAGTTGCCATATACTCAATTTAAAGTGTCTACTGTATGCCAAATCAGTGTAATTTAGTGTACACTTTTTACACTACTTTGGTTTTCCCTTAAATGTGTTACATATTTAGCACTGAAAGAATAAGAACTAATTTCAGTAATGTATGTTGATTAGGCTCTTGTTAGGCATAAATAAGGGTTATCTTGTGCTATACAGTACATTATGCTGTAAATTTAATAGGCACATAGCTTTCTCTGTCTTCTTCCATTTCCACCCACAGACACTTAGACAAAGAGCAGAAGATGAAACATAATACAAATCTGTTAGCTACGAGCAAAGCCTTATACAAGAAACAGCAATGTACTTATTGATGACTTACATTGTTTTGACACTGTAAAAACATGGAAGAAAACAAGGATACAGAGATTTAAGCTAGAGTTAACACTGCCTCTCCAGTGCAAATATATGAGTTTTTCACTGAACTATACATAATGTGTGTGAAGATATATAGTTGATAACTCAAAAAGATGAAAGAAGGTAACTCATCTTGATTTATCAAAGTTTTGTTCTTGGAAAGAACAAAAGAGCATTTTGATTTAGTGTATTAGGTTTATTGGTATTCATACAACCAGAAAGTAAGGGCAAAAAGAAAAGTAGTTTTAGGAGGGAGACAAGCAATGAAATAGCATTTGCGAGTAGGACTTCTCTGATGTTGATACAGTTAAAGTGAATGAGATCGTATGTTAAAAAGAAAGGGTGAGACAACTTAGAGGGTAGAAGGAAAAGAAATTTAATAATCTAAAAAACCACCCAGGAAGGTGTTCAAGGAAGATAAAAAGTTGGAGTAGGAAATTTTCCACTCTGTGAAATGGACTAGAAAAAATGAGAGGGTAAGAACAGAGGAGCAAAACTGGGAGTTCAGGAATTAATGTGTGCATAGGTACTCATGCAAATAAAAAAGCTCCTCAAGTACAGAGGAAAGAGAAATTGGAAGGCTTCTGGAGAAGGAGCAGTAGCTAGAAAATTGTTGGAGGGGGACCAGTGAAAAATGCATGTTTCAATGAAATAGACTGAATACAGTCATACTTTAAATTCCAGAAGATCAAATCAGAGACTTTTAATCTAAAGAACAATTGTTAATAACTTACCACTGTTGATACTGAAGAGTTAAAATATGGCTGGTTTGCTCAGTAAACATGTCTGTCTATACTATTTAAGATTATCTTCATGTTTTAAAGACACTGTAAACATGTCTGGAAATGATACACTTTCACAGTTTCTGTACAGCAGAACATGATGAAACCAGCCACCAAAAAATATTACATTTTCCACTTGCATTCATATCAGCTAACAGAATAATATCCATGTGATTTAGAACCAGGCATTTCAAAAGTCTTTAAAGGACTTGAAAATCAAGTTAGAAACTATGGTTCTTCCTAAAGTTCTCTAATAAATACATCATTTCGATGTGATGTGCAGAGGAGAGGATAAAAATGTAGTGGTATAGAATTTTATGTTCCTTTATATTTCATTGTTCTTTGTGCATATTTTGTATTTTATTTATAAGCAGTATGTCAGTTAAGAGATAGTAATTCTTGTCCAAAATACGAATGCTGAGAGTAAGCTAAGAGATCACTGAGGAGTGATTATTTTTTCTGCAGTAAACCGCAGATTCCTAACCCAGTTCTGTCATTTGAGTGTTAGCGTTTTAAGGCAGAGTCTATGGTACCAGTATTATTTCTTTTCATGTTTAGGTTATTGTTATTATAGTAGCACTTTCATGAAAATTTAAAATGGCCCTTTCACAAACCTTTCAAGAGACATAACTGCCATGCAATTACCGATATAGCCATTTTTTAGTTAGAAAGGGTTAAAGAAAGGTAGTACTGATACTTTCAACGCTATTGACTTCCACTAAAAGCAAATAAGCAACTGAATGGTAATAAGATAGTCTAATACTGATTTTCAAGATGGTAGATTATTTTTCTTTCCAAAATATACTACAAAATGATGAATGATAATTTCAGTATATTCTACTGGTGTCTTTGACAGGTGCAGAAGGTTTGATTCCAGTAGACCCACACCACAGTGTTTTTATACTTCTTGTACTTGCAAAGATATTAGATGTAAGTTCAAGGTAATTTCTGACACCTAATGTATATTATCACATTAAAAACAATTACATGGACAGCTGTAAAGATCAGACAATTTTTGTTGTGCTGGAGGTACCTTGCGACTCTGACACTAGTAATAAAGCTGACATCTCTAAACCACTCTAGAATCAGGAAAAAATCCATCAAGTTTAGTAAAGAGTAAACACCTTGCTCATGACTGAAAGAGAATTATAAGGCTAAAATTTAAAGAATCTTGATAAAGAAAACAAACATTTAAGAAGAATTAAAAGAAATTTAAGCATAGCAGTGCACACTATACCCAGGAAACAAGCAGGGACAAAGCCTTATAGACATATGTATTATGTATTTTGTACTGTACATGCACTGCCAGTGTAAAAGCCAACTGCTTTAAAGAAATGCCTTGTGAGGACTGGAACAAAAAATTCCTAAAGCTTTCTGCATCTTAGTTTCAGTTATAACTGAGAGAAATATTCTTAGCACACCTCCAAGCCACTCAAACCCTAGTTCAGTACACTCAGTTCAACGTAATATAACCGAACAGTAAATCATTCATTTGAAACGGCAATGAACACCTCTCTCTCTGCATAAAATGAGTACAAATCTCTAAAATAAATGCTAACATAGGTGATTATGAAACCTCTAAGGATGTACTAATGAGGAACATCTAATATGGACTAACTGCAGGACTGTATGCCTATATCAGTCTCTTTGAGAAGGAAATAAGGAGTACTGAATTTCTGTACTCTGGATTACACCATAAATATAGATAGAAATCATTATTCGAGTACAGATAATACTAGGGGAGATTTTTCAAAGAAATTGAGGTGTGCTGAGAACACAGATTCCACTGATTTTTCTCTCTAACTTTCTCTTGGGCATTTGAAACCTCTCCCATTACTATTAACAAAAAGCAGCTCTTCCCAAGTGCAAAATAGGTCTGAATGATGTTTTTATCAGTTAAAGAATGCCTGATAAGTCATACTAGTAAACATTGGTTGTGTCTGCACACCGGGATTCTGGGCTGAGGAAGTGCCATTAAATAGTGTGCATAATTGAGGGGCATAACTGAGCCATAAAAACAGATACACAGAGAGTGAGGAAGGAAGCGCTTGTTAGGCAGACAATGAAATGAATTAACTTGGTTCCAATTACTTGGGTAATTTTTCATTATAAACTCAGCTTAAACAATGTATTTTCAAAGAGAAACCAGAAAGAGGATTGTGAAAATGCTTGACATCTAGGAAGACAAAGTGATATTTTTAGACAGTTTAATATAAACCCTGTATCAAACCATTCAGCTGTAGTAGAAGTTTGTAATAATACATGATGAGTAACAAACTGGTAATTGGTTCATCTGTACAAGGATTTTGTTTAGCTGATACTAGAGACTGTATTTTCCTGAAGTGAATGATTTCTGTTTCCAGTATACCCTTTTTACAAAGCTTCACATTAGTATTGCTAACCCTAACACTGGAAAATCACGTGACTTTTCAAACTCATGGTTTGCAAGAGTATTGCTCTGATGATTTTGTCTTTCTCACATTAAGCAGACATAGGAGCCCATGTGAGTCCCTAATCCTAGCTTCTGAGAAAAATACCAAACCCACTGCAGCTTCTGATAAAATCGTGAAAGTTTGCAGCAGTGTGCATATAGTTATTTTTTCTAACTGGTTAGACAGCCTGTAGACAGAATTTGGTCTAATTTTTGTCTCAGACAAAATTCTAATTGATTGTAATGACACTAACAAGTAGAAAATGCATTTTCTTGAGCAGGTAAAATCTCTACGAGCCATCTAATCCTTAAGCTCACATAAATGTAACAGCAAACTTGCTGTGCTTATAGCCTTATGGCTTATCATTGCTTACCAGTTTAATATTTTATTTCTATTTAGGTACCTAAATTCACTATTTAAAAAAGTATTTTTAAAGTTGTTTTCCCAGGAGAAGGATTGAGTTTTATTAGAATTTATTAAGTCTTAGCTTACTAAGCAATAAAGCTTGTGATAACTAACAGGTGCAGACATGAAGTTAGATCTTGCATGGCCATTTCAGCATATGATGTTGATGTCTTTTTGAAAATCAGAGAAATAATACTCAGTGACCTTTCATACCTGATGACAATTTCATGATCTTTCGCTTATCCAGAGGAACAACATGCTCTGCACAAAAAAAAACAAACTCAAGTAAAGAATTAAAGGAAAACTTCCTTGTAAATGCAAAGTGTTGCCCTTTTGAATCCAATTACAGCACATGAAAACACTTTGCTTCTACAGGCAGTGGTTGATTCCCAAAGCATTGAAGATAGAGAAATAAGTTCAGCTCTTACATGGATAAAACTAATGTGAGTTCAAAATGAGAACTGTGGGTCCAGTGAAATCATTGCCTTCTTTTTTAACTTTACTGGAGCAGGATTCCCCTCCAAAGCTGAAGATTCACAGTAACAGGAAGTAGCATATAGTCAAAATTTATGCTGTTAATTTTGTAATAGCAAAGGAATCTATTTTATCTGCCACTTTAAGGCACTAGCATTTGATGGGTTACATTTCAGCTAAATTAATTTTTAGTAGCTTGCTAAAACCAGATATTTGAAAGGTTCTCATGTACTACTTTACTTATTCAATGTATCTGATACTGATATTTGATCAGTTCTTTGTAGGGTGTTTTAGAGCAATTTTTATGTTTATGCCTAATGCCAGTTCAATATTACTTTGAACCGAACCACATAGACATCAAAAACTGGTAGATCTTAGTTCTGTCTTTCTGTTACTTTACATTTTAGTTTCATAGTTATCATTAACACTTGTCCCTTGACACTTAATAGAACAGCATCGTCTGTGTTTTTAATTTTCTTGAACAGTCCTTTTACTGGAGTAAAGGCCATATTAGTTTAATTCTTTAATTTTTATCCCCGAAAAAAGGTTGAAAAATACGTTTCCAACCTATTTTAATAATGCCTGTATAGATCTCCTTTGAGTATTGTGAGTTTTTAATCAGAAAGTTGCGTTTTGGGTGGGAACAATATTACTCTGAGGCATGGAAATCAGTCTGCAAACTACTTTGAAATTATTTTTGTTTGTTCCACTTATTTCAACGTATGTGCCCTCTTCATTAGTGTTGTTGAACTAGTGGTATGTCTGAAGTTGTCTGGAAGAGATTTTTTTTTTTATTTGCTTGCATTTGATGTATGGAAACTTGCTGGAAGATTGAAATACAAATCTAGGGAGGGTCCTGTGTCTTTTTAATAGTTTTAGTAAACTGTTTTCTAGATCCTGTCCTATACTGAAGTATATTTTCTGCTACTGCAAGTAAATTATACTGCATTGATTCTTACCAAAACAACATATTAAAGATTGTCAGTTATTTGGCTAGTTCTAAAAGTTAAAAATAGCATGAAATCTTTTTTTTGTCCTACTATCTCTACATTAAGGGAAACTTTGAACACAGTGCATAAAAAAGTGTTGCAAGACTATGCTGCATAGTAGTGTAATGTAGTTTATTTCAGTAAGGTAATTAGTGCCTGTGGAAAAATTCACTTGGGCCTCCAACTTGTGCTACCTTGACATATGAAGTTATCTAAAATAACATCAAATTTCACAGGGTGAAGATAATGTTAAAACCTTGCATGCTTGTCAGTGAGAGTATAGCTTTAAATTTTATTTCAGAACAGCTGAACTTTTACATCAGTTGTGAAATGAAAACTTGATTTACTACTAATTGGAAGCAGGCATTTAGGAGAGTACAGCTTGTATTAATGTTGATAAACAAATTTAAGTATATAAGGGAGAACTTTTCTTTGCTAGTCTTAAACAGAGATAACTGTGTTGTCCTCTAGAACACGAATTACTGTTTATTTAGAAAGCCCATAGTTTTATTTTCCTTCCTAAAAAAAAAAAAAAAAAAGCTTTATTGTGGTGGAGGAAAGATTGGAAATGCAACATTGTCTACTCAAACAACAAGTGATGGATAAACAGATGTTTAACATGGATTTTTCTGTGACCAACCAATGCATCAAATAATCCTTACTCTTTTAGAAGTATCAGTACTGAAAAGTAAATCTTAGGAAAACATGCATATTCAGATGAAAATAAAAGGCAATGGTAGTGAGAAGAGGGTGGAGGAAGTATACTTACAAGGAACAGCATAGGAATCTTAAGACATGAGATGCTGCAAAGGAAGAGTCACCTCTAAGATAAACATACCTTCAGTTTACCTGCAAGCATACAACCTATGCTTCCATGTTTGAGGGAATGGTGTCCTTGCTAACCTATAGATTAAGTGCTCAAAAAGGTAGTCATAATTGTTGTAGACTTTTTTTTTTAAACCTATATATTTAGAGGTCTGACTCACAGGATGTGTTCAGCTGTCAAGGCAAATAATAACAAAAGTGGCTGACAGACCTCAAAAATTATCAATTCACTCAGCTGATGTTCTACATGTCTTGTATCAGCCAACTACAGCATGCATTAGTGACCTAGCTAGAAGAGGAATTAAGTGTAAGTGCAGGGTCATGAGTAATTTCTTTACTCATCCCAGTGAAGGTGATCTGTGCCAAATTTAAAAATACATGTATATTGAATCCAGAAACTTTGATTCCACCCATAACTTGTTGTGAACATCAAATAGTGAATACTTGTGATACCAAGAACTGCAAAGTTCAGCAATGAATCAGATAAACTCACAGGCTTTAACTAATAAAAGGATGCCTCTTAGTCATTTTCTATTGATAGTTGTTATTCTTTAAACCCACAGTTACCAACTGGTCAATTTTTTCCTTCTAGTCAGGAATTCTGTTCTCATTTGGCTTTTTGAAGGTTTGTCACCTCTGTTGCTTAAACTACTGCTCATGCGAACTATTATGCACATGTGTAGTAGGTATGCATGTGTATATACATCAAAGCTGTGGATACCTAGCTGGTCTAATACAGGACTTTGCTCATCTGCCACAAACATACCTTGCAGCTGTTATAGATGTGTATGGCAAGTCTGATGCATTTGAGATGTGTGCATTAATTTGGCATACAATAGCTCAGATAGGACCAGAGCTTGTCAAAGTTACTGGATATAAGCAAAAAGAAGTTTCCTTAGTGATGGATCTGTCCAAGAGAGGGACTTCCCACTAAAATCAATATTACAATAAATATTAATGTAATAAATGTACCTGCAAATGAGTGAAGCGTATAATAGATGGCTTTTGGTGCAAGTTGAATTTAGTGCTTTAATTCATGGAATGTGTTGTTAAAAGAAATAGTCGTAGTTTTCTTAATGTCTTACATTAGAGTGTACATTATTTTTCTGCTTCTCAACACTTGAACTTTTTGTTATACAAGCCACTGAAGTTTTGAATGCTTTCTCAACTGAGAAACTGGAAATGTATTTTTAATGACAGCCAAAGCTTAATGTAGTGATAATTCTGGTAGCAATGCTAAAACAGATCTTCTAACAGGGAAAGAGTGAGCAAAAGGATTTTAGGAGAAGAAGTCTGTGGGAATATATGTACAACCTCTTTACAGTAGTGACCCAAATGAGATCAATGTGTTGTACTGTACTTATATTGCTTCCAGTACAACATTGCTATTCTGGTAAAAGATTGTAAGGAAAAGCAGAGCAAAGACCTTTTTAGTGATTATGCTATATCCTGAGTATGCAGGGTCATACGTTGTATCCAAATGCAATTTGTGTGCATTAGAAACATATAATTTTTTTCCTCCCTGAAATCAAGTAGTACCAATACAGGATTACATTTATTAAGCTGCAGTTAATGACATCTGGAGGTACTTAATGTAAAAATGTAACATCCTATATATTTTACTAAACTTAAAAAATATGTAAGAAAAAAGAGCGAAAATATTTACTGACTAAAAGCAAAACCAACCCCTTTACCTCCAGAATGAGGACACCAATCCAGAAAGAAAAAGAATAATTCAGTCACCTGTTGTGCAAAACACCATTGTAAACTATCATGAACATGAGAAAACCTAAACCACAGAAATCTTGAGTCTTCTTGAAATCCAGAGTTTCACAAAAGCAAGTACTAAAGATCACCCTGCAAAACCTATTTGGCTTATATAAGCATCTAAGAGATGCATGCACGTGAACCTCCCTTCAAGCGGTGGAGTATAAGTAGCATCTTGTTTCTTCAGTACTCTTCTGCTATTACTATATCTACATAACAGACATATTTGGGCTGATCTAGTTTGGAGAAAAGGAGACTAGGGGGTGACCACATTGCTCCCTGCAGCTTCCTGAGGAGGAGACGTGCAGAGGGAGGAGTTGAGCTCTTCTCCCTGGGATCCAGTGATAGGACGTGTGGGAATGGTTCAAAGCTGCACCTGGTGAGGTTCAGACTGGACATTAGGAAACATTTCTTTACCGAGAGGGCGGTCAAACACTGGAATATATTTCCTAGAGAGGTGGTTGATGGCCCAAGCCTGTAACTGCTCAAGAGAGATTTGGACAATACCCTTAATAACCTGCTTTAACTTTTGGTCAGCTTTGAAGTAGTCAGGGAGTCGCACTAGATGATCATTGTAGGTGACTCCCAACTGAAAACGTTCTATTCTATTCTGTTCTAAATACACGGGTAAGTAGTGTATATTAATACAAAAAGATCTTTAGAAACCCGTGGTCAGTTATGCTGAGGATCCAATATTCAAACCAATCACTTTTACTTTTGTTTATTTCCTTACTTATTTGTCTGGTTTTAGTTTTGTATGAGCCCTAATAAGGTTTTGTGGATGGAATGAAGTATACTAGCAATGGTTCCAGCATACATCTTCCAGCTTTTTTGCATCTGGAATGTTTCCAAATCAAATGCTTTGAAATCATTCCACAGAGAAAACCAAAGTACAGAAAATGGAGATGGTCATGCCATTTCCTTCAAAAGAAGCCTTGAACCATGCTAGAGGAGTTATAGGTACTCCCTATGTGATTTGGCCTTTTTTCAGAACAAACACAGTGGTTTTGGTTTTGCTGTCTTACTTTTTCTCTGCCTATGAATATATTCGAGAGCTTTGTTGAAAAGAAAATTAATACAAAATTTATCCCCCTGCTCTCCCCCAGATTTATGACAGAACACTTGTTTGTTTCAGTAAGACGGGGAAATAAAATATTTGGTTTTAATATATGCTTATATTCTGTTCACTTTATCTTGATATTCTTAAAAATAATGAGGTTAGAGTGAAGGAAAATTGAGCGGACTTTTCAGTAGGCATGAAGTTTTCCGTAGTTTTACCCGTTCTTGAATTTTTCTCCCCTTTTGCTGTTTTCTTTCAGGTTCGCTTGTGGGAAACTGGTATAGTTTTACTATAATCTGCTTTTCTTAAGAAAGATGCAAATTTGTATGCGTACGAGTCCCTAAATCTTCTTTTTAAATCCCCCTCTGCTGCAAATATACCTTACTTAGTTAAAGTCAATAATTTTTCTTAGGTAGGTGTGCATGCTGGAATAGCACTTTTACATGGTAATTAGTTGAATATGATAATAAGGGCATGGTGACAAAGTCAAAGCAGAAGCTGAAAACCAGTAATCAGACTATTTCTTTAAACAAACAAGCTCTAATTTAATAGAGGCTGGTGGGGGTTGTCTCTGTAAGTGCAGTTTGCTTCACAGGAGTTGAGATTTAGTGTGTAAATCTTATGGGCTGAATCCTAGGAGATAACGCTGTCTCTATTTCTAGTTTTCTGTAATAAAACCGATATGCTTGCTTGTAGAAAGATTACTTCTGATGGAGAGATATCCAGGATCTCACAGTTCTAGGACACACTGTTGTGGAGCTTAGGCCTTGATTTGGTGAGCTGTAAACTGAGATACTACCTTGCGAAGAGTTGGAGAGCATATACCACCTAACCTGGAGTACTGAGAAGCAGATCTGCTAGATCTCGCGCTGCTGCTGGACCTTACATTTATAAAGAAAATGAACTGGTGGGGATGTGAAGGCTGTGGTAGCCTTTGTTGCAGTGACCATGAAATGGTGGATTTCGGGATCTTTAGAGAGGGAAACAGATCAAAAAGCAGTATCACAAGCTTCAAAGTCAAGAGAGCAGACCAGCCTGCTCAGTACTCTTTAACCTCTTCATTAATGACCTAGATGATCATAGAATCATAGAATCACAGAATAGTAAGGGTTGGAAGAGACCTTAAAGATCATCTGGTTCCACCCCCTCTGCCATGAGCAGGGACATCTTCCACTAGACCAGGTTGCTCAGAGCTCCATCCAACCTGGCCTTGAACATTTCCAGGGAGAGGGCATCCACAACTTCTCCGGGCAACCTTTTCCAGTGTTGAACCCTCTCGTATGAGGAGAGGCTGAGAGAGCTTAGGACTGTTCAGCCTGGAGCAGGGAAGGCTAAAGGGTTTGTTTCAATGTGTATAAATACTTGACAGGTGGGAGTAAAGAAGACAGCCTGAAGAATCTGGTGATACCCAATGAATGGACAAGAGGCAGTGGGTACAAACTGAAATGAGTGTGAGGATGATAGAATACTGGAACAGGTTGCTCAGATACCTTATGGAGTTTCCATCCATGGAGACATTCAAAACCTGACTGCAAACAATCCTAAGCAAAGTCCTCTGATTGACCCTGCTCTGAGCAGGATGTTGATCTAGGCAGTCTCCAGATGCGCCTTCCAACATTCACTGTTGTGTGACTATTCTTGACCACTGTGTGGTGTGGAGCTGAACATGCAGAAGGATCCCAGCACTGCCAGTGATATCTGCCTCAATCCTTTCTGTTTTCTTCCTCCTAAAACTAGGAATTTGGATTATTGTTGAATGTCTACCCAAAGACAGTCTAGTTAGCAGTCACATAACCTAGCCCAGGCAAGGAAGCACTCTTGAAATGCTCACAAGATATATACAAGATTTGCAAGAGTTATAGATTGAAAATTCCTCATATAGTGGTGTAACTGATGTTTTTTTGTTAAAGTAGATCCCTATGTATATCGTACCACTGAGACTACCATACTTTTGAACTAATTTACGTCTTGAGATCTTTGGAACTAGGTATTATTCGCAGACAGAGAAATTCAACAAACAGAAGAACACAAAGATGCATTTTTGTTCTCCTTCTAACTTCCCCACTCCCTGGACTTCTTACACTGTGTTAGCCCTATTCTCCTAGCTGCTTATCAGTGTGTTTAGGATGATAAAGTATATGTCCTGCTTCCTGACTAAATTTTCTCTTCCACTTACTATTGTGCACTACTTTTCTTTTGTTCTGTTGTACTTCTAACATCCGGTCCAGAATTATTTGTTTTAAATTGTTATCTATCTCACAGTTATTGAACATTTTGGGATGAAAGGTGCCACCATCACATATTTACAAAGAACATTCTTATGCCTTCAGACTGCATGTACTGCCTGGAACAGGCACACAGAACTGCCATTGCCCTGCTCATTTCTTTTTACACTTCAGTTTTTCAGTAGAAATATAAACTGTACATTTCTGGGTTTTAGCACATCTCAGTTGTACAGATTCGTAAACAAAAGATTTGGTGTTGCGGCTTAAACCTAACAAAGCCCTTAATCAGGCTACATACCTGCCATTTTATTTCCTCTTCATACAGGCTATGTAAAAAAAGAAGTTATTATTTTAGACTATACCTCACACTGTACTTTGGTAAATGTGATCTTTATAGAGGCCTCTTTCTGCATATATTTACAAATACTATTTATACCTCAAGCTACATAATGCAAGGGAAATGGAAGTCTGTCTCACCCCCGTGGAATTTGTATGGGATGAAATGAGTAACAAGATTAGGAAGTCAGATTTCCTTAGCAAATAACCTCAATAGGATTTTGTGGTAACCAGCGACCCTTAAAAAAATGATATTTGTGAACTGAGAAAATTACCACAGAGCAATAGTGTGACATGACACAGGCAGCTTGAAGTTGTATGTCAAAATCTACCATCAGCAGAAAGATTTGAGAGTACTGGAGATCTTAGAAGAAAAAAAGGCACTTGTCCTATGTTTTTTCCCTTAGCAATTCTATGTGGATAAGCAATTAAAACATGATTTGCTATACTGACTTGCTTTTAAAATTCAGGCATTTTTTTAAACTCTAATGTGAACACGTCTAATTTCATTGAAGATAGTCAAATTACAGTCATGTTAATAGAGAACACTTGCCTTGTGTTAAAAATATTAATTTGGTCAATAAAGCATGAGACTATGTGTAATCAGAAATAGAACATGTAAAAATTCTTACAGTTAGGAATTAATTTTCAACAAAACATCTTTGCCAAGTTGTCTCAAACCATTTTTAGTGAAGAACTCTTGATGCTTTTCCTGTCTTTTGCACAGTTTCTCTAAAATGTTTGCAAGCTGTTTCATCTCTGTCTTTTTTTGTGATCAGTGGAGACAAATTAACAATATACACACATAATTCCTGAATACTGAATTGTATTCTGTAATATTTAATTTGAAAACCCATGTGTCCAGCATGCGTTAGACCTAAGCTTAAGGTGTAAAATCTTCGGACTCCAAGCATGGACAACAAAGGGTTTTTGCAGAATGGACAAAAGCTGAAAGGAGAGTGTATATGTGCATGTGTATGACTGATGGATAGATTAGATTAATGTCTTGAGAAATAAATGTGGAAAGCAGATCAGTGAGCGAGGGAGAAAGAACAAGGAAAACAGTTGAGGGGTGCGGTGCTGAAGAATGGAGTAGATAATGAGAAAACAAAAGGCAGATACAATAAGCGTTGCTGTATAGAAACCACAGTTTTTGTCTGGAGTTTGATACTTCCCTTTGAAGCTGGTGTAGACTACTTTAGATCCCAATAACTATAAATATCATTACAACTAATGTTGTAGTTAAAATGATCAGTATCTTCTTGTAGTATTTCACCGATACTGCTTAGCTCTGAGAAGTGATCTGTCTTTAGAGTTATGGTATTAAGCATTTGCAAACACCTGTCTGGTAGGAAAGCTTAAACAAATAAATATATAATCACTCCCCCAAGCTTAGGAAAAATCTAATTAAAATTTCCTCAGAGGTTTCTTTACAGTTGAAAAAGAGTCTAAAGTATTCTCACAGGGCTAGACCCATTCCCTTTCTTTGTGTTTGAGGATCACTAGTACCTTAAACAAAAAATTAGAAGGAGAAAAGAAAAACAAAAACCAACAGCTACGAAAAAAAATCACCACAAACCAAAGAAATCTATGACAACTCCACAAAACAAATCCTGTTCATAACTCTAATGGCCAGTGGGACCATGCTTCACTGCGAGCAGAATACCACATTAAATGCAAAAGTTTTTTCCAACTCTTTCTTCCCCTCTGACTTCTCTGTACAACTAGAAATCTTCCTCTTATCTAGTATACTCACCAGAAGGCACTGACTTCTCCCTGCTCTTTTTCTACTTGCTGTCTTCTTGCCAAGTAGCTGGCAATCACTTGTTGGGACGTATACTCAGTCTGGGCTCCTCTTAATTCACTCTAGGAGAAAACTCTCAACCAGTATTTAGCTTAAAACAGTTTTATCTGTTGTCTCTCTGTTTTAAAAAGCCATTGATGTGACTTGGCCATGGCCAACTGCCAGACACCCACCTGACTGTTATCGCTCCCCGTCCTCAATGGGATGGGGAGAGAAAATTGTATGAAAAATCTCAAGGGTCACTGTAGAGCTGGGGAGATCACTTATCAATTGTCATCATGGGCAGAACAGACTCAACTTGAGGAAAATTAATTTAATTTATTGCCAGTATAAATATAGTTGGATGATGAGAAACACAGACAAAAACTAAAGCACTTTCTCACTACCTCACCCTTTCTTCCCCAGGCTCAACTTCACTCTTTCATTCTCAGCTCCTCTACCTTTCCCTTCCCCAAGCATCATAGATGAGTGGAGAATGGAGGCTATGGTCAATCTTCAACAGCTGCTCTCTGCTGCTCCTTCCTCCTCACACTTTTGCCCTTTCCAGTGTGGGTCTTTCCCATGGGCTGCAGTCCTTCAGGATAAACTTGCTCCTGTGTGGGCTTTCCATGGGCTGCAGTTTCCTTCAGGGCACGTTCACCTACTCCATTGAGGTCCTACGTGGGCTGCAAGGGGACAACCTGCTTAACAATGGTCTTCTCCAGGGACTGCAGTGGAATACCTGCTCAGGTACCTGGAGCACCTCCTCCACCTCCTCCTCCCTCTTCCCCCAGGGCTCGCAGGGCTGTTTCTCATATTCTCCCCTCACCGCCAAGCAGGGTTTTGCCCTTCCTCACCCGGACTCTCCCCAGGTGCCGCCATAGCGGTTGCAGGGCTGGGCCGTGGCCTGCGGCGGGGCCGTTGAAGCTGGCTGGAACCGGCTGTGTCCGGCACGGGGCAGCCCCGGCTGCTCCTCACAGAGGAACACCCCGCAGCCCCCTGCCAGCCCCTGGGCGCCCGCACCCAGTACAGCAATATAAGCACCCAATACAGCAATACAGAAGGCTTCAAAGTGAGTTGAATTTGTGGGCCAAAGAAAAAATGAAGGTCTGGATGAGGTTCAGATAGTAACACACACTTTCTGGCTTCAAGAAAAGGGTTTCAGTAAGACTACTATAATTCTGAAATATGCTTTATTTTATGAAGTAGCAACAAAGTATGAATAGCTTTGAGAAGGTTATCAGAACTTTGTAGAAGTAAGAATATAAACCATTATTTCCCCTGCATGAGTCGCTGAATGAATTGTCTACAACCATGAAGCATTTTCAGAGTAAATAGACATGGAAATAAACATGAACTTCTAACTTCAAGAAAACAAAAAGTAGCACAGTCCAAGCCACTTCATCTCTGAAAGGTTTTAAATTATGTCATTTCTGCTGTAACAAACTGCACAAGGCACTAAATTTCGTTGATTCAAGGAAGTCGTGTGTTTTCTGAGGGCAAAATAAAGAACATCTAGGTGGACAAGAATGATAGCTATACCTCTTTGAATAAAAAGAAATATCATCTTTAACATCGCCCAATATCTTTAGCCTACCAAAAGACAGGGCTGCTGAACACCTGCTCACCTGAGAAGTATATACATATTTTTATAAATAAGTATGTATATAAAATATATACATATGTTTGTCTGTGTTACAGCTCTCTGAATTCTGATTTTCTTAAAGAGGAGTAGTGAAAGTTGTTACTAGTAGCGTTGAGACTTGGTGCCCTCTTCTCCTAAGTCACACTGCAGAAATCTCTGTGTATTAATTAATAATGGTCTTCCACCATCGTGCAGGGGCTTGTTCATAACCACATATTGATTATGTATCTTTTTTCCTATTTTTCCCTTTGAGTGGCAGATGCCTCCAGGACTCACTCTATATCTGAACTCTCCACCTAATATCATTGTCTCTGTTTCTGAAACCTGATCTCATTCTATCATGCTAGCTAAATCCAAAGATCAAATATAATTTAATTTTGAAAATAATTATAGTTCTCTGAAGGAGGGGAGTATAACTAAACCTTACATATCTCATCTAATCTTGTTATGCACGCATCACTTGAGATACTTTCTCAGGAGGCTGTAGGGAAGACCAGTGTGGCCACATACTTAGGATGAGGGGATAAACAGAGAGAAGTGTTTCACAGGAGTGATCACAACCTGAGATAGTGTATTTTACGAATATAGGTGGGTAGGAGTTTCTGAGGTCACCAACAACAGTAAGTAAACTTCACTGTTGCACAGATAGCCAACATTGGCCTTTCCTCTACTTCCACATTGTAAGTCAAGCTGCAAGTGGGGCACAGTCATGAATCTCTAAAAAGCTGACAGTAATATGAAATGCTTTGAACACTGAATTTCAAGATGCTTGAGATTTTGAGACTGTAAGTGTATGACAGAACCACTGTCACCATATTTTATCATGTTTTGTATTTCACAGACACTATTTTATTTTTCTGTGTTCTCATAAGCAGTCCTCTTAAAATTAGAGGATTTTTTTTATTATTTGATTGAAGGAAAGGAAAGAATGTATTTATAAATAACAAGGAAGCAAATAATTTTAAGACATTTGTCAAAATGTATAGGTATCTGTTTTATTTAGCTTTTTCTCTTTTTTTTTTTCAGAGTAAGCTAAGCTTCAACAGGAGTTATGTGGGACACTTCTCTTAAGAACAAAATGAACTCTAAGGTAAAATTGAATAATCTTGCAACCCTAGTTTGGTTGTCAACTCAAGTTTGATTGTCAAATGTTGCTCTCCACAGAACCTCTTTTAAAAAAAAGCATAATAAAATATGTAACTTTGGGTTGGGTCTCATAACACTGAGAGTAGTAACATAGCCAAACACAGCAAAGCACATGGAAACTGGGTAAGTTCGTCTGTTTCGGCATGTAATACAGTCCCTGGATTGTGGTAGCTTCCTTCTTTATCATTCAAGGTGTGTTCTTGCTTTCTGGACAAAAACTTAGAGTCTCTGTTTAGTTCACAACTGAATTCTATCTTTCCTTACTGAGGTCTACTAAGCTAATTAATTTTGACTGTTCCCATAATGATCAGTTCTACTTTTTCTAGGCTTTGTTAGCTGCATCTTACTTTTCAACAGCCTGCAATTTTGTTCTTGAGCTGTCTGGTTTAAGAACAATAAAGGCCTGTGCTCATATATAGGAGAAGAGGAGAAAGCACTGCAATTACAGAGTAACATTTTTTCCACGTGACAAAAATAAGGGGATAACAGTGAAGGAGCAAGAATCTGGGAAGACACATCCATTTGCTCACCTACATAATCAGCTGACATCCAGAGTAGAAGAGCTGCATTTGACAGGTGCCAAGGAACATATACACCTTTCCCATCAGATCCTTGCATCGTTGCATCACCTGTGTTATCTGACCTGGTGCATGTGCGTTGCCCATCATATGGCTTGCTGGAAGGAATGATTCCATAGCAGCGAGTGGCTCAGCAATTGGACAACACTGTCACATTCTATGGTATTCATCCCTGTTGTGAAATACGTTGTAGAACTTGGGGGAAAAAAAAAAAAAAAAGAAGAATGCTGATGCCAAGTAACTCAAAGAAATTACCAAAGATCTATTTCTCAGACTACAGGAGGTGTATTTTCTGGCATACACTTAATCAGTGTATTCATAAAAAGCTTTGAATTTTCAGCATTATTAATGGAGCTAGTTAAGGCTATTGTATTTATTTGTATGGGTGATCTAACTCATCTTCTTGATTTAAAAATAGTATTTCTACACCCATACTGTATTGGTGAATGCAGGAAGTGAAAATGCAAGAGAAACCATACATTGCCGAAGTGACACAAGCTAAAATAAAACAAAAGCTTGACCAAAGCTATCTTTTCAGTGTAGCTCTGAATGCAGACAATGCTACTGAGAATGATCCTGCTACCACTAACAGGGGGCAGCAATTTTTTATAGGCAAGCTACTTCACAAATGATAGTAGTTTCTTAAATTACAAATGTAGTGGCAGTTTAGATGCCCAAGCACAACCCACAACTCCACCTGCTGCTGTAGAAGAGCAGGAATCCAGGCTGTGTGTTGCACCTCTCTTATATACGCTTGGGCATTTAAAAAGGCACCTGATGTTTGTGTTTGAGTACATGAATAACTCCCTTGGTATAAGATTCATTGTTGTGTTTCTAGTTTCAAATCCGTAACACGAGTTTCATTACAATGTGTTGCCCTCAGCTCTCTTTTCAGCTGGCAGATCTTTTATTATTATCTTTACAAACTGTTATATAATCATCATAAAAAGAAGCAGGTGTATTTTCTCCTTTATTTTTTTACTTTTTTGGGGAAAATAGTAAATGAAATGACACCTGATAGAAAGAACAGACAGTTTGACAATGCTGTATCTTAAACAGACCTGACTCTCTCTTAAATTTCTGTGGCAGATGTTTAGTGACTCTCTTTCACTGAGTCTGATTGCATCTGATGCTGATCATCTACATATAAATGAATCTCCTACAGAATTAAACTGAAAGTTATTGTTGGTAACAGCATGGCATGGTAGATTTTGGCAGATGATCAAAATTAAAAAGGCTAAGTTAAAGAGCAAACCTCAAAGCTAAGTGAATTTTTATAAGCTATTTCCCCGTGACTCCTGCCCTTTCCAACATTTTTGTGTCTTTTTTTAATGAACCTATTGTTCATCCTTCTTTATTTATCCCTTTGCTTCCTCCATACATACGCACTATCTCTGGTACTTCTATCCTGAAAGTTTTCTGAGATTCTGTAACCATTTGTCTCTGTTGTGGATACTACAATGATGATGAGAGGATGATGAACTCTGTTTCCTATGGCTGAAAAAGAAACATGTTTCTTACAAATACTACATTGTTAAGTGTAATCTAACTATATCTTTTAGACAGTCTTTTATAGTATTCCTGGTTGAGATGTTATAGTGAAATCATTAATTGGCAAAGGAAATGAGCGAGATTGTTTGAAGAAAAATATTGTTTCTTTTGCCTACAGACAGCATATCGGGCTTTAGAACTGGGTGACTTCTAACACATGAGATCTATGACAAATTTTTTCAGTTCATGTATTTAATTCATTCTCAAAGGAATGTAGCATTTGTTTAAGCACAGCCTACACAATGTTTACCGCAGGATTCGAAACTCCTGATCATTTTCTATTTTGAACATAATATTAAGATTTCTTATGGTCTTGTAATGATTAAGTGCACTAAGCCTCTACAGGCTGAATTCTGGATGCAGGCTCTGTAAGGAATGAGGGATGAGCTCCTCAGAAGTCTGTATCCAGAATACTTAGTGTCAAAATGCCTTAAATGTATTTTATTGTTGTTAAAGAAAAGAAAACCTCAAATCTGCATATGGCAGGATTTCTCTCTCTTCAAAAAAAGAAAAGAAGACGGTGGCAGTGTGAACATCTTGTGATCCAACAAATGCATGTACACCTAAACATTCATTTTACTGGAGATCTGTAGAAGCACACATGCAGAAAGGATATTTCATGGCATATGTGGACTAGCATTCAGGAAAAATGAAAGCTTAGTAACCATACTACAACCCTGTCACCAACATATGCAATATGTTCTTTAATGTTCTTTAATATCTTTAAATGTATGCTATACTTCTGTGTTTGTTTAATTTTTGTCAGTCAAAGAGAAAGTATGTTATTAATTGGACTTCTGTGGAATAAGTAATATTTCTGTTAATCCTGAACCTTATTGTAATTTCTTAGTTTAATTTTTAGACTTCATGTTTCTCTGGTTTACTTGCAAGTATCTTGGACCAAAGTGCAGTGAATTCAATGTGGGCCTTCAGTTGGGCTCCAGCCTTTACTTCTGGAAAAAAATTCCTTAAATCATCCTGGCAAATATTTGCTAATAATCTAACAGTGACCATACAGCTTACAATTTGTTTCTGTCATCTGGCAAGGGAACCGTTGGTGGAAAAGCAGTTAAAATACCACTGCCCACAAACTGCTCAAAAGTGTAAACAGTAACACTGTGGAAGATCTCTACCTGTGTTAAGTGCCAACTTTATACTGTTACTAACATGGACAGACCAGCACTGGATAATTACTGACCCATACAAAGCTGGGCTGCAGCTTTGCTATCTTGTAAAAGACGTGACTAGACTTTACAATGAGTTGCAGAGACCTAAATTAGACTTTTACAGGCTGAAAGAGAAAACGAAATACCTACGGACTGAGTTACTGATTTTCAGAAAGTGTTACTGGGATGTGTAATCAGTGCAGTGCAGTTTTATTGAGCCCCTTGTCTTTCCCCCTCTCCTGATTCACCCCATTTCATAGTCCTGTAGCTCCATGATAATTCACACATAGGCAAAGGGGATAGTTTTCAATTAAAACTCCTTTCTTGAATATCAGGGGGAAAATGTTTTAAGATCTTTGTGCAGAAGAGATTCACGAGAGACGAAAGAAAGGGAGGAGTAGAAATTAGCTCAGAATTTCAAAGTTAGGCAGTCTTTTTGTGGAATCCAATTAGTGATTTTTAGTAGTGATAGTATTTATTAATGATACAAGGGCCTTTGCTTTGGGATATGTATTGTATAAATACCAACAGCAGAAAATATGTTGTAGTGCAAATAGAGAAGACCGAAAGAGAGTAGGAGAGAAAACAGAGGCAGTCAGAGGTAAGGTCACCCGACAGAAAATCAGCATTTAAAATGTAAAGCCAGAGTTCGTCAGGTCTTCCAGTTCGCAGCCACATATATCATAGCTCCTGAAACCCCTGGTATAACTCCCGTTGAGTTTATCAGTAATCAGAAGAAAAATAATTTTTAGAGGGAAGGTAGCCCATTAATAACAGATGAGGAGATGAGATTAGCTATTTTTTACAAAATTGCTGAATTACTATATAAGTTCTAAATTTGAGCATCTAACTAGACACATAAAAAAAAATTGAGCAAAGTATAAATAATGAACTTCAGAGTATCTCTGCTGTCAAAATGCGATAAACCAACAGCCTGAAAAAATATTTCACATACAATATATAGATCTAAGAATTTGTGCACAAATAGGCAGCAGCAGCATAGATAGCGTACTTAATGAAATTATAGAAATTAATTGTTAAAAGTAAGAGAAATTAATATCAGACTCTCAGAAGACTTCCCCTCCCCAAGAGAGACATGCTGACAAATTGAAGACATTCTCATTTACCATGTCTCTTGTTCAACCTCTGTGGAAACAGAGAGACAATAAACTTGTAATGACTAAAAAAAGGATAAAAAAATTCTGAAGTAATACAGTATGTTAGCAGTTATGAGAAAAAAAAAAAGGTAAGATACAGTCTAAATAAATATAGAAAACCTAATTAAAAATACCCTTAAAACTGTTTACAGGAATACTTACTAATACCTGCCCCTTACTTGCTGTTAGGCCAGAGTGTTGCACCTCTGGCTTGGTGCACTGGGGGCTCTTTCTCTTGGCTTTCTCACCCCATGCTGCTACCAGCTGCCCCACTAGCCCCTGTCCGGGACCAACATCCCTTGCTGGCAGTGCTCATGGCCAGGGCTCTTGATCCCTGATTTCTGTGGAATGATGAAATCTGGAGTGGCTCTTACAAGCCAATGTGGAAGTGAGTCTCGGTTCCTGGAAAGCAGGTGGCTGATGGCTCACAGAGGTGTTTTTTCTGTAATGCTTTGTCCCTGAGGTTTAGAAGTGTGGAACATGCAGCTTATTGTCCCCTTACAAAATCACAGAATCACAGAATGGTAGGGGTTGGAAGGGACCTCTGTGGGTCATCTAGTCCAACCCCCCTGCTGAAGCAGGGTCGCCTACAGAAGACTGCACAGGACCTTGTCCAGGCAGGTCTTGAATATCTCCAGAGAAGGAGACTCCACAGCCTCTCTGGGCAGCCTGTTCGAGTGCTCCGTCACCCTCAGAGTGAAGAAGTTCTTCCTCAAGTTCAGACGGAACTTCCTATGGTTCAATTTGTGCCCGTTGCCCCTTGTCCTGTCACTGGGCACCACTGAAAAGCGGTAATGTCGAGACAAAAGCAGTAAGCGGTTTTGATTGTCGTATTTGATGAAATAGGTTTTGGCATAGCATGCTACTTCAGCATTTAAAATTCATGTGATTTTTATCTTGTCAGGCTTAATCTGCAGTATGGTTAATCTTTAATGTATTTAATGCTGCCTCAGAGATGTTGGGAATGCTATGTAAAAAGAAGAAAACTGCGTCGCTGCTGTTACTTCCTGTAACAGTGATGTATCTGTAGGACAGCATTTAACTCTTCTAACACAGGGTTTACATCTCAGGGAGCATGTTAAAATCAGGTGTGAGAGTGACTGCTCTTAATGTCACCCTGCTGCCCTGGACATGTAGTCAGACCAGATTCTGGATGAATCAAAATCTCTGAGCCTTGTTTCTTTGCCTCCTCCATCAGACCCAACTACACCTGATCTTACAGAGAAAGGCACAGTTGTAGTCCTTTGCAGTTCGCTGCAGGGATTTCTCCATACTGTGGCTCTGTAAATGAACTCAGAGGAGGAAGAGATAGGCTTGTCTGTATCTTTTCCACCTGTCTGTTGGCAGCTTTGGGAAAAGGAGGATGCACTGGAAACTTTTCATCTGTCTGCATGTGGTAGGGTGGTTCTTAAAGCGTGGACTCAAAATTTTAGACATGCACCATAGTAAAAAACAAATATGGCTGTTGCTTTTGAAAAGCTGACCTTGATTCTGCACCTGGCGGTTACATAGATAGAATTTACTCAGGTTAAATAGCAGTGGCCTCTGTGTTTGTCCACAAAGAAAACAGTTTGTTTCTTCTTTTATTTGTACTTGAAGCATAACAGATTTTGCAAATCAGTATTTAGCCAATAAGCTGACTTGAAATCATGTATGGGATTGTTATCTTTTCTGTGTGCTCCTGGCAGTTTTTTCTATGACTATGCAAAAGAGGGGCTGGCAATGTTCTCTAAAACCCTTAATTTGCATCTGTTTTGGAATGTATACTGGCACTAAATGATTTACTTGGAGGCAAGAGTTAAAACTAGCTATTAAAAGTTCATTACATAAGTTTATTTAGAGGAAAGGAAAGAAAGTGCTTTATTTCTCTACTTGGAAAATATCAATTGTTGTGCTAAGTAACAATTGTTAACCTAACTCCTGTAGATAGCTATGTAGGATTTACTTTTTATAAATCCCATTTTTATATGGCCATTAACTGCAATGACTGTAATGGAGGTTTTGTCACAAGCAGTTGATTTCACTAAGGCCAGACTTCAATGTATTTGTCTGAGCTGCATAATTTTAACCATCAAGCTAACAATGCAAGCCTTCACTAAGCCTCTACTCAAACAACCAGCAAGTTTGCTTGAATAATTTTTGTTTGGCTTTTTTTTTTTTTTCATCAACTGAATACCTAATGCTGGAACCTCTACTACTGAGTGTCCTGAGGATGTGCAGAGCAGTCTCTGTCTAGAATAGGGATCATAGTCTCAAAATTCAGGTTGATTTTTTTTAGTGTTCTGTTTTGCATTATGCTTTAAGTTCCAGGAAGAAAGATTGTAACTTGTTCTCAATACTTGCATTTCCAATGTGAGACTGAGCTGTGTGAGGAAAAAAAAAAAAACAGAAAAAAACTTTTCATACATTAAATTATTAAATTGTTATATTTCAATAAGAAATCACCTAAATCTCTGAATTTTAATCAGGTTATAAATAGATTTTCTCTATTTAAGAAATAATAGTGGATATATAAACGAGGAGGAAGATAGCTACATGCCTGACGCTTTTCCTTTCTTGAGGGCTGAGGGATACAGCTTTTAATGTCCCTAAGAGCTCAAGTATAACTTACATACTTTGTGTACCAGCTTTGTTCTGCAGTTGTCATAACCACCCTCATACACTTTACTTAGAATAAGGGAGAACGAAAGAGGAATCATTGAAGAGGATTGTGAATGGAAAACTATTATTTAGAGAGTCATTATTCTAAAGCTTAGCTCTCAAGAGCCTCACTGAAAAGCACAACCTATATAAAAATTATCTGAATGACTTGGTTATTCGTGTGACACATTCTAAGAGCACCAAGTAAACATTCATGTATCTGTAATATTGCTTTATAAAAAAAAAAATCAATCTGCTGCTTTTTAGATGGACCGTTGTACGGCTACTAAGAAAAATCTTTGTTAGCTGAAAAAATATTCTCTGCCAAAACCTCCCCCCCAGAGATATTCAGACAAGTTATTTCCATTAAAATATCACACTTTACTGTATGAACTGACTACCCAAAAAAGTTTATACTGGATCAGTCTAAAAGACCACCTAGCACAGCATCCTGCCTCCAGAAATGTTCCTAAGCAAACACCAAGGCAAGAGTAAGAACTAGAGAGTCAGATATAGGACTTCTGCCTTTTTTTTTCTCAAATTTATTTAATTTTAATGTCATAAAAGTGTTTCTAAGCCAGATATACTTCTATGTATTTAACAAATCTCAGTGTATTTTTCTTCCAAGAGTTTCTTTAGCCCTTGAGGCCATAGAAGCTCTAGTAACCATACTGTCCATTGGGAAGAAAAAAGGGTTTTTAGCTCTGGAACACTTTACACAGGGTGGGGGGTGTGGGAATAAAAATCCCTTAACCCAGAATTTATTTACTGATCTTCAGATTTTAATCTGGTTTCTACTAGCTTCTTTCGATTCTTAGCTTTTCCTCTTTCGACTCTTTACTTCTCACTGGAGACACAGTGAACAGCAGATCTTCAGCAAATCTATGCTGTAGACCAGCTCTTACTAGTGCTTTGCAGTAGCCTAATTTGGTACCTCCGTTGTTTATTTTTGGATACTAAACTTGACACATTGTGCAAAGATCAACTTGTGCTTGAAGTAACCCAGTACTTTCGTTTAAATGATTCATGAATTATATCCAGATATGCAAACCTCAGAAATGTTGGAGTTACTGAACTCCATGGGGTGATATTCACCTCATCGAAAGCCAGGTTTCCTTAGAGGTTTATGACTGATTCATAAAGGTGTAAAGATCAGAGTGAAAGTGAAAGGAATCTTCCTTCAACACTTCATCAAAGAAAGTGCAAGAATAATCTGAACACAACTTTTTCTAACTGTTTTTGCAATTACAATGTAGCAAATACTACCTCTGCCTTACTCTTTCATGGCCATAACATAACGTAGGTGAATTAGCTAAACTGACTGATATAATGAAGTGCTATGCAATATATCCGGGAACTCTAGTCTGTTTGCCTAATGAAGTGTCAATATGTCTTAAATGCCCCCTCAAACGATTTAAAGAAATTGTCACATTTTGTCAAAGAAGCCTCCAACAATTTATACTATTTGCATAAAACTCTTAATCATTTAACCATAGGAGCGCTTCATATCTCTCCTAGCTTTTTCATCTACTTACCCTGATACATATACTAAAGTCTGATTTGTTAACTGGAGGAAGAAGATTGCAGGGCTTTAAGAGGCAAGGCCAAAAATTGATTCTGTTCATACAAAAAGTCACAAAGGTAACAGAAAATTTGCAAAGGAGAGAATAAGACATAGATGAGGCAATCGGTTGCAAGACTGGGAATTTAGAAATGGTTATCATTTACTGTAAAAGACTAAAATGAATGAAGAATTGTGGCATATTCATGCAAATTGGGAGGAAAATCCTAACAGGTTTCAAAAAACTTCATAGAAATTCATTTCCTCAGCATTTTTAATATGTTCCCATGTTAAACAGTGTTCTTCAAAAAAATTGTCCTCATTGTATAATCTGCCCTAAGAGGAAACACTAGGAATTCCTTACTCATTACTTCAGACTGATGTTAATTGAAGGACAAGACATCATGAAAGACTATCAGAAGAACTGTTAATAAAGCGGGAATGTGAAGAGAGGCAAGTGATGAAACATCTTAAAAGCCCCGCAGAGTTTTGTAAGGGGTCCAAAAAATCAGAGAAACAATTCATTAAATGGAGAACATGTGATTATGCTAATTTTACAAAAATCCACAAACTCTGACAGATAAACTTTTACAAATGCAGAAGCAACCATATCTTGCATGTCTAATTTTCTTTCGTCACATGTTGAATGACCAAGAATAAGCTTCATGGTGTTAACAGCTCAGGTAGAGACCATAGCTAAATCACAGCTGAATTCTGTGAGGATCAGAAAGTAAAATTTGGGATAATGACACTAGTATTTATCCTGTGAGATTAGCTTCAAAATAAGTTCAAATATCACAGTGTAATAAAACTTAAATTATAATGAATTGCAAGTATAGACAGTATATCACATTAATTTTAATACATTAAAATTATAATCAGGAATAATTGGACTTTCAATACAGAAGTAAATGAAGTTGCTGAACCAAAAGGAAATGGACATTGATTGCAAGTTGAATAAACTGTGCAGATTTGGGAGGTTGTGATTTATTGAGGTAGGAACTGCTTCTAAGCCCATTAACATAAAGATTTAATTAATGTCATGATTTTGCCAGCTAGTGGAAAGAGTTAGGAACCATAAAAAAATATCATTTTATTTTGATAGTGAAAATCAATATGAAAATTGCCAGAGAAACCATCTCAAATTACAAGACTGGACACTAATAAAACTAGCTCATGATAACAATCAAGAAACAACAAAAGCTGCTAACAAGTATCATAATTGATGCTATTTCAAACATGAAAACCTGTTGTCTTTCACATTCAGATAATCAAATCTTTGCCTCTTGGAGGAAGTAACATGTCTAGGAAATATATTTCTTTCTCTTCTGTCTGAAAGTGTTATTTGTTTCTGTGCTTCCCAGTGGACAGTCCCTCATACTCCTGAACACCTGCCTGTTGAGAAGTAGTCAAAAACCTATAAGACTATTACTTCCATCTTTAATTCTCTTTCTGTAATCTGCCCAGTCTATACTATGAGTCAGACAGCATTTAATAAACTTAATACTTCTGTGCATCATAAGATACTGTCTTAAAAGAAACCCAGTGCATTTGTAAAATTGACCATAGGTGGATGTTGCTTTGGGATGACTTCGTGTTACATTAGTATTCTAGCAGTGATAAATATACTGTGAACTAGGCAAGGATGGGTAAAGTCACTTATCGGAAGGAGGTCTCAAATATAGGTTAATTCCTGATTTGAAAAATCATTCTGTTTATGACTCAGTAAGAGTTGAATACTTCCAGTTTTGTTGAAGAGTGCAAGGACAAAATCTATTTGTGATTCTGTAGCCCTCTTGTAGTTTAACTCCAGCCAGCAACTAAACACCATATGGTTGTTTACCCACTCCCCTCGCCCCAATGAAATGGGAGAGAGAATTGGAAGAGTGTTGGGGTTGATGTAGCTTGAGAGTTAGCATGACTAGGCTGCTTAAGCAAAACAGTTAGCATAACTGAACAGGCCGCTGGAAAGGACATCTAAGAATAGCAATTGAGAAAGTTCTGATAGTGCACATGATGTGGGTTAGCAAAAACAAGATGTGTTCAAGGACATGGAGGCAGCCTGTTGCTATTGGCATTAGTGCATAGTTACCAACCATAAGGGAATATGGGGTGTGTGAACTGCGCGTGATTTATGTTTGTAGCCTATCCAAATAAGCGTGAGCATGTGTACAGATATGAAAAATGTATATAACCACACAAGAGGAGAAATAAAGTGAACTGACTGTGCATTTCATCAATGTGTGAGAGTCATTCCTGTCCCTGCACGGATGCTGAAACTCGGCAGAAGAGTAAAAGTAAGAAAACTCATGGGTTGAGATAAAGACAGTTTAAAAGGCAAAGCAAAGGCTGCACATGCAAGCAAAGAGAAATAAGGAATTTATTCACTGCTTTCCATGGACAGGCAGGTTTTCAGCCATCTCCAGGAAAGCAGGGCTCCATCAGGACTAAAGGTACGTCGAGAGACAAACGCCATCACTCTGAATGTCTTCCCCTTCCTCCTTCTTCCCCCAGCTTTACACGCTGAGCATGATATCATATGGTGTGGAATATCTCTTTGGTCAGTTGGGGTCAGCTGTCCTAGCCATATCCCCTCCCAGCTTCTTGTGGGCCCCCAGCCCACTCACTGGTGAGGCAGGGTGAAAGTGGAAAAGACCTTGGCACTGTGTAAGCACTGCTCAGCAATAACTAATACATCTTTGTATTATCAGCACTGTTATCAGCACAAATCCAAAACACAGCCCCATACTAGCTGCTATGAAGCAAATCAACTTTATCCCAGCCAAAACCAGCAAGAGCTGTCAATTTGTGAAGTCCCTGTGAACATCTAGATAAACAGGAAGATTGATTTTTATCTATTTATATTCTATAGACTACACAAAAAAATATCCTTACCCTTGCTACCTTCCCATTAACTTAAAATAACAGGGATTTTTTAAACTACACTCTTGCTTTCTTTGAGTGGAGAATTTTGAGTTACAACTCTCCCACCCCCAGTGAATTTTGGATGTTCCTTTTATCACATGTGAATCTTATAAAGGACAAATAAATCATTTAAGTTCTATAATCTAACCCTTGCTACAGTAAGTAACATCTTTTAAATCACTCAGTATCAAAAGAGAATGTACAGGAAGTGAGGCTGAAAACGTTTGAGTCTCCGTTTTGTACATAGGATGAGGGGTCTCCTCCTTACTCATGATGTCTGTGTCCCAAGTGCCTTGGCAGTATAGCAACACAGTCTCTTTTCCTTTGTCGCTAGAGAAGGACAGTAGCACTTACCTGGGAGGCTCCTGTGTAAGATGTCAGAAATCAGAGCAGTCTGTTATGTTGTTCACTGGATTCCCCAGATATCTGAAAGACTTATTTGAAAACAAATTCATTTGTCAGATGAAAAGAAATCTTGTCTTGAAGTGGGGCTGCTCTTCATGGGAACGCTAAACTTCTAGTTGTCATTTTGCAGTGTTCATTGTCAGCATCATTGCTATTCAACAGACAATTTGGGACAGCAAAACAAAAGCTAAGGCTCTGTAAGAGTAGGCAAATCACTATGTTGGTGAGGTCTTTCAAGTGTGTTTTTTTAGATGCTCTCTATCTCAAGGTACAAAGAGCATATGATAGGATTACCTAAGATACTTCCTTTCACCCAAACAGCAAATACAAAAAAACCCAAATAAAATGGCGAAGTGAATAAAAGACATGTCTAACTTGCCAACCAGACAAAAACATTTAAGTATTTTTTCTTCTCCACTCAATTTTTGTGTATGTATATGGTTACCACAAATACAACACTTAAGCGACCTAAACCTAGATATCTCCTGTTTTCCCTGTTTTCATTATTGTAGCTAAAAGCAATTTATATGGAAACAAGTAGCTCAAATGTAAACTGTGAAACTTAGAACTCACTTAAATAGTATAAAAAAAAATCTTCTGAGATGCGGTTTACGTGTATGTCCAAGTTTCATCCTTTCTTTACTTTCTGCATTGTAAGTCTGTGATTGCTCTCCTTTAGTATAAAATCAGTGGTGAAATGGAGGGGTAGTGGATTATGACACAATAGACAATTTGAAACATGTATAATATAATTTCTTAATTAACTGAATAAATTTATCCTTAATTATAGGATTCTTGAACTATCTTATTGAGTCTCAAGGGAAAAATCACAGTTTATTTTTAGGTTCCAATACGAAGGTTCAAGATTCAGGCTTTTTAAGAGTAATATTAATGAATATAACTTACAAGTTATAATTAACTTCTGCTTTATGCTCAGTCAGAGACAAGAAGATGTACAAAGGATTCTGACATGGCCATAATAATGGTAGAATAGTTTTACCTGGCTTTTGTAACAGTGCAGCTCTGACTCTTAGGATGTGTCATGCGTTATGGAATTGCAACTGCACGAGGTATCCCCTTACTGACTGCCTCTACAGTGGACCTGAATGGGTTATGTGTGATATTTCAGGCCTAATTCACATCTTTTCCCTAGAGTATAGCTGAGGTGGAGACACAAATGTCTGAACGTAATTGCTCAGCTACAGCAGCCAAATGCCACCAACATAAAAAAATCTTGATTTATGTCACACAAAGACAGTGTGGAAAGCAAGCACCTGGGTCAAGTGTTCTTTTTCATTTTTTTACTTTACTTTCTTTCTGGGTTCAATCACAAGAGATGATACAGAGCCAACCTGAAGAGTGGAACTGAATGTTTGTGGGAAGACTGTCAATTTTAAAGCAGACTCAGGTGTAGATGTAATGGCCATATCAGAAAAGACTTTCATTCCCTTCACAACTGAATCAGCTGTTGCTACTGCAAATAATCCTAGAGGCAGCATAAACACAAATAGCAAAATCTGTAGCTTTAATACTTGTGCTTAGGAGATTTTAGACTGATATTTTCCTTCATCAAGATACTTAGCACTTTCTTAATGAAAGGAAAGAAAGAAATATTAGAAGAGGTTACATTGGACTTTTATATGTTCTGTGTACTCGGTCACCTTTTATAACAATGAAACTATAAACTTCACAAAATTTCCCTTTTCACAGTTTTCAGATAGTTTCCAGTGCAACATAGGGTTGGACCAGCTACATTCAGCATCTTCTATGATCACACCTTAACATGTCAGGAAATTTGAAAAGTGTAAAAGAGAAATTTTGTGTTAGAAGCGTGGTATCATCTGCTGTCACACTGGGAAGAAGGACATGAAAACATAGATATGTGAGAATCTTGAAAACTTTTAACTGAGGGAGAGGAAAAAACCTAACTGTGGAAAGGTTTTCTTGGTCTTGTTTTGTAATAAAGTTACAAATACATGTATTTTCCTACATGTTCCTCCTTAGTCAATTTTAACCTAATTGCCAAATTGAGCATCATATGTGACAGGAGCAAAAGTTTCCACCTATTTAGGTTCTGAATAGGTCTAAGGGCTAAAACAACATCTTGATTCTGGAGGGCTGAAGATTTACACATGTTGACAGCTGTCCTGAGTATCGATCTCCTCTAGAAAGCTGCAAGATGTACTGTTGCTGGCAGGGCACAGTTTCAAGAAAGGGTGATTTTTCATTCCCCTCATCTGATAGGTTTCCTCTAAAGTTTGCCTGCTCTTTTTCCATTATTTCATTTAGTCAATTCTGTACCTTTATTACGGTTCGTAATGCCCAACTATATTCCCAGCTTTCTAGTTGAAGCGTCAAGAAAGCTGAAACACTCATAAATGTGTCAAGGCAGGATTCCAGTCTGAGGAATTACTACTGGATGCTGAAAAGCTGAGAGCCGTTAAAGAAACGCCCAGACCATGAGAAATGACTGCACCATGAAATACCAGATAGAAAATAACTAGGATTAGTGTTTATTTTGTAGGATTAGTATTTATATGAATAACTATGACCTTAGCAGTGTATTATCTCAGTTGCATGTAGACATACTGTAATGTTTTTATAGTCTCATTAAGACAGGAAAATAATATGCACAGTTAGAAAAGGAATGACCAGTGACCGTCTGGATATGTGACAAATCTTGTAGATAAGTCTGTAGATTTGAATAAGATATTATTAAGAGACCCTGAACTTGTGATGCCTATCACCAAGCTGTTCTTCATCAGATCCTTTTGAAATGTCACTGTTGTTAGGCTAGCCTGGCTGAATCCATTTTCAGAATATATCTTACAGTCTGTAGCAAGTATGAAATTATACTGTCAAAAATTTAGAGAAACGCTAGAAAAAAATTTAGTCTTAATTATTTCATAGATAATTTTTTTTCTATTGATATAAAAACAAAATCAATTGGAAAAAAGTAACACTCAAAAGCATCCTCTTTTTGGAAAGTATAAGTGGGCATGTTGAAAGCCTTCACAGAGGAAACTAATTTTATCCTTAGAAAAAGATCTAAGATAAATGGGGTAAAATCACTGTTTAGAGGTACCTCTCTCTCTTCATTGATTACCACAGGAGCCTATATAACTCTTTCAGAGTAAGTGTCTTTTTAACAGCAAAAGTTAAATGAGCTGAATCTCGCACTGTGTAACACTTTAATAACCAAAAGCTGAGAGGGGATGTTCTTGACTAGTGAACAATACACAGACTTAACATAGTGCTGCAACGTCCAAAGTAGTTGCTATCACTGTCTGAAATCTACTGAAAGTAGAAAAATAGGTCTAAAGCATGGATAACAACAAAAACACAGGCTACCAGTCTATGCTGTCTCCACACACCCTGAACAAAGCCTGTGGTCTGGATGCTTGTATCCACAGTACACTTCAGAATTTGTTGTTACTTTCTTATAGCAGGTGCATTAAAGCACTTACTGAATACACCAACTTTATTGACAAATAGTGTGCATATACCCATGACATAGCTGATATGACTGAAAAAATACTAAGTAATAACTATTTGAACTGCAGTTTGCTATGTCCTAATTTCCATCTTCTACTTATGTAGAAGTTTTGTAATACTGGCGGTATCAATACTGAGTTGTCAAGCAGGGAGGGAAGAAACCAAAGATAAAGGATGGTAGGTTAGATGATAGAATTCTATATTTAAAAAGGTTTTCCACCTCATTATATGGCTGGGACTTATTGTATTTCATATTGGTTTAATGGTGTTATAAGACTGGTATTAGGGAAGAAATGCATACTTTTATCTATGCAGTACTTCATAATAACACTGGTAGATGACGAATGATAAGACATAAGCTATGGAATGGGGAGAGACTTTTTTAAATAAAATGCCTTTGGTTTCTGTAACAGAACCTTGCAGTTCTTGTTATTTGTGTGTCCTGGGTTTGGCCAGGACAGGGTTAATTTTCACCGGACTCCAGGAAGGGGCACAGCCGGGGACTGGGGGGCTGACCCCACCTGGCCAAACAGAGCAGGGTATTCCATACCATGTGACGTCACGCTGGGTTCCGGTGGGGGGGGGGCGGCGCGGGGGAAACTCACTCGCGGCTTGGGGGGGGGCGCGGCGTCAGTGCTGTTTCGGGAGAGCGGCTGTCTGGGTCGTACGGTTCGTTGTTGTGTTTTCTCCTTATTTGTATCGTTGTTATTCCTGTTTCCCTCTGTTTGCTGTTCTGTTAAACTGCCCTTATCCCGACCCACCAGTTTCTGCCTCTTTCTTTCCATTCTCCTCCGCACGCCGGCGGGGGGAGGGGTGGCCGCGTGGCGCTTTTGTTGCCGGCAGCAGCCGAAACCAAAATATTATATTTGGCGCCCAAGCGTGGGGCAGGGATAACGGCAGGGCTGAGCAGCGGGTGTTAAAACTGCTTTCTTAGATTTTGTTAAATTTTGTTGTAGGCATTTTTTTCTGTGTTACTTAAATAGTTGCCGGTAAAAATGTTTCTGTCTTTCATCAGATGGCTGTGGTTTTTGAATCCGTACTTGCTGTACTTGTTCCCTGTGGTGCTATTCATCGTCACGGGGAAAAGGATCAGGATTATGATTTTACTGTACTGTACGATATGGACTTATGACATGATAACGTCAATGTACATGAAATTAGGCTTGTATTTGCATGCGGCACTGTGGTCATTTCCGTACCTCGGACCCTATGTCTTAGAATTTGTGAATAATCAAACCCAGTCTGTGGGGAAAACCGAAGGGGATACCTTCCCCCACTCTTTCGCCCCCCCTCTCTCCCTTAGGCTGGTCCTAACGGCTTTTGATAATTTCGAGTACCCGTGGGATGCTCAAGGCAGCACTCTCCTTTTGTTATGCCTCCTGAACGGGTTCTGGGTTTTGTTTAGGGTTAGGCAAGTCGTTAAGAACATCCTGCAGAGACCTGCCCCGGGGCTGGATAGCTGTGAGTGGCTGGGTGTGTGGGACAGCATGGGCAGATGTCTAGAGAAGTGGGCACCTGCGGTGTGTTTTAAACTCACCCCTGAACAAATACAGAATCCAGACAATCTGGTAAAATATCTGAAAAAAGTGTGCTGCCACCCTGGGAACTCCAGAGAGACACAGATCACCACAATGTGCTGGGGTCTGGCCCATGCCTACCGAGCCATGTTCAACACTGTTCAGTGCCTTAAAGGGGAAAGGGGGGGAAGCGAAGTGGCAGGCGCTGCAACTGGCGCTGCCCCCCAAGCCGGCCCTGCAGCCCCTCCAGCCCAGCAGGCAGTCACAGCCCCCCAGACTGGCACCACCGCTGCCACAGCTGCAGGGTCTGCCTCGGTTTCCCTGGCAGGCACAGCAGCTGCTCCAGCCCCAGCTCCAGCTGCAGGCATCGCGGCTAAGCCCAATGACCAACCTGTGCCCGTAGCAGTCGCCCCTGTAAAACTAAAGAAAGACGCAAAGAGAGCAGATCGCTCCGGGAGGGATGACAATGAGCCAGGGTCATCGCGGGAGATAGAGACAGAGATCATCACCTGGTCCCTGTCCCTGGTCGAGCTTCGAGACATGAGGAAAGATTTCAGCCACCACCCAAGTGAGCACATTGTCACCTGGCTGCTGCGGTGCTGGGATAACAGGGCCAGCAGCTTGGAGTTAGAGGGCAAGGAAGCCAAGCAGCTGGGATCCCTGGCCAGGGACGGGGGCATTGACAAGGCCATTGGGAAAAAGGAACAAGTCCTCAGCCTCTGGAGGAGACTTCTGTCAGGCGTGAGGGAGAGGTACCCCTTCAGTGACGATTTTGTATGTCATCCTGGCAAGTGGACCAATATGGAAAGGGGTATTCAGTACTTGAGGGAATTAGCTGTGCGGGAGCTGGTTTATAATGAACCAGACGATGACCAGTTACCCACAGACCCAGATGAAGTCCAGTGCACAGCATCTATGTGGAGGAAGTTTGTGCGGAGCGCACCCTCCTAATGTGCCAACTCAATGGCAGTTGTAAACTGGAAGGGTAAGGAGGCACCAACAGTGGATGAGGTGGCTGTCCGACTCCGGCAATATGAGGAAAGTCTCTCTTCCTCCCTTGTCTCAGCTGTGGAGAAACTGGCCTGGGAGGTGCGGCAAATCAAAGAGAACATGTCCTACTCCCCACCTGTACGGGCCAGTGTCTCAGCTATTAGGGGCAAGCGTTTCTCTGCTCAGGAGAGGGAATACAGAGGCTATACACCCCGGGGCACCCTGTGGTTTTACCTGCGTGACCACGGAGAGGACATGAGGAAGTGGGATGGAAAACCCACCTCAAGTCTAGAGGCACGAGTGCATGAGCTGCGAGGTAAAACAATCACAAAAGGGGATTCTGTTAGGAAAAATGCCGCTCCAGTTTCCAGCAGCCAGCTCTCCAGACCAGGTAGACAGTTTGACCTTGATTCCGATTCTCTGGAGGGGACCTCCAAGTCATTCTTACAGCAAGTGAGCAGCAAATTCTCTGACCAGGATTAGAGGGGCCCTGCCTCCAGCCAGGTGGAGGAAAGGGACAACCGTGTTTATTGGACGATGTGGATTCAGTGGCCTGGCACGTCAGATCCACAAGAGTATCAAGCTCTAGTGGACACTGGTGCAAAGTGTACTTTAATGCCATCAGAGTTCAAAGGGTCAGAGTCCATTTGCATTTCGGGAGTGACAGGGGGGTCCCAACAGCTGAGTCTACTGGAGGCTGAAGTGAGCCTCACTGGGCAGGACTGGCAGAAGCACCCCATTGTAACTGGCCCCGAGGCTCCGTGCATCCTTGGGATAGACTATCTTAGGAGAGGCTATTTCAAGGACCCAAAGGGGTATCGGTGGGCTTTTGGCATAGCTGCTGTGGAGACGGAAGAAATTAAACAGCTGTCCATTTTGCCTGGTCTCTCGGAGGATCCTTCCGTTGTGGGGTTGCTGAGGGTTTAAGAACAACAGATGCCAGTCGCGACCACAATGGTGCACTGGCGACAATATCGTACCAACCGAGACTCCCTTCTCCCCATTCATCAGCTGATCCGCCAGCTGGAGAGTCAAGGAGTGATCAGCAAAACTCGCTCACCCTTTAATAGTCCCATATGGCCAGTGAGAAAATCTACTGGAGAGTGGAGACTGACAATAGACTACCGTGGCCTGAATGAAGTCACACCACCGATGAGTGCTGCCGTGCCAGACATGCTAGAACTTCAATATCAGCTGGAGTCAAAGGCAGCCAAGTGGTATGCGACAACTGACATCGCTAATGCATTCTTCTCCATCCCTTTGGCAGCACAATGCAGGCCACAGTTTGCTTTCACCTGGAGGGGCATCCAGTACACCTGGAATCGACTGCCCCAGGGGTGGAAACACAGTCCCACCATTTGCCATGGACTAATTCAGACTGCACTGGAAAAGGGTGAAGCTCCAGAACATCTGCAGTACATCGACGACATCATTATATGGGGCGACACAGCGGAGGAAGTTTTTGAGAAAGGGGAGAAAATAGTTCAAATCCTTCTGAAAGCTGGTTTCGCCATTAAGCGAAGTAAAGTCAAGGGACCTGCTCAAGAGATCCAGTTTTTGGGAATAAAATGGCAGGATGGGCGCCGTCAAATCCCAATGGATGTCATCAACAAAATAGCAGCTATGTCTCCACCAACCAGCAAAAAGGAAGCACACGCCTTCCTGGGTGTTGTGGGTTTTTGGAGGATGCACGTCCCAAATTACAGCCAGATTGTAACTCCTCTGTACCACGTGACCCGGAAGAAGAATGATTTTGAATGGGGCCCTGAGCAATGACAGGCATTTGAACAAATTAAACGGGAGGTAGTTCATGCCGTAGCCCTTGGTCCAGTCCGGTCAGGGCAAGATGTTAAAAACGTGCTCCACACCGCAGCCGGGGAGAATGGCCCAACCTGGAGTCTCTGGCAGAAAGCACCAGGGGAGACTCGAGGTCGACCCCTGGGGTTCTGGAGCCGGGGATACAAAGGATCCGAGCCCCACTATACTCCCACTGAAAAAGAGATTCTGGCAGCATATGAAGGCGTTTGAGCTGCTTCAGAAGTGGTCGGCACTGAAGCACAGCTCCTCCTAACAACACGGTTGCCGGTCCTGGGCTGGATGTTCAAAGAGAGGGTCCCCTCTACGCATCATGCCACCGATGCTACATGGAGTAAGTGGGTCGCGCTGATCACCCAGCGTGCCCGAATGGGAAACCCGAGTTGCCCAGGAATTCTGGAGGTAATCATGGACTGGCCAGAAGGCAAAGATTTTGGAGCATCGCCAGAGGAGGAGGTGACACGTGCTGAAGAGGCCCCACTGTAAAACCAGCTGCCAGAAGATAAGAAACCGTATGCCCTGTTCACGGATGGGTCCTGTCGCATTGTGGGGAAGCAGCGGAGGTGGAAGGCTGCTGTATGGAGCCCTACACGACAAGTCGCGGAAACTGCCGAGGGAGAAGGTGAGTCCAGCCAGTTTGCCAAGGTGAAAGCCATCCAGCTGGCTTTAGACATTGCCAGTCAAGAGAAGTGGCCAGTGCTCTATCTTTACACTGACTCTTGGATGGTGGCCAATGCCTTGTGGGTGTGGCTGCAGCAATGGAAGAAGAACAACTGGCAGCGCAGAGGCAAACCTATCTGGGCTGCCCCATTGTGGCAAGATATTGCTGCCCGTCTGGAGCAGTTGGCTGTAAAAGTCCGTCACGTGGACGCCCACGTCCCTAAGAGTCTGGCCACTGAAGAACATCAAAACAACCACCAGGCAGATCCGGCTGCTAAGACTGAAGTGGCTCAAGTGGATCTGGACTGGCAACATAAGGATGAACTCTTTATAGCTCGGTGGGCCCATGACACCTCGGGCCACCAAGGAAGAGACGCGACATACCGATGGGCTCGTGACCGAGGGGTGGACTTGACCATGGATACCATCGCACAGGTTATCCATGAATGTGAGACATGCGCTGCAATCAAGCAAGCCAAGTGGGTAAAGCCTCAGTGGTATGGAGGACGATGGCTAAAATATAAATATGGGGAGGCTTGGCAGATTGACTACATCACACTGCCACAAACCCGCCAAGGCAAGCGCTATGTGCTCACAATGGTGGAGGCCACCACCGGATGGCTGGAAACCTACCCTGTGCCCCATGCCACAGCCCGGAATACCATCCTGGGCCTGGAAAAACAAGTCCTGTGGTGACATGGCACTCCTGAAAGAATCGAGTCGGACAACAGGACTCACTTTCGCAACAGCCTCATAGACACCTGGGCCAAAGAACACGGTATTGAGTGTATCACATCCCCTACCATGCACCAGCCTCTGGAAAGATCGAACGTTACAATGGGCTGCTAAAAACCACTTTGAGGGCAATGGGGGGTGGGACTTTCAAAAATTGGGATACCCATTTAGCAAAGGCCACCTGGTTGGTTAACACCAGAGGGTCCACCAACCGGGCTGGTCCTGCCCTGTCAAAACCTCAGCGCCCAGTAGAAGGGGATAAAGTCCCTGTAGTGCACATGCGGAACATGTTAGGGAAGATGGTTTGGGTTAGTCCTGCCTCGGGCAAAGGCAAGCCCGTCCGCGGGATTGCTTTTTCTCAAGGACCTGGGTGTACCTGGTGGGTAATGCGTAAGGATGGGGAAGTCTGATGTGTACCTCATGGGGATTTGATTTTGGGTGAGAATAGTCCATAAATAAATTGTATAAAGTTAGTTGTTAAATAACCCTGTCACTGTCTGTGATCACTGTTATAATTGTTATATTTTGTACCAGTAGTAGCATAGTAAGAATCGCTCAGATTAAAGAAGGATGGACTTTTTCGATGAAAACCTAGCAGAGCACAGTGATGATGGAACTGGACCTGGTTTTCAACAACTGACATCCAGCAACTTCATCAAGATTAACATTTTCCTGCAGACTGTGGGCATGGGCCACACCAGATGCATCAGCCGTGAGCTCCGGATGCAGCAAGTGACCGCCCATCACCACACATCACCTCTCCTGCCACGGAAGACCATAATGACAGATGGAGCCCGAAGTCATGGATTGAATGAACTCAATGGACACTTTAGAGTGATGATCCATAGACTAAGGGAATGATATCTGGAGAGAGGAGAAGTGGTGGTGATCAACTGGACAATGGGGGACCTGGGCATGACGTAGATGGTATGGAATAAGGGGTGGATAATGTCCTGGGTTTGGCCAGGACAGGGTTAATTTTCACCAGACTCCAGGAAGGGGTAAGCCGGGGGGTGGGGGGCTAACTCCACCTGACCAAACAGAGCCGGGTATTCCATACCATGTGACGTCACGCTGGGTTCCGGTGGGGGGGGGGGGGCTGCGCGGGGGAAACTCACTTGCGGCTTGGGGGGGGGGGCGGCACCAGTGCTGTTTCGGGAGAGCGGCTGTCTGGGTCGTACGGTTTGTTGTTGTGTTTTCTCCTTATTTGTATCGTTGTTGTTCCTGTTTCCCTCTGTTTGCTGTTCTGTTAAACTGCCCTTATCCCGACCCACCAGTTTCTGCCTCTTTCTTTCCATTCTCCTCCGCACGCCGGCGGGGGGAGGGGCGGCGGCTGCGTGGCGCTTTTGTTGCCGGCGGCAGCCGAAACCAAGACATTGTGAGACACTTTAATTTGAAGAAATACTCAAGTAGAAGAATATGCTCCAGACCTTTGTATGCACTCAAAAAGTCTCTCTAAGAAATATTGCATATAGTCCAGGACAGGTGGAGCTTGAGCAGTAGTGAGCTTGGAGTAGCAGTTCTGGAAGAAAGCTAAGAAATTAGAACTAAGAGGCAAAAGTAGTTTATGTATATTTCTACAGAAATATGCAAAAAAGAAATCATCACTTGAAGCAGAAATAAGGACATCCTAGCTATCTTACAAAGAAATCAGTACCCTTGCCATCCTCTAGTAAGTCTGAGACATGGCCATTGAAACATTGGCTTCCTCAGCCTGTCCCAGGAAATGAGTTTGTTACAAAACAGATGTTACAATAACTTGGTATTAAGCTGTTTTGCTCATCAAACCTGTCAGGGGAAGTTTTGAAAGTTAAGAGTAAATAAAATTCTCAGTTTTTACTTGTTACAATGAATGCATTCATTTATCAAAGCCAATATTTTAGGTTTCTTTCATTTTTGTAAAATGTAATGGTCTGTATGTTAAAGAAGTAAAAGCTATGAAGCTGCAGTAGGTGCTTTGTAATTAGCTTATGGGTAAACGTAGTTTTTTGTTACATGGAGGACATGAAGGCATATGTTTTAACTTTACTGTCAAACATTTTCTTACCATCCCCAGAGGACAGAGTAATTATCTGATTATTTGCTGCAACATTGCAAAATATGAATGTATGTTCCAAACCTTCAGAGAGTGTTGATTATTTCTGCATTTTCATATATGGAATATTAATCACTCAACTTCTTCCTGCTGTTCCTTGAAGTATGACCCACTGTGCATAGTCTGAATAAGGTATATGTCACTTTTAATTAAAACAACCTCTTGGATAAAACTAAGGGTATAGTGATCAGACACGACTTCTTTTCTCTAGTTGTCTTCCAGGTACTATTAAGACTTTGTGAGGGAAGAATAAAGTAGAAAGTAGGGTTTAGCTTTATTATAGATGTAAATCACATCACTAGGAGATAATACTCTATTATTTTTCTGGAATGACAATGAACACGATCACCTTAAGAGGCTCCCTCTGATGCAGTATTTAAAATGATAAGTGAAGGATGTGTTAAGAATAAAATAGAACCACAGGTGGTGTTTTGCTTTCTCTGTCCCACATTTCAAATACTGAGAATAAATTAAAAGGTAAATGAAAAAATTCATCTGAACTTTGAAAAAGACTATACAAATTGATAAAATATTTAGTTTCCCAGTTTGACTCTGAATTAAAAACTTCAAATAGTAAATCAAATATCCCAAAACAGCAAGGTTTTAAGTTAAATGTTAACAAATGTTTAATATGTGTCATCATGAGTTTGCTTCTAAATAATGGTAATACCAAGACAGCTTGAGAAGTGTTTAGAATTCTAGAATAAATTAATACATTTAATGAACTCTTTGCACAGGTTTATCAAGCACACTTGCTCATTTTCAGGTTCAGCATTCCCTTTAATGTTAATATTTGCATGATCGTATCACTTAGCACGCGTGGGTGGGCTCCCGTGCACTTGCCAAGACAGCTGTAACTTGTGCAGCCGGAGCCTTGTGGCTGTGGGGAAGGTCTCAACACCAGTGGGGTTCTGCTTGTATGACAATGCTCCTCCGTGTGTTTCTCCATGAAAGACTGAAACTAATTTTAGAAGTCAGAAAAATGACAAGCAGGAGAGTCTACTGTCCTCCCCACCGTGACAGTGTGGCACTGACAGGCGAGGAGAACAGATGACTTAGCTGAGACTGGAAAGAAAATATGTGGCAAAGTTGATTACTGGCATAAGTGAAGTGCAATACATCAACAGCAAGAGCATCAGTGCTATAATGTTCAGTGGCCTTCGCCTTTAACTGGAAACTATCTACCACTCTTTTGTCAAGGCAGAAAGATTGGGATTCTTGCCTGCCACTGAACGTAGAGTCAGCTGGACTCAGAGCAGCGGCTGGCATTGTCTTTCACCCGAAATGTCAGTGCATTTGCTGGAGATCTAACTGATCACCTCCTTGAAAAAACATGGTCATCAAAAACCTGTGTAACTGAAGTCCTGATTCAGAGTTTCTTGTCTGGTAACTAAAGAGCTGACACTATGTCACTAGCTTGAACATACGAGGACTCCTTAAAGTGATTATTGTCATGTAATGATTAAGAAGAATTATTTTTGCAGGCACTGTGAGATGGCTAGCTGCAGCTTGGATATAGAAAAATACGTATAAAAGAAAGCCTTTCTTGATGAAAAAATAGAATTCCAAGTATTGTATAAAGGAGTAAAAAGGGCATTTATGCAAAAGACAATAAATTAAAAGTGTGTAGAGAGGAAAGATATAGAAAGATGAATAAAAATAAGTAATTGAATTGCTTCTGAGAAAATGTCAAGGTACGGTAGCATCTATATCAGTTGTAACAACACAATTTATCTTTTGAGAGTTCCATTTGTACTTATTTTCATCTAGTTGCATGTTCTTTTTAGTATGAAATATTCCATGTTTTTTCTCCACTGTTTCCTGTAACAAAGCATTTGTGATGGTATTACAAGATAATAATAACTTTCTCTGACAATACATCTCTCACTCCTCTCCATGTTTTCTGGGTGTTTTATTTCACCTTTAATATTTTTGACAGGTGGGTTGAGATCAGAATAGCAAATTTGCATAATTCAAATTATAAGGTCATGTAGAGAGGGATTCTCTTGTTTGAGCCACATACAGATTTGAGAGCTATTTTTGTACCTCTTGAAACCATTTCCCTCTCTTAAAGGTGAATCCTGATTGAGCTCTTCAAATTTGAAAAATAGTCCTATCAAGTTAGAGACTAAATGATTCGAACAACAGCCACTTCTTTTTCACCTGTCCTGTAAGGAAAGCTTTAAAACATACCATAATGTAACACCATGTTACGCTCTCTATTATGCATTTCTGTAGAGGTGGCAAATCAGCAGAAGAGGGAGAAAGTTAAAGCTTTGATCCTAAAGAAATAGGAGGAATTGTGAAGCAAAATTTTCCTTGATATTTATGTGCTATTGCCAGGGGAAAAAGTCAAAACCTTAATTTTATGAAGAAGGAGGAGATTATGACAGGCTGAGGAGTCATTGCAGCTAAACAGGCCAACTACAACAGCAGTATCTGGCAGACAATATGTCTACACCTAATGTTGAGCTCAGGTTAGTTCCCTAGCTTCGTTAAAGTTTATACTATTCATCTCCTACATCTAGGTTAAGCTAGCTTTTCCTAGGTTCTTGATTTCCACCATACATGCTGATGGGCGGGAAAAGCAAATGGATAATGTGGATGGATTAAAAGAGGAGGTGCTACTGTTTCCTTAAACCCAGCAGATGTTAATATCAGGCGTATGTATGCTTTCTTTTGGGTTCAAAGTCAAGCATGGCCTTCCACAATTATTTAAGTAATTTGTGATCATTCCAAGGTTTTTCAAATCAGTGTTTGAAAGCACTGGTTGGTGTGCTGATTCAATGTTCCATTATTTTAATAGGTATGTTCATCTGCTACTGTCTTGAAGCAGAGGAAGTAAGAGTTGTGTTGTGCCAGTGATGGTAAAACATTGGTGACTTCTGACTTCAGGCAAAAAATATGTTTAGAAGCTGGCTTTTTTAAAAGTCTATTCTTTGCTTTTTCTAGGGCAATGCATGCTTTTTCACTTCCTTGAGAGTTTTTGGAATCTGAATATCATTGGTTAATAAATTAGCAGGGCTTGACAAAAAAGGAAGTGTAAATGATGGATTTTTATGTCACCCATAAGGTAAAATCCTGGATCTATTGAAATCATAGGCAGAAGTCTAATAATCTTCAGTGGAAACAGTTTCATTAAAATATTTCATTATCTTAAATAAACATTAAACTAACATTGCCTTAAATCTTCCTTCACTGAATTGAATTGGAACTAACGTAAGTAGGAACAGGAACAAACTACTGTTAAGAACAAAGATTCCTTCAGTGGGAAATTACTGATGTGGTTTTATGCATTTTATGGATTATGCTTACAAGTTTTTACTGGTAGAAATAGAGGTGGTGGAATGGCCACCAAAATTATTAGAGTATTGCTTGTTTTATTATTGTAAGTAGTTTAGTTGATTCTAGAATAACCAAAGTTAATGGGGCTTTTAGTGTAAGTAGAGTGAGAACGATTTAGTCCTTTATGCATACATATTTATGTATTGTTGTTTTGTGGAGCACTAGTTCACACCATGATTATTCTATTAATCCCTCGCATTCATTCAAATTTGTCATGTGTTGCTTCTATTTATAAAATGTTATCCAGGCCTTGCAAGACCTAATGAAATGCTAATTGTGAGCCAAAGATACAGGGTTCTGTGAGCACTCTGAAGTCATTCATCATTAAATACTTTCTAGACATGAATTCCCTTCTGCTTACCTGAATCTTACCTCCCTCTTCCTCATCTTATCACTTGACTTCATTGAAATATAAATTACTCAGCTTTTGAATATTATCAAAGTTTTGAGAGTGAATGCTCACTTACATATAGTAAAAGCTTAATTTGATAGTTATCTTATTATTGGATGGGGAAAACCTTAGTACATATAAATTTTATTATTTTGGGCTCACTTGTTTTGATACTATTTGCTTGGAGAATACACATAGATGTTCTGTGAATAAGAAATGGACTTGTTTCTTTACTTTGCCTAATTTATGATGATAATCCCATCATCGATACTGGCTTCACCACCCTAGCAAAAAAATATTGCATTATTTTCTCTATCTGAAATCTCTTTGCATGAAAAATTATTTTTTGTGAATGTAGTGATGTTAGAGAAATTACACTTGCAGTTTTCTCTGTTCGTGGCCTTCTTTTTCTGTCACTCAAGTAGGATAAATTTGTACTGTGTTTTATGTCTCAGATACTGGGTAACTGATGTAAACGCCAGAAGGTCCTTCTTCTACTTTGAAAGAAAAATTGAACTAACCAAATCTGGACTTCAAGGCCAGTATGTGCTTTCATGGTTGGGATTATAAAAGTAATCTATGAGAAACGCGGTATTACTTCTGAAATTTTGGCAAAATGTAACCACAGTTTCTTGGGTAGAGTTTTGACCTGAATAACTCAGTAAACCTTCTATTTTCAAGAGACTTAAGATTTTTCCAGCTAAAGCAATAAAATCAACAACGTATGTCCATATGCAGTGCTGGGATCCCTAGGGTAATCAAGAAATAATTATGCTATAACTCTGAAGAAGCATTGTATATTTAAACTTAAAACTAGTAGAATTTGTGACAAACTTCTCTTCACAACACTGAATTTAGTAGACTACTATCTGAAATAGATTTTTAATCGTGGTTTGTAGTCAATACAAAATTATACTTATGTTATGTAATTCTAAACATGTGTTAACAATTTGCATCAAAAGGTATCATTTTTCCAAAAGAAACAGTAGGGATGATGCTGGTCTTTGTCCCCAGAAACTTTTGGTTGAAATTTATATTGTGGGGTTCATATGTAGCTACATTTAAGTGGCAGTTATACTTTACAGAGAAAAACACTGGGTAAATTAAGTAAAAGAAAAAAAAGTTAGATGTTTTTGACCACCATACACAGTGAGGTGAAAACTGATACTGTCACCATGTAAGATGTAAGATAGATTTAACGTGGAAAATTATAGCCTTTCCATAAATTTAGTTGATTTTGAAATTTATCTATAGAACCCCTACTGAAATGCCTGTTATATTCCTTAAGCCTTTTTCAAATAGGCAAGTTTTAGAATAAGATTTAACTATGTTAATCAGCTTTTCCAGATGAAAATGTAAGCCTGTGAGCTCTTGGCATTTACAGAAAACAAAACATAGTAATTTTGTTCTTTCAAGATTATCGGAAACTCTAATAACTAAAGAAGTGATAGAATTAGAAACAGTATTTTTTTGAAAAACTGCATAATGTTGAAGAGCTAAATTGGTATATACCAACCATTATTTAATAAAGCTTATAAGTCATAGTTTCTCAGAACGATAAAGTAAGGGTAAAGGAATTAAATCAGTTATTTCAGCTACATTTTTATATGAGTCATGATGTTAATGTTTCTAATCCATTGGAATGATGGTACAAAATTCTCTTTACAAGCTAAAGTGCATGACCTAATGCTCTTAATATTGACTAACATTTCATAGGTCAAGAGTCCTATAAAACACAGCAGTAGTTTTGCTTTCCTTAATATTTATAACTGTGTGCAATAAAAAATTAATTGATATTTCAGGGGCTAAGTTTTAGGATAACAAGATGTAGTTTAGAAGCTTTTGGGTAAATGATTTTTTGTAGCCTATAGGGTCCTTTCAGATATGTCTGATGCCTGAGTGCAGCAAGCAGATGTAATCCTATGACAAAACAGTGGGGATATAAAATAAAAAAAAAAAAAATCCTGCTTTGGGATACGTTATAGAAAAGAGTAAAATAGTTCAAAAGAGGACCACAATGCCTGCAGAGACCTCTTCTCTGGGTACCCAGCCAGAAGGATAACTGTACTCCAAGGCTTTGCCTTTGTCTCTTATGTCAGTCTTTCAAGGGAGGAAACTCACAGATATTCTCAGCTGGATAGTGCCATTGGCAGAAAAGGAGGGGATAATATGAAGTTAGACATAAAAAATGCTTGTTTCTGAGATACAAGGGAAATATTTGAGAGATAAATTATAACTGCTGATTTAGACATCTTCCTTTTTTACTTAAACTAACTGGAAGTTCTTCCTTAATTCGATCTGAAAAGGATTGAGTTTTCAAGCTCCAAAGGTTTGCAGAGTTTTATCTCCTCTTTGCTAGCAGTTGTTATATTCTTTGCACTCTAAAGATCTTGCCATATACCATGAGACAGATTCAGCTAAGTTAAATAGCTTGCTTTCTTTTGTGTTCATGAGGTTGTACCTCCAAAACAGACTTTTTCATGTGCTATTCAAAACAGTCCAAATGGAAGACCTGTCCAATTTTGCAACACTGGCTGAGTCCATGTTTTCTATTCCTACTGCCTTTTAAATCTGAGTGATGAACTACAGAAGATGAGGGCCAGGGATTTAAAAGTGGAAATTTCTAGCCTTTTCCTGGATTGCCATGAAGTACAAGGGTTGCACTCATGTGTCTGTTTAAGACAGTGAGCACACTTCTAGACATACAGAGGGAAATTGCATTCTGTTGAGCAATGTTTTCTGGTAGAACTGTTAATTTTAGTAGGATTAGACTGTTATTAAAAAGAACGTTGAAGAGGAGATTGTGGTAACCCACTGAATTTGGCAAGAAAACATAAATGTGATGATTATGTTCTTCTTTCACTCACCTGTCCTTCCATCTCCTGCACCACACTCCAGAGATATTAGGAACTGTATTTGTTAAGTATGATTTCAAATGAGAGTTCCAGAGCCTTTGAAGACAGCAGCCCTTAAATAGGAAGATAATTCTTTGTTTTCATAAAATGGGTAACTGTTATGGATTTGCATGACAAGGTTTCGGTAGTGGGGGGGCTATAGGGGTGACTTATGTGAGAAGCTTCCCCCATGTCAGATAAAGCCAGTGCCAGCCGGCTCTAAGACGGACCCGCTGCTGGCCAAGGCCAAGCCAAACAGAAATGGTGGTAGTGCCTCTGGGATAACATATTTAAGAAGGGGAAGAAAAAAATCTGCAGTGAAATGTCAGTGAAGAGAGACGATTGAGACAATGTGAGAGAAACAAGTCTGCAGACACCAATGTCAGTGAAGAAGGAGAGGGGAGGATGTGCTCCAGGAGCCAGAGCAGAGAGTCTTCCCTTGCAGGTTGTGATGAAGACCATGGTGAGGCAGGCTGTACCCCTGCAGTCCATGCAGGTCCATGGTGGAGCAGATGTCCACCTGTAGCCCATGGAAGGGACCCCACGCTAGAGCAGGTGGATGCCCGGAGGAGGCTGTCACCCCGTGGGGAGTCCTACACTGGAGCAGGCTCCTGGCAGCTCCTGCGGACCTGTGGGTAGAGGAGCCCACGCCGGAGCAGGTTTGCTGACAGGGCTTGGGACTCGCTGGGGGACCAAGGCTGGAGCAGGCTGTTCCTGAAGGACTGCACCCTGTAGGAAGGACCCACGCTGGGGCAGTTCGTGAAGAGCTGCACCCTGTGGGAAGGACTCACATTGGAGAAGTTTGTGGAGAACTGTTTCCAGTGAGAGGGACCTCACACTGGAGCAGGGGCAGAGTTTGAGGAGTCCTCCCCCTGAGGGACAAGGATTAGCAGAGACAAGGTGTGATGAACTGACTGTAACCCCCATTCCCCATTCACCTGCACCACTCAGGGGGAGGAGGTAGAGAAACGGGAGTCAAGTTGAGCCCCAGAAGAAGGGAGGGGTGGGGGGGAAGGTGTTTTAAGATCTGGTTTTATTTCTCACTATCCTACTCTGATTTGATTGGTGATGAATTAAACTCCCTTTTCTCCACAAGTTCAGTCTGTTTTGTCCATGACAGCAACTGGTGAGTGATCTCTCCCTGTCCTTGTCTCGACCCTCGAGCCTTTCATCATATTTCCTCTCCCGTGTCCAGCTGAGGAGGGGGAGTGATAGAGCGGCTTTTTGTGCGCACCTGGCATAGGTGATAGAGTGGTTTTGGTGGGCTCCTGTCATTTATCCATGCCAGACCAAAACAACAACCCACAAAAACCAACCAACCAACAAAAATCCTAAATGACTTAAAATTCTATGTGAGAAAAGAGAATTGTCGATGAAATAGTAGTAATGGTTTCATTACCTTTGTCTCTCACTAGAAGTATCATTTTGCAGCATGTGCCAAAAGATATTTTCATGGAAATCTAAAGAAGCATATATTTTTTTAAGATACAAATCACTGTTAGAAATTTCCATTGCACACCAAGAAACTTCACTACGGAAATGGCCAGTGAGCTCCTGTTTCATGTAGCCAACTGGACGAGATGCATAGAGGCAGCAACAGGGTTAATTTATAAAATTTATTAACAATCATTTTCCTCTTGAGCAAATAGATTGGATTGGACAGTGCCCTGGCAAATGTAAGACAGGGAGTAATAAAACATTACATTGGGAAGATCCACTATTACATCCTGTAATTTTTAAAGCCAGTTTTAATAGATATAAAGATGTAGCTGGGATTCAGTTAAGGTTGAAACGTCTCTTCAACATTTTTGACTAGCTGCAGCACTCTAGATTACTTTTTTTTTTAAGAATATAAATGGATGGTATTTTTCAACTGTCTAAAATGTAGGCAAATAAATCAAAAAGGTTGCCTTTTCAGAAAACTTTCATCAACTTTTTCTGTTAGATAGCCTTTTAGAAAGGGTAGGGTTATGCAAATTCAAGATACAAATACCAAAGAAAAATTGAATTATCTTCCAGAAAATAAGAAGGGAAATATACTCTGTTTCACATTGTTTTGTTTTGTGGTTGTTTTTTTGTTTGTTTGTTTGTTTTACTTAATGAAGATATTATTTGTGTTTCACTAAACAGGAAAATCTATTTTTGAGAAAAAAAACTAGTTTTTAATATATTAACTAGAAATTTGTCTGACATTCTATAAAATGGTAGGAACAATGACTAAAACCCATAAATAATGTCTTTTTGCTCTGGACAGGTTTTAATACTAGACTACTATAAAATTCAGTGTTTAAATCGGAGTTTTTAAAATTTTTATATAGATGATTTGGGTGAAGATTCTGAAAAAAAAAAGTAAGTACTGAAGAAACCAGTTGATTGCATAACGACTTCTTCTAGGAAGTATCTCAACTAATGTACAAATAGAGTTTGCTGTAGAATACAGAACAATGATTCTAGTGTTACAATTGATGAAGACAACTGTATTTTGTCAGGAATCCGACTTCAAACCTTGTCCCTTAGGGTTTACCTTGTATGTAATAGTGACAAGGAAACTTCATCAGCAGGTAAATGTTCTGGCATGAAGTGACTCTGTCAAGGGCTAATGCCTGCCAACACACATCCATGTCAGTGATTCTGTCAATTAATAAGACTACTTTGGTAATTTAATAACATGGATAAGTGTATATCTGTAGAGAGCTCATGAAATTCATGACAACATGAGTAAAATGTCATGAACAAGAAGTGTAGCATAAATAACTTGTGATAGGATCCACTGTGAAACCAGGAGCAGAACCATTTTAGTGTAAAATGTCTGTGTTGCAGATTCTAATAACCAGAAAAATAAAACTACTGTGGACACGTGGAAATTTAGCAGATGCAGATTATAATATGATAAGGGGTATTTCTCTTGTTTTCAGAACTCTCACACTCCTGGTACCTGATATTAATGTGACATTCCTGAATGTAGAAAAAAATGTCTTCAGAAGGAATTCTCTAAAAATTTATGTAACATTTCTGTCTTTCCTGATAATACTTATGTGTTACTTTTCTAAAATAAATAGACTTCGTGACAGAATCTGAATTTTTCAATATACTAGTAATATGTCATAATGAAAGTAATTGTTTGATATTTCCATATTATTAAATTTCGATTTAGTTCTTCAGAACTACAAAATACAAAAATTCTCCAGGTATTTAAAAGCTTCAACACTTAAAAAAGACATTATTGCTGAACAGCATTGGTGTATTAGATCCTTTAATCTAATTCAATAAGATGTGGAGAACTTGGAGTAATTAATTTTCTTGCATTTTAAATTAATCATATAATTTGTTATTTTTAACGTTTTGTTGATTCAGAAATTAATTTTTATAACATGACAGTATTGATAAATTTCTTAACCTAGACTAAATGAATATTTTTCCTTGATAGTCTGTACCATTCAGAAAGACTCTGTTAAACTTCAGTACCTTTCTTTTTTTATAATCTTCAATACTTGTGTAATTTATTTTAGCTTGTTTTTCTATAGTTTAATGAAGACCCACTTCTCTCAACAGTTTTGCAGCTTTTTAAGATTGCACTCCTGCCATGCAGTTCACCTTGAGCTTCAATTTGTGCCATGTAGAAAGAACTATAGAGATACTGTTTCAGTATAGTTTTCCAGATATATCTTTTCCTTTGCTATTCTACTTACATAAAGCCAGTCTTATGAAAATACTGTGTGTGTCTTAATATCAGTAGGAATTCACAGTGCATTGCAGAGTGCTAGCAAATGCATAAGTAGCTCTTAAGACTTTGGATGGGGGAAGAAAACATCACATTATTCCAGAGTTCCTGTGACTTCTGTGTATGAGTCAGGTATGTCAAAAGTAAAAAAAAAAAATAGACAACCTCAGAGATAACACTAGGTTTTTCCCAGTTGCCTAAGTTGTCAAAGCTTCTTTTATCAAATTGTATTGTTTCTGCTTACCTTAGTATGTCAGTAGATATAAACTACGCTTTTCCTTGCTTATAGCAGTGATTCTCAGTATTCCCTTAAAATGTTTATCATAGAATCATATAATGGTAAGGGTTGGAAGGGACCTTAAAGATCATCTGGTTCCAAACCCCCTGCCATGAACGGTGTGTTAGACTTATAGTGTACTAGGTCTTTCCAACATACAAAGACAGTCATTGTGGATGCTTAATTTTATATTACTTTTTATATGTAGTGAATTGAAATAAAGTAGACATCTGAAAAATCCCAGCAATGTCTTACAAGGTTAAAAAAATTATTTTAGCAAGCACTGGAAAGCCGCAAGGACCTTCATGAATCTCCTTAGCTTTCCAAGAGAAAATTACCTTGTCGTTTTCCTATGCGTGTTTCATCTGACAGGTGCATGCTGTGTGCCAGAAGTGGAGAAAAGCTGTATTTCTTATGGTAAATTTTAAAACCCTGAGAGGTTTTTTTGTTGTTATTGTTTATTCATTTTCCAAATGCCTGAAAAACTTCCTATAGCCTGTATGGGTTCAAGTCTGGGTACAATCATGGGACTGAAAATAAGTTTTGATTACATACTCTAAGTACTGACATGTTACAGGGATGGTGGTTGTTTGTTGTTTGTTATAGGGTGGGAAAGGATCAGCCTCCACAGTGAACTGAAGAACAGGATAATTCAAAGAAGAATTGACATTGCTTGAGGCCAAAATGCTGAAATATTCTCAACAGATTTATAAGAACATGAGAGAATTTTGGAGAATGAATAAAGGTCATTTGGTCCATCAAGACATAGTCTTTTTAGTAGTGTATTTCCCCAAGGACGGTATCTAATTGTTTCTTGAATGACACTGGAACTTGTTGCCTCAACAACTTTGCCTGTAGGCGATTCTAAGTATTTATTATTCTCTACATGAAAAGGTGCTTTTTGATATATATGCTGAATTTATTTTTTTAATTTTCAGTTATGTTCTCTTGTCCTATAAACTATGTTGGAAAGGAAATAATAATTTGAGCTGACATTCTCTGTGGCAGTTAAGACTTTATATGCTCCAAAAAAGACAGTTCTACTCTGTCCTTATAATTAGATGCCCAGATTTGTAATGTAAGTAACCATGACTGCATATCAAATGTTGGCAGGGGTCTCCCTTAGATGATTCACATCAAAATCAGTCTTAGTTCCCTAAATATGTTTTGCTGATGTTGCTGTTTCTCTGTCCCCCACTGACAACCTGCCCAATATAGAACATCTGATGGCACTTGATGTCTTTTTTAACTTCAGATGAAGAGAAAATAAAAGCAAGATGTACTTTAAACTTTTTGCAGCAAGCAGAAAAGTGAGAGGCAATAACTAGGGACATATAAGTAAAAGTTCACTAACTCTTCCTTTGTAGCTTTTGCAAAACACTTTGGTCTTTCTTCAGTTCTAGATGATTTGAATAATAAATCAGCTTGTCTACACCACCTAACTTGTAACAGCATCAGACCACAATTACTGCCCTTCAAGGAGGGGTGCCTGCCCTTCCTGAGTCTTTTAGATTTTTGCCCAAGACTGGCCAGGCAGCCCAAGTAGCAGAACAGGCAAGTCAATCACAACCCTATTCCTGTTTTGTCTGTGTCAGGCTCTAGAAAACCAGCTAAGATAGCGTTTAGTTGTGTGTACCAAAAACTACTGCTGAAGCAGCAGCATATTCTCCATGCCACATTTCCTGTTGGCCTGGAGACAGGAAATCACAGGCTCTTCCTCTCTCACTATTCCCCATCCAACCACAGCCCAAGCCTCCCATCCCTTGACACACAAAAAAAAAAAAAAAAAAAAAAAAAAAAAAGTCAATTTTCCTCACACTCCTGAGAAACTTATTGAAAGGTAACAGAAAAATCTTCATATGGAAAATAGCCACAGGACACATATCATCAGATGGCTGACCTTTAACACACCCTGCTAGCACTTTTCTTCCACAGCCAGGTTTTCAGATTATTTGAGAGTTCACTTCATCAACAACTCTACAAACACAAGAGTCATTCTTCAATAGCTTATGAGCTGCATGTGGTTTATGAAAGAAAAATTGACCACCATTACTTAAGTAGTAAGTGTACAGGTTAGAGCAAATCTTTATGGAAATGCGTAAGGTGCCTCCACTCCAGCTCCGAGCCAGGATTTGTTTCTGTAGACAAAAACCTTCCATGGAACACTTATAAATCAATTCCTGCTACACATGGCAGTGTGTCTCCTACATGGACAATGATTAATGGGATGAAATTTAACAAGTCCATATGGTGGATTCTGCACCTAGGATGGAGTAATGCTGGGCACAAGTATAAATTGGGAGAGGAGTGGCTGGAGAGCCACCCTGCAGAAAGGGACCTGGAGGTGCTGACCGGCAGCAGGCTCAATAGGAGTCAGCAGTGTGCCCTGGCAGCCAAGAGGGCAAACCGCACCCTGGGGTGCATCAAACCCAGACTAATCAGCCAGACAAAAGAGGTGACTGTCCTGCTATATTCAACGTTGGTGTGGCCTCAACTGGAATACTGTGCCGAGTTCCAGGCCCCACCATTTAAGAAGGATGTGAAGGTCCTTCACTGTGTCCAGAGGAGGGCAACAAAACTGGTGAAAGGGTTGGAAGGAATGTCCTGTGAGGAGAAGCTGAGGACTTTGGGTTTGTCTAGTTTGGAGAAAAGGAGGCTGGGGAACGACCTCGTTGCTTCCTGCAGCTTCCTGAGGAGGGGATCTGGAGAGGGAGGTGCTGAGCTCTTCTCCCTGGGGTCCAGTGATAGGACACATGGGAATGGTTCAAAGCTGTGCAGAGGGGGCATTCAGACTGGACATGAGGAAGCATTTCTTTACTGAGGGGATGGTCAAACACTGGAACAGGCTTCCTACAGAGGTGGTTGATGGCCCGAGTCTGTCAGTGTTCAAGAGGCTTTTGGACAATGCCCTTAATAACCTGCTTTAGCTTTTGGTCAGCTCTGAAGTGGTCACACAGTCACACTAGATGATCATTGCAGGCCCTTTCCAACCAGAAATATTCTGTTCTATCCTGTGCTATGGACAGAGTTATGCAAAAGGGATAAACAGGTGCCAAAAAAGCAATAAAACATGTGTTTCTTTAGAGACTTATAAAATACTAGGCTTTAGGGAGGACTTCAACATTTTCAGAAATTATTCTTTAGCACAGAATAAACGTTATATCCCCTCATTTTCTACTAGAAAGACAGCACTTGAATCAAGGTCTTCAATTAAAAAAACAAACAAACAAAAACCCCCCCAAAAAATCACCACCTATTTCCAGTCCTGAAGGACAGGCTGAAGAAGAGAAGGCTGCTAGGGGACCTAATAAATGCTTACAAATATCTTAAGGGTGGGTGTCAGGAGGATGGGGCCAAACTCTTTTCAGTGGTGCCCAGCGACAGGACAAGGGGCAACGGGCACAAACTGAAGCACAGGAAGTTCCATCTGAACATGAGGAAGAACTTCTTCACTCTGAGGGTGACGGAGCACTCGAACAGGCTGCCCAGGGAGGTTGTGGAGTCTCCTTCTCTGGAGATATTCAAGACCCGCCTGGACAAGGTCCTGTGCAGCCTGCTGTAGGTGACCCTTCTTCGGCAGGAGGGTTGGCCTAGATGACCCACAGAGGTCCCTTCCAACCCCTACCATTCTGTGATTCTGTGATTCTGTGATTCTGCGATGTTTCTATTAACTAGTTTTCCAATGTGCTTTCTAGATAAGAGAATTTCAGTCTTTCTTGGAATAACCATGGAAGTGGTTTCAGACATACTCATTCTCTACTGAGACTCTCTTTTTCCTCATTTAATGATAAGAACCTAATCATAATAATTTTTCCAAATCATTTTTAAGTGGGGAGAACAAAGATCTATGAACTAGGCAGATTTTATGGTGTCTTCAGTACCTAAATAATCCATTTAACTGGAAATCTCCGCAATATTCCAAAGCATCCTTGTAATATACAAGGCACAAAATACTTGCCTTAACAGTTCGAGTTTTGCACACCAGTGCCTATTTCTGATCATGGAAATCTGGTCTTACTTCGTTTCCCAGTAATGAATATGAACCTGGGTCATAGTTTGTTAGTAGATATACTGTCTTACAGAAATATGCCTGATGTACGATTACAATTTAATAATATCAACTCTGCTTTATATAGATTGAATTGAAGAAAATCAAATCTCTTTATGCATATTCTGGTCTTAGGTGGACATAGTTTCTGGCTGGACCATTGTAGTTCAACATGAGGAAAACATTAAATTTAGTCTCTTGTTTGTTGCTGACAACGTAAGATTCCTCATTGCACTTCTAATGGTCTGGATTTCACCATTAGGATTTATAATATGGAACTTTTGGTAATCCCTTCTGACAATACTCCTGGTGGAAAGGGTTGGTTTTCAACCACCACCTTCTGGGAGCTCTCAAAATTTGTCTTCACTGATTCGGGTCTGTCAGGGAGAGCAGTTTCAGGAGCATTGGTGAAGGCAGAGCTAGGTCACTGCTGGTCTGAACTGATCTGTACAATAAACTCCTTATAAATTGTAATGGCATTGACTATTTAGTTTACACTGACATCATAGTAGGCCTATGCTTGACGGGAAGACACATTCTAGTGTAAACTTAAGGAGGATAATGGGGAATCATAACCATTGTCTTAAGGTTAACAGAGAAGTTGAGTTGCCCCATACAATCTACTTACTGGATCTAGATAGGCATAAGGGAAAGATAACCTACACATATCTTGTCAGCTATCTTGCCAGAGCACGCTCAGAGAAAAACTGAATAACATAGAATATTCAATTTCCATTTTTTCAATTGGAAGATAATGTAAAATAAAAAAATCCCTGATTTATTACCAGTTTCCTCATACCAACTAGTGAAAGTTAGTGAAACTGACTTTACAGAAATTTCATTTCTGTTGCAAGAAAGGAAAAAAAAATTTTAGTACAAAATATGAAAAATATAGAACAGATAAAAGTGTGAGGGGAACTCCAGCAGGGATAAAATACCCAATGTGACTTTGAACTTCCTTATTTTCTTTTAATAGACTTCAGGTTAGCATGTACTGTTTTCTAAAAATTCTATGTAGTTGGTTTTGTTTAAGCTCTACATGAGTGTCCTAGCATAAGAGAGATTCAGTTTTAGCTCATATCTGTATTTCCAAAGGATCTGTATATCTTACCTATGAAAGAATAACTGAATTTGAGTAAACCAATGGTTCACAGATATTTAGAGGCCACATTCTAACTGAATATTCGTTCAGTTTAGCCGTATTAACAAGGGTAGCTTCCACAGCTGTAAAAGATGGTCAGATATGCTAATCAGACTAGAAATTACTCCCCTGTGAAGACCAAAACATTGCTATAAGCAAAGAAATTGATAAGATTTAGCTGGAAACTGAATTTGGCATGTTTGTTGCATCTGAAATGATGTGCTCACCTTATCTGTTCTTCACAAAGTATAAATATTTGAGTTCCTTATTTCACTTAAATGCAGCTATTTATTTTCTTAAATTTGACTTCTTTGAGATAAACTTGAATAAAAGGGACATGCTATTTTAAAATTAGATTATTTTTAATTTATTCAAGTGTTAATTGTGATTTTACTATTTTTGATTGCTGTTTTAGGAAATACATTTATGCCCAATGCATTGTAAGGTTTTGTAACATGTTGCCGAGCTTAACATTATTGTTTAATTTTCGTATCTTTTTACCTTCAGGTAAATTGGAACAACTAGTGCAGTTTTCAGTTTGCCTAAAATAATTTTCCCTGCTGGATAGAGTAGATTATTACAAGGCAATTTAAAATATATATAGAAAGTGGGGAAAACTTGTTTACAGCAAATGTATTTGTCAACCCTGTGATAATTGCCTACAGCGTTTTGAAGATATAAACATAAATATGCCATATGAATTTATGCATGAATTTAATCTAAGAATATCTCAGACTTGTCCTAATAACTAGCAATACATTGTCTAAAGCAAATTGTTATCTGGGAGTAAATTGCATGTTGGCTTCATACTTCTTCCCGCCGTCACTAGTATATCTGTAGCTGCTCTTTCTGCTTTCTGCTTTTTCCTGTTTGAGCAAACACATTTAACAGCTGTGGAAACAAACAGGGCAAATACTTGGCAAAAGTAGGGACCAGATGCCAAACTCTGCAATGCTTGTTCTAGCAGCAGCATGCGGGTCTGTTTCTAACTCCTTGGTGTCACCTCTGCTGGCTCCTTTTTCAGTTTCACTACTGGCAGGCAACAGAGGTGCATCTGGAGATGTTGTCAGGGTCATGCAGCTGTGGGGCTCTCTTGGCTCCTGTGTCCGTATTTATGTTTTATATTTAAATGTTATTTTTTCATGCAATAATATTAATTACTTGAATGTAGAAAATATTTCTTTCAATTTTCTGGAGATAGGACAAAAATAATTTTTTTTGCTGTATCAGTAAGTAGATACATTCTATGATTAATTACTGTCTTCAGGGGAGATTTGGTTCCTCTTTAATGGGGTGCAAAAATACCAGTTGACACCTGGCTGGCACTGCTGACACACTCTGGGAATCTGAGGCATTTCGATTAGACTTTGCCTGGCTGTGATATGGGATCACGTTAGTGTGTGGGGAAAAGAGAAGATGGGTGGGGTAAGAGAGTTCTTCTGTGGCCTCATTCACCATTAACAGCCTGTAAAATAAATCTAGCATCCCAGAGAGAACGAGAGAAGAAAAGAGAAAGCTGCAGGGAGCAGAATATGTTAGCCCAGCTGAAGCATGCTGGGGAAGGTATCCTTGGTAAAGGCTGGACTCTAAACTTGGATCATGCTGCTGTATGCTTCCTCATTTATAATAACATATAAACAGAAATGTAGACCTTTTTGGCTTCAGTATCCTGCTACCACTATGTGACTAATACTAGGTGTTATCTGGATGTTAATAATCTTTCTTTGGCTAGTGTTTATTTTCTGACTGGAAGAGTCTTCTTGTTCTAGAAGTTTCTTTTTGTTTTTTCTTTGGGTTCACAGTTCATGGAGCATTACTCTTTTATTTACAAATTAGCTTTAGTTAATCCATGCTGTTCAGTAGGTATTTCGCTGCCTGCCCACACCGTCAATGGCCGTCTATACTTCACCAAGACTTCAGGCTCCCAAACTGTCATATCCACTACTGACTGACACATGAACAGATACAAAATTATGTGCCTCTCCTGAGTTGGGGTCGTGGTAGTAGGATCTGCCTATTGCCAGGTAGGTCCTGATGCAGCCTGAAAACATACCTTCCCTTCTGGTTTAGGATAAATTGGGAACAAACCATGGGAAGAGACTGAATGCATGGAGAAGAGACTGAATGCATGGAGTGTGTGCTTCATGTGGGTGAGGAAATGAATTTATGTGCTGGGCTTTAAGCAGGGCAGTGAAAGGATCCAGCGGAAAAAAATCTTGTAGTGCTGATTTTGAGGAGGTTGAATATGCATTGGGAAGATGGGTAGCTGGCAATGTGGAGACTGCCATTGCAGAGGAAGCTATGGACCTCTAACCTTCACTTACCTTTCACACAGCAAGCAATAACCAGAAATTAGTGTGATTGCTGGTCCATACCTATCAGAAAGATTTGTCATCAGCCAAAAGTTTTCATATATTTGTTTTCACCATGTCAGTTTTCAGTGCTGTAACATTGCTTTTGTTTTTCAGTGAGAGCGTGTTTATGTTTTCCAGATAAAGTTCTTTGAATTGCCAATTTTATTAAAAAGCATCACCCCTTAAAATTGGAAATGAAAATACTGCTGCTTCACAGTTAGTTTTGATGTATGTTAATGTTCCAACTTTCCCTTATAAAGCAGCCAGAGTTAACATTGTTCTTTTCAGTAGATATTTGTAGTCATTTCAATGACTTATTATGCATAACATTTTTTCTTATAGCCAGATAGTATAATATGAATTTACTTAGGCAGCACAATTTTGTAATGCATTGTTGAAGGTTTTAGACTATTCTGCATATTTTTGCTACAAAGGGAAGGCACATGATTCTCATATAGTGTTCATGACACGCATCAGCAAGCTACTAAAAAGCAAAGAAGTGAGATACTGTATGACTTAATATGTCCATTTGCTATCTTTTTAGTAGTATTACAGTAGGTGTTGATTTACAGTGCGTTTGGAACCAGGTTAGATGTATAACTTTTTTCCTACACTGAGGTAATGAATAGAGGGACCAAGTCATTTGGGAAATACAAACTTATTCAGGACTGGGTGATTCAAAAACAAACAAACAAAATACCACCTTACTTTTTTTCTAAACTCCAAAACTGTGATGAATAATTAAAACAATATTCAAAATATATTCATTTAAAACTTCTCCTTAATATTATTTCATATTATAAAGGCTTATGTTTTTGAGGATATTTATTATCGAGTTTAGTTATATTGAGGCATGAGCACTGAGCAACTAGAGGAATGTGCTTGCACATGTAAAGATACAGATAGTATCTGTCCTGGAAATTTTACAATGAAAACAGACAAGGCATACGTGATGTAGAGGAGAACGATGTACTGCACACATAGTGCAGCACACCACATGCAGTGTAGTAATTTGTCAAGCAGAAATTGGAGAAGTGAGGAAGTGGGAAATGAAAAGTGTGAAATGAAAATAAGAAGTGGACAAAAAGGGAAGTGAGAGGGTTAAGTGAGTCCAAGATGGAGATGCTCTGTGACCACTAGAATTTAAAACAAGATTGAAGCCAGTCAGCAAAGGACTGAATCAAATCAAAATGGTTTTAGAAAACATTCTTTTAAAACTAATCAGTGGACAATAGTACTAAATAGAATGCTGTAGAACTTAGATGGAGGTGCAAATCCTCCACAACTTGCTTTATAAGAAGTAACGTGTATTGTCAAAACATTTTAAAATAGTGAGATATGCATCCCAAAATCACATTTCAAAGTAATGCTATTTCACAGTACTTCTAAGTATGTTCTGCTCGCCCATATTAGGAATACCTCTGTTGTGATGATACAGTTTGTATTGTGATTTCAGATAAGTATATTATTGAAAGTAAAAATTAAAAAGGAAGGTAAAATTACTTTTTCACTAAAAAATATTAAATTAGGACAAAATTGATAGTTCTAAGTCAACCCAATGAACTGTCAGGACAAAGTGCCTGTATATATGTTATGAATTAATTAAAATTGTCTATATTTCTACACTGGTTTCTGTCAAGGTAAATAGAAAATAATACAGTCATCAATGAAAGTTATACAACAATCACAAACCAGTACACAGCTGTATAATTTGTATACCTTGATTTTATTTGTATGATCTGGAACATTAAAAAAAAAAATGTTCATATTTATTTCAGCGAATAATAGTGCTTGGTTTCATAAATATTATTTATGAAATTTATTTTAATAGCTTTGTTCATGAAACACAGAATAGAGAATTGTTTCTGTTTGATTGTCTCTCCTCTAGAAAGTGAACTGTTATCTGAGTGGGCTGAAGAATCAGCGTCCAGTATCGGGACTTTACAGTACGGTGACACATGCACTGGAAAAAGTGTTTGGAGTTCCGAAGATGTTTTTAGTCCTCAAGACACACAGATTTTAATTTGGCTTTGAAAATATATTTTCATTCTTTGAGAGTTCAAGGCTTGTGTTCAGCTTTTTATAAGTGTAGTTGTAACAGTTAACTTCAGGATTTGTACATTAGAATTTTTTTTCATAATTCAATAAGGTATATAATGAAAGAATGATAAACACATATTTACACGTGAAGAACAGAATCTACAAGCATTTTAGGAATTCTGCTTCAAATATTAAAAGTGCTGAAATTGCTGTCCAGTGCTGTCCTCTGTGCACAAAGGGATCATTTGTATACAAACATATTAATACTTGTATAGCCACTGAATTGTGTATGTCAGCAAACATTTTGAAGATAGGGATGAAAATAAAGAGATACTGTGAAGTTCTCAGCAGTTGTCATTATCACGACAAGAAACGTGTACACTATGGCAAATAGTCATATAGCAATTTGCAAATAGGAAAGGTTAAAATAAATGAATGGTTAAGAATGCAAAGAAGGAGAGCAGATGGGTTGGATGTGAAGCCAGTCATATATAAGAACAGAGAGCAATTAAAAAAAAAATCTCAGAAACTTCCTAATAATGATACAGAAATAAAGAACAGAACTCATAACAAAATGATAGGTCTGACAATTTTCATGGCTATGAATGGGAAGAAGCAAAATGTGTGACATAATCTTGTTAAGCATTTTTTTGTAAGTCAGTGCAATAAAGTTTATGATTTTGGAATCAAGATTCATACCTAGGTGGAATTGACAGCTGTTGGACAAAGCCTTTAATTTTATGTGATTACCGTGTGTTTGGTATCTTCTCTACAAAAATTGTCAGCATAGTAAGATAGAACATTATTACTTAAATCACTGTGATTATTTGCTTTAAGTGTAACTACATCTGGAGAAAGAATAATGTTGTGGAATGGCTACAGAGTCAGTCCTGTGTACTCTTTAAATAGATTGCCACAGCACGCTGTACCCCAGTCACAGACCTCCTATGGTCTGTCATAGGAGCTTTGCCTTATACTACTCCAAATTAATAATTAGGGACCATTGCATCACACTCCAGTGACAGTCCTTCCAGCTAGTAGTATATATTGTCGCTTTGAGTAAGAATGTGGCAGGTTTTTCTTCCTTTCTAACTAACCTTTCTTTCATATGATTGCCATAGGAGCAAAAAATAATGCAATCAAATAGGTATATGCATACAAACACTGTTTTCAAATTTCAGACAGGTATTTTTCTGATGCTTATATGCCAGTAATCTGTGTAAAAAGAGAGTGGTAAAAATATTTTTTCATTTACATCACTTGTTATTTTGGTAGTAGCCTATTGTTTTTTACAGAAACCCTACTTGTGATCACACAATATCGTCTGCAGTCAACATACAAAACAAATAGTGCTAGTGATACCTGATTTCCTATGTATTTTTTCTCATGGTTTATTTTTTTTCTTCCTGGAAAAGTGAGAATTCCAACTATTTTTTTTTTTTTGAGGGGGGCAAAGGCATTCTCAATGTTTCACTTGGATCTTGGTTCTTCATACCAAGTCAGAAACAACTAGATTCTGCAGTTTTTGCTTATCAGGAGGCATTAATTAAGTCTCATTCCTTCGTTATTTTTGTGAAAACAGCAGGTCTGGGAGATCTGTCCTACTGTCTCAATTTTGATGGAAATTAGCCAGCAAGATCAAAGTTAAGAGTGAAGGATGAAAGCACAGACAGACCTTTGTATATCCCAGAGGTGGGGGAAACAAATACCAATGTCTTCATCAAACAAATCTTGTTTTCTTAGGAAATCAAGCTAAAAATACTGTTCATTCAATGGTGTAAATTACCGTTCATCTCTGTAGAGATTTTTAAAATGTCATTTCACTCAATGTGAAGTAAATCATGCCTCACAGTCCTTCAGTTTTATGAAATGAGGGCGATTAACCACTGAAAAATTGGTGTAACTTCTGGTTACCGTCGCTGATGAGCTGCTGGTGGTAGGTATCTGGGATTGGGGGAGGGGGAAGGGATGACTAAACAATAAAGTTAATTCAAAGAGACACACCTTCCAGAAAATCATGCAACCTCTCTTATCCAAGAAACAACTTCATGACAACGGTAGTCATTACTGGCCATTATAGTGAACAGCTGGCTGTAACCCATGTTGCTGATCATTTGGGGCCATTCTTTCGCTTTTAAGGGTGTGATCTGACACAGGTAATGTACTAAATGGCATGTCTTTCAGAGTCCTTAAATGAAAGTGTATTCTGCCACATGTGAGAGTGATGTCGCAGAAAATGACAAGGGAAATTTCAGGCATTACAGTAGTTCTCAGTGTTAGAATATTAAATCAGTGCATCCTGAACATATTCTATGAGAGAATATTTAATTTTCTGTTTCCCCTATTAATTTTGTATTCATCATGGTGACACAAGTGGGTGCAAAGATATATGATCCACTATGCATGAATTTGGAGTAATGTGGTCTACAATCCCATGTCTGTCTTCTGCCTTATATCTATTAAAATTGTTCATATTAATCACCAACTGGAATTTCAGGTTGATGCAACAATTAGTGCTCCTAGAAAACTACATGAAGAAAACAGAATCTCTGATGTAATGAACTGGCATTTTGATAACTTTGAGGCAGTGTCAACAGCTGCTGAAAGTGCTTGATAGAAATGCAGAGACTTCTGAGAGACTCCATTAGTGAAATTGTTGCAGCGGTATCACCTTGTGCTCAAATGGGTTCAAGGGAAATAGCACTCAGTGAAGAGTACCATTAGAGGCCAAGACTATATGATTTATATGACTTTAATATTAGTTTTAAAGGTGATCAGTGCAAATGTTTCAAACTAATGTCTAAAAGTAGGTCTATGTGGTAAGCAGTAATGAACTAGTGCTGTATTGGGATAATTAGACAGCAATTGAAACATTTAGGAAGGATTCATTGACTTCCAACAAACACAAAAAAACAGCTGTCAAGCCTTACTTAAAATTCTCATCACAACAGTAGACATGTTACTTTTGGATACATTTGAAATATTGGCCACAATTCTGTCATGGGGTTGATGGGCAAAGTAGAAAATTTCATCATTTGCAAGTTAATGTCATATAAAACATTTCAGTACACAGTATTATTTGGCCCACTGGTTTCTCTTATTTGTCAGAGGGTGCAAGTATACACATCTGTGGACACTGTCTGTAACCGTCATGCTTCTCCAAAGGTACAGTAAAACGGAAAAAGTGCAAAAGTAAAGAAGTAACTCACTAAAAATTAACTGTTCTGGAACATGCAAAATCAGACATTGATACAGACATTTACAGAAACAGACCTTTCTTTAATTTCATATTTCTAAGCCACCTACTGGAGACTGCTAGTACACTGAAAATTTTTTCAATTAGGAATTTGGGCTGAGATTTTTGCTGTTAATATATTCATACATGGAAAACACTGTAAGTAGGGAGATGATTGTAGTTTTCGGGTGTTTGATGGTTTGCAAAACGATTCAACTAGAGCTGATCTTTTTTTTAACACATTATTTCTACAGCATCTTGAAATTAGTGACTACACAAAGATTTTTTCCTATGCAGTATGAAAGGCAAATGAGAATACGGGAAATAAGATGTAAGCTGAACTTCAGGTAGTAAGTCTGTTTAAAAACAAAACCAAAATAACAAAAAAAATCCCACAAAAATCTAATCACATATTTTTTATTTTTCCAAGGGCATTTGCCCTTTTTCTGTTTCAACAGACATGGAAGCACTAAAAGCTCAGAAATACACTTTATAATGTTGAAAAAGATGCTCTAGTTTCAGCTTTTGCATCTTCCAATGTCTTTTCTCTTTCAAAGTGTTTCCGAGTGTCTGTTTGCTCTTCTGACTTTCAAATTGCGAAACTCAGTGAACTGGAGGTGTCATTGCTGGAGCTAGAGAGGATGTGGATAAAGGTCCCTGAGTCATTTGCACTCTCTTTTAGAGGAATAATTTGATAACTAGAGCTAGCAGGTGGATCTGCCTACCCTTTCTCCTCATGGTATGAATCTCTGGAACACTGTGATGGGTTTGAATTTGTAGCGCTTTTAGTAGCAAATAAACTGTGACATGGTAGTGTTTTACACAGAGGAAATCTGGAATAAGACAGAGCTGTTTGGAAGCCATTTTTATTTTATCTGTGCCTTCCCACTCTGTCCCTGTAGGACTGAGGCATATTACTCTCAGAACAGCAGTAATTTTTGGTAGCTTGGAGCTATGGCATTCCTCTTCAGGCCCTTAAGAGAAGAGCTCCCTCAGCTCTGAGATCTGGCTCATGGGTCTATGCTCAGCTCCTCTTTGTAGACCCCTACTCACCATTTCTGCCACTAGCTCCCTGCTTTGCAAGCTTTCTTGGGCCCTCCAGAAGCTATCCCAGCCCCGCATGATCAGTTGCTCCCAGGGGGAGAAAATCCGTCTTCCTCCAAGGGCTTTCACCTTCTTATGACAGTTTACCTCCTTGCTTTCAGCCTCTCATTTTTATCTGAACAACAAAGTAGCATAGTATGCTGCGAACAGACAAAGCCTAGGGCTCGCTTGTTGTTGGAACAAAGAATGAGCAGCCCTGCAGATCAGGAGAATGATGGTGGTGCCTGGCCTCACTGCTGGCGAGCAAAGTTAAAGGGCTGTTTCTTCCTCTGTGAAGTCATGCAACGTTCAGGCACTAACCAGCTCTGAGCTAAAAGGTTTCCCTTTAAATGCTGAGCTACAAAATAAGGAAAATCAGAAAACCTTGTAGTGCTAGAAATAATGAAAACACTGTCAGGTGATCGCTGTAAGAAATCACTTTTTCTTTATGTCTTAAACAATAACATTCAAGTGTTGTTTATACCTATATAAGGAAAAAAAAGAAAAGTCTAGTTCTTGACAACTGATTGGTATAAAATCACTTGTTCTTTCCTTTCTCAAACTTTATTAAAAATGTCTTTCGCTTGCAAAAGAAAAGGACACAGTCAAGGTGTCGGCAACTGAGAGCTGCAGATTTTCGCCATCTCAAAAAGAGAAACAGAAATCACTTGACTGTATCTTGTTTGCAGAGGTTTTTTTAGATCATGCAAATGATTACAATAATTTCCTTTAAAGATACAGCACTGCTGTGTCTTGGGAATCATGGACTAGAACTGGACATTAATTGGGCAGATCAAGAAGCTATGATCCAATCTGCTCCCTTGCCTAGCAAGTCAGTGGCTGTCCAGATTAGTTTAGAATTTTGGAACTGTACTGGTAGGAAATAGGTTCAACAAGGGCAAGTGCAGGGTCCTGCACCTGGGGAGGAACAACCTCATGCACCAGTACAGGCTTGGGGTGGACCTGCTGGAGAGCAGCTCTGCGGAGAGGGACCTGGGTGTCCTGGTGGACGACAGGTTAACCATGAGCCAGCAGTGTGCCCTGGCTGCCAAGAAAGCCAATGGGATCCTGGGGTGCATCAAGAAGAGTGTGGCCAGCAGGACGAGGGAGGTTCTCCTTCCCCTCTACACTGCCCTGGTGAGGCCTCATCTGGAGTACTGTGTCCAGTTCTGGGCTCCCCAGTTCAAGAAGGATGAAGAGCTACTGGAGAGAGTCCAGCGGAGGGCTACAAGGATGGTGAGGGGACTGGAGCATCTCCCCTACGAGGAGAGGTTGAGGGAACTGGGCTTGTTCAGCCTGAAGAAGAGAAGGCTGCGAGGGGACCTTATAAATGCCTACAAATATCTGAAGGGTGGGTGTCAGGAGGATGGGGCCAAGCTCTTTTCAGTGGTGCCCAGTGACAGGACAAGGGGCAATGGGCACAAACTGAGGCACAGGAAGTTCCGTCTGAACATGAGGAGGAACTTCTTCACTCTGAGGGTGACGGAGTACTGGAACAGGCTGCCCAGGGAGGTTGTGGAGTCTCCTTCTCTGGAGATATTCAAGACCCGCCTGGAGAAGATCCTGCGCAGCCTACTGTAGGTGACCCTGCTTCGGCAGGGGGGTTGGACTAGATGACCCACAGAGGTCCCTTCCAACCCCTACTATTCTGTGATTCTGTGAAATACCTTGCCTATGGTGGGTTTTTTTTAAATATGTGTACAAAGTACCACTTGAAGGTAATACAAGAGAAGGAGGGAGAGACTGAAAACATTTATGAAAGAAACGTGAAGTTTGTCTAGGTTCTACTTAAAAAAAAAACTTACAAGTAATATTTAATAAATTTTATACTTCTTAATTATAGATATTGAGAAGAGCATTTAAAATTTTTCCATCTTGGTGATCACGTCTAATCCAGTTTTGTTCTTCTCCGAGTTTCTTCTTACATTTTTTCGTTACAGATGACAATTTTTGGAGTGGATTGATGAAAGTGAAGTCCTTCTGTTTTTATGGATTACTTAGTAACTCAGTTCCATCTGCTTTACGTAATGACATAAAAAATGTTTACAACTTCACAAATGTTAATAAATCACAGTATGCAATCAACATTGTATAAGAAATAGAAAAAATGTTAGGAGTTTTAAACAGCTATTTTCACAGAAAAAATGGAGGGAAAAAGTTGTGACAAAATTTTCTAATGCAATGAAAAAAAATTACAATTGAGCATACAAGAACTGTATTATGAATGCCTTGTTTTTAAGATTCTGGTCTGCAACATCTGGTCTTAAATGTTTAGTAAAACTTGAATTAGACAGATGCTGAGAAATCAGGAAACGTAACTACAATTAGATCACAAACATTTCTAGATCAAAATAAAGAATATATCTTCAGAATCCTTGGAAAAGAAATGTTGCCATCTACTAAGCGTTCTTTGCAAACTTTTAAATGGCTGTAGTCCTTCAAAGGACTTGTATCCTTGGATACTTTCCACTTGCTTTTCATTTGCTATATGCTGTTCTTCTGAACCCCTCAAAGCACCTGATAAATAATGAATTAAGCTTTACAAAAAAATTCTGTCTTGTATAGACAGTATTGCAACCAATTTGCCAGAGAGTAAAGTGAAACATAAAGAGAGTGAACACTGTAGCTGCTTTTTGAAGAGGCAGAAAAAAGAAAAAAGAAAAGTTTGGAATAGAACCATGACCAGACTAAAACTAAGAACATTCTTTAGCCATCTTTTAGCAATCGAATAAGCAGCAGTAACTCCACCTCCCCCCAGCAAATACCTTAGCAATAACATTTGCTATGTACACTTTCACTTCCCAGTCCTGTTCTGGTTTGGCTGCAGCCGGCAACAAAAGCGCCACGCGGCCACCCCTCCCCCCGCCGGGGTGCGGAGGAAAATGGAAAGAAAAAGAGGCAGAAACCGGTGGGTCGGGATAAGGGCAGTTCAACAGAACGGCAAACAAAGGGAACAGCAACAACAACAATACAGAAAAGGGGAATACACAAAACAAACCAGCAGAACAGAGCCCGCAGAACACTGCTACTCTCTCCTGGATCGAACCACCGCTGTGCCCTCCCGAGCCGCGAGTGAGTTCCTCCCCCCCCCCCCCGGAACCCAGCATGACGGCACATGGTATGGAATACCTTGCCAGGTGGGGTCAGCCCCCCCCCCCCCCCCCCCCCCCCCCCCCGCCCCGGCTGTGCCCCTTCCTGGAGTCCGGTGAAAATTAACCCTGTCCTGGCCGAACCCAGGATGTCCATATTTTGATCTGTAAATTTACGTGGGAAACACATTTATATTAAATAAAATTCTTAAATGCTGTGCTTGTCTGTAATGTTCATGTTGGTTACTAGTTACTAAAACCTATGTGTGAATGGATTGATCAGTGTGCATCAGGCATGTGTTTGGGAGTGATCAAACATTTTCTTCATCATTTTTATGATTCTGATCTTACTTTCTGAAGAGATAGCTGAAATTGCTGCATATGATCTGGATGCAAACAGTTGATCTGATTGATTTTGAAAAAAAAAATCTCAAAACTTTTCTTTCAAGTGTTTTATAGACTGGAAGATAACTTACATTTCCACGTTAAAGAGTTCTAAAATAATTTGACTATTTCCACCCATTTATTTTTTAATGCTATGGGGCATCACTGACTGCTGTTTAATTATGAAAATATTTGAAATGCTTATGGATAGTTCTGTGATTTTATTAAGCATATAATAATTATTTATAGGTGATGACAAATTTCTGTTCGTCTAATTTTTTTGTAAATAACACTCCTGAGTTTTTGCATTTATATCGGAGGGCCTTACCTAAAACATTGGATTATTTTCATTGAAGTTATTGCAAGAGTCCTTGAAGAAGAACTCTTGAAAACAAGCCAGTGGGATGAAGTCTGCCTGTTCAATGGTTAATACAGTAGATCCTGGATTTTTCTGAAATTGAAGGCTGTGATAATTCTGCCACTATCTTTGTTACTTTGCTCTGAGACTTTTGTATTGCAGAAGTAGTGTTAAGCAGCACTCTTAAAATGCTTTATTTGCATTTTAATCTAAACCACTGCTCTTTTTCCTGGATGTTAAATTCTGCTTCTAATGTAAAAGCAGGAACAAGGTAACACCTCTTCATTGTGCTGCATGGCTCCTGACCAAAGAGGCAAAATATGAAGCTAGATGCAAACGCTGGTCCACTCCATGGATTACCTAACATGCAGTATTTAAGAGACCTGCTTTTGCTCCTTTGCAAGCACGCTTACAACACATAATTTCTCTGTACTGTGTCCCACCTGGGATTTAGCTTTGCGTTTGTCAGCTTAAACACTAAGCAAAGAGCTAGAAGTGAGTTCCGTGTGTCATTACAAGCAGGAGCCAACAAACCCTTTCCCATATCTTACTGTGTCACATTTATGAAAGGCAAATAAATAAATAAATAAATTAGTCCCCAATTAGTGTAGAAGCACTGTAACATCTGATTTGGCACAGTGAGTGGAGTTTATATCACTAAGTTCAAAAAGTGCAGGCATGAGCATTAAGAATTTTTTAAGATACTTTAGGTTTTATTTTTTTAATCCTTCTGTTGCTTGTAGGAGTGTACTCAGTCGTGACATACAAGCCACAGAGAAATAAAATTTATTAATGGCACCCCAGAAAACCTTAAAAACTGTAAAATCCTGTTTTCGTACAGAATATTATAGTACCATTAAAAGCTACTGTTTTCAACAGATAAAATTGGGCCTATTTCTATTAGAAAGCTCTTGTTCTTCTTTTTCTGTCCTCCATTTCTATCCTGACAGGTCAAAAGACATCAATCTTAGACTTGTCACAGGTGCCGGATTGCATATTGCCATTTCTGGGCTTCAGGCCAGTGTAAATTTCAAAGTAGATGGAATAGTGAATGTTTTTCAGGCAGCCTGGATGTTATGGTTCTTCTTTTGTTTGTTCTCTAATTTTATTAATTCTTGGCTGTTTAAGTTATTCACGTGCCTGTTACTGGTGGAGGAAATTCTGGAAGACTTGGTTTATTTCCTCTTTGTTTTCCCTAAAGGAAGAGAGAGGATACTAATGTTTTCACTTCTTCCACCACTTGTATCACCCAAATGCACTCTGTCTCCCACTTGTATTTAGCCTTTTTACTATATGATGACATCTTTTGCTCAATTCGATTTAATGAAATAATTTGAATTATTAAATCAAAATTTTCAAAGAAATAATATTTTTGTGTGTGGACATGTGTATTTGTGCTTTTGTTATGTTTTACTAGACAAATGGGGGACATCCAAGACAGTTTACTTCATTCAGTTATGCATAATTTTTGAAACATAGCACAGTGAAACTTTATTTCTTTTCTGTCTGGATAATTTTTATCAAAATATCTGACTTTCAAAAAAAATTACAGTTTGCACACATTTTTCAAGAGATTTCAGGGCTGGGGGGGAGGAGGGTTGTGCCAACTAGTCGAACAGTAGATATCTGAAAGCTGGAATACCACATCAGCATAGCCCACATTGCTCTTGTTTTGGATGAAGCTAGTATGGACTAGACAATTAGCATTGTTTTAAAATCTCATCTATATCATCCATTGAGTGCATTTTTTTTTTTTTTTTTGTAAAATAATTGCTTTTCTCTTCGAATATTCTATCTCTGGATTCTATTTGTGTTTAGATAGCTACAATCTATAACAGATTTTCTGTCTTTTTCATGTAAGAAGTTAATGAATTAATGGACCAAATGCACTGTAATAAAGACTATTGTCTTCTTTGCACTCAAGGGTCAAATCCATAGCAAACTGTCTGCAGCTAAATTTTTTTTGCAAATGTGCCTAAACAATTTTTGTCATTTTTTGGTTAATATATCACTGTTTTCAGTTCCTTACATTGCATTTTTTCCCCTTTTAAGTTATAAAATAATGGTTCCATGAGGGAGATTCACTTTGTTATACTTGTGTGTATATTTAATTTGTTTTTATGACAGTGCTTCTAAAACCTGTTTTAGAATAATTTTGCTGTGATTTTTTCCCTTGAAAAAAGCATAATATTCTATGATCATGTGTATATTTGTCGTCAGTTTTTGACTGGTGCGGGAATAAGACACTTGTTCCTATTCCATATGGGATCAAGGTATAGTAAGCACAAAAAGGTACTTAAAAATAAGCAGATTTGATCTGGTTTTGACGTAGAAGGAATTATGTGCTAATCAAGTTCCAATTTTCAATATTGTAATGATCTGAAACCCAAAATTAATTTTTCTTCTTCCCATAAGTCAAAACGTTCGTAACTTTCTCTTAACTTCGTTTCTCAATTTAATCTTCCTGACTAAAGTCTTAGGGAAGCTACAAAGTGAAATGATTAAAAAGAATTTTTTGTTACAGTCTGTTCATGATATAATTTACTTCTCAAAACCTCGGGATTGTTTGCCTCAGACATATTTCTGCTTTGTTTTTGGCAGGTATTTCAACATGAGAAAAAGATTTCTAGTGCACTTATTTAACACATACCAAATACACAATAGGTTGCGTCACAGCAGAGAATAGCGGTGTGAGGATCCTCCCTTGTAGCTGCCTTTAAATGTGAGTTATTGTCATTTCACACACCAATATAAGGAAATTAATAGTCTTTTTTCTTTGCTCAGATCAGTATCTGGATGTGGGATTGTGGATGGCCTGGACTGGTGCAGAATGTTCTTAGACAATATCGCCCTCCCCTCCTCTTCTCTTGCAAAATGGAAGTAATTCACATTGAAATAACACAGCAGTAGAAGGACAATTTGCTTGAAGCGTATAAAAAAAATGAAATATTACTTAAAACATACAGTTGCATTTGTGTTGTCTCCCTGTATTTCTATTCTTCAACCATGTAGCCTGAATTTAGCTCGCTTAACATTTTTATCACAGTTTGCATTTAGTTCAGTGTGCATGTTGCTAAACTACAAAGGGGATACCTCTTTGATTCCCCTGTGAGCTCAAAATTTAGTCAAGCCTTTGATGTGGATATCTTCTGGTTACTTTAGAGAATCCCACTTTCTCCCTTGGGGTCATCTAAGGGAAAAATTCAGTTAGTGCAGAAGATGATCATTTAACCTGCATTTCTAACTTACATTTTCTATAATACCCTGAGGCTTCAGCCACTCCTGAATGTTCTGGGTCCTCCTCTTAGAATGTTTTATTTTAGAGACTAGGCTAGTATTCTTCTGAATACCTTAGATACTGGGACATGGTCAGGGTTTGTGCTTCTTCATGGGCAAGTGAAATACTTACCCTAGCTCTCCAGCTAAGATACCTGCTGGTGCGAGTGAAACCCCTGAGAGACAGGAAAACCAGTGAAGTTTTTCTCAGCTTATTTAAGATACATGAAAAAGTGCATGACAGGAGGACCATGTCTTGCTGGTGGCCCCTAATTGACACTCTTGCAGTAAGACTGCAGTGCATCAACTAGACAGGGTTGGTGAGTGGCCAAAAGCTCACTGTAGCTTGGTTTTTAATCCTTAGCCTCCCAGAAATACACATTCACTTCTGAGCCCCCCCTTTTTTGCTTGGATTTATTAATGCGAAACCTATTTAAAGTTTTAAAGTCCTACAACCGTGAGCCATAGTTTCTCTTGATGTCACTGGTAGTTGGAGCCTGTCGGGTGTTTTAGCCAGACTGCATACCAGAATTCGCTATCTAGGAAAGAGTACTTGCCAAACAGCAGGTTCGATGCCTAATTTGTCGCTTATCCATCCAAAAGTCTTAAAGACAGAAATAAGACAGAAGAAATCAGAAAGACACTGTGGCTTATGTGTAATTATGAGGTTATACAATTCCACATTCTATCTTTTATGTGCGCTTGCACATGTGTGCACCAGTGTTCGCAGGAGTGCATCAGTATTTCTATCTCCTTATGCAAGAAAACCTACCATCTTGGGCTCCCAGACTCATTAAGTCATTATTCTCAGTTTTAATGGGAGCATTTTAAAGTAATTGCACCTTTGATGGGGGTGTGTGTGTGTGCGCGTGCGCATGTGCGCGCTCGCGCTTGTCTCCATAGCGCTGGCTAGGGTTAGGCAAGGAGAAGGTGTGCTGCCTGCAGTAGCTTTCCATGCACATTCCCACCTCCTAGCAGCTATCTTTCAGCAGTGTTTTTGTCTTCCTTCTTGTGAAGAGTGCATGGTCCTTCCATTTGTACTTCTTTGGCTAAAACAGTAATTTTGCACAGAATCCATCTCTCAGAGACTGGTCATTCCATTCTGAGTCATTCTTTACCTCATTAAATAAAGTATGTTTTGCCATTAATATTTTTTCCTTTTTCTTTTTCAATCAATAAACACTTCTTGAGAGAACACCTAATCTAGAGCCTCGAGTAACAACTGCTTATCAAGTGCGAGTCTCCTGGCTGTGTAAAGGATTCAACTCTGAATCCTTGTCTCAGAAGGAATCTGAAGTTCTTTTATTCCCTAAATTACCATAATTGTGTGTCTTGAAGTTGCAGTATTTTCATGCTAATGCTGTAATTTTCTCCTTTCTGTTTTGATTGGTTTGTTGAATTGGTTTCAAGGCCCTTTGAAGTGTTACCTGTTAAGTAAACTGGGAGGTTATTTTATTGGTTTGGTTTTATTTCTTCCTCCAGGTGGTAATGTCAGCTGACAGCTGAACCAGTTTTGGTGATAAATCTTTGTTCCAGTGCCACACCCAATGGATTGTTAGTGGAAGCCTGGTGTTTAAATGACCGTTAAGTGATAAGAATCTAAAGGAAAGGCTTTCCAGTTTATAAAATTTGGGATAAACCTGTTTCTCCTTGACATCCACAATTAACAGAAGTGTACTTCTGAGTTTTATTAATTTTTTTGAAACCCAAGTGAAATTATTTAGAAGATTTTATTGAAAGTGCAGAATATTTAGCCTCTTGCATGAATATTTGCCTAGTAAAAATTAGGTAAAGTAGTCATGTTGAATTAATCTGTATTAAAAGTGTAGAAAAATACTATGATGTTTTCAGACTTGGCCCAGGTACAGCAGAAATATTTTCATTTAGTATCCAACTGCTTAGAGGGATTATTTAACACAAATTCAGCAGTGCTAAAATCTCTCATCACTATTCACTACATAATAGGATTACCTTAAAAGAGAGCTAGATGGCACAGTTGATCAATACAGTAAGATACAGTTTTGGAGGCCTAGACTTAAACCTGACCATGGGACACAAAAGCATCATGTTTGCTGGTCTAAATATAAATCCAAGTAGATGTCTGTTTGTATTCCATACAATCTGGCATTACTTCATGCAGCTGGCAACCTGTTCAGGAAAGACCCAAGACTTGACCAGCAGTTTTGGACAGAGGAACACTGGCACAGCTGTTCGGAGAACCTGATTTAGCACGCCTGAACTGTTCTTGGTTTTGGCCAATGGGGGTAGCTTTTCACTTCCCTGACTGCTAAAATTTATGAAATTCACACAATAAATTAGTAGAAAACAAAGAAGACTGTCACCGAAAATCCGGGAATAAAACCTCGTAACACCAATGTAGTGTTAAAAGGCAGGCATTCTTTATTGCAGCGCTGGATGCACAGGGGATAATTCCACCGAACGTGCATACCTCATATTTTTCCGTGCAGTTTATATAGATCAAAATATACATATTTATTAGGTTACATAACTTATCCCTTTCATATTAAAATCAGTTCCAAGAAGTCATTTCCATATACTCCTCCCAGCTGTGCTTGCTCAGTGCCTCCTAGTGGTGGTCGTCAGGGGTCCCAAGATGAAGGCTCATCCTCTTCATCACAGTGTTTGTTGATTGACTTTTGTTTCTGCGCAAACTCAGTTCTCTTCTGGCTCCCATCCACACAGCAGGGTCGTCTTGACCGGTTCTAGGCGACATCTAGCCCCTATCAGAAACTAACCCCTTTGTATGGAGATGCAAGACTCTCTGCTTCAGTTAATTTACACAATAGATAGGTACCATAAATGCACCTGTAACTATGGAGCAATGCTGTTTGTATTAAAAATCCCCTTCACTACTATTGTTTAACATTAATGGTTTACCTAGAGACTAGACCCTTTGTTCCCAGACCTAATGTCCAGGCGGGTAGGGCTGTACCAGGAACATAGCAGCACTGTTCATGTTTATGGTCAACTGATTTTATCACCCTGGTTACAAGACCAGTGCCACTGGAATTCATCTCAGCTACTCTGTCTAACTGTTATTCCTAATTATAATTGGGATAGAAAAACTGGCTTAAATAAGATTTAGTAATAAAGCTCTCTGTTGCAATATTCAGGTAGCTTAGTTAACTCTCAAATTTAGGGAATATGAAAGAACAAGTTTCCTTTAACATCATTAACCTTGCAGGATTGGGTATTACAGGCCTCTTTTTGACTACTTCTTATCTTGTGTCGACACCTCCACAAAGTAGCAAGAAATGCTCTGAATGGAGACGGCAGCATTTTATGGAGGTGCCAAGAAATGCAAGATGTAAGAAAATCAGACTTTTGGTACTTTGTGTTCTGTGAGGACTGCGATGTACTAGCTTATGTATTTAATGAAGAAAAGAGGAAGGGAAAGGCTTCTCTTTGTCTGGATGGCACAGTAAAGGACATATTTTTGTTAGGTAGCACATTGTTCAGGGTGGCAGAACGCCTGTTGTTACCTGGCACTGTCCCCACCATTGTGCCTTCCTGCTTCATGCTATCTGAGCCGGCATCCCTTTCTGGAGTGTAATTGATGTTGTATAGCTGTGAGTATCTGCCTCTCTTTACTGTTTATTTCTAGCATTTCCAAAATTTGTCTTGTTTTAAAGTCCCCTTTGAACAGAAGGAATGGCTGCGTGCACTGATTTCAGAAGAATCAGTCCCGAGTTTTTAGGACATAATCTATAATTATGGTAATCACTTGGGAAAAGCTGTGTAACTGTGCTAGATACAGTCTCATTATATTTTGCTTATCCATTGCTTCATTTAACAGTTGTTTTTGAATTAAATTATGTGTATATTAAAATAAGGTAGATCATCTAGAATATAACAATCATGTAAAACAATAGATGTGAGGAATAATAATAACATCGATTTTTTTTGTGCTGAAATGCAAATTTATTTCATTTTTCCCTGTTGCCATACAAATGAAAATTTCTGTGAAAATTTTAACAGAATTCATACAGTCAAATTCCAACGCTTTATTCTGACACTGTGCTGCATCTTCTATAAGCTGATGTGGGAGCATGAGTTTTTAGCAGATGCACTGTGATATATATGTTCAAATTTCTTACCTGTCATTTCTAAAACAAAGGTTGCATTATCATTTCCCACAAGAAGAAATTCTAGTTTGTATGTCTTTCCCAAAAGTAAAGTCAGCATATGGAGGCAAAGCGAATTCAAGCTACTGAGAAAGCTCAAGTTCTTAATACTTTAGGAAATAAATTATTAGAACAGTTTACCTAGTAATACATCAGATTTGTCATCAATTTGCAGTTTTCAAACAAAACGAGAAAAGGGAATGGAGAAGAGAAAAGGACTAAAGTAGCATATCTGGTTTCTGAGTATCTAAATGCAAAAATTAGAAACTTTGAGCCTGTCTTAACACAGAATAATAAATATTTATTGTGCTAGAGGAAAAGCAACCTGAGCTTTACCTTATGGTAGGAGCACTTATCCAGGAGCGAGAGCAACACTCCTCCACACTCTCAAATCAGAACGCAGAGTTCTCCTTTGGTTTGGTCAGCCTTCAGCCCTGCTCTGACTTTGAAAAGGACTTGCTCTCTTCGTGACCTGTGGAAGCAGCCATGAATCATGGCTGGTGCTTCCTAGACACCTAGAAAGAAAAAGCACCCAAGTTCTTTTGTCCTGTTTGCTGTACTTTCTACTGTCTAGCTGAGGAGGTGTTCTTTTCATCTTCTGGCTTAGATGGCTCCTCTTCTGAAATGCTCTCTTCATGCATTTTTAAAGGTCTGTTGATGTATAACTTATACACTGTGAATAAGCAATCAATCCATAGAAATGTAAGAGTTAAGTACTTTTAACATTTCCACCATGGACATCTTTTTGTAATATTTTCATTAGCTCAGACAGGAGGTCTGTGTTTTCATGAAGTTTTCTGAGTAAGATTCTCTGGCCTGTAATATGTGGGTGAGATGATAGAGCCCTCTATCTTAAAAAGGTAAATAAATCCACAAATGTTGAAATATCTGGTGCATAGTACTAGATACGTCACATGTATGGTATATATATTCAAAAAAATCTAAGATTGCTGCTTTATAAAAATTTGAAAATGCTAATAATAGGCTCTAAAGCACCATTAACTTTCACATATTCCACAGCTTCAGCTACCAGTAAATACAAAACTTGGTGCATTTTGCAAATCAAATACTATTAGATATAGAAGGTGGGACTGAGTCTCTGTTGTTGAAGAAGCCTCAGGTATTAATATTTCTAATTATTTTAAGTACAAAATTTTAGCTACATCTGACAGCTCTTGTAGTCTTACTTCTGATGCTTGCTATAAGGAAAGTGAAAAAAGAGGAAAGTTTATATATATATTTGTATGTGTGTGTATATATAAATAAAAATCCTGAATGTCACACATTGCATCTGATCTTGCTTTTACACTATAACCTAATGCAGTGTACCCTGTAATGATCTTAGCTGCCGTGAATACAGAACTCATTACCTGTACCAAGGTGTCACTCAAACATATTGATGCCCCTGGAAATCTTGAAATTCTTTAATATCAGAGAGTAAATTTATAAAGCAGCATGTTGTCTAAGAAGGACAAAACCCAACTAATTCGAAATTTGTCAACATTAAGAAAGGAAACAGTAGAAGATAGAGCAGATTGAATTGTTTCTTATTACAGGGCAGTTCAAAGTGAATTGAATTTTCTAATCATTTCCAAACTTGATTTGAATGGAATCAGACATATTCTTGCCATTAGGTTTTTAGAACTAGACCAAAGAAAAGTTTTTAGAACTAGACCAAATATTTCAGGAAAAAAATGTTTTACCTAACAATGCTGTCCTCTTTACACACTTGTAAGGTAAAGAATTCCTCAGATAAATAGGACTTTCAATATTATGATCACAAAAGAGTGTGCTTTACAAAATCTCTGTGTAATATTAAATTCCCATTACCTGCTGAAGATTTGCTGGTTAATTTATTAGAAGATAAAGTGTTCTTTGAAAATGCACTTAAATCTAGTTAACATGAAATACAAATTAAATAAGAAAATGTTCCTGAAATGCCATAAATAAAAGTTACGATACTACTGGTTTTAGTTCAGGTAATAGAAAAACACTATTCATGGATAATATTTCCTGTAATGTATCAGACATCTTTCTTATTATGACTTGGATGTACCATTTAAGAGAAATGTGAGCGGACATAATCAATAATTCAGAGCTATTCTTCATCACAAACAGTCTGCAAACATGCACCTGTATTGTTTTCTGCTAACATTATCTCTGTGTTCAGTACAGACATATATGTTTCTGACTTCATTTTTTACTAACTCTTCGAGAGCCTTTGAGATGTGGTTAAAAAAACCTTTACCTCTTTACAGAACCACGAATATGTGAATTCCTGGATTGATGGATCCTCCTCACCACTTACGAATCAAAAACATAAAAGAAATATCTTTTGGGTGGACATCTTGGGAAATGTTACTTACAAGGTACAAAACTTCAAATCATAAAAGCGCTATTGGTGTTTTAATTTAAATCAACAGAAATCTTAAAATATTAAATGCTTTGCAAAACCACTGGCTTCTTACTCTAGATTGTACCACAAAGCAATGAAGCATAACCAGATTTGTATTCTGTTTTCTTTAACTGAATGCCTCATGTTATATGTTTTTGTAGCCACAGAAACCCTACTATCTTCCGTAGGGTGGAAATTCTCCCAGGGTGTCTGAAAAACTACAAACAAATGCAAACTGTCATCCTCAAAATTTCATACGTTTGATTTCAGATGAAAGCTACAGAAATAGAAAAAAATACAACTCCTTCCCCACCCCCCCCGTTTTGTACTACTGTATGAAAATCTATGAACATTTCGGCTTTGAATTATAGCAACCATACTTTTGTGTACTGCTATCTTTGAGCTTTTGCTGGAATATGTATTTATTTATTATTCCCCAAGTGTTTGTGTTTCATCACCGATGAATTCCCTACCACTCTATATTCACCACATGAACATAGGAAAAGTGACTATGAATTGTACGTTAGAAAGTCAGAAGATTTAGTAAGCAATTGGGGTTGGTTTGATTTTTTCTTTTTTTTTTTATTCACTAAAAGAAATAATGAAATATTTCTAAAGCTAACATTCTAGCTGGCATATGATATCATCTAGGACATCCAGCTATGAATCTGGTTATCACTATGTTCCATTCACCCTATGCAATTCGTAATGTATAGGCAGTGTAAAATAGCAATGATTAAAACTGTTTCAAACATCAGGCAGCTTACAGTACAGCAGTTGTGCAGATTTTCAGAAAATTTAGTCCTTAATTACTGTAAATTTAGTTTTACTGATTCTGAATTTTGGACCCTTATTATTTTTTTGCAAAATAACCCATAAATATTAACTCTTGAGCAGCTTATGTAGAAAGTGGTTCTTTTGGGAACATGGCAAAATAAAGATGTGGCGTTGTTCAGAGCCTGCATGTTTGTGAGACCGCTTCGTGTGGCAGAGAGCATGTACTGCATTAGCAAATGCTAATAGACAGACTACGACATTCCCCCATCCCATTAAGCCTGAAGGAGCATCAGGATTTGCCATCTGGCTCTCCATGTGCACCACTTTTTCAAATTCACTCTTTTCCCTCAGCTTTTTGTCCTCCTTTTTTTCTTGATTTTGTTGCTACCATCACCAGTCTTTTCATCCTTCCTCCCTTTGGAACAGAAATCTTCATTTTAGCTAGAGATGCTTTTCTCCCTTCTGCTTCTGCCTGCCCACAGATGCTAATAACAGCTCCTTCTTAGGCTGATGACTAGTCTCTATAGCAATCAGGCAGCAGAAGCACTGAGAGCTAAAAAACAAGCAAATCTTGGGAGAAGCCTCCAGTTTTTTCTCCTCTTTTTCTCTGCAGCTGTTACCACCTACCTTCACCTCTGCAGAAATCTGTAAATGTGCTGATATTCATCCGACGGAATGGACCAAGTAGAGGGGAACAGCAGCGTATGGGTTAGTTTCCTAAAGTACTAAACTGAATTAGAATATAGCTGATTTCACTACGTTTTATGAAACTAACAAAGCATATGAAATGCAGATACTCTGCTGCTGTTCTGTGTAGATAAAAGGCCTGATGAAAGTGGTACACATAAGAAGACTGACTGCTGTCATGTTAAACACAGAATACTGGAATAGTGAATAAAATGCTACCCTATGTGTTTTGGGTGAAAATGTAATAAATATTCTAATTCATAAGGGAACATATTCTCAGACTGAGTGAAGATGAAAATATTTAATTTTCTATGCATGAATGCCTATGTAATATTACAGAGAGTAGGTGAATAAGTAGAGTATGTTTTTATTGCAGAGGCAAGATTTGGATACTGTATGCTATGCAGGAAAATCAAATAAAATGTTCTGTCAGGAAGATAAAAAATAAATAGCATTGATTCTCTAGGCTGATTCTAAAGTATCAAAAATATGTCCAGTCTAACATAGATGGCATTTAGTTATAGCACAGATGAGTGTTGGGTAATACTCTACAGAGACTGAAAGGATAGCATTTGTTTTACTAGACACTTGAAGACATGATGTTCAAGATATTTCCTTTGTTTGGCCTCAAAAAGTATTATGATAATTTTGCCAAACAGCATACAAACAATACTATCAGGGGATGTACCATACTGACAGGCTTTGAGTTAGAAGATTAGTTTTGAATGAACAAAACTTCAAGTAATTTCCTTGGTCTTTCAGTCAAATGTAGGACAGATGTTTTATAAATAGTGTGATACATAACATAATAAGTGGCTTTAAAGATTTTCAATAAGGTCAGAGCAAAACCTATTTTGTGAGCAACTGGCAAGTGGCAACAAGTAAAGTATAAATTAAATCCCAAAGCTGTTTTTCAAGACAAAAACAAGTGTGATGTAGATTTAGTAATGAATGGACAGTCTCAATGAGGCAGATGAATTAAAAAGTGGCAGCAAGTGTGAATTTTCATAAGCAAGAGAGAGTGCAACTTTGATTGTTCCTTCACAGTGTCTTTGTCGGACTTGTCGAGGAGTGCCAGAATAGGAGCTAGTGTCCTTTTTGAATCGGTGCTCATTATACTGGCACGACCCACTTGTGGGAACATGGGAGAACCTCTGTATAAATGTGCCAGAATAATTTATTCCACATCTTTTATAGTAATAACTTTATCCGTATAAAGATCTGTTTTCATCTACATGAGGAGAGTCATTTGCTGTGCAGAAGCTCGTGGGCGGCACAGTGGTCTTCAGGTACAACAGAGATACTGAGTGAAGCAGAGTGCTGTCAGGAACCTAGGTATGAGAGAGTAACAAGCAATGTAGGTTATGTTGTATTGACTGCACCAAATGCATTATAGTGAGATACCTTTCCAGCATAGGCAAGCCTCAGAGTACGCTGATTGTGCGATTGATAGTGCAGTGATATCTCCCTTCGAACTACTTCATTCCACTGTATGTTCTGAGCACTGACTCCAGGTCAGCACAGTCTGAGCACATGAGAAACAGACTATCTGTAGTCTTCAGTCTAAAAGCATAAGGCTGTAACCTCTGTTGAATCAGGGCTTACATGATAGAACTGAGACTGGTATGGAAAATTAGCTGCCTTTGCAAACAAATGCAGAAGAGTAGACTTATACAAGCAATACTATAAGCAACATTGACAAAACAATGGAAGAAAGCGTTCCTGAAAAATACCAGCAGGGCATGAACAGAAGGAAATACACAGTAGGAAGAAAAAAATTGTTTCTTAAAATCAGACTAATTGTGCACCAGAATCTCAGAGTTCATTTAATGGGAAAGCAAATTTTTGGTTGATAAGAATGCAAAGAATATCTTGAAAGCATGAACCGGACGATGAATAACGTACTTTGTTAGGCTTCAGCAGTAAAGCCTGAAAACCACAACCACTGTATATTTTAATAACTCTTTCATTTCCATCCTGCATTCGTCTAACTACCAAATGATGACACCTAAAAATGTACACCACTGTTTGGTTCTGACTCAGCAACAGCTAGAAACAAAAAGACAGCTGATTATGATACAAAGGGAGTATATCTGCAGGGAGTAACTTCTTTGTTGCCACACAGATGACAGAAGGTCTAGCAATTAGAAAAGAAAGACCACTGATTTTCTCCTCTGCTTAGGGATAAAGAAGGCTCATGATTCTCAGCAGGATGAAGCTTCACATTCTGTTCCAATGAACACAAGGAAACACACAAACAAACAAGTTAACATTCCAGTATATTAAGTCCAGTCTGTCAGAACATATCAATGATACTGCTTTTAAGATATATGTATGCGTGTTCTACTGACTAGAGCTACAGTTTGCCATTCAAAGTCAGGAGCGCTGCAAGAGCATATTTAGCATTTTTTTCATTCCGTGCCTAGTTATTAATATTCAGCAATATTTCTTATGGAATCTAGTTTGCTTTTGTCACACTTTGTAATACCTGTTGTTTACAAGCTATTAAAAGAGCTATTGAGAGCTATTCGTGTGTGTCCATGATCCAAAGATACAGTTATCTGTGCGTATAGATTGTCTAGCTGTGCATTTGCAAAGCCAGTACAACATATGGAGTGAGATAATAAGGTGGTTGAAAGATTAATCTCTTAACTTATTTCAAAGTCCTACTGGTTCATACCTTGATCTGTCTGGTTTAATAATCTGTTTCTGGATATAACCATCATTAGAAGCTTCAGAGAAGAACCAAAAAGATTATAATGTGCAGTACTTAGTTTCACACCATAATCTTTATATAACTTCAATTATTATTAAATTTAAGAATGCTTGTTTTAGGCTGTGGCTTCCAAGATTGGTTGTTGTGGGCCTTTCTTCTCTTGTGTTTCTACTTGAAACTAGAAATACAAATCAGTGAACAAGTAGCAGAACTTGGGATCTAGTATTTAACCTCTCAATACAAAGTTGAAAGACTTCTAGAATGATTTGTTGTAACTAATTGTTGCTGTTCAATATACAGCTTTTCCAAATGTGCAGAACAATATCCTTCAGCAACACATTCTATCTGGAACCAAAAAAAGCAGCTCATATTGCAAGTTTTCAACTGGTGTTCATTTTATCAGAAGGCATTCCTGAATTGTAAATGAGGGAGAACAGAAACTTCCAGTCTTCTCGCTTTGTTATAATCAGTATTAATTCTTGTTTTTATTACAGGTTCACATCTTTTTCTTTTCTTGAAAGGAATGGAGTGAATCTCTATATATTTTTAGGGAGAAGTTTTCATGCCTTTTCATATTCCTCTCACCTCCTTGTTCTTCAAGTTTTCTTCACACCTTGTGGTTACTATGCTTTTGACTCTTGAGCTGGGCAACTGGATACTTCTGCCGTAAGGACTAGCATGGTTTTATGTTAGGGGTATAATAACTGATCTTTTCTCAGTTTGGAAGCCAACCTGAAGACAAACTGGGTCTGTATGAAGTCAATACTTCTCAGTATTTTTGAAAAAAATTCTGCAAACTTCTTCTGGGCATTTTAATACAAGTGTAAAATTAGATTAGTGAGGGAAGGTAGATGACTGTCACGTCAACCAAGTGTTAGGACTGATTGTTGTCATCTGCCGTTTAATTACTTGGTTGCATACCTTGTTCCTTCCAGTTTTTGCTTTAGTATATTTATAAGCTTTCCTTTACAAAATGGAATTTCTTTAAGGGAAGGCCTGCTATCTTGAACATTTAAGACAGTCTTTGGACAAGTAAAAGATTACCTTCTATATCATAATTACAAAGGCCAAAGAAGAGCAAGACTAAGACTTACATGAGTATCCTAGCCACAGTACTCGCATAACGTGGGGGCAGAAAAGGGAATGGGAAAGACATGCAAGTTAGAGAAGGCTGTCACCTGAATATTGCCTCAGTACTTGCTATAAAACTTGAATTTTAATTGAAACAAAATTAAATAAACTATTCTAACCCTTCCCAATATTTGTTTTCAGGAGAAAATATTGGATTTGGCATAATTACTAAGTAATTTTTCAGCAACAGATAATAACCAAAGTATGTTTTATCAGTCTATTCTAGATCAATGTAAAGTTCCTAATTTTTATCTATGTGTGTGTTCCTATAAAAGTATGCTTCAGAACAAGCTAGGAACTTATCAGAAGTTTAACACAAGTTGCACATTTTATCATTATTTTGTGACAGAATAACTCAAATGTCCGTATGGATATATGGGGGAGATAACTGCATATCCTCTTGCTATGCCACACTCACATAGCAAAACATAATATGCCATAAAAATTGTTCTGGTATGTCTGCAATATTTTCTTTATAACAAGAAAACAAATGAATTGTTTCTAATACTGTTGAAAGAACAAGCATGGTGTTGTGTTGCTTTATGATCTGTGCTCTATGTAATACACTCTTGACCTTTCAAGGAATGGCTTTCTTCTTTCAAATGTAGTTTCTTTTTTTATTAGTCTAGATGTCTATGAGTCAAGGAGAAGAGTGGTGGAGTATTGTAGTAGATTGACCAGCATATAACAATCCCCGCAATTGAATCAGAGTTGTGCAACATATGCCTTGTACTAAAATAGCTGAAGACTTTGTTTTGCCTCACATGATAGGAATTTGGATTTCCAGAAGCAGAAGGTTAAGTTCTAACTGTTCTTTTTGCAAATGTACGTCATGATAACAGTGAATATTAAAGTATACAAATAAACAATTGTGTTACAGAACTTTCTCTGTTCTTTGTAAAGCAGACTCATGTCAAAAATAGTTTCTCCATGGATGCAAAAAGTTCAAAATACAAAATAATTTTGGTCAAGTTTGTTAATGTTTTCTTCAATTTTTTTCTAGAAAACTGAAACTGTATTGCATATAGAAATATAAGATGATAAGGATGATGATAATGACTGTCAATGCAATAACTGTCAGTCTCCAGAGAAGAAGAAGAGAGGGCCACTACTTTGTTATCTGCTACTGCTGCTTTGGCATCTTTTGTCTCATTGTCATGTGGGGATTAATTTTCAGATACTGCTTCAGTCTTTTACTAGTCAGTCTGTGGAATTTGCTAAATGGTCATCTGAAAAAATCCTCAAATTAATTTTTCCTGGAATGTATGAGTTAACTGTTTGAGGGAGCTTTCAAATAAAAATTGGAGGAAACAGTTATTCTGGTTAGGAAAATACAGCTCTTCAAGCTGCAAGCTTCCTTTTCTTTTTCCTTATTCTGCAGGACTGGAAGATAGGTTTTGTTTCTAATGTTGAATTAGTCTAACTGATGGAAGCTAGTTTTCTTTAGGTAAACATTAGAAAAGTTGGTCAGATAAGCATTTATTATTTGCCTTCTGTGCTAAACACAATTTATATATGGAAGGGGTTTTTTTTTTAAAAATGTGTGATGCCTTGTTCCCCTTAAGTACCCATAAAGTTGGAAATGAGAATATTGATTGTGATATTGATCAGCTCAGTGATGATGATAAACAATCACTATATTAATTAGAAGTTCCTAAACTTAGTTAATAACTTTTCATTCCTCTCTTTTTCCTTTTACTACTTTCTTATAGCTATGCAATATATGTGACAAAAAGTGTATTGTATTTAGTGATGTTCTTGTCCAGGTGTAAGCATAGCATTAAGGACAAGCAAGAAAATACAAATCCTTATCCAGTAACCATTTTCACAAGGAGTTATTTCGATTTTCTCTCCCCCCAGCCCTCCACCAATATCAAACACAATTTGCTTCATAGCCGATTAAAGGCAAGGAAATAGAGAGAAAGAAGATGTGAAAGTCATGCTACCCCTATTCTCTGTAATTTTTTCAAATTCATGTTTTTTAATTTTTTATGTTTTGCATTAAAATAATTAGTCCTTATCTGTTTGTGATACCTAGGGTGTATTAGGAAAAGAGGGTAATATTTAGCTGATAAAGCTAACATTAAGAGAAAAAAAAAAGGAAAAAAAGCTGTGTTACCTCAACATTGCTTATGCCAGACCAGAAAACGACATACTCTTGTTAATACACTTGTTACTGGTATAGCATCAGGTACATTGTAAGCATTATCGGTATAGAAACATCACCCTAACAGACAGCTGTAGTATCCAAAATGTTTTTTGTTGCCCTAGCCTAAGGGTTTCTTTGCCGCCAAATATTACCACTTTACCCATAACGGGTATAGTTTGAGAGGTCTGCACATCTGCATGTCTGTATCCTGCCCAACTGGGATACACATATACAGTCATTTAACAAATTTACATTGCAATATCCCATACAGGAAGATGTATAAGCTGTATTGTTACAGGCTACCTTTGCAAAGCTTAACTAAATTCATGTTAGCAGTTGTGCTAGCATAGATATATTAGAGAATAGTAGTATTATGTGTACAATTTTAAGTGGCAAAAAATTACACAGGGTTGTGTGGATCAGTGCTGTCATCGGAATATAGAAATATTATTTTTCTACTTATATAAGATGAATTCCAGGTCTTCCTTTCTGTGTTCCTGAGAAGTTTAGCCCCGCCGAGCATGCTTATGCCAACCCATGTGTCCCCACATGCCATGGCATAATTTAATTTCCTGGCATAAAGAAGAAAGGGGAACAAAGTTTCTGTCTCATGAAAATAAATTGAGTGACTGAATTAAAAATAGGAGCTGTCAGAAGAGAAGATATCTTCTGAAACATTTTAAAATCACACATAGAAGTACACTATGCTCTCGTACTGAATATCACTTTAATTTTGGCTGTTTCGATGGCTCCTATACTTGAAAAACATCAGAATTCTGATCATGTTCGAGATCCGATTTTTGCTGTTTTCTTTTAGGTTCACTTGTCCCAGTGTGTCCAGTTGAATCATTCAAATTTGTGTTGAAGCCTATCAGACAGGCGACAGGAAGTTTATGAGCCTAGGGGAGACTTGTACTAGCAATTCATAGGCAGTGTAAGCAGTTCACTGTACCTTCAGGTCACATTATCTATTGATTTTATTTAAAAAGTTGTTCCATAGAAATAACCTTGCAAGGTGCACAACAGATTTTCTTAGTGCTTGAATAGATATCAGAATGATACAAATAAAAATGGTACAACAGCAGTTTGTCATCACACTGCAAAGTTATCAATATCAACAAATCTTTTTAAAGAAACTTAAGAATTGCAGTCCTTGAAAACGAAACAGGGGGTTAATGACTGCTTTTATTCCTACTTAAGGAGAAAGACCACTGAGTAGGAGTACTTAGGAGTACCACTGAACAGACTGAAAAGTAGCTGAAGAGATGGAAAACTGAAATGAGTTTAGTTTGTTACTGTTAAACGAAGTAATGCAACTTTTATAAACTGTTTCCATTTTTTGTAGTAGTGAGTGCTCTGTAAAATGTATTGAGATACTAAGCATAGATGTTAGCTACAAGAGGCGCTGAGATCTCTGATGGATAGGTCCTGGTGAATCTTGCTGCAGCCTCTTAGAAGATATCATTTCCAACCTTTTATTCTCGTCCTTTGTGGAAGTTACCTACCTTGTGTAGTAAACTTGCGGCAAACCTGACAGAAGTGGACCTTTGCCTCTACTTTTGCTGCTTTTCCATGTGACTTCATAAAGACACTGGGCTTTGAACTGGAATCACTGAGACACAAAAATGGTCCTTTTTACCAACTCTGCCATGGGTAACAGTTTTAAGGAAAGTGAAGAGAATTAAGAAGCTGGAGAAATACTGTTTTTTGATTCCTCATGATTGCAGGCTTCAGGGATAAGAGTCAACGCCTCTGAGTGTCATAAACTATAAAATTAATGAATTCTCTGATTTAGAGTTGGAAGCTTCACTGGGTCCTTTCCTGACATGATGTGAGGTAGGCTGAAGGGTGTGGGCATCTCACCCAGTCATGGCCTGAGGTTGATGGGAAAAAAGTAGCCACTGGCAGAAAGCTAGTAACTAAAATTAAGCATCCTGAGCTGTGTTCCTCAAGAACACAGCTCAAGCAATGCATACAGTGGAGCTGCACCATCTCAGATTTGAAGTGGTGATGGATTAATATAGAGATTAAATTTCTCCTCACATCAGTCCAGAGAGAAGTCATCTCAATCAGAACTTCTGTCTTTCACTCACAGATTTTGTCCACCAACCCAGCACTTGTTTGTTAATGAGTACCACAACAGTAGGCCTAAGTGTTGATATAACACTAGTATAAGACTTACCATAAATTGTTTGTAGTTGTATGGCTATTCTGTTTTCTCTCATATGAATTTTGAAATGCCTTGGTTTGGGCTTGGTGGGGAATGGGATTTACTTGTTTGTGTTTGCCTTTTTTGTGTAATTTTTTTTTTGTATTGGGAAAGGAAAAGAAGAATACCAAATAAACATTTCCTGCTTACCAACTGAAAAAAACATAGAGTATAGATACAGCACATTGCTGTCCAAGCTGTGATCAGGCATTGATGATAGTAGTGGTAGTCTTAGAACTACAGAAAATTCTCATTCAAATCTGTTCTTAGTGAGCTGCATACATTATGTTTTTAAATATATGTATATACATGAACATATAATTGGAGTGGATGTACAGGAGGTATACTTCAAGAAACAGTCATAAAAAGAGATTAAGGTTAAAAGTGTATTTAAAAGTGGGGTTTTAGAACCACTTGCTTTTCTTACATTCAAATTCAGATGTTTTGAGAAGTTAAATAGGATTCAGTTGTTTGAGGATTACCTTGTGTACAACTTGGATTTAAATCACAGGGCACTTCAGTTCAGCCACTATGTTCAAAGCAGCTGCTATTAAAGGATTTATACACAATATTGCTTCCAATGTGTTAGTATAGCAGGTCTTCTTCTAGCTGAAATTGAAGTGGAATGTAGATTTTATATTGTCCTTGTTTAATGTGGGGTTTTTTTGAGAAATCTTTATCTGCTGTTTAAAGGTATTAACTGGTTCAGAATTATTGGCATTGTTTAGAGGATTTTAGAGGAACATAGAGTTAGAGTATGTGAAACCATACTTTCCATTTAATTGTAAAAGCGGAAAAATAAAGTCTCTAGAGTGAAAGAAGTACTTAGAATCATCCGTTCAGTGCTTCAGATCCTAAAGAAATCCACAGATGATACTTCACTGAGGACAACGCTAATGTCTTGGATTATTATTATGCAGCATTTTTGCAACAGGATGAAAAGTACATAGAGTATTTATACAGGAAAAAAGAGAAGATTTTGGTAAGCTGTTTAAGCGAAGTCAAAAGAAAATGAAATATGCCTACAGTATTTCACCCACAAACAGATGGCCAAAGATAACAAATCAATAGTATGTACATAACAGTGGTAAGAAGATCTCTTGCAATGCATGAAAAATGACTGGTTTCTTGGCTGCTACCTTCATACAGAATAAACTTTCACAGACAAGAGAAGGATATATGTTGTTTTTTTCACAGAGACAGATGTAGCGACTCAAAGTTGCCATCTTCATTTACAAGTCCATTTTTTTAAAAAGTCAAGTGCAGAATCAACAGAGGACCTTTAGAACTTGTAAATGTGGTACCTAAGAAATATGCAGTGCTGGAAGGTCTGGAAGACAAAGGCAGCAGAAGGAAATGTTGTTCTGTTTTCATGAAGTCTGAGAATCCCATGCACCTATAGAAGTCTACAACAGAGAACTTCTGCTGGGAACTCTTGAAAATTTGAGCAGAATCCTTACAACAGACAGATTGTGAAATAGTGAACTGCTTGTTCTGTGGCATGTGGTTATAAGAACATCGGTACAAATGTCTTTGTATTTAAATCCACAAGAAAAGCATTGGTCCAGATCAGACCTTAGTGTGACACTCCTGTAAGAACAATTTATTCAGTAGTTTCAAGACTTACTGTCATTTTTCAGGTGTATTGCAAATAACGTCTCTAACATTTTAAGACATACTTTGCCCCTAAAATATGCTAAGTGTATTTGCTCATTCGAATGACAATAATGGGGAATTTGATTGCAATTTCAAAAAAGGATTGTGCAAGTGACTTGACTTCTGACCTCAGGCTATCGATTTTAAATCTCTCTCTGACAGTGACTGCCTTTCTGTGAAATGTGAATGATGATGTTTTACTTCCCTACTTTAGTAAAGCATTTTGAGTTCCTTGGATTAGGATCTTTTGTTTGGCCTTGGTGCTATAAAGCATCATACAAAGTAGAAGTCAAACTTCAACACAGATCGAGTGCACCCTCAGCAAGTTTGCAGATGACACCAAGCTGAGTGGTGCAGATGACACACCAGAAGGACGGGATGCCATCCAGACAGACCTGGACTACCTCAAAAAATGAGCCCGTGTGAACTTCATGAGGTTCAACAAGGCCTAGTGCAAGGTCCTGCATCTGGGTCAGGGCAACCCCTGCTATCAATATAGGCTGGGGGATGAAGGGACTGAGAGCAGCCCTTCTGAGAAGGACTTGAGGTTAGTGGTGGATGAAATACTGGACATGACCCAGCAATGTGTGCTCGCAGCCCAGAAGGCCAACCCTATCCTGGGCTGCATCAAGAGAAGCGTGGCCAACAGGTCAAGGGAGGTGATTCTGCTCCTCTACTCCACTCTGATGAGACCCCATCTGGAGTTCAGTGTCCAGCTCTGGAGCCCCCAGCACAAAGAAGGACATGGACCTGCTGGAGCAGGTCCAGAGGAAGGTCACAAAGATGATCCGAGGGCTGGAGCACCTCTCCTATGAGGAAAGGCTGAGAGAGTTGCGGCTGTCCATCATGGAGAAAAGATGGCTGTGGGGAGACCTTAGTGTGATCTTTCAGTACTAGAAGGGGGCCTATAGGAAAGATGGGGAAAATATTTTCGGCAGGGCTTGTTGTAATACGACAAGGACTAGTGGCTTTAAACTAAGGGAGGGTAGATTTAGACTAGATAGAAGGAAGAAATATTTTACCATAAGGGTGGTGAAACACTGGCACAGGTTACCCAGAGAAGTAGTGGAGGCCCCATCCCTGGAAACATTCAAGGCCAGGTTGGAGGGGGCTCTGAGCAACCTGGTTGAGTTGAAGATGTGCCCGCTCGCTGCAGAGGGGTTGGACTAGACGACCTCTAAAGGTCCCTTCCAACCTTCTAAGTTTCTATGATTACAAAATATGAAATTTGCATACAGACCCCAGTTTAAATCGAGATTCTGCTGCTTATCTTAGAGGAATCAGAAAAATTTACTATAGTCTTCTGAAAATAATAAGACAGAGTGAGTGACTGATAATTTATAAGCTTAGTAATTAGGCAGGAATTAAAAGCACTGAAGTTATTGTTTGAGAAATCTACTAGTTTAAAAAGATTAATTTTTGTGCGATTGATCTGAAGTTTTTGAATATCCTGTAAAATCAAACTTGCTAAAATAGCATACTTTTCTGATGTAAAGAATGTTTTGATCTTTTCCCCTATTTTTTTTGTTACTAATACAACGAGATTTTCAGAAGTTCTTTGTTATTTTTCCTTCTTTTTTTCAGGATCAAATAAAGAATTATCTGGCTTGATATTTCCATAAAGAGCTACTTGTAATATGTCCTTTCCCAAAGCAGGGTAAAATAGCCCAATATCTGTTCATCTCAACAATTTTTTATATATTTTCCTGATTTTATACATCTTCATATCATGAGAAATATTGTCTCGTAATATGCCTTCAGGAATTTTTTGTTGACTATTGCCATGTCTTTTTAAAAAGCAATTTTCTAGCTTTGATTGCAGTTACACAGTTATGTTAATGGTGTAAATAATTTTGTGAATATTGGAACCAACTCAAACTCTAACACTCCTGAACCTGAGCATTCATAATACAGATCTGAAAGCTATCTGTTAAGATGTTTAAACATTCTTGATCTTACTCTGTAGATATATGATAGGGTTTAGGAATGATGGAAAAGATTTAAGAAATTTTTAAACAAATCGAGAGAAAAAAATCATTTCCATGCATTTCCACACCTGCTATCATCCAGACTTTTTATTGTATAGATGTTGTCTAAAGCAAAGTTAAGGTTGTTTAGGTGCTATAAATTTATTAAGCAGGAACTGTATTTAAAGAAGTCACTGGGAAAGAGAACAGGTACTTCTGGACAGATCACAGACAGAAGGATTGTCTCTAAGTTTGCCACAGTGTCTGTTTTCAAAGGAGAATGCTGATTCCTGAAATTGCAAAAAAAGTTCTTTATGTTTCTCTCCTCCTCTTCCTTAGGAATCACATTTTCTTTTACAGCATGTAATGCCTCCTGAAATTGCTGTTAGTGTTCCCTTTCTTAATCCTAAAACATTTCATCTGTTATGGAAGTACCATGGAAGTAAGGGGGGTAGTAACCTTTAAAAGGTGTAACTGATTTTGCTATGTGAACAGAAGAGTAATACGATGAATGAGAATACTGTTTTGAAATGGACACTGAAGTACTCTTTCAAATTTGTCAGCATTAGTATTTCAGAGTAAAGCATGAAGCCATAACAAATACATTTGTAGTCTTGTCTCAGTTTTGACACCACATACCTTCGCTGCTGAATTTTGTTCAAATTCTTTCTTTAGTTCGTTCAGCTCTGTTCTGGCTTTGTGTGAGACTTTCCCTTGTCTCCATTCTCATTTGTTATTTTGCCAGCCTTTCTTGTGGAGAGTTGAAAAATGTGTTACACATCATTAATATGACTAATCTCAAAGTACTGGTACAATAAACATTGCTAGCTCTAGCAAGATAGTCCATTTTCCCCTGTATGAACTGAAATTGTAGTAGTAAACTCTGAATTCTGTTGCTACCAAATGCTCTCCTATCGTGTCTCCATCTGACTTTCCTGTGTGAAACTTACATTAACAACTCCAAGATGACCACAGTCTGGTAGCAGAAATTTTTTTGCACAAAAAAGTGTAATCATCTGGGTTCACAAAGAGGGTGTTGGTGGTACAAAAATTGAATTAACAACATAAACATCAATACAAGAGTTTCATAATGAAAATAGCTGAAAAAGTTTGAAAGTGCAAAGTGTAGTAAACAAAATGCCAGTCTGGATACACATTTTTTATATGAAGAGAAACAGAGAAACATTACTATAATATTAATTTATTACTTGCAAAATTTTATAAGAAACATTTTCTGGTGACAAGCTGGTTAATGAGAGCAGGCAGTCAGAACATAATATGCTTAGAGAGCATATAGTAGTTTTTGTTCCTGTGGTTTCAGTTTCAAATTCTCCTGTTATTCTTTGAAATGGGAAAATGAGGAAGTCACAATTGTGAAACATTTCTCCCTCCTGCCTTTTTTAATCACTTGATCAGTTCCCTATTGCAGGATCAATTTACAGCTTGCTCAGTTTTGAATTAGATGAACAATTACTTAGTTTTCATTAACAGATTTAGGCTTCTGGATTGTCTTCTTGCAGTGCTGACTTTTTGTATTCATCTTCTTTCCTTCTTTTTCCCTTTTTTTTAACTTTCAGAAGGTCAAAATCTATCCTTGTTGCATTGTACGTACCGTTAATAAAGTTCCCCTTGTTGTACTCGTGCTCCAGATCCTCTCGTTTTTGGTAGCCCAATGCATGATTCCTCATGAGTATCTTCTGTCATATGGAAATGTCTGCACTAACAGATAGCTCACCTCAGAAAACATGGATTAAAATCAAACTTTACTTGGTAATGAAAAGGGATTTATGGTGTTCTATTACCAGTGAACACTATCATGGAGTGGAAAAATTTCATAGGAAAATCGCAGTGTTGAACTTGCCAGAAATTGTTGTCATAATATTCCATAAGATTTTTAATTTTTCCAATGAGTTACTATTTGGACTCTTCTTTACTTAAAAGCTGGCTTCACGTTTTCCTGGAAAGACTTGGTTTTCAGCTATTAGCAGTTTTTATCCAGCTGAATTACAGTAACACCCACAATGTGAGTGGCACATTCCAAGCATAAAATGATACATCTTTTGCTCAGAGGCTTTATGATCCGTATTACTGAATCAATGGAGTTATGCCAGGTTATGCCATCTGAAGATTTGGCCCTCGGTAGTACACAATATTCTGTTTTCAAGGACCGTTACTCAAATAGAATAACCTAATCACTCTAAAGGCCAAATGTCTGCAGCGCCAAACTTTGCTAGAGGAATTTCTTTTCTCTAATTGTTGTGACAGAAAAAAAAAAAGTGCAGGTGTATGAGTAGTATAAAAATTATATGGTATTTCTTTATCTCACTGCTAGATGGTATTCCTTAAGGTCATGTGGAAGCAAGATGTGACTTTCAAAATGAATGATTTTGTTTGTTTGGAATGCCCATGTTAAAATTTCTAATTTTAATGATGCCTCTTTAGATCCTGTTTTTAAATACACCGATGGCTAAATTTTTATTGGCCAGAACATAAATGCTGCTGTAAGCAGCCAGGAACCTCTGGCTCCCTGTGGCTCCCTGTTGCCTATACTGTGACAGGTGCACAAGTCAGATTGTGTAGCACACTTACCATTAAGATTGCATAATACTTGTTACTAATATTACCGGAGTAATAAGTGGGGCAGAAATATTTACAGCAAAGTTAAAATAGAGGTTTTATGAACTACATATGGCATTGTTGAGTGAAAACAAACCAGAAAGATTTCTTCAGTTTCCATTTATATTCTATTAACACACACAACAACAATAAAAGTGATAACAAATACATTTTTGATGACTTAGTACTCACACAGATGCCAGTTAGCAACTATTTTGTGACTAAAAAAGATTTTCTGGGGCTTTACAATGAATGAGACGTGTTACACTTGATAGTGATGTAGGTTAGCTGATGGTATAATGTCAGTAAATTCTATTCCATTATATCTACATGTAAAAATAGACTGGAATATAAATGATTATTGCCTATATAGAGATTCTTATTACCCATATACATTCAGAAGGTTAGAGACGACCTAAAATCCCAATTTTAGGGATGACTTAAAAAAACTTCTCTTTCTGAAACAGAGGGTTAGTGATGTCAATCATTTAAAACCACAAGGAGAGGTCAGGCAGACAGTTGCACTCAAAGCCTTCCTTTTCGATCTACTCTGAAAATACTAATACCTTGCTCAAGAAACTCCTTCTTGCAGGTCTTCAGCCTGTGTGCCCAAGTCATTTCATTGCCTCATGCCAGGACACATTGCTGCAACTTTGAAAGTTAATTAAAGCTTATCCACAGAGTTACAATCTGCCTTGCTTTGAGCGCTACCAAAACACTAATGCCAGCATTTACAGAAAGGCAGCCAAATATGCTGAGCCCCGGAGAATGGACCTTTCAGACTGTTCATGTGAGAAAGCACATTTCTTCCATGAAGTATTGTATTACTGGGAGCGAGATGTTCTCTGAGATCATTAGAGTAATGGTAAATTGATTAGAAGTTGGCAAATACTTTGCTTTGTGTATTTACGATGAATTAGTGGATGGTATCTAAGATTAATTTTATTTTAGTGTAGCCTTCATTTTACTCAATAAAGTGTGTACGGGGTGTTTGTTAGCTGTGTTACCTAAATAAGGGGTTAAGCATGTACAGAATACTGTAATTTCATTTTAAATCCATCTGACACTTAGGTGACTTAGAAAGCTTAGGATGGCTTAGCATGGTAAGAGGTGAGAAAATAAAATAGGCATTTTTAGTGGAAATTAACCAAACTGGCAATATACTGGGACGTAGTAAGTTGTCCATCTGTATCTCCTGTCACTCCTTCTCTGTTGCCAAGCTGTCAGCTGGTTAAAACACAAAATGAGAATACAGTTCCCTGGTACTGCAATGACAGTTTCAGCAGTTTGTTTCCCTGACCGTATCTTCTATTGCTAAATCCCTGAAAACTGCTTCTGTGAGGCTGTGAAGTACATCAAATTAGATCAGAGAACTGATTTCGATTAAAAAAAAAGCCATCTCCTCACCTTTATTTTTTTATCCCATTTCATTCCTTGGCCTGGGCGGACAGCTGCACCAACACCTGTGTTAGCACAGCACAGTTCAAAGCCAGGGCAGGAAGGAGCCAGCAGTGATGAAGGATCGGAGGTGGGCACTCCTAGCCAGAACTGGTATTGAACACCTTTTCTTATTGAACTGTGGCCTGTGTACTGGCACTCTGAGTATCTACAGTCAGGATTGCCATCAGAAGAGGTAGGAAAGTTTCAGGAGACTTTAACAGATCTGCAGGTACAATTAGAAGGACCAGTAAGGAATAGGAACCAGTCGTATGAAGTAACTCATTGTTCTGATTTGTCCGTGCCTGGCAACAAAGTGCCACAAGGTCGCTCTATCACCCCTCCTCCCTCTGGGGTGGGGAGCAGAGTGGGAAGAAAAAGGCAGAACCCGTGGGTCGGGATAAGGGCAGTTTAACAGATCAGCAAACAAAAGGAAGACTAACAACAACAATATTGATAAGGAGAATATACAAAACAAACAGTGAAATGCACAGAGCAGCTCTCACCGCCCAGTGCCGTGCATGCTTCCAAGCCGCGACTGACTTTCACCAGCCCAGCTCCCCCCCCACCGGAACCCAGCATGACGGCACATGGTATGGAATACCCTGCTCTGTTTGGCCAGTTTGGGTCAGCCCACCCGGCTGTGTCCCGTCCTGGCTTCTTGTGAAAATTAACCCTGTCCTGGCCAAACCCAGGACATTATCCACCTCTTATTCTATACCATCTATGTCATACCCAGGTCCCCCATTTTCCAGATGATCACCACCACTTCTCCTGTCTGTAAAACATAGATACAGATATCGTTCCCTTAGTTTATGGATCATCCCTCTAAACTGTCTATTGAGTTCATTTAATCCATGGCTTTTGGGCTCCATCTGTCATAAGTCTTTCAGGGCAGGAGAGATGACTTGTGGTGTTGGACGGTCACATGCTGCATCTGGAGCTCATGGTTGGTGTATCTGGTGCAGCCTGTGCCCACGGTCTGCAGGCTGAAGATATTGATCTTGATGAAATTGCTGGGTGCCAGTTGTTGAAGCCAGGTCCAGTCCCATCACTGCTGCATTTGACTAGGTTTCATCAAAGTCCATCCTTCATTAGTTCGGACTGTAATATCCTTGATATAACACAGAACAACTATAGTAGTAATAACAGACAGTGACAGGGTTACTTAGCAATTAACATTATACAGTTTATTTATTGACTATTCTCACCAAAATCAAATCCTCATGAGGTACACATCGGACTTCCCCATACTTTCGCATCACCTTTTGCTAAATGAGTATCCCAGTTTTTGAAAGTCTGGCTGTTTCTCCACAGCTGAGATGCAGGCCCGTAGGGAGGGAGATTCTCTTTTTTAATTGCCAGAGCTGACCCACCAACTCATCCACTGTTTGTTCCTTGCTGTCCTTCCAGGTCATTACTGCCAACGAGCTGACATATGATGATGATTTGCTCTGCACAAACTTCCACCACATGGGTCGCGTGGACTTCACTTAGTCTGGATCTTTGGATAACTGCTCATTGTTCAAGTCATCATAAATCACCTCTAGCACAGCTAGTTCCCTGAAGTACTGGATACCTCTCTCCATGGTGGTCCACTTGCCTGGATGACACATAACATCTTCCTTGAAGGAATAACTTTCCTTCATGCCTGACAAGAGTCACCTCCAGAGACACCTTTTCCAATCACTTTGTCAATACCCCCTTCCCTAGAAAAGAATCCCAGCTGCTTGGTTTCCTTGCCCTCTAACCCCAGGCTACCGGCTCCATTATCCCAGCATAGGAGCAGCCAGGTGACAATGTGCTTGCCTGGATGATGGATGAAATCACTGATTTGAAACACTCTTGTATTCCCCTCCTCTTCCAGAAATCAAACTCATTCATCTTTGGCCAGACACAAAATTCAACGCTGGAATTTGAACATGGTTTTCTCAATTACCACTGCCTGATTGCTATGAGTATCATGAGTGGCTCGACCCACCTGTGCATTAAATCTGTTTATTGGTAATATCCTGCCATTTTCTGCCAGTAGCAATTTCTGTCATGCCCTGTTATTTGGTTGCTACTTGTTAAACATGAAAATGCAGCTTTGATGAGCAGTATCAGGTGGGGTTCAGGGACTGTGGTGGCAAATGCTGTATTTTGACACTTCATAGCATGCACTTACCTAACATGGGTATCACAGTCTACCTCTCTGGTTGGCCCCTGGGCCACAGGCAGAGATGATGTATTAGTCCATTCTGTAACTGCTATTCTGTGAGGTACTGCAGTGAGGTACTGCAGGGCTCGCTGAAGGTGATCAAGTCCTTTTCTGGTAACTCATAGACAAGTGATGGATGCTGATGCGTGCTGTGCAGCAGAGAAACCTGCACAACCTCCAGTGCCAGAGCCAGCTGAGGAACTTCTTTAAGATCTTCTCTGAAGTCGGGGGATGAAAAGCATCACCTCCCACATGGCCAAGCCAGAGTTGCAAGGCAGGGCGCTCTGTCAGCAGGGCTGCCTCAGCCACAGCATCATGGCCTGGATCAGCCCCACAGGAAGCAGAACTTGTCCCTCGCTCCACATGCCCTGGGCAGCAGGAGAGGCCTGAAGGGATGTTCCCCGTGGGGCTAGAAGGAGTGTGGTGGTGGGGCTCTGGGCTGGCGTGGCCAGATTTGACTGCTGCTGCTGGCCTGGCTGACCCACCCGGGCTGGAAAGCATGGTGGAAAGGAGGGCCCTGCTCCTTGGGGGTGTCCTGTGGTCTTTCCAGGGTCTGGCAGGCAGAGAGTTTCTGGGCCTTTCTGCCCATGGGGAAGAATCCCTTGTGGCTTTTAGGGCTAGTACTTGTCTCCTGGTGGAGAGAACCTCAAGAGGCTCATGAGCACCTCGTCGGGGTACTGGTTGGGCAGCAGGTGAACGAGTGACTCCACACTCTGCTGGGCTGACTCTGTGTTCATGCATTCCATGTTTTTGTGGATGCACCTCATGACCTTTGGTACCTGGAGGGGACACAGGTGAGGATGGTACTGCCACTGGAGTGCAGCCACATCCTCAGCTGCCCTTCCCATCCCTCTCTGCTGCCTTGAGGTGGCTTCAGGTGCCTGAGACAGCTGGGTTTGGGAGGGATGGATGGAGAGGGAGGCATGAACAATGTCTGACAGGGCTGAAGGGCAGGGCAATGCAGCCACAGGCCACTTACATCTGCCAGCCAGAAGTCAGGGTCTTTCATGACCACATCCAGAATGTTTGTTGATGCCTCTTTGCCAATGATGCTGGAACCTCTGATCGCCTTGACGGCCACCAGGCCTTGACATCTGTCCCCTCATGAGGTTTGAGGTATCTTGCAAATTTTTAAGGGGAGAAGGCAGGGAGCGAAGGCAAATCACACTGAGTGTCCTGTTGGTGCTGCTGGTCTGGGAGGTGTGAGGAGCCCTGGTGAGAGATGCCTGGCAGTGCTGACAGCAGAGCCCACAGGAAGGCTGGCAGCAGGGGCTGTGGCTGCTGCACAGGGGAGGATGAGAAGAGAGGGCTCTGGGGTGAAGGAGGAGTGTTGGGCTCCTGGGCACAGTGTGCTGGCCCTGCAGCGAACCAGGGCTTGCTAGAGGCCAGGAGGGCTGGAGCTGCTGCTGGGACACTGGAACGCAGTCCTGACATCATCTCTTCTTGGGGACAGCAGGAACCCTCTCACTAGGGACAGTGAGGCCATGCCAGCCCCGCTGATTCTGGATGCCTTTTCTCACATGAGTGCCCTGCCGATGCCACGGACAGGAGTCCCATCAAATGGGGAGCTCATTACCATGTCTCTGACGGTAGTCGCATACTGCAAGGAGGTGATTTCAACTTCGCAGTGGAGATTTGGTGCTTCATCCTTTAGCACTGACTGGCCTAAAGAGCGGGGAAAACACACAAAAGTCAATAAGACATGGCAGCTTTGCCAGCAAGCTTACCAATCCACCTTGAGATCTGCCTGCAAGATGGAAGGACACAAGCAATAAAGGAGATTTCTGGAGGGCATTAGGAACAGCTTCTTGCTACAAGCACTGAAGGGACCGGCCAGGGTGCTGCACAGATGGTTCTGCTCTTCACTAACAGGGAAGACATGGCTTTGGGACATGGTAATCAATGGTGACTTTGGCTGTGGAGACCTCAAAACCACAGGGTTCAAGATCCTGAAACGAGGGAGGAAGGAAAGCAGCAGAGAACAGATCCTGGCCTTCAGGGAAGCATTCAGCTTCTGCAGCAAAATGACAGCTGGGATGTTATCGGAAGGCACTGTGAAGGGCAAAGGAGGTCAGGAGGAGAAGCAGACCTATCAGGAGGCGTCTGTGTGCGGAGGGATGAAGCCCACCCCAACATGTCTTACTTTTTTGACTCTTGATTAATTGTTGGAGGAAATGAAGAGCATCCCTAGCTGGAAGGCCTATCTGCTCATTGGAAGATTGGAGGAGGACAAGACATCCCAGCAGCCATCCCAGGACTGGGATCTGGATGTCTCTATAGCAGACAGCGCCATACACGTATCTTCCAAAGTGGTGCCAGGCCTGCATGAGGGAGGCAGAACAGCAGAAATGTTGAGGGTGGGCAGCTGGTGCCAAAGCCCTGAACCCCATATAGCCCAGGGCTGGATTTCTGGAGAGTCAGGGCTTTGTCAGGCCATGCTGGCCGTGGCTCCCAAAGCTGGGCAGCAGCTTTGTGTGGGGAGAGCTGCCAGCTGCTCTGGTTTGCAGGAAGATGTGGGAGACCACCTTGCTGGAGGGTGCCTGGCTCCTTACATCCAGTGTGGGATTGTTGGACAGAAAACAGCTCAGGAACCTAATCCTCTCTAGGGCCCTCTCCTGCACAGCCACAATCTCTGAGTTGGTGAAAGCCAAAACCACCTGGGAAGTAAGAAGCTTCTGGTGAGCTATGAAAGCAGACACGCACGGCAGCTGAAGCAGCCCTGCTCAGCTCCTGAGCTGGACTTGCACAGTCCATCTTGGCTTCCTCTGATCTCAAGCAAAGCCTGTGGTGGGGTTCCTGCCCCTAGGGTCCCTCACAGGCGTCAGATAAATCCCCCAGGCCAACCTGGTGTCCAAGCAGGAAGGCAGATGACCCCCTCTGCAGCCACTGTGCTCTGGAAGAGCCTGGTGGGCAGCCCCTGGTCACCCAAGGGAGGTAGGCACCTTCCCCACAGTGTGTGACCTCTGCATGGCACCGGGGTGGGGACCGTCTACTCAAGAGCCGGTACCCCCTTCCCCCAGGGTGAGGAACAGCCCCTGTGAAGCCCAGTCTTTGCACATGCAAGATATTCTGCAGCTCCTCACTGACCCTGGAGGCAGGATAGCTGAGCACCACCCTTTCTAGCATAATGTCCATGATTCTCAGGGTCTGCAAGGAAGATGAAAAATTGCGGCAGCCTTTCCTGTGCTCCCTCTCACCCCCAGGAGACTGCCCTGAGCTCCTGGCACCAAGAATAAAGAATGTAATAAAGAATGCCTGCTTTCTAAAGCTCCAAACTTAAGTTTTAGAGAGTGAATTATTTTGTCACTTTCCAGTAACACTGCGGGATGGATGAAAGAGTAGGGATGGCAACAGGGGAAGCTTCGGCAAAAAGCCTCAGTGCCGCAGGACTGCTGGGGCAGCTGGGAAAGATGTGGGTTGCACTTGGGGGCTCCTCGCTCACCTTCCCGTGTGTCCCAGAGCCCCATGTTCAGAAACCCCGGTGTGCCCCCAGGATGTCCCTTTCCTCTCGGTGCACTGCAGAGCCCTGCCTCTGCCCCTCGACAAGGTTAAGTGTGTAAGATTCACTCAAGCTTATCAGAAATCCTGTTTTTTTTGTCGTCTTTACTCCTCTGCTCCCACCAAACAGGAAGAGCTTGTGCAGAGAAGAGGAAAAAGAAGATGAAACTTCTGTCACTGAGTTTGCCCTTTTAGGATTTGTCAGCTTCTAGAGATGGAGATTGTTAAAATAACCTCAGATATTTGGCAGCTTCCTCCTCTAGACTGAGAGGAGTGACCTCATCCTCACAGTCCTGAGGGGCATGGCGCACCCAAGGCTCTCTGACGCCCGGCCGGTCGCCAGCGTGCTGGAAGTGGTCTTGACAGACTTGCGCTCAGGGCTGACCAGCGTAGGCAGCGTGCAGCTGGATCACCCTGTGCGCATGCCCTCCGGGGGATGTTCCTCTGCCCCAAGTTCAGATCTTGGGAGCACTCAACGGGCAAACTTTGAGGCCAGCAAAGAGCGATGGGAGGGATGCAGTTCTTGGTGGCAGCTGGGGCCGTGACTGCACTCTGTCCCCCTCCACCCCGCTGCCTTGTCCAGGTGGACGAGGTTGTGAGGACCACCCGTATGCAGGTAGTGTGCATCAGCCAGGAGCTGCTCCAGAACATCCTGAGGAGGACCCTTCTCTGAATGGTCAGCTTGTGCCCTTAGGAGGTGACCACTGGCCTGCTGTAGGCTTGCCCACACTGTGACAGGTGCGTGGCCCATCAGCCTCGGGGACAGCGCGGGACCTCCAGGGCCAGCCCAGGAAGAAGGGGTGGTGGCCGCGGTGGCCCTACTGACAGTGTGCTCTGGCTCTGCAGCACTGCCAGGGCCATGTGGAGCACGTTCGCTTCTGAGCTCTGCCTTGTGGATGTTGTGCTGCAGACACTGCTGCAGGTCCAGAAGGCAGACTGCAGGTGCGACAGCTTCATGGGACAACACAGCTGCCGTTCCCATCTGTGAGAGTCTGGATGAAGCCTGCTCCACCCTGCCGAGGCTGTGTGCCCCTCCCCAGCCCTCCTTCCCTCTCCATCTGCCCACAAACACAGGCCTCCCCAGGGGGGCCTGGGCAAGAGGCCTTGTGGCCACAGCCAGGGAGGGCACCGCTTGCTGCTCAGTCCCATGGCACACAGGCAGGCAGCCTGCTCCTGCCCCTGACCCAGGTTCTGCTTGTCTCCGTCATCCTCGTCCCTCCCTACTGCCTCCTGCCTGCTCCACAGCCGGGAAGCCCGGGGCAGGGCGGCTGCCTGGCCAGAGCAGGCTGCAGGGCTGTTGTGGTTTGGCCCTGGCTGGCAACAATATTCCACATGGTCACTCTACTGCCCCTCCCCCCACTGAGGAGGGAGGAAAATGGGAAGAAAAAGGCAAAATTCATGGGTCAGGATAAGGGCAGTTTAACAGAACAGCAAACAAAGGGAACACTAACAATGACAATACTGATAAGAAGAATATACAAAACAAACAGCGAAAGTGTACAGAGCAACTCTCACTGCCCAGTGCCCCACGTGTTCCCGAGACGCGACTGCCTTTCCCCTGGTCAGCTCCCCTCCCCGGAACCCATCATGGCAGCACATGGTACCAAATACCCTGTTCTGTTTGGCCAGGTTGGGTCAGCCTGCCCGGCTGTGTCCCCTCCCAGCTTCTTGTGAAAATTAACCCTGTCCTGGCCAAACCCAGGACACTTGTCAAAGTATCTGAAAACTATTACAGAATCACAGAATCACAGAATCACAGAATAGTAGGGGTTGGAAGGGACCTCTGTGGGTCATCTAGTCCAACCCCCCTGCCGAAGCAGGGTCACCTACAGTAGGCTGCACAGGATCTTGTCCAGGCGGGTCTTGAATATCTCCAGAGAAGGAGACTCCACAACCTCCCTGGGCAGCCTGTTCCAGTGCTCCGTCACCCTCAGAGGGAAGAAGTTCTTCCTCATATTCAGACGGAACTTCCTGTGCCTCAGTTTGTGCCCATTGCCCCTTGTCCTGTCACTAGGCACCACTGAAAAGAGCTTCGCCCCATCCTCCTGACACCCACCCTTCAGATATTTGTAGGCATTTATAAGGTCCCCTCGCAGCCTTCTCTTCTTCAGGCTGAACAAGCCCAGTTCCCTCAACCTCTCCTCGTAGGGGAGATGCTCCAGTCCCCTCACCATCCTTGTAGCCCTCCGCTGGACTCTCTCCAGTAGCTCTTCATCCTTCTTGAACTGGGGAGCCCAGAACTGGACACAGTACTCCAGATGAGGCCTCACCAGGGCAGTGTAGAGGGGAAGGAGAACCTCCCTCGTCCTGCTGGCCACACTCTTCTTGATGCACCCCAGGATCCCATTGGCTTTCTTGGCAGCCAGGGCACACTGCTGGCTCATGGTTAACCTGTCGTCCACCAGGACACCCAGGTCCCTCTCCGCAGAGCTGCTCTCCAGCAGGTCCACCCCAAGCCTGTACTGGTGCATGAGGTTGTTCCTCCCCAGGTGCAGGACCCTGCACTTGCCCTTGTTGAACCTCATCAGGTTCCTCTCTGCCTAGCTTTCCAGCCTATCCAGGTCACGCTGAATGGCAGCACAGCCTTCTGGTGTATCTACCACACCTCCCAGCTTGGTGTCATCAGCAAACTTGCTGAGGGTACATTCTAACTCTTCATCCAGGTCGTTGATGAAGAAGTTAAACAAGACTGGGCCCAGTACTGACCCCTGAGGGACACCAGTTGTCACCAGCCTCCAACTAGACTCAGCGCCGCTGATGACAACCCTCTGAGTTCTGCCATTCAGCCAGTTCTCTATCCACTTCACCGACCACTCATCCAGCCCACACTTCCTCAGCTTCCCCAGGAGGATATCATGGGAGACTGTGTCGAAAGCCTTGCTGAAGTCAAGGTAGATAACATCCACGGCTCTCCCTTCGTCTACCCAGCCAGTCATGTCATCGTAGAAAGCTATCAGATTGGTCAGGCATGATTTCCCCTTGGTGAATCCATGCTGACTACTCCTGATAACCTTCTTTTCTTCCACTTGCTTCATGATGGCCTCCAGGATAAGCTGCTCCATCACCTTTCCCGGGATGGAGGTGAGGCTGACCGGCCTGTAGTTCCCTGGGTCCTCCTTCTTGCCCTTTTTGAAGACTGGAGTGACATTGGCCTTTCTCCAGTCCTCGGGCACCTCTCCTGTCCTCCACGACCTCTCAAAGATGATGGAGAGTGGCTCAGCAATGACATCCGCCAGCTCCCTCAGCACTCGTGGGTGCATTCCATCGGGGCCCATGGATTTGTGGACGTCCAGATCGCTTAAGCGATCCCTCACACAGTCCTCCTCGACCAAGGGAAAGTCGTTCTCTTTGTAGGCTTCATCTCTTACCTCCGGGGCCTGGGATTCCTGAGGGCCAGTCTTAGCACTGAAGACTGAAGCAAAGAAGGCATTCATTAGCTCTGCCTTCTACACATCCTCCGTCACCAGGACACCCTCCTCATTCAGCAGCGGCCCCACATTGTCCCTAGCCTTCCTTTTGCTGCTGATGTAGTTGAAGAAGCCCTTCTTGTTGTTGCTGACATCCCTTGCCAGCTTCAATTCCAGGTGAGCCTTGGCCTTCCTCGTCGCATCCCTGCATGCTCTCACTACGTTTCTGTACTCTTCCCAAGTGGCCTGTCCCTCTTTCCACATTCTATGCACCTTTCTCTTCTGCCTGATCTCCGCTAGAAGCTCCTTGTTTAACCATGCAGGTCTCCTGCCTCCTTTGCTAAATTTCTTTCTCAGGGGGATGCATTGCTCCTGTGCATGGAAGAAGTGTTGTTTAAAAAGCGACCAGCACTCATGGACCCCCCTGCCTTCGAGAGCCCTGGCCCACGGGATTCCTCCCAGTAGCTCCTTGAAGAGGGCAAAGTCAGCCCTCCTGAGGTCCAGGGTTTTGATCCTGCTTATCGCCCTGCTTCCTCCACGCAGGATCCTGAACTCGACCATTTCATGGTCACTGCAGCCGAGTCTACCTCCAACTTTCACGTCCTCCACCAGTCCCTCCTTGTTTGTTAACACGAGGTCCAGCAGCGCACCTTTCCTTGTTGGTTCCTCCACCACTTGCATCAGAAAGTTATCATCGATGCTCTGTAGGAACCTCCTGGATTGTGCCTGCCTAGCTGTATGGTCTTCCCAGCTGATGTCAGGGTGGTTGAAGTCCCCCATGAGAACCAGGGCCTGTGACTGTGAGGCTGCTTGCATCTGCCTGTAGAAGGCCTCATCAACCTCCTCCTCCTGGTCAGGTGGCCTATAGTATACACCCACCGTAATGTCACCCGTGTGAGCCTGTCCCTTAATTCTAACCCACAAGCTTTCAACTCCTTCTTCACTTGCCCCCAGGCCAAGCTCAATGCATTCCAGTTGCTCCCTCACATATAGAGCAACTCCCCCACCTCTCCTTGTTGGTCTGTCTTTCCTAAAGAGTCTGTAGCCATCTATGACAGCATGCCAGTCATGCGAGTTGTCCCACCACGTTTCTGTGATGGCGACCAAGTCGTAGCCGTCCTGCTGTATAATGGCTTCCAGCTCCTCTTGTTTATTGCCCATACTACGTGCATTGGTGTAAACACACTTGAGCTGGGCTGTCAATCTCACCCCTGGCCTTGGCACTCCAAGCCTAGGCTCATTCCTAGTGAGCTGGGCAGTATCCCCTTCCCCCTTCGAACCTAGTTTAAAGCCCTCTCAATGAGCCCCGCCAGCTCGTGGCCAAGAATTCTTTTCCCCCTTTGTGATAGCTGAGCTCCACTTGTTGCCAGCAGGCCCGGTGCTGTGTATACCTCCCCATGATCAAAAAAGCCAAAATTTGACCGATGGCACCAGTCCCTGAGCCACCTGTTAACCAGGTGAGTTTTCCTGCCCCTTTCAGTGCTGTCCCCTGCCACTGATGGGATGGAGGAAAACACCACCTGCGCCCCTGATCCCTCAACCAGTCGCCCCAGTGCCCTGAAGTCCCTTTTGATGGCCTTGGGACTTCTTTCTGCTACCTCATCCCCGCCAACCTGCATTACCAAGAGTGGGTAGTAATCAGAAGGCCGCACCAGACCAGGGAGTTTCTTAGCAACATCCCTAACCCGGGCCCCAGGGAGGCAGCAGAGTTCCCTGTGGGATGGGTCCGGTCGGCAGATCGGGCCCTCTGTTCCCCTCAGAAGGGAATCCCCTATGACAATGACCCTCCTTTTTTTCTTAGCTGAGGCAGTTGTAATACGTGGGGCTGTCTGACTCGTTCTAGGCAACCCCCTGGATGGAGCCTCACCTTCACCCACATCCTCTGTGGCCAGTCCCTCACATTCCAGAGCCCCATACCTGTTGCTTAAGGGCAACTGGGCAGGTGAGGGAGGCCGGGGGGAAATTCGCTTGCCCCCCCGAGCAGGGACCTGTTTCCATTCCCCCCCATCTCTTCGGTCCCCTCTTTCTGCTCGGTGGCAAGAGGGTTGGGGGTTCTCTGCTTTCTGTGGAGCCGCCTCCTGCTGCCGCTGCCTCAGGGAGGGCAGGGTGCGGCTCCACCAGTCGCTCTCCCTCTCACACTCCCGGATGCTCCTCAGCCTCTCCACTTCCTCCTTCAGTTCTGCCACCAGGCTGAGCAGGTCATTCACCTGCTCGCACCGAACACAGCCATTGTCTCTGCTGTCCTCCGGTACGAGCGCCAGACTCAGGCACTCCCTGCAGCCAGAGACCTGGACACCCGCGTTCTTGCGTGGGGCCTCCGTCTGGGCCCCCACACTCCTTCGAGCAACACCTTTACCACGGGTGGTAACCATGGCTAGAATATCTCCTGGAAGAGCGATGCCCACTACTTGAGTTGCCAGAAGGGGCGGCTGTACCCTGCCTGTCGCCTTCCCCGCTCGCCCTGCCCGCGCAAACTGCTGCGCCGCTCCCGGGCTGCTGCGCCGCCTCTGTTTGCCGCCTCTGTTCGCCCGCGCTCCTGGTCGCCCGCGCTCCCTGGGGGCTGCTCTTATCCCTGAGGGGGTTTGGCCGCTGTCACACTCGACTCCGCCCCCGCTGAGTCAGAGCTGCTGCTCGTTGGCACTTCCCGCTTTCCCGCTGGGGGGGGGGGGGGGGCTGGGGTCTCCTCTCTCTCTCTCTCTCTCTCTCTCTCTCTCTCTCTCGGCGCTTTTTGCCGCCTCGCCGCTGCGGTTTTGCCACCGGAGAAAGGGTCCCTCAGCGCGAGCCTCTGCTCCAGAACCCTTCACCTTCAGTAGCTTCGCTATTGGTTGAAACTTGCTTTGAACTAATCATCCCAGGAAATTTAAAACTTGTTTGAAGTACATGCAGGAAGTAGTGCTGAATTAGGACTGAATTTTCCAGTCTTGTGTTTCCCAGCTAATTAGAAGGTATAAAGTACTTTCTTTTGTTGCAAGTGCCCCTCAAGAATACACAAAGTAGATCTCCAGGGAGCTAAATCTTCTGCTGTTTTTCAAGTGACTCTTTTCCTGCAGTGCAACTTTCTTTGATTTTGAACCAATTGTTTACAACGTTGTATTACTACTAATATATTGTTACAGGACCTTGTATTATTGTAGAATTTATTTCTAATAAATGTGGACTTCTCAATTTATGAATCCTTCATAAACCTATTACTGACAATTTCAGAACTACTAAAAACTATCTCATAGTTCAGGTAAGATATTTCAAAATCAATGCAGATAGTGTGCTATTCATGTCTTGTTGGTATGATAGCTTTTTTGGCCTGACAAATTTGGTGACCTTCTGCAATGGCGTTACAGCATTGGTGGATAAGGGAAGAGCAACAGATATCATCTACCTGGACTTGTGCAAAGCATTTGACACTGTCCTGCACAACATCTTTGTCTCTAAATTGGAGAGACATGGATTTGACGAATGGACCTCTCATTGGATAATGAACTGGCTGAATGGTTGAACTCAAAGCGTTGTGGTCAATGGATCGATATCCAAGTGGAGACCAGTAACTAGTGGCCTTCCTCAGGGGTTGGTACTGAGACGGGCATTCTTTAGCTTCTTTGTCGGCAACATGGACAGTGGGATTGAGTGCACCCTCAGCAAGCTGTGTGGTGTGGTTGACACACTGGAGGGAAGGGATGCCATCCAGAGGGATCTGGACAGGCTGGAGTGGTGGGCCTGTGCGAACCTCATGAAGTTCAACAAGGACAAGTGCAAGGTCCTGCAGCTGGGTTGGGGCAATTCCAAGTACAAATACTGGCTGCGCAGCGAAGGGATTGAGAGCAGCCCTGCCAAGAAGGACTTGGGAGGGGCTGGCTAATGAGAAGCTCAACATGATGCAGCAATGTGCACGCACAGCCCAGAAGGCCAACCATATCCTGGGCTGCATCAAGAGAAGCACGGCCAGCAGGTCAAGGGAGGTGATTCTGCCCCTCTGCTCTGCTCTGGTGCGACCCTACCTGAGTCCTGCGTCCAGCTCTGAAGCCCTCAGCACAGGAAAGACATGGACCCGTTGGGGTTGGTCCAGAGGAGGGCCACAAAAATGATCTGAGGGCTGGAGCACATCTGCTTTGAGGAAAGACTGAGAGAGTTGGGGCTGTTCAGCCTGGAGAAGAGAAGGCTGCAGGGAGACCTTAGAGCAGCTTTATAACACCTGAAGGGGGCCTGTAAAACAGCTGGAGAGGTTCTGTTTGCAAGGACATGTAGTGATGGGACAAGGGGTAATGGCTTCAAACTGAAGGAGGGTAGATTTAGATTAGACAGAAGGAAGAAATTCTTTACTGTGAGAGTGGTGAGGCACTGGAACATGTTGCCTGGAGAAGCGGTGGATGCTCCCTCTCTGGAAGTGCTCAGGGACAGATTGGAAGGGGCTTTGAGCAACCTGGTCTAGTGGAAGGTGTCCCTGCCCATGGCACAGGTGTTGGAACTAGATGTTTAAGGTCCCTTCCAACCCAAACCATTTTATGATTCTTCTTCTTGTAATTTCTCATAAATGACTGTTGGAATTCTGAATGAGTATGGATTCTTCTTTCCTTACTATTTCATCACTGTTGCAATATATGCTCCAAATTACCTGTATGAAATGATTTATCTGTCAGTTTGGATACTTGTGTGTGTACATGTGTTTACATATATACAAACATATGCATTTTATATATATACATATATATATCTCTGCCATGATTATATTGTTATCTCTGAGTGCAAAGAGACTTTGGAATATATATTTCAGATTAATGCTTAAACTGTATATGTCTGAAAAATTTTGAGCAAAATTAACTGTACCATATTTATTAGCTTGTATCCATTGCATTTTGCTGCTAGCATTCAGTTAAACACTTAACTTGCCTACTCATTGATCTGATGTATTTATACATAGCTGTACTCACTTTTAAATTCAGTTTCCCCAGGGAGAATACAAATATTTTTAATTTTTTTTTCGTTAGCCATATGTTCAATAGCTGCTACTACTTTGTTGTTCCAACTTTCTTTGCCTTTTTCTGCCTTTACAGTATTCTAGATATTCACTAGTACGGTCTAATACAGCACAGTATATATGCCACTAAAAAGTTTCTTACACAGTGTAGTTTTATTATGAACTCACATTTATTGAGTTTTATCCTAACATCCCCTGTTGTTCAGGTCTTCTCTAAAAATGTAGTCCTCTTTATATATGTTTTGTGAGCCAGCTTTTACAAATGTATTACTGTTCATTCCTTTTATCTTTGCTCCAGCATTGTGGGTTTGCTATAGGACTACTTTATGATGGGTTTTTGTCTGGTTTTTTTAAAGTGTTTCTGACAATCAGAATATAGTAAAAGTGTCTTTATTGAATGCTAGCTACTTTTTTATTTATGTAGTACTCAGTTTGGCTCTGTCTTGTGGTCATGTACCCACTTCCACGACTGATCCCCGCTCCCGTGTGATCGTGACGAGGAAGTAGAGCCTCCAAGGATCGGAGTAAGAGCAAGTGAGACTCCAGGAGCAAAATGGGCAGGAGAGGACAGTAGCAGCTAAAACGATGCAGTCAGACTAGATGACAGTTTAAACCTGCTAGCAGTGGAGGAAGACTCCAATGTTTGCTTCAGGGAAAGCAGAGTGAAAAGGTGAAAGTGGCTTCATTTCATAAAACAGAGGAAAAGCAGAGTTAAACTTATGAGAGAAGCAAAGAGAAAAGACAGAATCTGTCTTTCTCTTGGCTTTACCTTGAGTATATTTGTTCCGAGAGCTGTGTGTGTTAAATCTCAGTAAATTTAACCTGGGAAATAATCAGAATTACAGAACTGCAGTTTCAAGTTTTGTCATCTGAAGATTTTAATTGATGCTTAAGTACCAGAGTGACACGTCCAGTGACCATTTTGAATAGTAAGAAATAGAAATCCAGTTTCCTCAGGAAGTCACAAGATTCCTGTCCCAACTGACATTAACACTGTAGTTCAGGAAAACACTTTAGCACTTGTTCGACTTGAAGCACAGCTGCAATTCCAGCAATGTGGATCCTTTGCAGGATCAAGTTACAATATGCATGGATACCCGTCTGTAAATCTGACATTTCAATATTCCCTCTCCTTTGCTATCTAAACTATGTTTCTGTAACCACTGAATTTCCTATATGAGATATTGCTGTTTCTAGTCTGAAATATTTGTTGTGCAGATCACATTTTCTCTTTCGGTTAAAGTGTTTTCCTGGCCTATAATCTTGAGATACAAGATGGATGGTCTTCATTTCTTATTCCACTGGAACACTGTGCCCTGAAATCCAAAGATCTGGTTACCATCTTGTAGAAAATTTATCAGGTGCTAGCTGTGGCAAAATATTTTTAATTCCAAACAATACTCTACTCTGTCTTAACGTAATTTCTGGTATCTTGTTCACTATAATCTCTCCGTCTCTTCCCCCACCTCCACCCCCCATTACCTATTATTTTAGATCTCATGAATGTTTTACATATGTTATTACTCTCCAGGTTCACCTCCAACTTCCATGATATATTGCGTATCAGCAAATGACAATACTGGCTTGACACATTTTGGCAAGGATTTGCTGCAGCATGAGGTAGGGGAAAGCAATATCAAAATTCCCAGTCTTGGTATTACAGAGTCCCTGTGGAATAGCTGCATGAAATTCTTCACTATATTTATGACTGAAGCAAAAGTATCTTTCTGCTTGTCCTCATTTTCGTGTTTTGTCCCCTACTCAATGTCATGCCAGCTTCCCTCTAGACAAACTATTTTAGAATCATTAATCGGATGGAAGATCACATACCTTTCTGTAATTAGTTGAGATGGTTAGATACCTTTGATGAAACTATATTTCACTGAATATGTGGTCTTCCTGAAGTGAAAATGCTTCACAGTTCTTCTAAGTACATAATCCTGGAATTATTTGATTTCATTTTGATTAAAAGTAAATTTTGTCTTAAAAATTCTAAAATTATTTTTAAAAATGGTGTCTTGTAGTTTGAAAAGCAGTTGCATGATTCACAGCTGATTTTTTTTCATCAATGCTTCTCTGTTCTTTAGATGGAACAATAATTATTCATCTTCAGAACTAGGTGAAAGTCCATGATTTTGACTGCTGAATTCAGCGACACCAAGAGATAAAAAAAACCCCAAAAAACTCCAGAAAATGCATACATTTTGAAGAGAGAGATAAAACTAACAATGCAATTGTTTTTTTGTTATATTGTGGTATTAGACTTCTTTTTTTTTTTATTTTTGAATAGCAGCTTAAAATTACCTTGGCTTCTTCATAAGCATATCAGTTGTATACTCTGAGATCATTAAATACAAAGTGCCCTAAAACTCACCACCCACTGCTGCACCAAAAAATCACCACCTACATTTAAGCTGCTGCTATTGTGAACTGCCGGGATCATTTTTTACTAAATTTAACTTTGAAATTGCAGACTTCTTTATATTCTTTCTGCTCTAGGGTCTCTTCTTGTTTGGTTGTAGTTGTTTTTCTGCCCAAAAAGAGGCTGTAGTAAGGTGAGTGCTGGTCTCTTTTCCCAAGTAACAAGTGATAGGATGAGAAGAAATGGCCTCCAGTTGCCCCAGGGGAGGTTTAGATTGGGTATAAGGAAGTATTTCTTCACCGAAAGGGTTGTCAAACATTGGAACAGGCTGCCCAGGGAAGTGGTTGAGTGACCATCCCTGGAGGTATTTAAAAAACATGTAGATGTGGCACATAGTGACTTGATTTAGTGATGGACTTGGCAGTGTTGGGTTTGTGTTCAGACTCAATGACCTTAAGGCCTTTTCAAATCTAAATGAAATGGGAATAAAATGTTAGTGAAACTGGTACATGGCATGCATAGCCAGATGAGAGAAGAAGACACTTCATGTAAATGGTTGGAAGCAAAGAGCATGGAGCATGCTGTGCTACAGGATACTCTACGTGCTAAAGTTATAAAAGTGCAAAACGTGAGAAAGAAATCGGAAAATTCTGTGATGAGACAATCCATCAAAGGCCCTAAATACAGAGCTAAATGATTCTATGATTCTATAAACAATTTTCATTGCAGTTTAGGAGAAAGGCAGACTTTGCAGCTGCTGGTCAATAGGTGGTGATTTCTTTGCCTGAATAATACTGAAGCAGCCAGAGAATATGCCCCTTTCCCTAGAAAAAAGATCTAATTCCAGAGCTTAGTCTGAAGAAAGAAAATATGTTCTATGAAGGCTTAAATATCTATTCCTGTGAATGCTAAAGAGAAAAAAGGAAGAGTAACCCTTATAACCAAGTCTTTTCTGTTCTACTTAATATTGGAGAAAAGAATGCTTAACACTCCATCCTCTAAAACAAACAAACACTCCAACAACAACAAAAAAGAAACCCTAACAAAGCAAAATAAAAAAACAATATCTCTCTCCCACTTTTTGTTTTTCCTCACTAATTATAAATTGTGTGGGAATCTTTGATTCTCCTCACTGTGAGGCCATGCACAGATACATCTTCTGTCACCCTTGAGAATCCAGGGATACAACCAAGTAAGCAAATTATCAAGTATCCATGACAAAGAATTCATGTTGATGTGATTTATTTTTCCCTTGAGTTGATCCCCTGTTTCCAGGGATGCAGGATATACTACTTCACTTTTTTTGTGTCAAATCAGTGTTTTGATTTTTTGCTTCCTATGGTCATGGTTATATTAAGCATCCTTCTACTTCCATGACGTGGAAGACAAAGAACCTTTGTTAAATTCTGCCTTTTAAGCTTAACTATTATTACTTTCCTAAGTTGCTCTTTGTTATCAAGTTTTCTGATCTTACCAGCTCTATACTAAGCACTTTGGAGGTTTAGTAAACACAGAAATAATTACTATATTGAATCTGGAATTACAGCTGGAGACATGAACAGGAAATCCATGCCCAGTTGCATTCTCATCCTTGTTTAGAGAAAATAAGTTTTGAGGAATTGGTTATTAGTATAATATTTTAGCATGAAAGTATGTTACTTGGTGAAATATTTTCAGGTAATAGTTAAGTCCACTTAAAACACACAGAAAACACAAGACCAGTGGTATCTTAAACAAATAGGGCTTTGGGATGAAAGCCATCTGAAATTGTTGAAGAAGTCTGGAAGTTGAGTAGCAAAATTCCTCTAAAACAAGACAAAAGTGAGAGTGAGACTAACTGTGACATAGAAAACTGTTTTAAAACAAATAGTCAAATAAGTGTATCATTGAAGTGAGTAAGGGAAGATCCATTAAAATGATCAGAGGCAAAACCATGACATTAAAAGATATTAAATACAGCCTGAATATGTATAATACAACCCATAGAATGATCCGTGTTGTCATCACTAAAACAAAATGACACTCTGTCCTGGCCTACTGCAGTGTAACACTCCTGTACCTGCTTTTTTTCTGCAGGTAAATTATGTGGGCTGATAAACTCTTGTGCTTGTTTTGATTATTTCCATGCATGCTTATGGATTTTTGGATTTTATTTTTTTCACTTTTTTGATGGCCTCACATCCACCTGGTGTCGTCACATTCATACATACGAACTACATGGCTGTATGACTGGTTATGCATGAGATCAAGTTTTACAACCTGACTTTAGTTTTTCAAAGATACAGAGGAGATCATGGAGTCATGTGAAGGCAACAGGTTGTGTAGACTCTCAGCCCCTCAGCAAATCACAATGTTGGTGATCCTCAACTTCTTTGTGAACTTAAGTGTGTTTAAAAATGAAGTTACAGTGCTAATGTCAAGAAAAAAAAATACAGGCTGCACAAACACAAAGCGTCAATTTTAAGAATGTACAATTCCTAATTTTTAAATATACATTTGTATAGTGTTTTTATCTTTTAAAATCAGAATATATGGCTCTTTTTTTCATTAATTTATTTATTTAATTTTTATTTGGTTTTCATCAGTCAAGTAATAACTGTTGATAGCTACATTACAATGCTTTGATAATAGTTTACAAAATAAAATTCTAAACACTAAAAAGAGACATTTCCTCCATAAACAATGTGAAAGAGAGCACCAAAGTTTTCCATGATTTTATTCCTGAGTAGAGGTATTCAAGCAGCTATAGTATATGTGATTTGTGTTCCAACAATATCATTACTTTAAAATACAGTATTTACTTCAATTTATTAATATCTTATTATATACTGCTTTAGACACTCACCTTCTCAGCTACAGTCTTCCTGAAATATCAGGGGTGTGTTTAATTTGCTGAATATATAGGACGTAGAAAGTAATGACTTGAAATGTCTCTCTTGTATGCAAAAGTAATGCCAGATAATTGCATTTATGATGATGAACCTAATTTTTTTTGAGAGAAATTTCTTTATATTAATTCAATAAAGACTAATGGGCCTGTTGAAATTAGTTGCTTTCAAAACAGTGTATTTACTACCATAAACATCCCTGCTTTCTACAGAAGCAGAGAAAAGATCAGGATCTTAGTTTTCTCCATAGAAAAAGCCTTGGCTGCAAAATCGTTCACATTACACACACAACACACTTGGCAAGTTTTGTAGAACTGTATAAAACCATTCACATTATTTCAATTTATGGTGTAACTGCGTTCCAGAACCTTTGAGCTTTGGCTCAATGTGAGCACAATACATGTTACAGAAGGCCAGTATAAATGAAAAATAACTGACCATTACACAAGGGATACAGACAGTATGGAAAGTCTATTATACAAGTTTTATAGTTACAGGTGTTGTTTCAGGACATTCATTGCATCATCTTGAACAAACATGTGGAAATAACCAGTTGCTTATTATACACTAGATTCTCAAGACAACAGACCTTTTACTATCCAGGGGAATGCATTTTCAAAGCCATATTGATTTTTCTATCATTCTTCTCTCCTCTCCTTTTTCCTTAAGAATACAGTTTTACGATTATCTTTGGTCCTTAAGATCATTTGTCTTTTAAGACATGAATGTGTTTAGTCTCTCCTTTTTTTTTTTCAACAAACTTGTATTCATTGAAGTTATGTGTAAGTGATATGCTAGCCTATGAACATAGAAAGACAGTAATTTCACGGATCAGCCCCTTGCAGGACACATGCCGTTTTTGGCTTCTGCTGTCTGACAGCTGGAGGAATCTGTAAAAAGAGATTTGTTTCAAATATTACTCAAAAGCCGTTGGTCACGCAAAAGCTTTCTGAATCAGAAGTTCTCTCCAAAGTGTCCTTGCTTTGATTTGTTATTGATATGCCCCAGACAGATCTCAGTAAAAAACAGACTAAAATGGCTGCCATAAAGAAACTGCAAGACAAATCAGCAATGTCATTTACAACTTTCAGACAAGGAGTAAGAAATCCGGGTGTTTAAAGATTCTTGTCTGTGCTTTGATGAAAACTCACGTATATGGATTCCTTATGCACAATATAACAACAAACCTAAAAATTCAAGAGGGTCTTATAACCTGCCCTCAGCTGGCTTCTATGCAAATTGATCTTTAACCAAAGTATTGATGCACAGGCCCATTGAATACATTTTGATAAAACTATGGCCTTTGCCAGATAAAAGTAAATGTTTTACGAACACTGTTGCGGTATATGTGCTTTGTGATGAGAGCGAACACAGATTTTTGAGCAACCTGTTTGTCAGGTAGTTTTTAATTTGAGGTTTGTTGTTTATGTATTTGAAACTTCTTATTTTATCCCACTCTCTTTAAAAACCTTCTTGCTTTAAATTCTGAAGAGCTCGTGCCTCAATATTCCCATTGTGAAAAATGTTCTTTTTCCTCAAAGTGTATTTCACGTAAATTTCACTTTTCCATGAGAAAAATCAGTGTAGACAAAGGCAAGTGTATGTCAAACTAGGATGGAGAAAATGTTACACCTTGGTCTTAGTCTGTTTCTTCAGGTTTTGTTGTGTATGTGGCTGTCATTAATCCTATTTTTATTTATGAGTTAAAATTTTACCTTCCAAATGTGTTTACCAAATAGATACATAGGAACTTAATAGGGTTATTTAGCACATTCCAGAGGTAGGTTTAATTTCCCCAAAAAATATCCTATATGAAGTTTCCTTTAGTGGTAGTCATGGCTTTTCTTATTTTTAGATGCTAGTTTCACCACGACGTGTTTTGAAAAAAACTTCTGACCCTTATATCAAAAGCATAAGCAGAAAGAACAGTTCTAGGAACTTCATATGGCTATTCATAGGATAACCTATAATTTATGACTTCTGTTTAATCACAGCCTTTTTAATTACAAACATATTGCATCTGTTTAACATAGCCACTGTTTTGTTGCAAAAGATTTTCTGTATCAATTAATCTAGTAATATCCTAAGCAAGCTGAAATTGTTGAAGAAGATGGAAATTGGCTGATGAATGTATTGGTCACTGCAGAGGCATGTTCAAATCTATCTTCTTGCTGTCCTAATGAATATGGAAGCCTGCCCAGTGTGTGATTGGATTTTAATGACTACAAGGTCAGGGACTTTGCAAGGTGTGAATCTGCTTGCAAGGTCGCTAGTGGCAAACAGTGCATGGATCTGAAAATAAGCAAGGAGCTGTCAGGGATATTAGCTTTTTGTAGAAAAACCCTTGGGATGAAAAGGTTAATAGGTGATTGCATTGCAACTTGTTTTGAAACTCAAAATGAGCTCTCAAGCTACATGCATTGTCCTTCATTATATATTGCATAAGAAACAGTAGTAATTTAAAATGTAGGCAGTGATGATTATAATAGTATGCTAGCATATAAAAAGCTTGTATTTGCCACTATATAAACTGGTCTGAAAAATCAACTTCTGCTCCAAATGCAAAGCATTTGTGCATTGAAGTGTATATGTGTAAGTATATTTGCCTCCCATAGATAATCCAGACTAGTAATTACCCATAGAAATTCAGATGACATATACTGCAGTTCTACCCTACATTTATTTGCTATTTTGTAGAGATTGTTCAAGCTGTAGAAAAAATAATAGGGAATTAATTTGAAAGTATTAGTAAAGTTTATAAATGACTTGTCATAAGGTACTTGACTTGTGATAAAACAGCACAGAAAGGACTCCTGCATGAGGAAAATACAAAGAAAATCTGCAGCGAGGGAGAGGTTCAGAGAGGTGATCGTGCTTTCTTGTTAAGAAAAAAGTTAATTTACTAAGAACAAAAATAAGAGGTATTGAAAAATTTTCCCTAAATGTTTGGGACATTAAGTAGTTTTAAGCACAGCTAGCATGTCTGCAGTTACTCTCAGGCTGATGATATCAATGGGAGCCTTCATCTGACGGGCATGTTCAAATGACACTTCAACACAATAGTGAAGAAGTATCAGCTGTTCCCTGTCATTGGGAAGTCTACAGGCATAGTGATTAAAGATTTAGGAAAAAATATGACAAGTACCCCAAATCTTTGGGGCAAAAATCAGCTTTACTTCAGTCAGAAGGGATTCTGTCATTTCTGGTTTTTCCACAGGAAGTATATGTATGTATACATGTGCATATATACATGTTTGGATGCAGTTCTTTGTCTTCTATTCCTCTTCTGTGGATGTGATGCTACGCGATAACAGCTAACAGTGATTTAGCTTGTGTGAATGAGTCATGACTTTGTGGTTAAATTGTGTATCTGTTCTACCAGTTCTTAACATTATTCAGGACAAGATCCCTGAAAACAGATATTGTACTTGAGCCCGTGCTCTATCAGTAGTAAATAATCTGAATCTACTTGTATATTCAATTGTTACCTACGTTCTACATTTAAAACAAGGACTTAGATTCTTTGCTGTAAATGAAAAATATGTTATATCCTCCCCAGAATAATAGTCTTTGAGTGCTTCATGATGTAACATAGCCAATACTATAGCGTCATAGAAAAAACTTAGCAGAAAGATTTTGCCAAGATGACAGATTTATTTGATCTGAATTCACCCTAGGTGCATTGACTGTAGTCTTTTACGGTATGTCACTGTTTCATTGATTTCACTTTCCTGAATGCGTCAGCTCATGTTTGTATTTCTGTCTGTTTCTGGACTACAAGGGACAAGGAGAAAGGTGATTTATCCCTTTTTCTTCCGGTGTCTTACCTGGCTACAAGAAAGAGAGGGCATCAACTGCTTTTGTAATCTTGTTTTGGGCTGATCATGGTTTGAAAGTAAAAAGAATTTCATTTTCAATTTTCTTTCTTTAAGATAAATTGAAAATATTAACACTGAATATACTTTTTAATGCCTAGTTTACAGGGTTTTGGAGAAGCCTAAATTTGAAAGTAATGGTCTGATGCAGTTTTATAGTAAAAACACTAAAACCTCTTAATAGGATGAGTTTTATCTTCAGAAGTTGCTTTGTTTAATGCATAATTCTAATGATTAGAGTAGCTGAATGTTTATTCTTAGACTTAGTATTGACATGCATTTTTTATGATGCTTTTGTAGGGATATGAACTGAACCTGTATTTTTGCACCCACTTGATGCAGAGCTGCTACCAACATGGATGCATTAGGAGGAGTATGACCAGCAGGTCGAGGGAGGTTCTCCTTCTCCTCTACACTGCCCTAGTGAGGCCCCATCTGGAGTACTGTGTCCAGTTCTGGGCTCCCCACTTCAAGAAAGATGAGGAGCTACTGGAGAGAGTCCAGCGGAGGGTGACGAGGATGGTGAGGGGACTGGAGCATCTATCCTACGAGGAGAGGCTGAGGGAGCTGGGCTTGTTCAGCCTGAAGAAGACAAAGCTGCGAGGGGACCTAATATATGCTTAGAAATATCTCAAGGATGAGTGTCAGGAGGATGGGGCCAAACTCTTTTCAGTGGTGCCCAGCAACAGGACAAGGGTCAATGGGCACATACTGAATTATAGGAAGTTCCGTCTGAACATGAGGAAGAACTTCTTCCCTCTGAGGGTGACGGAGCACTGGAACAGGCTGCCCAGGGAGGTGGTGGATTCTCCTTCTCTGGAGATATTCAAGACTCGCCTGGACAAGGTCCTGTGCAGCCTGCTGTAGGTGATCCTGCTTCTGCAGGAGGGTTGGACTAGATGACCCACAGAGGTCCCTTCCAACCCCTACCATTCTGTGATTCTGTGACATATCTGTGTGGTTCTGAAAAGCATTTCTTAAGGAAACACCTTCATATACTAATGTCTGTTAGTCGCTGTTCTATAATGTCAATTTTCAAACCATATGTCACATATTAATGCCATTGTATATATGAACTCATTGGCATCCTGTTCTTTCAATTTTGCTGCTGTTTTTAGATTTTGAGGTTCCAAATTGTAGGCAATTTTGGGAGATTCTTCCACATTGACAAATTCTGCTTTTGACTTCTGTATTGCCTCTTAAATAAATACATTGAAGGTAAATTTGGTGTCCAAGTCCCATTCCGTTCTTGTACCCTTCTTGTACACTTACTAAATTTTCTCATATTCTGCTATGTTTCATTGTAGCTTTAAATTTTACTTATTTGAACAACTGATCAATCAAAACTTCTACATTTAGCCTCTTTCTACTGATTGTTTATGCACTTTGACTGCCAAAAAGTAACATACCTGAAATTCCAGAGGTTTTGTCAAGTTTGGTAAAGCAAAATCTTGAGATTTGAAAAAATCCAACTGTTATCCTTTTGGATGATTGTCTGTTTCAACTTGTCTGATATTGATTTATACAGTCATTCTTATTTCAGTTTCTGTGTTTTAAGGATGCATGTTAATGCTCAGTGAATGGTGTAATTGTAACGCTGAGTTATATTTTGTAGTTCTACAAATCTGCTGTACATATAATGTCAATACTAGATAAAAGTTACTTTTATCATTAAAAAATCTGATAATTTTATGGAAATTGCACCTAATTACTCATTCAACAGTAGTAATGCCCACAGCTTTGGATATGAGGAAAATCTCATCACTCTTCAGCGGAGTTGTGCTCTCCATGCAAACTCCAGTCACATACTGCAGACTATAGAGCTAGAAACAGTGGTGATGAATCAAAGAAACCACTTGCCTCTTTTATTCCATTTTTAGTATCCTCCCCGTTGCTAGTAATGCCTTTGCTGTGAAAACCTATTCTTTAATTTCTCTGAAAATATGATGAATAATTATTTTTTAAAGCACAGCCAATATGAAGAATAATCTAAGGGCATCAGAATCAGAGTCTGTTACAGTGGGTAATTAGCAAGCCATCATGAGACAGTTCTGCTTGCATGGACGTTAAACATTTTTGTCAATAACAAGAGATTGAGTTCTTTCCAACCCGGTGTGAGAGCAAGAGGCTACCAGCTTCCTCCATCAGGAGAAGGCCCATAAATTTACTGTACCCCTGAGCAGACAGAGCGGGAAAGAAAGATGAAGAGCAGCTCAGTTGCACAAAGAACTGATGCTCTTTTTTAATTATTTCCTTGAAAAAGAACTGAGCCTCCTTAAAAGCAATGATTGGTGAAGCTGTGAGAAAGGCAGTGGGGGGGAGGGGAAAAGGGAAGTTATTCATGGAAATTAAATTAGTATGTAGATGCAGGGAAGAGTGACACATTAAGCACTGTGGAAAGCAGAATGCACTGTTGCTAAATTGTATGGCAGGAAAGGTTATAAAATGTAAAATCAGCTGTGAGAAGAATCAAGAAATGGGATCTGCCCTGCTTGCGTACATGGCTGAAATGTTCATAGTCCTCCCCCAAATCCTTTCGTCTCTCTCCAGCTATCGATCCCTTCTAACCTCACTTTTGATGAGGCCTTGCCTGATGTTATACTGTATGGGATGAGTGCTTCTGTTGATTCCTACTGTCTTGCTGGAAGAGGAGTTTTATTTTTCCTTACACCTGTACTGAGAGAGCGGTACTCAGCACAGTCATTGGCTTTATAATTGTCTAAAAATCAAAGAATCAAAGAGCTGCTTTGTATAAAAGAGTGGCAAAAAAGAAATAATAGCAAAGTACTGAAGATGCCTACTTTAAAAATTCTGTTCGTGTTGTATTTTCCAGTGTTGTTTATTTGACTTGTTCATTTAGGTTTGTAAGCTCTGGAAGAAAAATACTGTGTTTTTTAAGTCTATGGATCCCTACGTTGTAGAGCTTCAAACTTTTTTTTTCATGTTTGAACACATCTGGAACAGAAACCCAAAATAAAAATCATAAAGCAGATAATCCTGCAAGCAGAATACCTTTGGTGAAAAGACAGCCTTTCTCTGGTGGTGCTTCTGAGGGGTAGAGGACCTCTTCCTGTACCACTGGTCATTTGATGTCTGAATTATCACTGCCATACGGGAAGTCTGGGCTTCACTGGCAGCCAATGCAACAATCATCTATTTGGGTTGTAAAATTCCCAGTAGCAGGTGGATATTGCTGGAGATTTTTATGGAACATTGCTTTTGTACTTTATAACCAGAAAAACCTTTGATTTTCCTTCACTTCCCCTTCACCCCCATCCTCACAAGGTTTTCACTGGAAATAAACCACAGTCCAGAGGGGTGTTCTGTTTGTCTTCTAACAGATTTGGCAGCCAGTGTTTGCAGGATTTTGTCTTCAGTAAGGCTCAGAAAAAAGGAGATCAAGAGCTTTCAGAGCTTTCAGGAGATGTAAGAGCAAGCTTTCACTTATTGAACTGGCTGTCCCATCAGATGCACCCTGAAGATAAAAGGGATTGGCATCTCACTGGGCAAATTTATGTTTTTGGAGAAGTGTTTAACATTTCTTCCATTTCCCACTGAACAAGAGAAGTGTAAGTTGTTGAATGACAAGGACACTAGTAAAATTTTTAAATTTACCAGTCCTTTTTAAAGGCTGGAACCACCGAAGGTGTCTAAGCTAAGACAGGGAACAAAGATTGAAGAGAACAACTCCCTCTGTCAGACATGCTTCACTATTTAATAGAAATCCTCAGATGCTTAATGTCAAATGTCAAAAACCTGAAGCTTGGCTGGGTTCATGTTTACATGCGAGTTTGATATTTTGACTAGAGTTGTCGATAGAGAAAACTAAGTACTTTTCAGGCATGAGTTATGCCTATCTTGGTTCTCTACTTTTGGATGACATATTTGCCCTCTAAGTGCCTGTTTCCTTTCCATGGATTCTGCTCTAGCTCAGATGAATTAAAGTGGAATGAAACCCATCTTGAATCCTAATTCTTAGAAATGCTGACAACTTAGAATTTCATTCAAACATAGGAGCTTCTCTGATACAAACAATATATATCTTGGCATCAGGATAACACCCCAAATTAGATTTCCAAAATGCTATATTTATATATGACTCAGTTTCCCACCTGTGAAATATTCACCAAGAGCTTCCTCACTTCAAAGACATGCTGAAGATTTTTAGAAAACAGTAAGAGAATCCCTTTAAGGTGATAAAATACACTGTATAGATATATAAAATACTGTTGAAACTGTGCTTCAACAAAATCTGTATATAATGAATTAGGCCACACCATGCCTAACAGAGAAATTAAAAAAAAAATAAAAAGAAGGAATCAAAGGAACAGAAGGAAATGAACTGAACAAAAATATCATTCTCTGAAAGCCACTCATTCTTTGTATTAAATGTGAAAAAGTTCTGTAGATATTAGAACACAATATCACTTTGCCAAACTTTACCATGGACAAGGGGTTAGAAATGAGATTGTACAAGCAATGAAAGTCTGGCAATTTTGTCATATTTTAGTCCTTGAATTTGCTGTCTTAATGCTCTTTTTAATGAAGCACTGTATTTAGTTTGCATCTTGTTCGAATAATTGGCAAATACTTGTGAGCACAATTTCAAAATTTAATTACTCATTAAAATTATGCATAATTATGTCTTTTAATTTTTTCTATGAGCATATGAAGAATCTTTTTCTGAATTTGAAGGAATACTGGTGCTTATACAAATATTAATTTTCTTGGACAAACAACAGTATTCATCTGCCAAAAAAGAATGCTCATTGTTTGCTATTCCATTAATTAATATTTGCTATACATTTGACTCATTTTTTCTTATTAACAATAGTATGACCCCCTAGCATACAAAAATAGCTGCTGTGGCAACAATCTTACACTTATAAACTTTAAATGATAAATTACTTTCGCACTCTGTCTAGATATTACAATTCCTAATCCTTTTAAAATTATGAGTTAGGCAAATTTTGTTATCCCTGTTTTACAGACTTGGAATTGAAGGTTACGCAGATAAAGCTGAGCATGATCAGAGGGAAGGAGGTCAGAAGGTAGCAGAGTCAGTGGCTGAAACTTGATTAGCTGAGCTTCCCTTCAGGACATTATCGGCAAGAACTTCTTCCATGAGTTTTGCTGAATCATGAAAATAATGTTATTTGTAGCATATTGTAGCATACTGGTATGCCCAAACACACCATTATTCAGCGCTTCTCAAAGCTGGGACGTACTTTTGGATGTCTACCCCCACTTTTATTTATTTAAGAACCTAGGCAAGTATTACCCATGCACTTTGTGTTTGGGTCTAAATTGCGTACGATGAAGGCCTTTACCCCCTCGCTAGGCTGTTGTCGTTGTCACCTGTCTCCTAGGGGGCTATTCACCTCTGTCAGAGTCAGAAGACTAGTGAAGTATGTGCCACAGTGATCTATCAGCTCAGTGCAAAGGCAGGCTTAAATAGCCCTGAGCCAGGTAAAGCAATGTGTTTGAGTTTAACACGGATCAGTGGATGCTGCAGCTGAAATGGATGAGTGTTCCCATAGTCTGCTCTGCCAGCAGCACTATGGATCTGGAAGAGAACAGTTTGATTATTTCCTCCAGGCAGTTTTGCACTGCATCAGTCTATTCATCCCTTAGCCGGCTGGTGCGTGCATACACACACATGCACACGCACACACACAACCATTCTGGGATTCAAGTTTGCAATGATCTAAAACTGGTTCGTGCAAGCAAATGCTTTCATTAACACTGAAATAAAAACAAACAGCAGAAATTTCTACTGACTTGCAGATAAGGTTTTCCTGCGGGGTAAACAGCTGGAGTAGCATGAACCAAGCGTTGCTCAGACTTAAAGGGGATATTTGTAATTTTCCGCCCAAGACAGAACTGATTTCAGCTGGAAAGTAGGAGTGATTAACACTATTTTTTTTCTTTTCTTACCGGACTACAGGATATAAGACAGCCAAGGACTTCATGGCTGTCAGTCCCAGACCTGTCATGTCATATTTTAATAATAAGTTTGCCAAATCTTGAAAATTATATTTTTTTCCTTTTTTTCTACTGTTTATAATAGAAGGCTGTCTTACAGTCTTGCATCCCCAACGGTTTGAAGTGTCTTTTCAATATTCAGCCTGAATTTATTCTTGACCAGTTCACACATATTTGTTCCAATGTCAGTGTTGCTAATACGGTTGCTGGGATGAAATAGCTTATTTTCCTCCTTCATATTTAGGGAGAACAACTGTATGCCTTCTGGCTCCTGATTTTATTTAGGTAAATACTTCAAGTTCTTTTACATCCTTTTGTAAAACAAGTTTTTCACTTTTCAGCTTGTGCAAGGCTAGCACAAAAAAGACTTGTTTCATAACTTGAGGCAAAACTAGTATGTCAATAATGTACATTTCCACTTGCAGAAACTTCTGTAGCTATTACATTAGGTTGGAGAGCATGACATGAGGTGGATGTATTTGGGGTCAAAGGGAATAAGTCTATTTATGTCTCTGAAATACTGCATCTTCATCTCTGAATCTGGGAAAGATTGCTGCAAGCAGCCTCTATAGAGTAGAGTTGATAGTCATCTCACCAAGTCAAGACCAGTTAACCAGTTTAGAGAAGCTGAAGATCAGTCTGATACATTGTTTTCCCTAAGATCATCTGTGTTTACCCTTGCACCTCTTCTATACCATATAAACATCCTGAGTTCTGCTCATTGTAGCAGAAGGGAAGATCTTGCGAAGACTAATGTTTGAGATTGTAATGCATAATATTTGATTTATTCATTTTAAGTAATATTGATTATGAGAACTAATTAAAAGACTTGCAACTGGTTACTGGCAGCATCATTGAACTACTTCACAGTAATAGCGCGTGCATGTTGTGAAGTGGGATTCATCTTCCTTCCTTCTCGTTTCATCATCCTTCCCAGGATATTTTAGGAAGATAAGTAGAATCATAATAAATAAATAAATAAATAAATCAGCTTTTAGAAGATAAGCATTGAGAGGAATCCTCTGGATCACTGAATCCAGGAACAGAATTCTTGTTATTATAGCCAAACTGATTACAAAAGTCATGAAATTTCAGCTCAGCAACAGGTGGATTGTTACCTTCATTATTATTACTCAGGAGATTTCTTCAGATTCTTGTTATTCTCATAATTGGAAACCCTCAAGTTTCCAGTCTAATTGTATTAATTGCCAGTTCATGCTCATTTTCTTTAAAAAGCTCTTTATTTGATCTCATATTGTGACTTGATGACTAATTTTGAGAGCTGTGATGGGAATCCATTACCAGCTGTTCAGAGAAATGCTGTCACTGTTTTACCTAATTTCCACTACGTGAAATATAGTGTCACAGTTTCTGTTCTCTGTCTGGTTGAGGTTGTTGAAAGGAAAAGAGCCAAAAGAAATATTTAAAGAATGAGTTTTTAGATGTTTTAGTTTAAGACTTGAGCAGTGATTTCAAGAGGCTGGGTAGATGCTAGGGACTGTAAGACCTTAATTTAATAGCTGAAGCTGCCCTAAGATGCACTTACTTCTGTTTGTGGCGAAGATATCACACTGAAGGGAAATAGATTGTGCAGAAAAATAAAAATGAGACATTGTCTAGAAAACTGGCCATCCTGTGTCTGAATGTGGCTGAAACTTTCCCACTGAGTTTATTTTTCAGAGGAAATTTGGATTTTTTACTATGTAATTTTGTTCTGAAGTGTTGTGTGCTTCCTGAAATTCTTATATAGTTGTCTTTCCTGTAAAATTAAATTCTAATGGTGTCAAAGGGAAGTTGAGTTGTATTCTACTTCCACAACGAGAATCAATTTCTCAAAATAAAATCTAGACAGGAAAGGTTTAAGGCAGTGTTGGACCTATCTGTGTTACACACCCACTCTAAAAATGCTCGAAGAATGCTGACAAGGAAGGGTCCTGTCTATGGTTATTAGGGGAGTATTATTTGGGATTTTGGGATCTTTACACATAGATGAATTTAAGGGCCTTTGACGTCAATCATATGTTCACCTCCATTATTTTTTCAGACCAGATCTGCTCCCAGTAGAATAGTTCACAGTTAAATTTTCATGTCACCTATATCTCTCATATGCATTTTTTTCCCCTCTGTATTGAATGAACTAGGATGGAAACATTTTCTAAGCTGTAAAGAAATCTCATGCATGTTTTTATGGCATCAAAACATTCATTCTCAGACAGCATCGCAAAGTGCTGCCCTCCAAAAGATGAGTGATGTACTAATGACTTGCCCCACAATAGTTTCTGCTAGGGTCCAGGGAGAGCTGGTCTGGCAGTGTCAAAATGCCAAGCATATTTGGAGAGGGAAGAAACCATAGGTTAGTATCAGCTGCATACTCCCTAGCCAGGAAAAGGAAGGGGAGAAGTGAAGAAACAGGCTTTTAGCTTTAGGCAATTCTGAGTAGAAGAGCTAAGAAATGAGTCACTGTGGCTCATCTTTTTATTAACAGAGAAAAGACTCCATAAACAACTGTAGTAGTGCCAAAGAACATTGTGTTGAGCTGTGAAGATCAAAAAAAACCAAACAGACAAACCCCAAAACACTTGTATTCTTTCAGTATTGTTGGGTAAAAGTTACAATGATCCACAAATGGCAAAATTGATACATTTCTCTCACTCTGGAGAGGCAAGGGGTGGGAGAAGTTTTGCTTTTATGCTTCTGCTGCATGATAACAAGAATAGCGGAAGGTTTTGTTTCCTTCAGCAATAGCAAATGGATTTGAAGCAGCAACATTTCCTCTAAAAGGACTGTAACAAATGAAGAAGCCCAGAAGTCTTTGTATTAAAAAAGAAGGGTAAATTCTCTTGTACCCAAGTCTTTAAACTGCCTTTGTAACTTAAGTTTCTTACATCCAGAGATTCTCTCTATTAGTAACTGTTGCATTGCCACTAGTTAGAAGTATAAATGTAAGCAAATGAAATCTCCAATAAGGTACACTTTTATAATGAATGTTTTCATTGACTTGGAGACAGTTATAGCATGGGATTTTAAATTCTAACATATCTACAGTAATTATCCATATTCTGCTGATGGTTATTTATTGTTTAATTAAAAAGTACGCAGGTAATAAAAAGCTCGTTAGGATAAAGCATCGTGTCAAAACTGAAAAGTTGCAATGAAGATTGAGCATGGACATGCCTACTGCTGGTTTCTGTATTTTTATTGCCAAGCTCTGGTAGCAAGCTTCAGAGAAACTGCATATTATGTTATTCTAAAGTAATCACCTGCTTCGATAAAATGAGAAAAGGACTTGAATTATTTATCCAGCAAGCCTAACCAGAACAATATACATTCATAGACTAGTATGCAATGACACTATGTATCACACCCTTGTTAGGGAGCAGTTTTCTTTCCACCCTTGATTCAATAGGAGTGAGGAAGAAGTCATTAAGCAGAAAAGGTTCTGACAGTTAGGAAATGCAATGAATTTTTCAGGAAGGGTATCAGTTCATACATATGCCTAATAAATTAACCCATCTTTGCAGACAAAATTGCAAATACATATTATTCAATGTTACACTGCTTGTTTTGAAGCTTAAATTCACTAATCTCTGTGAAAATTTACACTTGTCTAATATGGTTTGAAATGCTTGCCCTGATGCATCAGCTAAGGATAATCATCCATTTGAATTTATGGGAAACACTGTTACTGTGAGATGTGGGTATTTGCACATGTAACCTTAGAACACTAAGAAAAGTTAAACATGTAAATTCCCCATGTACTGGAAGGAGTGAGTGAAAACATTCTTTTTTAATAAATAATTATAGTTTTAATTAAAGGTGGATCGATTAAATTCTGGTATGTGATTCATCTCATAGTTTCTGCATGGTTTTTCTGAACCTTTCCAGCATAACCAATCCATTCTCATTGTGTATCCCAGGAAGGTCCAAAAATTTCTTAAAAGCAAAATTCTTTCACTTAACTGATTCCTGGACCTAGCTGTGCTCCAAATCATTGATTTATATATTCTCCCTGCATTATCCCTTTTCCAGGAAGAGGTACATGTGGTAGGGTTGACTTTAGGATGGTATTTATGTCTGTGGCAATCCCTGGACAAGGGTTCCTGGATAAGTTAGAACAGCTCAATAACATCTCTAAATAGTGCTTAACTGCGGTGGAACTGGGGGATTGCTCTGCAGCCAAGAATTATTGGAGAACAGCAGGCTCTGATTAGGCCCTGTTTGTCCCTTGGCAAAGCTTGTATGTTGGTAAGTGTTGTGTATGTGTATGGCCTTTCTGTCAGCTGGTGCTGGGACTTCCATGCCAGAAATATTTCTGTTAGGTATCCAGGTCTTCCTGCTGTCGGAGTGGCACAGAGGGAGTAGATTGTGACAGGGTAATTTTCTGGTACCTTTAGATAACTATTAGAAAATTTTAGAAGACTGTACTCTGGATGTTCATTTATTCCAAAAAGCATTTTACTGTACTGCAATAATTTTTTTTTTAAAGACTTATGTATCTGCAAATGCTGTGACACATCTAGAACACAGGTCAAACTCACATCACTTGAGCAGAGTTGCCTAATTTATGAGTGTGGGTTTTCCTTTTGAGTCAGGTTGGTGGGGACTCGGGCAAGGCAAATCTGTCCTCCTTGGTAGTATGGGTGTTTAGGGTCTTCTGGAAGTTTTATGTAAAAAAAAAAAGAGCTAGTGAAAGGAACATGTTCTCTGGCAGTGTGGTTGACTTTTGCTGTCCTTCTGTGTCAAGTTATAGTTATGGACTTGTGACCTTTATTAAAATTTTAAAGCAAGTGTCAAGGTATTATAAGCTGTTAAGTTATTGGGTATGGTGGTACAGATGCTTTGTAGAGTCTTTAAAATGGATATCCTATTGCATAGCTGTCCCCAGTCATGAAAGGCTGAGCTCAATGAGCTTTTCAGATCCTTTGTACCTATCTGCTGTTACTTCTATATTGAGTGGAGAAAGAAACAGGCGCATTCACCCACTCAAGTGCTGAATTACCTTCTGGAGCTTTCTTCACTGACTGTAGAGGGAGTGAGGAACTCAGATGTGTGTGTTAGACCCTAAAATCAGGTAGGCCTGGGTGCCCAAATCTCATTTTCTTTCCTAAGTGTTGGCCATTTGGCTAAAATGAAGCTACTGAAAGTTTGGCTTCCTGGTTTCAAACCTCTGAAGTCTGAACAGCAATCTGAGGTGCCGCACACCTAACATTAACCTCTTAAGACCATCTCTTGCTGTTCCCTAAGACTGTGATGGTGGTTTGCCTTAGTACCTGGTTATGCATGTAACTATAATTGTTAATGAGAACAATCATATACCGCACTCTTTCCAAAGTATCATAATAATATCTTTTGATAACCCCGCTTTGTTCTTTCGGATAAAATGCATTTACTGTGGGATTTTGTCATATTTCATTGAAAATTCTAAGGGATTTAAAGTAACTGCTGCAGCCTACACAGTGTTGTGTGTAATGCAGCATCTTAAAGTAGGTATCACAAATAAAAATTATACAGTGACCATTATCTCAAGTAAAACCACTTTTTTTCTAATTCAGAAAGCTGGATAGTGGTATTCGTCTTACAGAATGATAGAAATAGCTGTTTGAAAAAGAACTTCTAGTAGCAGGAAGGCATGTGTTCTGTTTCCATTTTACTTCCCCACACTAGATAATATTGAAAATAAAGATGTTAGTTTCCCCCCTTGTTTGTCATCAGACCGGAAAAAATACACGCTACTTTGTAGTTTCATCATAGTTTCTCTGTAATCAAAAGAGAAACAATGCTTAAATTAAGAACTTTAACATTCCCATCTTGGTTCACAGAGCTCTGGAAAGATGGTGTTTTGCTGAGCAGTTAGTTTAAAACAAGGAGTCATTAGATGTCATCCCCCTCCCCACACTGCTTAGGAAACAAGGTCTCCTAGTATGTAACTACTAGTGAAAGTAATGACTGGCTTGCCATTTTTTTCATTTTTGTGACATTTTTGTACAGATGCCCAGGCAACTATGAATTGCTGAGTACTTATGTCTGCTGATACTAGTTTAGAATCATAGAACCATAGAACAGTTTAGGTTGGAAGGGACATTTAAAGATCATCTAGTCCAACCTCCTACCATGGGCAGGGACATCTTTCACTAGATCAGGTTGCTCAAAGCCCCATTCAACCTAATCTTGAACACATTCAGTGATGGGGCATCCCCAGCTTCTCTAGGCAACGTATTCCAGTGTCTTACCACCCTTATCATAAAAAATTTCATCCTTACGTTGAATCTATACCTACTCTCTTTCAGTTTAAAATTGTTGCCTTTTGTCATGTCACTACGTGCCTTGGTAAAAAAAAAAAAAATCTCCCTCTGTCTTTCTGATAAACCAGCTTTGTATACTGAAAGGCTGAAACAAGACCTCCCTGGAGAATTCTCAAGGATGAACAACCCTAACTGGCTCAGCCTCTCTGCATAGGAAAGGTGCCCAGTTTAATACTTTTACTTTGGTGATTATAAGCAAAGTGATTTTTCAATTTGGACCATTGCAGCCTCATAATGATATGCCACATACCACCTACCCAACTACCTCTCCACCATGACTCCATTGCTCATATACCCAACGACTAAACTTGCTTTGATTGAATCCCCCAGCAGTATAAATTACTCAGAAGATCATATTCCTACAAAAGCTGCGAAACACAAAATGTTACAGAGTACTTTTTTGTCTGTATTTCATCTTTTAAGCTAAAATGGACCAAAATCACATTTCTCAAGGAGTTCTCTACTTCATCAATCAAAGGTCTCTGCAGTCCCGGGCTTCAGACTGATCAAAAAATGTTACAGATTTTTTCAAGATTGCTTTCTGTTTCACCAAGTTGCCACAAGAACGGAAAAAACATAGTAGGAAAAAAAATACACAACTATATCAGCATTGCCACATTTAGTTTACAAGAAAGATGTGCACAAGCTGCCTTAGAAGTTACTTTGAGAATAAACAGAACTCCCTCTTTTTTTTGTTTTTTTTTTACATAAAGTCATGCCATTTATACCCAAGGCCCACCTAACATCATTATATCTTCTTCCTGACTGTGACCAATCCTGCATAATTAGGAATGAAGAGAAGTTATATATGAATATAGAAACAATAGAAGAACAGAGTGATTATTCTTTGGTATGCCCATTGTTTTAACTATTTTAATTCTGTCTTATTTCTGCCTGTTGTCTCCTTTAAGAGAGTCTTTAATGATCTCTCTCTTTGTTTGCTAGAACTGTTCTTACGTGCAGTTTTTGCTAATTTGGTTGGTACAACCATTTGACCAACTGGTCTTTAAGTATTAGACTCATGGATCATTGGAGGCTGAACAAGTATTGTGAGGAAATACCTTTATGTGCTTGTCCACTTGGCCACTCATTATTGTATTTTTCCCTTACATTCTGTCATATTCTTCCTGGGGCATCCACTGTTAGACACCTGGGAGTAGGGTGGGGGCCTATGGCTACTAGGTTTGATTCAAGGTCCAGCCCTTCTGACTCGTGCTTAAAATACTACACAAGCAGGTCTAGAAAAATGCTACGAAATGGTTTTGTCTCAACATTACCGTTGTCGTCTCTTCCTGGCCTCTGAAAAAAACGTCACAACAATGAGCAGTAAAGCACTTGCAAGCAGACTAGCCTGCGGACCGGCAAGAAAGGACTTGTCTAAACGGGCAGCACGTACGGCACAAACTGCACATACACGGACATGCTCTGTGCATGTGCACAGGACCCCATAAAAGGGCAGCACATGGTCCTTGGAGGTCTCTTTTTCTCTCCTCCTCGCCGTCTTTCTGCCAGACCCCGCCCTCGCCGGAACCTCCACGCCTGCACAGAGACTGAGCCAACTGGACATCTCTGGACTTCGCCGAATCCATGGTGGTGGTAACTGATCTCCCCCCCATCCCACACTATTTTCCTCTCCTGTTGGGGTTGCTCGACTTTACTCCTTTCTTTCTTTCTTTCTCTTGCCCTTGCTTTCCTTTTTTCTCCTCGTTCTTTCTCATGTCCTCCCTCCACTGCTGTCCCTGCCTGACCTCCGATTCCTGGTTCACCAAAATAAAATTTACAAGGTTACATGGCATCTGACTCCATTTGTTCTTAATCTCATCCTTGGGATCATATTGAAACCTCCTCGACATCAGATCGGGACAGCAGATATCACTTACGGAAACCTACTTACTACTGCAGAGAATCTTTTCATCAATTATTACAAGGATTTCCAATATTCAGTTTCTGATGCGTTGGTACTGCTGTGTATGAACAGAAGTCTTCGCTCTACTTCATTTTGAATTCAGTTTCATTATTCTCTGCTCACGTAGAAGAACCTTCATTCACCTCACCATCTCAATTACAGAGTGATATTTTCTTTTCTACTTAGCTAAATCATTATTCAAGGTGGATGGCTTCTAAATGTATTCTAATCTATGTGTTGGGAAAGAAATTATTTACACCTAGATTAACAAGAATCTTGGGCATTGTTAGACTAAGCACAGCAACACAAAGTCCTAGATCTATAAATTTACCAAGCTAGACTAGGCAGCCCATATCCATATACAGTGAATAAGGAAAGTGAGATACCTTTGCCTGAGAGCCAAAATGGCGATCACACTGATGCTCACACCTGTCAAGGAGCAATGCTGAAGTAAGGAGAGTGTTTGAAATCCTACCTGTCTCCTTGCCTAGAACAGCCAGATTATTCCATACACTGAACTCCAAATGTTTGTATGTGTATTGTGTATATATGGGCAGACCAGTTTATATCTGTGACTAGGCTACCTCATAGTGTTGTGTTATATGAAATTAATTTTCAAAAAGAATGTCAGAGTTTCCTCAAATCACCATAACGGTCACTTTACATGACAAGGAAAAAACATTAAAAACGTACCTACCTGTGACCTGATAATAATTTGGGAAGACAGATCTGATGTAATATGCAGCAGATAGCTATGAAGTTTGGATAGCTCAAGATTATTTCTAGAGTTTGTACTCCTGTGTGGCATGTAGGACTGGGTAGCTGTGCTTTAGAGGAATTATTTTCCAAGTGCATAATATAAGCAGCCTTTGTCAGCAGGCAAATACTGGTCATAGGTCAAAGCCTTAGAAATCAAGGAGATAACCTTCAAAAGGAGCTGCTTGTACAACAAGTGAACCCAGCCTTTGTGCTCTAATTGTCTGAAGCTTGTAATGTTCTTTCAGACCTGATGTTGGAGCCAGCTGGCCATTAGGCGTACAAATTAGCAATGCAGTGACCAGGGTTACAAGGAAGGTCACCCACTTGCACTGCAATGGAAAATTCATTTTCTTCCAGCCCTACTGCAAAGCACAGGAAATTTCCAAGTGGATTCAGTCTGGGGCCAACTTATCTCATGAATGGGACATCTCATGATTTTTTGTACCTTGTTACAGATGCCAAAATGTCCTCAGCAGAAGTAGAGTATTTCAGTAGTAGTATTAGTATACATTTTTTTTATTAGTATCCTCTGCCCTTTTTCATGCCTATGGCAAAATCCCCATTTGAGGATTATCAGTAAGATGGGAGCAGAATCAACTCCATTAGATTTATAGAAAGAAAAAGCTATGACCATTCTATGTTCCATAAGCATTTTGAGATACAAAAGTTGTATCCACTGTTCTGTATGTACAAGGTAATCTCACAGAATACTATTATAGTTTCTTAACCTTGCTGTAGTATTTCTGATGTATATCAGGAGAAGAAAGAGAATATGTAGCTCACTGCTGTATGGGTTCTAAGATTCTTGTGTAAGTGCAAAGCTGCAAAATACAGCTCCAAAATACTGTGTTGTCTCAAATAGGAAGGTCAGATTAATTTTAATCTTCATTTTGAATCTCTTGATAATGTTAATATTTTCTACATATTGCTCTTGTTGAAGCAGTTTAATATTACTTATTTTTTCATGGACACAATTCTTTTGGGTTAAACTTGGTCTAGCCCTTCCCAATACATACACACATGTGTATATGTTAAGAAAATTTGTCTGGCTTTTAATTAGTTAGTTCTTTGTCAACATCATCTTCATTGACTATGTAAGTTCAGGAAGTGATGTAACTATAGTTTTTTTTACATGATACTTTCTCTTGTTATGTTTAATAAATGTCCCCCCTTCTCCAGTAAGACCATTAGTTGGCAACTGTTTGTAAAGATAGTAAGACAAATTCACCTTCTTGTTCTGTCCCTTTCAAACACCGCAGAGTCTAAATTCTGTTTGTTTGTTTATCTTCACTCTCACACTATTCTTGTTCTCCTCACATTCTTTCTTTCAGTCTCTTTCCTCAGTTTCTCTGCTTTGCTGTTCTGTGGGGTTGCAAAAGTGATGATGCTTTCCTTGAGGATTTTTTTTCCTTCATAGAATATTCTGAAAAATACTAATTCAACATGCTGGCCTAAGTCCATTTTTTCTTTTTCTCACTCAGCTGGATCCAAAGTCCATAGTAATCAATGGAAACAACACGGTATGATCCAGTAGGATAAACTCCAATATTAGTAGAAACAGGGAATGTAAGTACAAAGCATGACCATCCTATAAAGAATGGTGATGACAACCAAAGTCAGTCCCCCTCTTTACTGGGTAGTGGCAGTGGTATGCTACAAAAATAGTCCTGCTCGGTTTGTCTTCTCTGAAGGGTGACACTTTACATTACTTAAATGGAAAAGAGAAGCCCAAGGGAGGTTTTTATGCATAAAATCAAGGTTTGAGGAGCAAAAGCTTGTGGAGCTTCAAGTAATTCAAATAACAGATACTGAAGAAGTTATTTTTACGTTTTGCTCTCTGTTTTTAACTTAAAAGGTAGCATGAATACCCTTGCTTACCTGAAAATTTCTAGCAAACAAAAGGAAAAACAAATACCACCAGAAAAATTTTGGTGGAATCTTACTGGGACAATTTAGCCCAAGATCCTGTATGATTTAAGAACAAAGTGTAAGGAGGAAGCTACTGGGCATCATTAGATATTACTGACATTGCTGGTTTATTCTCTAATAGGGAGCTATAATTCATTCCCGAGCCTGAATTTTTTAAACAGAATGAATGTAAAAAAATGAATAGCTATGAAAATAACTGACACATAGAGGTACTCATATATTATTCCTTGAAATCCTGGATAAGTAGGTAAAATTGTTTGAAATTAATATCTAAAGTATTTGATTTTGTGATCCAGAAGTACTACTACTAACTAAGGCTGAATTGTAAACTAGGAGGTTAGGACAACTTAAAATACTTTGTCTTTTCACCTTTTTATCTCTCTCTTCATCATCCTTCCTCTTCACCAGAATAAAGCAACAAACGTGCAATGATTTATGGATGTATGTAAGCAATGACTTATGCTGCCAGTGTTGAAACTGTCACTGGTAATTTGCTTATGTGCTTCTGGAGAACAAGGCCTTTTGCCTTCTCTCATGTTTTTTTATCTGTGTGTTCTACATCATATAATTTACCTAGTCTGGGAGAAAATGCAGAGAAAGAAGGGAAGGTAGATGGCTGGTGCAAGCATTTTAGAGAAATCGTCCTTCAAACAAGAGGATCAAGAAAAGCTAACAACATATAATTATCCCATTCATAAGTTCCACAAATTTAGGGGTTTGAGAGCTATTTAGCTTTTTGAGTTTGATTTTGATTTGCTATAACAGCAACAGCATTTCCCTTTATTTTGACACTAGCGGATTTTAGTCAAATGGGACAACATTACATGCGTCCTTTCCCCAAAATCATGCTCCTTTAGCTTGGACCATTAGCCGTTTAAGGTCATTGTTATTATTATATTGTCCTGTTGCTACAGTTGCAGATTTTCTTCTTCTTATAAATGTAATTTCAATGCTGTCATCCCCAGGTATTCACCATGCTTTTGTTAGCTAACACGTGCACAGGAGAGGGTGGGAAAGACTAAGCATGCGTTTGCTCCAGTAGTGTAAGTGAAGAAGAGACAAAACCCAAGTGCCACTGTCACCGAGTATAAAAAATCTGGGGATGGAAAGCAAGGCATACAGTGGTGTTTAGCTGTATCCTGATTAATGACTCTTTCTACTATGGATGTCTCAGCAATATGCCTTCTGGGAGAAATTCTCAACAGGATCTTCTCTTTAAGAGTAGCTTCCCTTTAAATGAACTCTTACCTCTTTATTGTCTTGTTGATCCTGTCCTGAGAGTCTTGTTTCTTCTTTAGTTGTATGGATAAATATTTAATATTTGGATGAATTTGGAACAATAACTTCTGCCGAAAGCAAAAGATGTCAATATCTGCCAGGTTTCAGTTTTGTCACAGCATCATCCCAACAACAGGCCGTGGTCTTGTACCAATATATTCTTTGATGGTGAGCAGTATATAAGGGAAAACAATTTCTGGTTGCTCTTTAATTAGAGTGACTGATATTTTCACTGAGGCTTGCAGACAGCATTGACACTTCGCTGTTCTTTTCTGAGGCAATAGCTCAGTGACAATTGACAGAGAAGCAACATCTGCACTACTGAGGAGTAATATATTTCTCTACTTCTGATATTTATGAGAGCTTTACAGCTTGATCTCAAGGTCACAAAGTCCAAGCTCTGTTGCAGCAAATGCAGAACTGACTTCCAGAGCTTAGAGCCCTGCATAAAACTCAAGCTACTGTACCATTTCAACAAGGCTTTCCAAATTTGGTTGGCATGGCTGCTGTTGATAGCAGCCTCCAGGTCTGCTCCAGACCTGTCACACAGAGGAGATGGTGTGCTTTAGTCCCTTCCTCTCCCTTCCGCAAGCACAATCCCTCACTCCTAAATGTTAGGACTCCTGCACACCACACCCTTGCAGGCTGCAGCTGCTTACCTCGGTTGGAATCTGCTACCTTCCCAATGTTGCTACTGTATCTCTACACATACAGTCCTCTGCCACTCACCTTCTAGCTTTTCCTCTCTTCTACCCCACAATCACAAGCTGGCATCATAAAACATTTATTTTCACTGTTTTCCTTCCACACATACTTACTTCTGGAAATCTGGGCTTCAGCACTGTGCCTTCCAAAACAGACTTCACCTCCATGTGGCCACACTTTCTACTTCACAACAGATGGTTCTTCTTCCCGCACCAGAGCAGGAGCTCAGGCACTGAACTGCCTTGTTCAGAGACCAGCCATGTTATGGGGGACATCGTGAAGCCTACAGGTCTAGCGTCTTATACTTGTGGAATGGGAGCCTTCATCTGAACAGTTTTGCCCTGGCTTTGTGGTTGGCTTGTGGTTTGGAATAAACTGTGTCTGAACAAACTCCTGTAGCTATAGTTTCTCTCTTCGACACTCCTCACCAACATAGCTGGAGTGACTAGCAGTGTCTGTAACATTTATGTCTAAAATTAAACAGGGTTTGGGGATAAATAATTTCTAAAGCAAGGTTAAGGAAAATAATTGGTCCTACATCTGTTCAATAGTTCAGGGTGAAAAAGTGATTTATTTTTTTCCCTATTAGGTGGAGATTTTGTTTCATCATTGTCAGATGAATTATTTTGATGTTTAGTTTTGAAACAAAAATGACATGCATCTTCTGATTCATGTTTTTAATTGGCATTAATAATTTCTTTCTGAAAGAACACTGAGATCTTGACTATTTTATTTTCTCTGAGGATAAATCTTTATTCATTGCTAAGTGTGTTAGGAATCTTCTGAAGTTGCATGGGTCTGTGGTGACACAGTGCTGAAGCCTCTGTTATTCTGTTGTACCACATACTTATTTATTCAGCAAGAAATTTGTTAGTAACTTAATACTCAGAGACATCTTTTGTCTCGTTGCTAGTTCACTTCTTGGCTATTTACCTGTGACAGTGAGGGTCAGTTGTAACGGATTTTACATAGACCGGAAACCAGACTGAGACCCACATTTCATTTTGCCTAAACCACTCTAAGGGAGGTGGAGGTCTAATGGTGAATACATATTCGAAGGAGTGAATGTTTTTTCTCACCTAGAAGTATTTTAATACAAGAAAAATGAAACCTCGGATCAGTAAGTGCGCATAAAAGCGTAAAGAAAGCAATTAGAAATACTTCTTATATCCCGCTATCAACAGTTACTACTTCCATTCTTTTGCCAGACATACACATCACTCTCTATCTCATGGTGATCTCATATTGCTCTCAAGGAAGCTTTCTATTAGATATTTTCCCTGTCAATTCTGCCAGGACAAATTAATCTCCTTTTATAATAAACAGAGTATTGAACTCCTTTTGGCCAAGAAAGCTAAAGAGTTAGGGCTAGGGCTAATAATATATGGGGAAGTAACCTTCAGATGCTGGGCAGCACTGCGTTTTTTCTTGCTAGTGTGCTAAAGCCCCTCTTGATTTCAAGAGGTAATTTTATATCCTTCATCTTTTTCACAGATATAGAAGGCAAGACAAGAACCTGTTTATCTTGCCTGAAAGTTTGATTTCAGCAGAATTGTTTATTTTAATCGGAAATTGATCCTAAATGGGAGATAATTTCTCAGGAAGCAAGAAATGGGGTGTTTCTTCACCTGTTTAAACAACAGATACGTACTACCTCCTGAATAATGCGTACTCCCAGCCCACTCCAAATAAATCTAACAACGTACAGTAGCTAGCAGCCTGTTTTCCCCATAAGTAATATATGTGATCATGTAGTGAAAGTTCTTGTTAAAAAGTATACACACAGTGGAATAGGGTTAAAGCTTCTGTGGGAACTATGAATTTAAACATCTTAACTTTGTAATATTTAAGAAGTGAAGGTACCATTCTTTCCCAAAGATATATCATAAAAAGTGATAAATATCAGCCATATTGAGGATAGATTTAAATCAAATTCAGTAAAACAACTTCGTAATTTGCAGGTTTGTGCAAAAGCTGAAGTTATTCAGCACAGACTAAAAGATTGCTCCACTTAATTTTATTTTAAATTTTAGACACAAGAACTACTTTTAAGATAATGCAGGCCAAGTTTGGGATGTGATATCAATGAACAACAACCACACCAAAAGCATGTGAGAATAAAGATGACTTCAAGGTAATTTTCTATTTCTCTATCCAGAAGGCTGTCTGGGCACTAGCTCTGCTCTTGTCATTACCAAGAGAAGTTTCAGTGCCGCTGAAAGTGGATGGAGGACGCAACTGAGGATGGAATACAATGGTTCAAGCAAGATCTAGTCCTAAAATAGTATAGCTACTAGGAAGTATGAAAGGCACAAATATCCAATTAATCTATTTAAAACTTCCAGCTCCAAAATCTTTTAAACCACACTCTTGACAACCTGCACTATAAGCAGCAATGAGGAACCAGATCCCATTGCTACTTCAATAGAAATGGGCAAGAACTGTGTCAGTCTCCTCAGGTCTTAAAATGTGAGCTACTGGCAGAAATCCCCTGGGCCAGGGCTCTCGAAGGCAGGGGGGGCCAAGAGTGCTGGTCGCTCTTTAAACATCACTTCCTCTATGCTCAGGAGCGGTGCATCCCCCTGAGAAAGAAATGGAGCAAAGGAGGCAGCAGACCTGCATGGTTAAACAAGGAGCTTCTAGCGGAGATCAGGCAGAAGAGAAGGGTCCATGGAATGTGGGAAGAGGGGCAGGACACTTGGGAAGAATACAGGAATGTGGTCAGAGCATGCAGGGATGCAACGAGGAAGGCCAAGGCCCATCTGGAATTGAAGCTGGCAAGGGATGTCAGCAACAACAAGAAGGGCTTCTTCAACTACATCAGCAGCAAAAGGAAGACTAGGGACAATGTGGGGCCGCTGCTGAATGAGGCGGGTGTTCTGGTGACGGAGGATGCAGAGAAAGCAGAGCTACTGAATGCCTTCTTTGCTTCAGTCTTCAGTGCCAAGGCAGGCCCTCAGGAATCCCAGGCCCCGGAGGTAAGAGAGGAAGCCTACAGAGAGGATGACTTTCCCTTGGTCGAGGAGGACTGTGTGAGGGATTGCTTAAGCGATCTGGATGTCCACAAATTCATAGGCCTTGATGGAATGCACCCACGAGTGCTGAGGGAGCTGGCGGATGTCTTTGCTGAGCCACTCTCCATCATCTTTGAGAGGTCCTGGAGGACAGGAGAGGTGCCCGAGGACTGGAGAAAAGCCAGTGTCACTCCAATCTTCAAAAAGGGCGAGAAGGAGGACCCAGGGAACTACAGGCTGGTCAGCCTCACCTCCATCCCGGGAAAGGTGATGGAGCAGCTTATCCTGGAGGTCATCATCAAGCAAGTGGAGGAAAAGGAGGTTATCAGGAGTAGTCAGCATAGATTAACCAAGGGGAAATCATGCCTGACCAATCTAATAGCTTTCTATGATGACATGACTGGCTGGGTAGATGAAGGGAGAGCTGCAGATGTTGTCTACCTCGACTTCAGCAAGGCTTTCGACACAGTCTCCCATAATATCCTCCTAGGGAAGCTCAGGAAATATGGGCTGGATGAGTGGTCGGTGAGGTGGATTGAGAACTGGCTGAATGGCAGAGCTCAGAGGGTTGTCATCAGTGCCACTGAGTCTAGTTGGAGGTCTGTAACCAGTGGTGTCCCCCAAGGGTCAGTACTGGGCCCAGTCTTGTTCAACTTCTTCATCAATGACCTGGATGAAGAGTTAGAGTGTACCCTCAGCAAGTTTGCAGATGACACAAAACTGGGAGGTGTGGTGGATACACCAGAAGGTTGTGCTGCCATTCAGCGTGACCTGGAGAGGCTGGAGAGTTGGGCAGAGAGGAACCTGATGAGGTTCAACAAAGGCAAATGCAGGGTCCTGCACCTGGGACAGAACAACCCCATGCATGAGTACAGGCTTGGGGCGGACTTGCTGGAGAGCAGCTGTGCGGAGAGGGACCTGGGTGTCCTAGTGGATGACAGGTTAACCATGAGCCAGCAGTGTGCCCTGGCTGCCAAGAAGGCCAATGGCATTCTGGGATGCATCAAGAAGAGTGTGGCCAGCAGGTCGAGGGAGGTTCTCCTTCCCCTCTACACTGCCCTAGTGAGGCCTCATCTGGAGTACTCTGTCCAGTTCTGCTCTCCCCACTTCAAGAAAGATGAAGAGCTACTGGAGAGAGTCCAGCGGAGGGCTACAAGGATGGTGAGGGGACTGGAACATCTCCCCTGCCAGGAGAGGCTGAGGGAGCTGGTCTTGTTCAGCCTGAAGAAGAGAAGGCTGTGAGGGGACCTAATATATGCTTACAAATATCTGAAGGGTGGGTGTCAGGAGGATGGGGCCAGACTCTTTTCAGTGGTGCCCAGTGAGAGGACAAGGGGCAATGGGCACAAAATGAAGCACAGGAAGTTCTGTCTGAATATGAGGAAGAATTTCTTCCCTCTGAGGGTGACGGAGCACTGGAACAGTCTGCCCAGGGAAGTTGTGGATTCTCCTTCTCTGGAGATATTCAAGACCCGCCTGGACATGGTCCTCTACAACCTACTGTAGGTGACCCTTCTTCGGCAGGAGGGTTGGACTAGATGACCCACAGAGGTCCCTTCCAACCCGTACCATTCTGTGATTCTGTGATTCTGTGTCCAGTGCAGTTGTTTTTGAATTCAGAAACTTTTGATGCTTCTGGGCGAAACTGTTAGTAACAAGAGGTAGGCTTTATCAAGCATGGCAGGGAGCAATTGATCTCTTATATGGACTTGATTATATTCTTGTTAAGACAGATCTTCATGCTGAAGAATTTTAATGCAGAAATACCTACTATTGTAACAGAATGTTTAAAATTATATGCCTCTGAATCTTGAAACAGGAAAAAGCAGCTCTGTAGTATGAATAGGCTTTGAAGTTTTGTAAGTGCTCTTGTGCATTTGTAACCTGTCTAGATATATTTACACAGAAGTAGCACTAAATTACATTCTGATGCTGCGTCTAGTTATTTATCTAAAACCCAAGACATTTCAAGTCATCTAGTCACTACTGCAATCTTGTATTCAGGGAGAAAAAGAATGGACTAGTGATATGCCAAAATCACAGAGGACACATGAGATACATAAAAATATTTTGTGGCAGAATTTGTATCTTTCCCTCGGTGCGGAGATGCTTTATATGACTGGAATAAGTTTGGGGTTTTTTTGGTTTTAGGAACAAGAAAAAGAGGTGAGGCCATGTTGTGATAATGTGAGATGTTGTATGAGCTGCAGGGTAATTGCCTCTTGAGTGATCTGTGAAGTGGTCTTAAGCCTGTAAGACAGAGGTGCTCTGCTAACGCAGTTCTTTTCAGATGAATTTCACCAGTTCCTAGAAAATTTGAACTAGTAAAGAAGATACACTGTTGTGCATTCATTTACATTTCCCAGGCATGTTACTGTTCCTAGTTCATGACACACAGGAGTTCTGCAAAGCAGCTCTGACCTCCTTCTTGGTGCAGGTGCAGTTGTGGTGTGGAGACTGAGCATTAGAGTCATCTGCTATATTAATTCAGAAAGATGATGACTGGGAATATGAGATAACCCCTCTTTCTCACCCAGAATAGAAAGATATAGACAAAAAATGTTTATTACATATTTTAACCCTCTTCATTTCCATCACTATCCCTCTCCTGCTCATGTACACTTTCTTGGTAATTTTCAGTGTCTTCCCTGTCCTCGATTTCTTTGAACTCATACAAATTATCTTTGGTTCCACCCATGGACTAAGAAATATGGAGTTTCTTGCAACTTTAAACTGCAGCTCTTGGATTTATCTGGTATTATGCTGTCTAAATCCATTGTTGTGCTTGGCTCCATTATTTCTTCTGTAGGAATTATAGCATGATGACCTCTTTAAAGCTATCTTGAACATACAGACTTCAAATGGTATTCAAAGGGCTTGTTCGCTAACATATGAAGCCACCTGCAGCTGTGAATGCCCTCCTTCCATTAAGGTCAGAGAACAGTATTAACTTCTCTGGTAATATTTTTTGCTAGTGGTAGGTGCCCTTTGAATGCATCTAGGACAAGCATTCCTCCTTTTTGTTAATAGCACACCTGGTCGCCTATTCCAAACAAAGTTCAGCCAATCCTTCATTAAGTCTTTAGACATCCATCCTGCTTTTGACACCCAACAATTATTCCAGTAGGCAGCTGTTTCTTCAGCATTGTTTTATGCTTCACAATCACATATGGTGGCAATTTCATACCATCTGCTAACACTGCCAACAGGACTGTAATGTGCACTTTTTCATTCCCCAAAGTTTTTTATGATGACAAATTTTATGCCTATTTCTTCAATGGCGTAATTGGGTGGTGTGTCAAAATAAACTGCAGTCTCATCGGCTTTACCCATTTGGCTCAGCAAGTAATTGCAATCTCCACGTAATCCAATCACATACTGCTGGAATGCAGTGATTTTTCTAGTGAAGTTAGAAAGTGGGTGTGGGTATAACAAGGTTCGTCACTGTAGGAAAAATCCATTGTGCCACATAATTTGTACACATCGACTACTACTCGTCTCAATTTCTCTCTATGGAGTGTTTTGTGCTTGTGCTATATAATGATGTTTCAGTTTAATGATTTCGTATATAACACGTTTTCTGTCTTTTCTTGGAGTGTGCAGAAATTCTACAACTTGTTCTACTTTGTGAGAATTCTGGTTTGAATGCACTTACACATGTTCTAAGTGTATATACTTATACACAATTTATACCTCCTCTCAGAACCACAAACCTGACATTTTTTTCCACAAGAGGTATATGTGTTGTATACCTTTTGGTACCTTTCCTGTTGGACTCATTTTTGTCATCTGCAGATGATCTGCTGCTTCACACATCACTTAGAAGATTCAGATGGACTCATAAAACTGTGAAAGATCACTGTGGAGTTTTCTGGAGTTACAGTACACCACACAACTTCACAAGCCACTGAGAAAAACAGCTAACATGTTAACACCATCTTTTATTTAGAGTTAGAGCTGCTTTAGGCATATTTGTATTCCTTCTTCACTAGGAGGCCTCTCACAGTGTGCACTCACTTTATATTCATTAATCCTAAAGGAAACTGAAACAATTTTTTAAGTTAAACTACTTGGGGGAAAAAAAATTATCATCTTCTTGACTAAATATGGTAACTTGAATTTAGTTTTTCTATTTTAGGCTTTTATTCTAGGTTCCCTTTATAATGAAATGTGTTTTCCATTCTCCCCTGTAGTAGGCGACTGAAAAAGTGGAAAAAGTTTCCCTCTGTTGGTGCCTCACTGTCCCTACCGTAGGAGCTTAAATGACTACCTACAAGAAATGCTAAAATTGTAGATTGCTGGAGCTCGATACAAGAGTGCTGAAGGTGTGAACAGATTTTGAAAGGTATATGGCAAGGTTTTTCTAGTCAGCTGGAAGCTATGTCATCTTGAGAGAGACAATTGAAAAGTGCAGTACCTCCTACCTTGTGACTGGTCCTGGCTACATGCAAAGTGACCTCCAGAAATATGAAAGTCCCACATTTGTGTGGACTAGGAACTTCTTGGACTGTTGTGTCTCCAAGGAGGCTACCAGAAGTGTTATTTTTCCATGTAGACTGCTGTGTGTTGAAGGCTGGCGAGGTGTGGGGAACTAGTGTCGCAGGTCCCACCTCAATAACTGAATTGGGATATGGCACAGAGAGGGCAAAGGTATTGCTAGATCACTTTAAATGTAGGCATTTGCTCCCAAATCTTTGGGAATTAAGAGCCATGGCTTGACACAACAGCAAGATGTGGTCATTAATACCATTTGATCATCCTCCTTCAGGAAAAGAATGTCTCCAAGCTCACATTGGGTGAAAAATTAACTAGTAGGCAACAACTTGCCTCTCTGAGAGTCTGAATGTTTTATATCTCTGTTAGTATGCTGAAACTCTGATTTGGGAAAGAAACACACAGTCTGGCACTATACCTTGGATTAGTTGCCAGCTCTTGGCTTAGGGCAAACTGTAGCCTCCTTCAGATAGAGGGGAGGAAGCAACACCTGCTGTTCTGATTTGCTTTGCAGTAGATGGCAGGAGAATCTGCCTGCCATGAGAAAGGCAGCATACCAGAAACCCAGCTGTCCAGCTAGACGGTAAGGCTGGACCCCAGGTCTGAAATAATTTCTGTGCACAGACCTCTCCAGCTCCCCATAAGTGAAAAGGTATAGACCTTCCAAGATTGGTTATTCTGTAGGTGTTTCTGAGACGGGTCTTGGGGTTATTAAAATTTTGAGTCACATAACTGCCCATCCTGTTGGTTGTTTTTTTTTTTTTTTTTGTGGGGTTTATTGGGTTTTTTTTTCCAACTGACAAATATCCTTCAGCTACTTTTGCACTTACAGCCAACTGACCTGAGACTGAGCTTTTCAGAAAAAAAAAAAAAAATTAAAACCAGGAGGAGGGCAGGTTTTCTGTGCATTTAGCAATATAAGAAAGGAATTATTCCCCTGCTGGTTGCTTGTTTCTTGCACATATTTTGCTCTTTCTTGTGTTCAAACCTGTTTCAGCTGAATCAATATTGTCATAAACGTAGACTATAATAAGTTTCGGGAGATTTTTTGAAAAGGCGTTGATGCAGATCCCTACAGTAGTGCCAGATATAGTAGGGGGAGAGAAAGGAACAGATGTAAGAGATATATTACCAAAGTTAGTATGACTGCCATCTCTCCCACCTCTTTTGTAGGAGCACACACACTCAGTTTTACATGGCAGACACTTAAAGGCATTTTGGTGGACGGAGTATCATAATCAAACTAAGCTGTTTTAGCTTCTCACATAATGAGGTCATCGTCACTTATATACAACACCTTAAAATATAAATTTCAGAAATATCATAAAAGTATTTAATTTATTCATCATTAAAACTTTGAATGCATACATTTTCATGATCAATGAAAAGAGATATTAATTTACTTTAGACAAATTAAATAAGGAAAAACTTTAATACTCTTTTGAGAAAAAAATTTAAAGAGATAGTTCTTAAAAAGTGTATTCCTTCCATTTTTCAAACCCATGAAGGATTACACACATTCTCATTTCTCCATATCCATGATTTCTTCTTTCAGAAATGTAAAAGTTTTTCTAAGTGGCTATTCTGATTTTGTTTAAAACAGAACTGGTTGTCTTTTAGTCAATCTTCCTTACACCTAAGTTCTTCAAAGTGACTGCATTTTACTGAAGTTGGCTGCGTATTTTACAGACAGTGTCCACTCCAAAGCTGATAACACCTAATGTTTATAGTTGTACTGAGCTAAGGGTAGGAATGGAAAGAAGAAAAAGGCCCCTGTTCATAATTATTACTATTGCAGCCAGGGTCACCGATAGACCTTTTAGGTCCTGCAAGTGAGGAGTCGTAAAGGGTTGCACTTCCAGGGAGGGGCGGACAGAACAGGTGACCTGACACTGACCAACAAGTTATTCCATGCCATACACACTATACTCGCTTTAAAGCTGGGGCATCATGAGGGTCTTGCTCCCTTCATCTGTGGGGGGCTTCTGGAGAGGACCCTGTTCCTTGTCCTGCCTGAAATCCTGATCCAGATCCCGATTCGTGCATTCCTGAGTCCCATTCCTGTCTACTGCCCCCGGCAGCTGCTGGCAGGATTCCAGCGCCCCAGCACCCAACTCTGGGAAACTCAGTGTCGGTTTTGTATATTTTATTTCTGTCATTATTAATATTATTGGTATTATCAGTGTTACTAGTAAACCTGTTTTAATATTCAACTTGTAAGTCTCTCTCCTTTTTCCTCCTGCTTCCCTTCCCATGTGTGTGTGGGGGAGGCGGGGGGGTAAACAGAGAGCGTCTGCCACTCTGTTTATTGCCGCCCTGCTCTAAACTGTGACTGCAGCATGCACAGATCTAAAAGTGATTTGTCCAGTGTGTCATGTCCTGAAATTCCTGGGTATGAATACGAACAAGTCCAAGGCACGCATTTCAATACAGTGGTACACCTCTTACTTCCCAGCAGCCTGGGAATCTGGATATCTGGTACATCACTGTCTCAGAGTGGCAGGGTGGCAGATTATCAAGGGAAGGAATAGTCTGTTGCCCATATCAGTAGGATTGGCAAGTCTGATCACAGAGGCTCTTCAGAAGTTTATTAGAGAATAATAGATGAAATATGACTTTCTCTAGTCCTCTAGATATGGCTCAGAAAAGATGAAGACGCAGAATATATGAAGTTTCCTACAGAGCCAATCTCCAAAGTTAAGAGCCCCATTCAAGCAAGCAATGTGCAGTACACTGTCCCATGAATGAAGTTCTAATGGAGCTGAGGGCTGAGAACAGGTTAGGCCACACTCTCTGATACCAACAGGTGAGCCTCAGTACTAGTGGGACAAACCTTCTGTGGATCTTTAGGAAACAGTGATGTGTGAGTCCTTTCAGGAGTCCACTGTGTGAGTTTTATTCACGGAAATCATCACAGCAGTTCTTAGAGACACCATTTGTCTTAGCTGAAGAGTTCAATAACCTAATGGTGCTCATTTTACAGTCAGAAGATCCAAGGCACACAGATTTGAAATGACTTATCTAAACCTGTTTCTCAGCTAAGCACAAGATTCAGATCTTCCTAGTTGGCCAGCCCTCACCTTGTCAGATTGTCTGGCTTTCTATATCCTCCATCCCTCACAAGCAGGGTGAACCACTTGAGCTGGCCCACATTAGGGCAGACAGTTTACTCTCTCAATACATGAAATTGCTGGTTCTTTCTTAACTGTCACCTCATTAATTGCAATCTTGCAATCCCCATCCTACCCCCAAAACCCAAACTAAACAAAAAACAGGTAGCCAGGCCGTGATGTTTTTGCTTGTGTAAAGCAGAATTCATCTACAGCCAGGCTGTTACTGATACATTTCTTCTCGGCAGGATTGGGAAAAGATGAAAATCTTTAGCTACTGATCCCAACCCTAAATCTCCAGGCCCAAAAAGAGTCGAAAATCTTCCATTTTCTTTCTCCATTTCTGAAAGAAACAGACTTGTGAGAAGGAGATCTGGAAATATGTGGAAGAAGTGAGAAGATACCAGAATCGTGGTTTGAGGGAAGGTTTAGTGATTAATTAAGTATTGAAGTGTTAGAGGATTGCTGCCTTTTTCTCCACTCAGATCTTTTGTTATTTTCTTTTTTCTGAGTAAACATATGCAAATGCATGCTATGTTTTTGTGTCTGTGAATACTTGCCGGAGTGTTTATTGTTCTGAGCCAGTAGGCTTCCCCACTGAAGCCTTCCAGCCCCTGTTTTTATATATTTTACACACGGCAAAGGGATCCTGTCAGATCCTTTGGGATCCTTTTTGCTCCTTGGGAGACACAGTGCTAACAGTTCTATGGTGCAGAAAATAGAGAAGCAGTGATAGGCCAGAGCTGTTGTATTGTTAAAATTCCTAACTTCGTTATGTGTGAGTCTACTTAATCTTTATTTTGAAATCTGAATTCAGAAAGAGGAATAATGATGCTGAATTATTTTCTTTCTCACCGGGAACAGTCTCACGCTTTCTGCCTGTGATTTGTAAAGGCTGCATACATAGTTAAGCACCTTTCACATTTACAGATGCCTTTACATTTACAAATGCCTTTATCTTCAGAAGCATATTTGACACACTAGACTAGCTTACAGTCTGAAAAGCCAGGGAATCATTCTGTGAAAAGCTGAATACAGAACATTTGAAACAATCAATGAGAACTTGCCAGGGCTTGGGCAGAACGCTGCCTATTGTAAAAAGAGCTGTAGAGCAGGCTGTGAAACTCGAGTGGTCATCTGATAGCAAATGAATGCAACCAGTCTCCGAGGAGCTAAGCAGATATTAGCAACACCAATTGCTTGTAGTTGTAGTGTTATTTATCTCCCTGTATTTGACTGAGCTTCTCATGTTCTGCTTAGGAATAAAAGGATTGCTACTTTTGTTAGTCTTTATCTCTCAAGTATTTCCATATCTAGTGAACGACTTTTTTTTGGAAATGTTAGGTCTATTTATATAAATGTCTCTTTTCTTGAATTTATGAAATGATAATAAAAAGCTACAAACACAGGTAGTTGCTAAATCATGTGACATTAAGCAGGTTTCAAGGTGCCATCCTATTATATGAACATCCGCAGATATATCTTTTTATCATTAAACTGTTAACAGACTACAGCTACTAGAAGAAAACAAAATCAGAAGTTAGTGACTCGACTTCCCATTTCTTCTCCATTCTCTACATTCACTTAAAAAAGGGTGTAATGTCTCTGAGTGTGAGGTGTAACAAGAGAGTACAGATGTGTGTGTGGATGTGGGGGTAAATATTTTAGCACTTCTACAAAACCTTATTTATTCAATTTACAGTGAACTGAACTGTTACATTTCTTCACTTTTGGTAGCTTACATCTCAAAATCCCAACTTTCTGGTGTTGTAGATATAAGACTTTCCCAAACCCATCCAGTACAGATTTTAACCTGAACCCCTTCTGAAATCCAGTGTAAACTATTGCTTTGACAGCAGCACCTTTTAGATGAGTACCGTAAAGAATGAAGCTTAAACAAGCCTTCACATAATCTGTATTATGATTACTCACAACAGAAATGGAACTGCTACTCTAGTAAATCAAAGGAAACAAGCAGCAATCCAAGATTCCTCCAGAAATACTATAGACACCAAAAAAGAGTAAGTAGGGTGAACTCTCTCTCACTTTTGAAACTGCAGGCAGAGTTGTAGCATTCTGCACATAGGAAGAATGGTCTTTATTATTACTACATCACTTCCTCTATTTTCATTGTGTATATAATTTTATATTCACAGTATTGGTGTATATAATATGTGTTACTGTACTACAGTGTACTGCAGCATAGTGCTCAGGGATTCAAAACACAAGGGCTATGAAGCAGTTTAGGTACCATTACTAAAGGACTCTATATTTTATTTCTCTGCAGTTTGAATGAGTATAATCTCTGGATAAATAAGAAATTATGACAAATTACGAAAAGAAGTAAACAATGTGCAAAAGCTGATTATATTTCTCTTTTATCAGGGTGTCTAAAAATACATAGTTATGTTTTCTAGCTTTTTCCCCTACCCCATAGTTTAATTTACAGACATTTGGAGGGATAATTTTGCTATGAAAATTGGTCTAAGTCATGGTGGTAGAGGAGGAAAAATTTAATGGATATAAATTTTTTCTTTGCTGGTGAATTTCCACCAGAGATCTTGGAAAATCTTTCGTAGAATCTTTTTAAATCTGCAGTAAATGATGTGCTTTTTTACCAGGTGGATGCTGAATTGATTCAAAGGTACTCAGCTGCTGCATCATCTTTATTTTCACACATCAAGGTAGGCATATTGCAAGCAATTAATCATGTACTTGTTTATTGTTGTGGAGTAAATGCATTTTACACACCTTTTGTTGCTGAATTTAATTTAATTACAAATCATCTCGATGTGTATCTGTCATGATCTTAGTGAACAGAAAAAGGAAAGGGTGAGAGAAAAAAAGAAGCAAGTTATAGCTTCTGTGATTCTGGTTACTTTTGAAACAAGGGGCGTAAGATAGGTTACTTATCAGTAACATTTCTTAAAAGAATGAACTAAAATTATTTATAAACATATTTGGCTATTGATATCAAAACACTTGTATTTTACACGAAAGCATTTAGTCAGTTGTTAGAATCAAACCAGTCCCTTGTGAGGACACAGTTTCACAGGGTGGAGTTTATCCAGGATAGGCCAGCATGGTACTTAGCTGTCATGGAGAACACCAGCTGAAAGAAAAGGGGACTTCACAATGATTCTTAAAAAAATTTATTTTACCCTTTGTGTCCTTTCTACCTACTGGCATAGACATTAGTCCTTGCTAGTGTTACTTTTTCTTTTCACAATCAACCCCCCAGACTGTTAATGGCTGCAGGTATAGGTGTCATAGTGTGCTTGTGTACCCCTGAAGTTGCTCTTTGGGGTATGGATGTGGTTTTTACTACTACATATTTAACACGAATGTTAAAGAGTATGCAAGTGTTACTCCATGGGAAATTTTCAGTTGCCCACTGCCATTTTACTGAGAACATGAGCTGATAGACTTAAATTTCACACTTTTTTACGTGTCGCAGACAGGAATTCTTTACAAAAACCCTCAGGCAACAACATGATTTTCATCAGTGAAGACTAAAGTAAGGCTTCTATCTGAGTTCTAAACCCTTGTCTTACGGAATGACCTGTTCTGGTTTCGGCTGCAGCCGGCAACAAAAGCGCCACGCAGCCGCCCCTCCCCCCGCTGGGGTGCGCAGGAGAATGGAAAGAAACAGGCAGAAACTGGTGGGTCGGGATAAGGGCAGTTTAACAGAAAAGCAAACAAAGGGAACAGTAAATACAATGATACAGAAAAGGGGAATACACAGAACAAACCCGCAGAATAGAGCCCGCAGAACAGAACTGCTCTCTCGGACTGCACCGTCGCTGTGCCCTCCCGAGCCACGAGAGAGTTCCAGCCGCGCCGCCCCCCCTCCCTGGAACCCAGCATGACGGCACATGGTATGGAATACCCTGCTCTGTTTGGCCAGGTTAGGGTTGGGTCAGCCCACCCGGCTCTGCCCCTTCCTGGATTCTGGTGAAAATTAACCCTCTCCTGGCCGAACCCAGGACATTATCCACCTCTTATTCCATACCATCTATGTCATGCCCAGGTCTTCCATTGTCCAGTTGACCACTTCTCCCGTCTCCAGATATCATTCCCTCAGTCTATGGATCATCACTCTAAAGTGTCCGTTGAGTTCATTTAATCCATGACTTCGGGCTCCATCTGTCGTAATGGTCTTCTGTAGCAGGAGAGGTGATGTGTGGTGATGGGTGGTCACTTGCTGCATCCGGAGCTCACAGCTGATGTATCTGGTGTGGCCCGTTCCCACAGTCTGCATGTTGGAGATGTCGATCTCGATGAAGTTGCTGGGTGCCAGTTGTTCCAAACCAGGTCCAGTTCCATCATCGCTGTGCTCTGCTAGGTTTTCATCAAAAAGTCCATTCTTCTTTAATCTGGACGATTCTTACTATGATATTACTGGTACAAAATATAACAATTATAACAGTGATAACAGACAGTGACAGGGTTATTTAACAATTAACTTTATACAATTTATTGTTTAAGGACTATTCTCACCCAAAATCAAATCCCCATGAGGTACACATCGGACTTCCCCATCCTTCCGCATTACCCACCAGGTACACCCAGGTCCTTGAGAAAAAGCAATCCCCCGGACGGGCTTGCCTCTGCCCGAGGCAGGATTAACCCAAACTGTCTTCCCTAACATGTTCCGCATGTGCACTACAGGGACTTTATCCCCTTCTACGCGGCGCTGAGGTTTTGACTGGGCAGGACCAGCCCAGTTGGTGGACCCTCTGGTGTTAACCAACCAGGTGGCCTTTGCTAAATGGGTATCCCAATTTTTGAAAGTCCCACCCCCCATTGCCCTCAAAGTGGTTTTTAGCAGCCCGTTGTACCGCTCGATCTTTCCAGAGGCTGGTGCATGGTAGGGGATGTGATACACCCACTCATTACCGTGTTCTTTGGCCCAGGTGTCTATGAGGCTGTTGCAAAAGTGAGTCCCGTTGTCCGACTCATTTCTTTTGGGAGTGCCATGTCACCACAGGACTTGTTTTTCCAGGCCGAGGATGGTGTTCCGGGCTGTGGCATGGGGCACAGGGTAGGTTTCCAGCCATCCGGTGGTGGCCTCCACCATGGTGAGTACATAGCTCTTGCCTTGGCAGGTTTGTGGCAGTGTGATGTAGTCAATCTGCGAAACCTCCCCATATTTATATTTTAGCCATCGTCCTCCATACCACTGAGGCTTTACCCACTTGGCTTGCTCGATTGCAGCACATGTTTCACATTCATGGATAACCTGTGTGATGGTATCCATGGTCAAGTCCACCCCTCGGTCACGAGCCCATCTGTATGTCGTGTCTCTTCCTTGGTGGCCCGAGGTGTCATGGGCCCACCGAGCTATAAAGAGTTCACCCTTATGTTGCCAGTCCAGATCCACCTGAGCCACTTCAATCTTAGCAGCCTGATCTACCTGGTGGTTGTTTCGATGTTCCTCAGTGGCCCGACTCTTAGGGATGTGGGCTTCCACATGATGGACTTTTGCAACCAACTGCTCCAGACGGGCAGCAATATCTTGCCACAGTGGGGCAGCCCAGATAGGTTTGCCTCTGCGCTGCCAGTTGTTCTTCTTCCATTGCTGCAGCCACCCCCACAAGGCATTGGCCACCATCCAAGAGTCAGTGTAAAGACAGAGCACTGGCCACTTCTCTCGACTGGCAATGTCTAAAGCCAGCTGGATGGCTTTCACCTTGGCAAACTGGCTGGACTCACCTTCTCCCTCGGCAGTTTCCGCCACTTGTCGTGTAGGGCTCCATACAGCAGCCTTCCACCTCCGCTGCTTCCCCACAATGCGACAGGACCCATCCGTGAACAGGGCATACTGTTTCTTATCTTCTGGCAGCTGGTTATACAGTGGGGCCTCTTCAGCACGTGTCACCTCCTCCTCTGGTGATGCTCCAAAATCTTTGCCTTCTGGCCAGTCCATGATTACCTCCAGAATTCCTGGGAGACTCGGGTTTCCCATTTGGGCACGCTGGGTGATCAGCGCGACCCACTTACTCCACGTAGCATCAGTGGCACGATGCGTAGAAGGGACCCTCTCTTTCAACATCCAACCCAGGACCGGCAATCGTGGTGCTAGGAGGAGTTGTGCTTCAGTGCTGACCACTTCTGAAGCAGCTCGAACACCTTCATATGCTGCCAGAATCTCTTTTTCAGTGGGAGTATAGCGGGCCTCGGATCCTTTGTATCCCTGGCTCCAAAACCCCAGGGGTCAACCTCGAGTCTCTGCTGGTGCTTTCTGCCAGAGACTCCAGGTTGGGCCATTCTCCCCGGCTGCGGTGTAGAGCACATTTTTAACATCTTGCCCTGACCGGACTGGACCAAGGGCTACGGCATGAACTACCTCCCGTTTAATCTGTTCAAATGCCTGTCGTTGCTCAGGGCCCCATACAAAATCATTCTTCTTCCGGGTCACGTGGTACAGAGGACTTACAATCTGGCTGTAATTTGGGATGTGCATCCTCCAAAACCCCACAACACCCAGGAAGGCGTGTGCTTCCTTTTTGCTGGTTGGTGGAGACATAGCTGCTATTTTGTTGATGACATCCATTGGGATTTGACGGCTCCCATCCTGCCATTTTATCCCCAAAAACTGGATCTCTTGCGCAGGTCCCTTGACTTTACTTCGTTTAATGGCGAAACCGGCTTTCAGAAGAATCTGAACTATTTTCTGCCCTTTCTCAAAAACTTCCTCCGCGATGTCACCCCATACAATAATGTCATCGATCTACTGCAGATGTTCTGGAGCTTCACCCTTTTCCAGTGCAGTCTGGATTAGTCCATGGCAAATGGTGGGACTGTGTTTCCACCCCTGGGGCAGTCGATTCCAGGTGTACTGGATGCCCCTCCAGGTGAAAGCAAATTGTGGCCTGCACTCTGCTGCCAAAGGGATGGAGAAGAATGCATTAGCGATGTCAGTTGTCGCATACCACTTGGCTGCCTTTGACTCCAGCTGATATTGAAGTTCTAGCATGTCTGGCACGGCAGCACTCATCGGTGGTGTGACTTCATTCAGGCCACGGTAGTCTATTGTCAGTCTCCACTCTCCAGTAGATTTTCTCACTGGCCATATGGGACTATTAAAGGGTGAGCGAGTTTTGCTGATCACTCCTTGACTCTCCAGCTGGCGGATCAGCTGATGAATGGGGAGAAGGGAGTCTCGTTTGGTACGATACTGTCGTCGGTGCACTGTTGTGGTCACGATTGTCATCTGTTGCTCTTCAACCCTCACAAACCCCACAACGGAAGGATCCTCCGAGATACTAGGTGAAATGGACAGCTGTTTAATTTCTTCCGTCTCCACAGCAGCTATGCCAAAAGCCCACCGATACCCCTTTGGGTCCTTGAAATAGCCTCTCCTAAGATAGTCTATCCCAAGGATGCACGGAGCCTCGGGGCCAGTTACAAAGGGGTGCTTCTGCCAGTCCTGCCCAGTGAGGCTCACTTCAGCCTGCAGTAGACTCAGCTGTTGGGACCCCCCTGTCACTCCCGAAATGCAAATGGACTCTGACCCTTTGAACTCTGATGGCATTAAAGTACACTGTGCACCAGTGTCCACTAGAGCTTGATACTCTTGTGGATCTGACGTGCCAGGCCACCGAATCCACACCGTCCAATAGACACGGTTGTCCCTTTCCTCCACCTGGCTGGAGGCAGGGCCCTTCTAATCCTGGTCAGAGAATTTGCTGCTCACCTTCTGTAAAAATGACTTGGAGCTTGCTCAGGTACAGGGACAGGGACCGGGTGATGATCTCTGTCTCTATCTCCTGCGATGACCCTGGGTCATCGTCATCCCTCCCGGAGCGATCTGCTCTCTTTGCATCTTTCTTTAGTTTTACAGGGGTGACTGCTACGGGCACAGGTTGGTCATTGGGCTCAGCTGCGATGCCTGCTGCTGGAGCTGGGGTGAAGCAACTGCTGTGCCCACTGAGGAAACCGAGGCAGACCCTGCAGCTGTGGCTGCAGCAGCAGTGATGCTGGTCAGGGGGGCTATGACTATCTACTGGGCTGGAGGGGCTGCAGGGCTGGCTGGGGGGGCAGCGCCAGCCACAGTGCCTGCCGCTTCGTTTCCCCCCATTTCCCCTTTAAGGCACTGAACAGTGTTGAACATGGCTCGGTAGGTGTGGGCCAGACCCCAGCACGTTCCGGTGATTTGTGTCTCTCTGGAGTTCCTAGTGTGGCAGCACACTTTTTGCAGATATTTTACTAGTTTGTCTGGATCCTGCACTTGTTCAGGGGTGAGTTTCAAAAACACTGGGTGTGTTCACTGCCCTAGGTACTTTCCCATGCTGTCCCAGACACCCAGACACTCACAGCTATCCAAACCCGGGGCAGGTCTCTGCACGATGTTCTTAACTACTTGTTTAACCTTCAACAAGATCCAAAACCCATTCAGGAGGCAGAATAGGAGAGTGCTGGCCTGAGCATCCCACGGGTACTCGAGATTCTCAAAAGCCATTAAGACCAGCCTGAGGGAGAGAGGGGGGACGAAAGAGTGGGGGAAGGCATCCCCTCTGGTTTTCCCCACAGGCTGGGTTTGATTATTAACAAATTCTAAGACATAGGATCCGAGGTATGGAAATGATCGCAGTGCCGCGTGCAAACACAAGCCTAATTTCATGCATAGTGATGTTATCATATCATAAGTCGATATCATACAGTACAGCAAAATCATTATTCTGGTCCCTTTCCCCGAGGTAATGAACAGCATGGCAACAAACAGATACAGCAAATAAGGATTCAAATACCACAACCATCTGATCAAAGTCAGAAACATTTTTTTTCCGGCGACTATTTAACTAACACAGTAAATGCGTACAACAAATTATAACAAAATGTAAGAAAGCTGTTTTAACACACACTGCTCAGCCCTGCCATTATCCTCGCCCCATGCTGGGCACCAAATTAATGTTCTGGTTTTGGCTGCAGCCGGCAACAAAAGCGCCACGCGGCCGCCCCTCCCCCCACCGGGGTTCGGATGAGAATGGAAAGAAACAGGCAGAAACTGGTGGGTCGGGATAAGGGCAGTTTAACAGAATAGCAAACAAAGGGAACAGTAACAACAACGATACAGAAAAGGGGAATACACAGAACAAACCCGCAGAACAGAGCCCGCAGAACACAGCCGCTCTCTCGGACCGCACTGCCGCTGTGCCCTCCCGAGCCGCGAGAGAGTTCCCACTGCGCCGCCCCCCCCCCCCCCCCTCCCCGGAACCCAGCATGACGGCACATGGTATGGAATACCCTGCTCTGTTTGACAATGTTGGGGTTGGGTCAGCCCGCCCGGCTGTGCCCCTTCCTGGATTCTGGCGAAAATTAACCCTGTCCTGGCCGAACACAGGATGTGACCAAATACAAAGTTCTTGTGTCATCTCAACTTCATAAAAACTGAAAATTTATAGACAAGGGAAATTTGGAAGCCTTGGATATTAATTGCCGGGAAAAGTGTCAGCATAGCTGTGTCTGTAATTGCAATTAAAAAGTAATACAAGGCTTTTCAGGAACAGAATACAGTGGGCAGAAGTGTAGGAAAATCTTTGTGAGAAACAAAGATCATACTGCCCTCATTTCTCTTTCCCTTCTCTCCCCTCCCCTTCCCTCCCCTTCCCAAAACATCCCAGTTGGTCATGTAGTGTAGAAAGTATTAACTGTTTATATTTCCTGATATATTTAAGCCTGTGGGTTTATTTTGTAATTTTTGTAATAAGCAGTTCCTTAGAAAGGGGTGGGTAGGAGTTTCTGAGTATTTCCTGGTTTTGCAAAAGAGTGCAAAAAGAGAGGAGGTTGTTGCGTGACATCAGCATTCGCATTTGTATCTCCCAGAACAGATTGTTACTCACTTAATGGGTAAGTCCATTTAGTTAATTTTTGTTTTAGTTTAGAAAACAATGACTGTTTGATCACTGGAATTTGCTCTGCTTAGAACTGTATCCAACCTCACCTAAAGAGTAATTCTTTGTCTCTATAACTTCTTCTGTAAGGAAAAAATTTATGTATCTTTGAGTTTTCTTTTCTGTGCTGTGAGCACCACTATACATATGTTGAACTTTTCTTGTACTGTAAGATGTAATTTTACTTGTGAAGGGATTTTTTCAACATATCTACAAAATGGTACATGTAGAGAAGCAAACTGAAAATAAACATCGAAGCCTACATCCTTTTTGGGGTGAAGACATATAAGAAGGATATCAGCGATCAGTATGATTAATTGGTTTCTTTCTGTAATACATTAAGACTTTTACTGTCTCCTAATTCTTGTTCTCCATCCTTTGTGTATTCTACCCATTCTTTGATACTCTTTGTATGAGTCTAACTTCCTTTTAAGTTCAGATGGCTTTTGAACAATCACAGACTTAAATGGGGGTGAACTGATATAAACGAATAAGGAAACATGATTGGAGTCTCTTACTAATTTTCCCCTTATAAGCCAAGATTAAAGTGATAAATGTTTAGAAAGCCTTTTAATCAGTAGATACTTTTTTTGGTGGAAGGGGATAAAAAAATAAAATAGAAGGCTCTTTTTCCCATGGTTTTTCACAGTAGTTTAATTTCTGTTGAGCTTTTGAGGCTTCAGGCACTTAAGACTCAAAGCTCAAGTTCCTTACAAAAATAAAATGGATAAGATCTTTGTTAATAACTTTGCTAAAATCACAAAGAGTTCCAGCTTTTAAAATTTCTTAGAGAAATGGACAAATTCTGCTCTTGGCCTCATTCTGTAATGTCAGTGAGTCCTTGTAGTTGAATTCTTTTATCAGAGTGGAAATTGTATTGTAGGTTATTTACCTCAAAAGACTCATGTTTAGACAGTTGATCATAACAGAGAAATCTTCCATTAAATTTATGAAGCATATGAGGAGGAGGATACAAATCCAAAGTACCAAAAATGTGAGAAGGGTCCAAGCTGTAATGCCTTATGTACCATAAGTGGAATCTTGAAATTGAAATGCTGGTAACTGGGGACTAATTCAGGAAATTAAGTATTTGTATAACATTGTATACATTAGCCTGGTTATAGTACTCAAGGAGTCCTTCAGCCTTCATAATACTAGAGTATATAATTGTACACTGATCAATAAAATAGCAAAAATATTGTGTTTGCTAGTGACAAAATTCTGCCCTTTGGATGAGAATGTTAATGGCCACTTCTGTGTGATGCATCGAAGGTTTACATAAAAGTGAATTGCTGGCCAGAGTATAGAAAATGAGAAATCCACTAAAACTTCCTTACTATCATTTTAGTTTTGCTAAAATAATGAAATACTTAACAACAAATTAACAATTAATATTTAAGAACAATTAAACAGTTTTATCAACAGGGAGAGGAATTCCTATGCCATCCTGCACAGCCTCTGGGAAAGATGTGCGCCATTCTCCCAGAGCAGGGATTTGATTGTACCAGACTGTGAGCCTCTGAATTTGGCTATCAGACATCAAAATCTTTACCCTCGTTTACTCAGGGCTCTTCTTAGCTCAGGAAGGCATTGGGAGGAGTTGAGACTGGTGCATCACATGAAGAGAACAACATGGCTGAGAACGGAAAGGAGCACTAAGTGCTAGTTTGGTGGTAGTTCTAAATAATTTTAAATGTATACTAAGGCACCAGTTTTTATGATAAGGCACTGTATCTTGCCCAGAAGTGCTAGCAAGTACATTATCACTATTGTCAACTATATCTGAAATGAACTACATCTTACGTAGTTCATGTCCTTGCACATCTAGGTGTTAGCCAGAAACTATGAAACTGTATCCCTGGGCATCATCATATTCTCATCTCATAAAAGTCAGACACAGAGAAGATGTACTGTGTAGAAACTGATTTGTGTTTTTTGTGGTTTAGAAGCTACTAAAGTCTCTTCAAAAATCCCAGCTCTCAGCGTTGTGTATAGCATGATCTGACTATACAGGATTACTTTTTCTCAGCTGGGGCTTTATGACATGGAGTGTATTTCAGAATTAGGTGAATTTAAGAATGACTGCAGAGTCAGCTTAGGATGGAAACTGCAGGCTTCAACCACTGGTATTTATTTTAAGAAATGAACACCAAAATTATAAATTGTGAAGTACTATTGAAAAATGACTGCTTAGAGGAAACAGACTTGTTCTACAGCAGAGCAGAGCCCAGTTGTTAAACAGGGGTAATATAAATATTGAATTAGCAAATTGATAGAAGATGGGGAAAAAATTGTTGATCTAGATCCTTTACCTACGATAGGAAGAAAATTGACTGTATATTTTCAAGATTGATGCAGGACACATCTGCATAGAAATTTTGCATGACAGCTGGCAGCTCCAAAAGAGGTCACAAAACCTTTAAAGATGTTATCTGATTCCTGAACTGCACAGTGATGTGAATGTTAATCCTATCCTCCCCATAATCCTTCCAAAAACGAGGAATAAAATAGTTCCAGCCTTATCTTCCTTATCCTTCTTTAACCTACAAATACTTCCCCCCCCCCCACCAAGGAAGACCTCTAAAACAGCAGGGTGAGCGCTGTATTGGTGCATGGTGTGGGAAGGGATTTTGGGAATATGATGGAACGTCTTTGTGCTTTCCTGCCACGTTATCGCAGATGACAATATCTGATTAACTTCATTAGAATCTAAATATAAATCAAAGCCTACTTTGCTAAGTCTCAATAAAATCAATGAGTACTCTGAGTGCTTGTTTTAGTGTAAATATGCAGCTGTTGGACTAAAACAAAGTTCATTTCACAGCATTAATCTTTGTTTCTAACTGGAAACTAGTATCTGCTTATCTGGAGTGGAACTGTGCTCATTATTTATTGATCTGTAAATATCTTAAATTTTGCCAGAGACTTTATAGAATTCTCTTTCTCCAAATACCGGATCTGGATCATGAGAATGTCATTAAGTATATTTTCAGTCATTTTAACTGCAATGATTCCTAATCTTTGGATTTATAATTCATGACTCTGCAGTGGATTTTGACCACAGTCACTGAATTATGTGTGTTGAGGACTATGCCTAAAAATGTATGATATTATAGACTTTTCATGTTCACACTGTTACCATGTAACTTCAAAGAATGTTGCAAGTAATTTAAAAATATATTATTTGTAAAGACTGAATTTTATAACTTAAAAAGAAAGGGATAGGTCTTTAAAAAAAATATGTAGAATAATAAGGATTTTGCTGTTCCTTTTCCTGGAAATGGAACTTGCAGCTGTTTTGGCCGCTGTGCAATTTAAAGTAATGTTTGTCAAAATTTGTTTTAACTAGTCAGATAGGTTACTGAACTTTACAGAGGTCTTCTGTAGAAAAACTGGTTCAGCATATCTGGGTATTTTGGCAGTGCCACCCCAGCTCATAGATTAACACCTTTCTTAGCTTCTAAGATTTGTCTTAATCATGCTTAACTGGCAATAGGCTATATTAATAGGTGATGAAAGAGTGACAATGTGCTATGGGACAAATGAGGATGGTAGGATTGGACCTGTCTTCTTCACGGCTTCTCAGAGTGAATATACGGGGATCAGAATATTTAGGCTACACCTACACGAAATACCTGAACTGGAAACTTGCCTCAGGTACATGAAACTTTCAGGGCAAAGGGAAACCTAAGGTAGTAGAAATGCAAAATACAAATATGCTGGATACAGATTCAGCTAACCTGAACTCTCTCTAATGTGTCTGTAATTGATCTAAGTAGAAGTTTGGAAAACGAAAAATGGTTCATAAAGAATGTAGCAGATATTTTTCTTTGTTTTCTCTGTTATATACACCTCAAAGGAAGAATCTTCTAATGGAATAAGTTGTTTTGTGAACACTAGAATTCATGATGCTGTGTTTCTAAGGATTTAAGTCTAATAGATGATTTTTTTTCATTTTCTTTTATTCCCCAATAGCTATTACTTACACTTCCACAGTCTGCTCTCTACAGTCTTCCCCAATATGCTGACCTTATTAGGCCTCCAAATTCCTGGATGGGTAAAAAAGTGTACTCTGTAACTGCTTTCAAGATACTACTGAGACAAGTTATTGAAAAGAAGATGTATGCTGTTTGGTTGACCAGCTGATGAATGAGAACTCAAATTGTTCATTCTGCGGGGATACAAATTTGATCTCTTTTTCCTACTCAGCAGCTGATTTTCTCAGGCTTGATGTTTCTGATGAAACTAGACTTCTGTCAAACATGGTTGGAATCAGATGATCTATTGAAAAGTTTTTAAAAGGGAAGGTAGGCAGCATGCCTGTGTGAGCTTTGTTTCTTAGGGTATCCAGGTGTAATTTGAAGGAAGAATATTTATTCTGGAGAAAATTTTAGACTTGTTACTGTTACGCAGCAAATCAAGGAAGATAGGACAATAAAGTAAGCCTTATTTGAGCACTGTATGTACCTACATAACACTAAGTCTGTTTCCTGGATACTTTTGCAAGTTACGTAATAATCTGAAAATTATACTTCCACAAGCAATTTATCCTCATCCATTCAGTCTTTGTTTTTCCCCAATAGCCTTTATAGCAACTCATTTCCTATAGTCTGTCTATCCATCCAGAATTTAATTTTCTCCTTTGCCCTTCCAACTTTCCATATTTTTTCTCACTGTGGTGGGGATACCACCATCCTCATCTGTCAATCAAAAAAAGCATAGTACCACAACTTCCTTGGTCCTCTCCATCCATTCTTTTTATTACCTTTTTTAATTTAGCACCCACACTGATTCATTACTAATCTCATATACTTTTACTGCCTCTTCAATAATATCATTTGCACTACTTGAATCCATCTTCTGGCTCCCAATCCATAGCAATTCAAATTCAGATCATTTTTCCTTTTTTTTGAGGTCCTCCTCAGCTGTGATACTCGCTGTCTATCTAGCTTTTCCTCTCTCTATTTCCTCCTCCAGTCTCCTCTCTGCCAGTGAAACTGTTTGCTCCCTGTCTGTCCATCTCTATCACAGCTTTCTTCATGCTGTTTCCAAAACAGAGGTTTAACATCAAAATTTCTGTTTTCTGAGGTCTGCTTTCCAGGCACATTTCTACCATGAGGCCTGTAAGAAATTCAGAGTTAACAGTAGCTAGAGACAATGTGGAGCATACTATTCTTATTTACAAGGAAAAAGGAAATGATTTGAACATTAACACATGCATGCACATATATATGTATACACACGTTTGCATGTATTTGTTGGAGAGTGTTATTTAGATCAAGAACAGCCTTCTGGGTGCAACAACAATATAATAAGTTATTAAACTGATGCTCTTATAATAATATGCCATTGCCAGACAATCTCAATTTTCTAATTCCAATTTGAGCTCATCTTCATTCATCATGTTTTAACACTGTGTTCTCCATCCATATATTTAATCATAACTTCACACAAGAAATAGTAGAAAAAAAGATCCCTAAAATCTATGTGTCCCACATATTTTGTCACTTTGTCAGGCTTGTATATTTTTCTGTCATCAAAGGCTGAAAGGAATGGAGGATCTGCTCTTTCCTCAGATCCTTGGAACACGGTCATTCCACAATCACCCCATGACACTTGTAAAAAAGGTGGTATTTTTCCTGCTCCCTGTTTATTTGCTTTTCTATGCCTGAACATACCAGTTAAAAATGTAACAGCTTCCTTTTATCTGCTTTGGATTTGTGACAAAAATATTGGTAGTGTCTTGCTTTTTGGTTCATAGGAGTAGAAGCTCTCATCATTGACCTGGTTTTATCTCATTAAGGGTCGTGGGAGTTTTGTTTACCCTTACCTTTAGCAGGAGCAGTGATGGATAATTCTGAATCATTTTATGAATACAAGCTTTGAAAATTTGAATGCTTAAGAATTTCTTTGAATTCATTGCTTCGCACTTTTGAGACTGGGCTATTATACCAAGACGGCTAACATAAAATGCAAATGTTAGTGAGACAGAAATCACTTAATTTACTATTTATATTTTAGAAAAAAAAAAAAAAAAAGGAGATAATGAGAAAAGGTAAATCTACCCATTTCAGAGTTTGAAATAAATGTTTTGACTTTCAAAATTGAAACTCAACCACTTTTTTTGCTACATTACTTGGGATGAAGGGAGTATTTTGAGTCATTTGAGGTATTTCTTAAGATTCCTTGTTCTCACAATAAAAGTCATATATTAATAATTTTCAAGAGCTGCACCTGTATATTCAGACATACGGTCTTCTGTGAGTCCATCATGGAATGGTACACCCAGATGCTTTGAAATGTAAGTGTTCATGGCTTTGGAGTGCAGGTTGCAGTTTTTGTTTATTTTAGATTCTGGGGTGCATGCAGTCAGCAAGTCAGCAAAAAAAATTGTAAAAGGTAAACTAGTGTGCAAACTAAAGACCAAGGACACTCTAAAATAAAGTTTTATTCTTAGTGTCATTCGAGAGACTAGTAAATTCAGATTTTTTTTTTTTTTTACTTTCCGGATGGAAAGACTATGTGCATCTTCAACTAACATAAAAGAGGAATGGACTTAATTCTTTGATTTGAACATGTACTCTTAAAGCCGTATGTAAGTTCTGTATGATGATCCAGGACAATGAGAATACTCCGCATTAAAAGTCTGGTATCCCATTTTCTTTTTAGCCTAGTCAGTATTTCATTCACACACACTTTATATTCTTGTTTCCTAAATCATATATTAATGTTTTTGGTCTCTGTAGCTGAAAGGCATAATTCCAGTAATGAGAGGAAATAAGCAGAATGCTTGATGAAGTAGCTAAGCTACCGAACAACAAACAGAATGTTTCATCAACTATGTTTTAACAACTGGTATATGAAGCTGCCACAGTTTTGTCATTTCCTTGCCAAGAAATGTTTCTCTTTTTATAGTAATTTGGTATGGTATCAAAAGGGTCAAATTAACCAAACTGTTGTGAAAGCATAATATACAGGAGGAATAGAAAGTAAGCTGAGAGAAAATAGTAGAGAAAGTGATGTTTTAAGAATTCTTTCATACAGCAATCCTGGGCTTTTTTACTTCTATGAGACCTCCAGCACACCTACTAAATCACATGAAAACAACCAGAATCAACAGTTACCGCAAGGTAAGTGATACAATCTCCAAGCTAAATTATTTTGTTCCTTATCCTTCTTGTATTTTGTACTGAAAAGAAAGCTCAGAGACTAAGTTTCTAGGAAAGTATTAGAGTTTTAAACATCTCTTTTTTGGTTCATTTCTTTCTTCTGGGAGATTTGTAGGGTAGAAGCTCTTTGACTGAGAAGAGGAGGGGAAATCGGAGATGGTGGATTTAACTTCTAAATTACTGACAGCTCAGTTCAAAAAACTGTATGCTTTATTCATTATTTGCAATATATCTTTTCTATCTGTAGAAATATATTTTATAACACTTAAAATAATTACATTTTAATTAATTACTTCAGTTATTTTTAGCAATATTCCATGAAAATTACTAAATAATTTTTAAATAAAAAAAATGGACATAAAAGTTTTTTAGAAAGGAGGATTTTTTTGACTGGTTACGTTGAAGACTATCTTGAGTAATTTCTATTAAAACTTTTATTTTCCATTTTCCCTTATAGCTAGTATATCACGATACCCTTTCTAAGCAGTAATAACACTTATACGTAGCCCACTTCTGCAGAAATTTTCACATACATGGAAGAACCTGCATCAGTTTTTCCTCATAGCATCGTGCAGTTACGGAGTGGATCACCTCAATATTCTTATCTACTGTGAATTTGTTTGACTCCCACAGTTTTGGTACACATGAACCAAGTCTGTTTTGCAGGAAACAAAGTTAGGAGATGAGTTCCTAGGTTCATGCCCTGGAAGGAAGGTAGCGATTCTGAACTGGTAGCTGGTTTCTTTGCCATCTTCAAACCTGAGGTATGCAGGAGTACTTACTCCAGCAAACCATGCTAGCTGTATTTCATCTAGGACTCTGGAATGACTCCCTAGGCTCAGAAAACTCCAGACCACATACAGACCAGGTGAAGGACATGCAGATCTATCTGCTTCATCCTGCAGCTGTCTAGCTATTAGGTAAAATGATGATCATCTGTTCAAAAGTAAAACAATGACATAATGTGAGGTGCACTAAATCCAGCCCTGGAGAGACTGGGCATAGATGAAAATATATACATTTTTTTGAAGTGCATCATTGACATGTGGGAATCTTTGTATGAGGAGAGAGGGGATTTACTTGAAAAGTGTACAGATTCTGTTAATTGCTTGCTCATTATTCCATGAGCAAGCTTACACATTATTTCCTGGTTTCAGATGAGGCACAGCTGGAAATCTATCTGATGCTATCAGCTCTTTTGAAGTTATTGAGCAACACCTGCATCATTAAAAAGGCAAACCTACAGAAAGAGATTTTTTTTAAATACACTGTGCTCTTTGTGCAAACTAACATGAAATGCTGTAATAGCCATTTCTTACCTAATTAGACAAATATACCAGTACCATATGTAGTGCTGTCATTTTTATGAATACGTTAAATAGAAGAATAAAAAAACGTCATGGAGACTACAGTCACAAGATTGCATTCAGTCTGGCAGTAGTGAATTGTCTCAGTGTTACACGAGGAACATGAGAGACACAAATTCAGTTCAGACCATTTCTTACAACGTCTTATGTCCAACAAAGGCCAGCAATGGATGTCCAGAACATGGCAAATATGCAATGACATTGCCTGGACTTCTGTCCCAACATCCCTTGGCCTTTGGTCAGGGGCTTTCCCAGACAGAAGAAATGCTTTCCACTTTGTCACCTTCAAATGACTAGGACTCTTCCTTTAAATATATACCAGTTTTTGTACACTGTAGCTTTTTATGGGGAGAGAGCAAGCTTGTTACTCTCTCTCCATGTTACGTTTGTGACTGTATACTTTTGTGCCATGTCCCCCTCACCCTGCCATGTCTTTTCCATGCTGAAGCATCCTAGTCTGTTTTGTCACTTGTAGTGCAGAAAGCATTTCTTACCTTGATACTCTCTGTCATTCTCCTCTAAAACTTCACAATTTTCATTTTACTCTTTTTGACGTGGGAATACTGTGACTTACAGTGTTTAATGAGAAGGTGCAGCATAGTTTTCTACATAGTCATAATGAAAATTTCTGAAAATAAAACCTATTGATTACTGGGTTTAATACCTTATGTTAAATTTGAAAAGACTCCTTGCATACAAATAAATAACTTTATTGGGAAAGAAATGAGGTTATCTCTGCACATGTTAGATATTGGATGTGTAAATCTAGTTTTCAAGTTCAGGCTTGACTTCTGATGAGTTCCTAAATCAAACTTCACAGTGATTCCATTTTAAATGATTCCTTAATAAAGGTTATGAACTGGAAATGAGTTAGCTAAAAACTAAAATCCCCAAAACATCACTTCTTTTAAAAATGGGATTGCTCTAAGCAGTCGTTAGAACTTGACATACTGGTTTCCTCTGCTTTTTGCACACATTCAGCTCAAAAACTATGCTGTATCAGGCTAGGACAAAGTTTTCCATACGAAGCAAGTTACATGATGATGCAGTTAGTTTTAAAATGTTTGTTATTTTTGTTTATTATCTTATTTTCACTGGAAATCACTTTTTGTTCTTGACCATGCTCTTTTTTAAAAAGCCATTATCTAGATAATCTGCAGGCATGACAAGTTCTGTACGCATGGAGGATGTTGATTACAGGTACAAAATGTAGTACATTGAATTTGGCCTCTTTGAATGAGACTTCTGTAAAAGTCTCATTTATACTGTTAACTGGCTAATAGTATCCAGTTTTACCCTTCTCACATGGTGCTCCTAGATCACTGGAACACGACACTCTCTAACATTTTTATATGGCAGAAAACTCAATAAGATCTTACTGGAAACATGGTACAATATCTTCAGTTTCAACATGGCATTTGTTTCATTTTTAGCTCAGCTGTCCCTTCTGGCTCAAGCTTAGTTCTTTGGGTGGGACAAGGATAATTATCTTCTGTGCCAAAGACAAGACAGTTCATTCAAAATGATGCCTGGAGCTGCAATCAGCATTTGCAGGAAAACAGCAAAGCAGGATCTTTAACATGACACTAATCTTTCCCTAAACAATTACCAAGAGCTGACCTTCAACTTTTCGCTTTAACAAGTTTAGTTTTACAGTACACAGCTGGGTTTTCTAAAATGAGATTTGAATATCCCTCTCTTTTCAAAAAATAAATGTGTTATAGAAGATGTTGCAGAATGGTTGATTCAGTTTGGTTTACTGGAAGTAATAAATGCCTCATTTTGCAGTACAAATAAGCATTGTTCAAAGCAATTCTGTTTGATCTGCTGTTTGTGAAAGAAGCTCAAATGATAGTTCTGAAAACTGCAGACCTCTGTTCCTCTATGATAAAGCTAAAATAAAGATAACTGTAGTGCAAAAATTCGTGCTTCATCATACCAGTACTGCTCAAGTCCATTTTGTGAATGGGCAGTAAAATAAAAAAAGAAGCAAAGAACATATTTTCATTAGCAGAATCAATCAAGGAATTATCCATTATTGCAATTATCAAATGTTTCTTCTTTTCTTACTTGAATCTGTAGTAAAGATGATAAATGTTGCTCTTCTTCAGAAACCATAGCCCTAGAGACAAATTTTAGTCATTTGTGTTTTAACTACCATGAAAAAGGACTTGGGATTGTTACAGGATACTTTACCCTAAGTCTAATCCTGTGCATTGTCCTGCTGTGGCAATATTTCTTAGTCATTTTTACCTTATTGACATCAGTGCTTATTAATTTACTGTGGGCAACTTGCTTTTCTTGTCAGGTCCAGTCTGACATTTTAATGTGGAGTGACACTGAGGCAGTAGGTTTTCCATGAGCCTTGGACTGGAAAATCCTAAGCTACTGTTATTTGTAGAAGCACCTTCCACACTGGTCATTCTCAACTCCTGCTAGCACCTTCCAAGCTGTTGTAGGGCCAGCAGAAAATAGAAATCATCTTCAGCAATCTGACAAACAAGTGTCTTTCAGCCTTCTGAAAGATGACCTATTCACTGCCTGCAACAGCTGAAATGACTAGTGCAGGATGGAAGCTGGTAAAGAGTACGTATACATGCGACAAGTATGAGTGAAAAGAAGTAGCTGGCTGTGGGCAGAGAGCTTTTAGTAGTGGGAAGAGGTTTTATTGACTGATCACTCCCACTAGCTGCACAAGGTGTGCCAAAACCACTTGCATCATTGACCACCGTGGAGAGGTTTGGCCTAGAGTACTGCTCAAGTCCATTTTGTGAACGAGTAGTAAAATAAAACAAGAAGCAAAGGACATACCCTAAAGAGGGTATGGGACTGTGCACAAATACGTGATGCCCTACAGGGGTCAGCAGTTAGCAGAGCCCCAAGCACTGTTGTGGTCAGTGCCAGCAGTCAGAAGGCAGTGGTGACAGCTGCCAATCACCTCTGGGATAAGGCAGCTGGTTTTCGGGAGGAAGGCTGCTGAGTGTGTGAGTGCAAGAAGTGGGCTCTGGGCATCACTTGCCCTCAGGACCACAAATGGCCCTGGCCCATTTTATTAAGGAAGAAATCTGCAAAAGAGTAACTCTGACTATTGTTTCTATGATTTATATCTATATTCACTAGAAAACCAGCTGAGACAACTAACTTTTCCTGGAGGCCATTGTAATAGTCCTCACATGGTGGTTGCTTCAATCAATACTATGTTTTGCTAGACTTAAACAAGTTAATTAGACATGCATAGTTCTGTAGCCCATTGCCATTTCTGAGCTATCCAATTTCTCTTCAGGTTTTTTTTTTTTATACAGTTGACATCATTTTGTGATAATAATTACTGGATGCATCCCCAAAATTAGCTTAGTACAGTCATCAGGATATTGCAAGTGGCTGTATTTCCTACATTACAATAGCAGAAATTAGCACATAATTAGCCCTTTGAATAGCACAGTAGCAAGTAAGGAAATGATAGTAGAAATGTACAAGTGGGTTTGGTGATGAATGTCTTGGGAAAAAGAACTGAAGGACAAAAAAGAAAAAGGTTCAGCGAGACAAGAGGCATGCCTGCACGGCAGAGTAAGACCCTTCACCTAGTGTCTGCCTACAAGAGTGAGAGGAAGCTTTGGTTCAGCATCTCTGCAGGCACGGTTCATGCTGACTGAAATGGTGATCTTGGTAGCTCAAGTTCAGCATCACTCTAATATGGCTACATATCTTCTGAAGCAGAACAGGTTCAAGCAGAGGACATTTTGTCAGTATCAATTTTCTCTTCCTGATATGTGTAAAAGCAGGAGGTTCAGAAACATGCTACAATTACTGTTCCTTAAATGATGTATGAATGTCTCCACTTGGAGCATGTTGCTAAACTGTACTGAAAGAATAAAAGTTGTCCTAGTAAAACAGTGGGCTCACACACAGTGATTTGGCTGTGTACTTGCAGATAACTCCCTGACAATGTACTTCAACTTGGGTTTGTTGCACATTTGATGTATTTCTCATTTGTTCATGTAATGATTGCTTTTGTGCTAAAGACTGGAAATCATGCTAAATGGAATATAATTATTTTTGGTTTTCCACAACATTAAAATCTTTTGCAAAACAGAAAAAGATCCAGTTCCAGGATTGCGCTAGCTGCTGAACAAAAGAAGGGCACACACAAAACCTGAGAGAATGCTATCCATTTCTTTACAATGAAGAATCAATTGATTTATTTGAAAAAGGGATATGTTTACATCCTCTTCAAAGATAACAAAAAAAATAATAGGATTCTATGAAAAGCTTTTCTTTGTGTTTTCTTTTATTGAGAAAGTGCCTATTATTTGCAAAAAAAAAAAAAAAATCAGGGCAGCTACTTTCTTCACGCATTAGCTAGCAACATTACTACAGATGAAACTGCAAGATGGAGACAGTGGTTTCCCTGATGGTGGGGCAACACACAGACAGGGTCTTCAGAGCAATGTAGAATCCTAAGAGAAGAAAAAAGCACTTTCCTTGCAAGTTTAAGAACAAAGTTGGACATAACTAGTGAATATATATCCCAAGGAATTTATTTTCAAGCATCTGGGAAGGAAGGTTTGCCTGGCTTATGCCACATCCAGTTGTTCACCTTCTTTGTAGTGTAAAAAGGTCAGAGCATGAAGAACAGCAGTTTCATTTGTCATAGCTCCTCAAATGGGAGGCTGCCATGTCCTCTGGAAATGAGAAAGGAGAAGGAGGCACTGCAGCTTCGGGCAGCTGAAGGCCAGCCTTCAGAGGTAGGAGAGCTGGTGCCAGGCCCCTGGGCTTTAAGCCATGTCTGAGGGACTGACTCACAGGATGAAACACGTGGACTTCGGGCTGTGGTCAGAAAGAGCAGAGATCTCTGGATGAAGCAAACTGAATTTCAGCTACATGGTAAATAAAGGAATCTGAGTATTTTCGCTGTGGAATGTAGTAATTATGTTGGATGCTTGTTATGGTTTCTAGTGAGTTTTATCATGTGTCAGGTATAAAGAAATAATGCTACAAATCCCCTGCCATAACTCCATGATGTTATTGCTCATTTATTTGAGATGAACACTGCAACTGCTTTGAGAAGAATGGAAAAAAAAAGGATGACAAAGTGTCAATGTAGATATTTTTATATTGATGCAGTCACAGGAAAATAGAAAGAAAATTTAGCCTCTGTATGGCAAATGATATTTAGGGAAATGAAACTGTAGTGGCACTATAAGACCGTAAAACTGAACATTTATTCCAAGAGCTTCAGGTCTTGAGTTCAAGGAATGTTCATTCTTTACTTCTACCTATCTGCACCTATAAAATCTGTGAATAACAACTGTTTGTGTATTTCAAGGCACTCAAACTAAACACAAAATTTGGTTTCTTAAGTACACCTGAGACAACTGAATGTGCTCAATTTTAATGTAAACAGTACAGCAAAAACATATAAAAAAATCATTTCTAATGATTTCATACCAGTTAGACAAGTTAAAGACAATTACATTTGTTACAAATATGTATCAACTTTAATACTTTCTTTTAAGGTTTAAAAACTACAATACATATTTAAGAATAACATGATTTATATTTTTATATCTTTACAGGTTTTTAAAATGTTAGCTATACAGTTGTCTAAACAGTTACAGAAAAATAATCTCAATCTTTCGAAGAGTAACTTTAATGTGGAATTTATTTATTTTTTATCATATTTAATAAGGATTTCTCTGACATTATATTTGGACACAGATGGGAGATTTTGCATATTTTAGTGATTTATTCAGATATGAAATTGGTAAAAAAAAATGAGTATAAATTCAACATGAACAATCAAAATACGGATTTTATCTTCAGTTATCTCTTTTCAGGTGAAAATAACTATCACGTCTTGTGAGACTTGTTCAATGTTGCTGGGGTAATCTTGGAAAACTTGACTTTTCTGATGAAACTTGAAAAATCAGTTTATTTTCTTAATGGAAGACACTTTGGGGTGATCAGGTGACAATGACTGCTTATTTGTGGTTATGTAAAGAAACTTATCATTGGGTTTTGGTCTGTTTTGACTCTCAGTTCCCAACAAAGCATAAGCATACTTGAATGGGAAAGCATTGTTCCAAACCAGTGATATTTATTAATATAATAGCTATAAAATGTTACAAACTTCTCCCTGTCAAGGTATTAGTATCAAATTTAAACAATGGGAGTATATGTGGCAAAAGCACAATTGAAATACACTTCTCACTGAACGCTAAGGTAGCCCTGAACATGTCCCAAAACCAAAAGACATTCATTCTGCCTCTTGTTTCTGGATTTCTTTGAGCTTTAACATCTCTGCTTAATCGTTTGTAAAGCGTGTTCTAAGTTACTTAGATTTAGCATTCAGATGCTGAGCTACTCATCTTTTCACTTACCCTTAGTCATCTTGCTACTTATTACAAATATTGAAATGTCTTGTTAATATTAATAAAGTAGTTGTTTATTTTGACTGTTAAAACTACAGATTAGGTGACAGTGGTATGCCCAGGAAGAAAAATCCATTAAAGATATCTGTTTAAGGGAAAACTGAGTGTAGGATAACAGATCTTCATCTGCATTTTTCATTTTCATCTAGCCATCATTACTTCTTCAGTATAAAGTCTGGGCTTCTCATTTGTCACACTTTTTAACAAGGATAGGAGAGGGATGGAGTAGAACGAATCATTGCAAATTTCTGTCAGCACTTCCCATTACAAAGACCACAGCTAATGCTGCATTTAGCTCCCACTGTGTGCCCCATAAATCTGCCAGAGAAGTCACGGATCCTGCGGAAACACGCAATTCCTATATTGCAGGAATATTTCACAATTTTACTTTGTTCTGTATTACAAAGTAACATTTTCCATAAAGTGTTGTATTGTGGTTTCAAAAGACTATATTATTTTTAAAAATATCTTTTTGGAGAAATCGGAGTTGGAACAGAGTACTGTTTAACTCTTCTGCTAATTTTTTACTGAAACCATCAGAATTTCAGGTTTTTACCACCACCACAAAAAAGGCAATTTGAACTAAAATCAATCCATCAATAGAAGGAAATTTCATTCCTAAGGATTTTTAAAAATAAAGTGTAATCATTAATTGCCTTTATCAGTTACTGTGATACACCGGTAGTAATAGAGCATTACCTAGGCTTTAATGATAGTTTGATACAGAGCATTCTTAAATGCTAATACTATTAGTGCATTCATGAAAGTATGTAAACCTTCCAGAGACAATATATATATAAACGAAAAATTTAAAAGTTTACCTGAGATTACTACTGCAAAATATATATGGAATTCTTTGAAAAGAAATACAAATGCAAGGAACATACTTTTTCAAAGAAAAATGATGTTCAATAAAACTTTCTAAAATTACTATTTATTAAAATCAGTATTTTTAAGTTAAGTGCTGCTTCAGAAGATTATTTGTAATTGGATACATGCAGAAGGTTGTAAGATGATGACAGAATTATTCTGTTGGATCTGATGGTCTCGTATTGCCATTGCCACTAGTGAGAACAAAAGAGAAAGAGGTGCTGAATCACTCTGTGGGACAAGTGCAGATTCCTGAAGTCCACGATTTTAATCTTTACTCACTTTCTAAGGGGATCATAACAGAAGAGAAGGTGCTAAGAAGACTAGACTTTTAAAATTAGATGCACATGGGAGGTGAACATATGGAGTTGTTTAATACAAAATTCACAGTGTGCTTTAAGAAACTCCTCCAAAAAATACCACAGCTAGTGTGAGAAATTTGTGCTATTTGAAAAGACTTCTTCAGATAAGTGCTTCTTTGTAGCTTGGAGAACATACTGTAGGTGCACTCAAAAAACTCTTCCATCTGTAAAATTGTTTGTGCACAGAGAAGATTGTATAAAAGGAGATAACACTGACCTTTTATTTTGCTTATAGCCTACAGACCCCAGTCGTCATTGTATAAATTAAGTACGTGAAAAGTGGTGCCCCACTCATACATGACTGGATTTTGTGTGTTGCATCCGTTATGTTACCGTTTAGCGCCATTGATCGTCCCTTAATTTTGAGTCAATGTCAGTAGAGATTTGAGTTTGAAATTTTTCACGTAGGCTCCATTGTCAAGGTAAATATCAGTGGTATATGAGAAGATGTGGCAGGGGATTATGTGTGAGGGATCTTTTGCTGTGCAGTTTCATCTGGCTTCATATTCACTGATCACTGGTCAAATGAAGAGTTACTTAAGATTCCTACAAAGTTTTGCCAGAATGGGTGGAAATCAAGGTTTTTTGGCTATAAGTGGTAGTTATCAGCCACTCTTTTGCTAAAGACCATTCCACTAATTTTCTTCCATGCTCTGGTTATTAACATTATTCAATATTTTGTTTTCTTTTCAAAGAGTCTTTTCAGATGCGACATGTGATAGCCTAAGTTTAAGGAGGACATTTTCAAATAGCCTTTTAAAATGAATACAGAATGCTTTGTTTGACTCTGTTGCATAGAGTCTTATAATTCATCGCGACTGCAAACAAAATGCTGGATTCAAGTGAGATGTGTATTTAGACATATTTGTATCAGAAATTTCACAGGAAAAAAAAGTCCTTCAATTTCATACTGACTAGAAATGAAAAAAAGTTTTTGTAGTACCTACTCTTCAGTTGAAGCTGTGTTATCTCATCTGTCCAGTGACAACCTGACCGTAAATTGTCTTCTACGATGTAGAACTCAGTGAAGCTTATTTTCCTATTTTCGTCATGTTTACTTATTTGCTAAGTATAAGGCTTAAAGTATGTTAAGGAAGAAAATAATGTCAAATCATACGAATCGTAAGAATGATCTTGCCTCTGTTCTCTGACTCTCTCTCACACACAGACACAAGACCTTGAATGTGTTCCAGTTCCGGTGAAGTAGTTAAAAAATGGGAATGCTAAATAAATTTAACTCTGGAGTTAAAGCTAATGAGCAATCAGAATATTTTTAGGACTGAATATAATTGTGAACATCTTTGTAACTTCTTTGACTTCAAAACCAGAATTGCATGAAAAGCTTCTAGCAGGAAACAACCATAACACTGGGAAAACCTGAAAAACACTATGCCATACAAGGGCTGGAGCACCTCTCCTATGAGGATGGGCTGAGAGAGTTGGGCTTGTTCAGCCTGGTGAAGAGAAGGCTGTGGGGACACCTGATTGCAGCCTTTCAGTACTTAAAGGGAGCCTATAGGAAAGATGGGGACAATCTTTTTAGCAGAGACAGCAGTGACAGGACGAGGGGTAACGGTTTTAAACCTAAAACAGGGTAGGTTTAGGCTGGATACAAGGAAGAAATTCTTTACAATGAGGGTGGTGAAACACTGGAACGGGTTGCCCAGAGAGGTAGTGGAGGCCCCATCCCTGGAAACATTCAAGACCAGGTTGGACAGGGCTCTGAGCAACCTGATCTAGTTAACGGTGTCCCTGCTCGCTGCGGGGGGGGGGGGGGTTGGACTAGATGACCTCTAGGGGTCCCTTCCGACCCAAAACTTTCTGATTCTATGATTCTATACCGTTCTCAGGTGTTTGACTGTTGTAATGTGGATACCTTTTCTGAAAACAAGTAAGCAAGCAGAGAAGAAAGGTTAATGATCAATGGGCACAAACTGAGGCACAGGAAGTTCCATCTGAACATGAGGAAGAACTTCTTCACTCTGAGGGTGACAGAGCACTGGAACAGGCTGCCCAGGGAGGTTGTGGAATCTCCTTCTCTGGAGATATTCAAGACCCGCCTGGACAAGGTCCTCTGCGGCCTGCTGTAGGTGACCCTGCTTCGTCAGGAGGGTTGGACTACATGACCCACAGAGGTCCCTTCCAAACCCTACTATTCTGTGATTCTGTGATTCTGTGATAGGGTATCTCTAACTATGAGAAATAAAATCTAAATCTTCTGGATGATTGTTGTGATTTGGAACAGCCACACGCTCTAGCTGTTTTCTCTTTAATTTGTTCATTAATCAGTGTCCCAGAACTTTACTGCACCAAACCTAGACACCTGTCATACAAATTTTAAACCAGGGAACTTACAGAAATATAGTTGACTTCTATACAAATATCTGCTGAACTCTTTTGGCTTTGATTTTATAGCCCCAGTAGGAGATGATAAGCTTTACAGCTTTTCTGCATGTCAGAAGTTTAATATTATGGGAATGGAAAAGAGTCAAAGTGACAGAAATCTTGTTCCCTCTCAATGACACTGGCATATTTATAGTGTTAGGCCAGCATATCAGCCTCAAAGACTCTAATGGCCGAGCCTGTGTGGAGTCAACATAAGTCATTCCAATTCTTCAGCAAGTCTCCTTGACCTTCTCATTATCATTATTTCTACCTGGTCTGCAGACGGATTGCAACTAATTAGTCATATCAATGTTACAGATCACACATTTTTGGTAGCAGACTGGAGAGAGGTTTCAGACCTCAGCAATGTAAGGCTGTTTTAGACAAAATAAATACCATAATTTTATCTCCTAAACATATATTACATATGATTTTATTTATTGAAAGATCTTATATTTTTTTCCTAATCTCATGATAAATTAGAATTTTTTTCTGATAGATGCTTAAGTTAAATGAGAATATAGAAATGTCAGATATCATTAAGCAAAACACTTTTCAAAGCTCAAATATACAGAAAGCCACAAAAAATGTTAACAGTAACATATCACAAGCTCAAATCAGAAAAAAAACCCATCTCTGAAAGCTGTAAAGATTTTTAAACTTTTTGTTTCTTTCTTTTTTGAAGATGAATTCTTGACTTCTTCACTGCATCAAATTTTTGAATTTGAATCTATTAGTTTATTAATTTTATTTATATCTCAACCTGCTTAACTTTTTCTGCTAGTTGGAAACAGCTGAAGACTTTTTCCTCAGATGTTCTGCCAGTTTACCAGCTTCATAAACTGCAAGCAGAAAGACTAGAGTTTCTGTGAGCTTATCATCAACCTGCGGCTTCCTTGTTCATCTTGCAATAATGACATTTCTCGGTACAAACATCTCAATTCCTAAAATAATCTGCTCTGTATTAGCAGCGTTATTTTTTTTTTGGGGGGGGGAAAGTAGATGAGTTAGAGAGTTCTGACTACTCAAGTGAGATTAAACATTGAGGGGGTTTTGCTTCTATTTTTTGTGGTGGTTTAGTTGCGGGTTTTTTAACATCTAAGATCAACCTTACTGTTAGAAGTGTTATGGGCTGACTATAGTTCTCTTTACTCAAAAGTGCTTAATCTATGGGATAAATTCTAGATGCTGTGTATTTTCTAGCTCATGACAGCTGTTTGTGCTTCTTGTGTGGCTGAATGTGAGCTTGTCAAACATTTTCCCGAATATCTCTTACACCAGGGTGGCAAGGGCAGACTGACTCGCTTGGTGCTGACTGTCAGCTCTGAACTACTTTGACAGCTCTGGCAAAAGTCCTTCTCTTTTATGGCAGCTGTGAAGGTCGTCTGTCACCTTCAAACATGTTGTCACCATGACTACTTAATATTTAGGTGGAATGTTGGTCTATATCTACGAAGGCTGTGCCTAAGGTATATATAAATCTCCCTGTATAAACAGACTTTGCTTCTTCATAGTTGTGTTGACTTGGTTTGTTTTCCTGCTAGTCCTCAAGGAAGTAAATCAATATTGCATGATACTTGGACACAGAAATACAACAGCAAAAGTTTGTCTTCTTGCTTCCTCTATCTTTCTATTGTACAATATTTGGAGAGAAGGTGATAGCGGATGTCTCTCATCTAATCCTAATTCATTCTTTCATTGATTTCCAAAAGTCTAAGCTAGACCAGTAGTATCTCAAGTTATTGAACACTTAAAATAGTGTACTTGGATTTTTGTTTCGCTATAAGAAAAATTGATAGCGTGCAGGCCCTGTTACTTTCTGAAATTTGAATGAGTTGTTGAAGAAAAGGTAAGGGAGTTTTTCCATTCCTTCAAATTTTTTGGACTTTATCTGCTTCTGTAAGAACTAATAATAAAAATTTCCTGTGTGAGAGATGGATTCACATTTGCTAATACAAACAGAAGCCCCGTATTCTCACAGTAAGGCATATTCTCAGAAGAAAGTCTGAACTAAAAAGAGATTTCAAAAAGCTAAGGCAAGCCAGAAATTTTCTATTTAAGGATAAAGCCTTTGCTCCCCAGGCATAACACGGTTCACATGTAGAATATATCACCACAGGGACTAGAAATTGATTTCTTGATTTTTTCTAGTTGCCTTTCTAAGTTTGTGAAAAGTGGCCCAACGAGTAACTTTCCTGTAACAGGAAAGCACAGTAAGTGCTTTCAGTAAGTAAATAATCTACTCCCCAGCTAACAATGAGCCAAGGAACATCTGAGTATTTCTTATACCATCTCTCAATTTATTTTCCCTTTTATTGTAGATTTTGTGTGAATTAGTAGAGACAGTCCTACCCTCAGGCTAAAGACTGAGAGTCAGTGATTGAGAGTTTCATGCTTTACATCCTCTGGAAAGTCATCTATATTTATTATGCATCACAATTAAACAGAGATGCTGAACTCAGCTTGGATGATGTTGCTTCATGCCTGTGTAAAGCTCATTTTTTTGGCAGACAGCTGATTTACATGATCAAGAGTATCTGTAGCCTGTCATGTAGATTCATAGCTGGAGACGGTGACTTCTAATGGGTCTCTTTTCATCACGAGGACATGTCAGTACATCTCCAGGTTCCCACGCGCCGTATGTAGCTGGTCAGTGGATGACTTGCTGCATGCTAAGAGACGCTGCACTGAAAAATTCTGAAAGGATCAGGCAGCAAACCTGATGGATTTAATTTTTTGAAGGAGGTTTTAGATATGGCAAGTGTGGTGATAACAATAATTAGCTCCCCCAGCAGGTTATTGGGAGGTTTAATTCATTGGTAGGCCTTACTCTTTCATGTGACTGTAATTCTTGATTTTGGTTGGGAAATTTGTGTTAGCACAAGTCAGAGAAGGACTAGATGGTACAGCTACAAATCAAATAACCGGGCTGAAAGTAGCTGTTTCAGACAAAAACCCTTAGAAAAATTTCTCTTGTAATATCAATAATAATAATGAAATACAGTAGTTTCTCTGCTTGGAAGAAGCAGGTTGTCATACACAGTTTGAACGTCAGATTTATGGCACTGCTTTGAAATACAGTATAATAAAACAATCAGAGAGCTTTTTCTCTCAGATTGTTAGCCTTGTAGGAGAACAGTGCCTGTCTACTTTTTTGTATGTATATGTGGCTAGAAATGTGAAAAATGATCTGTGAAATTGTTTATTAGAATGTGTTAAAAAACTGTGTGACAAAAACTTCCTCCTCTTGCTCAGCCTTGGGACGTCTGCTCATTTAACTCATATCCATATTTTCCTAAAAGCCAAACATCAATATGAAACCCAAATGCACAATTTTCCTTGTAGAAGGAAATATTTACTTTGTACTTTACTTCTAGCCTTATAAGAAGTTTTCCAAAGACAGCATTTTCTTGTATTTTACAACAGTATGATAGCCTTGCAGATGCTATTCTATTGAATTTTATTGCCAGTCTACCAGCAGGAAGGATCAGTTACTGAATAAAGAGTGTATTTGTAATTTTTCTTGGGAAACACCTCAACTTCAAGTGTGGAACTGTATTTTTAAAGGGAGTCCTGAGCTCAGTCTGTAGCAGAAGATTCATTCTTCTGAAATTAATTTAATTAAATTATATTTGGCTCTATAGGTTGAATGCCATTCCAAGGCTTTTCTTTTAATCCATCGTGTCTGACTTTATCACAGCAGCTCATCACTTCTCCCTGCAGCACCCCATGGTGTGGCACCTGCTATGTTGACTGACATTTCTACCTTTCTTAGTAATTACATATGAATGTAATGGTTGCATAAGTATCCTAATTTCTCTATGAGTGATCACTACTGTACCTTCTTGGTGTGTTATTTTTGTTCCTTGTTTTAAACCCACAGCCAGATGAATATGCTTTGATGAAAGAACACGGCACTGCTGAAATGTAGTCAATGATATTTTTATTTCCTGTAGTTTTCTGGTTTTTTTTGGAGAACGGTGGCCAGGTTTATCTTTAAAATAATGCAATAAACATTGTCCTGTTCTCAGAAATTTAAACAAGATATGTGGTTTACCTATGTTAAAGTCTTGCTAGTAGTGCAGACGGTCAGAGTCCCACTGATAATGAGGGTGCTGTAAGGATTTACTCCAAGGATTAATCTTACATGTTTGCATAATATGCAGAAGAGTAGCCTTCAAACACCCTAATCGTGAACAGACCCTAAGTTTAGATAAGTAAATACTCTTATTTTATGTGTGCGTATTATTTGATAAACCTATGTACAGAATTTTGTGAAATCTTGTGCAAAATATGATCTTTTAAAATAGTGGTAAGTGATTGCTTTGGATTTTTTTTTTTAAATTCTGGTGGGAGTTTTCTGCAACTTACTATCCCACAGAAAAATATAATAAAGCATATGTTTTCCATTAGCATTTTATTTTCAGCTTTTTAAACTGAGTACTATTTGAAAATATTAATAAAAAATGAAATTATGAAGCTGAGGACATGATTCAAAGTACATTGAAATCAGCAGATAATTCTCTGATTTTTTTATTTATGTGGAAAAAATATTAAAACTCATTCTTAAACTCCTTTGGATTATATACATATTTTAAGTATTTTCCTGAGTGGTCATTGATCTGAGTGTCTGGACTTCAGTCTACTGCAAAGAACAAGTAATCATGTTCATATATGCTGAAATAGAAAGTAGTTACAGAATATCACAGAATATCACAGAATAGTAGGGGTTGGAAGGGACCTCTGTGGGTCATCTAGTCCAACCTCCCTGCCGAAGCAGGGTCACCTACAGCAGGCTGCACAGGACCTTGTCCAGGCGGGTCTTGAATATCTCCAGAGAAGGAGACTCCACAACCTCCCTGGGCAGCCTGTTCCAGTGCTCTGTCACCCTCAGAGGAAAGAAGTTCTTCCTCATGTTCAGACGGAACTTCCTGTGCTTCATTTTGTGCCCATTGCCCCTTGTCCTGTCGCTGGGCACCACTGAAAAGAGTTTGGCCCCATCCTCCTGACACCCACCCTTCAGATATTTGTAGGCATTTATAAGGTCCCCTCTCAGCCTTCTCTTCTTCAGGCTGAACAAGCCCAGTTCCCTCAACCTCTCCTCGTAGGGGAGATGCTCCAGTCCCCTCACCATCCTTGTAGCCCTCCGCTGGACTCTCTCCAGTAGCTCTTCATCTTTCTTGAAGTGGGGAGCCCAGAACTGGACACAGTACTCCAGATGAGGCCTCACCAGGGCAATGTAGAGGGGAAAGAGAACCTCCCTCGTCCTACTGGCCACGCTCTTCTTGATGCAGAGCTGCTGGCCAACTTTTTCTTGTTGTTTTTGTGGTTTTGCTAATTTAAGTTGTTAGTGTCTCAGGTAAAGACTTTTAAAATGCAATTTATTTTAATAGCATCACTTAACATGATTTGATCTCTGTAGGAGAATAGCAGTTCATTACAGAGCTCTCTATTTCTCAGCTGGCTCCACCAATTTACAGCACAGTACTTTATTTTTTCACTAGGTCATTGGTTTCCACAGTAGGTCATACTTTCTGCTAAACAGCTTGGCCTCCTATGGAGAAAGAATCTGTGACCTTCTAAGGTTTCCTAGCCTGGGAGATGTCAGGTCTGCGTCAAAGTATAACTGTTTAATCAGAAGAAATTTTTCAAAGATGAAGTGTTAGGACGTACAGATTATTTCAAGGAAATTTCCAAATTCAGCACTTCACAGAGAAGTACTTAGCAAAATATTGTTGAAAAAACACATATTATAGTATAGAGTACTGACAAATAAAACAAGTCCTTTCTGTAACTTCAGTGCTGTGTGTAGGTGCCTGAGGTTAATTGTATTTTTACATTTGTGTGGAGTCACATTCTATGGAACAGAAATGGAAGGAAAGATATTTATTTTTCCTTATTTCTGCAAGCTTCAACATCTGTTCATGCTATATTTTCCATACGAGCTTTCAAATTTTACTCAGTAATTTTTGTTTAATGAACATACAGATTGTTAAAAATCTTTTTCCTCCCCATCTCTACAGTGATGGGTTTTTTTTGTTCTTTTTTATGGTGTGGGTATTTTCTTTTAAAATAGAAAATAGTTTTTAATTAAGCAAAACAATGAGGAAAAGGGAGTAAAATGAACCCTCAGATTATATTCCCAAATTTTCTCTGCAGTGCTATTTGTCTTTTCTTTCCTACTGTTATGCAACCCTTTCTAAAATATCCTTTAATTAGAAAGAATGAAATTTAATTTCTTTACTAGTGCTGCATATAGATGTAGTCTGTATGCTACTGTAGATTTATGAAGTGGCTACCTTTGCATTTACAAGATCTTATGTATAGCCAAGTAATCCATCCTTTATTTTCATGTGTTTTCTGTATCAGCTGATACAAATAATTTAGAGGAAGAGTTTTTTAACTAGTCTGCTGGAAACAGACTATGAAATTGTGAAATTAATCTGCTCTTTTAATCTCCTTTACATCTGCAGTCACTTTTTCATTTGCTGCATTACATTACAAGCACTTCTTTATCAGATATTAAGTGATTTCACAGCTAAATGCTTGAAAAAGCAAGTACTTCTTAGAAACATTTTTAGAGAATCTTCTGCCTCTGAACTCAGAAGTTGATCAAGACAAATAAAGAATCCCTACAATACCAAGCCAAACCAAAACCTCCAAAGCAAAAGCACAACCCACAGATGAATTTTTTATTTTTGCTCTTTTATATTGTGATCGGGAATTTGTCCACATTAATAGAAGAAATGAAAAAGCGGTAAAAATAGATCCCTTATTCTGCAATGCATACATGTTTCTCAAGGTGGAATAAGACCGACAATCAAAGGATTTTTAGGCACTTACAGTGGTATCTTTCCTTCAAAGAACGAAGAATATCTTGTTAGGGTTCCTAGGAAATTTACTTTAGTACTTATTATTACTGATTGCTCCTCGCATTATTTCAGGCTACTAGCCTTTGCTGCTGCACGCTGCTGAATCACGTTGTCCTGTGTTTGGCCAGGACAGGGTTAATTTTCACTGGAATCCAGGAAGGGGCACAGCCGGGCGGGCTGACCCCACCTGGCCAAACAGAGCAGGGTATTCCATACCATGTGCCGTCATGCTGGGTTCCGGTGGGGGGGAGGTGGGCAACGGGAACTCTCTCGCGGCTCGGGAGTGCGCGTGCGCGCCGGTCCCGTCTGGGAGAGAGCAGCTCTGTGGGTCGTGCGGTTTGTGTTGTGTTTTCTCCTTATTTGTATCGTTGTTGTTACTGTTCCCTTTGTTTGCTGTTCTGTTGAACTGCCCTTATCCCGACCCACCAGTTTCTGCCTGTTTCTTCCCATTCTCCTTCGCACGCCGGCGGGGGGAGGGGCAGTCACGTGGCGCTTTTGTTGCTGGCCACAGCCAAACCATAACACACGTCAAACCTGGTGTCCAACAGGACATTTTCTGCCAACCTGCTTTCCAGCTGGTCAGTACAGGACATTGCAATTCTTGCAGTTCATGAGGTTCCCATCAGCCCATTTCTCCAACCTGAGATTTTCAGAATAGGTTTGTGGATTTGATCTGTTATCTGATTTTCCTTTCTTTTCCTGCCTTTGTCTTAATTGGGTAGCCTAATACTTCTAATCACAAAGTTATTTGGGGAAAAATATTCTTAATACATCTGTAATTTTGCAGAAAATAATTCAAGAAATCCAGATCAGCAAGGGGGAAAGGATGTTCTTCACTCTGTAGCATAGTGGTTAGGGTGTTTGGGGGGGTCACTTACTCCAAAACCAGCTCAGTACAGCACAGACCTTTCCAACAGTGATGGCCTTCCTTTTGGTACCTGAGAATCTCCTTCTGACACCTGCCTGGGAAGCAGGTTCTCACACCAAGATTCAGACACCAAAAATTTGACATTCCAATCCTGAGTGTTACAATATGAAAATTTATTTACAGAAATTTTCACACACCATCTATTAGAATTACAGATGGATATTTTAAGAAGCAAGCCGAAGCATAAGAAAGAGAGAACTCTGTCCAAAACTATCTATTTTATCTCAATTTCTGTTCTCGATCCAGGGAACTTCTAAGGGTAAGGTATCTACTTTCACTTTTGCTCCTAAATCTGGGGTGCACTGAGTGGGCAATTTTGCAGCCATATCAGTTCTATAATTAAACATTAATCCATGAAGAATATTTGAAAACTACCACATCTTTAGATTACTTTTGTGGATTCTCTCTCGTTTTTGCACTTCTTCCTAAGAGGTAGCGTGACGGTGCATATTGGTAGTGTATACAGACAGCACTAAGTCAGTCTGTTGCGAGACCATATTGAAATTTTTGCACCTTTCTGCTGGAAGTCCAAATGTGGCTCCTCTGAGATGTGTAGAAAGAAGGTTGTTTCCAACATTTTATACTAGGTGTTATTGCATTTTACAACAATAATATATGCCAAGGTATTCCTAAACAGTAAAGTGGAAAGCAGAGAATACAGTAATAAGCTTAATAAAGATACAAAAACAATATTTCAAACATATTTGTAGAGAATTAACTGACATTTAGGAAATTACATCGAAAAAGAGAGTCTTATTTCATATTTAAAACTTATTTGAAGAAACATTTGATGTAGAGCAATTATAAACAAAAGTGGTTTAATTTTGGGAAATTGCTGCTCATCCACTTCGAGAAAACACTGAACATGTTGCTAGACTGCCTATTTAACAAGTGCAGTAACTTACATAGCTATTTAAGTTATTTATGTTCCGTGTACTGTACTATACAGGAACCTAGCACTATACTTACTTAGACACACAATTGTCTAGTGATAGCCATGTGATAAGCACCATAACCATTTACAACCATAAACATTTATAAGGGCTACCATATGCTTGGGTTTCTCCATGCATATTCTTCTTTTATCTTCCCAGAAAGTTTTTTTCTGGATAGAAAAAGCCTACCTTGGCCACCTGCTGCAACTCTCAGAAACTTGGCAGTCTGCTTGGAAAAGTGGCTCTGCATGAGCTTCTGGGCATCCCAAAGTCAGAAACAAAAGCAAAGAGTCTGAAACCAGGATTCACGTGTGTCTGCATTCGTAAATGGCCTGTGCAGCATGTCTGCTGTACTTCTGGCATGCCCTAGAAGCAACCTGCTTGCTGTGCATGCCCAGGGACTTGGTCTGCTCGTGCATAGTCATAGTGGATGATCTTGCATCTACTATCCAGAAGATAACTGGTAGAAATAGGAGCATCCTGTTAAGCCTTAACGTCTGCTCTACATATCACATTGTAAATTACAAAAGTTCTTTGTTAGTCCAAAGCTTAAGGCATGTATCTTTAAACAAATGAGATATTTTTATTTTGCTAAAGTAATCTGGTTAAAGAGTAATTTCTTGCTCTCTGTCAAAAAATGGGGCTTTGTCCTGAAATTATATCTGGAAAAGTTACAATGTCTGGATAGTTACAGATATTCTGTAAATACAAAGACCATGGATATAAAGTCTCATGTGTTTCTACTGTATTGAAAACAGGAGTGTTTGTGGAAAAGAGTCTGCAGATAGTGGAGCCTGTGAAAGCTCTTCACTTCAACTGCAAGCTTGCACAAGTGGAGGAACTTGTAGTATGGCAAAGATACACTAGGTATTTTCTAGTGGTTTTTTTTCTTTTTTTCATATCTTTAGGGATTATTTGAGAATGGAAATTGTATCAGTGAGTGTTTGATAAGACACTTTCTTATTCACAAAGTGTTGAGTATGTCTTCTCTTATTTCCTTTATTATAGATTTGACAGGCTGAGATAGGAATAATAAATTCTGTCCTGTCATTGTTATTTCAAGGCTTACATGACCACATTGTAGATCTAACTCATGTGTAATTTTACTACAATTGTCATGAGAATAATGTTTGACCCATATGATACTTTAAGATATTTCAGAATACTCAAAAATCAAATGGCTTTGAAAAAAATAGTTATGCTATGTACCAAATGGTGCAAGGCACTGCCTCACTGTCTCAAGTCATAATAACTGGAGACAGATTGTATGTGCATTATAGGCAAGTAATATTTACTTGCTAGAATAAATGATTTTGAGAATATATTTTTAAATACGGTTAAAACAAACATACCTGACAATGACTACATGTAATATAATGATGATTTCTAAAAGTAAAATGTTCTTGTTAGGAATCACAGCAGACGTATAATGAACAAAACCACTCATATTTGTATTTAGTTTCATTACCTAATTTTAAATTTTTTTTTACATTTCTACTGTGTACTATTGCATCATTTAAAAAAGTGTGTCTGATTTTATTAAAAATTTTGGGGTCTTTCCTCAAAATAATTTTCCCCACAATGCAAGGAATAGACAGGAAAACACATAATTTGTAAGGTGTCTTATCTCTAGTATTAGTGAGAACATTAATGAAGAAAGGTTCATCTGTATTAAGTTCTTTTCTATGTTGTGTTTATACTTTGTTTTAATAGTTGGCACAATCTAAATGGTGTAGTCTAGTTGTTGGAGCATGAAAGAGAGCCACTTTTTAGTGAATTTTAACCCTGTTCTGCCCAGTCCTAACTGCATGTCCTTAGGCAAGGCACTTCTTATCTCAGTTTTACAGACAAGAAAGGTTTTGCCTATCTACCCAACAGGGATGTTAAGAGGATTAATTTGTTAAAAGCATGAAGATTTAAGTAAAAGCGAAGCTTTGCTATTAATGTGTTTGATGCCAGTTGCAGTACAGGACCCTAAACTGAGCAAAGTTTTAAAAACTGAAAACATTTGCAATGTAGCATTGCGGACATAATCACAAAAACTCTTGTGGTTATATTTGAGAGATTTAAGACGTTACCACTTTTTGGGTTTGGTCACCATCCTTGGACACTGTTGCTGTAACTGACAGCTCCTGGTCCACTTCAGTCGACAAGAGAATTGATGATTTTAAACTTCTCTGGAAAGTAGTTTAAGCTGTTTTACTGTATCCCCCCACCCCAAATTATGAGTATTCATGCTTTCACTCATTCATTCATTCATTCATTCATTTATTCTGTTTTAAGCAGGTAGTTGGTATCCTGGAGGAGTCAGAGGGTAAATTCTTGACGTGTTTGAATTACACAGCAACAGTAAGTCTGACTGTTTTCTCTATTATTTACTTCATTTTGTTTAAAGGATACAGCCCATCCAGCATTTGAGAGGGGAAGGCTACAGGTGTCACCCACAACGCCATAAACAGTGGTGCCCAGTCTTGCCTGGTTCTTTGAGGTTGCGTGGCTATGGCCATCGGAAGGGAATTACCCCTGTCTCCAAGTACATCTTTCTCTTTCTCGTCCCACTTTACCACTGATGACTAACAGAAAGAGTTTTTAATTAAAAACTTTCTTATTTCATTTAGTGGGAAGCATTAACTGTGGCAAATTTTTATGCTTTTGTTTATATGAACTCTGGTCTGTGGTTTGGGTTTTTCTTTACCACCCTTCCCAAGTGTGCCATGTGAATGGCACAGGTTTGCTCAGGTTTTTCATCTGTCCTGGAAATTATCTGTGTTTCCACTCTGCCCTCCAATACACTCGTTTTATTCCCTTTCCAGTGCAGCTTACAAGGACTTTTGCTTTTGGTGGAGTCAGGCACGCACACTCTTAGTTTGAGCCAGTCTCAGGGTGGGCTGGCACATCTCCATCTACCAGAGCTGTCAAGTGGGGTGACCCAAAATAACCCACAGGGGTGAAGGATAAAGGAGTGAGGCCCAGAACAGCAAGGTAAATGATGTAAACAAAGCTTACTGAGTGTAAGAGTACACTTGATGGGAAGGTATCATTTGCTATGGTACTGATGGAAACACAAGAAAAATGCATTTGTGCATTTTGCTAGAGAGCAAAGAAACAAGAAGAATTTTTTTCATTGAAAGTAGTAATGCTATTGGCATTGATAGGACTAGGGGCAATGGCTTTAAACTAAAACAGGGTAGATTTAGATACAAGAAAGAAGTTCTTTACTATGAAGGTGGTGAGGCACTGAAACAGGATGCCCAGAGGAGCTGTGTATGCCCCATCGCTCGAAGTGTTCAAGGCCAGGTGGGATGGAGCTTAGGGCAACCTGGTCTAGTGGAAGGTGTCCCTGCCCATGTGAGGGGGGCTGGAATCAGATGATCTTTAAGGTCCCTTCCAACCCAAACCATGCTAGGATTCTATGTTTCTATGACAGACTTGAAAAACAGATCAAGCTGCTTGATTAATTTTTGGCAAGGATAAAGAAAATTCACAAAGACTCCAAAATAATGAACACTTCATTTTTTTTGCTGGTGTCCCTAAAATACCTGTGAAATAGTTTTGTGCTTGATTTACAGTGATTAATTAGCTCTGACCTATCAAAACCTAAAGAAAAGAACAAGTCGTCATTCTTGGTTAGGGATGATTAAACTCAGTAACCTTGCATTGAGCTGTGATTTTGTTGCTACATGAAACTCAGGGTTTAAAACTGGATATTGAAGAATCTGGTATTCCTGTGGGAGAAGGAAAGAAAAGAGAAATATTTTTAATCCTTTTATTAGCACAAAATGTTGCTCATACACAAAGTAAGATCTCTATGTCATTTAGAAAATCACAATAGATTTTTAACAGTAAAACAGTACAGCTTTGAAGATTCAAGATGAGAAGAGGTGGCTTTGCTGTACCACTTGAGGCTTTGTCCTCCAGATTTTGAGGTCACTCATGCAAAGAAGCCAGCACTTTTTCATGAATGTATATGCAAGCCACTGTGCCTGCTGGTTTACAGGCTGAAAAGCATGACTTTGGCTGGCCTGTGTTAACTTTTCAGGCAACTGATCTCAAGGCCCAGAATTTCCTGAAGTTTATATGAAAATAAACAGACGTGAAGATGGTGGTGATGCATGGAGTGTCCTTCTATGGGAAATATGAATGTATTTCTCTCCCAGATGTGTCAGTGCTTTTGCCGGTCACGTCTCTAAAAGAGTTCTCAACCATCCATGCATACGTACTTGTTTTGGCTGTTTCATCAGTGCTCTATAATGAATGGTATCTCCTGGGAGATGAGTTCCCATGACAGGTAGATCCTGTTTATAGCCTTTAAGTTGCTGCAGGCTCCTGTTCCTGTCAGTTGCATCTTCCCACAGTATGGGTGATATCCAGATACTAAGACTTCTCTTTTTTTAATGTGCTTAATTATAAACAACTGAGTTTTAAAGTATTTAGCTTGAGTGGCTCGCAACTAGTGTAAACTGCTAGTTAAGACTTACACTAATTTATTGATATGCACATTCCTTTCGAGTTAGAAAAGGTACTTTAATGAGTAAAATCGTGTGCATAAAATAGGTAGTGATTTAAAATACTCTTGAGCACTGAATGAATAATAATACTTTACTTTGGGTGAATTCAAGAACAATATTTATTTAATTTTGATGAAGTGAGTTTTGGTATTCCTGGCAGACTATCAGTTAAGTTTCCTGAGGCATTTCACAACAATACTTTTATTTGTGCATTGTTCAGAAAAAAAGTCCCACACTGTTATGTGCTAAGAAATAACAGACAGCCTCTCAATGTCTGAATGCAACAAAGTGTAATAAAGTGTAATGAAGGTATAAAATTACTTAACCAAAAGTGCAAAACTTGAGGTTGTAACTGAGATTCTTTTCTTTTACTGTCCTCTTTAACAGCTGGGAAACCTGTCTTGGTTTAACTTCTCTGTTATTTCATCTATGCATTTCTGGTGTGTTTTCTTCTTCCACTGAATCTGGGACACTTCAGTAGGAGTGATATCACCCCTAGGGGCCAGATACCATTACTCAGTTTCCGGGTTTGTGTGACTGCCCAATCTATACCTAATAGACTGACAGAGTCCTGCTGGTCACAGGTGCTGCTAGCTATGGAAGGAATGATGTCCAAGTGCCTTTCATCAAAGAGATGATTAGTTCCTGTAGGCATAGTTCATTATTTCTCTCTTTTGAGAGATTTTTGAATAGGGCTTGCTCTTCATGACTCTGTCATTTCATCCTTGCATTACGTTTATGTCAGGGAAGACTAAAGACCTGCTCTTTGTGCCTGATGAGGATGCAATGTTTTATGTTTCAGAAAATGAATGGTTATGTAACCATAAGCTACATTAAAACCTTTAACTCAGTGTTTATGCTGAGATCAGACTATGATTAACATAATAAATACAAGAACTGAGACCTTAGGCTTCCATCTGTTCTGTCATAGCAGACAACGAGAGAAGTATGATATGCTCACAGTAGTCCAGACTATGAAGGAGAAATACTTTAGGATTTTTGCTAAATGAAATTTGGTTGCAGCATGATGCAAAATCATTCACATTTGTCCACCTTTTGAACACCTTAATTTCTCCACCAACATGATGTCCAGCTTGCAGCAACTCACCTTCAAGCAGTGATTCCTAGTCCATTCAGCAATCTTACCTAACCTAAGCAGTTTCTCCAGAAACCACCAGTACTTTGCTGGTGCTATACAACATCTTCTTAGTTTACGTACAAACTGAACGCTGAGCAGGACCTCGAGTTTATTTCCTGCTGTCCACCACATAGATGAGTATCTTTTGTGCTAGAAGGGCAGTTTCCTATAATTGTTAGCTTTTAGGTAGAATCTGAGGAGAACTTAGCTAAGGTTGTGTTGCAGTTCGGGCCTGGCCAGCAACAAAGTGCCACACGGTCGCTCTACCACCTGTCCCCCTTCTGGGGTGGGGAGGAGAATGGGAAGAAAAAGGCAAAAAATCCTGGGTCGGGATAAGGGCAGTTTAACAGAACAGCAAATGAAGTGAACAGTAACAACAACAATACGGATAAGGGGAATATACAAAACAAACAGCAAAACGGACAGAGCAACTCTCACCGCCCACAGCCACGCGCACTCCCAAGCTGCGACTGCCTTCCCACTGTCCAGCTCCCGACAGCCAGAACCCAGCATGACGGCACATGGTATGGAATACCTTGCTCTGTTTGGCCAGGTTGGGTCATCCCGCCTGGCTGTGTCCCCTCCTGGCTTCTGGCGAAAATTAACCCTGTCCCGGCCCAACCCAGGTCTGGTTGGTATGTTCCCCTGCACATCCACCACTTTTCTCAAGACGGATAGCCGTTTCTCTCTCCTTCCCAAGTGCTGTGATGAGTGTTTCACAGAAATGCGGAGCTGTGAGAAGGACTCTTCCCTTCCCTCCCCTGATGAAGTTTTCAACAGTCCTGGCTTAAAAACTAGGTGAGACTAGACTAGACTTTGCCAAGTATGGGATATAGCTTCAGTTAGATGTGTTGCCTTTTGATAGGCTTCTCCAAATTCGCTCAGTCACAGAAGCTCTAATTCTCTTTATAATACACTGGAATAAGAGTGTCCAAATGAAACTTTGCAAAGACATAGATGCTATGTGATTGAGGGAGGAACTGTATTATCTGAAGTTAAGGACATATATTTGTGTGTCAACTGTAAAAGTCCAGATTCCTGCACGACAGCTCAGGTTAAATCTTGTTCTTCTAATGTCTTTTTTTACTCATTTTTAATACTGTTTTTTAATCTATTACTACTCTGAATTAGCTAAAATTAATGCTGATTTTTTATTAACCAGCCATGATACTATTTTCTAAACATACTAATCTCTTAGTAATGTATTAGTTAAATGAGAATCACAATAAAATAAGCAAGTTTTACTGTACTTTTATTATTTATTTGCATATTAACTGGTATTTTTGTTTTTAATAGGCTCATGACTTATAAGTACTCTGGGAAGTGAATGTAGTTTTAAAATAACTATCAGAATGTACTGAGCATTTACTATTGATTAAATGAGTTTGACTATTAAAAGGAAGAAAATAATTTTTGTTAGTTTGTAACTAGTGAATAAACCTTTTAATAAATTATTACACTATTAAAAATATTTAAAATACATTTAGTACAATACATAGATTTTTTAATTAGTATTGCTACAATGTGCTACTATACTAATGGCTACAACTATGTTCGCATGGGAAAAGTTAATCACTGCTCTCAGATTCTCTCAACATATTTGTATAGAAATTGTTTCTTTTTTATTTCTAAGTGAGAATGGTTAATAGAAGTCTAGCAAAAAATAGAAAAATACTATGGCAAAATATTAAATCCCTACATCTGTTTTCTAGCATTACCTCCTTTCATATTACTAAGAATCTGCTAGGCACCAAGCAGATGTTTCTTTCTAACATTATTGCATGGTTATTTTTCAAGTGGCTTCTTAGCACAGATATTTCCATGTATATACACACCTATCATTTGCTAATACTTTTTTTTCCTGTCTAAACAGCAGATTGCATTGCCGATACCTTTTTGATCAAGACAGTGAACTCCTCGATAACGAAGTAGGTTCTCAAGTAAGGCTTTTCTTTATGTTCTTACTGGTTCTTCTTTTTCCAGGTCAAGTGATGACTGCTGTCGGTGTAAGTTATGAACTGGATTTGACCCCCCCCAGGGGTCAGTACTGGGCCCAGTCTTGTTCAACTTCTTCATCAACGACCTGGATGAAGAGTTAGAATGTACCCTCAGCAAGTTTGCTGATGACACCAATCTGAGAGGTGTGGTGGATATACTAGCAGGCTGTGCTGTCATTCAGCGAGACCTGGACAGGCTGGAGAGTTGGGCAGAGAGGAACCTGATGAAATTCAACAAGGGCAAGTGTAGGGTCCTGCACCTGGGGAGGAACAACCCCATGCACATGTACAGGCTTGGGGCTGACCTGCTGGAGAGCAGCTCTGCAGAGAGGGACCTGGGTGTCCTGGTGGACGACAGGTTTACCATGAGCCAGCAGTGTGCCGTGGCTGCCAAGAAGGCTAATGGGATCCTGGGATGTATCAAGAAGAGTGTGGCCAGTAGGTCGAGGGAAGTTCTCCTCCCCCTCTACTCAGCCCTATTGAGGCCTTATCTGGACTACTGCATCCAGTTCTGGGCTCCCCACTTCAAGAAAGATGAGGAGCTACTGGAGAGAGTCCAGCAGAGGGCTATGAGGATGATGAGGGGACTGGAGCATCTCTCCTATGAGGAAAGGCTGAGGGAGCTGGGCTTGTTTAGCCTGAAGAAGAGAAGGCCGCGAGGGGACCTTACAAATGCTAATAAATATCAGAAGGGTGGGTGTCAGGAGGATGGGGCCAAACTCTTTTCAGTGGTGCCCAGTGACAGGACAAGGGGCAATGGGAACAAAATGAAGCACAGGAAGTCCCGTCTGAATATGAGGAAGAACTTCTTCCCTCTGAGGGTGAAGGAGCCCTGGAACAGACTGCCCAGGGAGGTTGTGGGTTCTCCTTCTCTGTAGATATTCAAGACCCGCCTGGACAAGCTCCTGTGCAGCCTACTGTAGGTGACCCTTCTTTGACAGGGGGATTGGACTAGATGACCCACAGAGGTCCCTTCCAACCCCTACTATTCTGTGATTCTGTGATTCTGTGATTCTGTTTCTTGCCTTCCTTGGTGTTTGTAAACGAAATGGGAATGGATTAGAGTGATAAAATTTTGCGGAGCATATTATAATTGTGATATCTAACATTCCTTTTGCATCCGTATCTGAAAAGGAAATAAATCAATGAACTATTATTTAAGTGTTTTTTCATGTTTTCCCTAGTGTATAGACTCTATGGTGAATATTGTTTTCTCCATCACTGATACAGCAGCTTCATGTATTTCACTAACAATTGCTTTTCACCTTCAATAAAACTGCAGGAAAAACCTCAGGTACAAAATGATTTCTCTCAGTATATGTTAGAACATTTTTAAACTGTAAATTCTGTGGTAATTTCACGGTAACTGTGAAATCCTCTTTGCTCCGTTCCCTGTCACTCCCTTCCCCCAGTATTTTCAACTTTTAACTCTTAACTCTCAGCTTTTTCGCTGTCCTCTGAGGCTTTCAAAATGGAGTAGCAGAACTATGAGGATTAATAGTAATCAGAGTTCGATGGTGCATTCATAAAAACTGGAGTTTGAAGATGCATTCATAAATGCATTCTGAAGTTAGGATATACTAGAGGAATAATTTCCAGTGGACATATATAGTATATGTGAAAGGATTTAATCACTTTATATCAATTATATGCATAGTAAAAGATATGGCACATTTTTGCACAAAAAGGTGCTGCCATGTCAGAATTTCATAAAGCATACCTTATCCACAGTGATGTATTGCTGGGCTATCTTATTAGATGTGAAAGTACAACATAACAGTCCCTAGATTCTAATATGGTAGGCTTACTAGGAAACTGCTAAGAGATCCCTTACATTACAAATATTAAAGTAACGACTGAAACTTCAGATATTTCCAGATTAGATATAGATTTTCAGATCTAACTTTCTCATAATTTCTTGTGCATTTGTTGCACTTAATTTTGTAATGTCTCTGCATTTCTACCCATGAGTTAGTACATTCACTTCAAGAACCATTTCAAAATTATTGGATGAATAAGGTTAAGACATTGGTAGACTTGATCTATGTCTGTTTCTATATCCTATGTTTTCTATGTCTACGCAAATCAGCTCAGACATGTGATTTCTCCTGGTTTCTTAAAACTTTGATTTTGTTCCTAAGGTCTGATTGATAACTACTAAGATCTTTTCTATGAAACTTTAATCTAAGTTAGAACTTGTCTTGGAAAAAAGAGTAGATAGAAAGGGCCAAAGCAGGCTGTTGGCCACTAGGACAGTGTGCCCCAAATTTAGGACACCAAGGTATGTAGCAAGTTGGCAGAAGAAATTAAACTGAGAGCACACCATCATGCGGAGTGTAAGCTATACACCTAGAAATAAAACTTTTGCTTTGAGCATGGAAGTAACAGAACAGGTAAACAGAAACATTCAAAAATGGGTACAGAGCTGAGATTTTATTTCTAATGTTATGAAGGCCAAGAGGACAGACTTTCTGATTTCTTTTGATCTTTTTGATGTTCAGGAAAATGATCTAAATATCTAATGATGGGCATAGTAAGGCATAACTGAACTGTGAAGAGACAGGACATTATTTGTCCTTAACAATCTGCAGCTTCTCATAATACAGAAAATGGCAAGTTATTCAATGAAGCCTGTGCATCTTACACAGTAGAGTCTTCATATCACTTTTGGATAATAACAGGGTGTTCCTTTCTTGAAAACAGCTACACAACTTTTTTTCATTTTTTCTCCTGAACAGTTTTAAAGTACTCAGTATCTTGCTTTAAGAAAAAAAAAATTGCTCTCCTGAGCCTCAAGAGGGTCTAGTAAATGGATCAGTTACCTGTAGTTGCCTAACTTTAACTTCTAGTGTTTGAAAATGTTGACCATGTTAGCTATTTTTCATCTTCAGGATCAATTATTTGAAGTATTTATCCGTATTTGTCATTGATCAAGCAGAGATCAAGTTCAGCGCTGTTTTTCTCTGGTCAGTGAAAAGTCTGTAAGTATTAAGGGTTAATATTAATGGTGTTTGAATTCTGGCCTCTTTGATTTAAAAGTTATGATCTATTCAATGTTTGTAGACAAATCTGTGTTCCCAGATACCTTCTTTTTGCCCAGCTAGCCTTGTACAGGCACATTCTGCTCTGGAGAGAGGCAAGAAAGGGGTATCGACAGAGTTGTTCTGTTTTCTAGCAGATGGAAGAAACAGGAAAATCAGATCAAGCTTATAATTTTAGCAATTCTTCCCCATCAAATACGTACGTATGTTTCTCCTTTTAGTGCTCCAGAGGCTGTTCCCGCTGTCAGCTATGTTCTTAACTCTCCAATAACTGAACAATGAGAATAGCTAGAGATACAAAAGTAGACAAGAAAAAGAAAAGATAAGAAACTTGTTCTGCTTTTTAGAAAATAAGCTGTCTGGAGTCCAGCTTAGATGAATTTCCATTGAATGTTACAGGTTGATATTAAATAAAAAGCTATCACAAGGCATACCCAACTCATTTCTCTGATTTCCTAGATGAGGGGATATTCTGAATTTTCTACAATCTGTGGTTCAGCAGATTGTCTTATATCCATGCAAAAGCTGTTTTCAGATCAGTACTTGTTCATGATCAATGTGCTGAGATGATAACAAAGATATGAGCTTAGCTAATTTATTGGCTAGGAAATATATGTTACATCAGTATTTTCAAGGCATGGGCTTCTCTGCATGCACTGGCTCGGTACTTTTATCTCACAGGAACTAGAGTTCAACCTTCTGTGAAGTGACAACATTGATTATTTTATTGTCTTGAGTACAGGACCAAATTAACTACAATGATGAGGATCTTGAAAAATCATTAGCAGTTGTCATAGATTCTGCTGGGATAGAGTTAATTTTCACCAGAAGATGGGAGGGGACACAGCGGGGCTGGCTGACCCAAACTGGCCAAACAAAACAGGGTATTTGATACCTTGTGCCATCATGCTGGGTGATGAGTGGGGGAGCTGGCCGGGGGAGGGTAATCACTGCTCAGGAGCACGCTGGGCATTGGGCAGTGAGAGAGTTGCTCTGTGTATTCCGTTGTTCTTATCAGTATTATTGTTCTTACTCTTCACTTCCTTTGCTGTTATGTTAAACTGTCCTTATCCCAGCCCACGAGTTTCGCCTTTTTCTTTCCACTCTTCTCCCCACCCCACTAGGGGGAGGGGAGCAGATCGGCCACGTGGTCCTTTGTTGCTGGTGGGGGCCAAACCACGATAGTAGCAAAATCTGTTTGCCACTGTTATAATAAGTTATAGAAATTTCAGATTATTAGTTCAATGTGAAGACATGCCTCTCAGCTTCGTTGTTGACATTGTGACTTACTACAGAGGCAAATAGTTATTCTTCCAAGTGACCATTATTTTTCTTGCATTCAAATATTGTTATGAGTAGCCGCACAAAGAGAAACCTGTTGCTTACTCTAGCTGACTGGAAGTTCAGTTTCCCTTTTCTGTTCTTCTTCTTCAACATTTTTTCCTTCATAATGTGGGATACAGCTTAACTCAGTAAAAAAAATGAAAAAATTTCTGAAAAGGAAGAGATGTAAACCACAGGCAGCAGAGCTGTTCAACCAAGTCCCAACTGCCCGCCTCCCCCTCACCCACCCCCCTGCTGTCATCATGTCTGCATGTTCTGTACTTATCTTCTCTGTAAATATCTTGGCTCAGAGAGGAAACCTAAGAAATTCTTAATTTACTTTTATCGTCCCTGTCCTGAATCCTGTCAGTAAGAGCTGGGGTGACCAACAGGATCCAGTGTCAGGTGCAACAATTATGTTCACCCTGTCAGGGAAAAGAAAAGCTGTAGGCAGCCAGACAAGCTCAAAGGCTCAGCACTCCTTGTGAACTACTCAAGGATAGTTAACAGCATAAACTAAAGCAGAGCTCAGGTAAACATGAGGAAACTGAATGGTTCTCAAACATTATATCAACTTTATACCTGCATAAAATTTTTCCCTAGTTGTTTTCAAACTGAAGTTTTCTTTGCTATTGTTTCTTTGCTTTTAAAATGCTTTTAGAACACATGATGATTAAACTTGTAAGGTAGCTCTAACTTGCTCTACTTGCACTGATATAGAGAGTCCTGTATGTTATAAATATATAGACAGAACAGGTTATTAGACATACCAGCTGCTTCTCTGTGAAAACAGTATTTCCCTTTAGGGAAGCTATCTTGTTAATACCCTCCATTTCAAGGTGTGCCAAATGTGTTTGATAGAACTGTACATTTATACAGAAAAAAGAAAAACCAAGAAAAATCTCTCTTTCATCTGAAATGGCATTCAAAGTCTTCCAGAGGGCTGAAGTATCTCTGCACCATAGTGTAGCAGAGTTCCTCAGCAGCGTCTAATACAGATGGGAAGCTTTCTCAACTGCCAGTCACAGGACCAAGCTGCAGTATGTTATTACTTGATCACTAGGGTAACAAGTTGGAAAATGCGAACTGTCCTCGCTGCTGCACAGGTTTGGTTCATGTTTTTGAACTGCTAGACTGGCGTAGCCACTTTATCTCTTTGCTTTACCTTCTCTGTTTACCTGCTTCCCTGCAGGACCTGTAGGTTTGACATAAAGCTAGGAAGGATACAGACCCCAAGCTCTTCTGGAGAGAAATCCTGTTGAGTTGTTTTATTTTAACTTAAATTTCTGTGGGGGTGGGAGAAAAAGGAGGAAGTCGCTAAAACAGTTCATGCTGTTCTATGTTTGCATAGATCCCTGACAGTCTGTTCTCCAGACCTGGAGGGTCAAAATGATAATGGAAACATCTGGAGCAACGCCCAGAAGACAGAACAAGGGAGATCTTCATCACAGTAAATCAATGAAAATAAGAATGTTTATATAGTTTCCATACAGTATAGTTTCTATATAGTGCCGGGAGGCTACTTACCTTATCAGAGTAGAGAAAGACCCTTTTTCCATTCATGAAGATGCAACAGAAAGAGATAAGCTGTATTCTTTGATCCATTTCATTTGCAGAAAATATATTTGGAAGGAAAACAGTAACCTGAGAATTCAGTTTTAATCAGTACATCTTTAGAAGTCTCCTGGGAGTGAGAGAGGAAAGGAAGTAAACTTCGAGCTAAAGGGAATCCTGGAGCTCACTGAAGAATGGTTTTTAATTTCCCATGAACTGTATAGCCTTTGTTGAGATGGACAGTTTCTTTCATGCAATTCTGTCCATCCTTAAAAGTCAGCAAAATTTATTTACAGTGCTCACTGCTTGTGTTTTTCCCATAGGAGCAGCATACTACAAGACTACAGATGTCACAGAAGGAGGACTTACAGCTTAAGTTTGTTTTTTTAATATCTAAGAATTAGGCTTGGATTGTGTTTGGGTATATCATCTTTCATCTCTCTGCTGTGCTACAAAGCCACTATGTTTGTGCAGATGTGGCTACATGGACAGTGAAAATGGGAAGTTTAAAATCCTCACTCCCCTCCATCATGGACATAGAACTCTGAGAAATTTTACTGCAAATTTTATGTTATTCTAATAAACAGAAACAAAGTCCCAATTTTAATAATGCTTGCATACACAGTGGGAGTCTACATGATGAAGCCAAAGCATAGATCTCCATGGATTTGATGTGCTTTAGTTAGGGATTTCCTGATATCTTATAGTTTTTCGTTATTGTAAACCCAAACAGGGTGGAGTGTGAACAGAGGACGCAAATTTGACAATGATTTTACTGGGGGGGGTATATGCTTATAAAAGTTAGATCATGTTACAGTTCTCAAAAAAGTTGGAAAAATAGATTAAATGCCTCTTTTAAAAGGAGAATTTTATTTTTTGCACATAATTTTTACCACATTGAATGAGAATCAGATGTGTTATTCTTTGCACAATTTTGGTAAATTATTTTTACATACATAAATTGACATACATTTCCAGCTATGAGCATCTCTCTTGAGATATATCATACACTCAACTGACATTAGAGCAAAAGATATCTGACCACTTTAGAAGATTAATCTCTGAGATACTGATTTATTAGTTAACCTTTTCCTTCCTGATTACATCTTGTACATTAAACAATTATTTCCTTTCTGTAGTTTTCTTTATTTTGTCTCTTTAAAGACAACAGATCTTGATGTGCAGGCAGTAGCCAGGAGATTACTGCATCCTGTATCGTATCAGTTGAAATTAATTAGACATCAAGTCTCAATTAACTATACTTTATTTGGCCAATTAATTTTCTCTGTAAAGGAACCACAACGTTTTATGTTTGTTGCATGTAGGTCATTGTTCATTTCTGCTATGGCTGCAGAATCTGCAAATGCAGACTGTCTCTGATCTCAAACTTCATTCAGTCTTAGCATAATTTAGTAATTTGTTGTCTAAGAGACAGCATTGTAACTAGAATTTTCCTCTCCCTACAAATAGTTTTAAAGTATGTTACTGATCTTTTTCTTCTCCTAATGCTAATCTCTGAATTCCACTGAATTACTGCTGCTTGTACAGAAAAAAAGAAAAAAAGTGTTCCCTCTGCATTATATACAAACAGAAATAGAAGGATAAAATGGGTAGAAAAACAATTGGTTTTCAAATGTCTCCACTAGTACAGGGTGTAGTGAAAAAGAAAAAAGGAAAAATTCATACATAATCTCTTTCCTCTAAAATTCCTTATTTTCAATTACCTTTCTGTAACCAGTTCCCTTAACTCCTGAAACAAAAACTAATATAATGACATATTTACACCATTTCAGGGTAAAGAAAAAGTGAAGAACTATGAACTGCAAGAATGAATTATAGCAGTTAACTGCAAGAATTAACATGTATCATATAATATATTATTAATACCTATCCCCAAAGCAGAGAATGTTTGCAGCAACCAGCAGTGGTCGTGGTGTATAGTTACTGTTTCAAGAAGCAGATGAGCCTGTATTAAAGGTCTGGTGACTGATTAATGGAGATTTCTCACTTACTGGGTAATCACCTGGCTACCAAGAAAGTGAGAAACATCTATCACTTTGTGTTTAAAATTAGAAAATTATCCCCTTTAAAATATATATTTGCTCCAATCTGAAATTAAAATAGGTTTTAAATTCAAGAAAGGCTTTTTGTCTTTTGATCAACTCTAATCAAAACATTCAAAATATGTAACAAACATTTCCTTCGTGCTGAAGGTTTCAGCCCCTCCCTTCACTTTTTTACCCATGCTATTTTCCAGAGATAATGTAGTAGCTGTTAGGGAAATTTGAGACATCTCTTTTTTCCCAATATATAACACAAGTAGTGTTATAGTGACAAAATTGTTCCCGCTATCTCTTTTGTGAAGGCTTTTTTAGATATTTGCTAGGCTTAATAATAATGCTTAATGATTTATGCTTAAACGAGTTCTTTAACATATTAATGTTTCGTTATTCCCAGAGGAATAACTTATTTGCTTCAACTTCTTTAGGGAGGAACTCTAACTCAGTCTATTTTACCCAAAATCTTTTTCCACTTGCAATCCTGAAGTAGCATAAATTATACTTCAGTTTTCTTAGCTCCTGCCCACAAATTATATAGCTCCGTCTCCATATGTCTAATTTTAACAACACAAGATCTCCTTACAAACTACTGGGAATGGATGTTTCATTATTCTAATTTCTTCAGTGTAAGGTAGAGCCTTTTTATTTGATGAAGGAAAATGATTGTCCATTTGACTTAAAGAAAATTCACTTCCTGTGAACAGGTCAGGGATTCATATTCTACAGAAGTCAACATGGAACCTGTTAATGAACACAATGTCTCACAACTGAGCCCATTTGATGATGTTCTTCAGAAAAAGTTCCCTCATGAAAAGAAAGATACTGTTCTTCAAAGGATCTGGAAAGCTTGCTGTTACGTTATTAGAAATAGACTATTTTAAAGTGAAGGTCAAGTTGGAACAGCTCCAGAGGTCAGTCTGTGGCAGTCATCTTACAATGAGCACAGTAGGATAGGAAATGTCTCTTTGACTTCAATCCTATTAGCAACCTTTGACATGAGGGAGGTCTGCCATAGGGTCTGTAGTAGATTGCTTTTAACATTGTTTTCTATTACACTTATCATTAACTTGTGAGACTTCAGATCACAAGGTCTTTTCAACACATCACCGATAGGTAACAGGCATGCAATTTTTTTTCTTTGGATCTTGTGTGCTCTACTGATGACAGGGTCTTTAAAAAAAAATAATTTGTTCCTACTCAAAATAAGTATTAGGTTGCATAAACTACTTGGCTCAAGAGTTGTCATCTCTTGACAGTTTCATGATTTTTTTTGGCATCAAATTCTAAGTCTTTAAAAAATGTGAATTTTTACTGTTAAACTGTTCATAACATTTAGCCTGATGGTTCAGCAAAAGTGTCAATGTGGATGTCACAGAAGTTGTTAATAATTAATGGCTTTCAATACAAAATTTTTAAAATTGGCTTGAATTTTTAAAAACTGCCCCAACTTTAAAGCTATCTTTTTGGCAACAATCTAATCCAATATGACCAAGAACTTTGACGGTCTTAATGAACCTAGTTTTGTGATAAAAACCCTCTGTTAATAATAGTGTTCACCCTTTAAATTGCCAAATATGAAATACTGCTAAGGTATTAAAATTTTTAATACTGCCTGATGTCACATGCTTTTAAGACTTTGATTAGTGCAACTCATTCTTATTTAAACTCTTCAGTTCGATTTTGCTGTCTGAGGAGATGGCAAAATCCCAGTATTAAGACATTATTCCATGGATTATCTCTGTCCGTCAATCTTCCCTTGTATTACATTGCCTTCATTTAAGCATTGTACCTATTATAAAGTGCTTACTGGCATTTGTATTTACCCTTTTATATCCAGACTGACTAGGTCATCTCTGTTCCTGAAAGTATTTTGTTCATGTTTCTGTGTTCCTCTAACCAAACCACTTTGAAGTGCCTCAGCAAAACGCATATCTAATGCCCCAGTTCTTCCAGCTTTGAATCACCTTACATCTCCTTCACACCCACTCTTCAAAACCAAGGCCCCTCAGTTCTGATGAATCTATTTCATAGTCTCTGCTCTCCCACCTTTAGAGCTGTCTTCTCATTCTCCTCAAAGGTGACCACATCCTCATTTGCTGCCTCTTTCCAACCTGTTCAGACCCCTCCCATCTACTCTGCTGTCACTGTCATCCCTTCAACTCAAATATCCTTACTCTACAATCCCCACTTCCTTCCATGCTCCATCCTAAACATCTTCCAGCCTTATCACCTCATACACCTTGGATCCTACCATCCAATCCAAGGCTTCTCTGGTCTGCATAACTCCTAGGCCCTTTTTTCTCCTGATTTCTTCCTCTTTTAGCTATGCTTCTCATAGGAGCTGCTGCTGCCACGTGTACTCCAATATTAATGGCTTCCTTCCTTTTCTGGCCATGTTTACTTTGACACCTACAAGGCTTCTGTTCTAAAAAATGTTTAAAAATAAAACGACTCAGATGCCTTTCCAAGTCCTCCCACATGGGCAGGACACATTTTCTAGGTGGATAAGAGATCACCATCCCTATTTTGTTTGGCCCTTCATAAAGAAGGTGGGAGGTAAGGAAAGAAGAGAGGTTCCCTGCCATTAAAATGACTGTTTAAATGACTTTTGAATTGCAGTTAATGTAAAAAGAGATATTGAGTTACTACATCTTAAAAGAACAATTTGCAGAGGAGAAGGGAAGGATGAAAAATAAATAAGAGGTCTGCCTTACATACAACCCATTATCTAGCATTGTAAGTCTGATAGGAATACCTAATGAATTCAGTCTGAGTTCCTGGTATAGATATCATTTTAAGAATACAGAGAAGAAAAAAAAATTGTAATAACATTAGAATAACAATTGCCTATGAATCTTGTCCCATAGGGGAAACCTGCTGCACATACCTTCAACAGCACTGCCTCCCTATCTGCTCCCTGATCTCAGCTACATTTTATGAGTGCAAGCAGACTTCTGCCTACTAGAGGTACTACTGGAGCAAAGTGATGATTGTTGTAGATATTGTGCAGCTGATTCTTGATGGCAAATCATTCATCACCACGTTGATAATGCTGGGAGGTTGTACCTTCTTCACATCCTTTCCCATTATGTGTGGGAAGCAGCATCTTACCTGTAAATTATCATCTATACAAACTTGCTGAACAAATGCATAGTTTTTTTTTTTCATTTTTCCCAAGTACAACTTTTAAAAATGTATCTTTTTCCCTGATATTTCTTCACACTTTGTGAAGTGCTTATTAACTCATTTGTTTGCCATCTAAGTGCTTCTATCATTTTGTGTCTTTTTTTACTGTACTAGAACCTAGGACAAGGATAGCAAAACTTCTCTGCTGTTGATTGTCATCTTTGATGTGGATACATTTTCATCACTGTACCTATTCTCCATTCTCAACTCATCTGAAATGTCAGTTTTTGTCAAACCACCACCAGGTTCACAGCTTCTTAAATTGACAAGTATATTGAAATCGGTGAATCTTGATAGCATGAAGAAGGGAGGGAAGAATGTTATCTTGGGTACCCTATTTCTCACATGGCTTGTGCAGTGAATCTCCAACTTTGGAAGGACTTTTCTTTGTAGTGTCTTATAACTGCTCTCTGGGACAGACTTTTGAATTATATTAAATTTTCTAAATTCAACTGAATAGTGCCAATCCAAAGATTTTTCTCCTATTTCAACCAGCAGAACAACTGGAAATCCAAGTACTTTTTCTTGAGTGCTTGTATAAAATGCATTTCCAAAAACTTTAAATTATTTTAACTGTATTTCCTTATGTACTTACTCTTTAATGAAATTATTTCATCGCCTGAAATTTGCTCCATAGAACAACACTTTCTGCTATATTCATGTGTGCATGGTGGTGTTTTTTTTATTTTTCTCTGCTGCCTTGATGTAGATACATACTACCAAATATCTCTGGAAGACACTATGAATGTCATGTAGACATTTTTATTTTAGCATTATTTTTAAGGAATTGTTTAATGTATGTGTCTTGACTTGCTTGTCCCTGTCATGTCACAGTAAAATAAAAAGGGGAAAATGTTTATTGGCTTGATTTTGGTGATCATTTTCATATATTCTCACTTACCTTTCAAAATAAGTTGATTTTTTTTTGTAATTTATAGATGCCTGTGATTTGAATGGCCAGAGACTTAAATCAGATTAGGTACCAAAATTCTCCTGGATTCTGTAGAGCAGCTTTTCATTTCAGCAGAAATATTTCTCACTAAATCTGTATGTGATTTGTTGTAAAGACACAAAGAAGTCCTTTCTTCCTATTCTTCCTTGCCTCAATGAGAAATTGTTACTTTTCCTTTGCAATAAATAGCTACACAGAAGGATAGCAAGCATGCAAGCAAGCTGGTTTTGTGGACTTGAATTCTGCTTCACCTATAGGAACTTTAAAGTCAATTATCATTTATATTTGAAGGACAATGTAGCTAAAAGTTAGCTTGTTAGACATTGGTCAGAAATCTTCATACTAGTCTGTTCCTTTGTTTCTTGCTGAGGCTGATTGTCCCCCCAGTTATTTGTTAGCACACTGCTTTTCTAATCCAAGAGCAAAAGAGTCATTTGTTCAAAGGAACGGCCCAATCCTTTCTTTCTCAGTCTTTTTGCTGTCCTGCCATCTTTACAGCGGCTCATCAGTGGTAGGACTTAACCTTTTCATACTGAATGACTGAAATAGAAAATGTAGGAACAGGCTATGAGGGACTTAAAAAATGAAGAAAAGAGCTTTTGTTTGTAAAATAAAACAAAGGGGAACCAGTAAGGAGGTAACAAAGACAAAGCAAAGGGCTTACAGAAATGATCTCTTTAGCAGGGTTTTCTGGAGGAATATTGATTGTGTGAGATTGCATTTGTCAAGGCCAAAAGGAAAGGTTTGCATTTATTGATATATGATGAAACTTCAGACAAGCACTTTATCTGCGAAGGCAAGATAGGAAAGCTGTGTCTCAGACAACCAGTAAAGAACTATCTGCCAGTCTTCAACAGAAAGTGAGAATCTAGAGTGAAAAGCATCACCCACACCTGAGTGACAGGCAGGGTGTTGTCCACAGAAAGAAGATAATGGAAGGGCTTTGAGGAAGAAGAGTAGTAATGATAGAAGAGTTCTGAGCTACTAAGGGATTGTGGTCTGAGATTTGAAAGGAAGACCTGAAGTGTAATGCAGAGTAATAATGTTCAGGACCAAATGTTGGTGTATCTGGTTTCTAATTGTTTGGTCTCCAGCTCTGCAACAGGCCTCCTCTGGGCTCTTCGATAAGGCATTCAAACTTTCTGTGTCTTTGTTTCCCCATCTGCCAATGAATGATAAAAATCTTGTCCACAGGTGCATTATGTGGCTCAGTTAATTAATATTTTCAGGGATTTTTGCAGTCATCAGATGGCACAGCTATAGGAATGCTAAAGCTATTAGTTAGCAATCACCACTGAAAACAAGAAACACAAAAATGGTCCTACTCTCTAAAGCTCGATATACCTAAAGTAAATTACTTTGTGATATACATCAAAGTACAGTTTTGTAACATAATAGCCTGGGACCAGAATAAAAAATGATTGAACTGTCCAAAAAGCCAGAAAAGCACATAGCAGGATTAACAAAAACACATGAGCAGGCAAGGCATTTAACTAATTTTTAAAGGCAGTGGCAGCTGGCCAGTGTCTGGTTTGGCATTTGTGTAAACCGCTTGGCATTTGTGTAAACTGCATGCCTAACTCCTTCTTCAGATGTCTCGGTTAATTTGCAAATCTGGCCCACACATCCCAAGCTACTGACTTTGAGGCTGCAAGCATGTCCTCCGTAGCTGTATGGGAGGTCATCTGACTCTGTTGCTGACCCTGTGAAGTTCATTATCATGAGGCCTCTGAACAGGTGATGATGGTGAGGAGACCTTTGAAATGGACTTTGAACTTGAAATTAGTCTCTTTTTGTAACAAGCTGGGAAACTGGTATAGAGGTAAGGAGGGAAGCTGAGAGGGAAGAAGAAGAGGGCTCTCTGTTTCCTGTTCAGTCAGATTGCTGACATCCCCTCTTCCCAATAGTAACTTGAATGGTTGCAAACCTGCCTCTTAAACAAGGGTTCTCAAAGTTTACTTCATTCAAGCAAAGTTTTGAGACAGAACAGCTGGAGGCTCTGGCAACCTGTAACTGGATCCAGACCTGGCCTTAGACCACAAAGGTTTATGTCTAAGGGATATGTTTAGCAATAATTCAGCATGTGTTCACGGTTTAGAGAGAGAGAGACAATCACAGGAATTTAGCAGCTCTTAATCACTAGTTAAGTTAGCATTTACAGAGTGATTAGAAAGAATTACTATTACAATCACAGTAATACAATATTATACCTTGAATCGATTCACACACACACAATCATAAAAAGTCCCTCTGAGTTCAGTGAAATACTCACTTCAGATCATTGATTTCTCAATTGGCAAAGGTTGAGTCTCAAGGAGATCAGCCCGGGTAGTTCACAAGTTACTCTGAGAAGCGTCCCACTCGGAGTTCATGGGTGCAGCCCACTGCAGACCAGCAGAGCTCAAAGCGCCTTCCTTGGTACCACTGTTTACAGGTTCTCAAGATGACTGACTTTAGGCATCAATATTTTCCATCCTAGTCTTGATCCACATGATGTAGGCAGTAACTGAGCTGAGCCAGCTTTGCAGGTGAAACGTTGTGCCCCACTGCCCATCCTGCATTTTGCTGCTCGGTGTCATTTTGAACACTCAGGGGCCAATGTCAGGGCTTGAGGGTGCATGTGCGACAGGGTGACTGGCCAGGTGTGCCTGGTAAGCTGGGTTGCAGGACAGACAATAGATTCGGCAGTTGGAGGCTTGTTTCTTCTTCCGGACCTTGAACTCTAAGGAGCCGAGGTGAAAGTCGTACTTTTGCTAACCACAAAGTTGGTTACTGACCTGATACAGCAGGTTGGAAAAGGGAGAGCTGAAGGCATAATCTTTTTTTGCCTGAACTGTTGAGAGTGTTTAGCTTTGGGTATTTTAAAAAAAAAAAGATATATTGCATCTAATTTTTATTTCAATATCAGCACGATGCTGACAACAAAACCTGTAGTAAAAAGAATGCTTTAAAAAAATTATTTTGAAAAATTAGGACATAGAAAAGGCTGGATTGTTTATTAATAGCTGAAATTCCTGACAGAAAGTGCTCTGAAATACTAATCCACTTAGACAGAACCTAATGTCTTGTTTCAGCTGAAGCAGACTGCTGGCCACAGCAGGAATTAGGCACATTGATAACATTGAATATAATAATAATATAACATTGAATATAATAATAACATTGAATATAAAATGAATGTTCATAGTATGCAAAAATGCATAAATAGGATATAAAGTAGCTAAATTTCTGGAGAAATGAAGGAGAATAGAAAAAAAACCCCAGATATGTAGATGCCACATGAGTCTTGCTCACATTCTAGATTAAATTATTTATTATGAATTTCAAGTATTCAAAGTGTTGATAGAATGTCCATCCTCTTCCATCATTTGAAAGGATTTATCAGGAAGTACACAGATACATAGAAATATATTTTAACCCTGAGTTGCTATGACTTTTATGCATGCTTTTCTTTCTTAATATCTTTAATCTGATTTATTTCCTCTAGCATCTTTTCTTCCAATTCTAAATCCTTATTTCCAGTAATCTATAGTGCAATCTAATTATGAAAAGAAATGGCAAGATTGGTGTTGTGTATTATTGGTTGTGGCTGTTTAACAATTAAGCCTGTTCTATTTGGATTTACTGTAGTGTACTCAGTTTTGCAAGGAGTAAATTTTCAGCCTCTTATTAGTTGCTAGTAACCTGTATTTCTGATATGCTGCCATATGACTTAATCCAGCATGAGATGTTAAAAGAACAAAATGGTTGAAAGATTTCCTTTATTAACTCATTACTGAGGTAATTAACATTTCACTCCCTTGACAACAAAATATTTGGAGCAGGCAGAACCAGAGCAGTGTGAACCTGGTGGTTTTGGGAACAAGTAGCAGAGCAGGAGCAAAAGGCAGCAGAACCAGGGTTGCTTAAGCAGGACAAGGAACCCAAGGCCAGGGAAGATGGTGCAGACCAAGGCTGCAAGGCTGTGGCAAGGCTGCTGGTCTACAGCTCGTGGAAAGTCTTTGCACAGAGGCGTGCTTGCAATTTGCTGGCTTCATTTAGAAGCAAAGGGAGCAGGCAGCTTCAGTAGCCGGGAGGGGTTGTCTGGGAGGACAAACTCCCCAGTAGCAGCCTGAGGAATGATTCACATCCAGGGAGAGGGTTACAAGAAGAGGCCTGTAATTTGACAGATTGATATGGCATCCATTAATTAAACACTGTCTTTAACTGGAAAGCAGATTCCTTTCTTTCTATTGTCATCCATATAATCTAATCCTTCCCTGACTTGAAGTATCGGTGATGCAAGCTGTCTTTTTTTTCTCCCTCTTATTTAATCTGTCTGACATTTAATGTTTTCTCTCACTTTTCTTTATAGGCCCTGCCAGTGTCCACAAGACTGGGAGCATTGTTCCTGAAAATGAATGTAGGATTATAAAATAATGTTCTCTGTTGAACAGATTTCCCATATTTGCCAGCAAATTAAACATAACTCTGTGGCGTGGGAGACACACTGGAATCTCTGTGGTATCAACTTCCAGCACTCAGACAAGTCACTGGAAATAAAAGCATGACTCTACATCAGCGTGTTGGCACCCTATTTTAGTTGGTGAAACAACAGTAAAACTCACAGCTTCAAGGTAAACTATGTCTGCCAAAACTACCTGGAGTTCATAAAAGTAATTAAGTTCCAAACCCATTAGAATAATTATAATATGTAAAACTTCTATTGATCTTGAGCATCTGGTGACTTGTCAGTAATCATAGACACAAAACCAGCCTGCTTTAACATAAAGTTAATTTACAGTCTTTGATTACATAATTTTTTTTTTATTTATCCATAAAACTAAAGGGATCAGCCCTGTCATTCATTAGCTTCCTTTTAATGAACGACCCTAGTTTTGTATCCCAGCAGGAAGGTTTGCAACTGTGAATGTTCCTGTCAATTGAAAATTGATCTTTTCTACGAGAAGTTCCAAAAGATTAAGCAAGTATCTTTAGGTATAAGACTCAGCTCACCTCCGTCCTGTAAGTAACATGTGTGTTTATTTTGGGGGTACTTTTTTAGATCTGCAACTTCAGCCATGAGCAATGTTTCCATGACCACTGGATTTTACCTCTTCCACTAACTTTGAAACAAAAATGTAACTCACAAGGTAGACAGATACATGAAGATATAAATAGTCTCAGTAGAATATAGATGGATGTCCTGGGTCTGGCCAGGACAGGGTTAATTTTCACCAGACTCCAAGAAGGGGCACAGCCAGGGGGTGGGGGCTGACCCCACCTGGCCAAACAGAGCCCGGTATTCCATACCATGTGCCGTCACGCTGGGTTCCGGTGGGGGGGGGGGGGGGGGGGCGCGGAGGGAAAGCTCTCGCGGCTTGGGGGGGCGCAGCGCCGGTCCTGTTTCGGGAGAGCGGCTGTCTGGGTTGTACGGTTCGTTGTTGTGTTTTCTCCTTATTTGTATCGTTGTTGTTCCTGTTTTCCCTCTGTTTGCTGTTCTGTTAAACTGCCCTTATCCCGACCCACCAGTTTCTGCCTCTTTCTTTTCATTCTCCTCCGCACGCTGGCGGGGGGAGGGGCGGCCGCGTGGCGCTTTTGTTGCCGGTGGCAGCCGAAACCAAGACATTTAATTTGGCGTCCAAGCGTGGGGCAGGGATAACGGCAGGGCTGAGCAGCGGGTGTTAAAACAGCTTTCTTAGATTTTGTTAAATTTTGTTATACGCATTTTTCTGTGTTAAATAGTCGCCAGTAAAAATGTTTCTGTCTTTGATCAGATGGCTGTGGTTTCTGAATCCTTATTTGCAGTATGTATTCAATGCCGTGCTGTTCATCATCGCTGGGAAAAAGATCAGGATGATAATTTTGCTCTACTGTACAATATCGACTTATGACATGATAACATCAATGTGCATGAAATTAGGCTTGTATTTGCATGCGGCTCTGCGGTCATTTCCGTACCTCGGATCCTATGTCTTAGAATTTGTGAATAATCAAACCCAGTCTGTGGGGAAAACCGAAGGGGATACCTTCCCCCACTGTTTCGCCCCCCCTCTCTCCTTCAGGCCAGTCCTAACGGCTTTTGATAATTTCCAGTACCCGTGGGATGCTCAGGGCAGCACTCTCCTTTTGTTATGCCTCCTGAATGGGTTTTGGTTTTTGTTTAGGGTTAAGCAAGTCGTTAAGAACATCATGCAGAGACCTGCACCAGGGCTGGATAGCTGTGAGTGGCTGGGTGTGTGGGACAGCATGGGCAAGTACCTAGGACAGTGGGCACCTGCGGTGTTTTTTAAACTCACCCCTGAGGAAGTACAGGATCCGGACAAACTAGTAAAGTATCTGCAAAAAGTGTGCTGCCACCCTGGGAACTCCAGAGAGACACAGATCACCACAACGTGCTGGGGTCTGGACCATGCCTACCGAGCCCTGTTCAACACTGTTCAGTGCCTTAAGGGGGAAATGGGGGGAAACGAAGCAGCAGGCACTGTGGCTGGCGCTGCACCCCCAGCCGGCCCTGCAGCCCCTCCAGCCCAGCAGGCAGTCACAGCCCCCCCGACCGGCACCACGGCTGCTGCAGCCACAGCTGCAGGGTCTGCCTCGGTTTCCCCAGCGGACACAGCAGCTGCTCCAGCCCCAGCTCCAGCCACAGGCACAGTGACTGAGCCCAGTGACCAACCTGTGCAGGTAGCAGTCGCCCCCGTAAAACTAAAGAAAGATGCAAAGAGAGCAGATCGTTCCGGGAGGGATGATGATGAGCCAGGGTCATCACAGGAGATAGAGACAGAGATCATCACCCGGTCCCTTTCCCTGGGCCAGCTGCGAGACGTTCGGAAAGATTTCAGCCACCACCCAGGCGAGCACATTGCCACCTGGCTGCTGCGGTGCTGGGATAATGGGGCCTGCAGCTTGGAGTTAGAGGGCAAGGAAGCCAAGCAGCTGGGATCCCTGGCCAGGGATGGGGGCATTGACAAGGCCATTGGGAAAAAGGAACAAATCCTCAGCCTCTGGAGGAGACTTCTGTCAGGCGTGAGGGAGAGGTACCCCTTCAGTGACAATTTTGTATGCTATCCTGGCAAGTGAACCAATATGGAAAGGGGTATTCAGTACTTGAGGGAATTAGCTGTGCGGGAGCTGGTTTACTGTGACACAGACGATGAGCAGGTACCCACAGACCCAGATGAACTCCAGTGCTCACAATCCATGTGGAGGAAGTTTGTGCGGAGCGCCCCCTCCTCATACGCCAACTCACTGGCAGTTGTAAACTGGAAAGGTAAAGACACACCAACAGTGGATGAGGTGGCTGTCAGACTCCGCCAATATGAGGACAGTCTCTCTTCCTCCCTTGTCTCAGCTGTGGAGAAACTGGTCAAGCGACTAGACAGCAATATGTCCTACTCCCCACCTGTACGGGCCAGTGTCTCAGCTATTAGGGGCAGGCGTTTCTCTGCTCAGGAGAGGGAATACAGAGGCTATACACCCCGGGGCACCCTGTGGTTCTACCTGCGTGACCACGGAGAGGACATGAGGAAGTGGGATGGAAAACCCACCTCAAGTCTAGAGGCACGAGTACGTGAGTTGCGAGGTAAAACAATCACGAAAGGGGATTCTGTTAGGAAAAGTGCCGCTCCAGTTTCCAGAAGCCAGCTCTCCAGACCAGGCAGACAGTTTGATCTTGATTCCAATCCTCTGGAGGGGACCTCCAAGTCATTTTTACAGAAGGTGAGCAGCAAATTCTCTGACCAGGATTAGAGGGGCCCTGCCTCCTGCCAGGTGGAGGAAAGGGACAACCGTGTCTATTGGACGGTGTGGATTCGGTGGCCTGGCACGTCAGATCCACAAGAGTATCAAGCTCTAGTGGACACTGGTGCACAGTGTACTTTAATGCCATCAGAGTTCAAAGGGTCAGAGTCCATTTGCATTTCGGGAGTGACAGGGGGGTCCCAACAGCTGAGTCTACTGGAGGCTGAAGTGAGCCTCACTGGGCAGGACTGGCAGAAGCACCCCTTTGTAACTGGCCCCGAGGTTCCGTGCATCCTTGGGATAGACTATCTTAGGAGAGGCTATTTCAAGGACCCAAAGGGGTATCGGTGGGCTTTTGGCATAGCTGCTGTGGAGACGGAAGAAATTAAACAGCTGTCCATTTTGCCTGGTCTCTCGGAGGATCCTTCCGTTGTGGGGTTGCTGAGGGTTTAAGAACAACAGATGCCAATCGCGACCACAATGGTGCACCGGCGACAATATCGTACCAACCGAGACTCCCTTCTCCCCATTCATCAGCTGATCCGCCAGCTGGAGAGTCAAGGAGTGATCAGCAAAACTCGCTCACCCTTTAATAGTCCCATATGGCCAGTGAGAAAATCTACTGGAGAGTGGAGACTGACAATAGACTACCGTGGCCTGAATGAAGTCACACCACCGATGAGTGCTGCCGTGCCAGACATGCTAGAACTTCAATATCAGCTGGAGTCAAAGGCAGCCAAGTGGTATGCTACAACTGACATCGCTAATGCATTCTTCTCCATCCCTTTGGCAGCACAGTGCAGGCCACAGTTTGCTTTCACCTGGAGGGGCATCCAGTACACCTGGAATCGACTGCCCCAGGGGTGGAAACACAGTCCCACCATTTGCCATGGACTAATTCAGACTGCACTGGAAAAGGGTGAAGCTCCAGAACATCTGCAGTACATCGACGACATCATTATATGGGGCGACACAGCGGAGGAAGTTTTTGAGAAAGGGGAGAAAATAGTTCAAATCCTTCTGAAAGCTGGTTTCGCCATTAAGCGAAGTAAAGTCAAGGGACCTGCTCAAGAGATCCAGTTTTTGGGAATAAAATGGCAGGATGGGCGCCGTCAAATCCCAATGGATGTCATCAACAAAATAGCAGCTATGTCTCCACCAACCAGCAAAAAGGAAGCACACGCCTTCCTGGGTGTTGTGGGGTTTTGGAGGATGCACATCCCAAATTACAGCCAGATTGTAAGTCTTCTGTACCACGTGACCCGGAAGAAGAATGATTTTGAATGGGGCCCTGAGCAACGACAGGCATTTGAACAGATTAAACGGGAGGTAGTTCATGTCGTAGCCCTTGGTCCAGTCCGGTCAGGGCAAGATGTTAAAAACGTGCTCTACACCGCAGCCGGGGAGAGCGGCCCAACCTGGAGTCTCTGGCAGAAAGCACCAGGGGAGACTCGAGGTCGACCCCTGGGGTTCTGGAGCCGGGGATACAAAGGATCCGAGGCCCTCTATACTCCCACTGAAAAAGAGATTCTGGCAGCATATGAAGGTGTTCGAGCTGCTTCAGAAGTGGTCAGCACTGAAGCACAGCTCCTCCTAGCTCCACGATTGCCGGTCCTGGGTTGGATGTTCAAAGAGAGGGTCCCCTCTACGCACCGTGCCACTGATGCTACGTGGAGTAAGTGGGTCGCGCTGATTACCCAGCGCGCCCAAATGGGAAACCCGAGTCGCCCAGGAATTCTGGAGGTAATCATGGACTGGCCAGAAGGCAAAGATTTTGGAGCATCGCCAGAGGAGGAGGTGACACGTGCTGAAGAGGCCCCACTGTATAACCAGCTGCCAGAAGATAAGAAACAGTATGCCCTGTTCACGGATGGGTCCTGTCGCATTGTGGGGAAGCAGCGGAGGTGGAAGGCTGCTGTACGGAGCCCTACACGACAAGTCGCGGAAACTGTCGAGGGAGAAGGTGAGTCCAGCCAGTTTGCCAAGGTGAAAGCCATCCAGCTGGCTTTAGACATTGCCAGTCGAGAGAAGTGGCCAGTGCTCTATCTTTACACCGACTCTTGGATGGTGGCCAATGCCTTGTGGGGGTGGCTGCAGCAATGGAAGAAGAACAACTGGCAGCGCAGAGGCAAACCTATCTGGGCTGCCCCATTGTGGCAAGATATTGCTGCCTGGCTAGAGCAGTTGGTTATAAAAGTCTGTCACGTGGACGCCCACGTCCCTAAGAGTCGGGCCACTGAGGAACATCGAAACAACCACCAGGTGGATCAGGCTGCTAAGATTGAAGTGGCTCAGGTGGATCTGGACTGGCAACATAAGGGTGAACTCTTTATAGCTCGGTGGGCCCATGACACCTCGGGCCACCAAGGAAGAGACACGACATACAGATGGGCTCGTGACCGAGGGGTGGACTTGACCATGGATACCATCACACAGGTTATCCATGAATGTGAGACATGTGCTGCAATCAAGCAAGCCAAGTGGGTAAAGCCTCAGTGGTATGGAGGACGATGGCTAAAATATAAATATGGGGAGGCTTGGCAGATTGACTACATCACACTGCCACAAACCCACCAAGGCAAGATCTATGTGCTCACAATGGTGGAGGCCACCACCGGATGGCTGGAAACCTACCCTGTGCCCCATGCCACAGCCCGGAATACCATCCTGGGCCTGGAAAAACAAGTCCTGTGGTGACATGGCACTCCCGAAAGAATCGAGCTGGACAACGGGACTTACTTTTGCAACAGCCTCATAGACACCTGGGCCAAAGAACACGGTAATGAGTGGGTGTATCACATCCCCTACCATGCACCAGCCTCTGGAAAGATCGAACGTTACAATGGGCTGCTAAAAACCACTTTGAGGGCAATGGGGGGTGGGACTTCCAAAAATTGGGATACCCATTTAGCAAAGGCCACCTGGTTGGTTAACACCAGAGGGTCCACCAACCGGGCTGGTCCTGCCCAGTCAAAACCTCAGTGCCCAGTAGAAGGGGATAAAGTCCCTGTAGTGCACATGCGGAACATGTTAGGGAAGACGGTTTGGGTTAGTCCTGCCTCGGGCAAAGGCAAGCCCATCTGCAGGATTGCTTTTGCTCAAGGACCTGAGTGTACCTGGTGGGTAATGCGGAAGGATGGGGAAGTCCGATGTGTACCTCATGGGGATTTAATTTTGGGCGAGAATAGTCCATAAATAAATTGTATAAAGTTAGTTGTTAAATAACCCTGTCACTGTCTGTGATCACTGTTATAATTGTTATATTTTGTACCAGTAATATCATAGTAAGAATCGTCCAGATTAAAGAAGGATGGACTTTTTCAATGAAAACCTAGCAGAGCACAGCAATGATGGAACTGGACCTGGTTTTGAACAACTGGCATCCAGCAACTTCATCAAGATCAACATCTACTGCAGACTGTGGGCACGGGCTGCACCAGATGCATCAGCTGTGAGCTCCGGATGCAGCAAGTGACCGCCCATCACCACACATCACCTTTCCTGCCACGGAAGACCATAATGACAGGTGGAGCCTGAAGCCATGGATTAAATGAACTCAATGGACACTTTAGAGTGATGATCCATAGACTAAGGGAATGATATCTGGAGACAGGAGAAGTGGTGGTGATCAACTGGACAATGGGGGACCTGGGCATGACTTAGATGGTATGGAATAAGGGGTGGATAATGTCCTGGGTTTGGCCAGGACAGGGTTAATTTTCACCGGACTCCAGGAAGGGGCACAGCCAGGGGGTGGGGGCTGACCCCACCTGGCCAAACAGAGCCCGGTATTCCATACCATGTGCCGTCACGCTGGGTTCCGGTGGGGGGGAGGGGCGGCGCGGCGGGAAAGCTCTCGCGGCTTGGGGGGGGCGCAGCGCCGGTCCTGTTTCGGGAGAGCGGCTATCTGGGTTGTACAGTTCGTTGTTGTGTTTTCTCCTTATTTGTATCGTTGTTGTTCCTGTTTTCCCTCTGTTTGCTGTTCTGTTAAACTGCCCTTATCCCGACCCACCATTTTCTGCCTCTTTCTTTTCATTCTCCTCCGCACGCCGGCGGGGGGAGGGGCGGCCTCGTGGCGCTTTTGTTGCCGGCGGCAGCCGAAACCAAGACAATGGATAATGACTACACTTGCATCAAGCTGAAGAGAAAAATGACTTTCTCTATAGAATTGTTTCATAGTTTATTGATCTTTGCAAGATTATTTTTTCTCAGCCTCAAAATCTAGAACAAAACAACTGACCTTTTCTTTTTAAATAGCATATATAATTTCTGTTTTGATGGACTAGAACCATAGGGCCAGGTCATGCCCGGTTAAATTCCATTGATGGCAGCAGAGTACAACTTGGAATAATGTCAGCCAAAATACTTTTCTGTCAAATTACCATTTTCAAGTCTGGATAAACTATACAGTAAAAAATACACCAAACCCTACAAGGCATCCTGGGGAAAAAAAAAGGAAAAAAAACCAGAGAATACTTATGTAAAATTTGGTTATCTGGAAATTGACTTAGTTGCAGATTGAACTACAATATGAATTTGGACACAAATTCATGGAAAGGTAGCTCAAGCTCACTAGATCTCAGAACAATTTTAAGTCATTTCAAGATATTTTGTTCATGAAACACTGCAATACTGGAAAATGTCTGGCTTTAGTGAGACATTCAGAGGAGATCTCTCTCTTATTAGCTGAGTTGCTTTTTGAGTGGAGCACATTCACTTGGTGCAGATCAAAATTCTGTGTTCCGAGAATGGTTTCATTAAGCCCTGAAGAGTGAAAACACTGGGCATCGCTAACTCAAAAGTCAGCACTTAAAGCTCTTTATCCGACGAATCCGGAGTGTAACTCCTGTACAGGCATGTGCGGAAGGTACCGTCAGTCATCATATTTGCAATCCTTTTTACAAATGTCCATGCAAACTTGACTACTGCATCTCACTCTGTCTGTGTAATGTGTGTGTAATAATTATTATTTAACACGTTAAACTCTGGCAAAGATTGTGCCCATAGTACTGTATTTGCCTTTGAGACATGCAGTGTGAAAGGTAGGATTTAGACCTGAAGTTGTGGCAAGCAGAAGTTAAAGCAGTGACAGAGCCACTGCTTCAATCCTCTCCGGATTAATTTTGTTTTATGAGTTTAATACAGATATATATTAGATGAGTACTGTTTAATATCTTTATCAATGGCATAGACAGTGGGATTGAGTGCTCTCTCAGAGAGATTGCAGATGACACCAAGCTGAGTGGTGCGGTCAACACACGAGGGACAGGATGCCATCCAGAGGGACCTGGACAAGCACGAGAAGTAGGTCCATTTGAACTACATGGGGTTCAACAAGGCCAAGTGCAAGGTCAGGGCAATTCCCAGTATCAATACAGGCTGGGCGATGAAGGGATTGAGAGCAGCCCTGCCAAGAAGGACTTGGGGATACTGGTGGATGAAAAAACGGACGCAAGCCAACAAGGTGCGCTCACAGCCTAGAAAGCCAACCATATACTGGGCTGCATCAAAAGAAGCATGGTCAGCAGGTTGAGGGACGAGATTCTGCCCCTCTACTCTGCTCTGTTGAGACTCCTCCCTGGAGTCCTGCGTCCAGCTCTGGAACCCTCAGCAAAGAAAAGACATGGACCTGCTGGAGTGGGTCCAGAGGAGGGCCACAAAAATGATCAGAGGGCTGGAACACCTCTCCCCTGAGGAAAGGCTGAGAGAGTTAGGGTTGTTCAGCCTGGAGAAGAGAAGGCTGCAGGGGAGACTTTATAGCAGCCTTTCAATACTTAAAGGAGGCTTATAATAAAGAGAGGGACAAACTTTTTAGCAGCGCAATAGGGCAAGGGGTAACGGTTTTAAATGAAAAGAGGGTAAATTTAGACCACATATAACAAAGATATATTTTACAGTGAGGGTAGTGAAACACTGGAACAGGTTGCCCAGAGAGGTGGTAGATGCTCCCTCCCTGGAAGTGTTCACGATCAGGTTGGATGGGGCTCTTAGCAATATGATCTAGTTGAAATGTCCCTACTCATTGCAGGGATCTTGGACTAGATGACCTCTAAAGGTTCCTTCTAGTCCGAACTGATCTATGTTTCTGTGCTTCTGTGATTCTGTAAGTTGTTCATTGGATCAGGCGAAACGTTAGTGTTTGTTTCTTCTTATGGAGAGACTAATTTTCTCAAACCCTTCAATTTCCAAATGGTATAGTCCTTAACCATTTTTAATTCAAAGCAGTTGTATTAAATCTTTCTATGGCAGTGCTCTGTGTTGCAATTATAGCATTAGCACTGAGCTTTTCAGACTTGATAACAGATTCTAATTTTATCCCATATGGTTTATTGTGAGGATTTTTTCATGCCTGGAGGTGGCTTTTCCTTAATCAGTTCTTCTGTACAAGATTGCTAGTAGGAGTTTAAAAGGCTTTCTTTGCTGCAAAGACCAACTGCTGATTTCTTCTCCACCATGACAATGTATCAGCAGTTCTCTGGAAAAATTGTCTAGAAGGCAATCATTGGGAAGCTCTTGCTAAGCTAGAGAGGTTATTAGCTTTTGATCTCTTTTCTTAAATAATATCACTGCAAAGTTGCCCTAGCATACTGGTGTTATATCTCTACTGGGCTATCTTCTTGAGAGGAAAGATTACAGAAAGCCCCTTTGTTCATTTACTGAAATGAAATAAATAAAATTGCTTCAAAATTAAGGGCTCAGATATTCATGTGAACACCCCGTTGTAGCCACTAGGGCATGTGTGTATGTATGAAGGAACAAATGAGTCCAGCTACCAAGTAGGAAAGAACAAGAAAGGAAGGAATTATTATTTAAAAAAAAAAATCACCATTTCCCTTCTTTAGTAATTTTTAAAATCCTTTTGAGACTTGCATTTTATCTTTGCACTTGTGTTGACAGTGACGTGCCTGGCAGTACAATAAGATGTTCAAAGAAATTATTCTTTCTGTGTTATCACCTAAAAAACTGTGTTGAAGATTATTGTTCATTTAATCTACTCATGATTGTTTCAACAATTAAATTTTAGCTTTCTTTTAGCTATATGTTTAGAGTTACCCTTTTGTCATGTTTTCCCACGAAGGTTGATGTTGCAGTGTAATATCTTTCTGAACAGAAGATAAAATTATTTAGTAGATCTAATATCCACCAATGCATGAAAGCGAAAACCAAAGCCTGTAGTACCCTGAAAATTCTGTCTGCCAGATCAGTCAATGGGTCTTCAGTTATTATTATGTGTTCTAGGAAAATTTAGCCAGATTTTAATTCTTCTAACAATGCTTTTATCTGAGCTAATTTTGAAATTTTTTTTTTCAAACAATTTTTGTGGCACTATATTAAATATTTAGCAAAGTCCAAAATACTACATTTACTGTCTTCGTTTTGTCACTAGTTGTTTTACTGTCTCTCTTTACACTTTCTTCCTCTTTCAAGTTTGCATCTAATACAAAGTATCTTCTGCACAATAGATAATGAACATGTTTCTTTAATGAAACATTTCAATTTTGAGAACAGGTGGTCAGGCATCTAAACCACTGACACAAGGAAAATGCTGTCGACTAAACAATAAGTCTGCAGTACATAAAATACAATACCTACCATCTCAAATTGAATGGAAAATGTTCAGAATATGTCTCTCTAACAGTAGTACCCAAATTATATCATGTGCATAGCTGTTTTATTTAGGGGTTTTCATTTATACTGGCAGCTGCTAAATAAAAACCATTTCAATTTCTTTTTTTCTTTTGCTGATGGAGTGGTTAGCTCGAAGTCCAGTTTCTAAACAGCATTTGGCACTTTTTATGCAGCTATAAAATATTTAAAGATAAGGTGAACCACTTTTGGCAAGCCTGTTACTTGAAACCCAAAGGGAATTCCAGAGTCTATAGCAAGCTTTATTATCTCTCTGCCAATGCAGCACATCTAGTAATATGAGACTGTCTCCTGTGCTAATATCAAGCAGTGAGAGAGAAACAGATGACCCTTGTCACCTAGTACAGCATCCTGTCCTGACTTTGGCCTGACAGGTACCGAGGATTTCCTGATTAAGCAAAATTCTAAGCAATTACAGCTGAGGTGAAGAAGGACACCTCATCATGCTGTCATACTTTTTGCAACGGATCAAAGCATGACAGATTGTGTATGGGCTCGAAAATAAACTTCAGAAAGAGGTTGGCCACCTTGAAAACTGAAATGAATGAGCTCAGTCATTTGATGCATGCTGTTATGCAGAAGGTGGAAATAGGAATTAATTTAATGTTAGTTGCATTAATTTTATCGCTGTTAAAAAAGCCCAAGCCCTTTGCTTGTTTCATGTTATGAAGGCAGTTGAGGCATACACTACTGATGGATGTAACAAAAAATTATACAACAGGAAGTAGAGAAATACAAAATGTTAGGTGCTTTCTGCAGCAGCAGCAGGTGCTTAGAGTGACAAGAGACTGGGGAGAGAAGATTCCCCTCTCAGGCAAAAAGTACCTAGGTAGTGTGTCTCTAAAACGGCATTCAGCATTAGCAGGGTGTTGCCTGCTGAGAAAAGTCCTTAGATGTAACAGCACAGCAAGGAGAAGATTTGACTTAATAGAATGTATATTTCTGTTTGCAAGGAGCTCAGGCCTGATGCTTAGCTCAGGTAGGCTGACATGGTTCCATTGAACTAGGGTTGCCAGCTTTAGGGATTTATTAATGCCCTCAAAACTTTTGTGCTTTCATAAGACATCTCTGTAGATTGTTTGTGCTATTCCATCTTTTAACCTCTGGTTCTTGCAGTTTTGCTGGTCTCAGAACAGGTTGCCATGTCCCTTTTATCTCTGATGGGAAGGTGAGGCTACCCCTCACAAAGATGGCAATTCCTAAGGCTTAAATATAGTTATCTGTCTCCTCTGTGATTCTTTCAGAGTCCCTGAACTGAGATAACTGCAGCACGGGCACAGAAAGGAGTCTGCAACAATCTGTGTATGTTAGTGCATATGACACTCTTAGGGGGATGACAGGATTTCAGATTCATCAGATACATAGCTGGCCTGAAGTTGAAAGAAAAGGCTCTGGGGAAAACTAGCGTGATATGTATCACCTCCTCTATTGTATCTTCCATGTTATACCTTTGGAAAGCTTTGGGTGTAGGTATTGCCCTTGGAAACTGTTATCTACCACTATGCTACAGACATTATCTGTTTGCCGATAGGAATATGGTAAATTAGTTTTTAAGTCTTGCATGTAAAATATAATTTAAAGTTCTCAAGATTCACTCTTAAAGTCAATAGAGAAAATGGAAAAAATCATTTTAAGTCAGTAAATTTAAGATTCTTCTTTATTTTCCTAATATGCTCTCAGGTACACTATAGAGGCATTTAAAAGTGCCAGTTAGAGGCTTAGGGCATGCACTCATTTCTCTCCTGTGTGTTTTCTAATGTCCTCCTTTACAGGAAAAATACTCGGTATTGAAGTCATTATGCCACTTCACTGTAGACAAGACAAGTGATTCTGAGGTTTATTAACCCCTTGAGTAACCTAATGGCATGTAGTACGTCCTATAAAAATGGACATTTTAAAAAAGAAAAAGTTTTGGCTTTCCCATGAGAAACACTGTTTCACTATGATGCTCGTATGGAAAAGTTCAAGATCGTGATAACTGTAAAAAATGTGTCCTCATGGGGATAGCACTCAGCAATTTCTTTAGCACAACTTTTTATTTATAGTGATGTACTGTGGAAAAGCAAATATTCAGCAGCTATGCCGTTCCTTTGTGTATGGGTGCACACATATCAGAGGGGGGACAAAGAGAGGAGACAGTGCAGACTGCTATCTAGATAACTATCATATTCCCTGTTGAGGTGAGAAAATATGAGACAGTGTGAGTGATGAATAAATACCCAAATGCATTTGTGTGTGCTATTTATATGAATGCTTTGTTATGCTGTGTTTATGTTTTGAGGAAAAGAAAGAAAGGAAAAGGGAGAAATGAAAGGAAAGGCACATGGAAAAGTAGAGCTATACTACACATGTAGTTTTAGAAATGCTTGTGATGCAGATACTTGATTTTACATCCTTAAGACCATATACAAGCAAAGATAAAAGGCCAGTTCTGTAGACTGCCAGCATAACAAGAAGAGGAAAAGTGCTGGAATGAAAATGTGCAACTCAAAGACTGGTTGTTCTGCTAGCCTCCCTGGTACTACTTTATATGTGTTTCCCCATGACCAGTACATGGACACATGCACCTTCCTGCACCTTCCTGCCCCTTGCTGCTTGCAGGTGACCTGTATCCTTTGGACCGCATTAAAACAAATCAAACTGTATGCCTAATACATATTTTAAGTCCTTAAATGTCAGCTCTGGTCTCATCCTAGTGCAATTTATGGCAGCCTGCCTTCTGCTTGAACTGATCATCTGCTCAGAAACAGTTTTAGAAGTGATTTTCAGTCCAGATTGAAGACAGAAATCCTGCTCCAGTGGCCTTTGAGAAGACTGTTTCCTGTGCTGAAATAACTCTCTAATACAAAATAGTATAGGAAAATTAAAAAGCTTTTACATCTTTCCACCAGAGACAACATGCAAGGAACATGTGGAAGACGCTTTGTGTGTGTCTGTGTGTCTGCACACAAAATATTCTTCCAAGCAGTTTATGAAACCCTTCTAAATGTTTATCAAACATTTAAATATGTCTATAAAATATCATATACATATGCATATTTTTCGTCTTCTTTTTGAGTTATAAGTACTTAAGTTAAAAAGCCATAGCTAACATGATTTTAAACACTTCTAAGACTAAGTTCTTGTGTATGTTCAATATATGAAAAAATTTTTCTCTCTGTGAAGACAGAATACCACTGTCATACAGTAGGGAAATTGGTCCTTTTTGTACGTGATTATAGAATGAGGGAAGCTAGATTGCATCTGTTTTACAGATATTGGATCTTGTACTGTTCAATATCCTTAAAAACTTGTTAAGGAATTTTTCTTGTTGAACACTGTATGAAGGAATATACATGTTGGGGAGGATCTTCAGTTTACTGAAGATATTCCATGGACTATAAGCTTTTGATATGATGCTATTGTAGGATTCTCTTAGAGGGCTATATCATAAAACTGTGTTCAGTAAATACTGTAGTTCACTCATTTTTATATTTGAGATAAAAAAAAATATCTTACACTTTTTCTACAAGTGTTTGAGACAATTCTTTAATTTTTTCCAAGAGTCATCTGGCAGATGCACACAGCTTATTCAAGTCTTTGAAATTATTCACAGCAGTCATTTATTACTTCTGTTGCAGAAGCATACAAGAAATCTCACCTCGTTCTCATTTTGGTTGCTTCTTTTCCTTTATTATTATTCCCCTGTTGAACAGTTTTTTGAACTGCTACGAAATAGAAAGCTATTTTTATCACAAAAGAATATGCATAATGATATAAAACATATTTCAATTTATTTAGCCTTCTCTGGGATAAAGTCCAATTACAATCTTTAAAGTATACCTTAGCTGATATTATTCTGCCACAGAACTTTCAAGATACGTTTTCTGACAAAGACTTATTTAAATATTGTATAGTGATTTTTTTCTGATTTAAATGTTCTGCAAAATAGATCCAATATTGTCAGTCACTGCTTTGTATTTACTATATATATTTATAGTCAAGCTGCATTTTCGATTTTTAATTGTCTTATCTCTGCATTGAACATTTACATTTTCACAAAATTGAACTCTCTACAGATCATCATATTTATTTGTTTTTCATTCATGCTCTGAGTTTCAATGACTTACAACACTTACAGTTATACTAAACTTGAATTTAGTGAAGTACTTTTAGCCAGGAGATTGATCTTCAGCACTTGAAGATGAGATATTTTGATGGGACAGTTTACAGGAGTATTTTGCCAGGTCCAGCAAAACCATAAACAGTCTGAGGCAGACCTAGGTGCCTTCTAATGCTTATAACACTGAAAAGCTGCTCATCTAAAGTTTGTGTTGTTTCTTTACTCTGTAAAACTCCCAGTAGGTAGAGAGAGGTTAAAAGAGCTTTTGCCACCTCTAACAGCATCCATGTTCTGCTCCCCAGCTGTTCTCTGGGCATTACTGACTTACTCAGACAATACTGCAGCTTCTGTCCACCTTGGATCTACTTCAGAAGCTGAGCACTAATAGTAAATGTCTTGATAGTCCCCACCTAAAACTGCAGCCATGGACCTGACCGGTGACCCGAGGCAGTGCAGCTGGAATCAGGGCTCAGTCTTATGGCCACATCCGTCAGCACCTGCCTTGGGGCTCCGCACGAGGGATAGGGTTCTCCTCTTCTGCTTCAGGAGGTGGCGGGAGAACCTTCTGCCACCTGGTCACAAGGAACTTAAGCTGCCTTTAAAGGCTAGGTGGTAAGGCCCCAGGTATTCCTTATTTCATCTGAATTTCTCTGTGTATTTTAAAGCATGCGTTAGTTGTGCAGTTCAGTTTTGGGGAGTAAGCAGGAGAATGAGTGTGATGTTGCACACAACAATCGTGTGGCTAAATCTTTTTGCTTTGAAAACAGTTGTGTCTGCTGTTTTTGATGTTTGCATAACAATAGCATACACATTCTTTGTATGTCTGTCTTCTTCAAAAAACAGATAATTTCCTCTCACCAGTCTCTAGATGTACAGACTTGCCTCAAACACTTGCTGGTGAACAGCCTGACTGCCTTTCTGGTATTGGTTGTGGTTGCTGTTCTTACCATGGCTGACATATTTTTTATGTAACTGGAGAGACCTCAGCCTTTTACAGTAGACATTAATTTTGTCAGGTGATGTCCCTGGTATGGTACAGTAAGAGCTGTAGATCTATCCACACCAGTCTGTCACCTTTGTTATTGTGTACATTCAAATTGTCTATACTGAAAACACAAATGCTGTGGTAACACAGCAGGAATGCAGGCATTACCTTAGTGTATGCAGCTGTCCCGCAGCTCCTTCTCTGCACTGAAACTGTGGCATATTAGCAGTAAACTGAAGAGACTCCTAGAATTATAGTGGTTTTCAATTATTTAACATTACGAGTTTATGAAATGATCTGTCTATTGGCTGCATATTGCTTTGTATTTTTCTGCCACCCTCATAAAATTTCTTTCTTCCTTGCTTGTCAGATGCATGGCATAGTCCCTAAACCACGGTAAAGATGACTCTTAGTAGTCACTCTGTATTTCTCTCCCCCCTTATTTCCTGAGGAAATAATAGCAAGTACTTTGGACCAAACTGAAGCTTTCAGGTTTTCTGTTCAAAACTTTGAAGCTATTGTTCTTTATTTACAAGTGTGAAGGTCCTGCATTTATGTTTGGGTTTTTTTTGTAAGTAAGTGTAATACTGTTTTTCTCAACTTTAGTAAGTCTGCAGACATTCTTATACATACATAAAAAGACTTACTACTGGAACCAGAGTTTCAGAACAATCCTTAACTTAAAATATAGCCCTTATTAATCGTATCTCTGCTTGAAACAGCAGAGTTTGGCAATAAAATTTTTTACTCGATCCAGAAAGTGTTCCAGCAGCAGCAGCAGCAGCAGCAGTAGTAGTAGTTGTAGTGGTGTCTCTGGAATTACAGATGCAAACTGACCATGAATATACAACATCTGCAGTGTTTTCTGCTGCTGTAGCTGTGGCGTTACACTATTTTTGTAGGGTTGCTGGTGGTTTGTGGGGGTTTTACTTGTTATTTTATTTGTTTTACTTTTTTTTAGGAAAGTGAAAGCATTATGGGAATTTCTGTGGTATGGATGAGAATTCCTTTAATTTCGTTAATGCCTTTATTGATTTAACCTTACAGAAATAAATATCTGTGAAATGCTAAGAGGAATGGCTAGGGCAAAAGAGAAGAGGGACAGGCTGGTCTATTAATCTTTATTTTGTTGCTTAGCCTGATAGATTGTGTTAGTTTTTCAGTCAGTTAGTTGCAGCTAATAATGGAAAAGAAAGTCTATTAAAAACACAAAAAACCTACAGTGATTTATTTTGTGGTAGGCTATTGGCTAGTACTTGACAACAGGTAAGGTGACAGCTGCCAGTTCATTTTATAGCTCTTTGCTTTACCATTACATACAGATAGCTGGAAATGTTCTAGCTGTTGTTCCTCTGCTAATAGGAGCAACTTAAAGTTGGTCTTCTTAAGCAATTTCTTACTGGGTTGCAGGGTGGCTTTACTATTCTTCTGATAGGAAAAGACCCTTCTTTAACTATGTGCCACAGGTCACTTTTTGTTCATATATACCTAAAACTTCTCCACTCCTCCTCCTTCTTCCCTACCTGCACTTTTCTGTAACAATACTGAAGTTGTTTAGTTTCTGCTGTTTTGTATTTTCTTCAGGTCCTGTGGAGTGGGCTCATAAAAGATACAGCCACTTTTCTTTCTGTGTTGTTTTCCCCTCTGCCCCTTCTCTCTCCCCACCCCAAATAATCCTTTTAAGCACAGCTGTTAATATGATCCAGAGTTTGGTTTCTGAAGTCAAGAAACAGAAAGTTTCTCTGAGTTTGTGAGCCTGCGTCAATTACGGTGCTAAACAATTTTGCGAATATTAACATCCAATGAGTTGAGAGTATTTTTTAAATGCTCAGGATTCACTCTGTTAAGGAGCAGAAACAATCCCAAGTGACTAGCTGGGATTAGTCACGGCAATTACAAACAGTGCTAGGGATTAGCAAAGGTGAAGTATTTGAAAGCATTCAAAGTTCCTGTATACATATTGAAGCCTTGCATAAAATTATTCTTAATGACAAACATATCTATAAAATGGAGATCTGTATGTTCATAATTTCCCAGAAAGCAACAAAAAGATAACAAAAAAATAGTTTTATGCAAATAAGTCTTTTAACCAAAATTGAAATGGTAAAAAAAAAGACAGAGGACCAGAATTAGAATCTGGTTGAGATTAAATATTACGTCCTGTTCTGCGCCTGCTTTTGGAAGAGTATGAGTTATTCAGCTCTAAAAATCGGGGTGTTTAGTAATTCATGTACAGTTTTACACACACTGCCAGTACACAATAGGATGGTTTGCTGTCTGCAGTATTTAACATTTTCATGACATGTGAATGGTGATATTTATGAAAATCACAGAAATATTCATCCAGATAGAGGTAAATTCACTTACAGTCTTTCAAAAATTGAGGTACTTTCAGGTCACAGTGGTGCCAATAATAGCTTTATTGTAAAATATACTGAGTAATTCATAAGCATAAGAATGACATTCTGACATTTACCTAATCTAACCTGAAAGTTTAGGATCTAATAGCAAACTTGATAATATGCATTAGCTGTTTCTAAAGGGGAAGACTTGAAGACCCTACCCAGGGACACAGGACTCCCCTCGTGAGTAATTCTGATATCAGGTGCTCGAACTCTGCGTGCAGACGCAAGGTAATTATCACTGAGTTATAGAAGCAGGTGCTGTTGTTGACCCCACTGAGGTTATAAAAAGGAAGTGAATGTTCTTGTGGTAGAAACAAGGTTTTTGAGGCAAGGACTGTGCATGTATGGTCATGAAGTGATCCAAGTCTGTGGAACAACTTCAGAGTTTCCATTTAATGGTTGCAGTGGCTGCCTGAAGTTTTAACTGTGACCTTCAGGAGATGCAGTATAAACTTGCTACCTTGTACCCATGATAGTCTGGGAACAAAACTTTGTGTTGATTCCTAACAATTTGGAATGTGTGAGTAGTCTGAGGTCTTCTTCCTTCTGCTGCCCAGAAGCTCTAAGGAAAAAGGTAAGTGTGAAATATAGCAGATGTGTATGTATTTTCTTTTTGGTGCATTCGCTCATTTTGTGGTTTCTGTATTATGGAAGATGGGGATTTTTATGGGATGTGAACAGAGTACCTTTCGTTTTACTAATAACTTATAAGCTTGAAATATCTTAAAATGTATCTTATGAATAAAGCTACACATTTAAGAAGTTGTATAACAGTGTCATGAATTATAATTGACTAATTTTTTTTCTCATTTTGCTGCTCTACAGCTGTGTAGGATATCTTTCTAACTACCTCTATGTCTTTATGATAGTGATCTTTCCTGGCTGGTCACATCGTATATCCTTGTCTGCATATCTTAAGTGCTGTACGATTTATTTTCATTTATGTGTCTTCCTCTATTGTTAATTAAACTAAAAATAACACCTCAGGTCCACAACAGCTTTTCAGTTTTAATATCCAACTTTTCTTCTGCTTTGTCCCTAATCAGAACAACTGAATGCCCTAAGGAAAAATAAACAATCTCAGCCTTTGTGGGACTGATTTTTATTTGGAAATTGTCAGAGCACAAAATACTGCATATGCTGTTATAATAATCTGTGCAGAAGGAGGCAGATCTTGGCTCCAGGGAAGACCGACTTATTTAATAGAAAGATTGGCTAGCCCAGGGAAGCCATTTTTTAAGCAGATTGAGGTTGTTGTGATCTGTAGGGATATGTGTGCTGGAACTAATAAGTTATTGCTGTACCCATGATGCTTTCCTCCTGATTGTTTTGTTTTAATTCCAGCAAAAATCATGGAAAATCCCCCAACAGTGTCTGTTGCTGACCTGCTGGGTTTATGGCCCCAGGTAGCCAAACACTTCAAGCTACTCATTTTAAAATATATCACCGACAGCTTGGATGCGAGAAGGAAACTTAGAAGTTGTGAAGCCTGAGAGATGAAATGAGTGACAAAGATGAAACAATAGTTAGAATTATTTTCTTGCTCCATTCAGAGTAATTGAGTAGTTGCAACCTAGCCAAATCTATACAAATAAAATAATTTGTCTCTACAGCAGACAGCTTCTGTCCTCATGCTCCTATGGTGGTACCGCTTGTGTTACACATGTGCACTCATAGCGTTCTTGGGCTCGATTACTTTTGCCGTGAATATCACTGAATATGCAGTTCCTCCATGCTACGCGATCTAGCCAATTTTCTTTCCTGTCTTTTAAATTGTCAGAAACTTTAAGGATACTAAAACAAACCAGAAATGTGGCCACCTGGCAGTGAAACACCGTGAGGCAACCCCTTGAAATTATGTGTGTTATTTCTGCTTCCTAGCTGAGAGCTACAGAATTACCATGATGAGTCCTAAACTATTTCATTAAGTTTCCTTCACTTGGTTCAATCTTCAAAAAATTAGTTTCCAATTCCACATTCTGTCGATTAGTGAAAACCTACATAAATTATATGAAATAGCTACTAAAATCATGACTGTTTTTTCAGAGAGTTCTATTATTATATAAAACTTCTCTAAAAAAACCTGCTGTGTTTAAGTCAGTGATATGACATTTTTCCATGAAATGGGTTAAATAAAATTACTAAAATGAACTCACTTTTGAAAACAGAAAAAGGCCTGTCGACTTTCTTTACTGGAGTGCCAGGCAATGATATTTGTCATATGACAGTGTTATGTGAGCCACAGAAAACATGGAATATTGTGATGTTGTATCTAAATATGACCCACTTGAAAAGATTTCTTTTTGTTTGCTTTCTCTTTAAAATGCAATTCATAACTGAATAAAATGAGCATATGAGGGATTGTGCAATTTCTAAGCAAGGGAACCTGTAAGTATATGTGCCCATGTGTAACACTGACTAATAACATAGGTAATCTGCCTGTTTATTTTGGTATGGGGTTCCCCTCCGTCCCCCAAGGCCTGTCTAAACTGTGTGGGTTTTGCTGTTGCAACAAAAGAAGGATGAGATATTCTCTAGCACATTGCTTAACAGCAGATACTGGGGTTTTGAATCAATGTTAGTTCAACCATGTGACTTCACCATGGATTAGATTTAACACAATATTGATAACGGTGAAAAGAAAGTGGTTGAGAAAAGGCAGTGTTTAACTGTGGTCATCAACAATCCATCAAAGAAATTCAGTTCATCAGTTTTCTTGTGTATTGTGGTCATTTACTGTCTATTAGCAAAAAACATCTTTTTAAAAATGATATGCCTGCGTGGTGGGGGAAAACAGTACTGAGTTCACCTATGAATGTAACAGTCTTCTGATCCAAAGTTCGTGGAAAAAGGGGTATTAGATGACATACTAATAAAATCTACTATATGATCTTATGAGGAGTATCAGAGGGGGCTGGGGCTGTCTAGTCTGGAGAAGAGGAGGCTGAGGTGGGACCTTACTGATCTCTAAAACTACCTGAAAGGAGATTGTAGTGAGGCAGCTGTTGGTCTCTTCTACCAGGTGACTAGAGACATGACGAGAGGAAAGGGCCTCAAGTTACATCAGGGGAGGTTTACATTAGATATTAGAAAAACTTTCTGTACTTTAAGAGTGGTCAGACATTGGAATAGGCTGCCCAGGGATGTGTTTGAGTCCCCATCCCTGGAGGTGTTTAATAAACATGTACATGGGGCACTTTCGGATATAGTTTAGTAGGCATGGTGGTGCTGGGTGGATGGTTGGACTTGATGATTCTTAGAGGTCTTTTCCAACCTATTATTCTATGATATGATTCTGTCTTTAGTTTTCCTGTCGCCATAGGAAAGTTTTTGTAAAATTCCCAGTTTTGATGTATTTAAGTCAAAAAAATAAACATGAGAGTTCTATGTATCTATGTCTCTGAGGGTTATTCCACAGTCTTAGAAACAATTCAGATAACCTAAAGGTACCTCACTCACCAATAGTTCAATGGTGTCCTGTTAGAATCTTTAAGAGTTTTGTTCTTGTTAATTATTCTTCTAAATGATACACAATAACCCTATGGCTTTCTCAGGTTAGTCTCTCTAACCCTTCTTAAAGGAACCAAGTTTTATTTCAGTTTCTGTTCAACAAAGTTTAAAAGCCCCTTTGGTCTTTATAGGCTCTCCATCATTGCAGTACCGATACTCAGAATGTGTCTCCTGTAATACATTTAACATTATACCAATTATTTGGTATTAAGAGCTGTGTTAATAGTTTGTATGTAAGCTTTATATTTCAAATTTCTAAGCAGTTTAACTTTTCTATTAGTTTGGATTTTCTTTATGAAATAAAATGTGTGTTTTCAGAAGTGGCAAAATTTTAATAGAAATTGTGATATCTTTTTGGTTGAATTAGAATTCTTTTTTTGGGGGGAGGGGGCAGGGAGGGGAGGAGGGAAGTAAGTCAAGTTAAATATGTGTCTGCTGGTGTATAGATTCATCTGCTTTTCTTACAAAGCAGCCAAGTAGCTAATTTACATTTATTACTGTCAAGGAGATTGTAAGTCCATTTTGTCTGATCTCCTAAATTCTTCCTTCTAGTGTTTTGGAATGGGTCTATAACTGGTGACATCTTTCAGGGCTCCCTTTAATTTAGTAGAATCATGGTTGTTTGTCAGATATGCACCTGTGCTGTATGTAAAATTAAAAATGTATATGTACATCTCCAATCTGACTGCATGCTTTGTCCTAGACTGTGACATCTTCTCGATCACTCAGCCATTAGTGTTTATGCAACATCTTGAAAAGTTTTACGAATCAGGGCAAACTAAAGCAAACTCAAATTGTTTAATTTGAATTGTGTCAGGGAGTCTCAAGTCTAGTCCTGAGAGGAATAGGATGGGACTATGAAAATATTACTCTTTTTGCTCTTACTTGATTTATGACTTCTAGATGAATGAAAAATCACAAGTAAGTGAAGGTCAGAGTATATAGTTGCCAACTATGCAGTTGTATTACACTGTCAACAATTTATCCTGGATCTGATTATCTGTGGTGTTTCCTTGAAAACAGCATGGTTACAGTGATGTAAACTTAGACTGCATGAAATAAAACTGAGAAATAAAGCCCGCTATAACAACATGAAGTTGTTCTTGCATAATAATAAATGCAAAATTATGTGAAGTAACGGCAACCAACTGTTTATAATTTGGCTAATCTTCTTTAGGTAAATTACATATCAAATATTGGCTCTCTGTATTACTGCCAAAAGCAACTTCTTTTTGTGCCCCTGTCCTGGTTTTAGCTGGGACAGAGTTAATTTTCCTCCAAGGAGCTGCTGTGTTTTGGATTTAGTATGAGAAGAATATTGATAAAATTAATGTCTTTAGCTGTTGCCTTAAATCAAGAACTTTTTCCAGTCTCTCATACTCAGCTAATGAGCAGGTGAGCAGGAGCTGGGAGGGAGCATAGCCAGACTGCCAGCCAAGCTGGCCAATGGAAATAATCTATACCATAGATGTCATGCTCAGTGTAGGAATGGGGGTTGGTCAGAGTGGAGGCAGGAATCTGCTCGTCTCTTTTGTGGGTGTTCAAACTTTTCTAAGAGTATGGTGTATTTCAGGAGCTTTGCAAAACTTGGAAAATCTTCAATTTCTGGATTCCGTGGTCACTGCTTTGGGACTGATTGTGAATTGGTCATCAGGTGGTAAGAAAATTATATATAGTTTATTTTGCATATTCATTATTATAATTATTTTTAGTAGTATTTGCTTTGTTGTCTTGTTGAACTGTCTTTATCTCAACCCACAAGTTTTACTTTTTGTCCATTTCTCCTCCCCATGCTGCTTGAGTGGAAGGGGTGAGCGAGTGGCTGCCTGGTGCTTAGTTGCCAGCTGCCAAGTTAGACCATGACAGTCCCTAATGATAAATACTACTATTTGTGAGTGCTACTAGATTAAAATAGTTTCTGTTAATCAACTGCATTGAACATGATCAAGTTTGAAGGCTAATTAAAGTTACTGTGAACTTGTAGAGAGTATTTTTGTGTCAGGAAAAGTCTGTGACACTGAAGTATGGCTCTGTCCCAGGGTTCTCTTTCCGTGTAAACAAAAGGCCTGAATAAGCCTAAATTTTTTTCTCCATCTTTCTGGATGAACTGAAGTGCATGAAACTATATAGAAAGGAGCTGAATTTTTTCATACTGCTACACAGTCAGTCTAGGTATGCTGTTAAATTATTTTTGTATCTTTGTTTGGGCCAAGCGTAATTCATATCATGTGAAAAGGTGGGTGACTACCACTTACCACCTTTATGGTGCGGGTACATGTTGGAGGTTGCAAATCAGGTGTCAGTGAAAATGTTGCAATGAAATAGTGTGGTTCTCTTATTCCATATGAGGCATGTCAGATGTAACATTCATAGCTAATTTTATACTCCGGTTAGCTTAGGACTGGCTACATATATGTGTCACTGTCTTTAGAATGCCTAGTCAGCTTATAAGGTAATGGTCTTGCTGCAAGAAAGGAGAGAAACAGGGTAATCTAGTTTCTTAAAAAGGCTTTCTCAGGGAACTTGGACTTCTGCCACTGCTGCAGGTTGGATGACTTGTGGGTTCAAGCTATCTAATAATATGATAGGTAACTAATACCAGTGAACGCCATGAAGCCTGATCAACACAAAATGTACAACCACATGTGCCTTCAGTCCTTACAAGAAAGAAACGAACATAGCATGTTGCCGCTTCTGTAATCAGATGCGAGTGCTGCAGTACTTGAGGGTCCCTCACATAGTAGATGGGTATCATCAGATTAGTTCATGTTCTAACATGAAAATCTGTGAGAGAATAAAACTAGGAGGCCAGGTCAGGCATTGAAAGAGAAATAGCCCATTAGGGAGCCCTGAGCTGGAAGGTACTGCGGTGACTGATTCTTTTTGTTCTTCTGTAATGCTCTCAAGTGTTGCTCTGTGACTCTTACATGTGTCTTACATGGTCTTGTATAACAGCAGGATTTGAGAGCAAGAAGGGGATGGTGCCTGCAATCTTATTTTGCAAATGCCAGTGACCCAAGATATTGGCAATATTGTGGATGTCCATTTTATGGTGTATGGCACTGCTTATTTCTCATTCATGTTGAGGGGAGTTCTGCCCTAGAGTGGTCAACAGAAAACTTACTTTTCTTTAACAAACTTGAGACTTAGTGCACATTTAGTGTGACTGAGAATATTGGCTGAACTGATTGTACTTTCATTATCTTAGGTGTAACTTGAAGTCTAAAATAATTGATTACAAGAGAGATCTCATCACATTGACCTACTGTTGGGGTAGCACAGAAGATCCCTCATGCCTTTCTAAGGAAGAAAGGGCAACTCATGTTTTTTGAAAGTCTGAAATCAAAAATGGTTATCCAAACCCCACTGATCTAGAACTTTTTCGTGTGTAGTGATATTTTTAACAAATTATACTGTTACAAGATGCTCAAAAAGAAAGCACACTGCTATACTGAGTAGTTATCTTACAGCATATATTTTTGATTTTAAAAAACTCAAACAAATGAAAAAAATCTTCATAGAACTTCCAAGGCATATTATTTCAAAAACAGTTATTTAGTTTTTTACGTAATTGGGAAATCTTAAGAATTTTCCACTTCTGATAAATAAAACACAGTTATATAAAAAGTATCTTAAACAGGTCTTTCATTATAAATTTAAAAAGGTAATTCATTGTCTGGACTACTTCTCAGTCTGTTTGTGTTAAGAAAAAGAAGTATTATATAGCTTTTTAGCTATTTTTACTGTGGCGTATCTTACAGGAATAACTGACATATTTGTGTATCATGCAGTAAGAAAATCCACTTGGTTCCATGCACACCTATTCTAAATTAGAAAGGAGGGTTTCCTTCATGTTTTGGTAATAATAGATTATTTTATTGAAGGGGTAGAGGATATTAGTCTAGAGTTCTAATTCTCTGTTACGATGAAAAAAACATAGATGTATCACTTGGTTTCAAAATACAGACTTTTGTAAGATTATGTTCTGTATGGGGTCATATGGGTTGAAAACAGTTTTAAATTGTGTAAAAGATGTACATATGTGTTGAAGTATGGGCTCTGCTGTTTGCTTTCTGTCCCACTTCCAGCATTCATGTACTTCCTGCCATTAAACCTTTCTGCCATATGTTCTTCATTTATAGTCTCTGACTTGTCTTTTCCAATAGATATTCTAGGTGTCCACATGGGAGGGGAGACTGCTCTGGGCTCCTGCTAACAAAAGGGAGGAGGGGACTGGTTAATAAGCTTGTGATCATGACCAAAATTGCAACGCTTCTTCATGCATTGTGTAGGGTTTGACAGTGCTGAAATATATTGGAATGCTGAGAGCATAGAGGACAGTATTTAAAGCATGAATTTGGTGAAATGAGCTCTGCAAGGACCCTCAAGGCCCTTTAACTGGCTTAAACAAACAAATCCCACTAAACGTGATGAAAAGAGGCATCGTTGAAAGTGTTAAAGTAGAGTTTGTTTGGGTTTTTTCATTAGTCTGTTTTACAGTATTCTCGGAAAAAATATCCTGATGCCAGCACACCATGGAGGTTCTAAAGAATAAAGTTAACTATAATTCCAGCAGAAGCATGTCTGGGATGATGTCAGAAACTCAGATGGATCCTTGATCTTATTTATATTTTCTTCCATAATGACCAAGAATAAAAATAATACACAAGGAAGTAATTGTCATAGTCATTAGTAATGCAAGGGGAAAAAAAGAGGTGTCGGGGGGTGGCACCATCACAGTCAGGTCAGAATAATGGGGTACACAAATAAGGATTTAAAGCCAAAGTTTGGAAGAGTTCATAACTCAATAACAATGACAAATGTGAGACATTTGGCTTTAAGGTAGGCTTCAAAAGCATATTTACTATTTCTGTCTTTGTGGTCACTGCAAGGGTTTCTTCCCAGATGAGTGAACTGAGTATGTCACATAAACTTCTTGCCCAAGCTTATGTAGGTAGCCAGTATGAGAATTAGCCTTTCTTTAAGTGAATGTTAGTTAAGTTAGTTAAGATGTTGTATTGTGACAAAACCCCTGTATTTTTTAGAAGGAATTTTATGGACAATTTCTAAATTGCATTGTGGTAATCACTTTTCTGCTACATTTTCTCTAAGTTAATTTAAAAATGAGTCAAGGTTCTGTGTTCCATTAAACTTTTAATAAATGCAATGTGGTAATACACTTTGCTTATTAACTAATCAGGGAAAGCAGACAAAACAGAATAGGAAGATCTCTATTGCACTTAAAAAAATAAAATCAGTGTGAGGCAGACTACATAACTTTTGAAGAAATATATTTAATATGTGAGTAATGGAGAACATTATTTAAGCCCAAACGTTTAAACCAATTGCAAGCAGCTTCATAGAATAACCACATATGTATACAAATTCAGTACAGTAACACCACTGCAGCAGCAGCCTCATAAAAAAAAAAAGTGCATGGAATTTCCCACCTCTTGAATATGTGTATTCTAAATATCAAAACCAGGAGGTTAAAAGTGGGTAACTGTTATATTGCCCAGTGCTATTATTGAATACTAGAAAGAAAAAAAAATGGGGAAGCAACCCACTGTGATAAAAAAGATAACTGGATTGATGAATGCTAATGAATAGATTAACAAATATATACAAAAACAGTCCTGAAGACACTGTATTGCATTAGCGGAGTCCGCTTAAACTTGAGTTGGCTCTGACCTTTTTCTGGTAAGTTTGATATCTAATGAAAGTTTGATACTGAATGAAAGCCAAGTAATTAAGAATGGGGCTAAGTTGAGGCAAATAATCGCTTATTTGTATATATCGAACCTAGTGATATTAGACAACAGTGGTTGGCTCATAACCAGATGATAATTTGATAATTTCTCTTGATTGGGACTTTCTACTCGGTATTGCTTCTCCTATTTAGCAGCCTCTCCTACTTCTTGTGTTTCTTGTGGAGAGGCTGGAAAGTAAACCAGCTTCTCTTGTTTCAGTGTTGCCTGCTTGTGACACTGTTAGCTGTTTCTCTTATGGAGTCTGCTTGTGCTGATAAAGCTGCGAAATGAGATACTGCCCTTGGTGTCGCATTAACGGCGTAGAGGGAATCTGGTAAGTGGCAAGGGGGGAAAGCCCTCCCATTGAGTCATGAGCCTAAGAGTGAATCCCCTTGCTTTCTAAACTCCTTCTCAGAGAGGAGCCTAGGTGCGGCTGGATCCACTCCTAGTTCCCGACTTGGTCAACAGTTTATGTCTAAGGGGTTAGGTATGTAGCCACTTCTCAATCAGAGTCAATGTTTGCCTGTCAGAGCCCTCCCAGGGGCTGAAACACTTTCACAAAGTTGAAACAATAGGTAATTTATTCAAGCCACCAGTATCACAGACTTGGGATGACTTGGGATTGCCATTAATAAATGCACTGTCTGCAAAAATTGAACTCAAGTTAATAGTTCAGTGCTTTAGTTTATATTTTCCCAGAGATATATCTGACAGTTGGAGGCATGACTCTTACCAAAAAGCTGTGCCTGCTTGGAGGAACAGAGGTTCAGGCCTGTCGACCCGTCCATCAGGTAAGGTTTTTGTTTGACTCCTCCTCCAAAAGAGGGTTTTCAAGTGCCAGTTTTTATACTTTTGAAAAATGTTTTGCAGAACTTGGTGAGATGGGACTAAGTCAATTGTTATGTGTCAATTGGTTCTTGACATAGAATGTTGTGTTGTCAGAAGGGGGACTCAGCAGATAGGAATGCCCTTGGGGCAGGGAGCTTAGTATTATGTGCTTACAGGGGCCTTAAATTTTTTAGCTGACGCAACATCCAGCTATGCAGCCTTCAGTTGCACCCTAGGTGTCACACAGTTGATAGTGTTGGGCCATTACCCATTACTTCTGTCTAAGATAAGCAAAGCTCGTTGTTCAAGTTGAACTGTTCACTTTTGTTAAGTCTTTGGTGCTTGACAAAAAGTCCAAGCAAGTCCTCCTCTGGCATTGACAAGTCCAGCAAGGCCATCATAGAATCATACAGTGCTCTGGGTTGGAAGGCACCTTTAGAGGTTATCTAGTGCACCCCCTTGCAGTGAGCAGGGACATCTGCCTTTAGACCACGCTGCTCAGAGCCCCCTCCAACCAGGCCTTGAATGTTTCCAGGGATGGAACCTCCACTACCTCCCTAGGCAACCTGTGCCAGTGTTTCGCCACCCTCATGGTAAAAAAATTCTTCCTTCTATCTAGTCTAAATCTACCCTCCCTTAGTTTGAAGCCATTAATCCTTGTCCCATCACAACAGGCCGTGCTAAAAAATTTTCCCCATCCTTTCTATAGGCCTCCTTCAGGTACTGAAAGGCTGCTCTAAGATCTCCCTTCAGCCTTCTCTTCTCCAGGATGAACAACGCCAACATTCTCAGCCTTTCCTCATAGGAGAGGTGCTCCATCCCTCTTCTCATCTTTGTGGCCTTCCTCTGGACCTGCTCCAACAGCTCCATGTACTTCTTGTGCTGGGGGCTCCAGAGCTGGACACTGAATTCCAGGTAGGGTCTCACCAGAGCAGAGTAGCATGGCAGAATTGTCTCCCTCGACATGCTGGCCACAATTCTCTTGATGCAGCTCAGGATATGGTTGGCCTTCTGGGCTGTGAGCACACATTGCTGGGTCATGTCCAGCTTCTCATTCACCAGTACCCCTAAACCCTTCTTGGCAGGGCTGCTTTCAATCCTTTCATCACCCAGCCTGTATCGATAGCATATCGATGGCATCCTGTCCTTCTGGTGTGTCATCTGCACCACTCAGCTTGGTGTCATCTGCAAACTTGCTGAGGGTGCACTCGATCTCAGGACCACTGAGGGACTCCTCTTGTCACCAGCATCCTTCTGGATATCGAGCCATTGACCACTACCCTCTGGCTCCGACCTTCCAACCATGTCCTTAGCCACTGAACAATCTATCCATCAAATCCATATTTCTCCAATTTAGAGGGAAGGATGTTGTGAGGGACTGTGTCAAAGACTTTGCAGAAGTCCAGGCAGATCACATCCATAGCTATTCCCGTGTTCACTGATCTAGTCACTCCATCATAGAAGACCACTAGGTTGGTCAGGCAGGACTTGGCCTTGGTGAAGCCATGCTGGCTGTCTCAAATCACCTCCCTGTCCTCCATGTGCCTTAGCATAGCTTCTAGGAGGACCTGTTCCATGACCTTCCCAGGCATAGAGATGAGGCTGACAGGTTGGTAGTTCTCAGGGTCCTCCTTCCCACCCTTTTCAAAAATGGGCGCAATGTTTCCCTTCCTCCAGTCACCAGGGACTTCACCTGACTGCCACCACCTTTCCAATATGTGGGAGAGGGGCAATGATTTCAGCCAATTCCCTCAGGACTCTGCGATGCATCTCGTCAGGTCCCATAGACTTATGTTTGTTCAGGTTCGTCAGGTGGTCATGAACATGGTCTTCCCTTACAGTGGGAGGAGTTTTGCCCCTCTGGACCCCATCTTGCAGTCCTGCAACTGGGAAGGGGGGAGGAGAGAGGTTGCCAGTGAAGACTAAGATGAAAATGTTGTTGAGTCCCTCAGCCTTCTCATCTGTTGATATGAGGTTGCCATTCTTGTTCATTGGGGGCAGTACGCTTTCTTTTACCTTCCTTTTTCTGATTGATATACCTATAGAAGCCCTTCTTGTTATTCTTAGCATCCCTTGCCAAGTTCAGTTCCAGCTGCTCCTTGGCCCTCCTGACCTCATCCCTACACAAGGCAGCATCTCTATACTCTTCCCAAGATACCTGTCCCTGCTTCCACTGCCTGTGCATTTCCCTCTTGCTCTTTAGTCTGACCAGCAGGTCTCAACTCAGCCATACTTCTCTGTTTCCTTCCTTGCCTGACTTCTTACACCTGGGGACTGAGAGCTCTTGCACACTCTGGAAAGCGTCCTTAAAGATCTGCCAGCTCTGTTCTGCTCCCCTGTCCCTGAGGACCTTTTCCCAGTGGGTGCTACTGACAAACTCCTTGAGGAGCTAGAAGTTGGATTTCCTAAAATTTAGAGTCCTGACTATACTCCTCACTTTTCCCATATCCCTCAGGACCGTGAACGCCACCAAAGCGCGATAACTGCAGCCTAGGCTGCTTCCAGCCTTGAATGTCACTGATGAGCTCGCTTGCATTGGTGAACATCAGGTCCAGCATTGCATCCCCTCAGGTAGGCGTGTCCGATATTTGGCTTAGAAAGTTATCCTCAATGCATTCTAGGAGTCTCCTGGATTGCCTACAGCTCACCATGCTAATTTTCCAACAGGTGTCAGGGGGGTTGAAGTCCCCCAGCAGGATGAGAGACTGTGAGCACAAAGCCTCCTGGAGCTGGAGGAAGAAGACTTCATCAGCAGGCCCCCCTTGATCAGGCGACCTGTAGTAGACACCTATGACAAGGTTCCCTTTGTTGCCTTCGTCTCTGATTCTTACCCATAGACCATTGACCCTCGCTTTGTATTGAGGAGGTGATGGAGAAGTTTTTTTAGTAATTTCAGGATGTCTCTGTGGCAGACCTTATGCTCAACACCATGTCCTGCATGGCATGGGCATACTTTGGTTCTTCAGGCAGAGGCAAAATGGTGTCCTAGAGATAACAAAGTTCTAAACTGGGGTGAACAGCCAGCAAGTCTAATGCAAAGTAACAATTAAACAGAAAACCCCATGCCAGGAAAACTTTTTAAAGACTTCAAAATGTTGTCAGATTTTCCTCTTAGTATCTCCAGGATTGTCCTGATAGAGTTATTCTCTTCTTGTTGAACCCATCTATTTTACTCTGCTGTACGACCCTCAATTTCATTGCACAATTGAGCAAACCTTAAACAAGGTCCAGAAACAAACTTTCCTGGCTAAAACCAGAGTGCTGAGACAAATTTTAATCTGGAATAAAACTAGTACAAAACATAAAAACTTGAATTGTGACTACAAGTAAAGGTAGATGAGCTGCTGCAACTTCTCCATGCAAGTTTGCTTACATGTAAGTTCAGCTGTTTCTCTTCTCTTTGGCTATACCTGGGGTATGACCTGTGGAGGTTTTTCAGATCAAACTACATATTTCTGCAATTTTGTTCTTTAAAGCAAAACAATTATCCATAATTTCCACCACTTTATAAGTGATCAGTCTTTTATTTTTAAAGAATTTAATATTGCTCATCTGTTAGAAAATCACTCAAGAAAGTGTCAGATAAGTGACTGTCTCTTCTAACTACTTTTTGACAGAATAAAGGTGTTTACAAGAGACTTAATACTGCATTACTGTTAGCTGATGTCAGGGTGGATATCATATCTGGGAAGACCACACAGCTAGGCAGGCGCAATCCAAGGAGGTTCCTACAGAGCATTGGTGATAACATTCTGATGCAAGTGGTGGAGGAACCAACAAGGAAAGGTGCTCTGCTGGACCTTGTATTAACAAACAAGGAAGGACTGATGGACGATGTGAAGGTTGGAGGTAGACTCGGCTGCAGTGACCATGAAATGGTGAAGTTCAGGGTCCTGCATGGAGGAAGCAGGGCGATAAACAGGATCACAGCCTTGGACCTCAGGAGGGCTAAGTTTGGCCTCTTCAGGGAACTACTGGGAGGAATCCCGTGGGTCAGGGCTCTCAAAGGCAGGTGGGTCCAAGAGTGCTGGTTGCTCTTTAAATGTCACTTCCTCCATGCTCAGGAGCAGTGCACCCCCCTGAGCAAGAAATCTAGAAAAAGAGGCAGGAGAACTGCATGGTTGAACAAGGAGCTTCTAGCGGAGATCAGGTGGAAAAGAAGGGTCCATGGAATGTGGGAAGAGGGGCAAGACACTTGGGAATAATACAGGAATGTGGTCAGAGCATGCAGGGATGTGACGAGGAAGGCCAAGGCCCATCTGGAATTGAAGCTGGCAAGGGATGTCAGCAACAACAAGAAGGGCTTCTTCAACTACATCAGCAACAAAAGGAAGACTAGGGACAATGTGGGGCCGCTGCTGAATGAGGCGGGTGTTCTGGTGACGGAGGATGCAGAGAAAGCAGAGCTACTGAATGCCTTCTTTGCTTCAGTATTCAGTGCCAAGGCAGGCCCTCAGGAATCCCAGGCCCGGAGGTAAGAGAGGAAGCCTACAGAGAGGATGACTTTCCCTTGGTCGAGGAGGACTGTGTGAGGGATTGTTTAAGCAATCTGGGCACCCACAAATCTATGGGCCCCAATGGAATGCACCCACAAGTGCTGAGGGAGCTGGCAGACATCATTGCTGAGCCACTCTGCATCACCTTTGAGAGGTTCTGGAGGACAGGAGAGGTGCCCGAGGACTGGAGAAAGGTCAATGTCACTCCAATCTTCAAAAAGGGCAAGAAGGAGGACCCAGGGAACTACAGGTCAGTCAGCCTCACCTCCATCCCAGAAAAGGTGATGGAGCAGCTTATCCTGGAGGCCATCATCAAGCAAGTGGAGGAAAAGAAGGTTATCAGGAGTAGTCAGCACAGATTAACCGAGGGGAAATCATGCCTGACCAATCTAATAGCTTTCTATGATGACATGACTGGCTGGGTAGATGAGGGGAGAGCCATGGATGTTGTCTACCTAGACTTCAGCAAGGCTTTCAACAGAGTCTCCCGTAACATCCTCCTAAGGAAGCTCAGGAAGTGTGGGCTGGATGAGTGGTCGGTGAGGTGTATAGAGAACTGGCTGAATGGCAGAACTCAGAGGGTCGTCACCAGCGGCGCTGAGTCTAGTTGGAGGCCTGTAACTAGTGGTGTCCCCCAGGGGTCAGTACTGGGCCCAGTCTTTTTTAACTTCTTCATCAATGACCTGGATGAAGAGTTAGAATGTACCCTCAGCAAGTTTGCTGATGACACCAAGCTGGGAGGTGTGCTAGACACACCAGAAGGCTGTGCTGCCATTCAGCGAGACCTGGACAGGCTGGAGAGTTGGGCAGAGAGGAACCTGATGAGGTTCAACAAAGGCAAATGCAGGGTCCTGCACCTGGGGAGGAACAACCCCATGCATCAGTACAGGCTTGGGGTGGACCTGCTGGAGAGCAGCTCTGCTGAGAGGGACCTGGGTGTCCTGGTGGACAACAGGTTGACCATGAGCCAGCAGTGTGCCCTGGCTACCAAGAAGGTCAAAGGCATTCTGGGGTGCATCAGGAGGAGTGTGGCCAGCAGGTCGAGAGAGGTTCTCCTTCCCCTCTACACTGCCCTAGTGAGGCCTCATCTGGAGTACTCTGTCCAGTTCTGGGCTTCCCACTTCAAGAATGGTGAAGAGCTACTGGAGAGAGTCCAGCAGAGGGCTATGAGGATGGTGAGGGGACTGGAACATCTCTCCTACTAGGAGAGGCTGAGGGAGCTGGGCTTGTTCAGCCTGAAGAAGAGAAGGCTGAGAGAGGACCTTATAAATGTTTACAACTATCTGAAGGGTGGGTGTCAGGAGGATGGGGCCAGACTCTTTTCAGTGGTGCCCAGAGACAGGACAAGGGGCAACGGGCACAAACTGAAGTACAGGAAGTTCCGTCTGAACATGAGGAAGAACTTCTTCCCTCTGAGGTGACAAAGCACTGGAACAGGCTGCCCAGGGAGGCTGTGGAGTCTCCTTCTCTGGAGATATTCAAGACCCGCCTGGACAAGGTCCTCTGCGGCCTGCTGTAGGTGACCCTGCTTCGTCAGGAGGGTTGGACTAGATGACCCACAGAGGTCCCTTCCAACCCCTAACATTCTGTGAATCTGTGATTCTATGAAATATTATAATCTAATAGTGTTTCTTGAAATCAAATTTTATTCAGGAAGCAAAAGAATATCATTTTTTCTTTGAAGTAGAAATGGTCTAATCTTGGAACTGAAAACATAGTTTTTCCTGGAGTAGTGATGTTTCTGAAACGTTTCTGGGAAGCTGCTGGTGGTAGTTCATACTGAAAAAATATTTTTTCTGGCTGGGATGTATACATAAATGTTTTTTCCTTTTCCCAAGAAGATCCATATTTCCATTTTTGGGGAAAATCTTTTCCTTACAAGTAACATTGTGACGCTCTTTAGACATTTAATTTTTCTAACTGAAATTTTAATTTGCTTTTTTTTTCGATTCTGAAAGCTTTCATTCTGTAACATATCCCAAAGTGAGGGAGCTGCCCTAAAAAGTTTTGAAAATGAATGTATGTATTTGACGTACCTGTCTGCAATAAAACAAGATGTTATAAACCTCTTCTAGGAAAACAAAGCAGAGGCAAAGTTAGGAGTATCTTAAAATTGTCAAACTATACTTCTGACAGAAGGACACAGCTATAAACTACTTTTTTTTAAGGAGCAAATATGAGCTGACTTTAACAGGGACAAGGATATGGATTTTTCTTGACTGCAAAAATTTCAGCATTGTTGTCTGGCACTTTAGTTGTCTCAAAGATTTTCAGGAACCTATTTGTCACTATGCCGGGTGATGACAGCCCAAAGCTATTTGTCATGGTGAGTGACAAACAATGTCCACCACTAGGGACTTCTTGGTTGTAGTTCATTTGTAAATCACAAGAGCAAGAAGGCCTATTTGAAATTCTCCACAAAGAGTGAAGGATGGACTTTCTACATATCTGTATACTGTACTAGGCTAATTTTATACAATACGTAAGTAAGATTGCAAACAAGAAAGGTTTGAGACCTTTCCCTTCACAGTTTACAAAAGTAAACCTACTGAGAAAAATGTGGCTTTCAGCTTTCTCACTGTGAATTGGGACGCTGAAAAAAAATAAAAGCAATGTGTATTTCACAACCAGTGGAATGAAACCCCCAGAAGACTACTCCTATTACTTATTGACCTGAAAAATCTGACTGGGAGAAGTAATATTACAGTATCTGCAGTCTAAAACTTTCTGTTCTTCAAGTATTTATACTAGAGCCAACATTCAGTCTCAAAACTGTAAGGACTGATTTGTTATTACAAAGCGGCTAAATCAGCTGTGTGATAAATTTGAAGCTGTATCAGAAGTTGTTGGTCTTGTTCTGCTAGTTGTTTAAATCATCTCACCCTCTGTAAAAAGCTCTTCAGAGTCTTGACATGGAATTTGGCTTTGAAGGCATTTTGTTCATGTGATGGAATTTTTGATTTTTTATTAACATTTGAATTGTTTCTATGTATGAAGACAAGTCTGGAATGAGTCTGAAGAGATGCTATCCTATAGTATTTTCTGTTTAACACGTCTTGAATAGACAAAACTATTGTACAATGTGGTTTAGTAGTATTATGACAATCACACCACATTAAGTATGAATGCTCCTGTCCTACTACAGTTACTTGCACATTCACACTAGCACATGGTCTGCCATATGGTTTATAGTGTGTGTTGTTTTATTGGCCTAAAACATCTTCCACATCTAAAATACAACCTAGGCATAAATACATATTGGTTTAAATGCAAAAATTCAGTTTGCAAGAGCTGCACTATAGCAACGTTGCTATAAGAAAAAGGTTGCAAGACTACTTACAGTTTTTCTCCATGTTTAGTAAATATTCCTTTGTTGGTGAATCTCATTTTGATGTTCAAGTTGTTCAGCTGGTTAACAAAGATGGTGTGTTATTGAAGTATCTGATCAACTTCATGCTGATAATCTCGGCTACTTTGTATTATTATAAGACCATCATATTATGAGTGTCCCGGTTTTGGCTGTGATAGTTAATTTTCTTTACAGTAGCTGCTGTGTTTTGGATTTAGTATGAGAAGAATGTTCTTAGCAACAACTGAAAACATCAATGGTTAAATCAAGGACTTTTTCCGGTCTCCCATGTTCAGCTAATGAGCAGGTGTGCAGGAGTTGGGACAGAGTATAGTCAACAGCTAACCCAAGCTGGCCAATGGAAATATTCCATATGATGCACATCCTGCTCAGTTTATGAATGGCAGTTGACTGGTGGGTAGGAAACTTTTTTTTTTTATTCGTATCTTTTTTCCATGAGTTAGAATTCCCTTTTTTCCTGGGATTTGGTTTTTTTGAAGAGTTTTGCGAAATTCATGAAATTCACAGGTTTGGTGTTCTTAGTGTGAATCAGTCTTTGGGTGATGAGGAAATCTTATTGTATATAGTGTGTTTTACATATTATCCTTATTACTATTAGTAGTATTGGTATTTCTATTATTGTCTTATTAAACTGTCTTTATCTTAACCCACGAGTTTTATCTTTTGTTCATTTCTCCTTCCCATCCTGCTGTAGGGGAAGGGGAGAGGTGAGGAAGTGGCTGTCTGGTGCTCAGTTGCTGGATTAAACCATGAAAGCCAGTAACATATGTTTCTATCTAAGGTATATTTCTAGATTTACATGCAACAATTTCCATACTGGTTTAGGCAAATTAAGACAAAAGAAATAGCTTTCAGTTGAAGTGCTGTTACACTCTTTTCAAAAGACAATCTTTCCTTTAAGCGTGCTTTCTGTGGCCCTTTCAAAGAAGGCATGATCCCCTTGGCTGGGCTAAAATTGGAAATAAAGCCAAACAGTAGCTCTACAGAGAGACTTTTCTCTTAGGTATCAACAAATCTTCAAACCTCATATTTGGCTAAGGCCACCATTTATTTGCTTGCAGTATCTTAATTCATTCGCCCCATAACTATATTCATTGTAATTCCTACTAGTATAGTTAAACTGGTACACTAGACTTTCATCATTTCCCCTAGAATGTGTTACCTAAGAATATAACATTTTCCCATTCCTGTACAACTTTATAGAACTGCCAGCATAGCCACACAGGGATGTCATTATTCTCATTACTTCTGGTTTTAAATATAATTATTCTTTTCTAGAACCTAGATCAGTTCAACTAGGAAAAGCCTTATTTTGATCTAAATATATTTCCAATTTCCTTACACTGCACTGAGGAAACCAACTCCTAGCTAAAAGTAGTATGTCTGTATAACAGGGTACCTTTTCTGTGAACACATGCTGCTGTGTAGGAGCACTTCTCTGCTTTTGGCATTCCACAGACCTTGCAACCTGCAGCTTACAGCTTTTGGAAATCACAGGTAAGAGGAATATAAGAAGAACTTTGAGCCTTGGTTATTCCAGCAATGGTGCAATCAGAGTTGTTGGGTGTCAGTACTAAGGTCCATAATTGTTCCTTCTGTGAAATGGAGCTTTGTCTGAGCAAGGGCTCCACAGAAACTCTGAGGATGGCATAAGTTTTTAGTAAAGGTCTATTAATTCTGACTTTAAATAATGTTGTAGAAATGTTGTCCATCCTTTCAAGAATGATTTGTTTTTTCTTGGTATTAAGAGCATTAAATGAGCAATGAATGTATGGGAAAGACAGATTAAATAATTGAGGGTGAGTTTGGGAACTGGGGATTTAAACTAAGGTGAAAAACACTGGTACAAGGGGATGATGCCATTAGGCTGTAGATGCGTGTTCTAAGAAATAGGAACCGATCCTCAAAACTGGTGTTCTTTTTTATGTAAAAATGAACAGAGTGGAGTAGTTATTGCCTGAAGCATCGTCTATAGTCTAACCACCAGTTCTGTTCATTTTGCACTAGAGTGCAAACATTGCTGCCAGAACAGAAAACAAAGTTTGTGAAGAAATCTTTCTGTCCAACATAAAGGGAGTGAGGAGGCAGAGGAAGCCTGTGGATGTTTAACTGTTCTCCTTTCAGAGCCAAAAAAATCTACTCCCTCAAAGATGCCTCACACTTAAGTGGCAAACAAATAAAAAAGATCATGTTAAAGTCCAGACTTGTGAGGGATAATCCAAAGAATGTTTTCACTGGACTACCCTAATGCTTTTCCACCAACATTGACTAGTGTTTATAGCATTATACTGGCAAAAAAATGTTTTAGTACCTGTCTTTTTGGAGAGAACTACAGGTAACTGCATATAAAACTAATGGAAAATCAAAGAAGTTAGCAGTAAAAACAAAGCACTTCTGGGTACACAGGAAATGAATGGTACATCTGTCTTAGGGTGATGAATTGCTTCATTTCTTTGAAATTTCTGGATGGAGTTTAAATACTTTACTTTCTAAATGGTCTTTCACCAAAAAATTCTAACCGCTTGTGTGATACTGACAGTAAAAGTACTGAGCAACCTATAGGAGAAAAACAGAAATCTGAAATATAATATAAGGTGTCAATAATCTTTCCATTCATTACAAGTGACAAAGTCATGGCTACAAATGCAGTATACTGGAACTTACATGTTAGTGGCTTCATAAGAGTTTCCTGTTTGTTCCCTGAAACTAATAGGAACAGGTTGTGAGTAAAAACACTACTTAAAAGAATCAGTGGCTTTTCTCCAGCACTGAATTATGAGGTTATTACTACTTGTTAAAATACTTATCCCACTCAAATATTCATAATTATCTACTAGGCTTCTTGCAGACAGGGAGATTATGATCATACATCTAGTTTTTGTTATTAGTTGGTAGTTTTCATCAGTATTCAAGATTAGTCCATTACTCTGAGGCATAGCTACATCAATATAAATCACCAATGCAGATGCTAAACAAAAGTAAGTCCTGTGTGGGAAGAACACTGCTGGTTGCTTACTTTTGGTACTTTTTTCTTCTGCATTACTTGCAGCAATTTAAAGCTTGAAAATGCAATTTCTCTTGCTATTGATTTTTGTCCTTTCCCATTCAGTAAGCACTGCGGTATATGGAGATCTATGCATGTACCTTTCCATGTGGTGAGCTCAGAATATTCTTTATTGTTTTAATATGAAACTTCTGCAACTTGGGACTCTGGTCTCAATGTCTGTGCGGTAGTTTATCTGTGAAATCAGAAGTAGTATTAATGTACAGAAAGTTCTGATGAAGTCCTTCATTCTAGTGGATGTACTACCAAAATTATGCAGTCTCCTACTCTGTCTCCAGCATAGAGCATGTAATGTACGCAAGATCATTGTATCTACAGTGAAGTTATGATTAGGTGAGACAGCATTTCAAATTCTTGATCGGGAGATTGATTTATTAGCAAACTATTATGAAATTTGCTCACTGTAAACAAAAACCCCTGTTTTAAACAGTCTGTAATGTCCAAATGAAATAAAGAACATATCTAATAGCTGGAACAGTTATTTTTGAATACAAAATTACAGGTAAACTAGTATGCTTCATAGAAAAAATTATTCAGCTGGCAAAGCTCTCTGTTTATTCGTGGATTGAAAAAATTTTGGGATACCGGCTCTGTTTTCCAGGAACATCTCATTCACTAGTCAGCAAATTTTGTCATAAAGAGGGAGCTCATGAAATCAATGTGTGAAATGAGAAACACCATGGTTGAATCAAGGAAGAAACAAAAAGCGGGCAACTTTTACAACTGTGAGATCTCTTAAATAGCTGAATTTGTTGTAGTTTTTTTTCCCATGGGACAGTAGGAACTAAACAGTTGCTTTAAAGGGGCAGTCGGGGAGAAAATGTGAAAGTGTAGAGATGAAATTAAGGGCAATTTTTATTTATTTCCTGACACTTAAGACCTGTTGAGGTCAACTGAGGAAGACCTGTTGAGGTCAACTGAGGATCCCATTTGAGGAAATTTGACCTTTGGTGAACATACTGAAGCAGGCAGAGCTAAGCAGCAAGGCAATGACTTTAAGATGGCTGTGTATGTGCCCTTTACACATTCTTTAGATGTCCAATTCTTACAGCCTCTCAAAGTATTTGATCGCTTGAAGGAATTGTAAGGTGCACAAATTTGTAATTTTATGACTTCAGTTCTGTGTTGAACTGTAATCTTAATATTGTTTCCTATAAACAATATTTAATTCCACTTATTGGCTTTTGTTTATTAAAAAAAAGTCTATCACTATAAAGAGAGTCCTAGTGAATGTTTTGGTCAAGCAGAGGAGCTGTAGGAAACAACTGCTCAAGCATGTTGGTTGCTACTGTTTCATCCATCTAAACCATCTGGTAGTTAAAGGATTCTCCTAATCTTGGTTAAGATTACTAATAGGTGAAGTGTTCTCATTTGGCTTAAGTTTTAGTCAAATGAGTGTGTGATTTTTAGATTGAAATTAAGATGAGAATATAACTGTAAAAACAAAAGTACTTAAATCTCTATTCGAAGAACAGTATACTCACTGTAATACTCATAACTTTTCATCAGAGAGATAAAAGGGTCAGCAGTGTTTGCAGTCAACCTTAGTTTCATTTTTTTTATCTGCCAGCTTCAGAAGTAGCACCCTTCCCAAAAAGCAGAGAAGTTACTTGTGCCACATGGTATGAAAAGGAAAGAAAGCATTCTAAGAGCAAGGAATTGGAAAGATGTTTGAAGCTGATAGTCTAGTATTGGGTTAATGGTAGTGTAATGAGACATTGCCCTAAGGATTTCTATCAGGAAAGTAATGCTCTAGCAGAACTGTCGCAGCAGCAACCACTTAGAAAAATATCATGGGGGTAGGAGAAATAGGTAGTGGTTAACAACAAGGAGCAGGGCGAGATTAGGACTGCTACTCTACTGTTTTCAATGAAAATTGTAAAGTGTTGTAGGTTACTACAGGTCATGTATTTTCACCAAAAATGGAAGTCCAGGCTGATTATTCCTTGCAGCTCTACAGCCTAAATGTAATACTGCTAGAGAGAAAGTACAGGTATCTATTCAAATCTAATCTTACAATACATATCCCACAGCAGAGATATAAAACATAGTTTGGAAATATAGGTGCTGGGTGGGGGAATTTTGCTCTGGGTTTTGGCGGGGAGAGGGGCGTAGGTGTTTGAGCTTGATGAGGGTAATATTGAACTTGCCCTACTACAGCCTATTTAAGTGCAGTCAGGGACAATAAGTTCTGCTAGATGGGACTAGTACATACTCTGATGGAATTCATCCATCTGCAGGGAAGATGAGCTACACTGACATTCCTTGTTTAGCCTCTACAAGAGCAGATGTAAAAAAATCAAATGGTTTAAAGGGACTGTATAAATAAAAATCTGTATTTTATGTCATCAGCACTGCTATTGTTCCCAGATTTCAAAATATTAAAAAGTCGTATGGACTTTTCTCAGGCAGGTTAACTTTTACTCATAAAGAACAGTTACTGATTTTCATCAGACAGGTATCTAATTGTGTGTTCAACAGCAGGAGCAAAGATTACACTACATCATTTGATAAATGGGAAAATGACTTCTGTTTCTTAGGCCAGGAATTAATAAATAGCAAACAAATTTATGAAAATACTTTAAAACAACAGAAGTCAGAGATTAAATTATGCTGTTTCCTGGGCTAAACAATGGCACAACAGTATAAAGTAATGTATATCCTATCAGCCCCTATGATGTGAGGTACCTACAGTCAAAGTAAGTGTTATTAGTGAGTGAGTTCCATGTGATTTGTCATGAATCTACACTCTAAAAAAACCCAGCTTCTAAGAAGTAGAGATGCCTAGTTACAGCATTTGACAATATAGTGGGATGAGGTTTCGTATTTGGATACCTAGAAATGGCAGAGAAACAAAATCAACAGAACTTGGATTAATAACATGTAGAACCAAATTTGTTACTGATGCTGGTTAGTGTCAATCAGCCTAATCCAGTCATTTATTTTTCTTTAGAAACAATCATGCACTATCTCAAGTCTGCAGGCTTCCAAAACTGAAGGTACTGTCTGCATTGGTTTGGACGGCAAGCCCCAGTGTCTGTCAGATACTGAAGATTTTATGGCCCAGGAAAATGTTGTTCACTGTTAGCAGTTGATTACGAGACCTCTATACATGATCTCCCCCTCCAATGTTATTCCACCTACTTAAGTACCTCTTTAGAAAGCAGAGAGGTATAAAGTGCAAATGAGAACTGGAGCAGGTACCAAGGTATTCTAACCTGTCAAATTTAAAACATCAAGCAATCAAGGTTCACATGCATGTGTCTGGATTCCATGGATGCTGCACAACATCTGAAAACATTGTGTGTGCACGCACACACACTCCTTTTAAAAGACATAAATGAAGTGTAAAGTGCTAAGCAAAGTGATGCCCTCTGTCCAGTCATTTTAAATTTGCTGCCTAGTGCTGGGAGCAGTCAAGGTCTTCAGAATCAATTTCCAGTGTCACAATATTTATTCTAATTAGAAGTAGCTGTTAGGGCACTGACCTCCAACAGGAGTTACAAAAGAGAAAGTGTTTGCTACACGTTCAGTTTCTGCAGAGAAGTCTTTTTTGTTTCCTAAAAGAAAGGAAATTGCCAGTGAGTGACAGTAAGTGTCATTTCTTATTTTTGGTACACAGACAGTCCAAAATAATTAAAGAAGAAATCTGTGGGGAGAATGAAGACTCAAGACTCTTCAAATCTTTTTTCCTTCTGGCTCAAAGTGACTCATGTAAGATGGTCACCTTTATGAAATAAGTTATTTAAATGACATTTGAACAAACTTTAGAGGGAAAAAGTACAGGAGAAGTTCTAAGATCACAGTTTCTGTGAATAACAGTATTATTACTTTGGTTTTATGAAGCCAAGTTAGAAGACTTTAATGCATTTTTAAAGATACAGATTAGTTTCTCCTCAATATTATTAAAGCATTGTTCTTTTACTTTTAACACCTTGGTGTTAACATTACGTTTTTTGTTTATTTTTCAAAGCATGTGATATAAGAGAAAACAAAATACTATTGAGAAAGCTGACCTTGTGTAAGTGAGCATTTTTAAACAGCAAGTTAAGTGGACAGCTTTTTTGATGATTGAGGTCTAAAAGTAGAGACATGAGGGAACCAAGTATAAAATACCTGTTGTAGTTTTGCCTCAATTTGCAACACAAGAACCACACAGTTACTCTCTCACTCCTTCTCCCTCCCCGGTGTGGGATATGGGGGAGAATCAAAAGGAGAAAAAGGCAAAAACTCATGGGTTGGGGCGAGAACAGTTTAACAGAATAGAAAAGGGAGAACAAAACAACACTCAATACTGATAAAAAGCATATACAGCATGAAGTGTTCTCACCACCCAATGCTCAGCTTGCTCCTGAGTAGCAAAAGCCCTTCCTTTAGCCAGCTCCCCACTTAAATACTGAGCATGACATCACATGGTATAGAATATCCCTTTTGATTGGCTGTTTGGGTCAGCCCATCCAGCTTGTTGTGAAAATTATATCTCTGCCAGCTGAATCCAGGACAACAATATCAGCACACACGTTACTGAACTTGTAATGTTCTATGTCTACCAAGAGCTCTTCAACAGCAGATTTTAATCAGTCAAATAGTGGTGTTTCTAATAAAATACATAAAAGTGTGTGGATTTGCCTTTACTTGAATGAAGTTTGGTTTACATGCAGATAGGAAGCTAACACATTCAAAGAAGCATTAATGCTAATTTACAGTAACACACTTTTGCTACCATGGATTGTTATCTGCAGAATAATCGCATGTCCTGTTTCCATAACTCATCTATCAATATAAATAGCTAAAATTAGTATTGGTCTGTTCAAGTAACTTAGTTATTGAACAGCACAGAAACTGACCTGCAATTGCACTTGCAATCAAAGACAGAGCCAGGTGGATATTTTTGTGATTCAGACGCAACTATGTGTAGGTCTTGCTGTTCAACATACCTCTGATTTATTGCTTATCACAAAAATTTTTCAGAAGACATGAAGTTATAAATAACTTAAAATAAGCCACGGAATTATGAGACTTGTGATAAAAATGTCAGTATTTTTTAATTCCTGATTAGCACGAACCATAAATCAGTGATTTTTCACTTTAAGTGGGGTAAGGCAGGAACAGTGAACAAGACTGAGATTGACTAAATAATGATAATCTATTGCAGAAGAGTGAGAGATAACTACTAAAAATGTTCAGAGAATTTGCCTGGGTGGTAGGAAGGTGTGCAGGGTATGATTTCTGGTGAGTGGTGTTTCTAGCTATGAAAGCAGTTATGAAAGCAAATGGACTGTTCGCTTCTGTGATGAGTATGTACATCTCTAGTTTCTGTGAAAATACCTCTCTGGTGCTGTAGATCTTTTCTGGATGGCCTCTCTTCTAAAATCAACATGTTCATTTAAGAAGGATTGGTTTTTTGTTGTTATTTTTCCCAAACTTAATGGTTTTTCCAGATGAAATACTGTCAGAAAATTTCTGACTAAACCTGTCACAGCAAAAAAATTCTGTTACAGTAAAATACTCAAATTAGCTGTTGTATTTAGCTTTCAGATTTGAAAGCTGCCACATTGAATTTTGCTGTGATTGTGTAATTTTCATTCATTTCCAGTGGTTTTAGAGACATTATGTTTCTAAATATATTACGGATGTTTTCCCCCTCCCTCTTTTTTTTTTTTCTTTCAAAATCTATTAACCCTATCTGATCAAACACAACCTAAACTTGTTTCTGAGTTAGCAAGAATGGGAATGAACTAAATCAACTGAAACATGCTATATAGCTCTAAAATCGCAGAAGCCATTACTCTGAGACAAAATCTCTAAAAGAAGGAAATGCCTAATATACAAAACTATCCAGTGTGGTACCTTATACTAGTTGGCAACAAGTCAGATTTACAGGTGGGCTGGAAGAGGCAGTACTCTTCCATTTAACACACTGGTATAGCAGTTTGTTTGACATATTGGTAGCAGAGTGCTGCAGAGCCCATTTTAGGTTTCAGCTTTGTCCTCCCTCTGACAGTAGTCAGTCAACTGGCTGTGAACCAGTGTACTTTCATGAACTTACACAGCATTATATTTCTGTCAGGCCAGGTGAAGGTCTGGCCTTAAGGCATCTGGGATGTGCAGGTTCTACATACTGAAATTTAAGGTTTGTGACCTGGTCATGTATAAGCTTGGGATCTCAAGCTCTTTTAAATTATACTGTAGGCTAGAATAACTCTAACTGCCGTTGCAGAGAAATGTATCAAATAACTCAGCTACTCAGGCAGCACACAGTTTGGAATTTGTTAGCTGCTGCTCTGATCCCAATTTAGTGGCATGGTCTGATCTCACTCAAAGTATAATTGCCATTATTGAATAATCATTCTGATAGGTTATTCCTTTTTCTGCCCTGTTTATCTTCTGTTCTTAAGTGTCTCATTTTCCTCTTTCAACATTGCCATCTCAATCTGAGCTCCTTCTGACCCTTTATGTTTTCCAGTCTTTGTTTACTGGCACAATCATTGCTCTACAACATCTGTATATCTTCTGCAATTCTGTCAAATTGGCTGGTATGAAGAGACTTAAGTACTGTAATTTCTCCTCTGAGATCCTTCTATTGCATCACTTTGACACGTGTTTTTTGTCTTCCACCCTTTTACTTTAGCTTCATCTTATACAGTAAGATTTCTTTTATATTCATATCAATTACTGCAAAAATCTCCTATGTTCTGAATATCTCCAATGTGTACTAGGGCATGTACTTAATTAAAGTATTTTTCAATTTGCAGTCATGGTCATCAGTGGGTATTTAGAAGGCAGAACAACATCTTTGTATTGGATATTTTCTCTATCATAGTTAACTTGAAAGTGCTGCTGCCCTTTCATTATGCATATCATATTTTAATAGGTTTCTTGTAGATGTTTGCAAAAGGAAACGAAGATAACTTGAGAGCTTGAAAAGAAGCGAATTTTCATTTCATATGTTATGTTATTTTTACTGCTACAGTGTCTATTTTACCCTCTTATGCATCCTCTGGTAGCTCATACACGGACACGTATTCATGTGTGTATACATACATGCAAAAAACCCCACTCATACTGGCAAAAATGTCCCTGCTACGGAAATGAGATACGATGTGTAGTTGTAGATTATCATCTGAGTCTCTGGAGAGAATCCTAAAGACGAGTGGTAATGAAAACTTGTTTAAATTTTCTGTCATATTTTCTGCTTCTCATTCTTCTTCTTAGTATCTCATAGGAGTATTATTGACCTCTGGCTCTTTTTATTTCATAGCATTAATGATATTTTTGAAGCATCAAGTAAGTATCCAAGGCCTTCTTTCCTGTTTGAAATTTTATGGCCATGATATGTTAAAAGCTGCTGGGCATTGAACAGATGCTTTAATTACAGTGAAAATCTGTATATAATACAAGGGCTTAGTGCTTTGCACTACTGGTGCTGAAATTTGTAGATATAAAGTGTATTGGGTTTATGCGGCAAGGTTTTGGTAGCACAGGAGTTACAGAGGTGGCTTCTGTGAGAAGGTGCTAGAAGCTTCCCCAGTGTCTGACAGAGCCAATGCCAGCTGGCTCCAAAATGGACTCACCTCTGGCCAAGGCCATCAGTGAAGGTGGTAGCGCCTCTGAGATCACATAGTTAAGCAGGAGGGGAAAACAAAAAACACCTGCACAACAACAACTGGAGGAAAGGAGTGAGACTATTTGAGAGAACTCTGAAGACATTAAAGTTAGTGAAGAAGGAAGAGGAGGAGTTGCTTCAGGTGGCAGAGCAGAGATTCCCCTACAGCCCATGATGAAGACCATGGTGGGGCAGGCTGTCCCCCTGCAGCCCATGGACGACCCCATGCTGGAGCAGGTGGATACGCCAAAAGGAGGCTGCGACCTCATGGAGAGCCTGTGCTGGAGCAGGCTCCTGGCAGGACCTTTAGAGAGGAGCCCATACTGGAGCAGGTTTGCTGGCAGGACTTTGGACCCTGGGGGGAACCCACACACAAGCAACCTGTTCCTGAAGGACTGTACCTCATGGGAAGCACCTGTGCTGGAGCAGTTCATGAACTTCAGCCTGTGAGAAGGACCCAAGCTGGAGATGTTCATAGAGGACTGTCTCCTGTGGGAAGGACCACATGCTTAAGTAGATGAAGAATGCGAGGAGAAAGGAGCAGCAGAGACAATGTGTGGTGAACTGACTGCAACCCCTGTTCCCCATTTCCCTGTGCAGCTCGGAGGGACAAGGTAGGGAAAACTGAGCATGGGAAGTAGGCAGGGTTGGGAGGAAGGTGTTTTTAAGATTTGTTTTTCTTTCTCCTTATCCTACTCTGATTTTGATTGGCAATAAATTACATTAATTTCCCCAAGTAAAGTCTGTTTTGCCTGTGATGGTAATTGCTGAGTGATCTCCCTGTCCTTATCTTGACACACAAGTTTTGCTTATACATTACTCTCCTTTGTCCAGCTGAAGAAGGAGTGATAGAGCAGCTTTAGTGGGCATCTGTTGTCCAGCCAGGGTCAACCCACTGCAAGAATGAAGCATAACAGAGGAGGAACCAGGCTGTTGAATGGACCTGGTAGGAATTTCGGGGTTGTGATTTTAAAAAAGCTGAATTAAATATGGAAGAAAATAGTTCTCACAGTAGACTTCTTTTAATGTCTAAGAATGGTTAAGAACGATATATAGGATGAGATATAAGTTGTGCTTCTGTTTGTGTAGTATGACCTGCTCTAAAATGCTTTATTTTTCCAGGAAAATTAGTGTAGTTGATTTGCTTCAGCTGTTTGTATTTTTCAAGATATGGTGGGTTGGGGTTAGAATCAAAAGCATTGGATGACTTGTTTTGGAGTATCTAATCCAAATGGAATGACTTAAACAGGATTATTACTCTAATTCCAATCCTTTTATTACTGTACTAATGAAGTGCTCTTTATATGGTTTTAAAACTCGTGTCTGTTATTCCTGTATAGTAGCTGGAGAAATTGAAAACGCATCTCAGTTTCTGTGATGTTGCCATTTTCCCTCCTGACTTGCTTATTGGAAGTCTCATTTCCTCTGTATCACTGTTCTTTTCACCTTGTGGAATTAAGTAATAACTTATAGTCATTCAAAGATAATTTCTATTTGGCTTCTACATTTCTGTTTTAAAGCTTACTCAAGGTATTTATCTGATGCAAATCTCTGTTCCAGTGAACAACACATCTTGTGCCCTATTCTGAATCTGTATGATCCATTCTGTTAAGAAAAGGAAAAAACAGCAACAAAAAAGAATGATGAAGAAACTTAATTGGTTATATGACTGGGCAAAAAAGGTTTTCTAAAAGCCCTTACTAAATTGTCAGTACTGCCTCTCTCACTATGTACATGCTTAGGATGACTACAAAGAACTGTAGCTTTTTTCTTTTAAATTTTTTAATATAAAAATATACTCAGAAAATATATACACATTGATGCTTTAGCCCTGTACACTGTGCTAGTCACAGGCTCTGCAGGAAGTGGCAGTATAGACACATTCATCTACTCTGGAGTGAAATAACCCACAGAGAAATGATAGCCCTGTATGTGTTACAGGTTTTCAATTTGCCCTTGTATTGTTAGGGGTTGCCAGGGTGTGAAAATGTGGCAAGTCTCCTGGTTGTTAAACTTGTCCATTCTGCCAGTCTGGAACTTAGCCAGCCACAATCTTGTTAAGTGTATTTAAGCTAAAACCATTTCTCACCTATGCTAGTGGTATCTCTATTCCCATTGATTTATTTTTTACTACCATCCGACATTGTAACCTGCAGTTTGTATTTATTGGATTACTCAAGCCATCCATTCTCCTCTAAAAATACTGAACAAAAAGTGTGACCAATTATACAGATTCTTAGAAAAAATGCATAAAAGCAAATCTGTCTATGCACAGTTGTGGAGTGCTAACATTTAAATCTTGTCTGTAACTGGAAAAAATTTTCATTAAATTCTAGATTTAATACAAAAAAAAAATACTCTGGCCTTCTCCAAAATGTCTTTTAAAACTTAATGTTTAAAATAGGTATTGTCTTCATAACCGAACATTTTCTTAATCCAAATTTTAAGCCAAAATGTACTACTAGTGTGGGACTGAGATGTGAGTCCTGAATTCCTGTCATTCAGCCAGCCTTTGTGTGGCTTTAAAATAAACCAAAAATATCAGGTTCATGGGAGAAGATTCCTGAGCTTATTCTAAGTACATCCATTTGGTACAGAGCATCACAGCACACAGATGGCAACCTGGGGCTTACAGTAAGTACGGCTGTGCCAGGATGGGTTCTTTATGGGGCTTGTCTGATGACTGCAATCTGAGGATCTGTGATGCACTTAGGGCATTTTGAATGTACAGCAAAGTTCTGCAGCTGAAGCTTTGTTTTACCATACTAACTCCTCTGTTTATAAACCTCTTCCCTCCCGCCTCCCTTGCTGTTGCTAATGGGGGATGTCAGCTGTCATGAGACCTAGTTACTGCACGCTTCTCTTGTCAATGAAAATATTTTCATGCTGGCATTGACAGCCAGACTGAAATATTTTTGTGCCATCTTTATGAGCACTGTAAAGTTTCTTCTGATGAATTGGATAAGTTCATTTAAATTGTTAGCTCTCTTAACTGATTCCACTCTTATTTTTTCATTGTGACTTTACAACTCAAGAATAAATTATCACATTTATTGGACAGCTTTTAACTAGCTTTTATTAAAGGATGACTAGCAAGAGGATGCATTATGTTTGCACTAAATCAGCATGACATCCTTCCAGAAACTTGTATCTGTTCTTACGATAACAAAGATAGACATAGCGTCCTAGAGAAATAGCTACCAAAGAACTGGAAGATCAGCAGCTTAGTCATCCAAGACAGGTACAAGTACGTATGTCTGAGACTGGTCTTATTTTTTTATACTTACAGGAAGGATGCACTTATTTTCTGGCTGAATTAATTGAGTCCAGGCTGAAATCTAGTCGCAATTGTATTGCTCTTCATAGAGTCATAGAATCATGTGTTGGAAAAGACCTCAAAGATTATTGAGTTCAACCATTGGCCCAACACCATTCCTACTAAACAATATCCTGAAGTGCCACATGTACATGTTTTTTAAACACCTCCAGGGATGGGGACTCAACCACTTTCCTGGGCAGCCTGTTCCAAAGCCTGACCACTCTTTTAGCAAAGAAATTTTCCCAAATATCTAATCTAAACCTCCCCTGATGCAACATGAGGCCATTGCCTCTAGTCCTATCTCTAGGATACCTGGGAGAAGAGACCAACACCTGCCTCACTACAACCTCCTTTCAAGTAGCTATAGAGAGTAATAAATTTCCTCCTCAGCCTCTTCTCCAGACTAAACAGCCTCAGTCCCCTCAGCTGCTCCTCGTAAGACTTCTCTAGAACCCTCACCAGCCTCGTTGCCCTTCTCTGGACATGCTCCAGCAACTCCATGTCTTTCTTGTAGTGAGGGGCCCAAAACTGAACACTGTACTCGAGGTGCGGCCTCACCAGTGCCGCGTGCAGGGCCACGATCACCTCCCTACTTCTGCTGGCCACACTATTCCTGATACAAGCCAGGATGCCATTGGCCTTCTTGGCCACCTGGGCACACTGCTGGCTCATATTCAGCCAGCTGTCAACCAGTACCCCAAGGTCCTGTTCCACCAGGCCGTTTTCCAGCCACTCCTCCCCAAGCCTGTAGCATTGCATGGGGTTGTTGTGACCGAAGTGCAGGACTCGGCACTTGGCCTTCTTGAACCTCATACAGTTGGCCTCTGCCCATTGATCCAGTCTGTCCAGATCCCTCTGCAGAGCCTTCCTACCCTCCAGCAGATTGATACTCCCACCCAACTTGGTGTCATCTGCAAACTTACTGAGGGAGCACTCAATCCCCTCATCCAGATCATTGATAAAGGTGTTAAATAAGACCGGACCCAAAACTGAGCCCTGGGGAACACCACTTGTGACTGGCCACCAGCTGGATTTAACTCCTTTCCCCACCACTCTCTGTGCTTGGCCATTCAGCCACTTCTTTATCCAGCAGAGAGTACACCCATCCAAACCATGGGCAGCTAGTTTCTCCAGCAGGATACTGTGGGGATCTGTGTCAAAGGCCTTGAAGTAGTGGCATTGAAATGTGCCACAGTGCCCTGAAGTAGTGTCATTAAAATGCGCATAATCAACTTCAGAAGTGCAGCAACATATTTTTGTATTCCGTAAAACATCTGAACTATAATTAAAAAGAATGACACTTTATGATTGAAAGAAATTTAGGATATCTGAGACTGAGAGTTAAATTGGTACTTTGAGTTGCAGACTGTTGAACTACAACAATATTTAATAAACTTAAATACATTATCCAGGATACTCTCTCTGAGTACATATAGGGTGATGAGGTATCTCCAGAGTGCAATGAGTCCTTGCTCTAATAATTGGGAGGGAGGAGTGTGTGTGCTGAGTGATCTATATTAGGGCAAGTGTCATTTCAGGATGACTGACTATGTTACTGAACATTTTGTTCTGTTCTGTTTTGTTGGGCCAAGCTTGTCCATTTCCTTACTATTGTTGCAGAGCTATAGATATTCTTCTGTAACCTTGGTTGGAAGAGAGTGTGTGGAAAATAGGCAACTTCTGTGTTAGTGACCAACAAGTGCAGCTTGTGATAACTCTGATGGTTATAGAACAACATATAACAAATCTGACCATACTGCAGCCAAGATGCATTGCTGCATATCTCTGAAGAAGACGGAAAATTGTGTTATTTTCCAGCAATTTTTTTTTCTGTTTTAGTGAATGCCTAAGCACACAATCAAGAAAGATCATAGAATCATAGAATAGTTTGAGTTGAAAGGGACCTTTAAAGGTCATCTAGTCCAACCCCCAAGATGCTTATTTCAAGAGGAGATGGTTCTCTTGACAGTTTTCCTTGTGGGTGGAAAGTGAGAGATGTTCCAGCAATGTCATAATAAGAGCTTTCTGTACCCACCCAACTCCACTACTTAAAGAAAAAAAGGGAAAAATTCAAGAGAAAATTTGGGTTCTTTGAAGTATAGTGTAAGGAATATAATGTTTTGGAAAGAATCAACGTATCGTCTGCGAACTAAATATGCCCACTTGAATATTTCCACTCTTTCAGTTTAAGTTAATTTTAAATGAGTCTTTGGATGCACTTCTGTCACAGTGAAGTAATATATCAAAGCAGGATGTAGCAAGCTAATAGCTTTGAGATCCTTTTCAGAAAGTGTGGTGAAAGTCCCCTCTGTGCCAGTTCGTGTTGGTATCTTTTATTTGCACCCGTGTATCTGAACAGAGAAACATTTGCCAGGAAGTGGAAGGCCAAAGAGAAGAAAGTTGTGTGCTGAGAGATAACATGTGAGAGGCTCCCAGGAATCCTTCAGCTCTGGAGATGAGCGATCCTGTTGGATCCACAAGAACTGATAAATTTGGGACACAGCTGAAAATGTGCAAGGCCACAGGAACATATCAGCATCAAAGACAGGCTGTATAAGTCAGACCACATCCAAGACAACAGTGGCTGCTGTATGCAGACAAAGTAGACAGGATTAGCTACGTATCAATTGGAGCACAAAAAGTCCCTTGAGGGACTTTCTGACCTAAAAGTCAGTGATACATCCACATGATATGCCAGTTCTGAATAAATAGCTGGGTTAAGCCTCCCAACTCTTGCTTCAACAGTGTAACTGAGATTATGTGTATATGCATGTATGAAGGACCAAGCAAATGAATGCATTGTGTGTACAGTTTTCTGCTATTAATAGTAAGAGTTTACTAGAATGCTTAAAATTATTGACAGGGATCTATGTCTTGACTTAATTCCCTACGAGACAAAATGCTATTTATGATGAAGGAATACAATGGATGTGTTTATACCTATTTGTTTTTAAAATATACCTTTTCATAGAGATGCATACTAATTAGATTCTTTGTGAGGACAGTCTTCAGAATCAAGCCTAAACTTTGGTTTTGCTAGTTCAGACTGAATTACTTCATGTATCCACAAGGGAAAGAATCAACGTGTTGAAATGTTTAGAAGGTGGTCTTAAACAGCAACTACTTTTGAACATCTAAAGAACGTCTAGTGTGGGGGAGAAGCTTTGCTCAATGAAGTTAAAGACTGAGTTTAAGTATTGCCTGGCTTGAAATAAAAGCAAAAAAGATAGAAGAAAGGCTATAATTATTGGAAGAACATAATGTGATGCTTAAACAGGATGTGAAATTCTCTGAGGAACATATTGCAGCTATAATTAGAGATAGTGTTTCAGTCACTTTAAAAATGAGTCATTAGAGAATGCATTAAAAAGTAAAATTCTACATCTGTTGGGTCTCCCAGTTGGGACAGAAATACAAGACCTAAAAGGAAGATGCAAATATTTTCTTCTAAGGAGCTCTGAGGTTAAATTCCAGAAGCAAAGCACAAATAAAGCTTTGGAGTTGGAAACAAATAGAAACAATACAGAAGTATAGATGGCTTGCAATACTTTCCGTATATACTTTCAGAACATATACAAAAGCACTGATACTGTTGTTCTACAAAGAGTTAAAATTGATTGCTTAGAAGTTCTACAGGGCAATCCTCTCATTTTTCATCCTTTCTTCCAATCATAGGGAGGGGAAAATAGTTCCACTGTATGTTTTTGTAATGTACATAAAATTAGAGCAGTTGAGTGACTCAGTCTCAGTTCTTTTACGTTCATCTCTAATATAAAATGGAGTAGATGGAGAACAGCTCTTACTATTCATTGCTCATCTATAGTAAACACTTTTCAAGTAAATTTTTCTAATCATGCTAGGACTATAGGTGAGAAGCACAGATGTCAATTTCTGATTTCAATGGCTTTTGCGAAGAGTTGAATTTTCTGAGGGAGAATTTTGTAGGAAAGAGGTCAATGCATGTAGCTGGCATCACATTATTCTCAGGCTATTTGCATGAAGGAATATTCTACAATAAAATATATTGCTTAGCCTTTTTAATCAAGCTGCAAGTTAAAGGAAAATTAGCTATATAATAAGAGTTCTAGTATTTGGTCCTACAGTTTCCCCTTTTTCATCATCTAATATAGATCATTCCGTAGATCTCTTTCATTTCAGCTGTTCATGATCTGTTTTGAAATGTGTTTTTCTATGCAGTTGTGCCACAGACTAAACTTGTGTAGACTTGTAATGAAATGCGATGACTCTGTGTCAGTGTTCTGTCTGGACAAAAAAACCCAGCAACAAACTCATCAGGTTTGGGGTCTCTAATACTGTACAAGTAACAACATTGCTAACTGATGGGGAACTCAAGGACGTAACACTTCATGAATCTAGTTAAGATGATAAAATCAACATACTCTCTGTACTTAGATCTATTTGCTTAACTTATAAGCAACTTCTTGAGTGTAAATTGTAAGCACCAACAAATAGTTTTGGAACAATTAATTGTTGTGGTACTCAAAAGGTGAGGTAGACTGAATAGGTAAGTTTGCAGCCAGTATTTTGGTCTTCACCATACTGTCTGAAAGTGGAAATGTTAACATTTATCAATGGAATGATGGTGTTTCTGCTCAACAGAAGCTGCCTACGAGTTATGAGTTCTGCTAGTTGGCTTGTCAGTTAAGTTTTACCTCCAAGGAAAAGAAAAGGAAACATATTATTTTAGAGTTTAATATCAAAATTCTGTACTCTTGTGATGCACTGCTATGTGGAAGACGAGTCTTCTATTCTGTCTTAGGGTGGGTCCCTGGGGCAACCTCAATTACCATGGAAAATATAGCTGGGGAATTGCTCCTGGTAAGGTGCCACACTAAGGCAGATATATTGCTACTGAGTAATCAAGTGGCACAGCCCTCTCTGCAGCGCAATATGTTGTGCCATACAGATATTCCCTTATTTCTAAAGGCTCCTTAACAGTATTCAAGGCAAAACAGCTTCCAGGCTTTAACAGGAAATGGAAAGACCTTGGAAGTAACCCAGTTCTTATAACAACTGCTATATTTTTTATTTCATTTTTTTAATTAGCATTTGGAAGTCAAGTCATTGAGAACTTTCGCAAAATTGAAAGATGTTTAATCTGTTATATCCTGTCTCTTAAACTGTCACAAAAACGGGCTCTTGGATAAGGACAACTTGCCCTCTGGGACACTAACAGAAAATGTTTTGTCCAGTTGTATAGATTAAGAAACTCATAAACTGTTAGCCCTTAATGACATGGATAAAAATTTAGATTTAATTTAAAACAAAGATGCTTGTTACCTTACCTTTTTACCATACAGTCTCAGAGCAGTTCTGCTCTGTGAGCATTTACATCAGTCTAAGTAAGAGGTATTGTTTAATGCACCCAAATATAAAAGCACACTTTGTTTTTCCTTAAAAAGAGAGGGGATGCTCATCTGCCAGCAAGCATAGGAGACGCTTGATCATCTCTGCAGCCTGATGTTGGCTGTGGCAACTGCGGGTCTGGTCTTCCAGCTGGAGACCTAGAGATAAATGCAGAGTGGAATAATCATATTACCACTAGTTGGATATGCTTCACACTAAAAGGTTTTCTTGGGGAGATGAATTTTGATGCATGATTTTTGTCAAACTGATTTAGGACAAATTGTTTGTGCACACTGGAGCATGAGAAATCTCAATAAAAGATCTGATATTGCTCCTGTGTCAGCATTTCTCTGTTACTATTGAGTGGGAAGGGAGGCACCTCTCCTGGAAGATTTTAATATGTGAAAGCCGAATAGAAGTACCAGAAATGCAGAATATAGGGGAGACAGAGTGAGTTCAGGTTTTTTATTTCTGTTTTTTCAGAAAATAGCTTTTTGACAAGTCAGCAAGAGAAAGTGAAAATAAAACCATGGTTTTACAACTTACCTTCTGATATTGGTAGCAGTATGAACATAAGTATGCCATCCAAGCCACGCTTAGGATGCTATTAAAATAGTTGCTTAGCTTTTATGTAAATGGAAATATTAATTATCATCTTTAAATTACAAAACAGCAAACATTACAGTACCATCTCAATAACAAAGGTAACTCAGTGGTTTATGGCTAGTGTATTTTAAGCCACTCGGTTTCTGTAATTATATTGAAGATGTAAGCTCTGCAAAGGATGACTTGCTCAGTTCAGACTAAGCATTACTTGAACATCATGGTTAAAACCTGAAAAAATGCTTATCGTCAATTATTTTTTAAAAGTTGCAGAGTAAAGTCTCATAGAACTCCACTTGCTTTTGAAAGGGAGAAAATGAAAATAATGATACAGCTCATTGATATGCTTAAATTTTCTTCCTCTAGTGGAAGGAAAGTTGAGTTAATGTGTTTAAGAACTGCTGGGTTTTTTTCCCCACCAGAACAGCCTTTTGCGTTAGACTTGAAAGTTTACTTTCACAGTATCAAGTACTTCTAGGACAGAATTTTATGTAAAGATATCTAGAATATCACCACTAATGTTGGTAAATTGTTCTTCCTGTTGTTTGCATTCTTTTTGTGAAGCAACTATCTAGGTAATAAGGACATCTTGATAAACAAAGATCATAGCCAAAATAGGCAGCTATTCCTTATTCTGGGTTGTTCTTCTGAAATAATTTAGAGATATTTCAGGACTTTAGCAGGTTTGATAGAAGAATATAGATATAAACTAACATCTAATGCTATTTACATCAATGCACCTAATCTGATGTAATATTCGTGAATAACTGGCTTATGCAAGTAATTCTGTTCTATGTGGAAACAATTGGTGTGTTACAAAGACTTAGTTGAATGGCATTGCCTTATCCTCCATCTATAAGATAAATTATGTTGAAAGACTGCTGAAAGTAACTTATTTTTCTACAGTTTTTTCCTGTATGTGTTCTTCACTGCAAACGTGTCATACAAAGAAAGGTAAATGAGCTGGAAACACTGCAGTTCCTTTGCTTAATAAATACTTGTTGAGTTGATCCACAGAGCAAGCTCTGTGGTGGAATTTCTTTCAAAGCACAGATCTGAATATTAGGAACTATTTAATCGTACATATTTAACCAGTTATTACAAAACAGAACTCAAGACAGTCTGAAAGTAAATAATGATCTTAAAACACTTTTTTATCTGTGTATATTTTTAGATCTGGAACATGTCTTTAAAAAAGCAAATGAAAGAGTCCTATAAATGGCCTGTTTGCAAAGTGGCGTGCAAAGACCCGTAGGTTGTTTTTCAGTATTTTTTTACCTATTGGTTAAACATCATAATGACCTACCTCAGAAATCAGAAAGTCTTTCTGGACTTGCAGGGTTTTTTAGATCAAATCTTATATTGAACCATGTTGTGCAAATAACTTTCCATTGAAATCTCAAGAGCTGTTAAATGTATTGGGCCAAAATGCTGCTCTGAGATGTACTGTAACAAGTTTCCCAGTTAACAGATTCCTCCTCATCTCCTTCATCCTCAACACACACCCCTTTCCTTCAAAGCTCCACAAATGAAAATTGAATTTGGAAATGAGAACTGCATAAGAGCTCTGAAAGATAACTGTAACTAGTTAATGCTAGTAGTCTTATTCACTTTTTAATATATTAACTTGATATTTACGTTCTTCTTTTTTAATTGTGTGATTGTTCTTGAAATGATAAAGAAAAAATAATTATGAAGCTATTTTAAAACTTTTTCTGTGGTAAAGCAGTTGAGTTATGCTTTAAGAGATTTATGCGGAGCTGTTAACAAAAATATTTTTGTTCCCCTATATTTTAGTCCAGTGCTTTGCTTTTGGATAAGGGAGAGAATGATCACTTAAAGCAGAACATTGATGAATCTAATTCTAAAGCATTTAAATTTACCCTTTTTATTTTTGTTTTATAAAGTAGTTATTAAAATTAAAGGAAATGTTTTGAGTAAATGAGTTTACTGAATAACATAATTGGGGTGCTGAATAATCCCTTAAATAAGTACTGTACCTTTCATTACTTGGCAAATTTGGGAAGAATGTTGAGAGCAAGATCATGGCCTCTAGATAATTTCAGTGATTGTATCGGAGATTTTGACAGGGTCAGCTGATCAGGGCCTGGAAACTTTATAGAATAACCTTACTCTCTAGGAAAAAACAAAACTGAGAACACTGCTTCAAGATCACAAACACAGGAAACAGTGCACATGGGAGTATGCACACACACACGCACTCATCTGGGACAAATCATACTTAGTAATGATGTGGTTTATAGTGTTGTGCTACATGCTCTTTATATCACCTTAAGCTGTACTCTCAAGTAAATAAAACAATCTTGAGGTTGGTATTTTCTTCATATTTGCAGGAGGGCAATGTGCAGCTTCACCAAATTCTGTACTGTGCTTGAAGCAAGCAGACAAATTACATGAGTATTCTTTCTTACAGTGACTGTGGTAATTGTCTGTTTGGGTGGATTCCTCAGAAATTGGAAGGTACTTGGCTCTTTCCATCATCAAACTTTAACCAAACATTCTCTTAAGGAAAAGCAAAATTTGTATAGCAGCCATTTGAGAAGCTTCTATATCCTCTTCAATGCCTTTTAGCAGAAAAGTGATTTGTTCATAAGATCACTTACCTTTTGAAATACTTTTAAAAGCATCCGAGCTTTCACTGTTTTATTGAAAGCTGTGCTGACTCTGATAGGAACACCAAATGATGACTTTAGGTGCTGTACAGCTGTGGATGCTCTACTGGTGAAGGCTGACCCATAGATGCTGAGTATGGGACACAGACAGTGAGTGCCTGAGTGATCATAAAGTCCTTATATAGCAAACAAATATAAGAGGAGGAAATTTTATGTTCTTCTCAGTAGGTACATGGGTGAATGCAACCTAATGGCTAGTATCAGGGTTGCTAGTCTTAAGCAAGTAGCAACGTAGCTCAAAGGTAAAGCAGAACATAAATCTGTGAACTCTTTTAGGGTCTCTCAGCCATCAAAAATGTATGAAGCAAAGGAAACATTTGAGGAAAAAAACAGCAGGCTATTTCATATGTTAAGGAGCACTGCAGAGGCTGTAGGTGCTAGAGTGTTTGCTGCCTACAAATACAGAGCCACTCGCCTGAGCATCCTCTGATCAACACTGATCTTCATCTACTCCCTTGGGACTGCTGTCCTCCTTGGGTCTCATACACTTGCCAGGGATTTTGAGTCAACTCAAATTTGGAGGGGAAGATGAAATATTACAAAAAAAAGTTTTAAATGTCTTAACAAGACTTTTGTTTGGGCTTACTGAAGAAAATAGGGAGCAATTCCGTCCTAACTGATCTGTTTGTCCCTGTGTCTTTATATACATTTGCATACGTATTTTGAAGGGGGAAAATGGATTTTATCAAAAAGGTTAAAAGTCAGCCTGAAGTTGAGAAAACTTGACTGAAGGGAGATGGTATAAGCGAAGCAGATGAAATAAAGTCATATGCAGGGAAGGTAAAATAAGGTAATAAAACATCAGATGAATTGTAATGAAAAGACCAAAGATACCAAATTTGTACAATAGAAGTAGTCAAGCAGTCAGCAAGTAACGGATTGAAAGAATTAGTTTAATATGATAGCAAGAAGGAGGCTATAAAATTTTGTGAAAAGAAATGGAAGTAAGCCACCATGCTGAACTAGACTACAACATGAAATGGGAGACCTTGATGTAGATATGGTGGTGGTATCCTGTGGGGCAGAGGCGAGAGAAAAGAGCTAGATGCAGTGATTTCAGAAGATGGAAATACAGCAGAAGTCTGTGCTCTGCTGATGAAATCAGCATTCAGAGCTAAAGCGTATGTGGTCATCCTGTAATCTTAATAAGCACCTTGCTGCCCTAAGACTAATGCTTTTGTTACCTTTTTACCTTTTATTTTGGGAGAAATTGGAGGAAATCTCAAGCACATAATTGCCAGTGCTCATTCACAATTTCTGGATTCATTTTCTGTGGCTCCAGTCATTACAGCTTCCTTCCTACAGTTTCGTCTCTCGTATGAACTACATGTGCATCCCAGTTTCATTTGTGATGAGTTCAGTAATAGCTTTATTTTTTTTTGGCTGGGGTTTGAGTTTGGGGGTGTGTCTGTTTCTTGGATGAGGTTTTTGCCTTGATGACTAGTTGGGAACAGTTCATTAAAAGATGGAACAGTTCTGTTTCTTTTCCTACAAGGCAGTGTATGTATATACACACACTTACATACAGATACAATGATGTCCCTTAACAAAAGCATATGTACCTTTTTTCCCTTATGTCAAGATGCATTTGAAATGCTTCCATAGCAAAATTTTCAGTTCTGTGGAAGCACAGTTGCTCAGGTCCTGTATGTATTGATTTTATGGTGTTATTAACACTGTTTCCTGCAGTTTACAGGCTTGTAGCTAACCTTTGAAAAGGTAGAAAAGATACAGTAAATGACAACTTTTTGATAGTGATAAGGAATCCTGATGTTATATATGCTACTGATGACCTAGAATGACACAAAAGGGAGTGCAAGGCAAAGTTCTGCGTATTGTAGCATACGTAATAAAGACACTTTGATTTAATACTTTTTTTCAATATACACTCGGGGTAGGGTTTTAGAAAGTACTTCAGAATGTAAGAGCATAGGCTGGACTTTCTGTATTCCTAACTTTGGAGACAAGGTCTTCTTGAACAAGATGCCCCATAATCAGGCCTGTGTTCCTTTTCTGAGACCTTTGAAGTTTTAAAAGACCTTTGAAGAATTAAATTCTGAAAAATAAAAAATTTCCAGCAATTTTTTACTGCTAAATTCCATGTGTTTTAGAAGTCCCACCTTTACTCTTTTATATTTTGTACAGCTACAAGTATATTTAAGCTTTATGAATAAGGGATAAAAAAAGTGCTTGCTGTTATGTGTTTACCAAGGAACAGAGACGATACATAGATTTTTATACAGAAAATAAGATCAGCTTGAATTAGTCAGATCCATCCTAACTGCAATTACCTTAAGTTAAAATCAAGAGTTCAAAGGAAAAATTTTAGATGAATTTTGATGGTGCCTCTAAACACATGATTAATCCTTCTTCTCGACATTTTAATAACAGTAATTTACAGTTTTATTTAACATCTGCTCTTAAACAGGACTTCTTTATACACCTGAAATTATTTATGCAGAAATAACAGAGATTTTTTCACCTTCAGTTAGTTGTAGGAACACTTTTGTCAGAATGGATCTGTGTAAACACCTAAATGGAATATGCACCAGGTCTTCACGCACAGTGGTATTAAAATTCAAAGAAATACTAATTTGTTCTAATAAAAAATACTGCCCATGAAGAGTGTGACAAACAATATGAGGTGTAATTTAATCTCTGCCATTATTTTGTCTTCCAAATTATATGCCGAAAAAGAAGTAAACTCGGAAAAAATGCTTCAAGGCAGAAATAACTAGTGACATTACAAATAAACTGACAGCTGTAGGTTGTTAAGTATGGAATGTCTGAAATTAAGCTACCTCCTGGAAGAAATACAGAATGAATGGCCAAGAAAAGGTGATACTAAGGAAATTCAGTGGACTACAGTGAAGGAGCCCCATGTATGGGTGAAATCATCGCTGTAATCACGTTTGAGAAAAGCAGTTTAATTATATTCCTTGTATTATTTTTATGGACACACAAGTAGAGATTTGCTACGTGCTTATTTCTTTAAATAAATCACTATGACTTTAAATCTTCTTTTACCAAAAGTGGGTAACACTGTAGTATAAAGAAAAGATTTAGCTCTTGTATTTTTAGTCTCCTTGATAAAATGTCCCTATTTCAGTGTCTCCTATGACTGTTCCTTGTTGCTTCCTTCTTTAATCTTCGTAATTTTTATGTTTGTGGTAAACAAGTTCTCCCTATTATAGATGTCTTTGAGCTGCCTCTAGGAAACCGCTTTACTATCTCCCCTTAACAACGTTCTGTTAACCCTCACAGGGTCAAAACTCTAGCTGGATAAATAGTATCAGTGAACATTTTGACACTGAACACATGAACAAGTCTGTAGAATTGCTGTTTTGCCTGGATTAAAAAGGAAGCTGCTGATGTACTGATTTTTAAACACTGAATAATTATGTGATTTAGGTCATTTTTTTACAACAAGCTTGTTAGAATAAAATAATTTAGTATTTTTCTCTCTTATTTTTGTGGTTGCTTTATTGTTTTTTTTATATTATCACATGGAAAATTGCTTTTCTAGTTATTGTAAATTATGTTTCTTGGTGGTGTAACCTGAAAGTAACAAGACAAAATGCTTGCTATTTTCATGTTAATTGCACTATGGGAGACTAATTTATAGACCAAGTGAAATTTCAAACAGCTAGTGTTACTTTAAAACTTGACTGTCACTTGCAGTGACCTTGCAGCACTTAATATGGAAAGTCAGAGTGGTGAAGTCTGTCTTCAGTGTTTGCAATGAGTCTGTCTGTATTCAGTGTCACTTTTCTTTTTCCAGCACTTGGAGGTTGCTGTTTAGTTATTTAATATCTACAGAATTTTCAGTCTAGTCTTTCATACCTGACATAAAACTGGCCCATCCCTACTTCTCACCATAACTAATACAACTGATTTTCTTACTTATCCAGTATTTGACAAGTTTAATTTTAAATTACCTACATTCACCCTAATATAACTGTACAGGAAGCGAGTTTGTCAGAAGTGTCACAGTTAGACCAACGCTCATATCTTGTGGGGAAAAAAGCCAATCTCGTGTGCATCTTAGTAGACTAATATCTATGACTTGCAATAACACTGTACTTGTCAGCACCTTCAGGTACTGAGATTTCTTTCTACACTAAAAAGAGTGCTTCACATTGGAAAGCTCACCTGTTTTTTCTGTTATCTATCATTCAGCCTCATTAAAAATCTTGTCTTTCTCATGTATGTAGACCTTCACAGCTGTGACTATTTAATTTCTGAACTAGTTTCTTGTTGACTACCAGAGTAGACTAAATTTAGTTACCTTTTCTTTTGCTATACAGATCTCTTGGGCAGTCACACTAAATAAATGAGAGAAAGTCAAACAGGATTGTCCGAGCAAGAAATGAATTAGAATTAGTATTCATTCTTGCTAAAGCAAACATAGATGTCTACTTCTTTCCATCCAAATTAAAGAAAGTGGCCTATTTGCTTTGGGAAAAGCACCAGAGACTCATCCACTTCTGGTATTTTCTGTTGTAGTTGATGCCACGCATTTGTTTTCAGAAACATCTGTTAAACATATTCACATCTGAAAGTATTAATCCATATTGGCTGCACAAATCACTTTCACTAGACTTGCAGCATTATTTTTTCCTACAAATATAGCTATATTTTCAGCCTGATATTTCCTTGTTCACTGGAAATAATCTGTAGTGAAAATGGGAACACAGAATATGAGTGGCCTTACCAGGTCCAGCCAAAGATTGATCTCCTCTGTCTCTCCAGCCCTCCTGTTTCCAGCTCACAGGATACTTCTAGATCTGGATGTTTCTCTGTAGTTAGAAATAGAGTGGATTTCTCATTAACTTTTTCAGTGTCTCCTTGAACGCATATAAATTTACAGAATTCATAGTATTGGCAGTAAGGAGTTCTAGAGCCTAAGTGCACTTTGACATGAAGTACTTGCCTTTACTTTTTTTGAACTTGCAACTACTGATTTCAATAGTGACCTCCTAGGCCTAGGGAGTCAGTACTTGTATGTAAGGCACTGCATATTTTAACCACCTCTGTCTCTAGTGTGTCTGTTGTACAGATCAGCCATGTGTTTTTAAAGCAAATCACTCCCTTGTTCTCACTTCTTCTGATGTGATTCCTTTCAGATTAAGGTATGGCAGGTGATGAGCTCCAGATATGCACCTAATGCAAATCTAACTACTGATGACTGTTCAGGCAATGGGACCAGGAAAGAGCTAGTTCGAAATAAGCCTCCCTAAAAATTCTATGCTGTGAGTGTTAGCATCAGCAGTTTCACTCCACAAACCTGCTAATAAAAAAAGTAGCTTCTGTTTATCACTACACCTAGACATCCATTCATTTAGATGAAGTAAATTTCCTGTCTCTCAATGTCTACTGCTACATCATTGAAAACCTGAAATAACTCAGTAAAAGCAGCATTTTGCTGATTCTTAATGTTTCCAAACATCAGTTATCTCAGACTAGGTGCTGAAAAAACATAGAAAAACTAGGACTTAAAAGCACAGAATCTTTTCCACAATGTTTCAGTATCTTGCTATGCATCTACAAAGTGAGATCTCTGAAAGTGCAATTTAGCTTTAAAATGAATTCCTTTGTCATATGCTTTCCATGATCTTTTCTTATTTGATATGCCTAGATGTAGTTCTCCCAGAAATATCAAATTCATCTTGTCAGACTCTCATGGGTGTTATTATCTGAATTGTCAGTTGACCTACACAAGAGTAGCTGAGAACTATTTCCAAATTCTGAAAGATCAGGTTTCAAATATGTATTTCCATGTTAAATCTTAGAATTGTAAAAGCAGTCTCTGAGTTCTAATATTTCCAGGTAATTCAGTATGACTCTATGGTGAGTATTGAGAAGACGTTAAACACAGATGTGTTCACCTGTATAATTCCTGAAAGGTTAATCTGTCTTGGTTTAAGGGTTTATTTTATTTTAAACCTTTTAATGTTAACTTCTTGTATTTTGTTGATGTGGCTGATTTGGGATATCTTTCTAGAGCTGTGTAAGTAATTTATTTTCTTGAGTGAGTTAATGAACAGGGGAAAGACAAAAAAACCACTCTTCAAAACTGATCCAAAATATTTTTCCAAGAAAAAAGCAGAAAATGCATTTAATTTGACCCCTCCTCTCTCTCTGTCTTATGAACAACATATTTGCTAGCACATATGGTAGAATATGGCAATGTATGAAAAAACTATTCAAGAGATAACTACTATATCTGGAAAGCTAAGGGACCCAATACACTTCTGTCTTCTGTTTAGTGTCTGTTTTTTCTATACGAGAGCGACAACTGTTCTATTTTATACAGGAACTGATTTCTCTGTGGACTATTTAAATATTTGTTTGACTCAAGCATGTCTCTTCTTCATATCTAAAGTGCTAGGTTGCTCAAAAATCAAACTGAACCTGTTGAAACATCACAACCACATAGCTTAAAAGCATCTGTATTAAACCAGTGTAAAACAATGGATCCATAGATCAATATTTAGAGCAATTACAGCACATCACTTATACTCCTCTCTGATAATACTCAAAGTTATTGAAAGGGCTATCTTTCTGAATTCTGCCGAAATAAAATGGGCTGGAAGGAACTAAGCCTTATATTGGTCTTTTATCTTACTAGCAGAATAAATAGGGCTCTGAAGCAATTGAGAAACTGACATCAAAAAGGCAAATGATAAAGGGAAAACTTAAACATGTACAAAGATAGGAAAATAAGTAAATGTAGTATTTAAAACTGAGCAGAACTCACATTTGTAAAGGCTGGATAGAGGTTACAATGTGATTGTGCACTGCGGTATGTAATAACGGTGAGTCATTCTGAACCCTGGTTTATCTTTGCATAGCATGGGCCTTTGAGGAGTTTGGGTTGCTTTTCGACTGATTGTCATTAGTTTCCCTTCTCATGACAGTGCTTTTGTAGCCAAAAGGAGAAAGTTTGTGCTACCACTGGCATCGCATTGTTTGGTTTCGCACTCCTGAGTTCATGGTGCTGGGTTAGCAGGATCCAGAAAGGAAAGCTAATAGTCCAATTACATGTTCTAAAAAAAACCCCAAAAAGTAAGCCCCTGAACAACACACCCAGAAGGGTTCCTGACCATTCTGTCACTGCTCCAACACTCAGGAAATAAAGTATGAACTGTATCATCAAGGTCTGATGCAGAAAGTATCTCTGAGAAGTGACAGTATGTAAGGAAGAAATTCTGGTATTTTAGTCAAGTTCGTACAGAAGTTTTAAACTGTTCTTGTATTTCCTATGATCTGAAAAATGGTGATTAGGATTATTAGCTTTAAGGAAATAGCATCTATCCCAGAGCATGGCAGTGAAGGAACTTGAATTTCAAATGGAATTCTTGTAAATAATTTTAATTTCATAATTCTTACCGTTTTATACAGTTTATATAGATTTCACTTTCTGAACATATTCAGCAGAATGACATTTGTATGCTCCAAGATATAGGAACTTGACTTCAGTGATGATCACAAGGAAAATAAGCACAGTCACTTTCAATATTCTAGATAATTATTAGAAGACCTAGAATATGACCTGGAGTTTTACTTTACAAAAAAGGTTTTGCTAAAACTCTCTTCTTAATGCAATTCTAAGGCTGTCTTTTGTGTGGTGTGAATCTTTTAGTCTAAGACATTATTCTGTAACTCTTTGGCACCATGTATATCTCTAAATTTTACTATCTATTGATTGCTTACTAACTATGGAAAATACTACGCAGGGCGAAGGGTTGTGTAACATGTCCTATTCTTTTTTGAAAGATACTATGAAGAGAATAATTCAATACAGTATTGAAATTGTGTTGTCCATGTGAAATTATAGTTTTTCTTTTCTTTGCCAATTTGTCATTCTCACAAAAAAACGCAGCTAGTGTTTTTCACCTGCGAAAAGTAGATAGCTCTGTCTCTTAAAAAAGCAAAAACTAACAAAAAACCCCAAGATACCCCATCCCAATTATAAACAAGGTTTATGTGGTTGTGAATGTTGACTATTTTTATAACCTGCTGTCACTTGGTGTGATTTTTATATTGTTTATCACTACCTTTGTTCCTGAAGAGGAAGAAAACATACTGTATTAGAGTTAGAAGAATCTGTGAATAATACAGATAGCAGATTCGAGAAAAGGAAGAGGGCATGTTATTTAAAAAAAATATTAAATTTTTTTAAAAATACTAAAATAGAAATGTCAGTGTCTTCTATTTCTGGTTTCTTAGGTTAAAAAAAGGCCTCAAATTTTCAGAATAAATTCTTTATGTTTTCCTACAATATGAGAAAACCAGCTCTGTATTACTCTGAGATGCTATCCTCTGATGTATCTGCTGAAGATATTAGGATTCTAACATGCCTTCCCTCTGTAGCATGTTAGAGTTGCTTTTTTACTTTTATCTTTGAGATCCTTGTAGTGCCTGGAATAGTTCCAGTTCCTCTTCCAGATCATCCATTAGATTTTTTTCACATGGAATTGATACTGTCAGTAGAGCCACTTCATGTGAGGACGTTGAGGTTCAACACATGTTCGAAATACACAGGTTACCTAATATAAATAAATCATGAGTAGTAACACTAATTCCACATGCAACTTCATTTGATGGTAAGAATGCTTAAACTGCACTGGAACATCATTAGTTTTGACTAAGTCCATTTTATTGAAAAATGTTACAGAGCACAGCACTTCTCAAATTCATCTCTCTTTAAAATGAGATTTTCTTAGTACTGGGTATCCAGATGAATATAGTACTAAAAGAATGAAAGAATAAAAAGAATCAAAACTTTAGCACCTTCTAAAGGTTGCTAGTATGTTATACTCACTATTTTAAGGTCCTGAAGTTGAGTTAATCCATGTAGAAGCATGAAGAAACCTTCTTCCACATGCACAAATTCTGATTTACTTGTTTTTATTGTGGTTGGGAAGCAAGTGAAGTTCTTATTCCAAATTGGTTACTATGCCAAACAGAAAATTCTGAAGGATATGGGAGACAGCAGAATTGCATATTTAACCTCCAAAATGCATAAAACATTGTTTTGCTGTTGTTACTCGCAGATAGGTGAGAGTTATTTTTAATGAGCTTCTCCAGTAAAGGAAATGCTAACGAGTCCACCAAACAAGACTGTTTTATTTCTAAGTAGTTTGTTTGGTGAAATTATAAACAGCTTAAAACTAAGGCAGGAAGGGCTACACTTTAATTGTAGAAATACTTAATAGACCTATCTTTTATATTTGCATTAACATGCTGTTAGATATATGGAGATGGACAATATTAAACCAGAATTGGTTACTCTGACAATAGCATTACAAAACCATTTTGGTTTGGACTAAGGACTGAGCCAAATTAAAACAGGATTTTGGAGAGAGAATATCTAATGCTTATTTCTGGAAAAATAATGTAAGGAAAAAATAAACCATAGTTAAAAAAGCATTACTGAAGAATCAATGTTATCAAATGCACAGCAGTTAATATCCCTTCACATCTTTGAGCAGAACTGAAAAATCTCAGGCACACAACCAAAAAGCAGCTAACAGTTGTCACTACTAACATTGAGAGGCATTATCTTTTAGCCCATTACTCTTTCTATTGTAAATAATGGAAGAAGATAGTTTGAATGAATATTGTGTGATATTATAAACGACTAATCTTATCAACTAAAGGCAAATCCCTTACCTGAGTACCCTGCACTCTCTCTGACAAGGAGTAATAAGCTGAGTTTAGGCAATATCTGGCAGTTCTTCAAGGTAAGTAAGTATGCTGGTTGAATTTGACTGGTGATCTGTAAATGAAAGTAGTATTATGGTCAAGACATCAAAAACTGCTGGCTACTATACTGATGAAACAGGTGGTTACAGGTAGCAATACACTAGTGTGGGAAAAGGTTTGGAGGTGATTAATTGGCAGTATAGTTAGCTTGGCAGAAGTAATCCTATTTAAGACTTCCGTATCTGCAGGGCTGCAAAAACCCTCATGTTGCAGTAGGTGCTTCCTTAGGACACAGAAGGATAGTAATAATCACCATGACTGACTAAATAGGTTTGGTGAATCTTTCAGAGGACGGGGGATCTATGAACCTCATAGGTCTCAGTACAACACCCAGTACATTTTATACTGGGCACTGTAGGAGATGGGGAGTAATCACAAATGATGAGAGCAAAAGGAGGAACAGGTTTGCCTTTATGTTTAGGTTTTGTAAGTCTGGGGGGGTTGTTTTCTTTTCCTGACACATAAATATTGCACAAATGCTCTGAAAATTTGCCTTATAAACTAAAACTCATAATGGAATCTGGACAGCTTTACAAGTTTTACCTGATGTAAATAAAGTCCTGATATTAATTCTCTTTGATTTCCAATTGGGGCAATAATTACTTAAAATGGAGCCTTGCTCTATGAGCAGTGCTGCATCATTAATTTCACTTGTGGCTGAAATATTCTCCTTGATAAGTCTTCTTGATGAATAACTTCTACTTTAGGCTGAACAAAGCAAAAAAACAACCAACCCAACTCCCTCCCCCCAAAAAACCCCCTAAAACCCACCAGGAAAAAGTAGGCTATTAGGTTTCCAACCATCTGAAAGAGTTTTTGTCCATTATGAGTGAAATATTATTCTGTCACTATTTAAATCTCCTTACACTGGAAACTTTGGCATTAAACTTTGTATCTTAAGTTTTCTTCAACTAAGAACAAGAGTTTCAAATTTGGTGTTGAAGTTCTGCTTTCACTCAGGTTATTGATGAAAACTGAGGTAATAAAAGAAATCTGGTCCTAAGCGATAAAGAAATGATGAGGTTAAAGTAAGAACCAGACCATTTCTGGCTTCTATGTCATCTGTTTTCTGTTTCTTACTGCAAGTAGTGAAGATGTTAACAAAGTCTTTTATTCCACACTTAGATTGTTGTAAGATAAACCTTATTCCTACAGCAATTCAAACCTGATTCTTAAAAATGTTACAGTTTCTAGCAGTCAGCTCCTTTTCTTTTTTTGGTTCCTTTTATTTTGATATAATTGAGAACATATTCTGGTTAAAAATAGGAACTTTGAGAAATATGCTTTCTCAGAAGTTTCTGCCATTGCTCTGAAAACAGAGGAAACTTTTTTTAAAGAGATTTTTTCCATTCAGTATTTTTGGACATACAAAAACTAGAAAGATATCAGATTGAAGTTGTGTGACAACAAAGTTTATAACAGCGTCTCTTGTTGTGTCTTCAAGCCACTTGCGATACAACTCTGCTTAGCAGCTCTTATTTGTTACTGTCCAAATTATTGTCTAGATATTCATTATTTTAAATTTTGGTTTTGGTTCCCGCAAGCTATCGGCACCAGGATTCCATGCTTACTTCTATGGTTGCTCCATTTGTTCCACTGTTAGAATTATGGGTTAATTGGACTGATGATAAATTGATTATATTTCTTGGTGATAAATATCAACTTAGTAACTTCTATTTTCCTCTTCACAACTTTTAAAAAGCAAATAATCAGCCTTTATGCTGATTTTAGTTTCCTTGAGAGCATCTCCTTTTGCACGTGTGTAGGTAAGGTGGGAAGGAAAGAGGGTAATGTAGAGTGCCAAGGTAGAGGAAGCTTCCATCAAAATTGTCCTACATAAATGTCTTTCTGGAATAATTCAGGAATACATTGGCATGGAATTTAATTTGAATGGAAGTAGGATCAGGCATAAAATTTCAAAGTTCACAGAAGAACAGTGGTGGGCCTTAGAAAGAACAGGAACTAAAAGGCTACTAAAAAAAGAAAAGCCTAGGTAAACAACAATGTTCAGACTTCTCAGTTCTAGAGGATGCTGTGTTAAATCAATGTGTTACTCGATCGTCATTCCAACGATACATGTAAATTATACTTGGGCATGTGTTTATAAATAGCAATGACGTATCACCTATGTACTGGTGGCTGTGTAGCCCTTTGGCTCAGCACTGTTGTCACACTCCAACAGCAGAACATCATGAATATTGTGTGCATTATGGGTTGTATTGGTAACATCAAGGGGGTTGAAATCACATAGTCTGCTAGCCTGCTATTTACAGTAATGTTGATCTCAGATGCTCCACTGAAACTTGCGGGAAAAGGGAATTGTGTTTTTAGTTGCTGTTCCTGTACTATTTAAGCTGCCGGGTTATTGAGTGTGTGCTGTTTTCCACTCCACTTGCTTACATGGGGCACCTACCTTTGTCTGCCTACCTCCCACTGCAGCTGCTGCAGAGCTTGCATACCTCTCTGGAGTGTGACCACCTTTGTTCAGTGTGAATCTTATCATCGTATCGATAGTTTCTCTGTGGAAAAGAGGACAAAATAAGCCTCATGTCAGCTTCAATGACATTTTAGAAATCAAGCATCACAGTCAGATTTCTGTATTTTATAAAATATATATGTATGTCAAAATGAAAACTTTATGTGAAGAGCACTATTTGATTGTCTGGTATTTTCTCGTTTCTTTAAAATTCACTTCATGGGGAATGTGGGGCAAGGACTGTTTTGGTGTGCTGCTTTTGAAACAGACTGTTCTCAGTGTTCGTCTGTTCCCACAGAACTAAATATCCATTTCTTGATTATCACTGAACTATGGCAATTTTAAGCCTGCTAGGTTAAGCAAGCAAAATATTCTGCTTACTAACTTGATCTTTTTCACCAGTAGCTAAATGTAAACGCATATACTTTCTGATCGTATCTTATAGAAAACTCATAAATAGAGCATGAGGGGCTTGTTTCTAGGTTGCTTGCCATATACTTGTATCATAGGACAACTCATCTTTGAAGGGATGCTGGGAGGTTTTTAGACCAAACTTTTGCTCAAAACAACATCTACAAGGTCAGACAAGGTTGTTCGGGACTTTTTCTGGCTGAGTCTTAACCTCCAAAGACCGAGACTACACAGCCTCTCTGGGTAACCTGTGCTACAGCCTATCTGTCCTTACAGGCGAAAAAGCTTCTTATCTAGTTTGAACCTCTCTTGTTTCAGCATCTGCCCCTTGTGTCTCATGTTCCCACCATGTATCATGGTAATAGCATAGCTCAGTCTCCCCATCAACCATCTCATAGACACTGTGGGGCTGCTGTTAGGTCCCCCGTAGCCACTTATTCCCTGTCTAAACAAGCCCTGGTCTCCTCAAAGAGCAAGTGCTTCACCTCTAACTGTCTTGGTGGCCCTCCCCTGATCTTGCTTCAGTTTGATGTCTGTCTTGTACTGGGAGACACAAAACTGGATGCCATGTCTAGATGTGGTCTAAAGAGTGTGAGTATGGGGCAGATAATCCTTGCACCCAGTCTACCAGTTGTGTTCCTATTCATACAGCCTTGGATGCAGCTGGTTGTCTTTGCTGTCAGGGCAGACTGCAAGCTCAACTTGCTGCCTACGAAGACCCCAACGTCCTTTTCTGCAGAGATGCTCTCCATCCTGGCAGTCTCCAGCCTGTTGCAAGTCTGAATTTTGAATAGTTCTCTTTTCTTCCCTTTCTACTTCCTTTATAATAAATTCCTTTTTTTCCCCTCTAAATCACTTTTCAAGATCTCAGTCTTTGAGGTTTTCATGTGGCCACCCACATAAGCAAGACCGGAGGTGTTCCCATGCATATGTTTAATTCATGTCTTCTGAGACCTTTTGAAGTATTATGCATATTTAAAAGAAAAGTACATTCCATTCTTCAAAATCTCCATAGTGAACAGCTATTATATTTTTTTAGTTGATGTCAATATATATGAGAATTTAAGTCTCTATTTTTTTTACCTTTGACTTCTACTGAATTGTTTTTGTTGTAAATTTCGCAGGCATCTCTGAAAACTAACTTCTATTCTCATGTAGAAACTTTAGAAAATAAAAAAAGCTACAGTAGAATGAAAAAAAATAAATAATTCAGACAAGGCAGGCAGGATGGCCAAAGATGTAGAAGGGATGACTTACACTTGAGGTGTGATCAAACACACAAGGACTCTTAAACTTCGAGAACCAGAAGGAATTATAGCAATATATTTTTTAAAATTGTAACTGATACAGAGAAAACAAAAAGGATGCATTTGTTCAATGTCTTCACACTAAAAACTCAGGTGGAACTAAATGAAATTGAGAGGAAACACTTCTAGAGAAAGAGCTCTAGCTGTAATTTTCTCATTATTTTTTAGGTCATTGTGAATACATAGGGCCAAAATTTGATCTCAATGATACAAATGTTTGTGTCAACTACTGCAATGCACATGGCCTAAAATGTGTTCTTACTTCTTAGTGTGAAATAAGAGAACAGTTTTTTTCTCCTATTCTTTGGTTTACACTGTTGATGCTGTTGCAAATTTGGACCATACATGATTTTTAGATATGTATCTGTTGTCTGTGGCAAGGGGTGGTTCCTCTGTGAGGAGTGGCCAGGGCTGCTCTGTGCTGGACACAGCCTGTTCCAGGCAGCTCCAATGCCCCGCCGCAGGGCACGGCTGACCCTCAGGGAAAGTCTGTGTGGGGCAGGGCAAAACACTGCCTGGTGGTGAGGGGAGAAGTGTCAGAAACAGCCCTGTGAGCCCTGGAGGGAGAGGAGGAGGGGGAAAAGGTGTTCCAGGCACCTGAGAAGGGATTCCCCTGCAGCCCCTGGAGAGGACCATGGTGTAGCAGGTGCGTCTTGAAGGGCTGCATCCTGTGAGAAGGATGCTGTTTCAGCCACAAATGCAAAGACCAGCACCATACAGACAGCGATGAGTAAGGTTAACTTTGTAACTTCATGCCAGCCGGATCTGCTACCATATATCTTTCAATATACATGATTTTTTGTTCAGCAAAATTAGTACTACCTACAGGAGATCAGAACCAATCCTTTCATGTAATAAAAACTATGAATAGATACACAAACTAACCACTCTTGGACTTCTTGAACTGCAAGGTGCCTCATCTTTTCCGTTAACCCATGGACAGAGAAGACATCTCGTTGAGGGAACCTCTGATGTATTGGCTATTAGCCACTCACATCTGGCGCATGTCCTGTTAAATAAACCTCTCATCTAAGGTGGACAATGATCTGGTCTCAGAGCTTGAAAAGCTTTATAAAGAGGTTTATCAGGGTAAGACTGCTAAAAGTTTTCTGTAGTTACAGTATAACTTCCCTGATCCCCCTGTCTCAGTCGTTAAACAATTTGAGAAGTGTTTTGGCTTAGAAATCCCAGCCCTCTCCAAGTTATTTGCAAAAATGTTTAGAGAAGGGCTAGAACAAATCCATGCAGCAACAACTCTGGAAACTTGACTAGATTAACAAAGGTGCTCTTTGTTAATAAACTGTGAAACATGTATGCTCACCTGCTTTTAATTTACTTAATTTGTGAAATAGAGTTCCAATATCCTTTTGTACCATTTAAAATATGAAGTGACAAGTTAAAAGTCTTGGAGTCTAACTGCAATGCATCATTTTTGCATAAACAAAGACATCTTGCAATCTCATAAAAAATTACCATATTTTCCTTTCCTAAAACCCGTGTTCCACTTATTCATGCTGTTTGGCATTAATTATGACATCATTCTCTAATTTGTTAATTTCTTATGTCTGGAGTCCTCATGTGTTGGATTTCTCTGTGGTTTATGTCAGACTGCCAAGTTTTCCAGTTATCTTGATCACCCTGTTTACTATTAAAACGTTAACCGAACAGTAGCTTCCTTTTTGTTGTCTGAAACTCTGTCTGGGTGCTAAGATATTCAGGTCCAGGGCTATGAAATTTCTTGATCTTAACTTTTCCCTAGTTAGTCATGGTAACTGTTTCATGAATAATTATTTTTTACCCATGTGAGAAGGGAATAGTAATTACAGCCTAAATTTTCTTAAAAAGGTTCTACAATTTATGTCCTGTAATGCACTGTGGTATTCCTGTTGCTGTTGATATCATTAAGCTCTCCTGATTTAAGTAAAATTTCTTTATGGTATACCTAATAGCAGCTTTCCTCCTGGCATCATCTATCTTTACAGAAAGATTTTCTTATTTTTTTTACCCTGTGTAACCTTCTTTCATTCACTAGAATGTGAGGTGCGTAGAATTCCTTCATAAGGTTTTCTTACATGTTTACTGACTATTATTCACGTATTTTTTTGTGAAATTTTTTTTTCCAATTTGATTCAGAACACAGTAACATTTACTTTGGAGAAAAAGTCCTCTCACAAACACCAAAATCTATTGTATTTGTAGAAATAGATATAATTGATTCATGAATGTGGGGAATCAGTTACTTGTTTTCTGCCAGAATGATGTCTTGTTATGTTAAATACAAAATGACAATGGAGGAAACTTCAGCAGAAAGTTCTAAAACATGCTGGTTTCTTTATTGTGAGAGATCCCAGAAGGGAACAGGGAAAGCATCCTATATGTAGCCTCTTATAGAAGGAATAGAAAATGAGATAGGCTAAAAGGAACAAAATGCTAAGAACAAAGAAAGAGTGTGATTGTCTCAATGACATTTAAAATAGATTTCTGAAGCCTCCCAAACAGGGAAATGAAATGTTACCTTGAATTTTCAGCAGAACTTATTTATGTTGAGGGAGTATAATGATCACAATAAAACTAATTTAATAATGGATTTATTCCTTAAACTGCTGGAGATAAGCAATAACACAAGTTAGTGTTATAATATTGTCATGTATTAGTTATAACTATGTTGTTACAGAGATGCTGTTCTGCTTCCTAATTCACTAGAGATGCTATGTTTGAGTGTCAGTGAGAACAGAAGAGAATTGCTTGTTAAAAGAATGCTAAAATATGTCTTGTCACTCTGTTTGTCTAAAGTTTTAGTGAAGTAGTGTTAATCTTACAGTTTAATATTGTGAAAAACAGCTGCTTCTGACCTTAACATTTTCATTTTAAAATATTATGTTTTAAATTTTCAAAGCCATAAACTAAGCCTTTTAAATAAAAACCTAAAAGGTTAAGGTGCAGATCTTCATCTATCATAAACTGTCATCTCTCCAAATAAGTCATCAGACAGATTAAGTCTTCAAAATGTTAGTCAATCATGCTTTTTGTTTGTGACAGGGAATGACTTAATCATTACTATTTTGTAAATGTATGGAGACTCTTCCATTTTCCTTTCTTGTGTACACTGCTTTAAGCAAGTAAGCATAGGTCTAAAATATCAGAGTACAAGGTGTATTTGAGAGAGATTTTGGAAATTGAAAAGGCTGTTTTGAAAAGGTCATATCCTTATTGGCTGCTGAAAGTGCCCATGAACTAAGCATAAAGTACAACTCTGTTGCTTTGATCCCGGACGAGTTGTGTGCACTGCTTTTCCAGCATGGCTCAGGTCCACAGCAGGCAGCCTACACTCTTTTACGTTGCTTCTGCCTCTTGGTGGAGAGAGAGAAAGAAATTCGTGGGAGTGATCATTTTCCACTCCTGAAAGAAAGACATTTAAAGGACCCTTTCTGAAGGCTTTTTCCTTTTAATTGCAGCGCTCCCTGTATGGGGTAAGGGAGCTAAGCAGTTGTTCACAATGCAATGAAATACCAGGGAGTTGCAGACATCACTTCGAAATTGCAACCTACAAAAAAATCCTGCTACGCTGACTTTCATTTTGTTAAGAAACTTTCTAATCCGTGACATAAATTTGCTGCAGACTTCACGACAGCTAATTCACTTTGCATCAGTGAAGAATTTGGTCAGCACCGTTGAAGATGGAAATCATATGCCATTGCTGGTATATAGCTCAGCTTTCTCCATCATCTAGGTGTGCCTAGCATTACACTTAAGTAACTATATATGTTCTATTAGCTGTTTGTAGCTATTGTTCCAGCAAGAGACATAATGATAGCTTTAAGTCCCTGGATTTGAGGAAGGCTTAAATGTTAAATAAAGGAGAACATATGAAGTTCCTTAGAGATTTTGACAAGATTTGTTGTTTTTTTGGTTTTTTTTTTTTTTCCAGCTGTAATTGAAACTGATCTCTTCTACAAATCTATTGTGTTTTAACTGAGAGAATCTTGCTCCATAAAGTCAGGCAAGAATATTGGTTCAGAAATGTGCTATGTGAATGTCCATACCATAATTCTACACAAAGAGGCAGATCTATGTTAATTACAGTTTGGTAAGAATTTAATAATCATCTGATACTATATAAAAGTAGCCACTCAAGTTTATTTCATTTCTACAGGAACATATTTAAAAGTGGAACTACTTGCAGTGTTGTTCACATAACACTAATCTTAGAGTCTAACTTAGCATCAGAGGGTCTTCAGAGAAGGAGAGTACGTGGATTTATACTGTATCTGAATTCATCATTCCTAACACTGCACAGCTTGGGACTTCACAGTTTACTGAAGTAGTCTTGATCTGTTCCAGGCTGGTACACCTGCAGCAAAAGCACCTGGTGCACAGGAATGTGCCACCAAGGATTCATCAGGCGGCATTTTCCTTCTGAAGCAACATTGATCAACTCCATATTATGGTAATGTGGTGTTGGAAGCACTATCATTCAGTAGGACAGAGAAGCTTTAGGGATAGTGTTAGCTTCCAGGTTTTGATCAAGTTCTTCACTTCTTATAAGAAAGGGTTTAGTGGTGTGTTTTTTTCTGTTTGTTTTCTCTGCAGTTCTTTAAAATTTTGTTTCAATATTTTATTTTTCATAATAAATTTTACCATTTAAAAAAAATCTGCAGCTAGTACTGAAATACACTAAGTCATATTAGAATGTTCTGTCTTGCTTTTCCCACAGACTTAGCTTTACTTTTCTACAGGGCATGCCAGCTATTGTATATATTATAGACCTGTTATGGAGAGAACATTAAAAGGCGAGTCATCCTTAACCTCAAACTAGAATTATGGGTGCATAGCATACACATACACCTTCCTCTGCAAGTGGTTCTGTCAAGGCCTCTGCTCACCCAAAGCCCCATGGATCCTGGAAGTGTTGTGCATTATTGATGCCTATGTTGGTCAGTCTGTGGTACCAGAACTACTGGGGTTTTTAGTTGCAGTTTTACAATAAACGTATAGTAATGCTCTTCAAGTTGAGTAAGGAATTAGACTCCTAGTGCAAGATTGCCTAAAAAAATTACATGCTTTCACTTAGCTCTGTTTAACTCCAGTAAAATTTCCAGCCTCTGTCACAAATGAGTGGTTAGGTCGCTTAAAGAATCACTGTAAAAAGTATCTGCAAGATATTATTTTAATAAGAATTTATAAAATGTGATTTAATAAAGATCATTGGCAAGGTTCACCCTATTACTTATTAAATGAATGGAATGCAAAATCGAAGTAGTATTGAGATAGAATGATTTATACAGAGACTGAAGAAAGATGTAAGGGGTAAGAGAGACCCTCCTGTTGAGTCACAAGGTTCAGAATAGACCCCCTTGCTTGCTAAACTCCTTCTCAGAGAGGAGCCTAGGTGTTTATGGATCCAGACTTTGCCTTATAAAATGAAAACTCCCCAAAGGCTCCCAAAAGAGATTTCAAAGCTGTTAACTGGTTATATATATTTAAGCCTACTTATATTTTAAAAGCTGTGTTTTAGATTGGGGAAGGAGCTGATATAATTCTGCTTCTTGACTTGAATAATGGTAAATGGAATTAATTGATATCAAAGAGGGGGTGTTTTTCTTTTTTCTAAAACCAAAGGAATGAATCACATTACAGAAAATGAAACAGGAGATCCTTTAGTCAATGCATTGTTCTGATATAAATTCAAAACCTCACTGCAGTTTTCCGTTCTTTACTTTTTCTTGCCATCTTGATATTATGAAGGGCTGATGATGTCTGTGATTCACTTACGTGACCAAAGGAAGAATAAAATGGTTGGGCCTTGAAGGGAATGGTTACTTTGGATGAGCTCTGAGATGAAAGAACATGCTTTCTGAATTTCATGTGTACAGAGGATATGAAAGGGATTTCTTCTCATAGACCTGCATGTTCTATATGTTTAAAAAAAGGGGGAGGGAGGGAACTAACACAAAATATAATAGGATGCACATAATCACTTGCATAAAGATATTATCTAACTTGAAGAAATTATGTAGTTCTGAAAGGAAAAATTTAGTTTCTAATTTTCTTTTCCTATTAACACTCTTACTACTAAACACTGAAAAGCAATTAAAACTAAATTCAACCGACTGAAAACAACCCACACTCTTTTTTAAAAAATAATATCTGTACAATTTAGGGTATGCTTCTTGTTTTCCTTATTGATTTATAAGGTAGTTGAGCATATCACTTAAAAATGTGTGTCAAGCATCTATAAAAACCTAGGGTATTGTATATATATAAGTGAAAGTTATGGATTAATATCTTGGCTTCATATCTGAAGCACCTCAAAAGAAGGGGAAAACTATTATTACATGTGAGTCTGTGATTTGTAATTTCTGTTTATTAATTTTCCTGCAATAATGCTTCTGTTTTTCAGACACATTCTAAAACATTTTCTCCTTGAGAAAGAGGAATATTGCCTTAACAGTTGAAGTCAGCCTCATATGGGTGATGTTATTGTGGGTGTGTACTACAGGCCACCTGATCAGGAGAAGGAAGTTGATGAGGCCTTCTATAAGCAGCTGCAAGCAGCCTCACAGTCACAGGCACTGGTTCTCCTGAGGGACTTCGACCACCCTGACATCAGCTGGGAAGACCACACAGCTAGGCATACGCAATCCAGGAGGTTCCTGCAGAGCATTGCTGATAACTTTCTGATGCAAGTGGTGGAGGAACCAACAAGGAAAGGTGCTCTGCTAGACCTTGTATTAACAAACAAGGAAGGACTGGTGGAGCATGTGAAGGTTGGAGGTAGACTTGGTTGCAGCGACCATGAAATGGTGGAGTTCAGGATCCTGCGTGGAGGAAGCAGGGCGATTAGCAGGATCACAACCTTGGACTTCAGGGAGCTAACTTTGGCCTCTTCAAGAAGCTGCTTGGAGGAATCCCGTGGACCAGGGATCTCGAAGGCAGGTGGGTCCATGAGTGCTGGTCGCTCTTTAAACATCACTTCCTCCATGCTCAGGAGCGGGGCATCCCCCTGAGCAAGAAATCTAGAAAAAGAGGCAGGAGAACTGCATGTTTGAACAAGGGGCTTTTAGCGGAGATCAGGTGGAAAAGAAAGGTCCGTGGAATGTGGGAAGAGGGACAGGCCACTTGGGAAGAATACAGGAATGTTGCCAGAGAATGCAGAGATGCAACGAGGAAGGCCGAGGCCCGTCTGGAATTGAAGCTGGCAAGGTATGTCAGCAACAACAAGAAGGGCTTCTTCAACTACATCAGTAGCAAATGGAAAACTAGGGACAATGTGGGACCGCTGCTGAATGAGGTGGGTATCCTGGTAACGGAGGATGCAGAGAAGGCAGAGCTACCGAATGCCTTCTTTGCTTCAGTATTCACTCTCAAGGCCGACCCTCATGAATCCCAGGCCCTGGAGGCAAGAGAGGAAACCTACAGAGAGAATGATTTCCGCTGGTCAAGGAGGACTGTGTGAGGGATCGTTTAGGCAATCTGGACGCCCACAAATCTATGGGCCCCAATGGAATGCACCCACAAGTGCTGAGGGAGCTGGCAGATGTCATTGCTGAGCCACTCTCCATCATCTTTGAGAGGTCCTGGAGGACAGGAGAGGTGCCTGAGGACTGGAGAAAGGCCAATGTCACTCCAGTCTTCAAAAAGGGCAAGAAGGAGGACCCAGGGAACTGCAGGCTGGTCAGCCTCACCTCCATCCCAGAAAAGGTGATGGAGCAGCTCATTCTGGAGGTCATCATCAAGCAAGTGGAGGAAAAGAAGGTTATCAGGAGTAGTCAGCATGGATTCACCAAGGGGAAATCATGCTTGACCAATCTGATAGCTTTCTACGATGGCCTGACTGGCTGGGTAGATGAGGAGAGAGCAGTGGATGTTGTCTACCTCGACTTCAGCAAGGCTTTCGACACAGTCTCCCATAACATCCTCCTAGGGAAGCTCAGGAAGTGTGGGCTGGATGAGTGATCGGTGAAGTGGATAGAGAACTGGCTGAATGGCAGAACTCAGAGTGTTGTCATCATTGGCGCTGAGTCTAGTTGGAGGCCTGTAACTAGTGGTGTCCCCCAGGGGTTAGTACTGGGCCCAGTCTTGTTTAACTTCTTAATCAATGACCTGGATGAAGAGTTAGAATGTACCCTCAGCAAGTTTGCTGATGACACAAAACTGGGAGGAGTGGTGGGTACACTAGCAGGCTGTACTGTCATTCAGCGCGACCCGGACAGGCTGGAAAGTTGGGCAGAGAGGAACCTGATGGAATTCAACAAGGGCAAGTGTAGGGTTCTGCACCTGGGGAGGAACAACCCCATGCACCAGTAGAGGCTTGGGATGGACCTGCTGGAGAGCAGCTGTGCGGAGAGGGACCTGGGTGTCCTGGTGGACAACAGGTTGACCATGAGCCAGCAGTGTGTCCTGGCTGCCAAGAAAGCCAATGGAATCCTGGGGTCCATTAGGAAGAGTGTGGCCAGCAGGTCGAGGGAGGTTCTCCTTCCCCTCTACACTGCCCTAGTGAGGCCTCATCTGGAGTACTCTCTCCAGTTCTGGGCTCCCCAGTTCAAGATGGGGACCTACTGGACAGAGTCCAGTGGAGGGCTACGAGGACAATGAGGGGACTGGAGCACCTGTCCTACGAGGAGAGGCTGAGGGAGCTGGGCTTGTTTAGCCTGAAGAAGAGAAGGCTGAGAGGGGACCTTATAAATGCTTATCAATATCTCAAGGGTGGGTGTCAGGAGGATGGGGCCAAACTCTTTTCAGTGGTGCCCAGTGACAGGACAAGGGGCAATGGGCACAAACGAAAGCATAGGAAGTTCCATCTGAATATGAGAAAGAACTTCTTCCCTCTGAGGTTGACGGACCACATGAACAGGCTGCCCAGGGAGGTTGTGGAGTCTCCTTCTCTGGAGATATTCAAGACCCGCCTGGACAAGGTCCTGTGCATCCTGCTTAGGAGACCCTGCTTTGTCAGGAGGGTTGGACTAGATGATCTCCAGAGGTCCCTTCCAACCCCTACCATTCTGTTATTCTGTGATTCTGTGAAGCTTATATCAGCTTTGCTCTTGACTCAGAATAGATCAGAATTTCCTTCTCTGAGTTTACTTGTATATTGACAGTGCGGCACATGGCTCAAGACTGAGACATTTGAACATGAGAAATAGAATGATTAGTGTGGACAGAGTGAAACAGTACCTGTTCTCCAGGGACACAAACTTGCTGTGTTCTGTGGTGATGCAGATTTAAGCGCACTATAATCTTTAAAAGGTGCTGTATGCAATGCATGTCTACCTGAAAGCACAGTCCTAGTGGGAATGGTTGTTAGAAATGATAAAGTGACATTCAGCCTCTTAAAGAATCTAGTTCTGATGGTCTCAGTTTCTACTAAGTTTATTCTGACCAGTGGATCTATTCCTCAGTGCTGAAAAAATAGAAGTTCTCGTGTTTTTCTTTACCTAGATTGTTCAAAGCATTTGTTCTTGAATAGAAACTAATGATATGGACTTGACTGGTTTATTCTTCCAAAATGACATTTGGAATACCACTGCAGTTTTCATTAGTGACTTTTTAATGAGTTGATGTGAGTCTCTACTCCTCCTTCCAGCTAATCAGTGAGCAACAGCAGCTTGGAAAGACCTTGTTTTTCCTAGGTTTACCAATGTGCAAAAAGAATCATTCTGGTCAAGGTTGGCCCAATATCACTGAAATGACAGTCTTACAGTGTAGCCCGGGAACATCAGAACTGTGCTATGTGTGAATCAATGGAGTCCTGTAACCACTGTTCTCTCTGTATACTTGCAGTGGAGCTGGAGATCAAAATGCAAGACTAGAAGGGAAAAGTTAGCCTGTGATTTAGCATTTATTCTGAATGCTTTCTTGGGTCAAATGGTGAAGTACATTCAGAAACCAGCTGTGGAACTATAGAAACTGCCCTGTTGTTGAGGACAACTTCTCAGGGCAACTGAGTTCCACTTGGTAGTCATATGAAGAGACATAATAAAAATAGAAAAAATAAACGAGCTGCTGGAGACTGCTAGGGGGATTTTTTTTTTTTTTTTTGAGGAGGAAGCTGAAGAAGGTTTTAGGAAGGTGAGAAAAAGAAAAGCAAACTATTCTAATTATTCATCACACAAATATTTGAGTTGGTTTTGAGCTGTCCAGATTAATACAGTGTTCATTCCTTGGAGTGAGGATGGGAGGGTATTGTTTTATGCACTGACACCAGATGTAAAGGTGGAAAGATCTATTCTTAGTTTTGTTTTGGTGGAGGATTTTTTATGCCTCATTTCCACAAGTATGTCTAGCGCTTACTCTTTCAGCTTTCAGTGTACTCCTACCCAGCGAGAGCAGTTCTAATAGGGCCCCTCAGAACATTGAATCCACTACTTGTTACTGGTGAGAACCTGCTATCAAAATACCTGCATGCAAATATTTCTTAACTGACTTATTTTCTTTCTTTAAGAGAAAAGTTTGGGATTTGGAGTTCTTTGTGGTTTTGCTCTTTGCCAGCAATATTTGCAACTTATCTTGTGTCAGCGATGTGAAGATCACTGGTCACAATGGGTCAGCTCAACCATGTAAACAGAGAAACTCGATGATATTCCTTGCTTGCATCCTTGCATCAGGCTTAATTTTTATTTAGTTTTAATTTTGTCTCTTTTAATTACTCGCTGGAAACTGAGGTGAAACTGTTCTTGTATTGGTTGAAAGAATTCATCTAAATATGTCTTCTATTTTTATAAGTTTCCTAATCATCTGCCACCAGTGTCTGCTGCGGGTGACTTACTAGGCCATGGGGACCTATTGCCTGAGCCAGTGGGACTCCTTTTAAGTTCCTTTTGTCTTTTTGCTTCTTGCTTACCAAGAATAAACTTTTGTGTGATCTGATTAGATAGGCCTGAGTGATGTGATACCATCCAGAGGGACCTGGACAAGCTCAAGAAATGGGCCTGTGTGAACCTCATGAGTGCAAGGTCCTGCACAAGGGTCAGGACAATCCCCGCTATCGATACAGACTGAGTGATGAAAGGATTGAAAGCAGCCCTGCCGAGAAGGACTTGGGATACTGGTGGACGAGAAGCTGGGCATGACACAGCTATGTGCGCTTGCAGCCCAGAAAACCAACCGTATCCTGGCCTGCACCAAAAGCAGTGTGGCCAGCAGTTCGAGGGAAGTGATTCTGCCACTTTACTCTGCTCTCGTGAGACCCCACCTGAAGTCCTGTGTGCAGCTCTGGAGCCCCCAGCACAAGCAGGACGTGGAGCTGTTGAAACGGGTCTAGAGGAGGGCCACAAAGACGACTAGAGGGCTGGAACACCTCTCCTATGAGGAAAGGCTGAAAGAGTTGGGATTGTTCATCCTGGAGAAAAGCAGGCTCTGGGGAGACCTTATAGCAACCAGTAACTTAAGGGGGCTTTCTGGAGAAGTACTTTTTACAAGGGCATGTAGTGATAAGAAAAGGGGTAGTGATTTTAAACTAAGGGAGGGTATATTTAGACTAGATGTAAGGAAGAAATTGTTTATAATGAGGGTGGTGAAACACTGGCACAGGTTGCCCAGAGAGGTGGTAGATGCCCTGTCCCTGGAAACATTCAAGGTCTGATTGGACAGGGCTCTGAGCAGCCTGATCTAGTGGTAGATGTCGCTGCTCATTGCAGGGGGGTTGGACTAGATGACCTCTAAAGGTCCCTTCCAACCCAAAGTGTTCTATGATTGCAACAAAAATGTTCACACAAAACCTTTATCAAAATATCAATGTACCATGCCAGTTCCACTGACATTATTTCTGTGAAGAGAACAGAGTTGCTTCAGAGTTAGTTCCATGTCAGTTATCTGTTAAAAAAGTTTTAAGATCTTGGTATCTGTATGCCCTTGCTCCAAGAGGGGGGATTGAAAGAGCAAACTGCCATTTAAGACCTTGACTGCCATTAATAATATTCAAGGGACTAGAAAAAGAGGCTTCTCTTTTTTAAACAAAACAAAACCCTGTGGGCTGTCCCAAGCATGTAACCAATTACTTATCTTCTTGTCCATCTACCTTTTGTTGTGTGAATATTTTTCACAGTATGAATGTCTTAAGACCTACATAGATATCAAATTGATGTTACTTTTTAAAAACTTTAAAATAAAAATAATGATAGCAGTTTTATAATAGGGGCACTACAGTTTCAGTTGCTGTACAGAAACCACTGTGCAGCACAAAAGAGACGAGGCAGATATCTTCAGCAATTATTTCAGCTGTAACAATAATAAACTGTTGGACAACTTCGTAGATTTCAGATGGAAATTCAGGATATTTTATAAATTTCATCTTATGAGCTCTGTGAGGTGAACACAAATGTTAGCCACTAACTAGGAAAGGTATAAAAATCTTAAACACCTGTAGAGAAATACTTGCATCTGCTTATTGCACACCCTTATCTCTTTAGCTCGTTTAAGGTATTTCAGTAGAGTATGCATTCGACCATATTTGACGTATAAAGCTGTATTAGTAAACAAGCTCAGCTGTGCAGGGCTCCAGCCAAGGCTACTTTAGAATTAGGCATGTTTGGGTAGAAGAGGACGAGTTTTTTTTAATCTTTCTTTCCCCTGCTGGAAGGCTTCTAATTCTGTCAGTGCTTGATGACTCCACTTAAAAAGCACCTACTTTGCCTATACTTATGAGTTTTTCTTCTCTCACTGTGCAATGTATTTCTCTTCGTGCTCAAACAATTGTTCTTTCAGATCTGTCACAGTACTTTTAACAAATAACGACATTTTAAACAGGTGTATGAGGAACTTGCTTAGTCCTTTCTGAGATGAGACCAGATATTCACTTCAGAAATGAGCCTAGGTATTAATTTGCCATCAGATTAAAAAAAAAAAAAAAAAAGACTGATTTGAATGCCAGTTTCCCCATTCTATGTTGTATTCAGTAAAACAGTAAATGAATACAAATTGTTTTGTGGCTATGATAAAGTACTTCCCCATTTAGAAAGGCAGCTCACACATGACCTATCTCAAAGAATGGTTGAGGTTGGAAGGGACCTCTGGAGAGGTCATCTTGTCCAATTCTCTCTGCTCTAGGAGGGCCACCTGGGTGTTTCCCATGACCATGTCCAGTCTCTCTGGGCAACGTATTCCAGTGCTCAGTCACCCTTATAGTAAAAATATTTCTTGATGTTCAGAAGAAGCCTGCTTTGTTTCAGTTTGTGTCCATTGCCTCTTGTCCTGTCACTGGGCACCACTGGAAAGAGCCTGGCTCCACCTTCTTTGCACCCTCCCTGCAGGTATGTATATACATTAATAAGAAAGCCCTTGTGCCTTCTCTTGGCTAAACAGTCCCAGCTCTCTCAGCCTTTCCTCATAGCAGAGATGCTCCAGTGATCTCAGTGGCATTTCATTGGACTCTCTCTAGTATGTCAATCTCTCTTGCTTGTACAGAAGAACTCAGTGGACACAGGACTCTATGTGTGGCCTCACAACTGATGAGTACAGGGGGAAGGATCACCTTCCTCTGTCTGCTGGCAACACTCCTAACGCAGCCCATGATGCTACTGGCCTTTAGAGCAAGAGCACGTTGCTGGCTCATGTTCAACCTGGTTTCCACCAGGACCCCCAGATCCTATTCTGCCAAGCTGCTTTCCAGCTGAATGGCACACAGTACATACTGTTGTGTGGGGTTGTCCCTCCCCAGGTGCAGGACATGGCATTTCTGCTTGTTGCACTTCCTGAGGTTACTGTCAGCCCAATTCTCCAGCCTGTCAAGATCCCTATTTCATGAGAAGATAAGATATGCCAGCACAATTCAGTATTTTTCCTCCATGTCTTTAATTTTTTTTCATGGCAAGTCAGGTCATTGACATCTTTCATTCTGAACATGTTGAGGGCCTAGCATGAAATTTCTGTCCTGAGCAACATCTCTAGGCTCTGAGCAACCTGATCTAGTTGAAGATATCCCTGATCATTACAGGGACGTTGGACTAGATAACCTTTGAAGGCCCCTTCCAACCCAAATCATTCTATGATTCTAAATACAGTTTATTTTACTGAAGACAAGGATTATTTTTTTTAACCATTATATTTTCCTTGGTAGAAAATAAAGTGGAAAAACCTGAGTCAAAGCGTGGTTTAATAATTGTTTTCTCATCTGGAAAATAGAAATGCACTCAGAATCTGGACAAAATGACATGATATGATTTCATAACATTTTTAATATTAAATACAGAAGGCAAGTAGAAGGTGACAAATATTGGTAGAGCACACGCTGGACACCTTTAACTTTATGTGCTATTCATTTTGATATATCCAAGCCATGTGGAAGAGGGATGGGCAAACAGGGATAGTTTTATGCAAGGTGGACTTTAAAGCAGTTTTGCAAGCAGCTTTTATGTGAGTTCGAAAAACTAGTGTTGCTCTCTTCTCCTCTCCCTTCTGTTTTACCACAAACCAGGCCAGTTACTGTCAAAAAAGAGACTTTAAAAAGAACATTGTTTAATAAAGATTAATTTTTTTTTTTTACAGTAATGTCCAAATTTGAAGTATTATTTAGATACTTATGCATCTGTAGGCAGAATTATGCATTCTTCTGTTGGAGTACTTTTTGTCCAGTGTTTTAGTTTATATTTTCATCCTTAAAACATATCATAGCCTTGCTTGTAAAGGATAGTAAATCTCTCCATAGATCCCAACAACAAATCTTTCACGGTTTAAGACACTTGTAAGCCCTATTTACTCCCTAATACTGGATTCTTTGTCTTAAATTGAATGTTCTAATGGACTTTCAATACATGTAAGAACATACAAATTAATATTACATGTTGCAGAGATGTGCTGTCTTACTAGGCTTGAATTCTAAAGGGATTGTGCACCACAAAGTGAAAAAAAAATAAATCCTCTGCTATTAATAGAAGTGTGGTTCTGCTATGTGCAGTATTTCTTGCTTCTCCACATTAAATGTATCAATTCAAGATATTTCTAATTGCTTCATCACCACAATGTTAAAATGCCAAACTTTTTCCTAATATGTGTCATGAAATAAAAGTGATAGGAATATTAATTCACATTAAAGTTTTTATTCCGAAAGAAATACTATGTTTAGGAGTTTCTGTATGTTCTTTTTATGTGTTTTATTTTATCTTTTCATGTTCATTGTTTGCATGTAATTCACCTTTCCAGTGTTAAGAAATAAGTTCTTAGTGCAGATACAAAGTAAAACTTTAAAAAAAAAAAAATTGAATCTTGTTAACATAAAAAGTTTTTATGAGAGTGACATTTGTTTGCAAAACGCACAGGTCAGTGCACCTGATATTCAGTACAGGTATGTAACACCATGCAATATTTAGCTCTCTACAGGGATGCTTAAAATTGCCAAGGGATTCAATGCTAAATTTAGATCCTTAAAACTCAGCCCAACCAGAGCTGCTTAAGATGTTAAGCATTAATCAAGTGTCTCCATAGTGACAGGTCAGTCCTGTAGGTGCTAATTCATTGGGAAAAAATTAGATATTGTTTCATGGAGGGGAAATACATGATTGAGGCAAGATAGACAGAACTCCTTTGCATCACAAAACTTTTTCTTGGTTAAGCAGGGATAGCAAAACAGAAAATCTGAGGAACACTGGAACATGAATATGAATTATCGTATTTAAGGGTTTGGCTGGCTGATACGATGGAAGACCCCCATAAGCTAAGAGCTAATTACATGAAGTTGTTCTGAAAATTTTGCTGCTTTTGGAGGGTTCAGGAAAACAGATGAGGGACAACCCCATATATCCACTTTATAAACACAGAGCACAAACTTCTTGAATGCTTATATCCATAGCTGTATGAAAGTAGTGTTCTGTTCTCCAACTCTTTGGATAATCTCAGAATGAATAACCTGAAACACTGCATCAATATTCTAGGCATAAAATTATTCTGGTGTGCCTAAAAACTACTTTTGTCATTCTATGTGGTACATAAGGTTAGCATACATGCTAAACCAGTTATAATTTACTGCAGAGTTCGTAGTCAACCATCTCCATTCAATTGTCTTCGGTATAGTATTTCTGTTAGCAGGCATGTCCAGAGAAGAAAGGCCTTGCTTTGCTTTTTCTCTCCACTGTTGCCATTGGCCTTGGACTTCATTCTTCCAAATTTTTCACTCATGATGTAGGTGATCTATCACTGATTTGTCACATCTGATCTGTTGCTAACCTCAGGTCAGTTTGTACCAACATCTGTAACTCAGTGTATAAGAATACAAATTTGGATATCGATTTGTTCTCACTGAATCTATACAGTTGATTCCAGTTCACCACATTGATGTATTCCTCTTTCACGTGTTTCTAGGTTTATGAAATGTACACCTACTCAAGAAAAGAAAGTGTTGTGATATACTACAAATTGGTTAGTAATGCTATCTTTGGCAAAAATGACTCATTTTAGAGCAAATGCATTATTTAATGGGAAAGAGTGAGTAAAATAAGATGAATTCACCTGCTTGATGAAGACAGCATATCTTCTAATGGGGTCAAAGAATGATGTTCTTGATAGACAACTCATTAGTGACAAGTGCCAGCTGAAGAATTTGCATCTGAGAGTGTTACTCGATGAAAATACATTTTTAATAAGGAAAATGTTTTCCTTTTGTCACATTTTATGATTGGACACTCAAAACTTGCATTTCATAATTTATTGGTGTTTCATTTTCTTATTTCCTCCATAAATCCTGAGTGAAATTACAGTTCTGCGTGATGCTAAGACAGGGAAATATAGTCTATGATGGGAAAGGAAGCTAAGTCCTTATGTAACACGGGAACAAGTAGCCTATGGCTATTACTCCTTCGTAGCAACATGTGGTTTAAGTTTGCAGATAAATGTATTGTCAGATGATTCAAAAGGAACCAGGTGTTTAAATTCTGAAATGTAAAAACATAGAAATGAATGAATGTGCACTATGAATAAAGACTGAAGGAGCTGAGTTTTTTGTCCCTGGAGAGGAAAAGACTTGGGAAGACTTCATCACCATTTTCCAGCACTTAAAAGGCAGATAAAAGGTGATGGAGGCCCTCTCTTCACAATGAGTTACATGTAGAAGACAAGCAGCAATGGGTGCAAGTTACACCAGGAGGGATTTTATATCAATACAAGAAAGACATTTTTTACAGTAAAAACAGTCATTCACTGGAATGAATTCCTCAGGGATGTGGTAGAGTATCCATTGCTGGAGGTTTTCAAGATGCAGATGGACAGGGTGCTAGATAATCTCGTCTACATTCCCTTTCCCAGAAAAGGTTGCACCAGATGATACTTTCAGGTCCCTTCCAACTTAGCCTGTTTCATGATGAATAAGAGAGAGAAAAAGGGGGGGTTAAGAAAACTGACACCCAAAGTGAACTGCTTTTTCTTGGAGGGAGGGCGACAGTTTTCTAATACAAAAAAAATAGTGGGATAGAAGTAAAACAGAGTATTATTTTTAAAAATATTTGGGAAATTGTCAATCTATCCATTACACTCTACATAATGAGCTGAAAATTTTGGATTTTAAGAGGAATTACAGAACCCAAAAGAAACATTCAAAAATGAAAAAAATTTACTTTTTATGAGATAGTTCTATAAATTGGAGAAGTAAATATGAGGATGAGAGGGAAAACTTCAATTTTAGTAGGAAAAAGCATGAAATACAATTTAGTTTCTAACTTGTTTTCTTCGTCTTTCCTATTAAACCAAAGGACAATGAGCAACGTGGAAATTAATGTAAAACAGTGAATTTTATATTAATATGTATTTCATTATCATAGAAATTTCAGAGAAAGTGACCTCTGAATGTTGTGGTTTTGTTGAATCAATTTTGTATATAAGACACTCTAACACAACCTAACATGCTCTCATTGAAAACCTTCTGATAACTGTACTTCTTATATGTGTGTCCCACAGCTTCCATAAGCCTGAAATAAGGCTTATGCGAACACTATAAAAAGTTGTAACCCTGTCAGTACAATTTATGAACAATCCACTTTTCCGATCAATGCATGGACCGGAAGTGTTACTGGGCGGGGGGGGGTGTGTGAAACCAATCAAACCTAACCAAACAAAGAACCTGTGATCCTAAAAAATATGTATTTTAAGGCGCACAAAAGTGGTAGGTGCTCACCTATGTCACTGATTGCATATAGCTCAAATATGAGGTGTTTCTCTCAGTCTGTCTGCACTCTTATGTGGTACAATCCCATGCCCTTAGTCTGTTTGCACCAGTAGGTTTCCCTATCAAACTGAAAACCTTTTATAGTCTACAAATTACAGCAGAAGGGTTGGTGTGTGATCTTTATACAAACTTTATTTCTGGGCCCAAAGGGGATACATAGAACAAGAAGAAAATACAGCTATTAAATGTTTTTATTCAAGACACGATTATGTCAGCTTAAATTTGTCTCTCATGGAAAAAAACACTTAAAGGTCATTTACCGACTGAAAAGTGTATGATGGTAAGTACAATCCTTAATGAATAGTTTTTCCTCTTAGGCTCAGTTAAGATCTAAGCAATTTTCTCTCTCTGCTGTGTTACAAAGAATAAAGTACAAGTAGGCTACAAATACATTTATTAATCCAAAATACACATGTGCTTTCTGGGTTTGTTCTTAGTGCTAGGCCAAACACCCAAGTACTTCAAATAATTGATATAGCATTTGCATGCAAAATCCTAGAACAAGAACCTTCAGGCTTCAAAGTCAAACATGAAAGTTAGAAAAGGTCACAGTTAAAGTATCCATTCAATTTTTTTGTGGTGTCTTTTTTGTGTATGCATTATTGCAGTCATTAATTACATAATCATTTACTGTAAACCTTTCCACAAAACCTTAGCATTCATCACCGCACAGGGGAGAAAGCATTTGCTAAATGGGGAACTGCTAGATGATTCTTCATTATGCTCATTATTGAGTAGTGGCTATGTGCTGTACTTTTTACACACCATCACAAAGCTGCACTTTATAAATAATTATTCATTTCCCTCATGGGGTTTCTTTGGCATATCTCACCACAATCTGAAATATTCACCTTATTTTCTAAAATTAGCTTAACAATAATTTGTTAGATACAGTCACCGCTTTATCTCCACATTGCAAAAATGATCTTGGGCACAGAGAGGTTGTGGCCCAAATAAAACAGCTATTATTTTATGTTGTAATTTCAGGTGCCCATGATCTTCTTGTAAGTTGTCATTTCATACTTTTCCTTATTTCTGTAATGAATAAGACAGAGGCTGGAGTGAAAAGAAGCTGTCATGCTACATAGCATTCTCTGAACACCATCCATCTCGAGCTTTGAATGAAATGGAGGCTGCTCTAAAATTAAGATGTAATTAGTTGATTAAAGGTTGTGTTATGATATGTATTTATAAAGAGTTTGAATTTCAACAGCATGACCTTCCCCACGTGTTGGTATTTCCTAATTTCTGAACACTTGTGTAGAACCTTACTTTCCGTAATCAACTTATAGTAAAATTTTCTTGGTGTTAACAGATGAATACCTATTAACAACTTCCTTCTTCTGGTAATCAGTAAGACTAGTTTCTCCAGAGCCACAACACAAGATGTACTGCCTGACACAGTAGAGTACACAATGTTTTATGACTGTTGGCATCAGACCTGTTTTCTAAATGGCCTCAGAAGTGTTTGCTGGGCATAGAGGGAGGGTTGTCTTCAAAGACTTCTAGCTCCTCAGTTTACAGCTTTTCTTTTCTCTGTTCTTCTCATGTGCTACCTTAGCCTCTAAAGTCCTTTCTTTCCACCCTGGATTCTGCCTCTCCCTTTTTTTTCCTTCTGCATTTATTGCATTGTATTCCAGAAACACATAGCTTCCTCTCATACAGCAACAACAAGGAGAACTGGTAAAACAGATTTCCTTCCTATGGCCTCATAGGAAAAGATGTTTTTGTTAAAGATACGCTGTGAAACTGATTCTTGCTTATGTCCAGTTATGTACCCTCTAAAGGCAGAGGCTGTCCTAGCATAATTGCCCAGTGTCTTTCTGACTTTAGACAAATTTGAATTTATTTTCACAATGTCTGCAAAGAGTGTGTTACTGATGCATAGAAAATCTTTGCACTAGTTTCAAAGTACCTAATACTTGAATAGATGCCCCTGAGAAAACATTTGGTCTCTTTTTGTGACATAAAGGTGATAATCTAAGAACAAATGAAATCCGTAACCACTGCCGTGTTATACGGTCACACTACTGGCACCTGTTGTCCTCTGTACTTTTTCTGATGGTACACAAGAAGCTGCCAAGTGAAAAATGTAAGACCAAGGAAGGCTCAGAGTGATAGTTTCCCAGTATACCCTCCCCAGTTCCGGCAATGCTGTAGAGATGCTTAGGCATGAACTTAGAGACAGGGTTATAGTTGTGATAGCTCTTGTCAGTTGTTTTTTTTTCACAAGTTTATTTAAGCAGTGTATATTTGTCCCTATCACATAAAGCTTAGTTTTAAAACTTCAATGCAAATTCAATTATAAAGAATTTGATTCATAAATCATTTACCATGAAAAGAGCTAGCTTGTTTCACCCATATAATGAGAAGCAATGCTTATAAAGCTGATAGGTCTGCATTATTTTACATGCATTTATTCAGAGAAGACGATAATAAACTTCTATTTACTGTATTTATCTGAAATTAAGTTTGCTAGACATTATAAATAATTGACATTTTTTATTACATGCATGATGAACAGCTTTCTTATTTCTCAAAATGTTGTAATAGGTACAAAAGTAAATGAAAAGATATTTAAATTGCCTTTGGTAAGTCTGGCACTGTGGTTGCTGAGGTCTGAAAGAGTATTATTCTGGCATTTCATGTTGCTTTTAGTTACATTGATAAAGAACTAAAAAAAATCATCTCCAAGATCAACACAAGAATGTTGTTGCTGGGCTTGCAAGAAGGGAGCAGACAAACGTCAGGAGAAATGACTATAAATATTCTCTACAAGAAATGATGTAATAGCTGTCTTTGAGTAAGGTTAATGGATTTTTCTTTTGGTGTTAAATTGCTTGCTTTTCACCTTGAACCATATTAAGAATTGTGGTGGGTGTACTGCAGAAAAAGATGTTTGTGCTATAGTGGAATTTTGTAAATAACTTTGATGTTAAATTCACATTTTTCTAACACACAGAAATATGAATACTATAGTTTTAAAAAGTAAAAATCACCTACATTAGTACCTTTAAACATTTAGGGCCAAGTCACTATCTTTGGGTGACTATACACTGTTTCTTGTTTGATCAAAAATTAGAGAGTAGGAATCTGAATAAATCTGTTTACTTTGCTTATTATGATTTTATTTTTGAGATTATACTCACACTTTCTGGTCAGATTGCAGTGTCAGACAAAATAATGAAACCTGTAATATTTAATTCATCTGAGGGTGATTGTAGTGGGATTTTAAAAGAAGGAAAATGTCTTTTGTATTAGCTAAATCCTTTTCGAGGGATAAGAAATATTCTTGGCCTACAAAAATTTCATACAGCAGTGTGCAGAGATTGAAAGCCTCTTCTCGCCTGGGTCTGAGCTTGAGTTGTAGCTCTCACACGGTGCAAAGCAGTCAGCTGAAGGAACATGAGCAGAAGGATGGGGAGGGAGCTTGCTGTCATACCTGAGCCTCAACAGCCCCTGGCACACAGCCTGTGTTAGGGCGGCACGGGTAAGCTCTGGTCCTGACCATTCTGGATGTGTTAAGTGATGGCTTCTGGTACAGGCTGCGTGTCCTCTCTGCATATTTGGGGGTTTCTTTGGTGCAAAATACTTTCAAATCAGTTAGCTGGATTGGAAGAAGAGGGTTCATGATATCACAGGAGTGTCATGGAAGGCACATTTGCCATTTGCCACCTCTCAGCTGGTGCATGGTATGACTCCATGCAGTGGCGTGTCTGCAGCTTTGTATCAGCCAAGCCACGGCTGGACCACACAACACAATGTGAACCCTGTGGTTAGTCACTCAACTCTGCTGAGCACCATAGTCATTTGAGTGCAGCAGGTGTACTCTGAATTTACAACAGCATGCTCTCGTCTAAGTTGCCTTACAGAATCTAAGAAGAATAAATATATATATTTTAATTATCTGTTCCAATTTCCTGTTGGGACCTCCTGAGACAGTATGAAGTGGGGTTTGTGTGCGTGCTTTCTGAGTTGTGCCTTAAATACTCTGAAGCTCAGTTTTTCTTACTTGCAGAGGGGTTTACTTTTAAAGTCTGATGATCTGTGGCTTTTCTGGATATCTGTTTAATAGGATAGGCCTTGGAAAATCTTGTTCAAAAAGAAAAAAGTTCTGCCAGGAAAGCAAAATATTGTGAATATACTGAGGATAGGTAGACAGGAGAAATGGGGAAATGTTGGGAAGTGTGACAACGAAAGAAGATCAAAAAATAAAAAAAGGAAAAAAAAAAGAAACAGTTTGAGAAGGAGAGAAAGGGGAAGGAAATATTCAAGCTATTAATGAAACAAACTTTACTTTGTTCACATGATTGGAATAAGAGAGCTCAGTGTGGCAATTGTATGAAGATTTGGAGTATCTGCTGCTGTAACTTGTTTCAACTTTCATCCAATGTTACTGCATTGAACATGCTGCAAAAACTAACAAATCCATGTCTAGGTTTCTTTAAAATGGCTTAATAAGCTCAAATGAATACATAGGCATTGCAACATGTTAACAGTTATACACCTTTCTGCGTTTGAGGAAGCTGGTGATATTTTATGACTTTCCATTTACTGTTCATGAATTTCCTTCCTTAAAAATAAAGTTTTATTGAAATAAGACGTAATGGGTAATGACTTAGACATCTGCTTCTCTAGAGTCACTTGCATTCAGAATGAAGGACCAATATAAATTCTGCTGTTTTCCCTGTCTCATGGCTGTGTAATCCTACCGATGCTCAAATTTCAGCAGCCTTTGGCAGGTTTCATTCACCTCGTTGTGCTTTCCCTGCCCAGTAGTCCACAGTGCCTGCTGTCCAGAGCACTGTCCTCTCTGCTAAAACCTGTTTCCATATCTTCTGTTATACTTGATCTTTTGTCACTAAAACACTTCTGTACATGATATGCTGCTCTTATTATGCACCTGAGTACAACTTTTTTCCTTTTTTTTTTTTTACCTTCTCCAGGACAGTGGTTATGTGATTGCCCATTGTTTACAGCTTTCCAACACGAAATATTAACAGCAAGGATGAACCTCTTTTTCTCTTTCCTTGCTGTACATTAGTGGGCAAGAGAATGTGCTTAATTGTGTTTTTATCTGAGCTAATAGGAGCTGTGCCAGGTCGTTAGACATGGAAGACTGCGTAACACAAGTTTTGTCGCCATCAGGGATCTCCGAAGACCCCGTTGCCTGGATGCATTGAGCCCAGGGTACCTCAACAAGTGCTGGCAAGGTCTGGATGTTTTCAGGGGAACTCTCTGGATCTTTGATTGCTCAGAGAAGTTGGTGATATTTTGTGTTTCCTTTTTCATTCGTCCTTTAGGAGATAAAGGAAATGGTGGGTTTCCGTTTTTCTTTTCTTCTCTTTTCTTTTTTTTTAAGTTCCTTTTCCATTCTTTCTCCCTTATTCTTTCATATCTGTGATGAACTTGCCACTGTTCTGGCATTTTATGAATACTATTTTAGGATTGATTAATTTGTTTCTTTTGTGTGCTAATGTATGCAGTGTATCAAATTAATATGCACCATATTAAAATCCCTTGAAGTGAAAGAGTTTCACTTTATCTTTGAACTTTATTTGGTATACAAAACGTGTTTTAAAAAATGCATGAATCTGAATGAATTCTTCCCCCTTGACCAAGTCTGATTTCCTGATGAAATTTGAATGCTGTATACAGGAGCTATCCACAGATTCTTTTGACAGCTTGAGTACATTTCCAGATGGTGTGTAATCACCATTCCTTTTCAAATCTGTTTTTATAATGGCGATAATTAAGAATTATTTTCTAGGACTGAATAGTCTGTACACCCAAATTGAAAATGGTCAAGAAAGTAGTTGGCAACAAAGGGCTGAGCTAGAATTTATTTCAGTATGACAGGATCATGATTGCACCCTGCTTTTAAATGAAATAATATTGTGCTAATTGTTGCATATGGGAACAAAATAGCTCAGCTTTGGATGTTTTCTATGACACAGAAAAGGGCAGAGGTAATATTTTTCTGGTTTTGTTGATTCTTGATGAGATCAAGTTCACTACCTATGGAATACTGCTTTCAACAGTAAAACCTCTTTATATATACACTGTGTAGTGCTATACATGCAAAAGTGTTTAAAAGAACCAAGGTTAATAGTCAGATTCTTCTGAAGATGAAATACTGAAATATCGGCTCAATCCATATGCAAGATGAGTGACTGAACTTTGTTTTTCTTTTGTTTTCTAAGTATTTATGCCAAACATCATATTTATTCAGAATCGTAGTTATTAGTTATAGAGCTGTAATCAGCCATTGTATTTAATAGCTCGCCATTATTTCCATGTACTTACTTAATTAAAGTAGTTAACTTGTATGCATAATACTGTAATGAGAAAATACTGTGCTCTGGGATGGCTGTCGGTTCTTGTGTGAAATCACTGCCACTGTTGGTTTCCAGCAGCAAGCCTTGTGCACAGTAACTTCTATCCTAGTTGTTGAGGAAGAAACTCCAGCAGTTTAAAAAGTTTACTTTAGTCCTTGATAGTACTGGGGTTGCAGCAGGAGGAGGGAGATGACTTAAAATCATCTCATTTTTAGTTTAAGTAGTTTAATCATTTCAATAGGATTAATTCGATTAATTCAAGAACTTGTAATTTAACTGGTTGACTTCTGTCCTTTGGTATAGTACATTTCCAGTGACCCTTGTTATCTTTGTATTTTTCAAGGTTGTTTAGTTATAGTATGATTTCTTTTTGCATTTCATAAAATTTATAAAATCTCAGTGTTTGATAATTGTTTCCTAAGTTTTCGGCTTAAGAATTATCCACTTAAAATAGGTTTGATACATTGTATTTTACGATGCCATTTCTGTTCTCTGATTAGACAAATATACAGGTAATACTGATGTATGTAATCTCCTGGTCAAACTAACTCCTTCTGTAGTGCTCAAACTGCCCAATAAACTCAGAGAAAAGCCAGTAAAATTCAGTCATGCAAAACCAAACAAGATCGCAATGTAGCTCAGCTGAAGCAAGTGCATTAAGCAAATGAAGGAAAAAGTAGTGTGTTTTGCTCTTTTGGTAATGATCATTTAACTCTACTCATAGCTCTGATGTCAAAGAAACATCTTTGTAACTTGTATATCCTCTTTTGAATTCTTAATTAAGGAATATATACATTAGTGATACGTACAGCCCATTTCCTGGAAAAGGCATGAGTTCAAATAGGCCTACTTTATAAGTGCTGAAAAAGAAATATATTTGATAATTTTATTGAGAAATGGTTCATACATTGATCTCATATACATACACTACTAATCTTTGAGAAACCTTAATGGGTTTAAAGGGAAAACATATTTATTATTTATAAGACTGTTAAAATCTCACATCCTAGACTGGAGGAGGAAGGAGGACCTGAGTTGTTTTAAAAATACCCTAAATCTGGCTTGGGTGAAACTGTTTAATAGAGAGTCTCTAGAGGGCAAGGGATGAGCATAGCTGGTTTGGGGGTCCAGGTTTCGGAATAGCTTACTAATAATATCATCTGCACAATTAGAAAATTAGTAGCAGCCAACAAAGAGGGCTAAGTTAAAGTGTTTGAGGCAGTAATGTTGTTCACTAAGTGAACTCATATATTCTTTCACTCAATTGGAGTTGTATGCTTTGCCACTATATGTTCATATATAGTGGCAAAGGATGGAATGGAATCAGTGGGTCACTCTTGCCTACATGAATGTTTCTTTCAGGCTGAATTGTGGGAGAAGTGTGAGAGGAGGAGGAAGGAGAAAATTAATAGAAAGGGAAAGAAAGGGTATGTATTGCCCTCTGCATGGGGTTTCTAGAAATGATCTGTCTCTTGATAATAATTAAAAAAAAAAAATCCGCTACAATTTAAGCAGTTGCTAAAGCTGGTTAATCTTAATAAACAAAATAAGATAAGATAAAATAAGAAAACTCCTTCTGAACCAAACAGTGCTTTAGCATAATAAATATAAACCTATCCCAAAGTTACTTTTCAGATACTTTAGTCTTTTTGTAGAATTTAGCTGGTGAAAACTGTTGTTCATAATTCTTTGTTTGAGAGTTTCTAGCCTGCTGTTCACTAGACTTCAATCCACTGTGAAAGGTAAGAACATGGTGTGGAAAAGATACACAACAGAGAGGAGCAAACAGTCTGTAGCATGCCTGAAATCTATACATATGAAAATAATCCCATTTGTCATTTTAAATAAATATAATCCCAGCATAGCTTTGTAATCTGCAGTGCTTTTACCAGTTAAGATCAAGCGTTGAATTTAAGATAATTGGCTGATGAAGTATGAAGAATGACCTCTTCTAGTATGAAGAAAAGACTAACCTCTGTTTCTCGAATTTCCTTTGAAATAAGTTCTGGATGAGTGTGCTTTCTGCTTTAAGGAAGATTAAAAGTTCCAGAAGTGCTTGTTTAGATGCACTAGAATACAAGATGCATCAAAACTGTATTTTTAAGAGAGTAAAAATATTAAATGAAATAACCTATCAAAACTATACTCATCTGTTATGTCTTGGACTTTGTAAATATCAACATTGAAATTGCTTGAGCAATCATAGTTTATTCCGTTGGTGGCTCTGTATACACAATAACATAACCCGTAAATTACAGTATCACCCAGTCGTTTTCCTCTTTTTCTAACTCAGTATAATATTCTCAACTACTTTTAAAAGTAAGTGTGTTTGTATAACGTTTTGTTTTGCCAGAAATTAATGTGAATTCAGAGGTGGACCACCTGAGCCTAATTTATTAGTAAGTTGCACTGATAAAGCACAAAGTATTCTTGAACTCTGAAGCAGTTTGCAACTGGAACTGTCAAGAGAAGATTTCTCTTCTGACATTCACTTCCATTTTTTTATCATGTTGACCTTGGGCTTTTCAGATTAAGTGTGTCTGGTGAATGGTATGGACTCTTTGATTTCATCCCTTCCTCAAGAAGGAAAGAAATTGTTAAGTATTTTTGATACGTGAGCATGTTTTCACTGTCATACTTGGTGTACATTACAGTGCCTCCAATCCACCAATGATATTTCCTTTCATTAATCAGTAAATATTCATGATTCAGAGGTTCTTAATAAGGGCAAATGGCATTTATTTCTTTTTTTCAATCTGTGTGTAGAAGGTATATGTTGAAATTATATTAAATATGTATCGTACATAGACATGGAGTGTTTTCTATAATCAATTAAGGCATGAGAAACATTATGTCATTTATAATTACATCTGAGGTGGAAGATATGTGTAAATAATGAATGTTATAGGAATGTTGTCAGTGGTCAGCTTTAATTCTCAATACTAGTACTCCGAAGATTAATTTTCAAGTATGTATTACTCCTTTAAAGAGTGTAAATTATTGTGCTTTCAAAATAAGCTATTAAACATAAAAAGGAAAGCAGTGCAGAAAGATTTGCATTGAATTTTTGAGAAATGTATTTATTTATGTACAATCCTTAAATGCTAATCTATAGTGATTTACAGTACAAGTAGCTTACTTAGAGTTCAAAACTGAATAGAATTTCAGGCTTTTATTAAAAACAAAATACCTACTAGATCATCTAGTCTGTCAAATTGATATAACAAATCATATGATTCAGCATATTTTGTGTTAAAATTGAATCACTAAAATCGAGTCCTGATTAAAATAGTCTGCTTAATCTTGTCTCTGTTTTAGCTGTAGCTATGATCTATGGCTGGTGCTTTAAAAAAAATTTAAAATTACATTGTAATCTAAATATTCAGGCCCTGATCCTGAAAAGACCTATGAATGTGCTTAATTTTAATAACGAGGGTCCCAATGGCCCTTTACCTGTCTAATGAAGTGCTCAAAAATAAGCAAGCATGTGTAATAATCTTTGTTAAAAACTGGGTGTAAGGAAGTCATAAAAATGCAGTCATGTCCAAGAGCGTTAAGCATCTTTTCAAGTTGCTATAGCAGAAGGGGTAAATTTAGCAGAAAATAAATTACAGTTATGATTAGAGAATGGCTGCAGACTTAATTATCTTGTTTTCAATGTTGTCTGTATATCAGAAAACATTTTCAATGTCATATTACAAAAGAAAATATAAAATAGGAAGAAATTAGCTACTGAATGGGATTTTTAGAGTGTTTTTTAGAGTTTTAAATCAAGGAGGGACCTATTGCTCATAAATTGTAGTCATTTTTGCACAGAATACTTGTGTAAGAAAAATGTCATGAAGTATTTGCAAAACTTGTACTGAATGCATGATAAATTTTACAGCAAATTGTAAGTAAATCCATTAATTATTCTGTGTAGAAATTAATTTAAAACTATAATCTTTAAAGAAATTTCACATACGTGTCAGTTTCTTCTTTGTCCTGTGTGATTTTCCTAATGGCTTAACAGACACTTTGCACTTCCTATGCAGTTGAAATTAAAATCTTATGAATAGACTACAATGGAAAGCATTAATTGCTAATCAAGATAACTTATTTACAATTGTACCTAATTGTGGAAGATTTATAATGGTTATGGGAAGGGTCAAAACAATATCTCTGTTATTTCTAAAGTGAGGCCTTTGTGATCTCAGGAATGACTTGAGTGATCACTGCTATGCTGCCACGTTTGCATTTATGCATACAATTTATATGCACCAGCTGTAATGCTGGCGGTGACTCTATATGTAACAGTATGTAACAGTGTGTCTGGGACCTGTAGCAGCAGACTGCAGGGTCTGCCCTTTCCTGTGGTGTGTATGGATGCATGCTTCCTTGGCACTAGGGGTGGAAAAAACATTTCTGTCCTGGTCTGGCTACCGAAGCAAGTGGACAGGATCTTCAAGTCTCTTCCCGAAGGCTTTCTTGTCCTGTATTCCTCTCTCCGCTCAAAAAAAATCCTGCAAAACCAAATCTTGTCTCATCATCTTGTAAGCCTATTGCAGATTAAGGGCCAGATCAAAATAGTAGTGGTCTTGGCTTAAATTGTTGGTACTTGTTGGCAGATGAGGGTTGTCCCAGTTTAGCAGGGTGAGGAGGAGCCAGCCTGTGAGTCTTGCACTGCTGACAGACTGTGTAGAGCTCCTTAAAAATGGTCACTTTGTGTACACAACTGGATGGTGGAAGCTCACTCTGTCTGATGAACTTGTGACTACCCTGATGAGGTCTGCACCACCTATGTGGGCAGTTCTGGTGGTGTGGCATGGCATGGTATGGCTCCACCGCTGGGCTCTCCTTGCTGTAGGACAAGTCTTCCCTACACCATGGGGCAGAAGGAGGGTTCCCTGCCAGAAATGTCAGTGCTCCAGATGCGTGCTGAGCATTGCATGAAGCTGCCAAACCAAAGGATGGGGTTAACTCTCTTCCAGTCTGGGAGGCAGCGTGACCTGGACAGGCTGGAAAGTTGGGTAGAGAGGAACCTGATGAGGTTCAACAAAGGCAAATGCAGGGTCCTGCACAGGGGAAGAAACAACCCCATGCATCAGTACAGGCTTGGGGCGGACCTGCTGGAGAGCAGCTCTGCTGAGAGGGACCTGGGTGTCCTAGTGGACGACAGGTTAACCATGATCCAGCAGTGTGCCCTGGCTGCCAAGAAGGCCAATGGCATTCTGGGCTGCATTAGGAGGAGTGTGGCCAGCAGGAAAAGGGAGGGTCTCCTTCCCCTCTATGCTGCCCTAGTGAGGCCTCATCTGGAGTACTGTGTCCAGTTCTGGGCTCCCCACTTCAAGAAAGATGAAGAGCTACTGGAGAGAGTCCAGCAGAGGGCTACGAGGATGGTGAGGGGACTGGAGCATCTCCCCTACGAGGAGAGGCTGAGGGAGCTGGGCTTGTTCAGCCTGAAGAAGAGAAGGCTGAGAGGGGACCTTATAAATGCTTATCAATATCTGAAGGGTGGGTGTCAGGAGGATGGGGCCAAACTCTTTTTAGTGGTGTCCAGTGACAGGACAAGGGTCAATGGGCACAAACTGAAGCACAGGAAGTTCCGTCTAAATATGAGGAAGAATTTCTTCCCTCTGAGGCTGACAGAGCACTGGAACAGACTGCCCAGGGAGGTTGTGGAGTCTCCTTCTCTGGAGATATTCAAGACCCGCCTGGACAAGGTCCTCTACAACCTACTGTAGGTGACCCTGCTTTGGCAGGAGGGTTGGCCTAGATGACCCACAGAGGTCCCTTCCAACCCCTACCATTCTGTGATTCTGTATCTTGACCCTGTTCGAGAATAAAACCGTCTGTCTGGAAATACCACCTTCTGGGAGAGCCCTATTTAGTGTTCATAAATGTTTTTAACTTTTACTCAGCTAATTAAATGGCTAGACCAAAACCGCTTAAATTGGGTTATTTTTGGCTTTTAAACAAGGACGTTACAGTTACACCACAGACAATCATTACAACTAAAGTGAAATACAGAGTAACATTTTAGAAAAATTCCAAAATTTCTTATACGTAGAAGGGAGAATACTGTAGCAATACGAAAAAACAAAGTCCCTTAAATATAAATTAATCTATTGCAGGCTGATAATCCCCTAGGCCATGTTTATTTGTTTCTAGCATGCAGCTGCTACAGAGAAAAGACGGGTCAGCATCTCAGCTATCTATTTTTGCATCTTAACTTGAATTTTCTTCTAGTGTTATCCAAGTTTTGAATTTCATAAGATCTTTTCCCATGAAAGACTTGAACTACCGAACCATTGTTCTTTAGTAAATTTAAGAGATGTCTTCTACTCAGAGCCAAACCCTACTGATGGCTGTTTAAATCAGCATCAATATACAGTGCTTCATTTACTGTTCTAATTCAAAATTGTTTCCAGAGCTGATTCTATTTGATGAATAGAAGCAGGGAACTGTTTCTACTCTCCCCCAGTCTTCTTAAAATGTAGGTAAAACAAATACAGACTATACATCATTTCATATTTCATTTCATACAGCAGTAAAACAGTAAATAATTTAGTTTCTGTATGCATTTACCTATTCTAGTTTTCTTCATTAGCTACTGTCTTCTACTTATCTAATTATATATTCTGTGCAGATGCTCTGCAAGTCAAACATACATACCATCTGCATCAGCCTACATTTCCAAAAGCAAACTACTCCCAAGACTAGCTTTGATCAATTGATGGATTGATAATTGGTGTGCTGATCTGTGCCTCTGAAGTGTGTGTTACAAGGATTCTTTCCACAGTAGCTGTTTTCTCTAATAAAGTTAAAGGTTATAATGTAGACCATACACAGATATTACTCCGTTTGCCTGTACATACTTGTTAGTGTTGCAGATGTTCACCTTCCTGCCTGAACTTTAGAACAGCCTCAATGCTACCAATAAATCAGACTTCCTCAATTTGGAGTGACTAACTTAGGAAATGGAGTGATAGTGACTGATTAAGATCACTTCTCTCATCTCAAATGTCAAGTGATAGGATTAAGGGGAAGACATTGGAATTTAGTTAATATTGTCTAATTACACACATAACTTGGGAGTGGCTGCAAAGTTTTGTTGAGCTCCATTCCCATTCCCTCTGACTGTAATCATAGCAGTATCCTAGCTTTGAGTGTTTCTCACAATGCTTATAGTCATGCTATTAATTCGGAGTTCAAAGAGGTGTTAACTTGATAACAGGAGTCCTCTAAACGTAATTGACAATAGCAACAAATTCTGTAAAGAAAAATGCTACAAAACTAGTGACAAACATGTCCCTTTCCTTTTGTAACTACGAAACAACAAGCGAAATTGTGCTGTAATTTCTTAACGCTGTTTTACTGGGGTAGGGAGAACACACAGATACACACACACACATCTGTCGTTAGTGAGGTTAAGGATAAGGTTTGTCTGTACATATATTAATCCTGTTTTATTAAGTTTCTCTCTAAACACATATGAAAAATGTATTTAGCATAGGATTTTGCAAATTGCTTCTTAAGCAGGCATGTGGATTTTTTTCAGATGGCCTCTGATTAATTCTGTTGCAACCTGGGTTTTGATTGGTTTTGTGTTCTTTGCATGTTTTTGTTTGTTTACCTCAGCATTTTTTTTTCCTTAGCATGTTGTGTATTTGTATCGTATTTATGCTGCCTGGTGACTAAAGTTAGGGAACCAGAGTGGAAAGGAAAGCTGTGGATCTCTAGTGAGTTCTACAAAAAAATTACTGGGAAATACTTCTTGGTGTCACAAACAGTGATCTCTTGTGATCATAATTAAATTTGTGTGAAGTGCAGGTTTTAATGCAATATTTGTATCTTGAGTAATTACTACAGATAGTTGTTTTTTCTCTTTCTTTTCTTTTCTTTTCTTTTCTTTTCTTTTCTTTTCTTTTCTTTTCTTTTCTTTTCTTTTCTTTTCTTTTCTTTTCTTTTCTCTTCTTTTCTTTTCTTTTCTTTTCTTTTCTTTTCTTTTCTTTTCTTTTCTTTTCTTTTCTTTTCTTTTCTTTTCTTTTCTTTTCTTTTCTTTTCTTTTCTTTTCTCTTTTCTTTTCTTTTCTTTTCTTTTTTCTTTTCTTTTTTCTTTTTTCTTTTCTCTTTTCTTTTCTTTTCTTTTCTTTTCTTTTCTTTTCTTTTCTTTTCTTTTCTTTTCTTTTCTTTTCTTTTCTTTTCTTTTCTTTTCTTTTCTTTTCTTTTCTTTTCTTTTCTCTTTTCTTTTCTTTTCTTTTCTTTTCTTTTCTTTTCTTTTCTTTTCTTTTCTTTTCTTTTCTTTTCTTTTCTCTTTTCTTTTTTCTTTTCTTTTCTTTTCTTTTCTTTTCTTTTCTTTTCTTTTCTTTTCTTTTCTTTTCTTTTCTTTTCTTTTCTTTTCTTTTCTTTTCTTTTCTTTTCTTTTCTTTTCTTTTCTTTTCTTTTCTTTTCTTTTCTTTTCTTTTCTTTTCTTTTCTTTTCTTTTCTTTTCTTTTCTTTTCTTTTCTTCTTTTCTTTCTTCAATCAACAGACATTTTAAATTTCCACATAACAAGCTAACTGCCGGAGCTCACTAGCATAAAATTTGGCTTCAGTTGACCAGCCAGATGAAAAAGGAATACAAAGTAAGATTTATTTCTTTTATTACAGTTATAATCCTTTTCTCCTGCAGATGTTCAGATGCTCTTTAACTTGAAAAAATCAATACCATCGAAATATGAGTTCAACAGAGGTCAATTCCATTTAATGACAATATTGGTTTGAGTTAAGATTTTTGTTTTCAACAAAAAACAAGAACAGTTTATAGACAGGGGGTTGTTATTTAATACTTTGGATCAAAAACTAGGTTTTTGTGTGTTCGCAGATAATTACGACACTGAATTTGGATGTAGGAAGTAGAGATCTGAGTCCTGCTTGACTGAGCCACAATAGTGGGTTTGATATAGATTCCTCTGAATAATTCACTGGATCTTGAGTCAGACCAGTCCTTTCACCATCAGGCTAGACAAGTCTTTCTTTTCTTCTGATTCTCACACCTAGTAACCAAGCACGTCAGTCTTAGTAAATGACAGAGATTGGAATGTCTTTCAGTAGACACAATGGCTGCTCTCAAAACAGCGTATGTAGGTGTTTTCATAGGTTTAACAGTGCCTAAATGACCCTATGTGAGGACATATGCTGAGCTTAGAGCAACCATTTCAGATAATCAAGAGTCTCTGAGGGAAATGTATAACTTTACTAGAACTGGCTGATATGCAGATCAACCTCCAGTCTCTGTCCCAAAGAACAGAAATATGGATTAGTGGTATGATTTTCCTTGATAAATGCATGAATCGGAGAGGAGAGATTTGTTAGATGTTAGACCCAGATTTTATGTCATAGGATTTATTACATTGTGTACAGTCTCTCTCATTCTTACAGAGTGATCTAAGGGAAGATGCACAAATGGAATATCTATAATGGACAGGTTTGGAATCCATGTGGTATCCACTGCACAAAAAGATGACACCCCTTGTAGAAACACAGTTCCCAGTGCTGGTGTCAGCTGAGGTCTCTACTGACATTAGGTGGCTTTGGTTTTGAGGGGCAACCTTAGGAATTCATTAATTGGCAAAGAGCTATGTAAGGCTGATCACTAAAAAGAAATTTCCCTTTTTTTTTGCTTTGTCCTGGGTAAATGCCAGGCGCCCACAAAAACCGCTATAACACTCCCCCTCCTCAGCTGGACAGAGGAGAGGAAATAAGATGAAAGGCTTGAGGGTCGAGACAAGGACAGGGAGACATCACTCACCAATTACCGTCATGGACAAAACAGACTGAACTTGGAGAGAAAAGGGAGTTTAATTCATCACCAATCAAATCAGAGGAGGATAGTGAGAAATAAATCCAGATCTTAAAACACCTTCCCCCTTCTTCTTCCCGGGCTCAACTTCACTCCTGTTTCTCTGCTTCCTTCCCCCGAGTGGTGCAGGCGGATGGGGAATGGGGTTGCGGTCAGTTCATCACACGTTGTCTCTGCCGCTCCTTGTCCCTCAGGGGGAGGACTCCTTACACTCCTCCCCTGCTCCAGTGTGAAGGTTCCTCTTGCAGGAGACAGTTCTCCACTAACTTCTCCAAAGTGAGTCCTTACCACATGGTGCAGTCCTTCAGGAACAGGCTGCTCCAGCATGGGTCGCCTGTGAGGTCACAAGCCCTGCCAGTAAATCTGCTCCGGCATGGGCTCCTCTCTCCATGGGTCCGCAGGTCCTGGCAGGAGTATGCTTCAGCGCGGGCACCCCATGGGGTCATAGCTTCCTTCAGGCATACCCCTGCTCCAGCGTGGGGTCCCTTCCATGGGCTACAGGTGGATCTCTGCTCCACTGTGGACCTCCACGGACTGTAGGGGAACAACCTGCCTCACCATGGTTGTCTTCACAAGTTGCAAGGGAAGGCTCTCTGCTCCGACATTTTGGGCACCTCCATCCCCCTCCTTCTTTACTGACCTTGGTGTCTGCAGAGTTATTTCTCTCACATTGTCTCACTCGTCTCTCTCATTGCCGTCTCACCAGAGTTTTTTTTCTTCCCCTTCTTAAATATTTTATCACAAAGGCGCTACCACTGTCACTGATTGGCTTGGCCTTGGGCAGCAGTGGGTCCATCTTAGAGCTGGCTGGCACTGGCTTTATCTGACATGGGGGAATCTTTTCGCAGCTTCTCACAGAAGCCACCCCTATAGCCCCACTGCTACCAAAACCTTGCCTCACAAACCCATAACACCATTGCAGAAAACTAATGAAGGAGAAATTCTATTGCCCTGTCTTTTAATGAGTGAATGTTCTTGATACCAAGACAGTCAGACTGTGTTTGTTTTAACAAAATCCCACTTGTAATATTAGTGATTATTATTTATGCATGCATGCATGTATCATTCATAGCAAAAAGCGGTGCATTTCAGCATCTTCCATTTAATTAGTGATTGAAGTCTTTCCTAGAAGTGCTCTAAATAGTTTTGGGTTTGATGATGCTACAGTGTAGACCATGTAGTTAGCAACGTTGTTGATCTGTATTCAGCTCCTATTATTCAGGTGCTTTCATTCATAAAAGACTGATGTAAATAGGAAAAACCTCAGAGGCAAAGATCTCAGAGATTTTCAGAAAGGGCCCACTTCTGGTAGCTATCAAATGGATACCAGTTCATTTTACATTGGACTGGGAGCAATCAGAAACTCAGTATTTGTTTTGCACCCAGGTGCTAATGGGTCCCAAAGCAGCAAGGTAGCTAACATAATTAACTACTGGATAATAAGGGAGGGAGGAAAAGTGAAGAACACTGAATAACTATTAATTCTGCAGTAATTTGTGTGGGTTCTGTCATGCATTTAAGTTGTTCATTGTGGGAAGGAGGGAAATAAACCTTCAATTTTCAAAATTTGTTATGAATGAGTTTTAAAGGAAAAAATTCTGTTTACCACTATGGTACCAGTGATAACATATGCAACCGCAAAATGAAAACTGTAGCCATAATGGAGAGCCAAATCTCTCTAAACATAACAAAAGTACTTTTTCCTGTCAATTTGTGTGTGAATAGTTTCCAGCCTGAGAATTATTCAGTAAAGGAACTCCTAGGTAATATTCAAATATTAAAGACAGCACAATTTCATGATCCTTTCATTGCTGAAGGCCTTGAGCACATGCTGTCTGTCTGTCCCATATCTTGTCCATGTCCTGTCCCTCCCCATCCCCTTCCCCAATTAGTGAAGTACTGGATTAAGCAATTAAGACAAAACCCCCAAAATATGCATTCTGTAATCAGTTTCAGAATATTTGCTCAGCTCTAATAAAATTCAACCTTCGCGTGTTAGCCTCCACTTATGGACAAATGGTTTTCCCTGTGAATCAGCAATGTATGACTGTGAACCTAACGGCCAGTGAATCCAAATACTAGGAAGAAGACCCTGCAGTAATGATTCCACCTACACTGAAAAACAAATTGATTTATGAAGAGGAATAGATTGGCTTAACAATGGATATGACACGAAGAGTAAACTGGCATTGTTATTTCCATTATTCATTTGAAACTACTGAAGTAATTAAATATCACTTACTTTCCCCTCCTCTGCCAGAAAGCACTGTATAAGAAGTAAAAATAATCATAGTCTGGCAAATGAGATGGAAGTTCTTCCCTCTTTATGCTCTCAGCATTATTTTGATCACAATGCATCTTTTCCACTTAAACACAGTTTTCAATTTCATATACCTGTTGATTAATGCTGTCTTTTATATGCTAGATACTTATGTACACACGCCACTCACTCATCCACATCCTGTCACTTATTTAAAATAAGTTTTAATTTTAGGAAGACCTTATTGTATGAAAACTATGAAACATTGTCCATCTCACAGAAATACGCAATTTATTTTTATCTTAAATTGTACAAAGTAGATTATCATCTATCAGTTCCAAAAGAGACAAAGCAATTTAGAATACATTTTTTTGCATAGAAATACCTTAGGTGTTGAGCTCCAAATATCAGGAACAGTCGGCTAATAAAGCAAGCTGAAGTTCAAGTACCTCTATGCCCTATCCCAATACTTTGATTTCACCTCGCTGAAGCCAACTAATTTTATTTTCAGAGAACCTGTTATACAGCAAGCACTTTCCTCCTTCCCCGTGTGACATTTATATGGCAGAATACTCTATCTCAGCTAAAACTAGAAAAATTCCATATAACTGCTGACTAAATTAATCCTTGAAGGAAGGCAGTCATGATATGTATCAGAAATTGAGTCATTTGTACTTTATGTAGCTACAGAAAAGGAGGACGGGTATTTCTGCATTCTTAACAGTTACAGCTTTGCTCATTTAAGCTATTTTTTGTTTATAGCAGTTAACCATACTAATCCAAACTTTTTTGACCTCTTCTTTTCTCTATTACTTCAGTCCATTCTTCCTGATTGGGAATCACTGCCTGCTCTGATATATAAACACATATCTTCTCTGATCTTCAATTTACATCAGTGAAAAAAAGATTACTTGGACTTCTCTCTTTCACATGAAAATGATGCCTGCCTTGATGAGACTGGGGGGGGGGAGATGGGATTTTAAACTTTTTTTTCCCTAACACAACAATAAAACTCCAGTCTTAATCTTAACCTCTAGAGAGGTGAAGCAGATGTCTGCATAGTAGCTTCTACGCCCAGCTTGCCTTTAATTTAATCTCGTGCAGTAGAGCAAGGTGTTACTGAACTGATGCATAGGGATTTTCTGCAGGTGCAGCCTGTGCAGGACTGAATGTCATACTGAGCCCTGGATTACACCACAGATGTGTGCACCTGCATCAAGGGCAAGGCAGGATGCAGAGCAGGGCGTGTCTGGGGACCAGGGTGTGTCCATCTCTTGGATCCTCAGGGCACAAAAGAGGGCCAAATACTAGTGGTTCCACCCTGTCCTGCTGTACTGCAGTACACGGATAGCCTCTGGAGGCTCTTGGAATTTCTGGGTGTGTAGCAATCCTTTACTTCAGTATACAGTAAACACTGGTAGGGGCAAAGAGCTCTCATATAACAAGTCTAGAGTCTTTAGTTGACCCTCATGGGAAGCTCCTTCAGTGAATGTGTCTTAAATCTATGGAATATCTCTTGCTCCAACATATAAAGCATCTCTGGAATTATAGGATATGTCATGATTTCTTCTCAATTGAGCAGTGAAGATATACGATCATTTTTTTTGCCACATAGCTATGCATACTCACCCATAACCTATATCAAGGAGTCCTTTAAACTTCACATCATTTGAAATACCTTGAAGCTGCTATTGAAATATTCTTATTTACACCTGGTGCTCATAAGTGTACTGTTACTTCTAGTGCAATCACAGGTTATCAAACCAGGATGCCAGTCTTTTTCCTCCTTTCTTGCTTCTGTTTGTATTTCAGCTGCTACTTGTCTCTGATGTACTTTTCATACCTTTTACTTACTTAAAAAAGGAAAACAAAGAAAAACAGAACAGAACCGCTATTTGTAGCAAAAGTGTAAGTATGGAAGGGAAACAGTGATCCTTTGATGTCTACAATTTGACTGAAGGGAATAATTACAGAGCAGTGAAAACTTTTGTCTTCATATTAAGCACTGGATTAGCATTTTCTGTATTTTGTCACATTATAAATGTTAATGTACAAGACAAGTCTGGTCATCCATCACCTAGGAAAATGAACAAATATGAACAGTTTTAGGAAACATTTACTGCCAGGATAGTCAGGGTCTGGAGTGCCTATTTAAGTTTCTAACAAGCCTGTTTGAACAGAGTGAAAGGAGTATAGCCTACAGCTATGTATGAGGTGCAAGTAGAGGCAGGAAAGAGGTTCTTGAGCCAAAAAGTCATATGTGCAACTGGATAAAGAATTAGATTTCAACAACACAAAGAACAATTATATAAAACAGCCTTTCTAATAGACAATATATAAGCAATAAATCTTGATTTAATTTGTTTTATTTTATGAGTATAATGGATGTATGAATGGGCCATCTGATATATTCATGCAGTGACAAAGCTCTGATGATTGAGGATTTTCCTTCTAGTCAAATGCTGCTTTACTCACACCCCATTTCCAGGAATGCATTTTTTAGAAACTTCTTTTTCCTTTTATGAGCCTTATTTCTACAGGTGTAAAGCCTTTGAGATATCTATCACTATTCAGAGAAGCTTTCTTCAGGAAAATAAGAAAGTAAGACGTCTTTCTTTAAAATTCTACATATCTGATAGGGAAATGTTTGGGAAAAAAAGGAAATGTTTTCTTGCATTGTTTCAATTCTTATACTTTATTTCCTCTATGTGGCATCTTATAGATGAGTTAGCGTTTTAAACAGTGCTGCTTGTAAAAGCTTCTTATCAATACTTGGTATTTTTTTAGTATACATTAATTGACCTACTCTGTTCTTCTTTGTAACAGATGTAGGAGGAGATTATTTGTAATTTCCATCTAATGAGACTTATCTAACTGCTTATTGATAGTAATTTGCTATATTTTGTGTTTTAAAACAGATGGGAATGAAAAATAAATGAGCTTCTCTGCTTTGAAGGATGATTTGGTATCAGAAGTTTTATTAATGCCGAATCCTATGGTAATCCAAATCTTGGTCAAGAATAATATATGATATACTTGTGCATGCAGTTCCATGATAGGATACTGTAATGATGAGTACAACAGTTATGGTTAATATTTTATATGAAGACACTGTGATGGTCTCTTGCCTAGCATTCTTGCTACAGTAACCCTGCATTGGGAGATGGAGGAGGCACTAGGAGAGTGCTTCATTCATATTCATATTGGAAATTTAGAGATTTTGTTTGTATTCCTTTCTAAATGGTTATACTTTAATTTAACAGGAGAGGACCTTGGGCACAAACTGAGGCACAGGAAGTTCCGTCTGAACATGAGGAGGAACTTCTTCCCTCTGAGGGTGACGGAGCACTGGAACAGGCTGCCCAGGGAGGTTGTGGAGTCTCCTTCTCTGGAGATATTCAAGACCCGCCTGGACAAGATCCTGTGCAGCCTACTGTAGGTGACCCTGCTTCGGCAGGGGGGTTGGACTAGATGACCCACAGAGGTCCCTTCCAACCCCTACTATTCTGTGATTCTGTGATTCTGTGATTCTGTGACCCTCGAAAGGTTCTGAAGATCAAAATAATCTGTTTTATCAACTGAATGAGCCAACAGTAAATTTTTATTATACTTCCCTTCTTCAACTAAATGATTTGTGTCAGGTAGGTCTTCTTCATTTTGCACATTTTGAAGATCATGTGTGTATACCTCAATGAAATTTGAGGAAAAGCATTTCATTAAGTAAATATTTTAAGAAATAAAATCAAATTGTCATACTGATTTGGTAGTATACCTGTTTGTGCCCTCATGAATTAACACAGTTTACTTTCAGACTCTAACAGTGCTTTACTTTGAGCTAATTTGAGTATTTAGTACAGTTGATAGAAGCCAACAGCAAACTCCTGGCAAGACTTAGAAGACTTCTAGTTTGTATAAGATCCCTTTAGAGAAGGTGTCAAATTCATCTACATTCACACCTGGTAGAACTGGATTGTAGGAAGAACTGGAACACCTTTCTAATTCTGATTGCATTGATTGTTCTTACCTATCACCTTAACCAGAGTTCGTGTAACTTCTATTCATACTCATATTTTTCTGCCTCTGATTTTTCCTCTGGCCTCTGAGACTTATAATTGCCTCTGAGACCTGACCTTTTCTACCAAAAAGATTTGTGTAGTTATAGTATATTCCTAAAATGCGGTATCAATTTTCTCAAGTTTGGAACTCTAAATTTTGTATAATTCCAAATTCACTATTATCAAATTTGCCAACTCCCCTGTGATTAATTTGGAGCACTCTTACTGAAAAAAAATTAGTTCTAGATTACATATTATTTAATATTAAGATGACTGAGAAAACCCTGGTAACTGTTCAGAATAACCTCTCAAGGCAGAGTTGTACAACAGTTTACGTTAAACAACTCTTCCAACAAATTGCCTTGGAACTATACTTGTGTTCAATGCAGCCTGAGAATTATAAAATCCCTGATGCCAACTCCTTGATTACAAGGAAACAATTAGTAATAGAATCTAAATTTATATTCCTCAAGATGAAGAAATAAAACCCCTATGAGAGTAACTACTGTGTGCTGCATTTCTGAAGAAAGTACACTTTGAACAACAAACACCACTACTGTGAAACAGTAGCATGATATCATTAAAGTTATAACAGATAGTGTTGCTACACTTAAATAATAAAGCTGTGATCTTATTATTAAAAACACTTCTAAACATGAATGTGTCTCGACAATTTAATTCATGATATTTAAAATGAAATTATATCAAACTTTTAGCTGTTTAAAAAAGGTAAAATGAAACATTTAAGATAACCTAGTCAATATGTCTTAAGAAATTCTTGCAACTTAATTGCCAGTTTCCATAGATACAAAGGTTAAAATTTGAGGACCAGAGCTCTCCTATGAAAAATCTGACTTGATGATATTAATTAAATTTATTATTACAAAAACGTCATTAAAGGGTTGAGTTTGGTATTAAATATGCTATTATTACCAGAAAAATGAAACAAAACCAATACCTTTGACACTACTGATATTAACCTTCTTTTATCAGGAATATGTGGAAAGTATTTACAAATTAATAGATACTGTGTGCGCTATGGAAATGAGCTGTTTTATGGAGAGCTTTATGTCCTTTTTGGTAAGATTCTGCTTGATCCATTGAACTGTATAAATAGGATTTAAACTTGATTAAACCCTTCTTATTAAAATGTTACTCTTTCTTAACCCCTTACAACTCTAAATGCATTCCTTTACAGTCTTCTCTATTCAGTGATACTCTCAGACAAGATACTGTGCAAGTGTCGTGGTTTAACCTGGCAACCAGCAACTAAGCACCAGACAGTCAATCACTCACCCCTCCCCTTCCCCTCCAGTGGCATAGGGAGGACAAATGGACAAAAGGGAAACTCATGAGCTGAGATAAAGACAATTCAACAAGTCAACAAAGGAAATACTAATACTACTAATAGTACTACTACTAATAATGATAGTACTAAAGACAATAGTGAATATGCAAACCAAACTATATACAATACAGTCTTTCTCACCAACCAATGACTCATCTGCAGCCAGTTCCTGAGCAGAGAGCATGGACTCCCCAGATATTCACAAATTTCACAAAATTCCTGAAAAAAGGTGAACTTCTGGAAAAGTTTGAATTCTGGCCAAGAGAAGATTCAATGTCCTGGAAAACCAAAAAGCTGATAGCTTCCTCCCCCGGTCAACCTCATTCATAAACTGAGCGTGACATTTATAGTATGTAATATTTCACTGGTCATCTTGGCTATCTCTGTTTCTATAGTCTCTCCCAACTCCTGCACACCTGCTCATTAGCTGAATATGAGAAACTGGATAAAAAGTCCTTGATTTCTTAGCATCTACTGAAAATACCTGTGTTATCAACATCCTTTTTGTAATAAATTCGAAACATAACAGCTACTGGGAGGAAAATTAACTGTAGCCCAGCCGAAACCAGGACAGCTCAGAGGTGCAGGCCCGAGGGAGGAAGCCCTAATAGGATTCACCCACGGGTGTTGATGGAATTGGCTGATGTAATTGTGAGGCTACTCTCGATAATCTTTGATTGATCATGGTGACTGGAGGAAAGAAAATGTCAGTCTTATCTTCAAGAAGGATAAGAAGGAGGACCCAGGGAATTACAGGTTGGCGAGCCTCAACATGATCCCTGGGAAGGTGACGGAGCAGCTAATCCTGGAAAACAGGCACATGAAGGACAAGGTAGTAGGAGTAGTCAGTATGGCTTCACCAAGGGGAAATCATGTTTGACCTACTTGACAAACTTCTAAATGAAATGACTGGCTTGGTAGATGACCTTCAGAGGTCCCTACAAATGTGAAATATTCTATGAAGCCATTGCACAGCTTTTCTGAATCTTGTAACTGTAGATTAAACATTACTTTTAGTGTAGAAGTCAGCATGAAGAAACTTGTTGCTAACGAAAGCAACTCTGCACAAGTAGAATTTAGGGAGAAGCAAGGACAATTGCTTTTTAGTAGGAATTTAGCTGGTGAAGGTCTTGCCAGACTTGCAGTTGTTTTCTGTAAAAATGACTAGATGTATTTGTAGAAGTGCATGGTGGAAGCAGAAGAAGAAGCTGGCTTGCTTTTAGTTAGGATAAGGACTGAGGTTTTGGACAACTTCTTCAGTCTTAGAACCTGAACATCTGCAAGCATTTTCATTTAAATGCCCCTTTGTTCTTGGCCTTGAATTTTGATGATGTATTGTCAGGTAGAACAGAAAATGTTGTTGTCTACACCAGAAACCACCAGTTGGTCCATAAATGAATGCTGAATTAAAATGAGTATTTCCTTGCTACTGCCTGTCCACTCCTATATTGCAAAACTGACCTAAGTGGACTACGCACAGCAAAAATGAGACTTTGATAACTTCGCAACAGCAGCTTTTTGTTCGTCTTACAACTTTTGCAGAAGAGAATGAGTTACCGAGGATATTTAATTTAATAACTTTGAATACATGGAAATGTGCAAGTATACTTCTCTGCGATCGTAAAATGTCCCCAGACTGTGGAAAAGTGTTTTATGGGTGAAGTAAGATTGAATATTCTTTCATGTTACTTTCTTGCATATGCATTTAAAATTAGGGTAGTCAAAATTAGAAGAATCCAATTCTACATGCACTCAAAATTGTGACAGTATTCATGAAAGGCAGGTTACACTAAAGAACATATAATTCCTTAGGCATAAATGTAGCTACTGTACAGAACAGTCTGACAAGAAAACTCTATCTGGAAGCAATTAAATTAATTGGAAGTTTTGTAATTTTTGCAGGTACTTGCATGAGGTATAGCATGAATGCATCTTTCAATGGCTTCTATCAGTTCTGATTCTCTGTCACCACAGCCTACTTTCTTTTGCCTCTTTGAAATATACAGAATTCTTTTGTCCGCTCCAAGAAAGCACTGTAAATATTTTTTTTTGTGGCAAAGAAACACATTGCAGAAATCTGTTAATTATAGACGGTTAAAGTAGATAGCAAAATCTCAGCTGATAGTTACATCAAGAGTTTTTTCTATTAATTCTGTGATTTTTTTATTAAATACTGAAAAAAATTTAGATCTGATAGCCAATAATACTACTAATAAACTGAAGATATTTTTACCTGAGTTTTATATGAGTGGAAACAGATTTGATAGAATATTGTATTCAGAAACATGGTGTTTCCTTAAAACATCCTCTTAAAAGTTTTTATTTATCATGTGAGTGTATCTTAACTTCATCTTTGTAAAAGCAGTCATCATAGGATATTTTCTTTAGCTTTACCCTCAGTTTTCTAGTTTCATTGCATGGTATGAAGTATGTGACGGTTGCATAATTCTTTTAATTCATAAAATGGAAAATAAATCTTATGCACTCATAATTCATCAGAAATAGGAATTCATAGATTGGTTTATGCTTTTGGAAAATAGAAGAGGTCTGTCACAAGTCTGTTATGGTTAACATATATTTTCTCCAACTATTTTCTTACTGAATGTAGGTTAATCTCTTGCTATTTATCTGTACTCAAGATATCAGACAAAATTGCTGAAACTGCTGTCATAGTGAATATTGACAAGCTGAAATAGTATAATGATAGAAAAGATAACTTCAAAAGGAGACCTTTTGCTCCTAAATACTCTGGGCAGTTTAGGGCTACTGGTAGTCTGTGCCTTGCTCAGAATATTATTAGCTGGACTTTTTTTATAAACAAACCATCTTTTTACAATAGTTTTTGGTAATTCTCTACTTTGGTGAAATACTTTCCTTGGTAAAGATAGCTTAAAAATATCTGAAATTATATATTGTCACCATCACAATGTATTTCTGAACCAAAGGAAATTAGAAGTGAAAATGAGGTGTCAACTATTAAGACCATCCAGGATTTCTGTTTAAAATATCATCTTTGTCAACCTTCAACCCTTTTGGGCCGGTGCATGTCATATTCCTGCTCTATTCCAGGTTTTATGGAAACACTTCAGCTGAAAGTGTTTAGCTATACTTTGCTATGAGGGCAAGCCAACACACTATTATTGACAAGTTTCTGAGGTTGCTGAAACATTTCAGTTTAATCTTAATCAAGTTCTCAAAAATCCAGAAAAGCTAGAATTTTAACTTGTTGTACAGCTTCGGTTTAGTACTCCTGAACAAACCACTTGGGGTGTGATAGTCAGTGACACCATTACAGGTGATGGGGCTTTTCCAGAGAACCGCTTCTGCACTTTATGTCCTGGAGATTAGCCTGGTCAATGTGACAGGTGGCTGTAGTCTGTGGGTTTAATGGCTCATTTTCTGAGTTTGAAGGATCATACTGAATAAAAGAATGTTTGCTAGAAGTGAATGAAAAGTTGGGACCAAAGGAAAAAGAGGTCCACGAAGGAACTGCACACAGTTGGTACTGTTAGCATATGTACATTGTGCACAGCACCTCACAGGCAAAATTTGAAGATTTTTTTGCTTCCGTAAGTTCCAATTCAAAGTGATTATGGCTGAATTGGGTTTCTAATGTTAAAGTTAGGATTGCAGTGGTAAAACAAAAACCATGAGTGGAAAAGGAACAACAACATCAAAGTTTGCATAATAGAAGACAACGAAGTTATTTATGTAATGTGTATTGAAATTTTTCCTTTCTAAAAAGCAAAGTGTGATGGTGACAGCGTTAGCAGAAGTAAGCAGTCTGGGCAACAGATTTAAGGTAGTATAGTTCTCTTGGCATGTGGGATTCTGGTCATCTTAGATTACGCAGCAAGAAGAAACTGCACAGAAATACATGTGGGTCAGAGACAAAAATACTGGGTGAAGTGGAGCTGGCAGAGCGTACATCATATGCCAACATTTTAAAAAAGTAATAATACTTTCCCACTAAATGAGTATTCGACTCTTGTTCTTGTCATGTCACAGGCCTGCAGTGGGACTCAACAATGCACAAGCATATCCTCAAGCCTTCATTAAAATTTCATTTGGACAGCAGGACCCCCTATGTCAAAAATCAGGTGTCAGGAAATGGCTAAATAATTGCATTGGGGGAGGGAATGCAATATAGATACATCTTTAACGAAGAGAACAGAATGCAGTCATGCTCAAAAGGCATTTCCAAATACACAAAAAGCTAACAAGAAGAGTGGCAGCCACAATATGCTTCAGAGCACAAGATGCCATATATGCATATTGGTAAATACTGTTAGAGAGCTTAGAGACATCTGTGCATGCAAAATAAAATCCTTTTGACTATTCCTTTACATAATATGATGTTTGCTAGCTTTGACCAATGGAAGTGGATAAGGAAAGGGCAGGAGCATAGTTTGAAAACAACTATGGTTCCACCAAGACTAAATTATACATACTGCTAAGCTTAAATGTGATTGTGGAGATATTATTTTTTTTTTTCTTTTTCTTTTCTTTCTTTTTTTTAAAGAGCATTTGGGCAATTGTTTTCCAGCTTTGCTCCACTGAGTACACCTAAAGGTCTGTGAGATGCACTTATGACGTATGTGTTGATCTTTAGATAGTAGTTTCTCCTGACAGGTTGTAACACAGTCCAGTTCACTCATAAACTCTGCAGAGAGATATCTAGTAAGCTCAGAGAAGAAAAACACTTTCAGTATCCAGAAAGTATTTCAGTGCTGCTTTATCAGTTTTTCATTCAATGACAGTATTTCCCCTCCATTACTATTCTTTCTATGGTATAAATTAAATTCTTAGATCAAACTTTCTGGACACCTAAACTTGAGTGGGTCTGACAAAATCGGAAAGGATAGCATCAGACAGCAATATTCCACAGATGAATAAAATCATTAGCAGTCGAAGGCAGAAAGCAAACATTTGAAAACACAGTTATCAATTGAATGTTCACTGTAAAATAAATTTGTTTTAATCCCTTCCTTTAGCTTTTCACTGAAATGTAAGGCTGCTTTTCCTGTTTAAATAACTGGTAACCTGAACCAAATTGGAACAAACAATTTGCTGAAAATAAGCTTTTTAGTAATCAGTTTGAAAGCGGAAAAATTACAAACTTTTAATGTTTTATGCAGCTCTGTAAGTAGCCTGTAAGTCAGCTATCTAACCAGCTGAGCAGGAGTCCTCAGCTGGTGCAAACCAGTGCACCCTGCTGAAAGCCAGAGGCAAGACTTGCAGGACCAATGCAGCCTCTCCTCTTCCCTGCCTGTGTGCACCAGCTGCACCCTGGATGCAGACAGGAAGGCTCCATGTTCCCACCCATAGTGCCAGTTCCCTCAGCATCCTCGTCAGGGGACCTGTGGGAGGGCAGCACTCTTTCCTCTCTGCTCGTGTGCCCAGGCTTCTTTCAGAGGAAAAGATAGATGTCTGGGAGAGTTGTGTAGGCAGCAAGGCATGGCCAGTCTATGTTCAAGGACCAGGACTACGAGGAAGGGGCAATACTGCACTCTGCCACCAGTAGAATTAGCCAGAATTAATGTGCTGGAGGATCTGGCATGTTTACATGACTTAACCAAGCAGTGTATTAAAATTCTTTCCATTCATTCCATGTCCTTTTTTTACTTCTTTACTTATAACCAACTATAGTTACTTATGTGCAAGGCACAGACAATGATTTAGAAGGTCATAGGGATCCACAAGAAGACATCAGTCTGTATTGGGTTGTATGACAAGGTCTAGGTTTTGGGGGTGGAGCTACAGGGGTGGCTTCTGTGAGAAGATGTTAGAAGCTTCCCCTATGTCTGACAGAGCCAATGCCAGCCAGCTCCAAGATTATCCCACCTCTGGCCAAGGCTGAGCCAATCAGCAATAGTGGTAGCACCTCTGTGATAAAGTATTTAAGAAGGAGAAGAAAAACCTACTTAAAGGCATTTGCAGCTTGAAAGAGGAGTGAGAACTCTGCAGACATCAAGGTCAGAAGGAGAGGGAGGAGGTGCTCCAGGCACCGGACCTGTGGTTCCCGTGCAGCCATGCACAATAGTGAGGCAAGCTGTAAACCTGCAGTCCACAGAGGTCCACAGTGGAGCAGATATCCACGTGCAGCCCATGGAGGCCGCCACATTGAAGCAAGTGCATGTGCCCGATGGGGGCTGTGATCCTGTGAGAAGCCCATCCTGGAGCAGGCTCCTGCCAGGACCTGTTGCCCCATGGAGAGAGGAGCCAATGATGGAGCAGGTTTGCTGGCAGGACTTGGGAATCCATGTAGGACCCACGCTGGAGCAGCCTGTTCCTGAAGGATGGCACCTCGTGGAAAAGACTCACGTTGGAGCAGTTCATAAGGAGCTGCAGCCCGTGGGAAGGACTCCTGTTGGAGAAGTTTGTGGAGGACTGTCTCCTGTGGGAGGGACCCCATGCTGGAGTAGGGAATGAATGTGAGGAGTCCTCCCCCTGAGGAGGAAGGTGCAGCAGAGACAATGTGTTACAAAGTGACAGCAACCCCCATTCCCCGTCCCCTTGCACTGCTGTTTGGGAGGAGGTAGAGAATTCGGGAGTAAAGTTAAACCTGGGAAGAAGGGGAGGAGTAAGGAGAGGGTGTTTTCAAGATTTGTTTTTCTTTCTCATTATCCTACTCTGGTTTGATTGGCAACAAATTAAATGAATTTTCCTGAGTCGAGTCTATTTTGCCCGTGATGGTGACTGGTGAGTGATCTCACTGTCCTTATCTCGACCCATGAGCATAGACATAGAAACATGGAATCATAGAATCATAGGTTGGAAAAGACCTCTGAGACCATCAAGTCCAACCATCAACCCAACACCACCATGCTTACTAAACCACGTCCTGAAGTACCACATTTGCACATTTTTTTAATACCTGCAGGGATGGTGACTCCACCACTTCCCTGGGCAGCCTATTCCAATGTCTGACTACTCTTTCAGTAAAGAGATTTTTCCTAATGTCCAATCTAAACCTGCCCTGATGCAACTTGAGGCCATTTCCTCTCTTCCTATTGCTAGTTACTTGGGAGAAGAATTTCTTTATATTTTGTCTACCCTGTCTAGCCAAGGAGGGTAAGTCATAGAGTGGCTTTCATGGGCATCTGGTTTCCAGCCAGGGTCAGCCCACCACAGAATCCTAACAAGGTAGGCAGTGATATGAAGAACTTCTGACAACTGTAGCACTTACGGGTGAGCATTTTCATGTCAGCCTATTAACAGGTCTGACACAAATGTTGCTTATTCTCCCTCACTGTCTTCAGAATAAGAAACTTATTACTTGGGCAGTTGAAATGGTCTCCATAGCAGCCTACCATTGCATTAAGTTGGTAGGGAGCCTAATTTACTTCTCTCTTTATGCCATTTCCTAGTTATAAAGACAGGAGATATTTTTGAATCCATAACACTTTTATCTGCAGCATAAAATCACTGATGCTATTTTAAATTTATGAAATGGATAATATTTTCCTGTTCAGTAGAGGTGCTGCATTGGTAGATGTTGTCAATTATTATAAGAAATTCCAGAATCATATCAATAAGGAATATACATACATATAAAGTAGGAAACTAGTTTTAAAAGCTTCATTTGAAAATGGATTGTTCATTAAATTTGGGCCATGTTCACTTTTACTGTCTTCAGCATGAGTTACATGTTTCCTAAATGAAGGACTATTGCAGAACAAAACACTATGTAAGGAACATGATTCTTTGATTTAATAATTTGATTTACACAAGTTCTAAAAGAGAAGAGTGATACCCTCAATTCTGATCGTAATAGGTAAAGCAAGTAGTACTCATCCCAACCATTAATAAATTTTTTGGTTAAATTATGTTACCTGTAGAATGATTTACAACTTTCATTTTTTCGTAATATTTATGTGATTTTAGTTTTAAAATATTTTATAAGGTTACACGAAATAGTGAAAGGAAAATGAGATAAAAAAGGAAGGGAAAAGTGAAGAATCTAACTCAATGGAACTTAGTACTTTCAGACAATGATACTTGAAATGGATGGATTGTCTGTAATTTCTTCTCTTCACCAGAAAAACATAAAGCAGACATATTCTTTAGGTGGCAAAAATATCTGAGCTATAGCAACGATTTCTGTACATATATTCTTTGTAGAACATATACTACCCTTTTACTAGAAATTAGTCTAGGTGATTTGAAAATAGAGTATCATTAAGCATTACAAATGCAAGAATAATCTTTCAAAGAAAATTGATGACAATAATACAAAACTATTGGTTTTTAAAAAATAGGGTTCTTTAAAGTGAAAAATAACTTGACGAGGAGAGAGATAAAAATGCTTTTATAGTTGTCAATGTCATTTTGCTTTCTTAACTTCTTAAATGTGGATTGCTATTTGAAAATTATCCCTGTAACTTAGGATGAACTTACTCGGGTCTGCTGATCTATATTCAATATTGTGCGCAAATGTTGTGCTACAAAAAAACCCGGAGTGTGGACTGGCATTTATGAAGAAGAGAAACAATGGACTTGATTTTTAGGAAAAAAGCTTAGCTGAAACTAAGCTATGCAGACAGAAGTGCATTGTTCAATTTATAACCTATTTTTAGGAACAATATGTCACTTTCTGTAACAGTGACAGATACAAACACATACATATCATTATATGGGAAGGAAACAAATACTTTAATTTTTCTCTGCATTGTAGCAGTTTAAGGAACAAAGCACCATAATATCTTCCTTTCATCTTTGAAATTTGCTGGGTTTTGGCAGGAGAAGGTACCTCCCAGGCTGTAGATAAGAGCTTAGCAGGAGTAGTGTAGCAAAGGGATTGTTGTAATATATTGTGAAAGTGTATTATTCTTGAAACTGTCAGTCTGATGTGTTGTGTGAATACGTTGGTGATATAGAGTAGTGGAGTGCAGCAGGCAGAATTCATTCCTTAGACTGCTGCATGGGAATATTAACTTTTATAGTGTCATAGAAGAGGAAAGCTAGATCATTCATTGATTAACTCATCATGAGACTGTTTGAACTGATGTGTCTTGTATCTTCTTTACCCTCTCTCCGATTCAATCCTCTCAGCAATTGAATGCTTTAAAAATGTTAGAAAAGGACATGGTTACAAACTCAGTAAGAAATAATTGTAGGAATTTGCCATAGTTTTATTCAAGAAGAGGAAAAAAAGAAGATGGAAAGTTCATTTAATGCAGTCACGAGATGTAGTGTTGGTTTTCACACAAACTGCAATTCGGAGACAAATGAAAATATCTGAGCCATTGTAAAAATTATTTTGAAAATCAATTAGGTTGGTAGCTTACCAGTTAATTAAAACAGAACCTGTTTTCATGTAGGCTGGTGGGGGTGAGGAAAGGGAGAAAAGCACCCAAAATCAATAAATATCTCATTTAGCATACTTAGAAAAGGGGCCTAGTTATTCTCTTACAGGAAGAAAACAGATTTAAAAAGAAGTCCCAAAGTAACACTACAAAGGTTTAAGTTCATATGCCGAGCTTTTACTTCTGAGTTTTCAGTCAGGTATATATTCCGAAGAAACAAAGTTTGTTATAAATATTTCACCTCTCAAATGAAGCAAAATCACAATAACAATATCCCATGAAATTTCTTTCTACTCACCATATTGCCCATGCTCCAGTAGTACTGCTCTCCTTCTATCACTTGCATAGCTCTTACTAAAAGTGCTTCCCTTTTCAAAATATTTGTCAAAGTAGTTTGAATAGCAAAAATGTGATGGGCCAACTATTTTTCTGTTATCCTTGCAGCTCTATACCTATGTGTTGGAACAGACTACTAGAACTGAGAAGAATGTATGTTCATTTGTCTAAAAGCCGTTATTGCCAAATTTGTTTGAATGCTTGTAAAGGTGCCAAGACAAAATAGATTAAAAAGCTCCTGGTCAACCGAGTTATACTACCCCTACTGGTCCTGCAGCATGGTGAGAGTTAAGGAATGCTATACATATGATTCACTTCATCTTGTCCAATTCACGTAATCTTAAACCTCCTCAGGTCTAAAGGTTATGCAGATGACAAGCGCAAGGTTATGCAGATATACAGAGTAAACCTTTGTCTCCTGGAAACCTGGAGACTGTCTAAAATAGCAATTCACTTTGACCTTGCTTCTGCAAGATGGCAATAAATGATTATTTGATTCAAACTTGCTGGGTTCATTGTATTTTTCTAGCTAATGTCTACCTGCTGTCTGTGTAACTATGAATGCATATACAAAACTCACTAACAGCCTGTGTCAAATATTATTTCTTAAACTGAATTGCAAGGAAAACTTTTCTAGAATTTCCGAAATCTTACTGAAGCAAAATAGATAACGTAAACACAAGTAGGAAATGTTGATATATTTTTCTAGAGTGAGCAAGATCGTCAGTGCTGCGATAGATGTTGCCCTGTGACCATAACAGACAGCTTTTTACAGTCTGCTTTTAAAGATCCGTATGTTTGGGTTCTATTAGTTGCAAGAGAAGAAATATTTCCCAAATCAAATGAAATTCCATGGGCAAAGTTCTGCTTTCTTTCTTTGGTCTGGTTTTCTTGTTCACCTGTCAGCTGCAAAGCCTGTCTTTCATTTTAAAAAGGCAGAATGAGCCTGATCTAGCTAATACCTATGGGTGCGTGTTAGAATAAGAAAAAAGTAATCCATACACTGGAATTACTTTTTTTTTATTATTTTCTGGGTTCTTTTTAAAGGCTTAATAAATTAGCAACATACAACCCAACAACCTGGGGCACCATTACCTTTTCCTTGTTCGCTTTCCTAAATGAGTATAGTAGATTCTAAGTGAACAAATTATGAAGGAACAGAGATTAAAATTTGTCCGTGTTTGAAGCACTAATGCAAGTGACCCACACATCATCCGAGCTCTCTTAACAGAAAGAAAGTGGCATATAAAATGAAGTCCAGGTATTTTGGAGGGCCCCTGTTTACAGGAGAATTATAGGTAAAAGATCTTCTCCATTTGCTGTCTTGCGTTCTTGATGTATGGTTTATGCAAGTCTAATGTCAATGCTCTTGTATTCCTCAAAGACAGTGAGGAGAAACAGTATGACTCTGCAGTCCTTCAGGTGTTGATAAATATCAGGTTGTATTTTCCCTTTTTATTAAGTAGGAGTTTAATTATCACAGATTTATCAAGGCTACTATGTAAATATTCGAATAAATACACCCTCCTCCAAGTATTTTCATGAGACAAGTTATATCTTAAAGTTTATATAGCTCTAAAAAAAGAATTTAGGTGAACTGTCTGACAGGAAGGAATATATAGAAACTGCCAAGTATCAAAACATTAAAACATTGTTAATGATGAGTATTTAAGTGGAGCAGTTGCATAACAAAGGACACAGTTTTAGGATTAATCTAACTATAGCAGATATGAAAATTCTGATTGGGCTTTTCTCATTCCTAAAGTTTAATCTGTTATTCTGTCAACAGCACCTTTCTGTAATTCTCACTAAGTCTTTTGTTGGACCTTGACTATTTTCAGATAAAGTTTTCCAAATCATGGCCTCGACAGATGACCTAAATCACATAAAGTATCATAATTTTGATAGTCTGTTCTAAGGTGATGTTGCTTTGTATGTTTGTGTGTTTCTTAACAAACAGGGGTGGGCTTCTGTGAGAAGATACCAGAAGCTGAAGGTGTCACTGACCCTTTAAAAAAACATAGGAGGTGATTGGTAGAGTGATGGCAAATCACAAACCTACCAACAGGAGGCTAGCATTACTAGGTTCTGGCAAACACTAATAGTGTTCAAGATAGTTGCTAAGATGAAGCACTTAACAAGAACTAAAATGCTGGCCCAAGAATAAGGGCTGAAAATACTCAAATTAAATAGTACTTTTTATAGCTTGAGGAATGCAGACTGGAAACAGAAGTGGCAAGGATTTGCTGCAAGTCTTGGGGTCTGAAAAACCAGCTGGGTCATCAGAGCAAATGGATGAGGTATTTGTTTGTTATAAGTGGTTAATGGAGGATGTCTGCAGCTGTGGATGGATGAATTTTGCAAAATATATCCTTGTGTCTTTGGGCAGCCCTTCAGGCACTCTGAGTTGTTTTATTTCTGAATCCTTAAAGTAATCTGATTCTGTTTTAGAATTTTTTCTGAGGATCGGATCATGACTTTCACAGAGTCAGGAGAACTTAATCTCATGTGGTCTTTGTAAAAGTGGCTGACTCCAAAGTAAAATATTTCTTTGAAATAAATAATAAAGATTTTTTAGCACTGCAGTTTGAATATGATTCAAGCTCTTTCAGATGAGCAAATTAGAGAAGGAACAAGGTCAAATTTGTATATTCATCATAACTGTAATATTTTGGTTAAGAAAGCAGTTAGCCATTAGACATCTATTTAAGTATTTTGGGTGCATGTGCATGATGTTGAAGTTATTAAGACTATATGAAAACACAAAGAAAATATACAATTCTTGATGAGAGGGATTAGTCCATATTCTTCATCAGTTTAGGGCCTATTATATATAGAAATGGCAGTGTTCTGTTCAGCTTAGGTTGAGTTGCTCTTAATTCTTTTAAGACACTAATTAAATGTCTTATATCCAGCAAGTAATAGAGCCTGCTGCCTCTGACAAATGGAGCTATGGCCAAAACCTATCGAGTTCTTTAAAAATGTCTGAAGAATAGGAATGCTACAATACCTTGTATAGAAACCTTAAATCTAGTTTCAGGGGGGAAAAAAAAAAAGAAAACATTCTTTGATGAACTTATGAAAGGAAAGATCTATTGCAGGATGAAAGTCTGACCTTCTGAATTCTGCCTTGCAGAATCCATGATGGGGGGAGGGTACATATCCTTGATTAAGAACATTAAATCTGTTTTAAACAATATGTTTAAATGGAAGTTCTATGACCCTCACAATACTTCAGAAAGATCCCCTCTTAAAAAGTAAACTAGTTTCTAAGGAAGGGTTTGATTCCTCCTTTAGCTCAGAAACCTCAGGATTCAATTACAGTAGCCCATTCTGGGGGAATCCTTTCTTGTACACTGTAGAATTGCAGCTAATTGCATTCTAGTGGTGCCATTAACAACTTGGAATGAAAAACGTCAGGCATTTGGTCTCAGAATGTGAGCTGGATTTCACAATCCAGAAACACTCTTGTATATTTAGACATGTTTTTTGTACTGTTTCACCCTCCATTTAATAACACTGCTTGTTGAGCCTCTCTTACTACCTGTTGTATGTGATACCTTCCAGAAGACATACTAGATGCTTTCTGCCTCAAGCTCTGATAGACTTTGTAGGATAAAACAGGTTTCCCCTCATGTATTGAAGGAAGACTCTCAAGCTATGTAGTTTTGCACCTTTTACTAGAGCTGCAAAAAGAAGTGAGAATGGTAGGTAATACATGTTCCCAGATCTGTTGAAAAGAGAGAACTTGAACTAGTGTTCATTTCAGCCATTACTGTTATCCCTAGCTTTTTACTTGAAAGGTATTATATGAGTTCTTAAGGTCATATAGGGAAGTACAAAATCCATAACTTAGACCTAAAGCAATAATCTGTAACACTGTAAACATTTCTTTCTTTGGTTTCCATACCATTTATCAGAGCTGATGAGAAAGGTTGCTCAGGTCTGTAATAGTATCAAGCAAAAGCCTGTCCCATCCAGCTGTGTCATCCAAGCAACAAGAACCAAGGTAGAAGAAATGGAAGGCTTCAGCTGACATACAGGCTCACCTGCCTTATACGAATACCAGCTTTTAGTTGTCACTCTCCTTCTTGCTCTTCACCAAGAGACATTTTTGTGTTGTAAACTTGAAGAGCTTACGTCACTCACGTCACTTCTGTACAGTGCAAAGAAGCAAAACACTTTTCTGAGAAGTAAAGCATGACTCGTTTCATGATCAAAGGAAACGGAAATTTGAAGAGTCCAAAACCCTGATCTGAACCCTACTGTGGTATTTCTACCATTATAGCTCATAATAAAGATAGAACAGAGGGTCTAGGAGTAGATGCAGAATTGAATCAGATAGTGATGAGTATGGTGGCTATAAGCAATGTCAGTACAATACTTAATGAAATTTGTTTACTGTTTAAAGATCATTTTGTTGAGATTTCACAATTCCATCAGCTACTTGCCTGTAGATGTGAAGAATAATAAGATTAAAAGCAAGAAGTACAAAATAAAATCATTTGTAGGAAGGTGTTGTACATTATAAATAACTCAGTAATCGTGGTTCTGATTCGGTGAGAATTACTTCAGGTGTTCTTAGGCAGTACCAATGAAATAAACCCCCAAAAGCTGTAGGGTTACTCATGGAGGAAGTCAGTATGTAGTGAACAAAATTCACCTTTTTAAAAGTGGCTATTTTGCTATGTTACATATCTGTTGCACGTAAATCATGTTCTCAATATGTGAGTATGATTTAAGTCATTCATGTTTGTGCTTTGCTTTATTCTATTCAAAGGACAAGTCAGGAAATGTTTGCAGTTTACTATGACAATAGTCCAGATCATAAGGGGTCGAGTGTACCTTGAGTTGTCTGTGTGAGCAAACATGCAGACAAACTTTTTCATCTCAAATTTCAATTGCAACTCAGTCTTATTCCCCCCACTCTTTTAATGGGAAAAGAAGAATCAATGCACATCAATGCTTCCCCAGACCTAGTAACTTATTTTGGTATGTGGCTTGCTTACACTGGTGTGGCCATTGCAGGAATGAAATCTGTGCTCCTTCATAGAATCTTAGAATCATAGAAAGGTTTGGCCTGGAAGGGACCTGTAAAGGTCATCTAGTCCAACCCCCCTGCAAGAGCACAGACTTCTACCAGTAGATCAGGTTTCTCAGAGCCCCGTCCAAACTGACCTTGACTACTTCTGCATCTGCGTAGGGAGTTGCAGCTTTGTTGAATTTAACTAAAACAGCAACTCTCTAAATAACTCAGACAGAAACTCTCTTGCTAATTGCCTCAACATCAGGTACAAAAGAAGTTACTGGTCAATTCATGTGGGATCCTGGGGTGCATCAAGAAGAGTGTGGCCAGCAGGACGAGGGAGGTTCTCCTTCCCCTCTACACTGCCCTGGTGAGGCCTCATCTGGAGTACTGTGTCCAGTTCTGGGCTCCCCACTTCAAGAAAGATGAAGAGCTACTGGAGAGAGTCCAGTAGAGGGCTACGAGGATGATGAGGGGACTGGAGCATCTCCCCTACGAGGAGAGGTTGAGGGAACTGGGCTTGTTCAGCCTGAAGAAGAGAAGGCTGAGAGGAGACCTTATAAATACCTATAAATATCTGAAGGGTGGGTGTCAGGAGGATGGGGCCAAGCTCTTTCCAGTGGTGCCCAGTGACAGGACAAGGGGCAATGGGCACAAAATGAGGCACAGGAAGTTCCGTCTGAACATGAGGAAGAACTTCTTCCCTCTGAGGGTGACGGAGCCCTGGAACAGACTGCCCAGGGAGGTTGTGGAGTCTCCTTCTCTGGAGATATTCAAGACCCGACTGGACAAGATCCTGTGCAGCCTGCTGTAGGTGACCCTGCTTCAGCAGGGGGGTTGGACTAGATGACCCACAGAGGTCCCTTCCAACCCCTACTATTCTGTGATTCTGTGATTCTGTGATTATAAGGTCTTTGGAATTTCCTGTGTAATATAAATATCTGCAATTTTTCAGATAGAAGTCCTACATTTTTGCTCTCCTTTATGCTAGTTTTATATCAGTGTGAATTCTTTGACGCCAGATGCATCCTATTGAGATGAAAAAGAATTGAGAAATCAGTTTTTTAGTCCTCCCTGCCACACTCTAGAGATACACCTACTTCTGTGCAAGAAGTGCTGCTACCCTATTCACCCTGCCTTCAAAAACTGTCCCCAAACAGCAGCTGCTAAAGGAGAAAGAGGCCTTGCCTAATTACATCTTTGTATGTACAGGAACTTGAAGTCTAATTGGCACTACTTAAGTGCTAGTCTTGTTAATAGTAGGCAATTTTTTTTTTCTTTTTTTTTCTTCCCCCTGGGAAAAAAGGAAGAGAAATGAGGAAAACTATGTTAATAGAACATTATTACTACACAGGGAAAAGCATGAACCCACAGTACTGAGGTAGAAGATTCAGCACTTTTCAAAAATCATAAATATTTTCTCTTCTGTTTTCTCTATAAGTCTTGTTGATTAGTGTATTCAGAATTGTAAGACATATAGTTGAAAATACCTGATAAGCAGCTTAGAGGAGTTAGGGCTGATGCTGAATCTTTTGGAGTTTTTTTCACTTCTTGGCCTTTGATGTGACATGTTTAAACATTCTGATAATATTGTTGCATAAACATTTATTTTATTAAATTATTGGTAACAGTTTCAGTCCTCATAGTTATGACTTCTGAGTGTGTTTTTGCAAGTAGAAGCAACTTTATTCTCACTTAGATACACTCTCAACCACAGAGATACAGCTCAAGTATTCTCCTGCAGACAGAAAAATCACTCAAGGCAATGACTTCTTGAAGATTTTCCTAGGAGTCCTGAGGTGACATCATTTTGCACTTCAGCATCCACTATCGTATTTTCCTACATCAAAATGCTGGCACAGTGTACACCGATTCGAAGGAAGACATGCAAACTTCAGAAGCAGTTTTGTGTCTAAAAATAAAAACAAAACCAACCCCTAGTCACCAAAACCTTAGCTGTCAGGACAGCCCTTGGACATCGTTCAGGCTGTTCTTATTTGTGACAAGAACAAAATTCATAACTTAAACCTAAAATAATTATCTGTTATGCTGTAACCATTTCTTTCTTTGGTTTTCATATCGTTTATCAGAGCTGATGAGAATGGTGCTTCCACATGTATGAGCTAGTCTAGCTAGTTCATGTGTGTGTGCTAGTCACATGTTGTAGTCGTGTTGTCAGCTTGGCCACATCTAAAAAACAGATCTGTTGGCCTTTCAAGGCGTCATAAACTACGAAGGGAAGATATTTCTGTGCTTGGATCCTGCCGTTCCCACCACTACAAGTACTTTTCCTTTGCCGTTTCCAGCTGTGAAGTGGCTTTGTGCTATGTACCCCTTATGCCTCGTATGGCTCTGATCCAGACTCTTTTGTTTGCTTGCTGCTGAACACTGTTCCTTGCAGCCATCAAAACTGACTGCTTGCATGGCAGGCTGCCAAGATATTTGTAGTAGGACTCTGGTATACTTGCTCCCACTTAGGGATGCTCTCTACAAGATATTTGTAGCATGGTCCTCTTCTTTCCATGGCTCTATTCAAGAGAAACACTCACAATTTTACATTTCCTTAGTTATAACTTACAAACAAATCAATAACAGCCCCTCAATTGCTTGCAGTCAATCTATTAGCAAGCAAATACCTGAGTAAATGTATTCATGACCTTTAACTTCCTCTCTACAATTATGTGGACTGGAGCCTTGTTTGTCATGGAGTGTATGAGAGGCTACATATCAAAAGACAAATATAGTGGTGAGAAAAATGTTTGCAAATATTGTATTTAAGAGGTTTTAAATTGTGTGATGAATAGTTTTACTGTGACTCTCTGCCTTTAGTCTGCTTTTACCTGGTGGTAGGTAACTCTTGTACTTCGGGACTTAACTTTGAAAAACCTCTGAACAATTTCATATGCAGTTATGTTTTAAAATCAGCTTGAAAGAGAAATATAATGTTCGATTGTGCCCAGTTGTTTCCTCCATAAAACCATAACGCCTCAGGCCTGGAATGGACCTCACTGTGCAAAGTCAATGAATTTGCGGATGATTTGTGGTAGCAAAATGACAGCTTCAATTAATCAAACAAAATCAGTACTGAATTGAGCATTAAACAAATAGGGCTAGTCATCCGTATTTTTAGCTGTTCTGAAAATTAGATTGATATTTGGATATTTGTGGTATGGGGAAGATAACTGTCAGTTCTACGGTTTAATTCTGAATTCAAAACAAACTTTTCTGGTCATGGTAAAGTTTGCAACACTAATATCCATTTCCCTGTTATTTGAAAGGCTAGATAGAAGAGAATTTATTCAGTCAGCAGAGAGTGAGATATTTAATTTTCTAATAAGAGCTATTGTCTTTTATATAAATTTCTCAAATGTTGGAACACAAATAAGCATTTTTAGAGTTGAAGGATTAATACAGTCACTAGGAGAGAGGTTTTTGGTGAGGATGAGCGAGGACTTAGTGTAGCTGTTCACCTTGTGCATCTACTAGCATATATGTTTGAAATGCATATGTAGGAACATACACTTGTAACCATGGGGCTTTGAAAATGCTATGAAGATATGTAAAATAACTTTATCATAAATAGAATGCATCTACTTAAAGAAACAATAAATTTTGAAACCAAATTTGGACATTATCTTAGCTGCAAATGCTACTTCTATGCACATACATATTTCAATAGTCATAAACATTTTGTCAATGAGAAATGAACAGTTACAAATTACTGCTTTATGACAGCACATATTATTTTCTGAACTGCTTATAAACTTAAAAATACTAAAGCAGTTTTACCGTTAGACTAGACCTGTGTAAACAGTTGGGATGAATAATTTGTCCAACCAATTTATTTTCTTTTACTCTTAATGAGTTATTTATGCACAGCAGAAAACTTTCTTGATTTTAAATGTTTTGCAAAATCATTTTATAAGGAATTTTGATGAAAAATTCTTGGCTTCTAGGTGGTGTACTAAGAATATAGGTATTTTACTAAGAGTATTAAATATACCTCTAAAACAAAAAAGAAAGAAAAAAACAACTCTGAATGTTACTCTTCATTGCAAACAAAATTTTCACTTATGGTCACTTTCTTCTCTTCAAAACCGAATGTTGCATCTCCAGTGAAACTCTTGAAAGTTGTGAGCTCAAAATTCACTTCCAGCACACATGCTCCAGTATTTACTTACCTTGAAGCATTTTCATTGACTAACTTGTTTTGAGAGGTGCCTGTAGAGAGTAAATTAAAGTTTCACTGAGTTATACTAAGCAATCTATTGGTCTTCTATAGCATTAGAAATCTTAAGTTCAATATTTTTAGGGAATGATTCCAGGTATTCCAGGTGCTTCCTGCTTCCCAACTGAAGTGCCATCACTACACTACATACAAGAGTAGCACCTGGATAAATTGGAACTGGTAGGTATCTTGCTTGTATTAAAGAAGAAGGATGAGTCTTAAGGGGATAAAGTTACAGCACAGTGATCATTGTTGACAATGTGCTAATCAAAGACTTGGAATATCAGTTCCCGTTAGGATATTGAACCTCCTTGAAATCTTCATATTTTATATTTTATTTCAATTAGCTTTTCATGAGAGGTGAAGTTTCAGCCTCCCAGTGCTCTTCACTAAAGATCATAAGACACTGGTCTTGAAATGACCTTGCATGTTTGTATCATTTTTTTGCACATGCTATTTTGAAACTTTGCTTCAAAGAACAAACTTACTTGTAGTATTCATCTTTTATCCTTTCTTTAAAGCTCTGAAGTATTTGACAGAGAGTAGTGTTGAGGGAGACAATTTGGTTAAGGAAAATAACATAAATAAGGTATTCCTGCTGTTGCCGCTTTGTCAGTACTCTGAACTGCCAAGTATGGAAGCAGTGCTTTTTCTCTAATACCTCCCGTGGTGCTTCCCAGCCTCTGCTACGAGGAATTTAAGTAAACTGTTTCTAATGAGTACTTTTTATAGGCATATAAATAAATGCTTGTCATCACTCCATCCTCCATTTGCAAGTAAAGCTTGATGAATTGTTTGCTACAAGCAATATTGCTAACTGCCTTGTCCAAATAAAGACAGTACAAGGTCAATGACTAATACTTCGGTGATGTTCTTCACATCATCGGCCCTGTACAGCATAGGTAGAAAGACATTTTTCTACTAATTTTAAAAGTGCCATGTAACCTGGCACTTTGGAGAATAATACCAAATATTTCCTGTATAAGCTTGCTAATTTTTGTGTGTGCGTGTTGTCGCGTTAAAGGGGGGGGTAAGGGGAGTCTGATATTCAAGTAGCCTGCCAGAGCCCTTCCAAGGACTTTCACTGAAACAGTTTTGCAAAGTTGAAACAATAGGTAATTTATTCAAGCGACAGTTATCACAGATTCGGAATTGCTGTTGATAAATTCACTGTCTACAAAAGTTGAGCTCAAAGTAATAGTTTAGCACTTTAGTTAACAATGTGTTCCTGGGGGTACGTCTGACAAAGTCAGAGGCGCGACTCTTACCAAAAAGGCATCCCTTCTTGGGGGGGGGAAGAGAGGTTCAGGCCTGTCGACCCGTCCGTCAGGTGAAGTTCTCTCTTGGCTCCTCCTCCCAAAGAGAGTTTTCAAGTGCCAATTTTTATATGTTTGGAAATCTTTTTGTGAGGTGGGACTAAGTCAATTATTGTATGTCGATTGGTTCTTGGCATGGAATGTCGTGTTGTCAGAAGCAGGACTCAGCAGTGTGACACGCCTTCGGAGCGGGCATCTTGGTATGTGTATTCGGGGGCCATCTGTGCTTTATCCAAAGCAATCTCTGAAGCAATCTCTGGCTGCACAGCCTCCGCGGAGCCCCACAGATCACTGAGTTTACAGTGATGGGCTATCCCCCCTTACTTTTGTCTGATATGATAAGCACCAGTTAATTACTCCCTTTGTTAGCTCTTGACGCCTCAGTCTGTTTGTCTTGCATTCCACATATCCAGCAAGGCCATCGATTACATGTGTATAGACAATATACAGTCAAAGTCTCCTTCAGTTTTTCCACTGGGAAAGTTGTGTTTTTTGCAGACTGAAGAGCTTCTAAGACTGAACTTAATACATTGTCTTTCTTATATCGTTCTGTTTCTCAGGTCAGAGATGAAAATGTGACCATGGCTCTGCCTGTCGTAACTGTAATTGCTACCATATTTTTACTAATAGGAAACACTTCTCCCTTTTCTCTACCTTCCTTTCTCACCTTCCTAACAATGTCCACTGCATCCTGGGTGGCTATATGTGTTCAATAATTTATTCAGTCTATTCACAGTGTCTTCTTAAAATTTAAAGCGACTTTGTTTTAAGGGCTTTTGTGTATGTGTAGTTTGGTATGCAGTCAGTCCACAGGTAGAAGAAAACAATCACATGTTATACCGCGGTTCTTCTACATGCTGTATAATGGTACCGATGAGCAGCAAGTGAATGAATGCATTGGTTTCATATAGATGAATGAAACACCAACTTTGACTGAGAAATCCAAAATTGTTTCAGTGGAATTCAGGTAGCTATTTTCACCTCTTTGTACCTGTCTTCTTTTTTAAATTTCTAAAAATAAAAAGAAGCAAGCAAGCAATCCTCCTCCCCATAATAAACCTTGATGTACAAAGACTTAGAATCAGCAAGAAGTGTATCCGTTTCCTTCCTCTTCCTGACCAGTGTCATGTAGTCGCAATAGTAGCAGCAATTAAGGTAGCATTATACTGACTGCCTTGAGTACTTGTGACCACTGAATCACAGCAGAAAGGATTTTTTTACAAATGTCAGCTTATCCAGCAGAGCAGGAAAATATATGAGGGTGTTACCTGCACTGAGACAGGTGTTGCTAGAAGTTGCCAATTAAAGTGTTGCATTCAAAAAACTGTTAGGGAAAAAGGAACACACTGTATATATGAAGCCAAGAATTTATTTTTAGTCCAATGAATATTTTAACAGTTTAATATTCCAAATTATTAGTCCATTTACAATGATACTTTGTTGTATATAATAGCTCAAATTAATACAGAAAGACCTGGACAATACTAACAGTAATTTAAAATTGCTGTACAGAAAAACTAATAGTCACCCTTTTCTTTGGTACATTTTTCATCTTTCCAATATCCCTTTGGGTCTTAAGGTTGAACAGCACCTATATTCCTTCATTTTCCTGGTGTAACCTTTATTCATATCTATTACAACTGAAATAACTTATTTGGTATTACAAAAGGTCTCTGCGAGTATTGCATGACTGAATACTATGTCTGATATCCTTCTGTATCCAACATTTCACTTACTAGATATTTCAGTGTATTTGCATCCTTTCTTTAGGTCCCTCCTCTTTTTGCATTAAAGTACTCTATACTCTGGCTTTGGGGTTTTTAGAAGCTCGGTACAGTGATGCAGAAGATCCTTTCTCATTCTGTGTTCTCTGTGAAGCAGAAGGAAAATTTCAATAAAGAGGTGAGAAACTTTAAGAAAACAGCTTTAATTTGGAATTAGTTTAACAGATGAAAACCAAGCTTTCTTTAGGACAGCAAGCAAGGAGACAAAGATCTTGCATCTATTATTTTTGTTGGACTATTTTTTTTTGTTGTTGTTGTTGTTGCATGTATTGTAAAGACCAGACTTGCACATCTCTCACACAGCAATCAGTGTTTCTACTGCTGTCATGTGCAACACACAAGGGAGGAATATACAAAGAGGTCAGAAAAAAGTGAGACCCCCACCTCTTTCATCTTGTCAGGTGATGCAGCAGAGAAAATGCAAGTGGGGAAGGAAAAGCAGCCCTCATGTCTCTCAGTAGTCAACAGGGAATATGGTGTGTCCTGGTGACGTGGAAAGGCACAGCTGCAGTGATTGACATTAAAACGCCACCCTTCTGTCCAGGTCCTCCTGCTATCCACTATAGGGAAGCTGTAGCACAGGGGTGCAGTGCCTTGTGCACCCTGACAGTACCATCTCTCCAGCCTATTATTCTTGATAAGAGTGGAGCTTGAATCAGCTCCTAAGAGGTGATGCAAGTTCTGATAGTTTTATCTCAGCACAGTATTTGATTTCCACTGCCTAAGAGCTAAAATAATAATGTTATTCCTTCATTTTCACTCCAAATAAAGCATCTAAGTACTACTCATAGGTTCCCTGCCACTTCTTCCTGCAGCAGGCTTGGCACACATGGGTCGGTTCTCATCCTTTCTCAAAGTGCCCCTCACAGTGCTCAGGTATAAGCTTTTACTCTCTTTGTTCCAGAAGTTAAGATGTTTAGCTTCAAAATCATGAGTACAGAAAACACTCATTTGCCTTCCACGAGGTATCTTCCATGCTTTATGGAAGAGGATACTTTAAACTACCAATGTATTAATTAACTAATTTAATATTTTGTAATTGTGGTCCTGTGCCTAAAAGTTCAAGGAACTTGGCTGCAATCAGTTTAATGCATTCTTAAGTAGAGAGCTATTTTCTATTCCTATTCTTCCATTATTTGAATCACAGCCAATGTGCTACACAAAATCCATGCTTTTAAGCACTGCTAATGACACAAAGTAAGTGATCCTGAAAGATGAAATAGTTGGTGTAGTTTTCATTGATTTAGGCAAAATATTCAGTCTGGAATGTCATTTGCTTTTCATTCAGTTGTGGAAAATATCTCACTCTGTATTTTTTAGATCAGGCTGAAAAATGTATAGCTACTTATCTGTTGAAACACAACAAAGAAAAAAGACTGATGGAGGGAAAAAATGTGTACTCTCGTCATTGCAACCTCTATTTCTTTATAATTTGATCAAACACATTTGTCTACGTACATAAACATTTGTTTCAGGTTTAATCTTAGTAAAGTTTCTAACTTGAAATTAGGAAGACTTCATCAGTTTCTAACCACGTCTTTGAAATAGTTCACAGAGTACTAATCCTGTATATTTTCTACATGAAAGGGCCAGTTTCTTTTCAGAGAGCTCTGTGAAGCCCATGGAGTCTTTATTTATCACATACAAGTCCAGTGACTGACACCTTAGAGTTAAGTACCATCTCCTAGGGAGTGGTGGAATCCCTAAAAGGGAGATGAATTCTGCTGATATTTGGTGGAAAAGAAGGATGATGAACACAAGAGACCAGAAAGCAATCCTGAAATATGTATATATCTATGCTTTGGGGCATTTCTGTTTGTGGTTAAAGAATGTTTTTTTGAAAGGTGATAGAATTTTTTAATGTCATGTGTGCTTCTCATAAAATCAGAAATAACTGGAAGAGAAGCAGTTGCAGTTAGCTAAACAGTAGATGAATTAGGAACATCTAGGCAGAAGAGCTACGAAAGGTGGGCTGTCACTCCATGCATATGGCAATAGAAGTGGGGATGAAGCCTCCTTCATCACCGGGGCTCAAGGAAATTGGAAGCAGCTGGCCAGCTGAGCAGTTGTCAACTAGAACTTCATCATGCACAGATAAAAAAAAAAAACAACAACTTTTCTAACATGTAAGGACCACTGAATATTTTTCTCCTCATTCTCCTTTTTCCTCTGCTTTTTCTCCCTTTGATGCTCTGCTGTTGTGTAAGCCATTTGGATTCACCATTTAAGTATGAATTTTAACCCATTGAGCACGAATAGTATTTTTCAGTCTTTGTTAGTGGCACCTAAAATTCAAACCTAACCCATGTTGCTGTGACATGGACAGTGGGACTGAGTACACCCTCAGCAAATTTGGTGATGACACCAAGCTGTGTGGTGTGGTCAACATGCTGGAGGGAAGGGATGCCATTCAGAGGGACCTTGACAGGCTGGAGAGGTGGGCCTGCGTGAACCGCATGACGTTCAACAAGGCCAAGTGCAAGGTCCTGCACGTGGGTCGGGGAAATCCCAAACACAAGTACAGGCTGGGTGGAGAGAGGCTCGAGAGAAGCCCTGAGGAGAAGGACTTGGGGGTAGTGGTGGATGAGAAGCTCAACATGAGCCAGTAATGAGCACTTGCAGCCCAGAAGGCCAAACATATCCTGGGCTGCATAAAGAGAAGCGTGGTCAGCAGGTCGACGGAGGTGATTCTGCCCCTTTACTCTGCTCTCTTGAGACCCCATCAGGAGTACTGTGTCCAGCTCTGGAGCCCCCAACATAACAAGGACATGAATGTGTTGGAGCAGGTCCAGAGGAGGGCCACGAAGATAGCCAGAGGGCTGGAGTACCTCTCCCATGAGGACAGGCTGAGGGAGTTGGGGTTGTTCAGCCTGGAGAAGAGAAGGCTCCGGGGTGACCTTATAGCAGCCTTCCAGTACCTGAAGGGGGCCTCCAGGAAGGATGAAGAGGGACTTCGGACAAGGTTCTCCTTCCCCTCTACACTACCCTAGTGAGGCCTCATCTGGAGTACTCTGTCCAGTTCTGGGCTCCCCACTTCAAGAAAGATGAAGAGCTACTGGAGAGAGTCCAGCGGAGGGCTACAAGGATGGTGAGGGGACTGGCACATCTCTCCTACGAGGAGAGGCTGAGGGAGCTGGGCTTGTTCAGCCAGAAGAAGAGAAGGCTGCGAGGGGACCTAATATATACTTACAAATATCTGAAGGGTGGGTGTCAGGAGGATGGGGCCAAACTCTTTTCAGTAGTGCCCAGCGACAGGGCAAGGGGCAATGGGCACAAACTGAGGCACAGGAAGTTCCATCTGAACATGAGGAAGAATTTCTTCCCTCTGAGGGTGACGGAGCACTGGAACAGGCTGCCCAGGGAGGTGGTGGATTCTCCTTCTCTGGAGATATTCAAGACCTGCCTGGACACGGTCCTGTGCGGCCTGCTGTAGGTGACCCTTCTTTGGCAGGAGGGTTGGACTAGATGACCTACAGAGGTCCCTTCCAATCCCTACCATTCTGTGATTCTGTGTTGTGTAGCGATAGGACAAGGGGGAATGGCTGTAAACTAAAAGAGGGCAGATTTAGATCGGATATTAGGAAGAAATTTTTCACCATGAGGGTGGTGATACATTGGAACAGGTTGCCCAGAGAAGCTGTGGCTGCCCCCCTCCCTGGAAGTGTTCAAGGTCAGGTTGGATGGGGCTTTGGGCAACTTGGTGTAGTGGAAGGTGTCCCTGCTCATGGCACGGGGGTTGGAACCAGATGATCGTTAAGGTCCCTTCCAACCCTCACCATTCTATGATTCTATGATTCTATGTAAGGGAAAGTACTGAAGGGATGGATAAAAAAGTGGAGGTCTGGGATTGCAGCCAATGGATTTCTGTGCTGACAGCCTGTAAGTAAATCCCCACCATCCTGCAGGAACTGCTGAAGAGGCGTTGGGAAGCATTTTGGTCAAAACTCGTAGATGGAAGTTTAACATAGATTTGTACTTTAATTGACATCCTCTAAACAGTAACTTGGCTTAGTAAGCGAAGTATAACAACTTAATATGCAACAGTCCTACAGCAGTTATAATATGATACTAGCTGTGCAGCTGCACTTCAATCTAGATACTGAGTAATGCTCGTATTTCTAGCATTGTTAGCCATATAAGCCAAATATAAGGATCATTTTGCCAGTTGTTTCTAGTGAACTACCTGCAGTCAAGATTTCATAATACACTTTCCTTTTTTCTTTTCTGTCCCTACACCCCCATAAACAAAATCCAGCTTTGTTTTTCCAGAAATGTGTGACAGAAAGTGCGTAAAGAGACATTACACACACACACACAGATAAGAAAGCAAAGTATATTTTTAGAATGGTGGATTTTACCTGAATAAAACACAGATCTCTAAGAGCTAAATTATGTTATTTTTTATAAAACTTCTATTGGTAAAAGTCAAAAATTAAAACACACATATGCCATGTACCTTTATACAACACAACATTAAGATATCACCAATAATCTTTCATTTGATACTTTGAAAGTGGTTTTGTTTTACTCACAGCTCTGTCACCATTTTGTACACATTGGTTTTTGCACTACATATTGTTCATCATTTAGTTGTGAGTATTCACTGCAAGGTGATTAGTGTATGTCATCCAGGGGTAAATTAAAGGTAAAATTCAACATGTTTGTCAGTTAAAAAAAGGAAAAAAAAGAAGGCCTTTCTCTTTGCTGTGTAAATTCTTTTTGATCAATGTAGGATATCCGGAAGGGCTTTTGTTTTGTTGAAAAAAAATAGTGAAATGATGGATTCATGAAATTGTGTAGTCCTTTTTTGTGGTTAAGGAAATTGTAGTTCTAGATATTCCAGTTTTCTGACAAATATTTTGTAGTACAGTAATCCTTTGCAATAGGAATTTTTTTTTTTTTCTTAGATATGCCTAAGTGAAAACGTGGTAAATTTTATTTGACTTTTTCATTTTTCTAAATCAATATTTATATACAAAGCTATTAATGATAATAATATCCATCTATTTTTCTCACGGATAAGATAATTTTGAAATAATAATAATCACACAAAAGTAGAACTATGCTGATATTGAACAACTGAAACCTTCCTTTGACTGAAAGAGAGAATTCATCTTTGATTACACAATGCTCTTTTAATTAAAAAAGTATTCGTCTTCCTTTTTAGTATTGACTCTCATGATTTGTTATTTCATCTGAAAGACTTTTGTGTGGAAATTAGATTTCCCTTTCTAGTTGAATAAATGCTAATAAAAGTGTAGCATAACCATTGCTAGATTTTTAACTGAAGTCACTTTGATTATTTTTGCATCCCAAATGTCATTTTCCCCTCCAAGCATCCCAGCAAACAGGGTTACTGAAGTGAATATTTCCAAAAGAAGCAAATAACAAATGTTTGTGAAAACTGTGTTTGAAGTTTTCCTTCACCAGTAATCATTCAAGAAGATGATTAATCAGGGAGCACATGTACTGCATGGTAAACCTCAAATGCACAGAACCAATTTCATGTATCAATTAATTCCAGTTACTTTCTTGTGTCCAAACTACTACATAACTCCTGGTCTGCCACCTGGCATCCTTGACACTTTCCTCCAACAGTGTCATTAGACTATCAGCTTGAAGATATTGAATGAAAATAAAAGATACAACCTCATAAGGTAAGAGTTTGCTAGAGATTAGAGTGAGAGGTAGGACTGCAAGGGATACTGTGTTCACACAATTTGAAATGACATGCTTTTGCAAGCAAGTGAATTTCTCACCTAAGCACTCCCAGTGAGTTCAGCACATGAGAATAAGGCCCATACACAGAAATGCTTCCTTCTGGCTGATTAATGTTGGGCTCTGAAATCTCCTCTACCTTAGGTAAATTTTTTGTGGACTATTTGGAGTTTTTTCTGAGTTGTCCTCAGTGCAGCACTATCAGTTTGAATGTGTTTGGTTTATTCAAATTCGTTGCTTCCTATCAGCATGCAACAAAATAGATCTTGCATCAGAGCTCTTCCTTTAAAAATAAATAACCTATGAAATATTATGATATTAAGAGGAAAAACAGGAAAAAGAAGTGTGCATTGTCTTATGTTTGCTATGAAATATTGTTGTCCTTCAGTGTTAGTCATACAAAAAAAGACATTCATCATGATCCGTTCCATTGAAATGGAACTTTAGATTGCTCTGTTGCGAAGGGAAAACCAAACACAGTAAAAGTATAAAATGGAATTCAAAAGCTATCTTGTGAAAAAGGATGAAACAAAAGAGGTGCTAATTAATGGTATTTGGTAGATATAAACTATATTCTTTCTATGTAAGTTCTTAATGTTTGCTATGTACAAGTACTGTGCTCTGAAAAATATGGCAGGAGAAGGATGGGGGAAGAAAATGTTTCAGGTGGACATGTGTTAGATTTCTATTTTGAACTGAGCAGCTGTGATGATCCATCATATTAATTTTTGCAAACTATTTCTTATATAGAGACATAAACAAGAAAGAAAATATTCTACCGTTTGGAAAATAACTGTAAATTTGCATATGTTTTCAATTAGACAAATATGTTCTTTGTTTAAAAAGAGTTTCTCAAAGTAAATGGAGGCTTTGTACTTAAAGTTAATTTACTATCTATCTTTCCTTCTCTGTGAGTTGAAAGGTGTTGGCTTTCCCACTCCCACCCCACCCCCATTTAGGGCTGTATTTTATCATCAAAAGCCTTTGCCATTATTATTATTTTTGGTTCCAGTTTTATGCTTCAAAAGTGTGTTTAACTTCACCCAAGGAAAACATTTTACTGCTTACCTCTAACTGAAGCTAAAAGCTGCTACATATAGAGAATAATGGATTCCCCCAGCTTCTCATTATGAAACAACATTGTAATTTCAAATTAAATTTAGGAACTAGAATGAGATTAAATGGAAAACACAAGTGGAACGTTAAAGAGAACTTTTACTAAATGCCGGTAAGATTTTAAATTCTAGTCAAGGACTTACTATTCTGTTCTACAGGGCCTGTCACAATGTCTGGGATACTTTAAATAAACAGAGTAATAGTTCAAAGGGAAGAGACCCACTGAACCAAAGAAAGAAAATATTTAAAAGGCAATAACAAAAGATGGGAGAAAAATAAAACATGTTATCATTGTGATATAATGACACTGATTTTTGTATATCATTTGTTAAATAGGGTGATTGATCTCTACCCGATATCAAAGTTACAACCAAGTTTTTCTAGGTAGTCTGCTGAGGCTGGATCATCTAGTTCTGCCTGGGTCAGCACAGCAGCTCTTGGATCATCATAGCTATGTTTCAAGCTAGCAATCAGCTAATTCTTCAGATGTTTCAGAACATTTGAAATACAAATGTCATACCTTGTTCAATTATGCATGCTAAGACACAATGAGTATATTCATAAATGCTTCTCTTTCTACTTGAAATTATGGGATTTCTTTCTCTATATGTCTAATTTCCTCCATCAAGGAAGAAAAGTTGCATCATGCCATGGAAAGAAACTTATGAAATTGCTGTATTCTTCAACTTCTGAAACATGATACTTAGGGGAAAAGTTGATACAATAACATTTCCCATAGCATCGTGCCCAAACTGCTCAGCAGATTAGGCTAACAGTAAGAATTATGGCTTCTCAATTTTCTATGACTAAAAAATAGTTAACCATGTCTCTCACAAACATGAATTGCTTCTTTCATCAACCAAGCTTTTACTCAGCCTTTTACTTTGCTTTTTCACTGAGAGTTGCTCTGTTGGGCACAAGACCACAAAGCAATTTAGATACCCCGGCATTTAACCACCCGAGAATTTGCTAAAGCGTATGTGCTCTGTGATCATGCAACAGCACTGCATAGCCTTACTCACCGGTGCTCAAATGTATTAAACCCAGAAGCTTTTTAGAACAGCTTGAATTCGAGCCTCCTGTTTTTCCTATGGAACATGCCAGCACATCAGATCACTTGAAGAAAAAGCCTGTAACAACTTGTCTACTGGCATCAGCCACATGTCTCTGTAAAGCATGGACTGATATACAGCAGCAGACTTGGGCTGGCAGTGCATGTGCTCAAAGTGCCTGCACTACAAGAAGACATCCTCTTTGACATGTGCACTGGGAGTTGACATGAGTTGGGCTTCATCTCCTGTTGTGGTCCCAAACTCAGTCAAAGCCTGTGCCTGCACATCTCTGTGTAGCCTACCAGCTGTAGATGTAAGATGCTCTAAACTTAAACTCGAACCTAAAATATAGTTTAAACACTGACTTTGAAGCTGCTTATCCGCTAGTAAAATTTACAGATCTTGAATTAACAGCCCCCTAAAATGCCTAAAAAATCCCCTAAAATGTGATTTCTTTTTGAAGAAACCAGCTTATGGTTTTCAAGATTGTCACAGACCTCTCATGCAGCGGTGGGAGAGGAAATACTCCTCTGTCTAAATTTTGCATGAAAAAAGAGTGTCTAAGGTAGCTCATTCGAAAATGAAGCAAGAGGTCATATCTTTTTGTTTCAGAGCAAAGGCTCAGTAGCTGTGATCCAAGAGGAAGGGTTGTATAGGCATGCCATACTGCACAGTTGGAATCTTTTGGGAAGGTCATAAAGCATCCCTTCTTCCTCTTTCCCACTTCCCAAATTCTGGACTTGACTTGTGCTGCTTGTTTTACCAAGCTGTGCTTTGAAGGGGTAACACAAGGTTTAGGAAACAGGGCTAGATTCCTTTCCCTGACTGGAAAGAGTTTGATTTACATCTCCCAAAGTAGCTATAGGTTGACCTAGGTCAGGGATGATCTTGTTTCTTCCTGCTGTAGCTGTTTCACCTTTCATGGACTGCTTAACCTTTCAGTGAACCAGTGACTTAGAAAGAGCAAGAGTACAAGTGGGTGCAGGAATAAGAATGAAGGCAATGCTGTTACCTTGTGCTTAGGATCTTACTTGACAAATGGTTATTAGTCCACAAAATGATAGCAAGTATTTAATTTCTCACAAAAAGGACATTTGCCACAATTCCCAAAAGCTAGAAGATTGGTAGTTATGTCCTAATTGATAGAGATGTCCTAGCTGGAATAGAAAAGTCAACTGAATAATTTACTTGATCTGGGAAAACTGGAGTATTATTGGACTAAGCATTAGATTCCATTTTAGTATTTAAACTGCAGGTTAAAATTAAAAAAAAAAATTGTTAATGTGATAGATCATAGAACCATAGAATCATAGAATCATAGAATCATAGGTTGGAAAAGACCTCTATCATCGAGTCCAACCATCCACCCAACACCACCATGCCTATTAAACCGTATCCCGAAGTGCCACCTCTACACGTTTTTTAAACACCTCAAGGGATGAGGAATCCACCACCTCCTTGGGCAAACCATTCCAATGTCTGACCACTCTGTCAGTAAAGAAATTTCTCCTAATATCCAATCTAAACCTCCCCTGACGCAACTTGAGGCCATTGCCTCTCGTCCTATCGCTGGTTACCTGGGAGAAGAGATCAACACCTGCCTCACTACAACCTCCTTTCAGGGAGTTGGGGAGAGCAATAAGGTCCCCTCTCAGCCTCCTCTTCTCTAGACTAAACAGCCCCAGCTTCCTCAGTCGCTCCCTATAAGACTTGTTCTCTAGACCCCTCACCAGCCTCGTTGCCCTTCTGTGGACAAACTTCAGCACCTCAATGTCTGTCTTGTAGTGAGGGGTCCAAAACTGAACACAGTAGACCCTGAAATATTTTGTCATTAAACAAGTTTGACCTGTGAATTTAGAAGTGGGTAACTTTTTCCCCCATGATTAACTGGTTACTTTCCTGAAGCAAAGATATTCGTAGAGCAATAAAGTCAAAGGTTGCAGTTGTTACTCCTGCGAAATGGGATCTTCATTAATTGTTTTGTTGAATTTGCCACTTAGATGTCATATATTTTACTCTATTTACACAGGTCAGCTATCTGTAGACTTAGAATTTAAGTGTTTAGCCTTGTGAGAGGTATCATTAAATGGTACAGATAACTTACTGTTGTGTTATGTTCTTCCTTAGACCCACTGAAACCACTAAAGGATCATTTAGAGGTTGAACTTCAAACCGTTTCAGATGCAAATGATGTCATTCTCAACTCTATGTGCAGTTCTGAGGCTGAGATGTGGGAAAACTTTCCCAAGTCAAGTGAAACAATTACTATCAACCCAACAGTTTTGGGTGGATGGACATTTAATTATTGAATCTAAAGGGATCGGTCCTAAGAAAAAGAACTGCAGAATCTGAACCTTGAATGCTGTATAGGGATGACTTCATCTTCTTTTATATTCTGTGAAGGTTATGTCCAAGTGGAGACCAGTGATGAGTGACGGGTCAGTATTGGGACTGGTGCTGTTTAACATCTCTGTTGGTGTCATGGACTGTGGGATGGAGTGCACCCTCAGCAAGTTTGCTGACGACACCAAGCTGCATGGTCAACATGCTGGAGGGAAGAAATGCCATGAAGAGGGACCTGGACAGGCTGGACAAGTGGACCCATACGAACCTCATGAAGTTCAACAAGCCTAAGTGCAAGGTCCTGCACATGGGTCAGGACAATCCCAAGCACAGATACAGGCTGGGACAAGAATGGATTGAGAGCAGCCCTGAGGAGAAGGACTTAGGGGAGGCTGGTTGATGAGAAGCTCAGCATGACCCACCAATGTGCTCTTGCAGCCCAGAAGGCCCATATCCTGGGCTGCATCAAGAGAAGCATGGCCAGCAGGTCAAGGGAGGTGATTCTGCCCCTCTGCTCTGCTCTGGTAGAGATCCCACCTTCAGTCCTGTGTGCAGCTCTGGAACCCTCAGCAAAGGAAAGACACGGACCTGTTGGGGCGGGTCCGGCGGAGGGGCACAAAAAATATCCGAGGGCTGGAACACCTCTCCTATGAGGAAAGGCTGAGACAGAGTTGGGGCTGTTCAGCCCGGAGAAGGCTACAGGGAGACCTTATAGCTGCCTTTCGGTACCTGAAGAGGGCCTACAAGAAAGCTGGAGAGGGACATTTTACAAGGGCATGGAGTGATAGGACGAGTGGTAATGGCCTGAAGGTGAAGGAGGATAGATTTAGAATAGATGTAAGGATGAAATTCTTTACTGTGAGGGTGGTGAGGCACTGGAACAGGTTGCCTGGAGAAGTTGTGGCTGCCCCCTCTCTGGCAGTGTTCAAGGCCAGGTTGGTTGGGGCTTTGAGCAACCTGGTCAAGTGGCAGGTGTCCCTGCCCGTGTCAGGGGAGTTTGAATTAGATGGTCCTTAAGGTCCCGTTCAACTCAAAGCATTCTATGATTCTGTGTTTCTGTGAAGTGCTCTTCATATCTCTTTTCCTGTAAAGGTTGCATCCTGTAATAGCCTGACTCTCTTCTTGACTGTCTATATGTTTTGAAGATTATAAGGGTTCTACAACTTATCTGCTCTTCTGCTTCCTAAATTCTTTGCAGCTAGGGACAAATTACCATTTTAAATCAGAAACTTCATTTGTTTGTTTTTAATTCTTACTGGTAGTTTTGTAAAGTGATCATGAACACTGCTTTACATTGTGCAGCGGATTGATTTGTTTGACTGCAATATGAAATGGTCCTTTCTCTGAAAAAGCTGTTATGATTCTAGTCTAGTATGCCAACTGGAAATTTTGGATTTCTTTTTTTTTTATCCTCTCAGCTATCATAGTTCCCCCCTGCAAGGTTTTTAGACGTTATGTAAAACAGACTACATACAGTGACATTTAATGTTGTGTCTAGAGAAAGGCAAATTTATGTAAGTCATTGAATTACTGATGCTTACTGCCAGTACATGGTCCTATCAATCCTAATTCTTCATACTACCCTAGAAGAATGTCTCGATATTACTCTAAACACCTGTACCAATGAAATCTTAAATATTTTTTTTGGTTATCCCTTTAGAAGTCTTTTCAACCTTTACTTTTTTGCTTCTCTTCCTCATGCTAGCTTACTTTTTTCATGATCTCTGTGGTGTCTTTACCTTACTTGTTCATGTTTGCATCTAAACAATCAGATGGAACATTTCTACAAGCTATGTATTTCAAATCCTTCAATGACAGCTAATGTTTTCATTACTTATGTATTCACTTTCCTGATGAGGTACTCTACAATCAGAACAAATTTAATGAGTGACATACAGTGTGCAACTATTTGTTTGTTCTTTGACTAGTTACAGAGAAACAGCTTGTACTAGAAAAACAAAATATGTAACTCTGAATTACTGCAATATTGCCAAGCTAGAGGTGCCACAGTTTACTGAATTTTCTTCCAGTTGCTGAATGCTGTAGTAAAGATTGTCATTCAACTTCCATTATGACTCCTAATTGACACCTGTGGAGAAGTTCTTTAAAAAAGCTTATTTTGATCTAACATTATATATTTCATACTCCATCTCAATTAATAATATATGCCTCTTCTTTTCAGGAAAAATTGCATGAAAGTCCTCTTATAAGTTTTTTAAGAAACTGAAGGTTTTTTTTTTTTCAATCTAAGATCACAAATCAAGGTAATAAAATATTTTCCTTCATCCTAATCAGTGCCCTTGGTGATTCCAAGAATGAAATTTCCAGATTTGAAGTATAGCTTGTCTTTCTGAGTGGTCAGAAAGAACCTTATTGCCTTTACTGCCTTTTTCTCAATATTTTTCCTCTTTATTGTTTTGTTTGCAATAAGAAAGTCTCCTGTTATCTCCCTGTTGGTTGCTCCCCAACTTTTGTTCTTCACGCCTTGATTGGAATTCTTGCCAATTTTGTGCAGCTGTAAAAATGAGGAATGGTATGATCTCCGCCATCTTCCTGCTACAAGTATTTTAATTTTAGAGGTTTAATTTTAGGCTATAACTTATTTTGTGCCAGCAATTCCATAAAGAGCAGAATTATTAGATGAGGTGAGTGATATTCCTTCTACACTGCTCCTGCAGAGTACTAAAACTGCAAAATATGTAGGTCAAGAAATACAAATACTCATCACGTATGGATGCTTGCTTTTAAGATTGTTCTGGAAAGAAAATATTTGGCTCCTGCTCTACAAGAAAACAGGGTCAACAAACCCATTCATTATGGAGCAGGATTAAGACAAAGCTCTGCACTTCACAAGCATACAGCAATAAAATTACTTTCAAAAGGCACAGAGCAGATTCGTAGAGAATAATAAGCTTATGTGAGGTAAGTTAGATTAGGCAGACATAAGAAATCAAGGATTCAAAGAAAGATGATTTAACAAGAAGGAAAAAGGAAAAGAAAAAGGAAAAGGAAAAGGAAAAGGAAAACATGGAAATGAGCTACCATGAAATTAAATCAGGGGTGGGCAGGGGGAGATATGAGAGAGAAAGTTGATACAAGGTACAGAAAAGGAGATAAAAGTGATGTCATTGCTAAACTAGATTCTTTTCTACTTAGATCTCTAACCTGTCTTTTCATTTAGAAAAGTAATCCACTCACTCTTGAGCACCTGCAAGGTTCACTTTGTTCGTCTTTTCACCATTATATTTGGCGCTTTTCTTCTATCAGTTTCTGAAGGAGGTTTGTCATTTGTCAGCTTTTCTAGTGATGTTATTTGTCAATTTCTTTATTTCAATGGGAATGTGAAAAGAGTGGATGTTTATGAACATACCTTTGTGAGGAGAGAATGGGGGGTCACAGATAGCTGTTGATTTATTTTAATAAGAACAGTATTTGCAACCCAAATTTACAAAGAGATTTGAAAATATGATTAGTTTCACATTACTTGTTGTTTTTGTTTTTCTTTCTTCAGTTCATGTTGTCTGCAGTATCTTTTGTTTTCTCTTAACAAATGATTAAGGTCGGTAACACTGAACTTCCCAAACAAGTTGCTTGGCTGTCAAGTGACTGTCTCCATTGACGCAGCATGCAAGCAAACACATGCTATAGAATTAGCATCCAAATAACAAGGCAAGATATCCCTATTGACAATTGCTCCTGCCTCAGCATATGTATTGTGCTCTTGGATTATCCCATCTGCTGCTGCTTCAGCTCTGATGCCACATCATCATTTTACTTGCTCCAATGGTTCCTCTTCAACAACTGAATTCCATCCTTCACAAATTGCATCTCAATGTGTGTGCCTGAACAAGGTCTTCAGCTGCTTACAGTTCCTTCTTTACTAACACTATTTAAACAACATCTTCAAGATATGCCAGACTGCTCTTGTGTATCATCACTTTTTTTGTGGTTTCTTTAAAGGTTGCTGCACATAAAACTACAACTTAATGATTCCCTTCAATACAGGATGATAGGGAGTACAGAGAAATTAATTTCTTCTTATGAACCTTTAAAAATGGCTTGCATCAATGTGCTTTAAAGTGATGTCTTAGAAACATTGTCTGTGAATTTGGGAGCCAGGAAAACTCTCAGGATTTAGAAAGATAGGAATACCTGTGATAAAACTTGTAACAAAACTTCAACAAAATTATAGCAGAAGAGAATATTCCAGCTTCCAAACAGCTACACTTGCAATTTATGTGGAAATCAGACTCCCTTTTGAATCAAATTCCTTTGTAAAACTCATCACTTCTGTATGCTGTGAGAGCTAATAAATTAAGCGAAGGATCATGTAGGATAACTGGATGCCTTATTTTGACTCTGTCAGCAAAAAATGTGAGTTGGAACTGTTCTGCCAGTCTGCCTTATGGTCATATTGTCTTATGGGTTTCCACAGGTGAGATTTTCTCAAAAATCAGAGGTTATTTTATTATTTACAGATTTTATTTCTTTAGCTAACTATTATTATGGACTATATCCAAGATATTTGATCATCCAGTTCACGAAGTTGTCAGGATTCATGTACCTACATCCAAAGCTGGGCTGCAGCTGCATTTTTCAAACTGCTAAGTACACATCTAACTGTACTATGTGATGCATTTTTGATGTTAATATTCCCCAATGTTCAAAACAAAGTTTTCCCTTATCTCTTCCTTTCAAAACTATTCCCAAGACACACTTAATGAATCATGCAGTACACAATATGAATGGCTCTTTTCTTTTGCATACCCTGAGGAAATGCATACACAATCTTTTCCTTCTCTGCAACACTGACCTTGGATGGGGAGCATATTCTTCACAGGGTGTATTCCCACTGTCAAGCCATTTTGAGCTCTCCTATTATAATAAGGGCTCTAGTTTCTTATGGAACCTAGACATGCTGGTTATGATACTGGAAAGAAAACACATCCTGACTTCTGTCTTACACAGAGACAAAGTAGACATATTTACTGAAAGTACTAGGAAAAAAAATTTAAAACCAATGCCTTTGAAATTCCTCTCAGAAAGCTTTTTACATTGCAATAGACAGCTTATATTATGAAAGGGTTTATCCTCTGAAAAAAAGTGTTTAAACTACTAGTTGGTTCAAAGAAACATCACAGGGTAAATATATTGCATCTTAAGCATGGTGATTAATATGTCCCAGGGTCCTATTCATCATCCATATTTGGCTTTGCAACTTTATTTCTTAATCTGCAATAGCAATACGCTAAATTCTAGGGATGGCAGCAGGAGAGCAGAGACTTGTTCTATATTTGATTTTTCTATTTTTATCCTTTACCTATGTGTAAGAAAAAAAGTCAGATGATCAAAGACAGGATTAGCACTTGATTCCAGAAGGTGTCTTTTTTCTGATTTAAAACAGGAGTTTGGAGGTGTACTTTAGTTCTTCTGGAAGGCAGGATGGATTCCCAGAAATGAGTGAGCCCTCCATACTTCAAAGCAGACAAAATGGATAAACATGGATATTTTAGAGAATTTCTGGGTTGAATCTTTTTTCCTCTCTGCATGAGTGTTAATTTTCATATTCATTTTGTACAATCCTGTCCTTCACTCTTGTTTCCTCTCAAACCCTGGTTTGTTCAGAGCAGCAGCTGTCTGTTCCCTTTCTCCTAAATTGTGGATGAATATCTGGTTGATTGTAGCAAAATAATCTGCAGTGATATGTGACGCTCTGAGATGTAGAGAGATAGAGTGAGTGAGTGTGTGGGCTTCCATTTTTATTTCATACAGTACTCTGTTTACAGAAGAGTATGGCAGTGATAATTATCACTGCCTGCCTTCCTGGAAGTCTCTTAGAAGTGATATATTACTTCTTAAAAGAGTTATCCCTTTTTGATGGATTTTTAAATCTGCCAGCAAACTGAAATACCATTGTAATAACTTCTCAGTTGTTAAAATACAGTGTTGTTCTTAAGAACTTTATCAAAATGGTTACGGTAAGTAAAGTGATAGATTACCAGGTGCTCTGTGTAGGTGGTAATTATATCTTCAGGCAAAAAGTGTAAACTTAGAAATCTGGGTTGACCAATTTAGAGTTTTGCTACAAACTCACCACGATTTCCTTTTAAGATCAGTACTGAAACCACAGTACCTTGTCTTGCCATGCGCTCACTGCAAGCTGATGTAACCATATTGATCTTCAGGCAGTGTAGTACAAGCATGTAAACAAAACATGTTTGATCTGTGCTGTTTCATTCTTGATCTAAATACCAGGTGTTTTAAATTGACTTTTTGTTTAAAGAAATCCTTGGAATAATAAAAAAAAAGGCAGTTCATACTTTTTTTCCTCTATGAGTTGCCGCTCTAATCCCAAAACACTAAGGTCCTCATACTTCTATAGCTACTGTATGCTGAGTAGTCCTGCTGACTTCAGCGGAAGTCTGGCTTAAAGCTGCGTGTGTGTTTGGAGCTAAATGTAACTAATTATCTGACCTTCTTCGCAAAAGAGCATGCTTTAAGAATTTTTCTCCAATACTCATGTATATATTTTGTTTCCTTGCCAAGGTATGCATTAATGTAATTAACATTGATAAATTCAACATGTTTGAGTGAGTTATTTCTATATGGATAGGTGATGGATCTCAAAGTTCAACATCTTCTAGAGCGGCAGCTCAACCTCTGCATAAAATAACTGTATATAATTCAATAAAATATGTCTTAGAGCGGAATGAATCCCTAGAAGTCATTCTTTTGTGCAGAGGATTTGCTATTTGAAGGAATATTCAGGGAGGACAAGAAATGCTCTTGTTCTGTGGCACGCAAATAGGGCTATGCTTGTAAAAATTATGTATGTATGTGTTTACAAGGAGCAAATTCTGACTTACTTGAAATTGGTTGAAATTTCTATAGTTTTAAAGATTTGACCCATACAGGAGGCAAGCAAGAGACTTAAAAAAGCTTTTGATGAATTTTTTTTCATGTTGAGATTATGATCCTGAGCAAAACCTCTCAGAGTTCACATGGCTCTAAAATTAAAATACATTTATAATCCTTATTTCTTTTAATTGTGTGCATTCAAATCCATAACAAAGATGAAGATGTTGCATTGACATGTCTGAACTTATTCACACCAGTAATTCCTTAATCTTTTTTAAAAAAAATTCTTGTAACTTATCTTATATATAACAGTTACTTATCTGTGTAGCTGTTGCTTTATTGGTCCTGTAGGAGTACAAATTTTGAATATAAGCTTCTTAGCAAGACCCCCAAAGATTAATAGAGATGTCCTAACTTAATATGTAAGTTCACAAAGCCCAACCTAATATACCTACCTATTAGTTTGAATCAAAGTTTGTAAAATAACAGAGTAAGTAGAGCTGATAAGGAGATCAGAGATTTTTATTGGAAATTTCCTGAAAATGAAAATGTGACAGTATCTTAAGGAAAAAAAAATCCAAATCTATCTAAATTTTAAGATTTTTGAAGGTTCAAAAAATTTTTAATTATATTCTTAAAAGTTTATAATAATAAATCAACATTTCTAAAAATTACAACACCCTGATTTCAGCACGATGAAAATGCTTCTTGTTTTTAAAATCAATGCATTTATCTGAACCTTTCAATTCAGCAAAACAACACTTCACAGCGGAAAAATATATCCCAGAATAAAAGGAAAGTGAGAGCTGAAAGGACTGAAAATAAATTTGTAGTGTGTTTTCACGTGGGATGTGAGAGAAAGTGAAAAATACAGATGTAGCAGCCTGCTGAGCATTAGGAGGTAGAAAGTGGAATATTCATGAAATAATTTCAGTGTTTTATGAGTTCCCAGTATTTATCTTTGCCATAAATCACATCAGAGTATTTATTTTTTATACAACATAAGAATATTTATTTATTCATTTATTTATTTACTTCTTTAATTTCCAATAATTCTGTTTGGGATATTGCACCTACTGCCATCCAAACCAGTGGTCTAGTCTCTTAGGCTATGTTTGCGCTGCTCATTGTAGCAGCATTTTAACATACACTTGTGCTCCCTTGCCTAGTGTCTGTCACCACAATAGGGAAACTGGAGAGATTAGGACTAACATATGTCATGAAACACTAACATGACAGTAACAGACCTCTCACTGGTTTGAATTTATTTATAAATCTTACTTGCAGGAAACGCCCCCTGCCTGTATCTTTTAACACCATCCTTTTTTGAATTTATTACTGAATAACTGAATTATTCAAGTGTCTCGAGAATGGTATAATGAAGAAGACATAAAAGCAATTCTATCTTCTTTCTAACTTGCCATCTATTCTGGTTCCATAAAAACATATCTGTTCTTCATTTTACAGTAAAATGGATGTCCACAGAAGGGACCTGATTATCCAGGTCAGAACTTCTGACCTTACACTGAAGAGATCTGTAATGCAAACATTAAAATAGATATGAGTGGGACTATCTGAATGAGTGTGGAAACACCAGGCAGGAATACCAGAAGAAACATTAAAGACCAGGTTGGATCGGGCACTGAGCAACCTGATCTAGTTGAAGATGTCCCTGCTTACTGCAGGGGGTTTGGGATAGATGACCTCTAATGGTCCCTTCTAACCCAAAGCATTCTATGATTCTCTGACAACGTCTACATTGTTTAACTTCTTCATCAACGACCTGGATGAAGAGTTAGAGTGTACCCTCAGCAAGTTTGCTGATGACACCAAACTGGGAGGTGTGGTGGATACACCAGAAGGCTGTGCTGCCCGTCAGCATGACCTGGACAGGCTGGAAATTTGGGCAGAGAGGAACCTGATGAGGTTCAACAAAGGCAAATGCAGGGTCCTGCACCTGGGACAGAACAACCCCATGCATCAGTACAGGCTTGGGGCGGACCTGCTGAAGAGCAGCTCTGTGGAGAGGGACCTGGGTGTGCTGGTGGACGACAAGTTAATCATGAGCCAGCAGTGTGCCCTGGCTGCCAAGAAGGCCAATGGCATCCTGGGGTGCATCAAGAAGAGTGTGGCCAGCAGGTCGAGGGAGGTTCTCCTTCCCCTCTACTCAGCCCTAGTGAGGCCTCATCTGGAGTACTGTGTCCAGTTCTGGGCTCCCGACTTCAAGAAAGATGAGGAGCTACTGGAGAGAGTCCAGCGGAGGGCTATGAGGATGGTGAGGGGACTGGAACATCTCTCCTACGAGGAGAGGCTGAGGGAGCTGGGCTTGTTCAGCCTGAAGAAGAGAAGGCTGTGAGGGGACTTAATATATGCTTACAAATATCTGAAGGGTGGGTGTCAGGAGGATGGGGCCAAACTCTTTTCAGTGGTTTCCAGAGACAGGACAAGGGGCAATGGGCACAAACTGAAGCACGGAAGTTCCGTCTGAACATGAGGAAGAACTTCTTCCCTCTGAGGGTGACGGAGCACTGGAACAGGCTGCCCAGGGAGTTGGTGGATTCTCCTTCTCTGGAGATATTCAAGACACGCCTGGATGCGGTCCTGTGCAGCCTGCTGTAGGTGACCCTTCTTCGGCAGGAGGGTTGGACTTGAACACCCACAGAGGTCCCTTCCAAACCCTACCTACCATTCTACATTAGCAGGTTATCAAGATCTGGGCATTTTCCATATAGCTTCTCAGCATCTCTGGGATTAGGAAGGGGACAGCTTGCTCAAAAGACTCAAGTCATTAGGAAGCAGTGGTAAAAAGGTAAGACATGACTGAAGCTTTATGACACCCAAATAAGAGATGAAACAGTAAGCAGAAGACAGTGACTCATGAAGGTGAGATATGCCAAAGAGCAAAATCTTTTAATCACCAACAGCCTCTAAAAAAGGCAAATCCAGAACCAGCACAAGGTCATGAACCTCAAAACCGTCCAGAAGACATAATAAAACCTTGGTAGCCATCATTCCTCCTCTTCTGCATCAGCCCAAGGAAGCCTAGCTGTCAGGACCTCTTGAATGTATGTCCACTGGTTTGAAAGACTGTGAATGAAAATATTTTTCTTTTAAAATAAAATCACATTTACTACCAGAGATATGTATATGGAGCTTTGCTATTCTGTTGCTGCAAGATCACAACCTTACTTGCTTTCAAAATATTGAAGGCTGAAGGTGGGGTCCTCAGCAACCACTTGCTTCTGATCCTGGAGCACGAAAAATGCCCAGATGCCTCTGTATTAGACACTGCAAGGTCTCCTTCTACCTGGCGCACAGATCTGGATCCACTCAAGGCTGAGTAGCTTCACACTGAGCTACTAATGCCTAAATCCTATGGGAACAGGCATTTCAGGAATCTCTTTGATCATGGAGCGGAACTGCAAAAAGGCTTTCAGTGCCATAAAAAGAGACAATAGTTCCTTGTCTTTTACCTGTTTAATACAATAACTGAGCTCTTAGAGCAGTAACTTTAATGTTAATGGAACAAACTTCAATGTCTTGCTGTTCAGTAGTCTTCCTTGTCAACCATGTTGGAAGTTTAAATCTTTGTTGTTGTAAACAAAATTAACACACAAAGAGAAAGAAGAAAAAAGCAAATATACACTAACAGACCTGGTATAGTGGAGCTCTTTATTTCCCATGAGATCCAATAGTAGTATTTGTATTTTATTCACAAGATACTTAGTATAATATCTTCAAAAGGCACTGGAGCAGAGAATGAAAATCAGGTGCCTTCAATTTCCTGGTGAATTCCTTGATGTACTCACCAATAGCTTTTCTTCCCCAAAGACACAGTCTATCCATTCTGCAAAAACATCAGCAAAAGAATCTGAGTCTTTTCTATAAAGTTTGGAATGGCAGTAAGAATTGAGGTATGAGACTGCTCAGTCCACACTGGGGAACGAAGCCACATCTCCCATACAAATGCTCAGTGTTGTGAAGAAGTGAATTAAGAAGAATATTACAGGAAGCATTATTTCTTTAGACAGAATTTGACTGATAGGACAATCCCTTGCTGCTTTGTGGAAGAAAGCCTTGGCTGCATTTCTCTGAGCAGCAGGCTCAGAATAATGATATCTTAATGTCTGAGAGAAACAACGTTTAAAACGTTTCACTTTTCACAGTGTTACCTGTAGCTTAAAATGCCAGCCCAGTGTGCTGGCAATGCTGGCTGCCTGGGTTGGAACCGTCAAATCCGTATTTGGAGTACAATTCTTTTCGCTATGTGAATATGTGAACTCATTATTAAACAGATCTTTCTGCATGCAGTTGGTTCCAACTGCTTGTTCTTCAGACAAAAGAGATGTTAAGGTTTTTTACGTTGGTTTGTTGGAGGTTTTTCCCCTCTCTTGTTCTCTGCTTCTTTCTCCTAGGACAGCACTGAAGCTGAATTCTGTCCCACCATAAGTATTGTGCAGAGTTTCTGGTCAGGTTCAAGATGAACCTAACAAGAACTGAAGGGAAGCTGATACTGTTTTATAGGGTTCTTCATACGTGCGAAAACTGAAGTTAGTCTCGTATCAGATTCCAGATAGAGGAATTGGCGGGATTTGATTAAAAGGTAGCTTTAGCTTTATTAATGATATTTGCAAATAGCACTCATTTACATCCCAGTGGTCTTCACACTAAATGCTGAAAAACAGAATGATTTTTTTAATGAAGAAAAGTTTCAATTTAAAGATTAATTGAAAGATACCTCTAAACAGCTTGCACAAAACATTCAAGAAACTGAATCTCTACCTTTTCTTCACTTGGGCAAAAAAGACTTTGAATTAGGGTCCCAGCTCATTCCTTTCCCGGGCTTCAGATGAATTTGAAATGTAGCAATCAGTAATCCAGTTTACACCTCAGCCAACACCTTTCATGTCTACTGTTTCCCATCAGGACCTTCTTTATTCTAGCCTTCTCTCTGCTGACAGCTGCTCCCACCATCATTTTTTTAGCCTGGGATGGCTGCCACAAGAACGTGGGATCCCTGCTGCTCAACAGGTTTTGTGGTCTGGCTGGTGGGGTGGGTCGACAGAGAAGCCCTACCACCTGGTGTCACTTCTGCTCAGCAGATTTTGTATCTCTGTTTACCATCTTGGGGTGTATTGTTATAGCTGAATGCATACTGTAGATTGGGAAGAATCCTTGCTCATCACAGCTGTTGTTTTCCTCTTCAGTTCTTCTTGTTCCTTTTTCCTACGCTTTTAGTAGCGTAAGTCATGCTGCTTATATTGCATATGCATTGACAGATTTTTTGACTGACATGCAAATTAATTCAGAGGAAGAGAGAAAGAACATTTTTGTTCCTGACAATTCTTTATTTTTATCTTTGCATGCCATCTTTGACAGGCTTTAAAATCTTATTCGTATTTAAAAGGTAACTTTCAATAAAGAGAAATTTGTTGTATCAGAAGTGTGTTACTACTGCGTCTTGCTTTCCAATTTGTTCAAGTCTACACTAAGAAAATCTTCTCAATGATATGATTCTGACACTGAACAAGACCCCTGGAGTTCCAGTAAATATATACCATTTTTTTTTACCTTCTTGCTGGAGATTTTTTAATGATCCTGGGTAAGGAATTTTCCTCTGGTGCCCTTTACCATGTTCCTTCAGGACTGCACAGGCATAAACCTGAGAAATATTCACAATTTATAAAATTAAAGAGGATGGTCCCAGAAAGGGCCATAACTAAGAGCAGAAAATTCATTCTCATTAATCAAAAAATAAGGGCAAGCAGACCTATTGTCTCAGTGTCAGTAATGGATCAACTACTGCAATATAAGACTTTTGCATTTTAAACCTTGGTTATTGACTCTCAGACGACTCACTCTGATTTTCATTTTTCTAGTTCATCTACTGTCCTGGTAATTTTACTTTCTTCAAGAAAATAAAGGGTTTAGTTGTTTTTCCCTTTTTATATTTACTTACATTGGCATTAAAATTACCTGTGACCTGCCACCTCCCCAGAACTTTAGAATATTTCTGTGAATTCTGAGGAAATAGAAAAGCAATTTTATAGAGAGGAAATTGCCTTCATGCTTATAGTAGATGAATTATAACCTTGCATGGGACTTTTTGCCACAAGATAACAATTCTCAAGTACAGTAGTGACCTCAATTTTTCCTCTTGTGGTAGAAATGTGTTGGATGCCCTTTTCTCATTTCCTGTAGGGGCATGGTCATCTCTGAGACCAGTGCTACCCACTGACTACCCAGTGTTGTCCACCCCAAGGATTTAAAGGCACTGCAGGAGTTTTTGTGGTATGTGTAAGAAGTTTTCAGTGAGGAAAATGGTGTTTATTGAATGGAGAGGAAGGAATGTGAGGAAAAAAAAGAACACTGACAGTAAAAGAAAACATGAGTAGGAACGTGGGTACTGAAGAAATTGAAATGTCATTCAGAGAGGAGCTATGAGAAATAAAAAAGTGGAAAATTAATTCTAATCAATTAGAACATTTTGACTGAAACCTTGGAAAACGAATAAACAACAATGGGCCATATTACAGGTAATATTTGTCTAGGTTCAGTAGGGAAACATTTCTCAACAGTGAAGAGGTAATACTGAGAAAAGATGCTTAGAAGAGTGTGGTCAGTAAAGAAACATGCTGGGTGTGGTAGTTTATTTTTCCTTTTATCTGTGTGTTTCACCCTTGTTTATCCATTGTTTAGGGGACATTGCCATTAACAGCCACCTGCGAAAAAGACTTATCATAGAATCATAGAACCACAGAAAGTTTTGGGTTGGAAGGGACCCCTAGAGGTCATCTAGTCCAACCCCCCCGCAGCGAGCAGGGACACCGCTAACTAGATCAGGTTGCTCAGAGCCCTCTGGAATATTTCCAGGGATGGGGCCTCCACTACCTCTCTGGGCAACCCGTTCCAGTGTTTCACCACCCCCATTGTAAAGAATTTCTTCCTTATATCTAGCCTAAACCTACCCTGTTTTAGATTAAAACCATTACCCCTCGTCCTTTCACTGTTATCTCTACTAAAAAGATTGTCCCCATCTTTCCTATAGGCTCCCTTTAAGTACTGAAAGGCTGCAGTCAGGTCTCCCTGCAGCCTTCTCTTCTCCAGGCTGAACAAGCCCAACTGTCTCAGCCTGTCCTCATAGGAGAGGTGCTCCAGCCCTCGGATCATTTTTGTAGCCCTCCTTTGGACCCGCTCCAACAGTTCCATGTCCTTCTTGTGCTGAGGGCTTCAGAGCTGAATGCTATACTCCAAGTGAGGCCTCACCAGAGCAGAGTAGAGGGGCAGAATCACCTCTCTCGACCTGCTGGCCACACTCCTCCTGATGCAGCCCAGGACACGGTTGGCCCTCTGGGCTGCCAGCGCACATTGCCGGCTCATGTCCAGCCTTTCGTCTATCAGTACCCCCAAGTCCCTCTCAGCAGAGCTGCTCTCGATCCTTTCATCCCCCAGCCTGTATTGATAGCGGGGATTACCCCGACCCAGGTGTAGGACCTTGCACTTGGCCTTGTTGAACCTCATGAGGTTCATACGGGCCCACTTCTCCAGCTTGTCCAGGTCCCTCTGGATGTCATCCCGTCCTTCTGGTGTCTCAACCGTACCACTCAGCTTGGTGTCATCTGCAAACTTGCTGAGGGTGCACTCGATGTCGCTGTCCATGTCATTGATGAATATATTGAACAGCACCGGTCCCAGTACGGACCCCTGAGGGACTCCTCTCGTCACTGGTCTCCATCTGGACATTGAGCCGTTGACCACTACCCTTTGGCTGCGACCATCCAACCAATTCCTTATCCACCGAACGGTCCACCCATCAAATCCATGGCTCTCCAATTTAGAGAGAAGGATGTTGTGGGGGACCGTGTCAAAGGCTTTACAAAAATCCAGATAGATGACATCCATAGGTTTTCCCTTGTCCACCCTTGTTGTTACACCATCATAGAAAGCCACTAGGTTGGTGAGGCAGGACTTGCCCTTGGTGACGCCATGCTCGCTGTCTCGAATCACCTCCCTGGCCTCCACGTGCCTTAGCGTATCTTCTAGGAGGATCTGTTCCATGATCTTCCCAGGCACAGAGGTGAGGCTGACAGGTCGGTAGTTCCCAGGGTCTTCCTTTCTACCCTTTTTGAAAAGGGGCACAATGTTTCCCTTTTTCCAGTCACTGGGGACTTCCCCTGACTGCCATGACTTTTCAAATATCATGGAGAGTGGCTTGGCAACTACGTCAGTCAGTTCCCTCAGGACTCTGGGATGCATCTCATCAGGTCCCATGGACTTCTGTACGTTTAGGTTCTTCAGGAGGTTCTGAACCTGGTCTTCACTTACATCTGGAGGGATTTTACTCTCCTGGTATCCTTCATGCCATTCATCGACTCAGGAGCGGTGAGGAGAGAGATTGCCAGTGAAGACTGAGGCAAAAATGTTGTTGAGTACCTCAGCTTTCTCCTCATCTGCTGTTGCCAGTTCGCCGGTCTCACTCATGAGCAGGGGTACTCTTTCTTTGACCATCTTTTTCCAGCTGACATACCTGTAGAAGCCCTTCTTGTTATTTTTTGCATCCCTTGCCAAGTTCGGCTCCAGCTGTGCCTTGGCCTTCCTGACCCCGTCCCTACACAGCCGGGCAGATTCCCTATACTCTTCCCAGGAAGCCAGTCCCTGCTTCCACTGCCTGTGCAGTTCCCTCTTCTTCTTTAGTTTGACCAACATCTCTTGCCCGACTTCTTACACTTGGGGATCGAGAGCTCTGTGGAATACATCCTGAAAGACCTGCCAGCTCTGTTCTGTTCCCCTGTCCCTGAGGACCGTTTCCCAGGGAGTTCTTCTGACTATCTCCTTGAAGAGCTGGAAGTTTGCCCTCCTAAAATTTAGGGTCCTGACTATGCTCTTCGTTATTCCCATTTCCCTCCGTACCGTTAGTTCCACCAGCACGTGGTCACTGCAGTCCAGGCTACCTCCAATCTTGACATCTCCAACGAGCTCACTTGCATTGGTGACCACCAGGTCTAGTATTGCATCCCCACAGGTAGGGGTGCTTATTACCTGGCTCAAGAAGTTGTCTTCAATACATTCTAGGAACCTGATGGATTGCCTACAGCTTGCCGTGTTGCTTTTCCAGCAGATGTCGGGGTGGTTGAAGTCCCCCAGTAGGACGAGAGCCTGCGAGCGCGAAGCCTCCTGGAGCTGGAGGAAGAACACTTCGTCTATCAGCTCCTCTTGATCTGGCGGCCTGTAGTAGACACCAACCACTAGGTTCCCTTTGTTGCCTCTCTCTCCGATTCTTACCCATAAGCTTTCGACCTGCTCGTGGTTATTCTTCAGGGACAGCTCTTCACTCTGTAGTGTTTTCTTGATGTAAAGGGCAACGCCCCCACCCCTCCTTCCTCGCCTGTCCCTTCTGAACAGCCTGTAGCCATCAAGAGCCACATTCCAGTCGTGGGATTCATCCCACCAAGTTTCCGTGATGGCAATCAGGTCGTAGCTTTCCAGCAGCACGACTGCTTCCAGCTCCTCCTGTTTGTTTCCCATGCTGCGTGCGTTTGTATAGAGGCATTTCATCTGAGCTGTCAGCCTTGTTACCTTCATAGCAGAGCACCCCTTTTTTCCCTTGAGGTGCTTCGTGGGTATTTTCTTGTTGGCACCTGATACCTCAGGCGCCTCCAGCTCCCCTCGGCAAGACTTCCACATTGCTGCAGTGTCCCTCACCTGCTGCTGGGCAATGGGTTGAGGGCTCCTACTAGCCCCCCATCCCTCTAACCATTGTGTATCCTCCCCTAGCCTGTCGCTGGCAAGCCTGATAGGTTCACATTCCCCCTTCACCTCTATTTTAAAGCCCTGTCAATGAGCCCCTTGAGCTCCTGGGCAAAGATCCTCTTCCCCCTTTGAGAAAGCTGGTCCCCATTTGATGCCAGCAAGCTTGGTGCTGTGTATGTTGTCCCATGGTCAAAGAACCCAAAGTTGTGGCGGTGACACCAGTCACGGAGCCATGTGTTGATAGACTGAGTCTGCCTATGTCGCTCCACATCTCTGCCCACCACTGGAAGGAGCGATGAAAAGATAACCTGTGCTCCAGATTCCTTTACAAATGGTCCTAGGGCTTTGAATTCTTTTTTTATTGCCTTCGGGCTACTTACTGCAACTTCTTCCACACCCACATGGAAGAACAGTAGAGGATAATAGTCTGAGTGTCGGACCAGTCTAGGAAGTTTCCTAGCAATGTCCTTGACCCATGCTCCTGGGAGGCAACAGACTTCCCTGAGAGGAGGGTCTGCCCGGCATATGAGACCCTCTGTTCCCCTCAGCTGGGAGTCTCCTACAACTATGACTCTTCTCTTCTTCCTCGTGGAGCTGGTAGTAATACGAGAGGGAGGTCCTTCTGATCTTTGTGCCTCCTCCGATGTGGATGGGTCAACCCCTACACCATCCATCACCTTGTCCTCCACATCTAAAGCCTCATACCTATTATGCAGAGGCACCTGTGGAGATGTAGTGGGCAAGCGAAGGGTTCACCTCCTGCCCCGATTGCGGACCCGCTTCCACTCGCTGTTTTCCTTTGCGTCCCTTCCTTCAGCCCGATGGGGGAGTGTTACTAGTGCCCTTTGGTCCCGGGCCTTTTTTACAGGTTGTTCATGGGTACAGTCCTGGGTTGTCAGGGCATGGCTCTATCAGTCGATCTCCTGCTCGGCCTCCCTGATGCTCCGTAACCTATCTACCAGGCAGAGTAGATAGTCCACCTGGTCGCACCTTATGCACATATTCCCTTTGCTACTGTCCGTTTCCAGCACTAGCTGGTGGCACTCGCTGCAGCCAGAGACCTGGACAGCTGTGTGCTTTCTAGGGACCTCAGTCTGGGTTGCAGCTTCCTTTCTGACCAGCAGGGAAGAAGCAGCCTTCTGACTGTAGGGTGCCATGGCTGGGCTTCCTTCCTGCAGATGAGTTGCCTGAGCTTGCCTCGGGAGCCTCCTCCTTCCCTGCACGCCCTGCCTTCGCAAACTGCTGCGCAAACTGCTGCGCCATACCCTGTTTGCCCGCCCTGTTCGCCGCGCTCCTGGTCGCTCGCGCTCCCTAGGGGTTGCTCTTGTACTCAGGAGGGTCACGCCTCCGTCACCGCTGACTCCGCCCCCGCTGAGTCAGAGCTGCCCGCTAGTTAGAAGCTGACTCCTGCCTGCTCTGAGGGGGAGGGGGGGCTGGGGTGCCTTCTCCCTCCCTACTCTTTTGACTGCACGATACTGCCGCTGTGGGAAAGGGTCTCCCAGCGGGGTTGTCCACTCTGGAGCCTTTCGCCTCGGTGGCTTCACTCAAATTTGTGTGAACGGAGTTCAGGTTTAAGAGAAAAACTTCTTTTACCCTTACAGATCATGTTTCTGTTATGCTGGGTATTCCTTAGCAGAAGTGTCCCTTGGATGAGCAGATTTCCAGGACATCTTATTTAGTTCTAAATTATCTACTTTGAATATTGTTTTAATATGCAGAATATGGGGGGATACTTTCTTTTCACGAAAAGTTACCAAGTACTTTATCATTGAATTGTGCAATAAGATTACGGGTAAATCATATTTTTTAAGTGCAGCTGATGGAAGAAATAAATCCATCTGGGCACATCTAAGCAAAGTATTTATGTCTCCCTTAATAGCCTTTCTAACTCATATTTCCTGTATAAATCAGTCTTGTTTGTGACCTTGGCAATACATCAGCATTACAAAAATAACTAAATTGCTTTCTGCCAAATCAAGCTGAGGTTCTTTTAACTTACCATTGCCTTCAATTTCACATGAAATGTCCTCTCTGATTAAACACAATTTTAACATTACAAAATGTTTTAGGAAAAACAATATCTAAGTGTACAGTTAAAATGATACTTCCATATTACCAATCTGAATTTTTACTACCATCTATGAGCTTGACCACAACATACTGTAAATATCTGTTGACATGCAATTTCAGAAAGAAGTCTGTCTTCAAGTTCAGAGTTATAAATTCCTTTTAATTCTTTTTAAAACCATTGCATTTGAAAAGTTGTTCTTTTAACTTAGGATATACCCCCATAGGAATTTCCTAACACTTCATTGGAGGTCTTTTGTCCTTGTCCCAAAAGGCCAAGAAAGCTAGATCTCTTTTCATTTGTTACCTCTTTTGAGCCCAAGTTAAACTGCCTGCTGTTTCTTTTGAAAGTTTGTCCTGCCTCCATTGATACAAGCCCTGACCCAAATGTTTATTGCAGCTTGTCTTCTGCCTTGTCGTTTCTTAGGCAGCGAAAGCACATCTGTCATAATCTCTTAGACTTTATTGATGTCAATATATTGATGTTAACAAAAGATCATACTAGGAGATATTGGTCAGCTTTCCTTTTGTCTGGGCATTGTCCAGTCATGGTACAACATATGTTGATGACAAAAGAAGTTTTTGGTGTCTGAGCATGGAGCATATATAAAAAACATAATGAAGCAGCTAGAAAGGAAAAGTAATGCTCAAATATCCTTGGGTGGTTTGGGTAATTTGTGTGAACGGAGTTCAGGTTTAAGAGAAAAACTGATACCATTGCATTCTCATTACAGTCCTCTTTTCTTCCTTCTCTTCTCTTCTCTTCTCTTCTCTTCTCTTCTCTTCTCTTCTCTTCTCTTCTCTTCTCTTCTCTCTCTCTTCTCTTCTCTTCTCTTCTCTTCTCTTCTCTTCTCTTCTCTTCTCTTCTCTTCTCTTCTCTTCTCTTCTCTTCTCTTCTCTTCTCTTCTCTTCTCTTCTCTTCTCTTCTCTTCTCTTCTCTTCTCTTCTCTCTTCTCTTCTCTTCTCTCCTCTTCTCTCCTCTTCTCTCCTCTTCTCTCCTCTTCTCTCCTCTTCTCTCCTCTTCTCTCCTCTTCTCTCTCTTCTCTTCTCTTCTCTTCTCTTCTCTTCTCTTCTCTTCTCTTCTCTTCTCTTCTCTTCTCTTCTCTTCTCTTCTCTTCTCTTCTCTTCTCTTCTCTTCTCTTCTCTTCTCTTCTCTTCTCTTCTCTTCTCTTCTCTTCTCTTCTCTTCTCTTCTCTTCTCTTCTCTTCTCTTCTCTTCTTCTGTTCTCTTCTTCTCTTTTCTCTTCCCTTCCCTTCCATTGGCTTTGCTCCTTTCCCTTCGCTCCTTTCCCTTCCCCTCCTCTTTTTTTGAGGGAAGGAATAAATGTAATTTCCTCTGAACTACAAATATCAATTTCACCTGGCTCTGCAAGCAGTTAAATTCCAGTTTCATCAGACACTTCTAATGTGCTCATCCATGAAGTCCAATAAATAAGCACGGTTTTACCAGAAACCTCCAGAATGGGAAATTACATGCCCTCACATCCTGTATATTCTTTTGTCTGTTTCCTTTCCATGCACAAAATTATACCCAGAATTCAAATGTTGGCCAAAGCCTTTATAAGACAACCATTCATGTTTAATCACTTGAGGTGTTTGTTACCAAAATTTCAGAATTCCACCTAGAGTGAGCAACCAACTCTCGTTGCTGCTGGAGTGACATGAATAACACCTAAGAAATTAAAATTTACATGAAAAAAAACAAACAGGCGAAGAAAGAGTAAATATGAGGCAAAAAATAATGTCAGAGGCTCAAAACTGAAGGCATCAAGTTGTTGAAGGCTTCAGGAATGGTTCCCAGCTTCTGTACTTGGCTTTATAACCACTGTGTTTATTTGGGGAAAAGGATCTGGTGGAGATTCAAAATGCACCGAATGTTACATTTGTAATAAACCAGCATTCTTAGACATACTCTATGCCACAGTATGCACCCTTCTAACCTGGAAGCTTCCCCAAAGAAGAGAGAAAGGTGTATTCAGAGACCAGCATGCCTTCTTGTGACCACTGAGAGGTCCCAGCCTTCTGCTGGAGGTGGTCACCTCCACATGGTAGAAGGGAAGTCTGCAATGTTGCTTTTGTGTGGTGAAGAGACACTAGTTCTTTCCTGCCCAAGTGGTTGAGGAAGTGTATATTGTGGTCAGCTTACTGAAATGCTACAAGACCTATGTCCAGTCCCTTTCCTTGCCTCCCACAGCCGTCAACTAAGTAGAGTCTATAATCCTGGAGATCTGTGTCTAATTTCTGTCTGAAGGTGTTAAAAACACAAACTGATTCTGCAGTTACCTTTTTAATTAAAGGTCAGTGCAACTTTATAGCCTTCAAAAATGTACTCCTGATTTACAGGAAAATACAGAAGTCAGAAGAAAATTGGGTCATGTAATTTAAAGATCATATTGTCATTTACTTTGAAATAATACTTCTATGTTGGAGTTGAAGTTACATTATTCACTCTGATTTGTACTCTTAGAAATTGGAGATGGACAACAATTTTTTCAAGCCTCAACCTTTAGCTAGAGTAAGTTATGGTAATTGTTGTAAACAGAGTATTAATGTAAATAAAGAAAAGATGACAACAAACTAGAAGTAGAGATCTGCCAGGAAAACATTCTATTCTAAACAAGAAGGAAAAATTTATGGAGAAGAAGAGAAAAAAATTCAGCTGATTAATATTATTACAATAAAAAAGTCTCCTGTTTAAAACCATATAAATATATTCAAAAAACAATACAAAATAAAACATACTATTGGCCTTGATAAAGCAAGAATGTGGGTGCAGACAAAGATGGTGTGGACAAGAGCATACTGTAAGATTTACATGTGAGTTTTTGAATTCACAAAAATCTTTTCTCTGAAGAAAAGGACTGAAGTAGGCAGGTTAGGGTCTTTTTCCCCCCATCGACACACCAAACAGGATCAAGGACATTTCCTTTCCTTTCACCTGCAGTAAAGATATAGCAACCACTGTAGGCTATACATTCACACTCCTTCCAGCCTGATGAACCAGAATTTGAAAGTGACTCAGAAGAAAACACAGCCAAGTTTGACATGAGAATTTTAGCTCCAAATTATTTGTACAATGAACAGAGACATTTCCTTTTCTGAAACGATTTAATTTCCTTAACTAAGAAAGGAATAGCAACTAAGGAAGAAGTTGGACTAGGTACTTCTACTTCCCTTGCAACAGGTAGAAAGGACGAGAAAACATGAGTTTTCCTGAATGGATCTTGGAGCTTCTAAAGTAATGAATCCTAGTCAAGTTAAACCAGATGCGTTTTATCCAGTCTATCTTCTGGTATATCTAATGAATTGACAAATCTTTGAGCAGGGAGATAGAGAAAGGTGGTGGCAAGTGAACAACTGATTCTTCCCTGAATTTGTTACTGCACCTTCTCCCTCAGTCCTGGAGCAGTGCTACTTAGAGCCAATTTAAGAGCCAATTTTTTTCCCCTCACAGTTATTTAATGTAGATTTCTGACTGATACATTAAATTAAGAATAAGATATTTTTGAATGGGCTAATACTTTTAAAGGTGATATTCAAGCAAGACTGGCAAACTGGTAACAGCAGATGAGGAGAAAGCTGAGGTACTCAACAACATTTTTGCCTCTCTCCTCACCCCTCCCGAGTCGATGAATGGCATGAAGGATACCAGGAGAGTAAAATCCCTCCAGATGTAAGTGAAGACCAGGTTCAGAACCTCCTGAAGAACCTAAACGTACAGAAGTCCATGGGACCTGATGAGATGCATCCCAGAGTCCTGAGGGAACTGACTGACGTAGTTGCCAAGCCACTCTCCATGATATTTGAAAAGTCATGGCAGTCAGGGGAAGTCCCCAGTGACTGGAAAAAGGGAAACATTGTGCCCCTTTTCAAAAAGGGTAGAAAGGAAGACCCTGGGAACTACCGACCTGTCAGCCTCACCTCTGTGCCTGGGAAGATCATGGAACAGATCCTCCTAGAAGATACGCTAAGGCACGTGGAGGCCAGGGAGGTGATTCGAGACAGCGAGCATGGCGTCACCAAGGGCAAGTCCTGCCTCACCAACCTAGTGGCTTTCTATGATGGTGTAACAACAAGGGTGGACAAGGGAAAACCTATGGATGTCATCTATCTGGATTTTTGTAAAGCCTTTGACACGGTCCCCCACAACATCCTTCTCTCTAAATTGGAGAGCCATGGATTTGATGGGTGGACCGTTCGGTGGATAAGGAATTGGTTGGATGGTCGCAGCCAAAGGGTAGTGGTCAACGGCTCAATGTCCAGATGGAGACCAGTGACGAGAGGAGTCCCTCAGGGGTCCGTACTGGGACCGGTGCTGTTCAATATATTCATCAATGACATGGACAGCGACATCGAGTGCACCCTCAGCAAGTTTGCAGATGACACCAAGCTGAGTGGTACGGTTGAGACACCAGAAGGACGGGATGACATCCAGAGGGACCTGGACAAGCTGGAGAAGTGGGCCCGTATGAACCTCATGAGGTTCAACAAGGCCAAGTGCAAGGTCCTACACCTGGGTCGGGGTAATCCCCGCTATCAATACAGGCTGGGGGATGAAAGGATCGAGAGCAGCTCTGCTGAGAGGGACTTGGGGGTACTGATAGACGAAAGGCTGGACATGAGCCGGCAATGTGCGCTGGCAGCCCAGAGGGCCAACCGTGTCCTGGGCTGCATCAGGAGGAGTGTGGCCAGCAGGTCGAGAGAGGTGATTCTGCCCCTCTACTCTGCTCTGGTGAGGCCTCACCTGGAGTATAGCATTCAGCTCTGAAGCCCTCAGCACAAGAAGGACATGGAACTGTTGGAGCGGGTCCAAAGGAGGGCTACAAAAATGATCCGAGGGCTGGAGCACCTCTCCTATGAGGACAGGCTGAGACAGTTGGGCTTGTTCTGCCTGGAGAAGAGAAGGCTGCAGGGAGACCTGACTGCAGCCTTTCAGTACTTAAAGGGAGCCTATAGGAAAGATGGGGACAATCTTTTTAGTAGAGATAACAGTGAAAGGACGAGGGGTAATGGTTTTAATCTAAAACAGGGTAGGTTTAGGCTAGATATAAGGAAGAAATTCTTTACAATGGGGGTGGTGAAACACTGGAACGGGTTGCCCAGAGAGGTAGTGGAGGCCCCATCCTGGAAACATTCAAGACCAGGTTGGACAGGGCTCTGAGCAACCTGATCTAGTCAGCGGTGTCCCTGCTCGCTGCGGGGGGGGTGGACTAGATGACCTCTAGGGGTCCCTTCCAACCCAAAACTTGCTATGATTCTATGATTCTATCTTCAGGCATCAGTGGTTTCAGGTGCAGTCAGGGGATAACTGAACAACCCGATCAATCCAACTCACTTCTCTTGCACAAAGACAAGGAAAGTGTCAAGTTGTCTCAAATCACTGCTCCCATTCAGGGACATGAAAAATAGCTAGTCACACCAGCTAGCCATTCTTGCAATGTAAGGAAGAATACAACACTGGCTACTTTTGGGCGCCAGTAGTGACCAGTCATGCCAGCCAGCTATTCTTGACAATACTGTCTAATTTCGGGATCGTCAGGTGTGAGGCTGCACCACCACAACCCACCACATGCAGTCACAGAAAAAAAATCCAAAACCCAGAATAATTCAGAGTCTTTGTGCTACTAACCTCCACAATCAAATTCACCTGCATTAGATAAAATCACGGAGTATTCAAGGAACACTGCAAAACGGAGCCAAGTGGACCTATGCAATTATTCTTTAAAATTTTGGAATTTTTTTCCACATAGATCAGGCTTCTTGAAACAGCTTAAAATTGAGCTTTGGCAAAAATTTGGACAGACTACCTGTTTTCACACTGTCAAAAGTTATAAGACAAGATATGAGACCTCTCTTTTTTTTTTTTACAGACCAACAAAAGATCTTTAAAAAGAAAACTTTACAATATGACAAACAAACTTGTTATATTAAGAAATAACCGAACAGTCTTAGTCGCCCCATTTGCAGAGGTCCAAATAAACTGAAGAAGTAGACCCTGCATTTTGCACGTCCCAAGTACGTGGTTTCACTTTGCTGTCCTGTGTAGATAACCTACTCAGGTCTTCACTATGTACATTCACTGCATCAGCTTATTGAGTGAAAAAGGCAGAAAAATGCAGAAATGCCTTTCTGATATAGAAACTGGTGAAGCTAAGTTCCTTTTTACACCATCGCAGCAGCCAGATGCACAAAAGAGTGGAAAAACTGAAAAGGAGATTCAACAGATCCATTTTTAAGCAACTTTTCTGAGGGCCCATATTTACTAATGGCCCAGGAAGCTGTGTGAAAAACAGAAGGCAGTTTAGGACTTCAGTCTCCTGTTGCAAAATGGATTTAATTTTTTTTTTTTTTTTGATCCTTTTAGCCCTATTATTCAGTGTACCAGTACAGGTTGCCTTAAAAAGTTTATCTTCAGATTTCTCTGTTACATAAAAATAGCTATGAACTGTGCCAGATTTTCAAATGAGTTTTCTCCCTACTCAACAAAATATTTTTATAAACTCAACAAAATATTTTTATAAACTGTAAAAAATCAAGAATTGTCATAGAAAGTATACTAAAATAATCCCCCAAACCTTTTTGGAGTCAGAAAGACTGTTTTCTGACAACATCAAGTTTATTCTCTAAGTTCTAAAAGTGGGTTTGTCACAAATATCTTTCTTCTTTGAAAAATACTTTCATTAGCCTCAGGCTTTAATAGCAGAAAATATTTGCGAGGGTTCATCAGTGCTCGTTATATTATCTGTTCCTTTTCCATTGAAATCAAAGTAGCATATACAGGTGAATTTTCTTCACTAACCTACACATTCTAGTCACGTCCATGATTTTTCACATGGTGAGACAAATCTCATAAGATAGAAGCAGATGGTGACAGCTTCCCAGTATTATCAAATCAAATTGAGATAGCAAAAATAAACATTGGTCCCAAGCTTAGAAACTAGGTGAACATTCTGCCTTCTGAAAAGAAGTGCCAATTTCTTTAGAAACCATGAACAAAATAATATTGGTTAAGAAATAACCACTCATATCCAACAAGAATTCTTAGGAGACATTAGTTTACTGGAGACATGAGACTACCTTGTACTTAATCCTTTATATTAAGATGGGGTTTGTGACAAACTAGTGAATGTTCTTCCTCTGGTCTTTGTGTTGAGAAAGTGCTCTGACCAATAATAATTCTGTGTCACCTGAGGTTCAGTATTTGAAATTCAAAAACTACAGGTAATATTTGCACGGTTTCTTCAGCCCCTCTATGGAACAATAAAAATCCCTGAAATATGCAGTAAAAATATCATCATTATATAATGAAAATCCACATAGTAAATATCATCCAATTTTGCTGACTTACTAACAAAGTCCAAATCTTGTTCTCTATTTTTCTCGTTTTATTAATTCTTTTCATGTATTAATTTTTTCACCATTGAAAAACCTTGCATCATGGTACATGACAAAAAACTGAAGGATGAAAAACAAATACACTGGGAATACAATACACACATTTGATTGCATTAGCCTTAGTTATAATTCTGATTTTCAGCACAAATTATACGGAACAAACATTTTCATTGATTTAGGACTTGGAACATGTTTGCTAACAAGAAAGGCTAAACTGAACACATTTTGGTAAAATGAAATACAACTATCATCTTCTAGGATTTCACTCCAGCAAAAAACATTTGTTTTCCTCTTTCTAATCTTTCCCCCTCCCTTCATGGACCCACACAATTTTAACACTTCTGCATTTGGCCAATGCAAGTTAGCTTGTCTAATCAAAAGAGTGAGGACACTAAACCATCTCATAGAAATTATTACCAAACTGTTTAACATAGGTCAAGTCTCTCTTTTCTCTTCAGCCCACCCTCCTTCAACTTTTCTTTTTTTTAATTTTTGAATTAGCCCTTGTTTCTATGTGTAACATTTTTGTCTCAAATTATCACCTTTGGTAATTTTGTACGTAACAAAAAATTGAATATACTACTAAGGAAAAAGTAGGACAACTGACTGAAAAGCAGTACTGTTGCTATCTTGCAAAATTGTTGTCTTTGACAGAAGAATATAAATAAAAATGTCTACAACATTAATGCTTTTATGTGACAGTTGAATAGTGAGAGGAGCAGTGGGAAAGAAGAGGTTTTAAGAGAAGTAGGCTAGGACAATAAAATAGCATTTGTGTGATACTGGTATCGCATATAATACAGATAGAATAACTCAGTTTGGGCAGAAATGTTTAGCAGTCATCCTCATATGGAATGCTCTTTTTGTTATCTTCTAGAGGGTGACTTATCCTGTAAAAAATACACTGCACAACCCATTATGTGCCTTGATATTCATCACAAAATAAATGTTATGACAAATGAATTTGATGAACAGATACCACAAAAAATATCACAGCATAAATTAAAAGTGTTATGACTAAAAATGTTCATAAATACAAAATTGTTCTCCTTAGTGTAGTCAAAAGTGGTTCGTATTTTAGTTTTTAGGTATACTCTGTATCCGACTGAAATAAGTTGTGTCATCTAAAATTTAGATGGCAAAACATTAGAGCACTAACAGCATGTGTGCTAGACATACTAACAAAGGGTTGAGGGAAAGAAAATCCACTTGTGTTGATGAATAACATAATTCTTATAATTTGGTACAGCTCTTTACAGCAGGGAATGTCAACCTTATAGTGATTCCTCTTGTCACTTAGTCAAATTCTCCTGTAATTCCGGAGATGTGAGAGAAGTACAAAAGGTTACTGCCATCTTCAAGTTTGGGTCTATAATGTCATTAAGCAAAGCGGGAATTCACAGCCTGATTGACTGTTCTGTCCTGCCTGAAAAATTTGGAAAGACCGGCTCGTAACAGTTTAAGCATGTCTTTTGGATTTAATTTTTTTCTCATTTGTACTCCCGAACACTATAAACATAATTTTAATAATTAGAAGCTTGTTTTTTACAACCTCAATGAATGCTGAACATATCCGCCGACTTAAAAAAAAAAAAGCTATAATCTGTGTGGCATGGACAATTAAATGTGTTGATTTTTCTGTTTATATTCATTGTATTGATTTTAAGTCATCAGACAACGTATAACATAGATGTCCATTTACTTCCTTGTTTATGGCAAGGATCTTTTTGACATTTGACTGCAATTCTTAGATCCTCATTTTACCCTTTCTCATCATTCATCTTTCCCCTACATTGCCCTTTTCCCCAGGTCTTGTTTTTTTACCTGAAGGGACATGGTGAGGAGGATCAGCAACAATTTGGGATTCTTGCTGCTACTTCTGTCTCGAATGCATTCCTCCTCACTTCTAAAACCTGATATTCCTTCCATGTCTTACAGAGGTAGAACTGCAACATCATTAGCCCTGTCTGATGCTTTCTCTAGCTCTAGGCAGCCTTCATGTCCTCAGATAGAGAGGTATTTAGCTTCAGAGGACAAACCTATAAACCATTATTTAATATTCAGATCTCAAAATTGTGGATTTAATATTTTTAAATGATCTGAAAAGTGGTCAGGAACAATAAAATGAGGGGAAAAGAAGATTACTGTATACTTCAATGGACACTTTATCGCTTTATAAGTTAGATACTTTATTGCTTTAAAAGTAAAAGCTTAGAATGTGAGGCATACACAATCAAATATTTAACAAATGAGCCTGAACTTTGATTTTAGTATGAATTTCCAGCATGTCTTCACTAAACACTACTCTGACTTTTAAAAAAATTTAAATTTATTTACCACAAGATATGCAGCAACTAGAAAGCATATGTCCACTTTTTGAACAATATTTCTGACAAGTTCACGCTATCTCCTTTGTTAGAGCAGTATTTCCATTTCTTCCTTACAGAAATAATCTCCCAGCACTCTCTATAGCAGGAGTGTTTTGGTGCATGGACTCATCCTGCAAATGTTCACAAAGTGCTAACTTAAGATTTCAATAGTACTAAAATCTGTTCAAGTGTACTTGCCAACTTGTGCCCTATTTGCAAGTAAAATATGTCTTCCTTCCTAATCATCTGCTACTTTAAATGATCATTTCCATTCATTTAATAATATATGCCAAGTGCCTTCCAAACATGTTTTATCCTTAGACTGTCTCATCATTGTTATCTTGTATGGTAGCAGGGCCAGTCTCAAAAGAAATTAACAACATAAGGAACTCCAACAGCCAGGTAGCAGGTCACTTTATAAAAAATACAAAATGTGAGTAGTAAGGCCTCTCTAGAAAACACTAATAAGTTTTTTAAAATGAGCAAGAATGAAAAGCAGCTGGAGAAGCATTTGGAGAATTGTGATCAATCAGCAAGTGCTTTAAACAATATCTATTATTTGTGAAATGAAGAATCTGAAATGTGTTACCATAGTGATGATACTGGAAAATATCAGCTTCTAAAACACCAATTGGAAAATAATGGTCTTGATTTAATAGAAATAAGTGTGTATTACACCAATCAAGAAGGAATGGCTGGTTTTGATGGGAGTGCCAAAAAGATATAGGTATCTAAGGACAAGAAAGAGGTATTTACGTTTGCAAACTTTATGTGAGTTAACTTTGATTTTGTGAGTGAAAATATTGTCCCTGTTATCTAAGAGAGATTTAGATAATTTAGCAACAGGACCGAAAGTTAGCACCGTCTTCCCCAAATAGCTTCTGAGAGAAGTTTGTGAAAAATGCTCAGGATGTATTTGTGGGAAGAAATATTTTAATATATTTGGAACAGTGGAGCTGATTAGTAGCAATAGTATGACATAAAAAAAAAACAAAACAAAAAATCAATAACTAAAGATAAAATAAGATAACAGACTAACAGATATTAATTCAATAATTTGAGTATTTTAATCCCCTCCTCCAAGCCATACACTTTTAATATCACAGGACTTACTTCTGTGCCTAAGTGTGTATTTTAAGACTGGGTAACTGTCATAAATGCTGATGGAACTTGCAGTCTGAATAAGAGATGTGTTTTTTCGCTACATACCTTATTGGTGTCTGATGTATGTTGTACAGAAAAACTAGTTTTACTTTTGCACTTGAAAGTTTAAGGCAGAGTATGGGTGGGTTTTGATGTATTTTTCTTTGGAATACTGGTACCTCATTTTTGAGATTTTTTTCAATCTTTTACTTTGGAAAATGTATGTTAGCATACCATTACTTTGGAACACTCGAAACATTCACTATGGTAATAAGAGATAATAATCTTCAGAATGGTAAAGAACAAAGTTCAATGCTATTTCCAGAATGGATGGACCTGTGCAAATCTATGCTACCTATAACATGTGTGCTCTCTCAGAAATTTTTTTATAAACACAGACAATATCTGAGCAACAAGACAAATACTAGTACTCAGAAAATGTAGTACATATAGTTCAGGATGGAATAAGCAGTTAACACTTAAACAGTGCTTTACAGTTTCGAATCATTTTACTGATAGCCACAGCACCAGTGTATGGTAGGTTTCTGCTTACAGCCTTACCAACCTACCCTGTTGAGGTGGTATCAAGATATCTGTCTGGAACCACCACATTACTGATCAAATTATTTATTTGTCACATTTTGGAGGAGAAGAAATACTGTTTAAGAGGATCCCAAAGCAATTTGTTCCAATAAACCACGCAATAACAATTCAGCATATTTACATTTCTATTTTAGAAATGTTTGTCTGCAATTCACTTAGAGTTACTCATTACTGGATATCAATAACTTGATTATGCAAAGTAACAATCTGTTTTCAAGCTCCCAAAGAGACCAAATATATCACCTGCATCTAAGCTCCTTCATGTTATGCTCTGAAAGTCAAAAAGCACAGAAAGTGTCTTCTCAAAATCCTGTTATCTCAAGACCTGTCAACATTTCCTGTGTTACCCAAATCCACAACACATTCTTACTTTCATGACTGAAAATTTATTTATGTCAAACAGAAGAGAACCCGGTAACAGGGATAAAGTAATACCCTTGTAAGCTTAAAAGCAAACAACAACATACCAACACCTCGCCTCTCCCCCCAAAAAAACCCTCCAAACGCATGCACGAGTTTTTTTATCTCAGCTGTTTTTTCTTGTCAGTGTTCTCTTTTGCATTTCCATAAATTTAATACTTTCTCATCCAGAATGCCACAATTTCTGCTGTCAACTTGTAGACCATGTGCCATAAGTCTGAACTAGTCAGCTTGCAAGCAGTTTTCACGGTGTCCTTTTTTCTGAGTGCAGAGGACAAAAGAATGGATAGACCACATGTAAGGGACTCTTATGCCCAGTATCTCATAGTCTTGTTTACAGTAAGCAACAAAAATAAATATGTGTAGATGTGAACAACTCTCAGACAGCATCAGAAAGATCTGTAGGAATTTCATATGAGACAGAAAAGTTCATGGAGGCAAAAGCACTGAAGTTTGGTGAGCACTGTGGCAAAAAAAATAGAATAGAAACTCTTCCCTCACTACAGTTCATGTGACACAAGTTTCTTCAGGATCATGGAGACCATACTTGGAGCTCTAGCTGCAAACTGCTCCTTGTTAGGGGAATTCTTCTTTTATGAAAGTGATTTAATTGCAGCCATATTCAAATAAATTCTAAAATAACCAGAAGGTAAGTAAGTGAAGATTCATTTAATAATCTCAGTGAGACAGAGCCTAGAGCCTCTGAAGGCCTGTAACAAGTGCTAATGATTATACCTGGGAAAATATCTGGTTCTGATTCAAAAATTATTAATTTAGGTGCAGGAGGGAGGATAAGAATTTATATCAATTTAATGCAGAGAATTAAAAAAACCCAAAAAACCTAGAAGTGAAACTTGCTGAATAAAGCAACTACTGTTAAAATAACTTACAGACTGAAGTTTTGCTGGTTCTTCAAGACATGGGATACTTTGTCTTCTACATATTTTTCAAGAAAGAACGGTGGGTTTTTTTTGTTATCCTAAGCACAGTTGGTTTACCAACACATTCAACACCTTCTGATAGTATCCCAAAATCAGTTTTTCCTTCTGGTCATGAAAAAAATATGTGTAGAGTCCCAAATCTCTGCCAGGTCAGGGAACAGCCTCAGATGAGATGTGAATCAAATATACTCTACAATATTCAGTTAAACCTAAAATTACATGGTATAGACAAAGTGATATAAACACTGATATATCAGCGTCTAACCTAAAACTACACAATCACTTCTTTATCCAAAAGGACCAGAGAAACAAGGCACTTTCGCTATACAAATGTATCAAACCATGGGTTGCTTGTGGTGGATCTTCTCCCTCCGATTTCTAAGGTCTGGGTCCTTGGATCATCTTGATGTGCGTTACTTTGTTGGTGATAGTGGTTATAGTTATGTCACTGCCAAGATAGAATTGAATCATACACTCATTTGTAACTATCTTTTCAGTTATGGGAACTGAGTACTGAGAATCTTTTTTTTTTTTTAAATTCTAAAGAGGTCTTGTGTTTCTGAGTTGGATGAGCCTGCTGGCTGCAGTACCAAAGTTAGAGCTGCTGCAGTTTCTTCACCATCTGAAGAAGGAAGCCTCAAACAGAACCAAAATTATCTGGCCCATGCTACACTGTAAGCTTTTATTCAGTTTTCAATAAACTACTACTATGAGATCTCCATTTGGCATTACATTTCATCCCAGCTTTTCAGACTGTTTGAATATCTGTATTTTACATTATTTTCCTCAAACATATTAGTTTGTATTTTTCCTATTTGAATCTCATTTTGTAATTTTCTGCCTGATTCCTTAATCTCACTTGGTCCCATTTGTATTATGCCTTTGTGCTCTCTGGTGTTCACCTCAAGTTCTAATTTATTCTCACCTCCGTATTTCATTAATGTATTTTTACTCCCACATTCACATTAATAATAAAGACGTTAAAATAAATGAATCTCTACAGAATGCTATTAAATATTTCCCCCTACACTCCAGATTTAATACTTTGAGCCCTTGTTTTACAGTCAGCTCTCAATCCACGTGACAATGCTCTCTGCAACTCATCGGCAAATGATTTTCAATACAATTCTGCAAGGTATCATATCAAGCACTTTATTAGACTCCAGATGTATATATTGCATTCCCTTTATCCGCTAAGTAGGCGATTGTGTCAAAAAAAGCCCCAAATGGCAAAATCTGTTTTTAGGAAATAGCTGCTGTACTTTATTACTTGATGACTGGGTTTGGGATTGGGGAAAGAAAGATCTGAATTATTTTTTATAACCTTTACACCATGATTTATAGAACACTGTTTGCAGCTTTACTTAGGATCATTTAAATTCCCCTGGCATCAGGATCTGTTTCTGCTGCTTGTAATGTTTAGCACTAAACCCTTGTTCTCAGGATAGAACAGCAGGGCAAAAGGCTCCTTCAGACCGACACTTCTGCTGAACTATGGCAAAGCTTACAGCAGGTTCTGCTGTGAATGCTACAACCAAGTATGCTGTGATATATCTCCCACAGACAACAAAGTCATCTTTGCGCTATCTGGAAAGCTACCATCATGCTCTCACGTGGGAGAAGTGCCCCCAGCTCAACCTTCTGACTGCAGCGTCTAGGAAGACAGCATGCCCTGTTGCTTTCGTGCTGTTTTGTTTTTGCTCTTTTCTGAGTCTGCTCTTCAACACTCTTTCTTTCTTATGTTAAATTGTTTCCCTTCCCAGCAATTTTCATTCAGCTACTTGTATTCTTTTCCCATTACTAGGCACAATTAGAGTGATTCTACTTCTTCCTACAGGCTCTGCAGTTTGACAGTGGAATCTGACTGGGACCAAATTCAACTGTGGTTATCTATCTTGCCAACTATGTGTTAGCTTTGGGAAGGTAAGTTGGAGACCTAGTGTATTAGTGCCACTGTACAAAGCAATACTCAGCACCAAAAGAATGCTGCAATCTTGCATTAGGAAATAATGCAGTGGCTGAAAGGAAAAAATAACTTTTTCACATCCTTTATTTTAGATTTACACAAAGACTGTGCCAAAAATAACCAGGGGAGTCCAGCCACAACATCAACTTCGGAATGGTCCCACAGCAAGCAAAGGCTAGGAGGGAAAAAAAAAAAAAAATTACCTTAGAATGATTATTATAATTGCTGCATTTAAGATTTACTAAACTGTTCACTTTCAAAGAGGGCATTTTGACATCCAAGTCATGTGCCCTAATGTTTCAAAATAAATGCTAAATAAATTATTAAACCTGTGTGGGGTTCTTATTTCCATTTCAAATAAAATATACTTTAAATACAACATTTAAAACTTTTCTATAATGTCTATAAAGGGTGGTAAGAAGCACACAGACTTCTAAAAGAAGCTTACTCAGTGCTTATAATACTGTCCTATCAATAGTGAAAGTCATTAATAATACAGATCTTCCATATCATATGACTCAGGAGTACATTTGTGGCTTAAAATGTTGAAAGGTCAATACTAACAATAATGCTCATGGCTGTCTCAGTTTCTCCTGGAATTCATTTTGAAATCCCTTTGGCCAGTGAAGTTATTTGTGACATACCTCCTGTTTAAGATTTTCCTAAGATGTTTAACTTGATTATGCTAGAAGGCAAAGACAAAATGTTTAGCTGAAAGTTTGCTTTCTGTGGGTTTTGTGTTTGGTTTTGTTTGGTTTTGTTTTCCCCTGAATAATTTTATCTTATAGGAATGCCTAATGACATTTTGGGGTTGGATTTTCTAAAGTAAGTTTTAAATAAGATTTTTTCTGATCAAACACAAGTGCTTTCTGTGTGTCCCCGGATGAAATATAAATCACTGCACACCATCTAACAGATGTGCCATTGGCTCCCTTCATGAAAAACTAGCTAAGTAGACAACTGTATGCAGAGACACAACCTGAAATTTCCAAGGCAGTTTCAAAAATAGTTCTAATCGCTGAAGTTTTAGTAAGTAAGGTACTTAAAATACATGGTGAAGTTCTCATCTAAAATTAAAATTTATCCTTATGTTGCAGGAGGAAGATATAAAAAACTTTCAGGAGCTAATGAAGATGGACAGGGACATTCTCTTAGGAATTTTCATAATATGGCTGGTCAAAGATGTTCTGTTGAAAGTAATTTCCAATAGAAAACCATTTGTGACTAAATGTTCCAGGACCTGAACTTGTTATTTTCTGTCTTTCAATCAAAAGATTAGCATTTTTTTTGTTAAAAACGGACAACTTCGCCCCCCCCCCCCATTCTCTTTGCTTAGCAACAAGCTGAGGTACTAAACTCTTAGATGATGATGTTGTCATATGTCAGCATTATTTCCTATAATTTTCTTACAGCTACTGTTTTGATGAGTTTTAATTTTTGTTCTCCAAATTTACTTTTTTATCATCTCTGACTGATTATTGTTAAATAAATTGAAGAGACTTTATCCCTAGTCTTTAGCATGTATTTGCAAACCTTCCGGTATGGAAAAAACTTTTGTAAAGGAAGAGAAAAACTTGCTCATCAAGTCCATGATGAATAAAATCAGAAGCTAATTAAACCAGATTGAATGAATTTGGATTAGATACTATGAAGAACATTTTGATGATAAAGATATTGAAAGCAACAGAATGAATTACTGGGGAAAACTGTAGCTTCCATCATGGGACACCTTTATTAATAGGTTTGACAAACATCAGCTGGGAATAACAAAGATAAAATTTACCTTCTCTGATCAAGGTGCCAGCCTAAACTTCTGGAGGTACTTCACAGACTTACTGTTCTATGATTCTTTCCCCTTAGCTATGTATATGCCATGAGTAGTTTCACAGCTGTCAATGGGACAATTCAGAAATGTTCACCTCCTCTGAAAGACTCTCCATGGTTAGAATATTCACATCTGTAGTCTGCAACAATTAAAAGATGAAGACGTACATATTTTTGTAGCACTCTGTTTTCTGCTCTTTGGGTTGTTTCCCATCTGTTCTCTACCATAAGCTGCTCAACATATATTTTATTTTATGAAGAGACGAATGTTTCTTACTGGCTATGAGAAAAGGTCAGATTGTCTGTTCCATGGCAAATTTCTTTTGCTTTTTAAAGCTGCATTTTATATAGAAGTAATATCCAGCAGGAAGAAAATAGAAACAAATATAATCTCAATCATTAAATACTCTGTTTGGAAAATTTTAAAATTAAATTCAGAGAGCTTTGAGTTTTCTCAGGTTTTCTGTGTTTCAGTTTTCTGTTACTTCTCTAGTCACTAAGGAGCTGAGAAACTAAAACCTTCAAGGAATCGAAGAGTTATCCAGCATCCCCGTGTCCTGGGTTTGGCCAGGACAGGGTTAATTTTCACCGGACTCCAGGAAGGGGCACAGCCGGGGGGTGGGGACTGACCCCACCTGGCCAAACAGAGCCCGGTATTCCATACCCTGTGACGTCACGCTGGGTTCCGGTGGAGGGGGGGCGGCACGGTGGGAACTCGCTTGCGGCTTGGGGGGGCACGGCGCCGGTCCTGTTTCGGGAGAGCGGCTGTCTGGGTCGTACGGTTCGTTGTTGTGTTTTCTCCTTATTTGTATCGTTGTTGTTCCTATTTCCCTGTTTGCTGTTCTGTTAAACTGCCCTTATCCCGACCCACCAGTTTCTGTCTCTTCCTTTTCATTCTCCTCCACACGCCGGCGGGGGGAGGGGCGACACTTGTCGCTTTTGTTGCCGGCGGCAGCCGAAACCAAAACATTAAATTGGCGCCCAGGCGTGAGGCACGGATAACGGCAGGGCTGAGCAGTGTGTGTTAAAACTGCTTTCTTATATTTTGTTAAATTTTGTTATACGCATTTTTCTGTGTTAAATAGTCGCCGGTAAAAATGTTTCTGTCTTTGATCAGATGGCTGTGGTTTTCGAATCCTTATTTGCAGTATGTATTCAATGTCGTGCTGTTCATCATCGCTGGGAAAAAGATCAGGATGATAATTTTGCTCTACTGTACAATACCGACCTATGACATGATAACATCAATGTACATGAAATTAGGCTTGTATTTGCATGCGGCACTGCTGTCATTTCCGTACCTCGGATCCTATGTCTTAGAATTTGTTAGTAATCAAACCCAGTCTGTGGGGAAAACAGAATGGGATACCTTCCCCCACTGTTTCGCCCCCCCTCTCTCCTTCAGGCCAGTCCTAACGGCTTTTGATAATTTCGAGTACCCGTGGGATGCTCAGGGCAGCACTCTACTTTTGTTATGCCTCCTGAATGGGTTTTGGTTTTTGTTTAGGGTTAAGCAAGTCGTTAAGAACATCATGCAGAGACCTGCACCAGGGCTGGATAGTTGTGAGTGGCTGGGTGTGTGGGACAGCATGGGCAGGTGTCTAGAGCAGTGGGCACCTGCGGTGTGTTTTAAACTCACCCCTGAACAAATACAGAATCTGGACAATCTGGTAAAATATCTGCAAAAAGTGTGCTGCCACCCTGGGAACTCGAGAGAGACACAGATCACCACAATGTGCTGCGGTCTGGCCCATGCCTACCAAGCTATGTTCAGCCTGATTCAGTGCCCTAAAGGGGAAGGGGGGGGAAACGAAGCGGCAGGCGCTGGGACTGGCACTGCCCCCCCAGCCGGCCCTGCAACCCCTCCAGCCCAGCAGGCAGTCACAGCCCCCCCGACCGGCACCACCGCTGCTGCAGCCACTGGTGTGGTCCCGGCTCCCCTGGCGGGCACTTCAGCTGCTGCAACTGAAGCCACAGGCACAGTGACTGAGCCCAATGACCAACCTGTGCCAGTAGCAGTCGCCCCTGTAAAACTGAAGAAAGACGCAAAGAGAGCAGATCGCTCCGGGAGGGATGATGATGAGCCAGGGTCATCGCGGGAGACAGAGACAGAGATCATCACCCGGTCCCTGTCCCTGGGCGAGCTGCGAGACATGCGGAAAGACTTCAGCCGCCACCCAGGCAAGCACATTGTCACCTGACTGCTGCGGTGCTGGGATAACGGGGCCAGCAGCTTGGAATTAGAGGGCAAGGAAGCCAAGCAGCTGGGATCCCTGGCCAGGGATGGGGGCATTGACAAAGCCATTGGGAAAAAGGAACAAATCCTCAGCCTCTGGAGGAGACTTCTGTCAGGCGTGAGGGAGAGAGACCCCTTCAGTGACGATTTTGTATGCTACTCTGGCAAGTGGACCAATATGGAAAGGGGTATTCAGTACTTGAGGGAATTAGCTGTGCGGGAGCTGGTTTACTGTGACACAGACGATGAGCAGGTACCCACAGACCCAGATGAACTCCAGTGCTCACAATCCATGTGGAGGAAGTTTGTGCGGAGCGCCCCCTCCTCATACGCCAACTCACTGGCAGTCGTAAACTGGAAAGGTAAAGACACACCAACAGTGGATGAGGTGGCTGCCCGACTCCGGCAATATGAGGAAAGTCTCTCTTCCTCCCTTGTCTCAGCTGTGGAGAAACTGGCCCGGGAGGTCCGGCAAATGAAAGAGAGTAGGTCCTACTCCCCGCCTGTGTGGGCCAGTGTCTCAGCTGTTAGGGGCAAGTGTTTCTCTGCTCAGGAGAGGGAATACAGAGGCTATACACCCCGGGGCATCCTGTGGTTTTACCTGCGTGACCACGGAGAGGACATGAGGAAGTGGGATGGCAAACCCACCTCAAGTCTAGAGGCATGAGTGCGTGAGTTGCGAGGTAAAACAATCACGAAAGGGGATTCTGTTAGGAAAAATGCCGCTCCAGTTGCCAGCAGTCAGCTCTCCAGACCAGGCAGACAGTTTGATCTTGATTCCAATCCTCTGGAGGGGACCTCCAAGTCATTTTTACAGAAGGTGAGCAGCAAATTCTCTGACCAGGATTAGAGGGGCCCTGCCTCCAGCCAGGTGGAGGAAAGGGACAACCGTGTTTATAAGACGGTGTGGATTCGGTGGCCTGGCACATCAGATCCACAAGAGTATCAAGCTCTAGTGGACACTGGTGCACAGTGTACTTTAATGCCATCAGAGTTCAAAGGGTCAGAGTCCATTTGCATTTCAGGAGTGACAGGGGGGTCCCAACAGCTGAGTCTACTGGAGGCTGAAGTGAGCCTCACTGGGCAGGACTGGCAGAAGCACCCCTTTGTAACTGGCCCCGAGGCTCCGTGCATCCTTGGGATAGACTATCTTAGGATAGGCTATTTCAAGGACCCAAAGGGGTATCGGTGGGCTTTTGGCATAGCTGCTGTGGAGACAGAAGAAATTAAACAGCTGTCCATTTTGCCTGGTCTCTCGGAGGATCCTTCCGTTGTGGGGTTTGTGAGGGTTGAGGAACAACAGGTGCCAATCGCGAGCACAACGGTGCACCAACGACAATATCGTACCAAACGAGACTCCCTTCTCCCCATTCATCAGCTGATCCATCAACTGGAGAGTCAAGGAGTGATCAGCAAAACTCGCTCAGCCTTTAATAGTCCCATATGGCCAGTGAGAAAATCTACTGGAGAGTGGAGACTGACAATAGACTACCATGGCCTAAATGAATTCACACCACCCCTGAGTGCTGTCGTGCCAGACATGTTAGAACTTCAATATCAGCTGGAGTCAAAGGCAGCCAAGTGGTACGCTACAATTGACATTGCTAATGCATTTTTCTCCATCCCTTTGGCAGCAGAGTGCAGGCCACAGTTTGCTTTCACCTGGAGGGGCATCCAGTACACCTGGAATCGACTGCCCCAGGGGTGGAAACACAGTCCCACCATTTGCCATGGACTAATCCAGACTGCACTGGAAAAGGGTGAAGCTCCAGAACATCTGCAGTACATTGACGACATCATTATATGGGGCAACACAGCGGAGGAGGTTTTTGAGAAAGGGCAGAAAATAGTTCAGATTCTTCTGAAAGCCGGTTTTGCCATTAAGCAAAGTCAAGGGACCTGCTCAAGAGATCCAGTTTCTAGGAATAAAATGGCAGGATGGACGCCGTCAAATCCCAATGGATGTCATCAACAAAATAGCAGCTATGTCTCCACCAACCAGCAAAAAGGAAGCACAGGCCTTCCTGGGTGTTGTGGGGTTTTGGAGGATGCACATCCCAAATTACAGCCAGATTTTAAGTCCTCTGTACCACATGACCCGGAAGAAGAATGATTTTGAATGGGGCCCTGAGCAATGACAGGCATTTGAACAGATTAAACGGGAGGTAGTTCATGTCGTAGCCCTTGGTCCAGTCCAGTCAGGCCAAGATGTTAAAAACGTGCTCTACACCACAGCCGGGGAGAACGGCCCAACCTGGAGTCTCTGGCAGAAAGCACCAGGGGAGACTCGAGGTCGACCCCTGGGGTTCTGGAGCCGGGGATACAAAGGATCCGAGGCCCGCTATACTCCCACTGAAAAAGAGATTCTGGCAGCATACGAAGGTGTTCGAGCTGCTTCAGAAGTGGTCGGCACTGAAGCACAGCTCCTCCTAGCTCCACGATTGCCGGTCCTGGGTTGGATGTTCAAAGAGAGGGTCCCCTCTACGCACCGTGCCACTGATGCTACGTGGAGTAAGTGGATCGCGCTGATTACCCAGCGCGCCTAAATGGGAAACCCGAGTTGCCCAGGAATTCTGGAGGTAATCATGGACTGGCCAGAAGGCAAAGATTTTGGAGCATCGCCAGAGGAGGAGGTGACACGTGCTGAAGAGGCCCCACTGTATAACCAGCTGCCAGAAGATAAGAAAACGTATGCCCTGTTCACGGATGGGTCCTGTCGCATTGTGGGGAAGCAGCGGAGGTGGAAGGCTGCTGTATGGAGCCCTACACGACAAGTGGCGGAAACTGCAGAGGGAGAAGGTGAGTCCAGCCAGTTTGCCAAGGTGAAAGCCATCCAGCTGGCTTTAGACATTGCCAGTCGAGAGAAGTGGCCAGTGCTCTATCTTTACACCGACTCTTGGATGGTGGCCAATGCCTTGTGGGGGTGGCTGCAGCAATGGAAGAAGAACAACTGGCAGCGCAGAGGCAAACCTATCTGGGCTGCCCCATTGTGGCAAGATATTGCTGCCTGGCTAGAGCAGTTGGTTATAAAAGTCTGTCACGTGGATGCCTACGTCCCTAAGAGTCGGGCCACTGAGGAACATCGAAACAACCACCAGGTAGATCAGGCTGCTAAGACTGAAGTGGCTCAGGTGGATCTGGACTGGCAACATAAGGGTGAACTCTTTAGAGCTCGGTGGGCCCATGACACCTCAGGCCACCAAGGAAGAGACACGACATACAGATGGGCTCGTGACCGAGGGGTGGACTTGACCATGGACACAATCGCACAGGTTATCCATGAATGTGAGACATGCGCTGCAATCAAGCAAGCCAAGCGGGTAAAGCCTCAGTGGTATGGAGGACGATGGCTAAAATATAAATATGGGGAGGCTTGGCAGATTGACTACATCACACTGCCACAAACCCACCAAGGCAAGCTCTATGTGCTCACAATGGTGGAGGCCACCACTGGATGGCTGGAAACCTACCCTGTGCCCCATGCCACAGCCCGGAACACCATCCTCGGCCTGGAAAAACAAGTCCTGTGGTGACATGGCACTCCCGAAAGAATCGAGTTGGACAACGGGACTCACTTTCGCAACAGCCTCATAGACACCTGGGCCAAAGAACACGGTAATGAGTGGGTGTATCACATCCCCTACCATGCACCAGCCTCTGGAAAGATCGAACGTTACAATGGGCTGCTAAAAACCACATTGAGGGCAACGGGGGGTGGGACTTTCAAAAATTGGGATACCCATTTAGCAAAGGCCACCTGGTTGGTTAACACCAGAGGGTCCACCAACCGGGCTGGTCCTGCCCAGTCAAAACCTCAGTGCCCAGTAGAAGGGGATAAAGTCCCTGTAGTGCACATGCGGAACATTTTAGGGAAGACGGTTTGGGTTAGTCCTGCCTCGGGCAAAGGCAAGCCCGTCTGCGGGATTGCTTTTGCTCAAGGACCTGGGTGTACCTGGTGGGTAATGCGGAAGGATGGGGAAGTCCGATGTGTACCTCATGGGGATTTAATTTTGGGCGAGAATAGTCCATAAATAAATTGTATAAAGTTAGTTGTTAAATAACCCTGTCACTGTCTGTGATCACTGTTATAATTGTTATATTTTGTACCAGTAATATCATAGTAAGAATCGTCCAGATTAAAGAAGGATGGACTTTTTCGATGAAAACCTAGCAGAGCACAGCGATGATGGAACTGGACCTGGTTTTGAACAACTGGCATCCAGCAACTTCATCAAGATCAACATCTACTGCAGACTGTGGGCACGGGCTGCACCAGATACATCAGCCGTGAGCTCCGGATGCAGCAAGTGACCTCCCATCACCACGCATCACCTTTCCTGCCACGGAAGACCATTACGACAGATGGAGCCTGAAGTCATGGATTAGATGAACTCAATGGACACTTTAGAGTGATGATCCATAGACTAAGGGAATGATATCTGGAGAGAGGAGAAGTGGTGGTGATCAACTGGACAATGGGGGACCTGGGCATGACGTAGATGGTATGGAATAAGGGGTGGATAATGTCCTGGGTTTGGCCAGGACAGGGTTAATTTTCACCGGACTCCAGGAAGGGGCACAGCCGGGGGGTGGGGACTGACCCCACCTGGCGAAACAGAGCCTGGTATTCCATACCCTGTGATGTCACGCTGGGTTCCGGTGGGGGGGGCGGCGCGGTGGGAACTTGCTTGCGGCTTGGGGGGCGCGCGGCGCCGGTCCTGTTTGGGAGAGCGGCTGTCTGGGTCATACGGTTCGTTGTTGTGTTTTCTCCTTATTTGTATCGTTGTTGTTCCTGTTTCCCTCTGTTTGCTGTTCTGTTAAACTGCCCTTATCCCGACCCACCAGTTTCTGCCTCTTCCTTTTCATTCTCCTCCACACACCGGTGGGGGGAGGGGTGGCCACGTGGTGCTTTTGTTGCCGGCGGCAGCCGAAACCAAAACACCCAGAAGCACAGAATGCAGTCCTTCATCAGGAAATGCAGAAGCCTGAAAATTGTTGCCTTGACTGTTCTAGAGAGCTCATACTGCAGCTGGGACTGCCACGGCTTTACATCTCAAAGTTTTCAGGCCTTGTGACAACAAACCTTGAGGTCCCTAGTCCTAGAACAGTCTACAGAAAGGGACCGTTCTTGAGGTAGAACTTCGAGAAAACTCGAAATGTCCGACTCTGGGACAAGGTTACTCCAGAAAGAGAAGCCCAGGAGTCCATAGAGCCACCTAACTCACTGAGCCCACCATTCTCCACCAATCTGATCTGATAAGAGTAGGCTGCTGGAACCACTGCTTATCTCTGAACACCAGTTTGTTGACCTGCTTTCGTAATTTTCATAATTTCACATTTTTCAGTCAAAATCTGCTTTTACTTGGAAAGCAGCCAAAGAAGTTTATATTCAATGTTATTTAAAGCTCTGGAAATATTCTAAAAGTAGTTTGCAAGGGAAAGCAAAGTTGCAAAAAACCCCACGAACAAAAATTGAAATTTATTTGCCTGTAAAATCAAAGTTATTTTGTATATTAGGTCTGCTTCATAATTCTGCCAATTTTTATAGGCTTGCAGTCACATGTTTCTGGGGGTTTTCAAATGTTACTTCTGTGTTGCTGTGCAGAAGATCCATGCCAGCAACACATGAATTGACTAACAAACTGAGCGTATATTGGAAACTGTTTGTCAATACACAGTGTCCTGCCAAATGCAAAAAAGTCAAACAAATGAAAAAAAAAAAAACAGAAAAGAATTGTTATTTAATCTCTCATAGTTAGTGTAGTTTCAGCTGCTTCTTGCAGGAATTGCAGGTAAACTGTTCTGTTATTTTAATTGGCAGCTTTTCTTCTATATTACGTAAATTTTAACTCAGTGAAAATTACACAATTAGCTTCTCACTATAAACGATCGAAGTGAATCACAGAGTCATAGAATCATAGAATAATTTGGGTTGGAAATGAACTTAAAGATCATCTAGTTTCAACCCATGGGCAGGGACACCTTGCGCTCTTGGGACAATTTTCTCTATACTTGGGTTGTTGTCATTGGGATGTTTTCTTTGTGTTAAAAAACAATTGCATGACATGAATATAAACTGCTTAAATACTTACGATATGGCATTTAGATTAGCTGTTACAATTGCATAAAACACAAGAACAAAGTCCACTGTATTTTGGTAAAAATAGAACCTTGCCTACTTTGAGTAAGGAAGAAATTTCTTGGATGGGAGACCATCTGGAAACCCATTCAGAAATTAAAAAGGAAGAAGACAGTGAAAGTTCACAAAGAAAAAGATACATTGCCCATACTTAAAACCGAGAAAAGGAATCTGAAAATCCTTGTATTCTGACATTCAATAAAGTCTGACTTTCAGGTTTATTCTCAGTTCTTGCTTTACAAAAGTAGTTCCTGATTTTTTCTTCGCTGTGTATTCAGAATAAGACCTTCGTTTTTTTCTCCTCTTTCCAGTCTAAAACTCAATAACCGTGACTGCTAATGTGTCAAATACCTTGACACATTCCATTGATTTCTTTATCTGCCTGATCTCTTGTGGTGCACCCGAGACACCAGATTTTAGACTCTACAGATCCTACAAGAACTGTTTAAGGTTTACGATTCAGGTTTTTTTATGCACCACAAATTCAAATCTGTTTTTACACTATTGGAATGATTTTTGAAAAGAATATGCTCAGTTTGATTTCTAGCAAGCTCATTTGCTTCAAAATCCTTATAGGATGCTTTGCATAATGCAGTTTTTCCGTTTACTTGTTCTCAGATTACAGCCACTGTTCTAGTGTATTGAGCATTCACATGATGATTCCCATTTGTTCTACATCTTGGTGCCCTAGACATAAAGCTTTGTTTGTCACTCAGTTTTTTCAGGTACCATTTTCCTTAATTTCTATTTCTCCTTAGTGCTTTATCCTACTTATCTACTCATTTATCCTCTAATAACGCATTCTTACATGGCTTTTTAGGGAATGTTTGCACTGTAATCAAATGTTGTAATCCAATGTATGATTTTTGACACTTCTGTGTGGTTTGCACATACAATATTATTATGTTTGAGTATTTTTTTCCTGTATTTTGATTCTCTGTTTGCTTGCACAAATGGGGAAGGAAAGGGGGAGGAAAGGAGTTAAAAGGGTTCTTTAAAAGGCACTGAATTTGTAGACAAATTCACTCAAACTTTCCAAGTTCTCCAACACCTTTTTCTGCACAAGTGCTGCGAGGGTTGACATGTCCTCCTTTGATGGAACATGTCCTTTCCACAGAAAGCACCCAATTCATACATGTCCATGCAGAAACAGAAAGTATGTGTTAATATGGGTGCAGGCTTGTTGTTAAGTGCTTGCATTTAGGCTTGAAATGCTTCGGGTTTGCTGTGCTCTATAGATACATATATGGTGTTATCCTAGCAACACCACTACCACCTTCATTCTCAAACTCATGTTCATCATATTCTTAGTGTTGTACAAATCCTCGTAATCAGTAAAGAATTAAATTTTTTGCTCAAATAATTCAACCTAAACACTTTATTTCTTTCACTAGAAAAGACATTTTGGTTCTGTTTTTTTCACTGAAGATTCCCATCTCATCAATCCCGACTGAGTGGTCTTTCATTTATGCTGATGTTCTTCTGGTTTGAATCTATAGGTAAATACAGGTCAGGATAAAAGTATATTTTTCTTGAAATTAGTTTCCATTTATTATAGAAATAGACTTCTTCAAATCTTAGAATCCATTTTTTTTTTACTTTTCTCCAGCAGGCTGATAGAGAAGATGACATGATAGTCCTCTCCCTGCCTTTTTATTTCATTGTTCTAAAGAGTGTTATACAGTGGGATTACATCCAAGATAAAGTAAATAAACATTTGAATTTAGAGAAGATAAACCAAAGAAAAAGTTTTTTGTAAATCTTTGCTGCAGATTAGATAGCCTGCAGGACTCCAACAGAGAGCGATAAGTTTGGAAGATATTTAGAGTCTATCTTATACCTGCTAAGCGTTCTAATTGTTTCATTATTGGGACAAACAATGTGCCACTTTTTAGTGAACATAGGCTGAGTTTATAAAATATTTCTTATTAAAGACATGCTGTACTAACATCTGTAAAATAACCACAAAGATGCATTTTTGGGAATGAGGTTGGCTTGGGTCATCACTGGAGATATATTGATACCAGTCATTCTGCAAATGTTCACAGGTTTGCTCAATTTATTGATTCTGTGCTGAAGGGGAGAAAAGGCCAATCTATATGTTTTCATGATGAAAATCAAAGAACAACATGAAAAAAAGTTTCTGTTTTTTCTTTTACTAGATCCATGACACACCTTTCTTCACTGTCACATTTAATGACGAGAAACTCCAGTATGGTTTAATGGCTATAAGCCAAGATAATTACACAGTCTGAGATCTTAGGTTTCTGTAAGTCAATATCCAGAACAATGTAGAGTACATTTGAACAATGCAGACATAAAGGTCAAGTTACAATATTAATTCTTTCTAGGTAGGCCCAATATATTAAAATACATTTTCCTCTCTGTTTGAAAAGTTGGAGCATTCAAATACAATCAAGATACTTGTGCCAATTATCCATCTACACCAAATGAGCAAAGAGGCAGCTTTGTGCTGTACCTACTTTCTTGCATTTCAATGATGTGAATTTCTTTTTGTCAGACATAAGAAATTCAGAGAAGTGACCTCTCAGTAGCTTCTTTAAGTGGTGCTGAGTAATACATAATTTATCTGTAAGAATAAGGACTTGCAGACACTCAGCATAGCAGTTTAATAAATAATGTATCTGAATATTTTTAGAGTACATTGTCATATCTGCTCTGAATGCACAGGCTGATGCTTTGTATTGAGTTCTACATTTGGGAAGTATTGTTTTTCCTTCTTTCCATAAAACTTTAGACACTTATTTGTAGGTTAGGTGGTGGTAAATCACTTTCTTCTCTTCATGGAATTCAATACAGTATAGGATAGTATATGATAACACAGGCAAAAACTTCTGTAGATATATTTTCCCAAGTGCCATTCTTTCACCCACCTCTGAAGAATAATACCTTTATTGTCCTGTGTGTTACTGTTCTGTTTGACTGCATTGGTGAATTTCCTGACGTTGTTTTTCAGTTTTAGTACAAAGTAAATGTTGCTTAGATGCTCCAAACTGGTTATGTTCACCCTCAGGCAATTTTACAATAACCTATTGCAGATTAAAATCAGAAAATTCTATGTCATCTCCAGTCCTTATTAAGATACTTGACCCTCCTACTGAATTAATAATCTACAGCCTGGCTGCTTAAATATGCTTGTTACTAAATAGTTATCTTAAAGTCTAAATGGTAACCTATTTTGACGAGATAATTGAGATTTATTGTCTTCTTATTCAGTTAAACATCGTGTATTGACAAGAGCATATTGCTTGAAATTCCTCAGAAAGATGTGGGAGGCCACAAATTTGCCAGGGATATTTTTCATTGATTCCAAGTTATTTTATTCATTATCCTTCTGCTATTCAAAAGAAAAATTACAGGTGAAAGTCTAAGCTATTCAAATACAAGTTATCAGCGCATGTATAATTTAACGTTATAAATTTATTGGCCCTGAAACAAAGCTTTTTCTATGGTAGCAGGATACCCTCTTGCATATTTTCTTATAATGAGTTTACTTGATTTTTTAAATTAGTAGGAAGTTATTTAAATATGAATTAGAATTAAGCTACTCTTTGATAATTTGTAACTTCTAATAGAGCTGATGTGCTTCAGAATGCTTTGGATTTCTCCCAGTACGGAGATTCATACATCTTTGTGGCTAGATGTATGGGAAATAGGCTTATTCTGCTTTTATATTATCTACTCTTTGCTTTCTTCCTAGAGGAGTGCTGACAAAATTAACAAGCAGAAACACATACGAAAACTTTGTTTCTCTCATTAAAGCAATGATTCTGCATCTGTTAGTCTTTTCCTGTACCCCATTGTTACCTCCTTCTACTCCCTTTCTACCCACTTCCCTTACTTTTCTCTTTCTGCTTGTTCTATCATTTCCAGTAAACATATACTTACTTCAGATGTGACAGACAAATGAGTTGGCTCAAGCAACTTGTTTGAAAATACAATCCCCTTTGTTTCTTAGCTTTTTTCTTTTCTCCTTATTAGAGGGGGGTTTGCTTTCCTTTAAAGCAATGGCAAGCATACGCCCATAGCTGGTTAGTTCATTATAAAGCAAATTGATCAAATGGAAGCCTGCTACTATGAGCGAATTCTGATCAAGTTCTTACTTAAGTGAGGAACCTTAAAGGAGTTCTGTAACACTAAACCTCTGTTGTATTTCACACTTTAAGTACCACCATGTATGTTGCCGTAAGTGCATCTGCACTTATATCGTGAGTAAAAGGAGTTCTGTGTATTTTGTACTCCAAGCCTGACTCCACATTGATTATTTACATAAGTAGCCTATGGGGAGTCAGATAGACTATTGGTATGAAGAAAACTGTTGAAATTTGAACTTCAGGTTTTAAAGCCTGTATAAGGCATACAAAAAATACTCTACAAAAATGTACAATATCCAAACAGAAAAAGCTGGCAAGAAGAATCTTGTACACAGAGATTTCTTCATTTTTGACTGTATCTTTGCATCACTGATGCAGCATCATAATCTCTTTTTAACTCAGAGGATGACTTTACTTACTAGAAATTGCATATGCTGACCTATTGGATAACTGGGCATGTTCACTGCCAATTTAATTTCACTGCTTCACACCTAGCACCTAGATCAAAATCCCTGGCTGTTTACATACACATCTGCTACTCTAGAGCTATTTAGCAGTCCTGTCAACATACTTTTTTGAACTTCTTTTACAACAATATTTATCTTGGTAACAACTTCTTGCACTAGCCAGCTACACAGAGAAATAGTCTATGAAAAGCCAATAAAAGTAATACATAAAATAACCTCAAAAAGGCCAAAGGCATTGAAATAGCTAAAACTAATTCTCTTAGCAACCAGCTGCTGACTGAGTCCAGTACACTAGTAAAAATTCTTTATCCTTCCTGACTTTGTTACAGCTATACACTGCTATTAATTGAGGTACCTTCAGTCCTACTGATCCAACCCATGGATCCACAAGCCACACATGCTCTGGCCATAGCCACTTTCCTTGCATTAGACCAGCAATTATATTTCTGTGGGATAAATCAGTTTTTACACTCTGATCAGACAGAATATTAATCAATGAGAATGAATAAATTTATATATAATGACATAACAGCTAGAAGGAGTTAAGGATATGGCTTTACTCCATCACAGATTGATCCAAAGATTAAGAAAGCCATGCCTGGTGTAGTATATGACTGGGAGATTTTTAAGATAAATTTGAATTCTTCTGTAAGGTTCCTCATGTGCTAAAATAAGCATGGATCCATGGCAGTCTTTATCAAAAAGACTGGTATCTCATATCTATGAATGATCTAAACTAAGCTGACAAAGCTTGTTCTGTCTACTCTTTGTCTGGCATAGAGTTCTGTTTATTCTGTAGGTATTGCTGGCCAAGAGGTGTCTGCTGGATTGTGTTTTTTAACTCCTGGTGATGGAACTGTTCTGTGAAATGACCTAGCTGATGTTGCATAGACTATGCCTAACAGAATAGGTCTCAGCCTTCTGGGTGGCCTATAGATACTGATGTGAAGCTCTGAAACCGATCTTCTGAGTGTCAGGAGACTTGTGGAGGGCATCCTTAGAAGCACTCCAACTCTTTCTTATTGAACTGCACCTTTTCAGAGCTTGCATAATTTTGAAGTGATGGTATGGGTCACATACATACCAAGTTATTTTCTTCTTGTGTCATTTTCATAGTTTCCAGCTAGATAACAAAAGAAAAATGGATGTTGTTAGAGTAGCGTAAACACTTCTTAACTGCAGGACAGTGAATACTGGTAATTCATTCTCTTGCTCACCAGGCAAGTTATTTCTCAATAATGTCTAATTAGAACACCATTTACAAGCAGCACTGAGTAGATAGGATATTAAAAATCCATTTAAAGAAAATACATATCTGTATGAAACAGGATACCACTTGCTCACTGTTGGTCACTAGATCCACATTCTAATACAATAAACTGGTGTATATTATAAAAAAATTGTATGCACATTTTATTACCAGTTATGAGAAATGGATCTACTCTATAAATTAACAAATCTAGGTCCTGCATTTGAATATGCTCTGAGGTAAGGTATGGCTCAATAATGTTGAATTTACCTGACAGAAAATACTTTAAATATACTGGTACAGCTTCAAGAATGAATTACACATGTAGTATTTCAACTTACTAGGAAAAAGCTGTAGTAATAAAAAGTAACCCTAGGATAGGAGTGCATAATAAAATGGAGTATTTTCTGCTTTCAGATATAGTGTCTAGGATCTAACAGATACTGCCTCACAGTTTTTGGGTGGCAACAGGAATCCAAGTAGAATCACCGTTATGTTGGTTCATAGAATACTGTTAATACAATCTAGATGAAGGGTGTTGTAGATGTTCATCTTTGATTTACCATTTTGTAACTCCGCTAAGCTCTGGTTCACATAGGCACTCTGAACTCCATGTAAAAGGAGATAAAAAAAGTCTGCCTGCCCCAAGTAAATATTTAATGCACTGTAATTTAGTTAAGGACACAGTGATAGCATGCACAAGTATACAATCCTTCTAGTTTGGCATACTGTATTAATGTAGGAGTCATTACAGTTTGATTTGAATATTTTTAAACATACACTTCTGCAGAAGCCTTGAGGAATCGGTGTTTGGTTTTTTTTCTTACACTGTATCATAGATTATTATTAGGGAAATACCTTTTTCTCTCCACGTCCATGGCTGTTGTTTGGAAATTCAGATAACTTGAGTGCTTTTCCTTGTAAGAATGCATTTTCCTTCCCTAAAGGCACTATTTATATAGCTTTTTGGTTTTGCCCACCAGATAGTCTACATGTTTTTCAGTACTGTCTTATAACTGCTTCTAAATGCTTTTCTTTACAATATTATTTAAAACTTTGTTATATGGTACTAAACTTTCATTTATTTTCTCACTTTACTGTGTGTGGAAAGTGGAGGAAAAACAATTTAACACTGTTTTTGTGATGTGACATATGAAATTAGATTGCATGTGTGGTTTGGTACATGAACTCACAGAGTTAAATTCTTTCCATGAGTCAGGAGCAGGCAATATGTAATCAGCCATGAAGTGTGTGTTTCACAATGCTGCTTACACTGAATAATTCAATGTTTGAGCTTTAATGATATTTGAATAGGAATTTGTATGTAGGCTGCACATTGGGTAGATGAAAGGCGGCAGACAAACTTTTGATTTCTGCCTGAATCATTAGCATCTGAGATTGTTTTTCAGCCCATTGTGGGATCAGCCCTCCCTGACACCAACACTCACTGTGCTGCCTCCAGTGACAGGTGACCTCCACCACCTCTATAGCCTCTGCACAACCTCCATAGCTTCCCAAAGCTTTTCCCCATGGATGTGAGCCACCTAATCCTGAGGGATTGCCTCTCAGTGGCAGGACCATCACTGTCTACCTCCAGGAAGTCGGTGATCTTGTACCACCCGACAAGAGTCAGAGACAAATCCCTTGGAGGTCAGGGCTGGTGCTGCTGAGGGGGCACTCCCGCCTCCATGCAGTGAGAACCGCTGTGACTAACGAGGAGCCGGGGCTGCCGCCTGGGAAGCATGCTGTGGAGCACAGCTTGTGTCTGGGTGGGGGAGGACAGACCGTACCCATCACTGCTTGTCAGTGCCATATGGGAGGGAAGAGGGACTGGGGGAGGAGGAAGTCAAAACCAGGCCAGAACATAGGAAACATATTTCAGAAATGTCTGCGCAGGTTTTTTCTGCCTACACCAGAACTGCCTCTGGGCCGCTCTCTACAAACAGGGTGACGTGGGTGAGAGGGATCCACAGTGGCAGTGATAAGAAGAGGCAGAAGTTTTATGTGCTGCAGTGCTTGAAGCGTGGCTCTCCTGATGATGCCACCACAGCTGCCTTTAATCCCTGGGGCTGGGGCTGCAGCTGTTCCTGGTCAGGATCAGCCACGCAGGGAGCTGCAGCACCCTGCCCTGACATGCCAGCCAAAGTGGCCTCACCGAGAGGCTGTGCCATGTGCCGCTGCCCACAGCCGCCCTGGTAGCGGACAGAGCTGTGCACGCATGCTCTGGGCTCCACAAGAGCCCAAGAACCGGTGGAAGGAGGCTCAGTAGGCAGGAACTGGGGTGAAAGTCCTGTGGGTGTTGTGCTGATCGTGGCAGAGTCATGTGCAACAAGAAGCCAAAGGAGCAGGTTACCGTTACACTACTTAGCTTTGTGCTGGTCTGTTGTGTGGCTAGGAACCTCCTGGAAGGGCCCTGGGTTGCGACAGCAGTTTTCACCCCTGGAAGTACTGATGGATTGTGCTGGTATGTTCAGTCCTTCAGATACAGCCCATACCCCCGTGTACTTTAAAAAAATGAGTAATGTGGAATGTATAGATGTGAATCAGCTGTCTTGAAATCAACCTTAATTCAAGCCAGTGTAAGGCAACAGCCATTTCATGAGTAACAGCTTCAAAATTTAAGAATAAAAAGAAAGCATCCTCAGCTCCAGATCTGTCTTCAATGCCTCAACATACATTGTAGGCATATTTGCCTCAGCATACCTTCTAGACATACTTATCTCCTTCATGTACTCAGAGACTAAGTCTATTTCCATACCTTGCAGCTCAGGTCATGTTAGAAAGTGTCCTCCAAATATTCTTAGTTTCATAATAAATTTATTTTCAGGTTGTCCTAGGACTTCAGTCCAGATTCACTCCCTTCAGCTCTCAGAAGATGAAAATATTTTTGGCAGATCATATGCTGTGGCCTCTAGGTGGTAAAAAGAAATTTTTAGCCAGACTTTATCAGATGGGCAGAGGCAAGAAGTGAAACAGTTTTACCCACCCCCCACCCCCCACTTAGGAAGAAAAATATGTGACTTGGTATATAAAGCCTTTTCACACCACAAACTTGGATTTTTAGATTTACTTTCAATTAACAGCCTTACTTAACATACTGCCATAACTGGGATTAAAGAATGTAGATCATTATTGGCTGCTGACTAGACGCAAGTGTAGTCAACCACTCTGGGGTCACAGTGAAGTTTTGGTGATAATAGGACTATGTTGGCTGATAGCCATATCTAACTTTTTAAAGTACCATGACATAGAGTCGCAACTGTTAGCATAGAAATGATTGTAAAAAACCTGTTACTCAGGTCAAATTTTGCCAGCTAGGGTGATACTTAATAATACTTTATTCTTTGAGTGTATGCTATCTCCAAGCAGATAATAAGTCCAAATTAATGTTTCAAGATGAAATATTATTGCCATGCCTTTCTGCCTAAACAATTAATCTGCTTAAACATAGAGGAAAATAGTTCTCGATTTCTTATAAAGATTTTTTTTCGGTGTGAAGCTCTGAAACAAATTGGAATTTGAAACAAACGGATATTTTTCATGAGCCGTAATGCAAACTTTTGTATCCAGATTAGAAGAAATCAGCAAGTGTGCTTGGGCATTCTGCTATCTGGATTAAGTTGTTTCCTGTGTCCTTATATATCTAAAGATAAAGTTATTTCACTTTAATTTCATTTTGAGAAAAAAAAATAAAAAAACCAACAAAAATACCTATTGATTTATTCTGGGCTCTGTTATTTTATTTTACCAGAGTAAGCTACAAGAGGAGATGCAAAGCTGCATTGTCTTAATCCTAGCAGTGTGTCCTGGGTTCAGCCAGGACAGGGTTAATTTTCACCAGAATCCAGGAAGGGGCACAGCCAACCTGGCCAAACAGAGCTGGTTATTCCATACCATGTGCTGTCATGCTGGGTTCCAGTGGTTGGGCAGCGCGGCAGGAACTCACTCGTGGCTCGGGAGCGTGCAGCGCCGGTCCTGTTCTGGGGAGCGGCTCTGTGGGGTCATGCGGTTTGTTCTGTGTATTCCCCTTTTCTGTATCGTTGTTGTTGCTGTTCCCTCTGTTTGCTGTTCTGTTAAACTGCCCTTATCCCAACCCACCAGTTTTCTGCCTGTTTCTTTCCATTCTCCTCCGCACCCCGGCGGGGGGAGGGGCGGCCGCGTGGCACTTTTGTTGCAGGTGGCAGCCGAATCCAAAACACAATGGAAGATATTATACCAAGAGGAAAGAAAAGACCTTTCCCACATAGCCATAGGTTATGCCCACAGACAGGCTCTTTTGTGGAAAGTGCTTGTCTTCCCTTGCTGTGTTTGTTCCACTCTGCAAGCTCGTGTGAAAAAGTTAGAAAATAGACCTTTCATTCAGTGATCTTCTCTCAGAATAGAAACACGTGCTCTCAGGAAGGAGAGAGATCTGCTCTCTTTGGTAGCAGAAAGATAAAGGAAGAGGTAAAGTCATTAAGCTTTTGCCCATAGAGCAATCTTTTATAAAACCAGGAACAATCTGACCACTTATTTGCTCATTCTGAAAATTGTCCCATCATTTTTTCTCTGCAGGTCATAACAATCTCCAAAGCATTTTCCTCTCCTAGAAGTTTAAATCCCATTGAAAAGTGATGGGATTTGAGTTCCTAACTTACTCAGCCTTTTTTCAACCTTGTAGATTCCACTTCAGAAAACATCAAACTAATCCAATATTTACTTTTCTTTTCATTTAAGACTTGTTTTTGGAAGAGAGTCAGGGGCAAAAAGAACCCCATGGAAAAATCCTTTTTTTATTTCACTGAACTAAACAATTTAATGAGAGGGAAAACTTCATAGGGACAGGTTGCTTTAGCTAGAAAATATAACCTATTTTATTTTGCGATATGAAGCCAAAACAAAACATGTCAGTGGTGTTTGATTTGTGGACAAAATACTAGTCAAAATAACCGTGTATATGGTTACTTAACCATGATATATCATATTATCTGTGGTCTCACAATAAGGACCTAAGAAGTCCTCATCAAGCAGAAGACCAAATTCATAGTGTATCTTTAATCATTCATGTGGAGAGAAACAAGAAAAATAGAAGCTGATAGAATCACGTTGTTGTAAATAGTACTTCCAAGACCAAAATACACCAGTGAAAATAAAGAAACAGCAAATAAATTCACCATGTTGTTATTGTGACTGGAACAAGAAACTCTTCTGTCTCCAGGGTAAAATCACAAGCAGTGACTTCACTCATTCTCCTATCCCCCAAGAAAACCATCCCACGAAATTTACTTACTTTTTTCTTAAATAACAGTTAAGTTTTTCTGTGGAACACACAGATGGCCAGACAGGGCATGCTCAGTCAAATAAGTAAAAAAATTGGAAGAAAACTCAGTGGTAGACTGATATATCTGTGATTCTTTTCTTTAATCTTACTATAGTCTTAACCACAAAGTAAAATGTCTATTGATACACTAAATGTAATGAATCTACAGGTATTTCTCAGCCCAAACCTCTACTGATTTCAGTTAAAGAGCTGCAACTTGGGCAAAAGTATGAAGTTTCATTTTAGGTGGTATCTGCCAATCCAGTGACTATTCAGAATAATTTACTTTGGAAGCAGCCCCATGTGTATTCTGATTTGGCATACAGTGTTACAGATCTCTTCATAAAAATGCCCCATTTTTCAGACTTTTTGCATCTGGTTGATTTTAGTGTAAATATGTTTTCTCAGTGTAAATAGGAATAAAGTATAGTGTAAACAATACAGTGCATTGTGTGTATAGTGTGTAACCAGTATAATGTAAATATGTTTTATGTGAAGGGAAAGTAGCTATTATCAAATTGAATATGTTTAATTACATAATGTGAATTTCAAAATATGTATGTATTATCCATTAAATGCTGAGTAAAATGTATTTTTTAAAAATACCATTCCAAGGATGGTATTTTTGGAGAATGTTAATGGCAATCCAGAGTAGTAATAGAAATTCAAACTACTGAGTGCGAAGAATAAAGGATTTGCTTATATGTTTGAAGATGCTTTGAAACTCGGATAAGGGATAAGAAAATAAAACTGACACTTGTCAAACTAAATGCTGACTTCTATATTTGATTTAGATTAATTCCTTTGATACAGACCAGATAATATAATAGAGTGAATTGGAAGAAAGAGGAAAATATACAGTAAACACTTAAAACTGTATCATTCGAAGAGCAGCAGTGAGATTAAATAAAAAAGAGTTTGTGTTATATGAAAATAATTGTCACTACTGAATCTATTTTCCAAAATCTTTTCAAACACTCATGTAATTTATTTGTGTATGTGAGAATGGGTAAGAAAGTAACCTCTTAATTGTGCTGTTATCAGCCGCTTCCCGTCTCTGCTTCACATGAAATTGCTTTTTTGGAACCTAATCCCATGCTGAATTTGTGTAAAATAAGTGAATGCAAAACACGTTTCTGTGCATCCTGGAAAATACTTGCATAAGGCTCAGCTTTCCCTTTAAAAACATTCCTAAAGTGATCCATCTAAGCAGCAAAGCTTTTCTATATTAAGCGGCTGGTAGGCTGTACTTCTGAGAAATAAATCACCTCTTAAGATCTTTGAATTAGAAATGGATTTTTAAATGTCTTTGGTCCATGTTGGCAGTCTGGGATGCAATAGGTTTCTATATATCTTCTGTGGGTGTTTTGCTGCTTTGATTTGGGAGCACAGTCTGCATTAGAATCAATTCGTATTTTGAAGTAATTTAGGCTTTAGTGTGAACCTAAGAAATGGGTGTTTGCAACCAAAAATGGCGTTAGCATCTGAGCTGAAAGTGAGAGTTGTGCTCCCCTCTGGGAATATTCAAGAGATGTCAGGTGTCTCAGAACAGGGAGTTTCCCAAGAAAACCAAAATAATTCACTGGGGACACAGTCAGACTTAAACCACACCCTGCTATCTCAGGGGCTTTGGTGCTACATTGCCACTACCAGGAAGCAGCTGCCCCTGTTTGGGGAATTCTCTGCCCTGAATTCTCTCTTGCAAACAGGCACTTCCAAAAGGAAACAGCTGCTCCTTAACAAAAGAATGAATTAATTAAATCTCACTTCAGGAGGAGGAGGAGTTTACAGAGGATCTTTTCCCTGCTCTTCCATCCCCAGTGATGCAGCAGTGGAGACAGCAGTCATCAAGGATGTTCAAGGTCTGAGATCAGTTCCCTTCACCTGCACGAGCTCCAAATCCCTACCTCCCTCGAGCCAGAGGGATGCTTTTCCTCTCAGGCAATGGACAGCTTTGTAGCTGCAGTAATCTGCAGGTATGTTGGAAGCTGTTACTTTACATAATATTCAGTGAGCCAGAGAGACATAAGAATCTGGAGATCAAGTCTATAGGGAAGTGTTTGTGTCACCCAACTTGAAGAGGGAAATCCTGTGTTTCAACAGTGCTCTGAGCGCTTTTTGTTTATTCTACATTAAGCAAGCATTGGGTAAAATACTGAAATACTTAGAAGAACTAGGAATGGAGCACAGGCTATATCCAGACTATAGACAGAGAGGAAAAAGAGTCAAAAGTGTGTCTTATTAATGCATGTAAGTGGGGCTTAGAGAGAGAAATCTGCTGAGCTACTCAGCTGTGTCAAGTGGTAAGAGTTGAGTACATCAAGAAGAAAACCTGTAAGCTCCTGTATCATTTCTATGAGTGAAAGTAACATGCGTTATTGTTTAATGACTTAATGATTAATAATATATGAACTTAGGAGTTAGATGCTGGACTTCTGAAGATCGAAACTCAGAGCAGAGATGCATTTGTTTTATGATTTTTTTATTAAGCATTTCTGGAAATGCTTATGTATGAGTAGCTTGGCTTGAGGTCTCCATGCCTGAAAATATTAGCTATTACGTCTTATTATAGCTGCTTTGGAAACTTTGTTTCCCACCTTAACAGCTGATGCTACATGATGACTGATAGAAAGTTCTATCAGTTGCAAGTGTGATGCATAGTCCCACTCCAAAGACATTAAGACCCACAAAATTCTGCTTGCTCTTGGTCTTCATTTTTGTGTTGAGTTTTGTTGCTGTTATTTTTGTTGTGTCAGTTTGATCTGGCCTAGATATTTACTGATAATGTTGGTTTATAGCGGTTTTTGGACTTTCTGGTAATGATTTTAAATCAGATTTGTTCAAAACTTTCATGTGAAGTATGCTTGTGAACATTAGCTCTCAAGAATATAGAAATCATCAGATCTCTGGTGATGTTGAATTAGATATGTACATTGTTGTAAACAATATTTCAGACGCTGAGCAGAGGAAAAAGGCTACAAAACTGAGAAGGTGCTTGTTGCCGCAGTCAAATGGAGGCAGGAGTAAAATTATGTATCAGGCTGTTTTTCCTGACCACTGTGGAGTCGGGAAAACTTTCTTTACATTTGCTGGAAAAAGCAGGGAGGCACTGCTCCAGTTCTCTTCTCTTAGACTACTACAGACAGAAATAATAAGGAAAATCCTTCACCAATATAGACACAAGAGATACTAGATAGACAGGAGCACTGGAAAAAAAAAATCTAAATTTCAAAATATTTTGTTCTACTTTGGAGAGAGGAAAAAGAAAAAGACCATGAGGAGTATATGGGAAGAAAGCACAGTAAAAAAAAAAAAAAAAAGATAGATACAACAATCTACAACACCTATTGATTCAGAAGTATCCACTTGCACTACTGTGGGAAATCTAGGTTCAAACACCTGTTCAAAATCAGATGGGCAATGTGGTTATGTGTTCTTTGTGACATTAGTATTCTGAATCTAAGACTCCTCATTACAGGCTGACTTCTGAAAAGTATCATAGAAAAATAATTGCAAGTATATTTTTCCAGCATAGAAAACCTTCCTTCAAATATTCCTCATCAGCGTGACCTGGATAGGCTGGAAAGTTGGGCAGAGAGGAACCTGATGAGGTTCAACAAAGCCAAATGCAGGGTCCTGCACCTGGGGAGGAACAACCTCATGCACCAGTACAGGCTTGGGGTGGACCTGCTGGAGAGCAGCTCTGTGGAGAGGGACCTGGGTGTCCTGGTGGATGACAGATTGACCATGAGCCAGCAGTGTGCCCTGGCTGCCAAGAAAGCCAATAGGATCCTGGGTTGCATCAAGAAGAGTGTGGCCAGCAGGACGAGGGAGGTTCTCCTTCCCCTCTACCCTGCCCTGGTGAGGCCCCATCTGGAGTACTGTGTCCAGTTCTGGGCTCCCCACTTCAAGAAAGATGAGGAGCTACTGGAGAGAGTCCAGCGGAGGGCTACAAGGATGGTGAGGGGACTGGAGCATCTCCCCTACGAGGAGAGGTTGAGGGAGCTGGTCGTGTTCAGCCTGAAGAAGAGAAGGCTGCGAGGGGAGCTAATAAATGCTTATCAATATCTGAAGGGTGGGTGTCAGGAGGATGGGGCCAAGCTCTTTTCAGTAGTGCCCAGTGACAGGACAAGGGGCAATGGGCACAAACTGAGGCACAGGAAGTTCCGTCTGAACATGGGGAGGAGCTTCTTCCCTCTGGGGGTGATGGAGCCCTGGAACAGGCTGCCCAAGGGGGTTGTAGAGTCTCCTTCTCTGGAGACATTCGGGACCCTCCTGGACGGGCTGCTGTGCAGCCTGCTGTAGGTGACCCTGCTTCGGCAGGAGGGTTAGACTGGATGACCCGCAGAGGTCCGTCCCAACCCCTACCATTCTGTGATTCTGTGAGCTCCACGGAATCAACATTATGGGAACGTTTAAGAAATTACACAAACTGAGGAGTAGGGAAGAGCACTTGTCTTCGCACAAATATTTTCTTGAAAGTATTGAAGACCTTAGCCTTCAAGATTTGAGTTGCTTTTGTAATATCATGTATAGCATGTCTCCAGAAGCAGTAGCTCATCCCATCAAGCCCACTGCTGCATCAAAATTCCTTTTCCTCTGGGAAAAATATATATTTATATACATCTTAAATGTCTTTAGACAACTCAAGAGCTAACTTGTGCTGTATGTCATCATGTGAAATTTTGCAGAACTAGTATCTCTGTGATTTCAGCACTCGGAGATGCTGCTGGGCATTTACCATGGGATGTACCACTCACTTCAAACAAGAATAGGATTTATCCTCATAACAAGAAGCCTAAGAAAGTTGTATTGGGCTTAGAATTGCAGGAGAAATGAAGTTTTCTAAATACTAATTTCTGCTTTTCTGAAATCAGTATAAAAAACAAAAACATTTAAAGACACAGTTAAAGATTTTTAAATTTAACTTTTAAATTAAAAGTGATAGAGAAGTGCCAACTTTAAGACTGAACGAAGCACAAGTTCTAAAACAAAAGCAAGTATATATTTACTTTGCAATGCTATTGTAGCAACCTTGATGTTTGTGCTTGAGTACCTTCTGTACTTTACATATGTCATTAAACTATAATGATGCATAGATCTTGGGAAAGCTCTTTGCAAAGGAATGGATTATACTCTGTATTTTTAAAAGGAAATTCAAGGTCAACTGTGCTGGATTACAGTGTAACGGTAACTTTGCATTGCGACTAATGTGTTCAATGGCCTTCTGATAACCTCCTCTCTACCCGTAATTTCAGAAGCAGCAGTCCATATGTTTTAGCACTTATTCTAAGTGATGCTGTTTTAAAATAAATAAATAAAATCTGAGAGCTGAAGGGTACATTCAAGTGTATGAAAGAATTACTACGAAGTTCAGGCAGAGAGACTTCACTGTGCACATTCAAGTGAGTCATAAGCTTCTCACTGAATCAAATTCATGAGCTCCTGCAAGAAATGGAGCTGCTGGAACAGTAGCAACCCTTCCCATTATAATCAGTTATTCATGCAGATTTTTGTTTAGTCTTTTATATACATCTTTGAATATTCCTTGTCTTGAGGTAATGAGGAATCATGACAGAAACACATAGGTGTTGCTGCTGGAAGTTTCGTAGTCATTAACATCAACATGGAGAAGCTAAGGTATTTACACTTGGCTTGATATGGCAATGTTTTTTAAGCTATCTTAGTGTCTGAGCAGCTTCAGTAAGAAGCCTCTACTCACAGCTTGGAACAGACACGGAAAAATTTTCTTAAAATTTCCTGAAGTATTTACACTCAGTCAGTCATCCATGGCCAGCAGGCAATGTACAAAGGATAAAGAATGCAAAAGGCTTTAATATGCATGCAAAGACTGATGTGATCTGTAAGAGGTGCAGAGCACCTCGTTTTTTCAGCTTAATCACTCCAATTCTGTTGCAGATGTTAGTAAAATTTAACTAACTTTCAACCTGCCACTGGAAGACACTGGAAACCAAAATACAAGAATCTTTTCGTTGCCAGGGAGACCTGCTCAAGAGACCAGAGTAGCTGGTACAGAGATGTAACAGATCCTTAGGTAATGTCAGCTATTGAGGAGTCTGGATGCTTTGATGGGCCACTGAAGTTAGTTACTATCACTCTAATTCATGATAGCATGCTAGGAAGGAGACTTTTGCGCAGCACTGTGCAAGAGTTTGTGCACGCACTGTTGCTGTTCAAACCCTTTTGTGCACCAACATTTTTCAGTGTATTCAGAAAGGGTGATTAAAAGAACTTATCATAAAGACAGAATAATTTAAGTTTGCAAAGACTTAACCCTTATTCAGAGCTGCTTGCTTATGATTCGCTCTGTCAATAGCTGCACCTTTATTGGTGCCTCACTGAAATGAGTGGAATGTCTTGCTGACCATTTTGAACACTAGTGCCAGAATAAAGAAAACAGAGATCTTAAATCATTCCCACCCTACAGTATAACATATAGAGCAATTACATGCATCAACAAGGTAACACTGAAACTTGCAGACAATTTTTCTGGTGTTCGCACAAGGCTTCTCAAAATACCAGTGCTTGAGGGACTCAGTTCAAAGACTCAAAAATGGTACCTGTAGAGGTAACCTTATCACTGTTGGAACTCCAGAAAGACCATATTGATCTCCATGGCTCTGCTGTTCCTTTTGAGCCTTGGAGCACAACACCTCTTCCTCTTTAATTTCTGGTTTATGTTATGCACAAAGCATCTGACATGAAAAATTTAGATCTATGTGCACTGCAGCTAAGGTAGGGTCCCTTTACAGGTCGTGTGTTTTTCATGAGATCTTTTCTTAGTTCTTTAGTACTTCTATCTGATCCTTACCCAATTGATTATCTATGTGAGTTCCAGTGACCTGCTGGTGACCGCAAGTTACTGACTTTTTGTTCTTCATACTTTGTGTGATGGCCTGCCTGATCTCTCTGAGCAAGAGGCTGGTTTGATCCTCTCTTGGCTCAGAAAACTGCAGTGTCCTACTTAGATGTCTTTAACTGTGCTTCATGTTCTCTCTTCCATGTATATGGTTTGATTGCTTTTATTTATGGGACCATCTGAGAAAGAACAACTCCCCCCCCCCCCCAACATGAGTCTACTCGGAGGAGCAAACCTACAAGAATCGCTGCGTTTGCCATTTGCTGCCATTAATAAGTCCCTCCATGAGAGAGGTGAAAGAGTCTCTGAGTGGGTGGAAAAAGCCAAGGAAACATTCTGAAGGAGGAGTTTTTCTTTGTTTCTGAAAGCATTATCTTTGAAAAGAAGAATGGAACATTTTTTAACAAGTAAACCTAAATGTTCATTTCTTCTGTAGGCGAACCAAACATCTTGGTGAGTATATGAGGTGTCTTGCTTCCTACCCGAAGACTTCCTGAGATTTGGATGTCTTAGATCACAGAATCAATACCAGTGAAAATCAAACTACTACATCACCAAAGAGGTGATGCCACAGATTGTTTTGCATGAAAAGAAAATTTCATCATCAGATTGGAATAAAAAAATCATTAAGTGAAACTGTGAGGAAAGACCAATTTTTTTTTTTTTGTGCTTGTTTCTGTAGTGGTTGAACAACAACAAAAAAGGCAGAAAAATTACTTTGGATCAATCAGGAAGTAATTTTATCTTATTTGCTGTGAAAGGTAAATTGTTTGGGGAAGAACAAAAAGATTTTTTGGGGGAAAAACAAATCTTCAGGGAACTTTGAACTCTAAGAACGTGATACTTAGATATAACTTGAAACAAAAAGTCATATGTGAAACAATTGATTTAGTATATATTAAAATGTTCACATTAAGTATTTTAATACTTCATATTTTTCTTTGTTTTAAATAATTTGGTGTGACTAAAATAACCATTTCGGTGGATTTTGTTGAGTTTGACTGCACTTATGAGAGGGTGGGTGTGTTAAAAAAAAAAATTGTTTCTGAGGAAAACTTGGCCTTTTTCAACTGGTTAACTTCGTAATTGTTAATCTACAGATAGATTAAGGTATATTTCCAAAGCACCTGTCTGAAGTCATCTATAGTGAAGGAAGAAATGTCGCCTTTGTTGGCGTGGCGACCTGGTTCAGGGACGGCTCGGCGACCCACCCCTCGGCCGCTCGGGTCATCAGCACGCAGACACCAATGTGGTGGACGGCAAATGGCGTTTATTGATAAATAACACAGCGTTATATAGCCTAGGTTTACAGCATCATTTCCGTCTGCTTACTTCACGGGTTAAACGCTATTGGCTATTAGGAGAGGGGGGGGACACTACCTTTCCGTACAGCGCGACATCTTCAGACCGCCAAGCCTTAACTACCCACAAAGAAAAGTGTAGGATCTTTCTACCCACCAATAAATAGACTTGATAACAAAAACTCAAAGAATCCATCAATTATTCAAAGGAATTGCTGCTTTCGCATACTTAATACTGCCATCTGTGCTAAGAGTGAAATTCAGCCTTAGGCAGGTGATCAGTGGTAGGCCTGTTCTCTATCTAAATCCTACATCAAATCCTCCAAGTTTTTATGTATATATACACACACACATATATAATATTCATTATCGACTCCTTCTCCATCCCACAGCAGATAATCTAGCACAAATGGGGATAACTGAGTCATTTTCTCATTATAAACTACTTTACAATTCAATGCAAAAAGGAAAAAAAACCCCTACATTAATATGTATAAGAATTCTTAAAGTTGAGAAATGTTCCACAAAGAAGCTAAATAAATCCCCTTCACATATGTACTATTTTATTATAGAACTATACTTGTTGTTTAGTTTCATACTTCTGCATGTTTGTAACATGGTGGAAATATTGTTGGTGTGGAAAATATCTTCACATTTCATGATCTGGGGTACAAATACTATTGTTGGTTTGAGTTGCTATTGATCTTTACAAGTTCAAGACAGCAAAACCAGAAATAAATCATAACTGCATGATTAATTACATATTCAAATTAAATATGCTTAAAATTCAACGTGAAATTTGAATGCATTTTTTGCATAAATATATTTATTTCATGCCTGCATCACTGCATACTCAAATAAGCCAGGCTCAGCTATCTACATATGTGATATGGGACTTGAATCAGTACTTTGTACTTAGTGGAATTCTCTTACATTCACAATTTCTTGCATTATAATCCAACTACCCAGCACTTGAGTATATTTACTGGATTTATTTGTTTGATTGTATGTTTTAGGAAATCTGCTTCGACACAAGCAATCCTGCAATGTATACTGGTACAGAAAGAAATATGGTTCGGTACAAGTAAAGAAAAATTCTGACTGGTCATTCAGCCACTTCTTTATCCAGCAGAGAGTACACCCATCCAAACCACGGGCAGCTAGTGTCTCCAGGAGGATGCTGTGGGGAACAGTGTCGAAGGCCTTACTAAAGTCCAGGTGGACAACATCCACAGCCTTCCCTCACGCACTAGACAGGTCACCTGGTGCTAGAAGGACATCAGGTTGGTCAAGCAGGACTTGCCTTTTATGAACCCTTGCTGGCTGGGCCTGATCCCTTGGTTGTCCTTCACGTGCCTGGTGAGTGCACTCAGGATGAATCGCTCCACAAGAAGGATAACTAGTTCATTTTGTTATTTAGAGTGTTGACTGTTAACCTCTTTATGTTAGGTGTGGGTCACGAATCAGTGGTTAGGTTGCTTAAATGATCACTCAAAAGTTTTGCAAGAGAAGATTTTACTGAAAATTTAGAAAATGTGATCTTACGAAGTTCTTTGGCAAGGTTCACTCTATTACTTATCAAATGAATGGAATACAAAATCAAAGGAGGTTTTGAGTGGAAAGTTATTTACATTTATGTAAGTAAACAAAAAGTGTAAGGGTTAAGGGAGACCTTCCCTTTGAGTCACCAGATTTGGACTGGACGCCCTTGCTTTCTAATCCCTTTCTCAGAGAGGAGTCTAGGTGGAGCTAGATCCAGAACCGGCCTCAGACGGTAATGGTTTATGTCTAAGGAATCTGTTTAGCAGCAGTTCAGGGTGTGTTCAGAGTTATAAGAGAGAGAATCACAGGGGTTTAGCAGCTATTAATCACTGGTTAACTTAGCATTTACGGAGTGATCAGAAAGAATTTGCTATTACAATCACAGTAATAGAATATTATACTTTGAATTGATTCAGACAAACACACGCAATCATAAAAATTCCCCTTGAGTTCAGTGAAATACTCACTTCAAATCGAATGATTTCTCAGCTGGCAAAGGTTGAGTCTCAAGGAGATCAGCCCGGGTAGTTCGCAAGTTACTATGAGAAGCGTTCCACTCAGAGGGAGTTACTGGGCACAGCCCACTGCAGACCCGTAGAGCTCAAAGCGCCTTCCTTGGTACCACTGTTTATAGGGTCTCAAGATGATTGACTTTAGGCATCTGTAATTTTCCATCCTGGTCACAATCCACATGATGAAATGCTGATATTTAGACAGAAACTATACAATTCCATTTCTACCCAGACTGTACAGTTCTGACATTTACCAGGTGGGTGTGACTCCAGGCATCAGCAGTTTCAGGTGCGGTCACGGAGAACGTGATTGGCCCAGCTCACTGCTCTTGTACAAAGACAAAGGAAGTGCCAAGTCATCCCGATTCAATGCACACCATGTAGCTATTCCTGCAGTGCAAGCAAGAATACAATGTTGGCTGGTTCTGGGATTGCTGGGGGGGGTGGAGGGCGGGGGGGCTGCACCACCACAGTGTGCCGGCTAAGTAGCAGAATTATAACTTTTTGAAGTACTGGAACAAGGTTGAAATAAAGTAAAATAGCCTCCATAGTGATCTACTTTTATCCTGTGTGTCCACTAAAGTTACGTGCTTTTCTTGGTTAATATAACAAATTCTGATTCTTTATTATATTTTATTTTTTTTTACTGTTTCATAGTAATCATGCAATACAACAACTAGAGTTTACTAACATTTTTGCAAGGCATCTGAAAAACAGGCTCCCAGTAATTCTGGTTTAGGTTTTTATTCTGAAAATGTAGAGCCATGGTGTTTAGCATATGCAGAAATTTTTAGCAATTCTTTGGTTCATGATGAAGTGATAGAGGATGAATTTAGACTATTATCTTCTGTGGTGGTAGTTCCATTAGAAGCTACCATGGTTTCCTTTTCTGTGTCTTCTTTTTCATAAGAGCATCAAGACAATTACTAGGAAAGTCTTATTCTCATACTACAGTATATATATATACCTTCAAAGCTGAATTCTCTCTTCATCACTGCTAATTTTGCCTTGTGTCAAACTTCTCTGTAGGCTATTTATTGGTAACCACACATTCACAAGGAGAAAGTCAAATCTCCACAGATAATTTCTGTAATACGCTTTGCTTCGGATGCATGTAAAAACAATTTCATTGACACATAGACTATTTAAAGTAATACAAGCTTGTTTTCCATTATGTCTTCAATGCAACCAGTTAATATTGAGCCAGTACACATTTTTCTCTGTTGCTACACCACTACTTGTAATTAGCTTAACAATTGACTTGTATCTTTTCAGTGCATGTCTGCTATTAATGCCAGTCTGTTTATAACTTCTTGGCTACACTTGTGGTTTTGTGCCAATTATTCTTTCTTATGTGTGACTGGAAAAGCAAGAAATTGAGCATTTATAAAACGTGACCTATTAGCAGAAAGTGAAAAAAGTGAGGTTATTTGGAGAAGATGATGGGATACATTACAGTAGTCTCTAGTCTCAGCTTTCAATCTTTGCAAAAGTTTGAAAAAAGAAGAGAATAAACTGTTCTTGTTGTTGCTAGGGAATACAGAAAAATAATGGGCAGCAATGGAATTTTAGATTAAACGTAAGAAAGATGAAAGCGTTACACTAAGTTACCTCAGAAGGCCCTTGAATCTCCATTAGTAGATTTTTGTAAAATTAGACAAATATTGGCTGGAAAAGGTTTAAATGTAATTTATCTAGACATTAGTAAAATTACAAAAGCATGTCAGGAAACAAAACCAAAGTTTATTTGTAGAGAAATGTATGAAAGCAGCCACGGTAGTAGCTACTTAACTAAAATTGGTAGTACGGATAGATAGAAGATAACATGTCACTATTAACAAGTTTAAACAAATTGAAACTGCATCAACAAGTGAGATTTAGTCATTCCAAAGTAAGCTAATCATTAGGGCATTTTTATGAGAAGATTGAAGTCCTTGCTTCAGATCAGGTGGGGCAGAGACTTCAATACAGAGGTCATGTATGCTACTGAGAGCCTCGGGTTCTCGGCAGTTTGGTTTACCCACCCTCTCCGCCATCCCAGCCTCAGCTGGGTTTGTCCTGAGAATGGCAGCCAGAGACCTCCTGCCAGGAGGGCAGCTCTGGCATTTTTAAGGCTTTAGCATTGCTTGGGTTCTAAAGCAGCTTTGGGACATACATGCAAGTGCTTTAGGGACATAACTGGAAGAAATTTAAGTGCTGGGGGATGCATGGGACTGTTAGACAAAAAGCAAGCTGGTAAGGTATTAATGTTGATAATTGCTTCATGAATTGTACTGTGCGGAGGCCAAGAGTTAGGCCTTAGTAAGGAAAGAATTCCCTAACAAGGAGGCTTGGGAAAGGGAACTGGTGCTTATCAAATTGAAATAGTCTTTCCCCCCTCTACAAATGTTCTAGCTGAAAAAATAGCAATGGAAAAAAATTTAACTTTCATTCGAAACACTGAAGTGTTTTGCTTGACCTGGAACAACTATGAATGTGTGAATGCAAACTTCCCTAGAATAAATGTTTTTTCTCTTGCAGTTGGATTGGGCTGGCAGTACGCTCAGTGGCTGTGGCTTAGCTGACTGGAGGTAGCTTGTTAAGCTCCCTGGATCCCGGACACCAGTTGTGCATACCCTTGGATAAAGCAGTGACAACCAGGCTTCAAACAGAGGGAGATCAGATAGCTGTAAATAAGATATCATATGAATTTGAGAGTTTATGTCCAAAGTATCACAGTAAGGAAGTTTTTCAAAAAATGTTCATTGTTGTTGCACTCTGCATCACTTTCTCCTGCTCCCCACTGTCCTACGTGTAAACAAGGAACCTTTCTATTAGCATAGCTCAAAACAGCGTTGAGGCTTGCCATGATACTGCAGTTGCAGAAAGAAGCTTATTTGTTTCTTACGAGTTACAGCTACTGCATACAGAAAGGGACAGCTATGACAACTGGCTTCAAGCCTTCTATTGCTCCGTTCAGAGTAAAATATGCACCTCATCGGAAGACTGTCCTATTTGTGACTGAGTTATTCAATTACATTTTGGGTGTATTGGACCAAAGTAGGTGCTGCTGGCATACGATTGGCTTAAAGAGTAAAAATGTAAAATTTGATGTTTAAATGAATTTCCACAGATTTCATCATGTTGCTCATTTAAATAATTTCACAACTAAAAATGTTACTTAGAAAACTATTGACTTATGATCTCTGTATCAGAAGCAGATATTCTGTGTGAAGATACCAAACTAACTCCTAACCCACTTAGAATTCATGTATAATGCTTGTGGGTGTGAACTGTTGAATTATAACTATGTTTAGGCTTGAAATACAGATTTTTCTGTATTCAGGACTGTCTTCTGTACAAGGCTGACAGTGTTACATACAGTAGAAGGAAAGGAGTTGCTTAGGCAAGAAGTATCCATCACTGGTAGTGTGAACATTAGCTGATTTCAGACATAAATCTTGCAATGTAAAATGCCCTGATCCCTGGAGAAATGCAACCAATTAGAAATAACATTTTTATAGCTTTTAGTTGCAAAAAAGGAGGAGGAGAGAAGGAAGTGAATAATACACTTCCAGCAGAATACCTGAAATACTTTCAGGGACAGATATGAAACATTGATGGGACAATATGGCCTTACTACCTTGGGGTGCCTGTCTGCAAAATAAAAATTACAGAATTCCAATTTTTCAACTTTTACAAGCAAAATGGTTCCAAAAAAAAAAAAAAAGCGTTGCAATTATAAAGATTTCCTTCAGATGACAGTTGTCTGCAAAATATTGACAGGAGCTCTTCTCAGCTGTCTGTTGTACAACTTCACAGACACCACATTTCTGGAAACACAGTGGAATTTTGACTGTGGCATAAAGCTATTGACATGATCTTTACTGTTAGAAAACAGCAGAAAATATCTAGGAAGCAAAATAGAGATGCTTATATAATCTTCATAATTCTGAAAAAATCCTTTGTTATACTCTGCCTTTGTGATCCTTGGAAGTTCCTAGGGAAATGTGAATGTTCAGATAAGAAGGCAAACATCATCCATCAGCTTTGTGATGGACAGGCAGAATAGACAGGCTATGTCCACCTTTTGCTTCTTGCACTTCAAATGCTGTAAAGCAGGTTCAATCCATATTTGTTTGTTGCTCACGCTTTCTAATAAGGTTACATGAGGCAACTCGCATTCGGAGAGAGGAAAAGATGGATCCTACAAAGGTGAAAGAATCTAATTCATTTATATGCATCAAGGATAAACTCAGGAACCCTATTACAAAATTATATTTGTAAATGTCTGTACAGTTGTGGCTTATTCAAAGCAAGACCTGAAGATATAGTGATATCTTTTTATTCAGCAGCCTCAGTAAACTTTGTCCTAACAATCAGAATTTCAAAGAATAAGGTTATGTGCTAAGCAGAATCAAACAAACAGTGGAATTCTGTTAAAACAAACATAAAGATACTAAATATACAGTAACAAAATTCACCTTTCTTTGAGTTCTCACAAAAACACAGGCAAGAAATGAAAATACAAAGCTGCCTATGAAAATGTTAGCACTTTAACACTGCAGTCTGCTGAAATGTGTTGAAATAACATAGTTTTGGTCCATGTGTGGTGATAATATTGCATAGTGTTGTTTAATATTGCATTGCCCTGCTTCCTATGCTCTACTAAAATGATGAGGCACAGAGCTGTTAGTCATAGTATGTTGGTCAGAGATGAAGTGGGAGCTTTGTAAGTGCGCCAGCTCACTGAAGTTGTTCCATTTAATGTCCACCTTCTGACTCAGAGTGAGGAAAATGCAAAGAACTGGCAATTGGTCTGTTCAGGTTAAGTTACAGTAGCTTCCAAGAATAGATGACATGGCAGCCTAAGTATTGGCTGAGGGATACACCCCAACATGTTTCACAGGATCACATTTCAGCAACAAGTGCATGAGTTGGATTTTATTTGATTGAGAGCAGCATCTGAGTGTATGCGTAAGTGAGGGAGTGCTTTCTTAATGTTTTTTTCCCCTAGTTTTGATTAAGAAAAAGCAGAGAACCAAGCAAATGGCTAAAGCAAAGTGTACTGTAGGAGTCCAGACCTGTAAAAAATCCCTAAGAAACTGAGTAAAAAGACATTCAGAACTGTGAGTGGATAAATTATTTCTTGCAGTCTGAGTCATATACATTAATGGAAACACGCCTTTAAATATTTTTTTTTGTACATGAACAACACTATGTTAAAGAAACTCTTAATTCCATCAGCTGTTTTTCCTCCTGAGGAGACAAGCTTTATTATTTGACTGTTCAACTCAAGAAGGGTAATAATAACTGGTATATATTATGAAGTAGCAAAATACAAAACCTTTATTTGTTCTAACATGATAGTTAAGCAAGTTTATAGCTAACATACTAAAGAATGAATGATCACTTTTCTACATGGATGAAAAGTGTATATGAAGATAATGTCACTATAGGGACACTGCATATAGGATATAAAGAATATAAAGTGAGAAAAGGAAATCTTTTAGAGGTACTATCAAAAAGACGTCATAGACTTGTAATAAAGATATGGAGCATAATCATGGCTGTTAATCATGCCAAATATTGAGAATTATACCTGAACTTTAGCTGTCAAAGATGGTTTTCTTTTCAGTGTTCTGCAAAAGAAAACACTATTTGCTGCAGCATTAAATGATCTAAGGATTATCCTCCTTTCAGACAGACTCTCTTCTCAGCTCTCTAGCTGATGTCTGCTTGCCTTGTTAAGCAAAAGGGGACCACATATTCAATTTTTTATTTTCATAGGAATTCTCTCTAGTTAGCCCTTAGCACCCAATCTTATCTATTGCTAGTTGACATATATGGACACTGTTCCTATAATACATATAAATATTTAAAACCCACAGATGGACAAAAACTATATAAATCCTGCCTCACTGAAGGGAAACAAGGTTTAGAAAGAATAAAATTATATTCACTAAGAAAAATAAGTCTATAAAAATGAAGCATAGGTTTATGACAGGTCATTTAACACTGAATGAGTAAAAGTGATGTTGGGACAAACATACAACCAGAAGCAGGACTGTATACAAGTTTGGATTTAGTTGACAATGTAATCTTAAATACTATAATCATATCTAGTAGTAATCATATGTTAGTGTTTTCCAAAAAATGTCAAAAGCTTACCTATGTGGCTAACGATATTTACATTTTTGCTTGAGAATATGTAAGTATGATGCAAAAGTCAAATAGGAGGGAGGGACAGAATTAAGGCAGCCTGAGCAGTCTTCTAGCAACAGAAAACAGCTATATTAGATGCACAATTCTTCAGTCTCTGAGGCTAGAAAGAAATGAAATCTTTATCTGCAAGACAGGAAAATTAAAGAAAAAATTGCCAAAAGTTTACAAAAGCCCCAAAAAGACATTTGAGTGTGGCCAAACCACCTGTTTATTGTAATTTGGAAGGTCTATGTGTCATTAAGCAGCAAAATCAATAGTTAGACATGCTGGCAAAGACTAGACTGGGTACCAAGAAATGAGCAGGAAAAATAATGATAAGATATCCCAGAATCTGTCAAAATGATAGACTTTCCACTACATACAGGTGAAATTAATGCAGTTGCTAGCTGACTCAGAAATTGTGGTCAGCAGGCTGCTGTTGATCAGGCAAAGTTTGAATAGCAAACTGCCAGTGTAATTATCAGTATAATATCTGTGTTTAAAGGGAGTGAAAAAACTCCCTGTATATGAAGTTCCCATGTTGTGAAGGCTCCACATAGCAAATAACACTTGAAAGCACAGTAAAATGCGATTTACTGAGGGTTAGTAACAAGAGGACTTCCAAAGACTGTAGATACAAAGAAGGGTGGTTTGCCTGAGTTGAAGCTTTGTATATTTGTTAGTGTTGCTTTACTTACTAGGTTGGAGGTACCTATACATCTTTACTCTTCAGAAACACAACCTCATGATACAGCATGTAATCAGCAAAGTGGTTTACTCTGCAAGTAATATAAAGGGAGATTAATCGCAAATATGATGTCAGTTAATCTCATAATTTCACTTTTTATGATCATGAAAAATGGCTGAACCTTAAAAAAACATGCCTCATTCTATTTATATTATTTCAAGTGCAAATGTAATTTGAATAAAACATATAGATAAAGATGTGAATTTGCCTTAGTTTTCAATGCAAATTAGTAAGAATTTTTTTTGTCTTTTGCAATATTGCACTTCCATTTCAGTATTCACATGACAACTTATTCTAATGCTCATGGCACTTACTACCATAGGCAGCTTTTACATTTATTTGTTGCAAAACTTGGTGGTGTGGGTTTGCGTGGCAAGGGTTTGGTAGTGGAAGAGCTATAGGTGTGGCTTGTGTGAGAAGCTACCAGAAGCTTCCCACTTGTCTGATAGAGCCAGTGCCAGCTGGCTCCAAGATGGACCCACCGCTGGCCAAGGCTGAGACCATCAGAAACAGTGATAGCACCTCTGTGATAACATATTTAAACAGAGGAAGAAAAACCTGTTGTGGGACAGCAGTGGAGAGAAAGGAGTGAGACTACGTGAGAGAAACAACTCTGCAGCCACTAAGGTTAGCAAAGAAGGAGGGGCAGGAGGTACTCCAGGTTCAAGAGCAGAGATTCCCTTGCAGCCTGTGGAGAAGACCATGGTGAGCCAGACTGTCCCCCTGCAGTCCATGGAGGTCCATGGTGGAGTAGAGATCCACCTGTAGCCTGTGGAAGGGACCCCACGCCAGAGCGGGTGGATGCCTGAAGGAGGCTGTGACCCCGTGGGGAGCCCATGCTGGAGAGGGTCCTGCCAGGACCTGTGGCCCTGTGGGGAGAGAAACCCATGCTGGAGGAGGTTTGCTGGCAGGGCTTGTGACCCCATGGGGGACCCACGCTGGAGCAGCCCATTCCTGAAGGACTGCATCCCATGGGAGAAACTCGTGCTGAAGCAGCTTGTGGAGGACTGTTTCCTGTGAGAGGGACCCCATGTCAGAGCAGGGGAAGAGTGTGAGGAGTCCTTCCCCTGAGGAGGAAGGTGCAGCAGAGGCAGCTTTTGATGAACTGACCCTGCAACCTCCATTCCCCGTCCCCCTGCACCGCACTGTGGGGGAGGGGATAGAAAATTGGGAGTAAAGTTGATCCCTGAAAGAAGGCACGGGGAAAGGTATTTTTAAGATTTGTTGTGATTTCTTATTACCCTACGCTGATTTGATTGGTGATGAATTAAACTTCCTTTTCTCCCCAAGTTCGATCTGTTTTGCCCATGACAGTAACTGGTGAGTGATCTCTCCCTGTCCTTATCTCGACCCACGAGCCTTTCATCATATTTTTTTTCTCCTGTCTAGCTGAGGAGGGTGAGTGATGGAGTGGCTTTTGTGGGCACCTGGCATTCATCCAGGCTAAAACATGACACTCAGTTTGAACCAAATGTGAAGTTTATTATAATCATCTTCATCAGTCAATATATTCAACTAAAATACTGAAAAATCCTCTTGAAATTGGTACTTGTACAAATTAAGTCCAGGTAGATAGTGACTGCAAAGGGAATGTTTTTGCAAACCAAGGCTTTCTCAAAAACCTAAGTGACTGGAAGTTTGCGATCTTCAATAGTTTTTGAATGAAATATAGTTTCATGCTCTATTTACGTTTTAGTACACCACCCTATCTTTAACAGTAGTAAAGATGGAAGACTGCGTGGTGAAGTGCTCCTAAGAGAGGGAACCTTTTCTAAGCAGCAGAACTGTCAAGACAGGTGCCCAGGAAGAGACAGCGTGCCTCCCCCTCCCCCAAGAAGTGCTGAGCCGTGATGAGTGGCAGCTCTGACTCAGCATGGGTGGGGTCAAGAGTGATGGAAGTCAAGAGTGAGGAAGTCAGGCAGAAACACCAGGAAGCCTATATGGATGAACAAGGAGCTCCTGGCCAAATTTCAGCAGAAAAAGGAGGCCTACAGAGGATGGAAACAAGGACAGGTAGCTTGGGACGAATACAGAGAAATCGTCTGAGTAACTGGGGAGCAAGTTAGGAAAGCTAAAGCCCTGACAGAATTAAATCTGACCAGTGATGTCAAAAGGAACAAGAAAGCCTTCTACAGGTATGTCAGTGATAGAAGGAAGACTAGGGAAAATGTGGGCCCTCTCCGGAAAGAAGCTGGAGACCTGGTTACCCGGGATGTGGAGAAAGCTCAGGTGCTGAACGACTGTTTTGCCTCAGTCTTCAACAGCAAGTGTTCTAGACACACCGCCCAAGTTGCAGAAGGCAAAGGTGGGGACTGGGAGAATGAAGAACCGCCCACTGTAGGAGAAGACAAGGTTTGAGACTGCCTAAGGAACCTGAAGTTGCACAAGTCCATGGGGCCTGATGAGATACATCTGCGGGTCCTGAGGGAACTGGTGGACAGAGTTGCCAAACCACTCTCCATTGTATTTGAGAGGTCATGGCAGTCTGGGGAGGTCCCCACCGACTGGAGAAGAGGCAACATCACCCCCATTTTTAAAAAGGGACAAAAGGAAGACCCAGGGAACTACAGGCCAGTCAGTCTCACCTCTGTGCCTGGCAGGATGATGGAGCAGATCCTCCTCGAAACTATGCTAAGGCACATGGATAAAAAGGAGGTCACTGGGGACAGCCAACATGGCTTCACCAAGGGCAAATCATGCCTGACCAACTTGATAGCCTTCTATGATGGGGTTACAACATTGGTGGACAAAGGGCGGGCAACTGACATTGTCTACCTGGACTTGTGCAAGGCATTCAACACTGTCCTGCATGATGTCCTTGTCTCTAAATTGGAAGCATGTGGATTTGACAGATGGACCACTCGCTGGATAAGGAACTGGCTCAATGGACACATTCAAAGAGTTACAGTCCAGGAAGTAGCTCGATGTCCAGGTGGAGACCAGTGACGAGTGGAGTGCCTCAGGGGTCAGTACTGGGGCCGCTGCTGTTTAATATCTTTGTCAGTGACGTGGACAACGGGACTGAATGCACCCTCAGCAAGTTTGCCGACTACACCAAGCTGTGTGGTGTGGTTGACACGCTGGAGGGAAGGGATGCCATTCAGAGGGACAATGACAGGCTGGAGAGGTGGGCCTGCGTGAACCACATGACATTCAACAAGGCCAAGTGCAAGGTCCTGCACGTGGATTGGGGTAATCCCAAAGAGAGTGGCTCAAGAGCAGCCCTGAGGAGAAGGACTTGGGGGTAGTGGTGGATGAGAAGCTCAACCTGAGCCGGCAATACGCGCTTTTATCCTGGGCCAACCGTATCCTGGGCTGCATAAAGAAAAGCATGGCCAGCAGTTCGACGGAGGTGATTCTGCCCCTTTACTCTGCTCTCGTGAGACCCCATCTGGAGTACTGTGTCCAGCTCTGGATCCCCCAACTTAAGGACATGGATGTGTTGGAGAGGGTCCAGAGGAGGGCCACAAAGATAACCAGAGGGCTGGAGTACCTCTCCTATGAGGACAGGCTGAGGGATTGGGGCTGTGCAGCCTGGAGAAGAGAAGGCTCCGAGGTGACCTTATAGTAGCCTTGCAGTACCTGAAGGGGGCCTCCAGGAAGGATGGAGAGGGACTTTTCACAAGGGTGTTTAGTGAGAGGACAAGGGGGAATGGCTGTAAACTAAAAGAGAGCGGATTTAGATTGGATATTAGGAAGAAATTCTTCACCATGAGGGTGGTGAGGCACTGGAACAGGTTGCCCAGAGAAGCTGTGGCTGCCTCCTCCTTGGAAGTGTTCAAGGCCAGGTTGGATGTAGCTCTGAGCAGCCTGGTCTAGTGGAAGATGTCCCTGCTCATGGCAGCGGGGTTGGAACCAGGTGATCGTTAAGGTCCCTTCCAACCCTTACCATTCTATGATTCTATAAATTAATAAAGTATTAACAAAGAACAACTACAAAATATGTTCTGTTAGTCTATGGAAAATTTGTATAGACTGATGAATACACAGACATTAAGCAAGATTTTGGTTCTATTTTTCATCTTTTTGGTTAATTGTAGACACCAAAGCAAAGAACAAATTTGAAGGCAGAGAAAGCTATAGCTGTAGGAGTTTTTCCGGTGTGGGAAACAGCTAGGAAAAAAGATGCTCAATGTATAAATATGAAGCCAAATGTAGTCTAAAATAAACTTCTGATTACTGAATTAGAAATTATATTTAAGGAAGTTCTGGTCAAAATAAGCTTTCATGCCATGAAAAAAGAAGTAAAGCAGAAGGGAGAAATGACATGGGATAAAGGTTAGATTTTACATTAACCTTCAGACTGCAGTGATACCAACCCAAATTGAATATAAACTGCTGTCACTAATGTGGTATTTGCTAACTATTTTATTCTCTTTGTATCACTGGCCTCAAAGCACCACAGCAACTTTGGTAGCATATACGTTACACAGCAAACGTTTCTTTCTCGAATGGAAAAAAAAGTCTGACATCTACTTGATTTGGAGAAATATCAATTCCTAAAAATTGACTTTTTTTCCTATAAAATAACCTCTTGCACAGAAATCTCAGTTCTTCATCAAAAATCTGGGGCAAAGTTCTCAGATGGATCTGTTGACCAGTACATTTCACATGATGGCAACTATCTGACTAGAAGTAAGAGTCTGATAGTATTCTACAATGAGCATAATGTCATTGTTTCACAGAGCATTCAAAAAAGCACGTCAGAAAACATTTTATGTTTTATTGAATTTTGTGTTGCTTGTCCAATTAACATCTCTGCTTTCCTGATTTTCTTTTTTTTCTTTTCCTGAAGGGTAAACATGGGTTACGCTACGATAAAGAATGAAGTAGAATGCAGTTTGTGGGAATGATCTTCACACTGACAAGACTGTTTTACCTACTGGCTTTCTGGGAAGCTTTTCATGGTTCCTTTTTTGAATACAGGCTATTTGCTCTCAGCTGGAAACACTGTCAACTTCACATCTCCCTAGGTCTTTAGAGTCCTGGGAAATGAAGCTGAAACCAAGTGTTGTTAGTTACCACGCTATGATTTGGAAGGCTGGTGAATGCAAGGCAAATTATATGATATTGGTACACAAGTCACTTTTCTCATATACAGTAAATTGCAGCACAAAGAGTGCATAAAAAGCAATTAAGTGATTTGTGAACCAGGCTCTTGACATATTCAAAAATTACTAAGGTAAATTACTTCTTGGATTGTAAGATAATTATAGCACCGGTTTTCTACTCATCAACAATGTAGTCCTCATACAGGCACAAATGCAATGGAGTGCTGTATTTTTATATGTAGCCCACACTCTAATTAGCACATTCTAATTTCAAGCTTAAAAGAAAACCACACGAAACATATGGCTTATAGCATTTTATTGTTAACAACTAAGCTGCGTCTCACTGTGAGACAAAAAGCCAATCTTCCTTTTCTTTGATTCAGCCTTGCTTCCCACTTTTTTACTTCTATCAGATAATTAAATAACCCAAACAAGATGAAATTAGTTACTTAATTTCTTTAGGAATTAGAGGTAATTTAGGTTTGAGAAACTACTTTTCAGGGTATTTGAATGTTTTGTTTATAATGGTTTAGTTCAGCTTGTTTGTTGACTTATTTCTTTTCATCTGCAAGATTTAAAACCAATCAATGATGTCCTGAATTCCGGCTATATTTAATGAAAGAAAGTGCTTGTTTTATTTTGCAGTGAAATGCTCCATACTTTTAAAATCTCTTCCTTTTTTTTTCTTTTTGTTTGTCTTTAAGCAGCATGCCAATAGCATTAAAATCCCAAGCTGAGGATGCTGCTAATAGCAGAGTTACAGAGCATGCTAGTTACTTGCAGAGAGGTCACGAAGGTTGGTGAGAGACATATTCTGGTAAGGTGGAGCAATTGCAATATTCATAACTTCCTTTTCTTGCTCTTCTTTAATTTTTTTTTTTCTTCTGAAATGCTCACAAGACTGTGTCCATACTTCCAATGAATGATAAGATGTCTTCATTTTAACAGAACTTTCTCGGCGGATATTTGTGGTGTAAAGCAGATGGCAGTGCTCCTACTGTCTCCTCAGAGTGAATACATTAAGGGTAGTGCCCCACTGGCTCTTTGATGAGACAGGTCTGAAATCATCAAAGGCTGGCCCTCTTCGTTCCATCAAAAAGTACAAGCAGAGCCTATAGAGACCACTGTCTATGGAAGACAATAACAGTAATTAGCCTTTATGATAGATAAATCTTCATCCTCTGATGATCAAAGACAGCTAAAATTACCAAATTATATGTGGCAGTTTTTGTAATATGAATAAAATGAAGCAGCTTTATAGTCTCTATGATCTTGTTACATAGAGTGTTAACTCTGTTTTAAGTGCATTTAACATTAGTTTGTTTGTTTGAAACACAGGAACTTGTTTTTGTTAGCAATATTTCTCTATTTAATCAATTTATTCTTGTTGTAATAAAATGATTTGATAAAAGGCAGAAAAGAAAGGATCAGCATAAGGGGAACAGCAAATTTTTACTGCTTTTTCTCCTTTTCTCTTTCCTTCCCTTTCTTTGATGTGCATGTTTTTGTATCATTCTGTCAATCTTTTCAACCTTTGCATATCTGTTAGAGTCTTATTCGAAGTAGCACTTTCTAGATTTCAAGCAGGAGGTGGGACTTGCTGACCTCCCTCAACATCGGTTCTACCTGAAAAACAGGAGCAGGTGACCCAGCACCACTGGTAAGATAGATACCTGTAATTTTTGTCACTAAAGATAGGAATCTTGTTCCTATGCTAATAGTGAAATCTCCTCTTCAGTGAGGCAAAGAACAGAGGGTCTAAGGGTCTAGAACTGTGTTGTCATTTAGAAATTCTCCCCTACCCCCCAATGAGTGAGGGCACTTATCCCTGTGGTCTGCCTAGATAATGTGTTGGTTCTTTTTCTTTCCAAATTAAAATACCCGTCTTTTCAGTGGAGAGGAATTAACTTTTTTTTTTTTCCTCAGAAATGGTGAAACATCTCTGGGCACTCTTAACATATTTTTTTTCCATTCCAAAGTTGGTGCATTGTGGGGTTGGGTAATGTATGCTTACTTTTGAGAGCACGTGTGTATGTGCACTGCAGTCTTTGAGGAAGATAAAGGATGAGTGACTTTAAAAGTGGTTATACTGAGTATTGTGATATCTAACATCAGGCAGCTCATTTCTAGAGTTCCTAAGTCCTGTTCTACACATATGGTGTACATCCTGGCACGAATCTCGGAATAAGATCCAGGGTAGGCAGTGTGCTACATAGGGAGCCAAGGGCAACCTCCTCAGCAGGAAAGCCTTTACAGACTGGGTTTTAGGAAACCATGACTTGAGGAGTAATTTAAAGTGTCTTCTTTCACTGAAAACTGATATGCCGGTGTCCACACAATCATTTCACAGCTCGCAACAGCAAAGCAGCAACTACAAAGTGAAGGGTGAGATAGTAACAAACAGCTAAAAGACAGTCACTCTTTAAGATATTACAGCTATTTCCCAAGAAAATCTCTGATTGTGTTCCAGGTTCACTCATGGTCCACTTTCATGTGCACAGTAATGCAAGAGAGCTGAGATCTCTCCTGTGGAAAGGATCAAGAAGGAAGGAAGGTGGGCATTGTCAAGGAAGGGGGGGAGCCTGCAGGCAATTGTGAGTGCATTGTGCAGGCATGAGCCAAGCAATGGGACCCCAAAAGGGCAGCAGCTCCTGTGGCTACACTGCGATAGGGATGCTGGACAATTTTTAAGAGATATACATAGTGAGTAGTTGGATCCTGATTAGTTTCAGCATTAAAAAATTGCATATAGGGACCAGCTTTTAACTTAAGAATGGAAGCACTGGAAGTCCTTAGGAACTTCTAATTGAGGAGAGATGAGTGGGATGTGAGATTACAGTTTTGGATTTAAGCACCTAAAAGCCATTTAAATCTGGCGGTAGGCATTTATTTCCTGGTTTGAACTGGAATCTGAGTTTATATTTAAATTGTTTTGGGAACTTCCTAAATAAAACAGTAACGTAAGTGTAAGGAAAAAAAAAGAAGGTAACAATATTTGAGAGTTATCATCCAGTCCTGGTAATGACCTCAAAACTTCAGGGACGAAGACACCACTTCTCTTGCTGCTTTCAGACAATAATAGCTATGCATTATTATTATTATAAAAAATGTGAAAATACAGTATGTTCCGTAAGGGAATAACTCTTGTTGCCAAGGTGACCGAGTAGAATACATCCCCAATATATAAGTAACTCTTAAAAAGAGAATGATAAGACAGTTGGGGAAAAGGGGTAGAAGAATAGTGTAGTGTTGAGAGATATATAACAATATATTTCAATTTTACTATCCAACAAAGAGAGTTCTTGCTTCAGTCAAATATAGACTAATTTGAAGCTCAAATTTACTTTTTTTTTTTCCAATCATAATCTTTTTTTTTTCAAAGCATGCTCAATTTTATCTGCTAGAATCAAAGATTTTGTAACCTGTTTAAGGTATGTTCCTGAAGAAATGATTTGAATAAAAAGGATATTTTTGTGGCAAATTTGATATTAAAAAATATGTAAAAGATGGCTTTGTAGCAGTGTACAAGAAATATTTTTGTAATATCATTTGAGTGCTGTCCTAATCTCTGTCAGCCTATTTTGAGTCAATTCCTAAGCATCCTTCTGTCTTTTGACTGCTTATGGCACTTATGCTGCGAGGCAAAGGCCACATCAAAGTCAGTTCAAGGGCAGCATCATCAGAGAGGTGAAGGACTGAATTGTCATAAGCTTATGATTTGATACTACTAGCAGCACTCCTTACCTTTTTGACAAACCAGTACAAGTTTGCTGTCGAGGAAGGACTTGGGCTCCCGCTTTCAAGTGGTAGATTCCCAATGTGGATATATAGTGCTGCAACTGTTGAACTGTCTAGGCTTCATGTTTTGCTCTCACCATTGGGATAATAATGACAAAACAATGCATAAAAAATTATATGAATGGGCAGGAGTGCAGTGCCCTGCCACCTAACTACATTTGCCCAAATGTGTATGAAGGCCTTAATTCTGCTTACTCTTTCGTTCCTGATTGCTCCTAGGGAAAAAACATTGGAAGTTCTAGTTACACTGGCATTATGATACATGATCTACGATAGCTGATAATGGGTATCCACATATTAATGTGGATGGGATATACCTGTTGTTCTCTGTTGTGTCTGAACCAGGAAATGTGAGTGTCCTGAGACACCTGTTTGCGAAGAATTTATGATCCAGTTAACTGAATTCTTAATGAGTTAAAACATTTAGAACACTCGTAAACATAACCTAAGGATTCACTGGACTGCATGTTAGGACTGTTTCTTTGTGGTTGTAACCAAATGGTTTAAAAGGAGCAGTCATGTAGATTATGCTGTACTTTTTTCATCAATGAGCTAGTGACACATTCAGTATCAGCTTTCTAGTCCAGAAGTAGCCTTGTCATTAGCTGCTCTGTTGCTATACTGTCTCTCTGGGCAACCACCCACATTTGTGATATTCTTTGTCATAGCCAGTCATTCAATGCTGAGAATTTATCCATTCTAAGCCTAGTCTTAGACTATGAATTCAGCCAATATAAAAACACATATGAGGTTCTTTTCCAGAAAAGTGGATTATGAGGTAACTTCCTGTGGAAACACAGTAGATACATGGATAGACAGGAAATACAGAAAGCTATCTCAAATTAAAAAGTTTCAAATAAATTGAGTCTTAGCCCAGTTTACAGATATTTCAATCAATGTGTTAATTAATGAGTCAAGAACTGCAAACACTTTTGATAAACAGAGAAAAGTGTTACATCAATTTTGCCTATAGAAACAAATTAAATTTACAGCTGCAACTATGTTTTGTAAGGAAGCACATGTAACGGGCAATACCAGGTGGCATGCATATTTTTGGAATTCTGCTACTCTACTGTGTATCAGATTGCTTGCTCTTTAATAAAGCTAACTAATTTTACTATCTGATACAAAAATAAACAGATAAAAATTTCATCAAAGAGGCTTTTCTATCGCAGGAAAGCCAGCACTGTAAAATTCTAATGCCAAATACAGCCCTCATTCACACATGAGCTGGCTAATCTGTAGCAATAAGGTGTGACAGGGCAAAAGAGTACTCAGCTGGACTCAAAGATCTTAAAGATCTTTTAAAACCTAACTGATTCCAAGATTTAGTGGCTCCTAATCAACATGCAAGGTGTGTAGAGGCAGCACATAGCTGGAAAGCATTCTTCCCTGAAGGGCTAAATGAAAATTGGCCTCTGTCAGTCCTGACCCAGACATGGTACCATGCCTGAGCTTAAAATGAAGCGTGTATTTAGTGATGACACTGGACACATCCTCCCTGGAGCACAGCTGCTTTTGTATTTCTACCTGGAAAAGTGTTTCACATCTTTCATATTCTAATATCCACAAAACAGATCATTGGGCAAGCTGCAGTGTTCAAGAGGGGGACATCCTTTGGTGTTCCTTAGCTCCCCTGCTCATATGATCTGGGAATAAGGAAAGATTCAGGGTGACTTTATTCCCTCTTTTACAGTTCAAACATATCCAGGAAGAGATGAAATTGTAATCTTGTCTTCAGTAAGCCTCTTGCATAATTCATGTTGCAAACTAGCTCTTAGTAAATCTTAAAACAAAACCAAACAAACAACCAAAACAAATAACCTCTTATGGAGAACTGCAGTAAGGAAGCTGAAATAGTACAGTGAAAAATGTAAAGATTATTCTTGTCCTACCAGATATTAATCTTAATTCTTCTTTATAAATAAGGAGTGAAAGTCAAACAGTATGTGAGCAAGAAGAGGCCAGACATTTCAGTCTGTAACTGACTTTCCGTTCTATAGAAAAAGAACTGGCTAGCGTGAAGAAAAGTGATTCTCAGACTGAGTTATTTAATATGAATCTACATGTGTTCTTCTGAACTGCTAAACTTTTTGTGATGTTAACCCTGTGATGTGCCCTTCCTTAACTTCTGTGATGTTAGCTGATTGAGTTTTCCTCTTTTTCTTCCCACGTTTTTCTTGTTATTAAAAATACTTTTTGTTCTATTTTACTTTTCTCTTTTTACTTTTATTTTCTCCCCTTGACAATTATTTTAATAAAACAGGAGATAAATCAGTGACAAAATTCTACTTGACATCAGCGGGACTGAAATATTTCTCTAAATATACAGACCTATTGGGCACAACTTCAGAAAGTTATTCTTTGCAGGTCTGATTCCATCTTTTCTTCCTGTTCCTCCATGACCAGCTTTTCACACACACATGTCCTTTGAGGCGTTTAAAACCAGTTATTAACTAACATAGTTGACTTCTCTCGGGGGTGGGGGGAAGGGAAAAAAAGTCATACTACTTCTCAGTGGAACAAGGCAAGACACTACCAGTCAATGCAGTACAATCTCCTGGAGACTCGAGCATCTGCTAATGATAAAAGACTCTCTCCAGTGGAATTTGTCCTACACACATCTGCACTTATAATGCTCAGCATGCAACAAAGCCAGTATCAATCTTCACGTATTTGTTCTTATTCCATGTTGTATGGAATTCAATTGCATGTTTTATTCAGATGTATGTGTGCATATCTGGTAAATACACTCATGCAGGTAAATTGTTTTTTTAAAAATTTTACTAGCAATGAATTAAAATTATTAGATTAAAATTAAAAATTCTCTCTTTAAAGCAATCTTACATTCAATGGCTTTATTATCAGATGTATGTCCTTTCCACACTTGTATTACTCTAGATAGAAGGTTTCCCAAGACGTTATCTGTTAAATTTATCCTTAGATAGTGAAGTGGGATTTCTGACTGCTAGATTTAAAAAAAAACAAAACAACAAAGTAATCTGCTTTCTCGTCTTCTTATAAAATTTGACCTTGATCCTATGTTATAAGGTCTCAGGCTCCATTTCACCAATGCCCCCTGACTAATTTCAGCCCATCACTAGTTGCTGACACAGTTATCTCCAGAGGTATCAAATGCTGACATCCTTCATGTCACCTTTGGAATTATTTATTTCCAACAGGTAAGTAGGGGCACAAATATCAAGACATATCTCCTAATGAAGCTCCTCTGTGTCCTGCATTCAGTGTCTCTTGCTGATTGACATTATCATGGCATTAATAGCTTATCATTTTCATCCTGTAGAAGTTTCTATTGGATGATACAATTCTTAAGACATGCATGTGCTTATTTTTCTATTTTCTTTCTAAATTTTTTGTTTTGGTAATCTTAAATACCCATATTAATACTTGTACTTGTGGAGGCAGAAGAGTATGTAAAGATTTAAAGATATTACGGGTAAGGAAAACAAGAGATTTGAGATTAGTCTCTATTCCTTTACAAGAGATCTGACTGACATAGGGAACTGGGATTTATGTATGCTTAAGAACTTCATTAATACATATAGCTTAAGGTTGAGTTAGTAACCTGAAGCGGAAACATTACTACTCTGAATAGTTTGTTCTTTGCTTAATTTTGTTTTGTTTTGTTTTGTTCAAGGTTTCCTGTCAATATTACCGCATGAAAGGCGACATCAAATGAAAGAGACGTACTCAGTTTTCTGCCATTTACGTGATATACATTAGAACTTTAAGTAAGGATATGAACAAAAAGAAAAAAAACAAACAGTGAACCATTTGAAGAGAAAGAAATGGTGGTAGTGGGGACAGAACTTATTGCAGAAAATTACTGCAATAAGAAACTGAAATAGTCGTGTTATTCCTAAGTCTTCAGTATAAGGTGTAAGCATTTTACATGCCTTAAGGAAAGCAGTGATTGCTCTAGTTCTGAGAAAAAACTCTCTGCCTTGCTACATCATAATTTTGATTGCAGAATTTTTCTTTGTTTTTCCAGTATCCTTTCCTCTTGGCAATATGTTAAATTACTGCTTTTCAACATATGTGAAATGTATATTTTATGTGTAAAACAGGGCTGATGTCTCTAAGCATACAGCCACGTTGCTAAATAAAAGAGGCTGGGATGAAGCTCACCTGCTTGATTGGCCTCATCACTAATCTGTCATCCAGCTCCCTGGCTCTGTGCTGGAGTGCCCCAGCAAGCCTTTTTGAAAACAACCCTCAGATGTATGTTTGGGAACAGCTGATGATGACGACTGCTCTCCAAAACAATATGAGTGAAACTGCATCAGGTTTGTCCCGCTTCCTTCCACATACTCCTTTAGTGCTAACCCAGGGGTTCTGGCCCTCAAACATATTCACGTAACCTCATGCCATAAAAACACTGTCTTGGTGGGTCCAGCACGCCTTATGTTATTTCCTACATGAATGGAAACCAAGCTAAACTGTTTGTTACTTTCTTGGCACATCACCCATGTAGAAACAAGGTCAAATGCTGTACAGTGTAGATGTGGCCAATACGCACTAAAAAATACAATTTATGTTCTTTGTGAATATAAGGTAGACTTTTTATGGATTGCTCATCCTTGGATTACAGATCCGTCCCTGAAGATCTTTCATTTAGTAGTATAAAGAGTCTCCAATATTTTCTAAAAAAATACAAAAGATGTTCTAGTAAGATGCACTTTGTTTACTAATATCCTGCTTCATGTTTTATTAATGAGAAAAGCTTGTTGAAAATTACATTTTTGTATTCTAAAAATGTGTATATACATATATTCATTATTTTTTAAACTAACTGAACTTCCAAGTCTAAACTGGTTTTGTTTTCACCAGAAGAAAGTCTAAGGAGTGTCTCAAGTTGTAAAAGCCTATTGCAGTTTTGCAAAGGACCACTTTTGGTTGATATTAAAATATGGTGGATTATGATGCACTTGGTGAAGTTTTGGGAGGGGAGTTTGAAAATCAACACAATGTTTCCATGCTTCCTCAGCACTAATGTTGGAAGTCATTCATTCACATTGCTATGAAGAGTGATATTCCCAAACAGAAAAAGGAGAAACAGCAAAACGGCTGAAAAAATAGCAAATAGAGGCAAGTGCAGTTATGGTTCAAAATCCAGCATTAGAGCACCATCACCAAAAGACAAAATAAAAATCCCTTCAGGCTTCAGTTCTTTAGTAACTCCTGAAGCCTAGCTGGTACGTTAGAGCTAGCCACTCATTTTTATATTCTACCAGCTCTGATGGATATGCTGTAATGCCAGTCCAAGCATACAATGTCCATTTTGAGATCAGTTTGGCTGTTGAGCATATGGAAGGCAGAAGGGAAAGCAGTGCCTATTAAAATGCTTATGAAAAATAGATAAAGCCTTTCAAACTTTAATAACATGCTATTTCATTTTGTCAGCGGATAACAATATGCGTAAAGTATTGCATACCCAGGTTTGAAAGCCTGAAAGTCATCAGACTAAGAAGGATTCCAGGAGAGGCGGTTGCAGGACAGCTAACTCCAGCACATATTGACAAGCTGCCAGTTTTGAGGGCATGAGAAGGGCACAAGCACCATTCACTTGAGTATGTGGATAGGAGCTGGATAGCCTCATCAGGAGTGAATGGGCAGGACAGGCATGGACTGGACCAAAGGAGAAAACTTCTGTACGGGCATACTTAGCAAGCTCTAGTAAGTGAGGTATTACTAAATATATTTGTTTGTGGCCTTCCTAAGATGTTCTGGAGACAGCTTTGTGGCAAAAGTTCCTAATATTATCTTAAAATGCAAAAAAACACCACCCCCCAGAACACCTCTAATATTCCTGGAGGTATGTTGTCGATTTTCTACTCAAGCTGTTTGTGGTGGTGAGCACCTACTTGTAGGAGAGGAAATTTCAGGAAGTGCCTTGAGGAAGTGTTCATTCAGCCAGATCATGGGCAGGCAGATATAAACTGCATCATTCATCAGGATCTCTTTACCCAATCTGGTTGGGGGGGGAAAAAGTCATTTCTTCCCTTTACTTCCCTTTTTCTTGTTTTCCTTGGGTTTGTCCTTCATACATGCAAAGAGAGTAATTCCCTTTTGCTCCCTCTGCCATTCCAGAAACAGTCTACGGAAAAACAGCTGACTACATGGTTAGATATTTCTCTATGATATTGATGTAAATCTAGTGTGGTTCATTTGCACTGAACACAACAGTGCTGCTCTTGTCCCCTGCCTGCCCCACACTCCAGTGATGACTGGCAGCACAGTGGTTATTGCTCTTGTCCCCTGCCTGCCCCACGCTCCAGTGATGACTGGCAGCACAGTGGTAAGGCGATCTATAAATTGGTTACACGTATCTTCTGACAAGTCAGCAAGCAGACATTGTAACTTCTCTTATTTATTCTCATTCATTGTTTTGACCTCAATCCTGGTTGCAGTGCTTAATATGATTTATTTATTCATAAGATGCTAAACTAACAATATCGGGTTTAGTTTGGACTGCCCATGAGACACAGAAAAGAAGTGCTGGCATATTATTGCTAAGGGCAATGGGCAGATTACTCTGCATCAGGTTCACATGGTGCATTTATTAATCCATAAGCATTTTTATAGTGACTGTAATTGTAACACCTGGGCGATATATATACACTATAAAAATGTTGAGAACTGTCCATTAGGACAATTAATTCTATGTCCAGCTTCTGGTTTAATTGAGACATTGTGCCTTTGTGTTACTGTTTTGAATTTAAGGCATGCAGTAGGGAAAATCCAGCTCTCACAGCTGTGGAAATATGTGGGTAGATGCTTGGACGCTGGAAGCTGAGTTTAAGCAGGAGGGGGAAAGAGGGTATCATAGCAGAAGCAGTTAGAGCATAGTTTTAAAGATCATATTGTTTTCTTTGTTGTAGTGACACTGGGCAAATTTTATTTTATGACTCGTAATTTGGATAGAAAATTGAGCTTAAAAAGGCCTAAAACTAATCAAGGTTGAATTTGGTTAATAGTTCTCGTCAGAACAAAGAGGGGAGGAATTTAAAAAATGTCAAAACATATCATTTTGACCTTTCTGAAATTAAATGTTTCATTTTAGAAATGCCAAACCATTTTATTTCATCATTTGTAAAATGAAACTTTGACTTTTTGATTCAAAATGGCGTTTTTTCCTTAAAAATTGTCCTACATTTTCAAATAGTATGAAACGGATGTAAGATAATTCCAGAATATTTTGAGCTGAATAAAAATTTTAATTTTTCAGAAAGATCAGAAGAAATCCCACTTTTCTTGCAGTTACTTTCCTTATTTCTTTTCTTCCAGCATTGTTGCTGGCATTATTACTTTTTTTTCTTATGTGTTTTCATATTAAAGTTTTCTTCCTTCCCTCTGTTTTGCACTAAACTGAAAAACCTGTGCATTGCTATGTTGTAATTTGGTTTGAGATTTTTCTTGGGAAGTGTTTTTCCCTGCAGTTTCTTTGTATTTTTTTTTTTTTAGCTTATTGTGGATTTCTAACTACATATTCAAAAAGCAGCAGAAGATTGATGCTCTAACCTTAGGACAGAGCTGCAGCATAAGTTTTAGATGCATGGTCTAATCAAGGAATGCACATGCTGGCCACTTGGGAACTACATCAGAACAAACCATTGAAAAACATGCTTGAGTTTCTGAATCTCAGGTCCTGCAACGTGCTTGTTAATTTCCCAATCAATTAAAACATCACACCAGCCACAAAGTAAAGAATGTTTAATACTTCTGTCATTAAGAGGCCTTTGCCAACAGTCATCTTTACTACAGTCTCAGAAATGGCTCTTTTGAAATTGGATTTCTTCTTATGATTGTAAAGTAGACCCAAATATAGAAAACGCTTGATGCAGTGCCAGGCAGCCAATGAACCTAGATCAAAATTTGTTCCTAAACTATAGCTAAAAATGCACAGGCACGTAGTTTAGCTCGGTAAATCCACTGGAATGAAGAGTAATACTGTGTTTGATATGCAGTCTTCTGCATCTTCCAGCACGTATTTTTGAGAATAATGTTCTAATACTCCAGTTAGGTTTGGCATTGTATGGTGCACTACACAAGGCCAGAGAAGCACTGCCCTTGGAACAGAGAGTCTACTGCCTGAGCAGCAACGATAGGCAGGAAAATGACTGTACAGGTATGGATAAATTTCTCTAGGTAATGTAACAGGATCGTGGTGTATTTGGAAAGCAAAATGTAGTAAGTTGTTGCAGAGTCATGAGCAAGACACTGAAAGCCTTTTAGAAAATGGAAACAAGTGAATGACTTTTCAGTTCATGTGAGATTTGAGGACAAATCCTATGTAAGTGCGGAAAAGACACTGAGGGGCAGTGATTAAAGTGGAAATCAAAAAAAATGCATCTTATTACAGACTTCAGTTTTCTGGTCATAAGAAATAAGAAAAAGTTTATAAAGATAGCTAAATAAATAATAAATAAATAATAAATAAATAATAAATAAATAATAAATAAATAGAAACTGCGTTCCTTATGGGTTGATTTTTGTGGCACAATATATTCTGACACAGAGACATACCTAATCTGTCCTCCAGAAGCATAACTGTTTATAATAATCTCTTCTTGAACATAACAGTAAGTAGTCATTGGAGTGTAAAGAAAGTGTAGACCACGTTCTACTTCTGTTGAACCCCCTTGTAAATATTTCAGCAGAAGCCAGATCTGTAGTCTCAGAGGAGAGCTAGCCAGTTACATGGAGATTATTTGAAACTGGGAGCATTTTGTTCCAGACTACACTCCAAATCTATATGACTCATAGACAGCAAGAACTGTGGCCAGATGCATGTATGTAAGAGCTTCATTTTAGCAAAACGACAGGTAGTGGTAAGAGTCTTTAGACACACTATTCACAAACCATAGAGATCCAGACGTAATCCACACGTATGGTAAGACGTTCTTTTTGTTGCTCATATAGCTGGTGAGCTCATGGTATTTAATCACACTACAGAATACGGATGTGATATGTTTCTTGCAGTGGTTTATATGGTACCATTTTTTAAAGTGCTATTTTGTGATAGCTGGCACCTAACATCAGCTCTTTTCTTCAGCTGGCAGCAGAATATGATTAGATTGTTAGAAATGTTTTTAGATCCTCTGATAATGAAGAAAAACTGGATAAAACAACTGAAACTTAACCAATAGACTCATAATCCCCAAAGCAAATAATACTTAGGCAACATGTTAGATCAGACAAAATATATTGCGGGATGACCTATGAGAAAACACTAGAATTTCTCGAGTCATGGGCTGTTCGATGCTGTAAATGTCCAGAACAAGAAAAGAATCACCCTGCAAAGCACTTGCTTTGTAAACACTTTGGCATTTATATGCCAGCGTTTGTCAATTCTGTACTGTGGTATTCTGGACTACGTTGTAAATTCCAAGAATATTTACTTCCTACTCTACCTACAATGGAGAATACAGTGAAAAAAAAGTAAGTAAAGATTTTCAAAGGAATACAGAAACTTAGAAAAATCATGTATTTATTCTGATCTATTGTACATAATTCCCGTATTAAGCTAAGAACATCTCAAAAGTCTTTGGTTTGCTATGCAGCAATAATGTTGTTGCAGCTGTTTCTTTACAAGAGCTTTTGATGCATGGAAGATTAAAAGTTGCATCTCAAGCAGTTTTCAGGTGAATGAATTTGTCTTGGATATATTTTAAACCAGTAATCCAAAGCCTGATGCAACTGAATGAGAAAAAGGTTTTGTGTTACTAATGGTAGAATTAATGGAGTCTTATTTCCTACCCATTGTTTCTCATCAATGGAGTCTTCAAGGTATATTCTTTTCACATATTGAAGATATTTACAGTGTTACTATCCTATAGACATACTGATGTATCTCATAATGGTTGAGTTGATGCTACAGCCTTTTTCAAAGTGATGAAACTAATGCAGTGTTTATCCATTTTTAAAGAAAATTGTAAAGAGTTAATAGCAGCAATACTAATTTTCTTTCAAACATGGTTATAATTTTTTAAGTTATTCAAAATTTAAAGTAATTTTTTTTTTTTTATTTAAGACAATTGTAGGACTTAGGATAACAATATTGGGTGCTACTAACTCTTTTCACTGGAAATGAACATATCCTGTCATCCAAAGAGGGCGCATTGGAACATACTCAACAGAGAAAGAAATAGATGCAAGCTAATATTTCTAACCAAGGTGAATATCCATGTAATCATTGCACTTAAGAAATACTGAAATAACTTTTAAATTTTTTTTGAAACTTTTCGTGTGTGGTATTTTAGGATGCGTGTTATAGTTTGGTGTGGCCAGCACAAAAGCGCCACGCAGCCACCCCTCCCCCCGCCGGGGTGCGGAGGAGAATGGAAAGAAACAGGCAGAAACTGGTGGGTCGAAACAAGGGCAGTTTAACAGAACAGCAAACAAAGGGAACAGGAACAAGAACAATACAGTTAAGGAGAAAACACAACACAAACCACACGACCCACAGAGCTGCCCTCCATGACCGCTGCCGAGAGCTCCCTGGCCCCGAGCGAGTTCCCGCCCTCCCAGCTCCCCCCCACTGGAATCCAGCATGACGGCACATGTTATGGAATACCCGGCTCTGTTTGACCAGGTTGGGTCAGCCCGCCCGGCTGTGCCCCTTCCTGGATTCTGGTGAAAATTAACCCTGTCCTGGCCAAACCAAGGACAAAGTGATAAATCCAATAAAATTTAAATGGAAAAACCTTTCAATGCTTGTAGTAAGAAGATGAGTAGAAATATTTCAGTGTGACTTTGGTGTCCATAATATATGGACACCAAAAAACCCAGGAGAATAGAGAACAGATTTTTCCTCCTTAAGATGACCTACAAAGTGTATTCATAAAAAAGTCAGTGAAAACAACATCACTGATCAGACTAGGAATAATTGTTTTGTGGGCTATGGAATTCTTTTAAGTATGCGGCTATAAATATTTTCAGATTTGTAAGGTAATGAATTTAATGGTTAAAATCGTATCTTCATTGTTCTTTTTTTCTTTTTTTTGTTAGCCTTGCTCATCCCTCTAGAGCTAAAATTGAGAACAAATCATCACAGAAATAAAATTTACATTTATTTCTTTTACTCTTTCCTTAGGAAATTTAGTATAGGAAATACTAAGGACAGAGGCAAAGGAAATGACCCCATGGTGGTTTTGTCTAGAAACTGCCTCTCCCATTCAGTGTACGAATGGATGGTGCTTTTATTGGCCAACTGGTCAATATTTTTTATTCTTTTTTTCTTCTGTACATAGTCAGGACTATTTACTGTAAACTGCAGACAATGTTACCAATTCCTTCATTAATTTTGCCATATTCTTCAACACAGTAGTATCTGTAAGCCTTGCAAAGACTGTGGCATTTAGTTTCACAACAATGTGGTGGTCAAAAGTATCTGTCAGTTTTGGTTTCCCCACTGAGAAAACTAGTTTGTCTTTTCAGACTTCTTTTAGGTTAGTCAGTATTGTAGTTAACTGTAGAGAGTCTCTTGATGGCAGCTGATGCTGTGAATACTCAGTAGCTCTGCAAATTAGATCCTCAGGTCCCAGAAAATGAGAAATACAGATTGGTTTAGCATAAGTTAGTAGCATGACATCACGTTTCACTTGCTACCTTCTCACTATTGGCTGAAATAGACATATATATGTATTCTGTTTTAACAAACAGAGGGGCAGCAAAGAAGTTCAGGATTGTTCCTCCTTTGGCCTCCCATTGAGACTGGAAATGTGGGGCTCAAACCTAAAATGGGAAGAGGAAGCAAAATAAGTTGTTGGCCATAGAGTTCCCTACAGCAGCAGGGACTACTCAGTCTCCTCACCAGTCTTGCTCTTTCATCTCCTGCCCAGACCCTCATCTCTCTGTTGGCAGGCAGCAAGGAGAAACTGAGCCCGGGGCCACTGAAATGTCTGTTGAAATTAGTGACAAGGAGCAAGAATATGCTGTGAAGAGATAAAATGAAGTTTTATTTTAGGAGACCGGATGTATTTCTGACAGTTGGACCATCCTTCTGAACCGTATAGCCTCCAGCCCCATTTGCCAGCGAGGAACACGTCAGCCTGCAAGATTAAAGTTCAGCAAAATTATAAGCCCCCAAAACCAGGGCTTTATAATGAGAACTGTCATCTAACTTGAATAATAGTCCTATTCATAATACTTATACTGGATCTTAATCTCACTTAAAGTGAAATTTCTCTGGGGACTTAAAATAGGAACATTTGGAATTTAAATGCCTTCTAAGACTCTTTACACATCAGATATAGTGTACAATGAAGTGCTATGTGTGCTTTCTACAAACACGTCTCTGTGTGTGTACAAGTGTCTGTATGTCTATGTATATAGTCCATATATATTTACTGATAGTAGTATACAGATAATAGTGAAACCAAGGGGCATAATGACTATATCCTTCTTTAATTATTGCCAGCAAATATTTTTTGTTTTGGAAACCTCTGACAACACATTCTTTTCTGTTCCCCTTTTCACTGGCAAATATAAATGTAAAATAGAGTGAAGAACACAAAGGAAAGAAAAAAAAAGGGCAAAATATAGAATGCAAAGTAAAAAAAAAAGCAAACTATTGTTATGTTCAATTGTGGAGAAAAAAAAACACAAAACAGATAAAATAAAATACTTCTTCCTTGAAATCTATGCTATTGAAAGGACTATGAAGAATCCACAAAGTAGTCATCTTTTTTTTTTTTTTATGACCAGAGCTACCAAATACTTTCTGTGCTCAGTCCTGAGCACAGAAACACTGAATTGGATTTTCTCAGGGCTAAAACTTCTTAATACTTTTAGCATACATTTTTTTCATTACTCAGAAATTTGCTGTTAGATACATGCTCACAGTGAGCTCTCAGTGGAATACAGAATTTCATGCTACTTATCCAGTCTGGCCGTAGCTTCTCCTCTTCAGCAAATGCTCATCAGTTTGTGTAAATTATCATTGCTTTTGCAGGTAGGACTTTATTATAGGTGATGCACATATGCCAGACTCATCTAGTATTATAACAGTTTCTGTCACCTTCATCCAAACAACATCTGGCAGCAGTTCCCAGAGTGACATTTCTGATATGGAAGCAGAATTAATATGAAGAAAAATATGGTGGCAGTGACAATACAACCACAGAACAACTTCCTCCGCTTTTAAGTCAAGATGCTTTCATACTCCATTGTCTCAGGAGTCGCTACTCATTCCCAGCAGTATTTTTCTGACATGTAGTTTGGAACAATTCACTGTTCCATAGTGTTCTACGTCATCTGTTCTCTGTGAGAGAGGGTGAGAAAGGTGGATGTCAGCTCTTTGAACTTGGCATCCAAGACTGAGGTGAAGATATGCTTCTTTGGCCTTTTGAAATATTGTATACAACTATGCCCTTTCTCTGTGGTTAACATGCTGTGAACTGAATTCACTGCAACTTAGGCAATCACCTCAAAGTCCTTTAAAGCAGAAAGCCTATTTCCACCCGCTATGACTTGTTACATCTGTATTGTTCCATTTTACTACTTATGCAGTCTCTTCAGAAAGTTCTAGTTAAATCCACAACAAACATAAAAGATGAGGAAAAAAATATGATTTTATTAGAGGCTTGGACTGTGGCTCTCAATTACTAAACTTTAATCTTTAATATGAATGCAAAATGTAAGAAATTCTGATGAAGTTGTAGTTTATGGTTTCCAGATAAGTTTTAAAAATTTTAAATTTCAAATATTTTACTTGAGAAATTCAAGCACATATATGTGTAATAAACACAATTATGTGTCACGCCATCACTTATTTGCTTCACTAAATACACGTGGAATTTCTAAGACAAAAAGATTGCATAATGTAGACTGCACCTTGTCATTGTTTACCTGTGTAAGAGACTGTTACGAATTGCATTTGTCTCGACAACGCTGCTGCACCACTACCACTTCCTGACCTCAACATCCCATCCCTGAAGAAGCCACCATAACCGCCTTCAGGAAAAGAAGAAACTGCGCCTACGCACAGGCCAGCATGCGAACCAAGGAGAAGACTGCCTAACAAGCAGCACATATAACACGAACTGCATGTACAAAAGTGCACTCCACGCATTGGCAAACGGCTTCTATAAAAGAACTGCATGTCCTTCTCTGGGGGCCTTCCCACTTCTCTTCTTCCGGAACATGCTTTGCTGAGACCTCAATGCCTGCATGGAGACTAAACCAACAGAACATCACCAGACCCATGGTGGTGGTAGCTAATCTCTACTGCGTCCCTTCCACTGCTTGTTTAGGTCATCTGACTTTTTTTTTCTTCTTTCCCTCTTTCCCTCTATCTGTTGTCCTATCTCCACTCCTCTGTTCATTGAAATAAACTTTGCAGTGCTGTATGGCATTTGACCCCATTTTATGTCTTAACCTCATCCTTGGGATTGTATCGAAACCTCCCTTGACACTGGATCAGGACAACATACAAAATAGAAGAGAAAACCTTTTTAAAGAGCTTCGAAGTATTGTACAGATGGACTTCCCACAGTAAGACATCACTAGCTGGATTATGGATCTGTATCACTCTTCCTAGCTACACAGTCCCAGTTCCTTCATGGTTTAAGTAACTGGGTCACTTACGCTTCATGGGCAATCTAATTCTTTCTAGCTGTCATTAGATTTTTTTGTGTGTGTGTGCTATGTGTCACTTATTCTGCTACAAAAATAATGTTCCTCACCCTAACCTGAGGACATAGAAATGGAACCAAGGCAATGAGAGAACATAGAGAAACAGCTATTTGCCATATTTGCCTTCTCATATGGGGATCTATTTATGGTTACCGTGTAGATTTCCAAGTTTTGCTATGGCTTATATATCTCAGTAATCTTTTTATTTTTCTCTTCCCTTTTTTTTTACTCCACTGTGGGTTTCTGAGGTTTTTATATATTTATTTTTGCTCTTTATATGCTTCCTCCTTAGTTACTACAGCTTCTCTTTTCCTTCCAAGCCTCTTTCATGTATATTCTGTAACTTCCTATATAAAAAGCATAGACAAACCCAAACCAGAAACCTTCTAACAAGTCTGAAAGAATATTTTAAAAGCCAAAAGTAAGCCACATCGAGCTGTACCACAAAACAAAGTAATAGTACTAATTACAAGCCGCTCTTGTTATCAGCATCAACCTTGAGAACCTATACGCTGAACAGTTTTTAATTATTTACCCTACTGCAAACATTGGAATTCAGTGTCTCTTCTTTGTTTACCATTGCATCCCCAAGAGACCAAGGAAAAGAGAATACAAAATGAATTTCAATCCTCATAGCTCTCTGAGCAGCCTCTTATGTCCATTTGGAAAAAAAAAAAATGCAACACTAAATACTTTGGGGATCTGGATCAAGTTTGTATCTTGTGTGTGCTTAAGGAACAAAGAAGTCTGAGAGATGGAAAAAGCCTATTAGACTTCATCATCTGGCCACTACCTTTGTAAATGCAGCAAATTGTTCTCAAATAGAGGCTATAAATAAAAGTCAATGACAACTGAAACTTCATCATTAATTTTCCAGGAACTAATTGCCGAGTTTGGATAATTTTACACTGACTTCAGTGGCAACTTGCAACCGTGGAGTCTCCATGATTTTGCTTGCAGGCCTCAACATACTGATGTTGCAGCTGTGGGAGATCCTGCCTGCTGGAGATAATGCCCTTGCTTGATGGGACCTGTGCTCCAGCCAGGCTCCCTCCCTGCCCCTGGGGCTTTTTCTCCCATGTGTCTCCGTCCATTCAGGAATTGCATTAAAGCTGAGGGTCTTGGCCCTGGTCTTTGCCTGACTCATATTGCAGCTGCATGTTGAATCTCAGACCCCTTCGGTTCTGTCCCTGACTGACCAGACTGACATGGGTATGATCTTCCTTATTGCTGTGGATTTGCCTACAGATCTGGATTCTTGGCTATTGAACCTGATTGCTGTCACTGGACTTGCTCTTCTTGTTCAGATAGTGTGATATAACCCCTCTTTGGTGAGGCCACAACAAGATTTCAGTGTGAATTATCAAGCAAATAACTGCTCTGCTGACCATGCAATCCAAGAAGAATTTTGCAAAGTCCTTCAGATTTATATACAATGTTTTCCATGATTAAGGAAAAAGATAAAGTTATAAATTATAGTAACTGAAGTAACTTCTTTTATTCATGAAAACACTCAAAAATAATTCAAAATTTTTCTATTGTTTACCTAACTACAAAATTGTAAGGTAGGTTGCTGGAGTTGTCAGAAAAGAAGGCCAGAAACAGTGTGCTCCTATATAGACTAACAGGAAATTGTTTTTATCTCCAACCTCCATTGGTAGCACTGATTGATTAAAGTCAGCAGCACAAAAGTTTGTAAATGCAGCTGTAAGGAACTGGTTTAAGAATTTTGGCTTCTGGATGTGTCCCTCTATCATCAGCAGAGAAGGATTCTCTGGGCTTAGACTCACTGCCAGGGGTGGCAGCTGGTACAGAAAATATCGGTTTTACAGCAACCGCTGAAGCATGAAGTGGCTGATAGCAGTAGCAGTAGCTGCCCAAGAGGGACACGCACATCCCTGTAACAGACTAGCAAGGGAATGCTGTGCAGGATCCTCCATTGCGGGGGAACCCAGCAGATCCCAATGACAAACACCAGAATCTGACACAAGCCTGCCTGAGACAGCAATGATTCCTGTGAGGGACACCTCAATAGTCAAGAAGGGATTACTGAGTGCATGGAGGAAAGGCCTCAGGCTTTGATGCAGGAGTACGTTCTGCTTTAGACCTCAGGAAGTGACCATGTGACGAGACCCAAGACTCTGCTGAAATGGATGTAATTTAGTACCAAACTGGTATATCTGCATCTACTGAAGTGCATTATGAAGGACTTCTACACATCTGGCCTGTGTCTGTAGTGTCACTTTTACATAATGCCAGTACCTGAGGATCTGGGGGTCAGAAGTTTAGGTATGGTGGTTAGAACTCCCTAGGATAATATTGACTGCTGGATTTTGTTCTGGTTCTCTTATTCAGGGCAAGAAAATTAACACAAATCAAGTCTTTTCTTCAGGTGAGCGAGAGTTGGCATCAACTGAGAAAGCTAAAAATGTTAATTTAATAAACTTATGCAAGCCTATATCTTGCATAAATTCAGCAAGTTAGATATGCTTTAGGTATATAGTTTTGTCACAGAGCCTTTTCTTTGGCATTAGCCAAGCAAGCTTGATGTGTTGACTGCTGAGCAAATTATTTTATATAGGTTTTTTTCTTTGACATCACCCTATTCAGCTAAGGGTGCTAATCTGTTCCCAGTTTCAGTCCTGCAAATAGAAGATATCGATCCATTGACCTCATTGAAGCATTTATATTGATATAGGCCCTGGAAAATAAAGATGAGTCTGTCCTTACGAATGTTTTTGACTTGAAATCAGTCTGGTAAACGAGGAATGCAGAGTCAGTAAATTTGAGCACTTTAGGTTTGGCATCAACTGCACTCACTAGAAGTGATGATCAAGTGATCTTATCAAGGTTTTGACTTTAGTTTTGATGCTCCTGTAATTCAGCCTCTTTTGTCATCTGTCTTCTAGATTATTTTTTGTCTTCCAGTTCAAGTTAGAGCTGTGAGAAGCCTAACCTAGTCATGGGACACAAAACAAAGCTTTCCCTTTTGTGAACTAGAGATATGTTGAAGGTCTAAGGGAATGATAGTTTAATGGAATCTGAATTACTTTTAGGATTTGGTAAGCTTCTGCTTTTTATGTGCTGTTCTTTCACTTAAAAATGTCTGGAAAGCTATATCGGTATATTAAATTGTTTTTTTGGGGGAGAGTGTATCCGGATGAAAACCAGGCCAAATCTTCTGGACTGTGTAGGAAACACTGCAATGCTTTTTCTTCTGTCTTGTTTCTTTTTCTAGTGGTTGAAGTAGGAAATTGCTCTGGTTTGTGGATAGCATATAGATAAATATCAGTACACATTTTTATTTGTAGCCTTGTAGTTAAGAAAGTTAGTAAGTGGGATGTTAGTGATCCCTCAGCATTTTAAACTGGAAAATGTACCCCCTTTTTTTTATTTTTCCTTTAGAAAAATCCAACTGTTTATTCTGAAGGCTGTTGTCAAATCTGTTTTCTTCCGAATGAATCACAATCTCTTCTGCTGTTACTAACTTTAAGGAACTTGAAAAATGAATAAAGACTGAAAATTTGAAATACTAATGCTTGCTTTTTCTAGATAGTGAAGGGATTTATCAAACACAGACAAAGCAGAGGCTTAGGGTTTCTCTGGTCTCCTGGTACAGTTGGGTGTTTTTTTTTCAGATCTGCACATGCAAATGTCCAGGGGGGCAGGGGGGCACGATCCCATATTAGTAATTAACTAAAATCACAGAAGAAATACAAAAGCTGTAGAAGTTTTTTATAAGGTGAGACTGGCATCTTTTCACCCTATTAACCAGGACAGAAATAACTAGGGAAAAGAAAGAAATCCACCAGAACAGCTTCACAACTTCTGAAAATAAAACTCTGTATCAAGAGTCGAGCAGATATAATGGTAGATATTTCGCCTCAAAACACGGCCAAAGAAAGAGAGACCTGGAATAATATCTGGGAAGTCAATAACAACACAATCCCCTTTGGGGTGGTATTATCTGCAATGGAAATTTTGAAAACTTCTGAAAATTATGGAATAAGAAGATCAATAGCTACCTGCTGCTATTCAGGAGAAATGAAAAAGCCATAATAATGCATACTATGCTGTCTGTGAATGGGACACATTCTCCATTTGGTGAAATTATTCTAGCCACTGATTCTTAATGCTGCGTAAAAGGAAGTTATTTTCTTCTTCTAAAGAAAGAGTAAACCACAACTTTTCTTCTCTATCCTCCGTGTTCAAAACCTATGTCTGAAAATGAGGCAAATCTGTTGCTGATTTTTATTGCCAGTAGGGCTGCAAGTGCTTGAAGTAGCACTAAAGTCTGCCTCCATCTTACTTTATTTTCCTGTGATGCTCTATTCAAAGAGTGTTGCCCCTACCATGTTAGCAGACTGCTGTTTAGCCTATCTCTATCCCTCCGCACAGAAAGGCATTTATGGAAGTAGAGAAGTCCCCGTTGCTTGGTATTCAGCTAGCACTTAATTTTCATTAATGCTTTTTGGTAAGAACATCACTCTGAGATCACTGAGATCAAGAGGAGTTGAGCCAAGACCTTGTAAAGCCTGTGACAACACAGTGGCTCAGTGTGACAGAGGGGCTGTGTCAATGATGTCATGAGGGCTTTGACATGGCAGCAGGCAAGCAAGATAAAGCAGCTACAGAGCATTGCACCATTTTATCAGCATAGCCCACACAAGCATGACAGATTTTTTATGTGAAATAAGTTCAGTAAAGTTGCTGCTTCAATAAATGATTGTTATCTTAATAAGCCAGATTCTCTGACCTACTGCCTTCACAGAGTATGATCTCAGATGGGAGCAGGCTAAGTTTAGTGATCCAATAACTTTGAGAGTACCAAAACCTGACATTTACCCCACAAAGTGACCAGCTAGACCAGTAACCTTACAAAGCCCCTACCTTGATACCAGTCTAGCAAGTCAAAACTAGCAGTATCTATAAAGCCCCTAATTTGAAATTGAGGTGCCTTTGAGTTTTGCCTCTCAAGTAGATCCACAAAGCCTGTTTTATGTATTACCCTGTAAATGTAATATGGCCCTTAGCTTCTGAGGCTGCTTGCCTGGGACTTTCCAGAGTGTGTGCTTGTTATGTTCATAACTGCAACAAATTTGCTGCTGCTGTTAGAATTGCTAAGTAACATCTGAGTTAAAATATAGGTTTCCAGTGTCCTGAAGCATGGGGAACTGGCATTTATCATTCACATTTCCTGTTGGTAATTTTGGGGGGATCTACTGTATTTATCACACGAGTACCACATAGCAGTGTCAGAACAGCACAAAAGGGCATTGCATTGACTCTTTTTCTACTGCAGATTTTCATGTTTCCTTGGACCTACTGCTACATACATGCCAGTTTGCAGTGGATTTGGGACATCTGACAGCAGTGAAAGACTGCCCTTCTATGTTAAAACATATGAGTTAGTGCAAATTGTCTCTCAGGTCAGTCGGTATTGTAACTCTGAAGAGGGTCAAAGAAGTGTCTTCGGAAGTTTTTCCAATGATCGCCGGTAAGCAGGTTTATTGTTCCAGGAGTTGCATGTTCTCTCAGGTAGCCAGAGATACTGGCTTTAGCCCCAAAGCCAGTATAAGTACTTCCTACACTCTTTTTCTGGTCATTTTTTCTGTCCTCATGGTCCAATTTTTCCTCCCATCTATCTCCTCAGCTACACAAAATCTGTTCTGTGGTGGGCTGAGCAGGAAACTGGATCACTGAACTCAGCTAATTAAAAGTACTCTTTTAAAGAAAAAAAAAAAGACTGCAATGTTCCAAAATCAGTTGTGACAGATGGCATCTGTTTTGCCTGCCCTTGCTTTTGTGTGCCTTTAAGAAGCCTCAGTGAGGTGAAGCCTCCAGAAAGAGAGGGAAATTGCTCCTTTCTTAAGGGATCTGTTGTAGCTGCTCAAAGAGAGGTGGCTTGGGAGATTGCGGAGTGCAGCCAGGTACAGCTGCTGGAGACACCTTAAGACTGAGGTGAGGAGCAGAGAGATGTCAAAGCAGGCTGGGCAGAGTAGCTCTGCTCAGCAAGTCATCAACTAATTAAAGTTGAGAAACCGAGCAAAGGAAAAATTTTTGTTTTACTGCATTTAACCCACTCAGTTTGAGTTTTCTAAATTTAAAAATAAGGTATTGACTTCGTCTTTGTTCTATAAATCCTGAGACGTTCTAGTGCTTTTTTAAAGAGCTTGCCATGAGAAGAGAGACTGGGCAGGTGCAGGTCCACATGAAAGCCATAGGCAGCTCTGTTATCGTGAAACTACAACCTTATTAAGTAGCCTGTAAACTACATTTGTAGCCAAAATCTATCAGACTTTTCCTGATATATTGTGCTCTTGAAGACTTTCCTGACAATTTTCTACCTTTTGCATGGATGTATTCCTCTCTCCTAAAAGCTACCCTTGCTTATTGTCATTCCTCTTGTTCCTCGTCTCTGCCATTTGATCAGATACCAGCATTTATATTTTATATGTCTATTTTATCTGATGCGAAAACACTTGGCTAAAATGGGCTTCAAAGAATGGTTGGCACTAATAAAAGATACACTCTCAAGCCAGGAAAATCCCGTAACAGTATTTGTAAGAAAGACAGAAGAATTTATGCATTTATGCATGATATCGATGATTGAATTATTTTTAGCAAAGATACAGCATGGCCAGTTTGATTATAAACCCACTTCAGAAGAGGGTAGGTTAGAAGATGAAGAGTGGCAGAGTCTAACGCTTGCCTGGAATTTTTGTAGAGCTTCCCAAATAAGGCTGAATTGCTACTGGAAATCAACTGAAGGAACTTATGTGTAAGTATTATTGCATATAGGTCTGAAGACAGCTTAAAAGTATACCTGTTGAACAGCATAAAGCTAACTTCCATCAGGCACCTGATGCTGGTAAGAATGAGTCTTGTCCTTTAGGAGTATTATTGCAGAAAAATTTCTACTAGAATTTTAGATACTCTGTTGTACTTAGTTTAGGTATCTTTAGCCCAATACATGCCTTGAATGTATAGACTCGGATCTTGAAGTGGATTCAAAATTACATACAAAGTCAAAAGACAAATACATTTTGTTGCTAAAGAGCAGTATTGAAATAAACCAGAACTATTGAGAGATTAAAAGACTGATACTTCATGGCTACTTACATTACAGAAATTTGGTAGAGAAGATGAAAGTATGAATACCAAAGTCAGACAATCATTTGTCAGGACAGAACAGAGTCTGCTAGTAAAGTAAGGATTATTTTAAAATACTTTTTTTTCCTCTTGTTTTTTGCAGGTGATCTGTGCTATTCTTTTTTTCTCTTCCTCTCACATGCATTTTTTGCTAGGAGAAGGAAAGTGGATAATCTACCACTATCCAGAGGTTCTACTAACTATAGACTAAACTGACCAGTGAAAAGAGTCTGGAAGCTGGCTAAAAATTCTTTTAAATTCACTTCTGTGAATTTCACTCCCAGAGGAATCTCTGTTTTTTATTTGTCCAGTTATCAATAAGTCAGCGATTTTTAATTCATGGGCAGATTTCTGGCAAGCACTGCTGACACTAAGCTGGTTTCACAGAGTAAAACAGAGTTGTCTGGTTGTACTCTGGGTGGATCAACAGTTTTCACCACAGTTAGCTAGCTTGGAAAGCTACAATATCCCAGCTACTTTGTGGTACTCTTACCTCCTTTGCATAGGGATTATGTTTAATAAGAGCTTTGGGACATGTACTGTTTTTACTCCTTATTTCTTCATAATATAGCATGACAGGACTTATCAGAAGTTCCAGGCAGCACCTTGATGGAAATAATTAATAATATTACTTTGCACGAGGCAGTTCTTGCTCACAGATTTCAAACTGCTTTAAAAAAGAAATATAACTGTTAATATCCCCATGTTACTGAAAGAAAAGCAAGGGAAAAGAGGTTTATTATGCAGTCACACCACTTGTCAAGGGAAAGCAAGCGGCAGAATACACATCACCTGACTCTCTCTTGATCACCCTTGCTGGTTGCAATGCTGGTGGCATATAGCATTTGCAGAACACTTCTTCTCCTTCTCTGATGCTGTGTTTAGGGCTCAGCGCATTTGCAGATGTTAGATGGGAAGGTAGAGGCTTGTAGACTCCTGCTTGCACCTTGCTATTTCCATTTCTTCTTGGAATATCTCACAAAAGATTCAAGCTACAATATATGAGAGGTAGAATATGTGGCTGCTGAATACCTTAACACCATGACTGAGAAACTGATAGGACGTCACTTGCTAGGATGTAATTTCCAATAATCATATATCTTCTGTTTACCTCCCTCTTAGTGATTTACTGTGTAACAACTCCCCACCATATATCTGTAGGGAGCTTCCTTGCTCACCTTGGTTTCTGCCTTTCAAGATACTGCACTGCATGATGATAAGCTTCAGAGAGAAATGACTACTGTCGACAAACCCAGTCATCCATGTTGTACATTGCATTACCTAAATCCCAGGGGAGTGTCTATCTGCAGGTGAATGCTGATGGCAGAATCCATTAGAGAAATGGCTGGTGTTCCTCTGTTTATTTGCATACAGAAGTATCTGTAAAACATCCTGTTATTCTATTCCCATATTCTTTTCCCAGCAATCATTCTCTGAGACCAGAACTATAAAAATGAGTTTTAAAAAGTTGTGAAGTACCATAGAAACTTTGTTTTTCTTAAAAAAGTTTTAAAAAGTTTCATAGCTACTATGTAAATAATAATAAATGAGAAGGTGAGAGAGACTAAACCAGAAGAAAGATAATTTAATTTTACAGAGCATTTCAATATTTTACTTTTGGCATTCTTTATTCGTTTGGTAAAAAAATATTTCTTTTTAATTCTCTGTAAAAGAAAATAGAAATGTGGACTCTGGGAGCCCTCTGTCACTAGCTCAGAGCAGCCCACCTGATGTTTTTCCCCAGAACCATGAAACACTGAAGCCTCACGAACAGTCGATCTGTCTTCTCAGAAGACTTTTAGCTAAATTCTCAGGCAACTAGTTGCTGACCATCAAATTCCCTTAACACTATGGCAGAGTTGAAATATTTCTACGTCTCATTTAAAGTTCAGGAAAGCAGTAAATTCTGGTTAAAAAAAAAAAAAAATGTTATAAGTGTTCAAACCTCCTGCAAAGAGAAATGAACTTGTATATTTAATTAAGTCTTAAGAACGAAGTAGTCATCATACAGATAAAACTGGGAGGAGGCAAATTCTGAGGCACATTAGTGCTCCTTTACACCAGTCTGTATAAATAGGCATTAATGGGGTCACAAACTGCTTCCAGAGAAACAGCCTGAGAGCATATGTCTGCTCTGGCTAACAAAATATCTTGTTAAAGGACCTCTAGACCTGCTCACAATGTAAAGGATGCTTGAGGGTGAGAGTGGGTAATAGAAGGAAGGGAATGAGTTGTATCTAGGGAATGTAGTTATTTCTGCTTTTCAGAGCCTGAATTCCTGCAGGAAAATACAGAAATACTACAAAGTTGCTTTTGCCTCTCACTGCTTGGAGCAGGGATAAAGAGGTATGGCCTCCATTTCCAGCAAACATATTGTTTTTTAGGGAGATGAGGGAAGAAGCCTTCCAGTTCTTTAGGGTATTCAGGAAGAATACCCAGCTGGTAACAAGCCTGCCTATCTATGTACCTCATTGAAAGTCTAATTTCTAACCTGTACAGAGGCAGGCAAAATACAATTTCAATAAAAGCTGTAGGATTTTTTCTTCACTTTCAGCTCATCTATTTTAGATGTTTCTCAGTGACATGAGATTCAGTTAATTAATGTCACACAATGAGGTAAATTAAATCTTTTTTGCCAGGCTGGACTCTGAGCTTTACTTCCACAGTTCCTTGTTCTTGAGGGCTTTAAGGGACATGCCGAACATTCTGCACAGGTGCTGCTGATGTCCATTATTTGCAATACCTGCTTGAGAAATACACTTCCTTTCCCAGTAGTCTATGTTCTTTCCACTGGGCCCTCTTATTCCCTGCTATTAAGCAGACAGATACCTTGTATTTCTAACAGAACTTATCTTTTTAGTTTAAAAGCCTTGGGGTATTTTATTTCCATTGATGTTGTCACTGTAGCTCTGGGGAGAATGTTTTCTACACGACCCACATGCCCCAGAAAACTTTACTCGACAACGACAAAAATATTTACCTTTACTGTGTAAATATGGTTCTTTACTGTTGTCAGCTTTAGTTAATGGAATACGAGCTTTGAACAAAGGTTTGGACTACAGAGTAATTTACTCTGCACGCTAAACATTCCGAGGTAAGTCAAAGTAGGCATGAAATAAAATATGAATATAAGCTTCAACCCTTTTCCTAGATATTTTTTTACTGAATATTTTTTAAAACTCTGTGAATGCAAGAAATTTTGCAAAGCACTGAAGGAACGTACTCAATTCATGACAAAGTAGGGCTGTTCATCACTTCTGGCAGTCACAGATATTCCGGTCTAGAGAGGTTTTGGCTTCTTTGAAGGTCATTTGGTTCTCTCTTGGCAGGGAAAAATAAATATTTTTGGCACCATCTTTGTGAGGGAGCAGAGCTGCAGAAGCTGCAGTTTCCAGGTGACGAGTCCTGCAAGCACCAGGGCACTGCTTTGAGCCTAAGAATTAGGATTTTGCAGCCTTCTATACTTCCCTACTTCCTTTGTAGTCCTAGTGGAGGGTTGTTGAAACACCCAGGTGGTGAAATTGCAGCAAATATTAGCAAAGGCTTGCAGCATACAATTGTATTTGAGGTTAAAAAAAAGATAATAGTAACTATGAGTATCTGCTTGTGGCCCGATATTCACTTTATGGAACTTACTGTTCTGTGATTCTGGCAACATCCTTGACTTCCACAAGTTTTTGTGCCATTCTTAGCCAAGAGCAGCTAACTAGAGGTGTTACCTGTTAGCAATATCTACTATCAGTACACAGTATTGCATGTGTTAACCACACAGCAGAACCACATGTCCTAAGGAACAGATGAGCAGAGCTGCAAGATTTGCCAGTGATTTAATTAACGTTTATATAATTTTATTTTCATTATTCAGCCAGCTGTGTGGCCACATTCGTTTAGTGAATAAGTGAGATGATGTTTAACTTTTGGTCACTAAATATGTATTTTAGTCCAGCTTTTACCACTCTAACCAACTTAGTGGTTGCTTGCTCTTCTCACTGTGCTTATAGTTAATGCCAGACTAAAATACAATGTGAGTCAAATTGAAATTGAATTTAGCTTCATTTATTTATATTCTGAAAGTCCATCAACTTTTGAGAGTGAGAACATGCAATTCTGTTCCTCACTCAGCATCTAAGCGTGTAATGACTTTGTCCTGTGACAGAAGTGTGGAAAATCACTTTTATAGGGGTTGCAAGTATATATGTGAGATAATTCTGTTTTCTGAGTAAGAAATGTATATACAGGGATTATACTGCAATCTGCAGGAGATATGAAACTTTGCCAGCGAAACCTAAGTAATAAACCCAGGAGGATCTCTTGATCCAGAAAATGGCCTGGTCTGAAAGAGGTTAATTCCCAGCCGGCAGTAAAAGTGTTTTGTAAGGTGCTCCCGGCTGGGAGCTAATTAGATGCCGCTGAGCCTGCTACGGTCTCCAGGTTGCAAATCTCATGTCGCTACCACACTTCAGCAGTCCCGTCACATGTTCCTGCACCTCGAAGGGATCTCTCACATCTGGATGAGCTGTGGGAAGGCTGAAGGCATTTTCCTTCAGCTGTGCTTTTAGTCTCAAGTATCAGATGTGGGCCCTGGTACACTTGTCACTGCTGCCTCCTCTTTCATTGCTTCCCCTGCTGGATTATGACAACTAAGAAAGAGCTGGTTGGTGGGAGAAAGAGGCATTGCTGCAGGGGGTTTTCATATGTGGATGTGTAAGCTTACCAAGTAACACTCATGAAATGAGAAATATCTGATATACCTGGCTGTGCCTATATTGTTAGATCCTAAGTCACAAGCGAGGTCAAAAGTGATTTACACTCGGTGTCCACACTGCCAGTTCTAAGCCACAGGTGGCCACTGCTCCCATAAGTTCATTGCTGCTTCTCGTGGTTTATCCCAGCAGCCAGCAACTAGGAGCAGACAACTGCTTGCTGTCCCCTCCCATTACCCCTCAGTAGGATGGGGAGAAGAATGGACTAACGATAATACTTGTGGGTTGAAATAAAGACAGTTTAATAAAACAACAAAGGAAAATACTGCTGCTACTACTACTACTAATAATAATGAATATGCAAAACATACAATATACAATACAATTTTTTTTCTCACCGACAACAAATTGTGTATCTATTGCCTGAGCAATGATTGTGGAACTCGCAGATTTTGTGAATTTTGCAGCACTCTGGAAAAAAAGACTGAACTCACAGAAAAGTTCAAACTCCCAGAAAAAAGAGAATTCCTAACCCCCAGGTGACCCCCGTTTTTAAACTGAACCTGACATCCATGGTGTGGAATATCTGCATCGGCCAGCTTGGGCTACCTGTCTGACTATGCTCCCTCTCAGTTCCTGCACACCTGCTCATTAGCTCAATAAGAGAGACTGGAAAAAGTCCTTGATTTCTTAGCAACGACTAAAAACATCAGTGTTATCAACATTCTTCTCATACTATATCCAAAACACAGCAGCTACTGGGAGGAAAATTATCTCTATCCCAGGTGAAACCAGGACATCGCTTGTGATGTTAGGGCATACTAGAAGGATCCTGGGCTGAGGTCTCTGTTGAACATTGGGAAGTGTGAAATTGCTGTGCAGTGGTGAGAGGGATCGCAACACACCTGTCCATGTGCACTGTAAGGTGGGACATGATGACTGATAGGGAGTGCATGGGATAACACTGCCCCAGCTTTCTGTCTTGCGATCCATGAAAGCTGAGCTGAAGCCAGAACCTGAGCCTTGCCTGTGTCTTGCCTGTGTCTGAACAGTTCAGATGGCAAGGCAGTTTGGACATAGATTCAAAATTCAGTTTAGGAGAATCTTATAGAATCATAGAATCATAGGCTGGAAAAGACTTCTAAGATCATCAAGTCCAACCATCCACACAACACTACCATGCTTACTTAAACCATATCCCGAAGTGCCACATCTATATGTTTTTTGAACACCTCCAGGGATGGTGACTCAACCGCTTCCCTGGACAGTCTGTTCCAATGTCTGACCAGTGTTTCAGAATAGAAATTTTTCCTAATATCTAATCTAAACCCCTCCTGATGCAACTTGAGGCCATTGCCTCTCGTCCTATTGTGTCCTTGGTTCTGCCAGGACAGGGCTAATTTTCACCAGAATCTAGGAAGGGACACAGCCGGGCAGGCTGACCCAACCTGACCAAACAGAACAGGATATTCTATACCATGTGCTGTCATGCCGGGTTCCGGTGGGGGGAGCTGGGTGGCGGGAAGTCACTCACGGCTCGGGAGTGGATGGCGGCGGCGGGCTGTGAGAGTTGCTCTGCGCATTCTGCTGTTTAGTGTTGTGTATTCTCCTTATCTGTATCGTTGTTGTTACTGTTCCCTTTGTTTGCTGTTCTGTTAAACTGCCCTTATCCCGACCCACCAGTTTCTGCCTGTTTCTTTCCATTCTCCTCTGCACCTCAGCAGGGGGAGGGGCGGCCACATGGAGCTTTTGTTGCCGGCCACAGACAAACTATAACATATCGCTAGTTACTCGGGAGAAGAGACCAACATCTGCCTCACTACAGCCTCATCTCAGGTAGTTGTAGAGAGCAATAATACCCCTTCAGCCTCCTCCAGACTAAACAGCCCCAGCTCCCTCAGCTGCTTTTCATTAAGACTTGTTCTCCAGACCCTTTACCGGCCTCATTGCCCTACTTTGGACAAACTCCAGCAACTCAATGTCCTGCTTGTAGTGAGGGACCCAAAATGGAACACAGTACTCGAGATGCGGCCTCATCACTGCCGAGTACAGGGGCACGATCCCCTCCCTACTCCTTCTGGCCACACCATTCCTGATACAAGCCAGGATGCCACTGGCCTTCTTGGCCACCTGGGCACACTGCTGGCTCATATTCAGCCAGACGTCAAGCAGCACTCCAAGGTCCTTTTCCACCAGGCAGCTTTCCAGCCACTCTTCCCCAAGCCTGTAGCATTGCATGGGATTTTTGTGACCGAAGTACAGGATCAGGCATTTGGCCTTGTTTATGAAGTTTCATGTTTTTAAATAGGGGAGTTAAATAGAAAGTATAAAAAAAGAAGAAATTATTTGTAGGACACTTGAACTGTACTCTGTGGTTTGAGTTTCTAAGTTAAATGGAATGGGCAAAGTGAAAACTCCAACCGAGCTGCGTTCAGTTTGCAGACACTGCTTACCTAGTCACAACTTAGAGTTTCAGTGGACAAGAAAGCTGCTAACAATATCTGGAAATAAGGCTAGTTTGGTTTAAGAGCCTAACTGCATATTTAGAAGTCTGACCCAACTTTGAAATGCAACTCTCTACAGCAGGTTGTCTTATACATGCCAGTAACACCTTGCAAACAATTGCAGTAATGGGTTTGAAGGAGCTTTCTTCATTACCTGAACAACTCTGAGGACAGTCAAATGGTATTCACCAGATAAATTCCTCAAGATATTCCTTGACAAATTTCTAGTACATTCTTCGTGAATTTTTTTTAATTATTAATTTGCCAGCCCTAGCTCTTTTGGTGGTCCAGCTTAAGGACTGAGAGAGAGAGGCTTTATACAAACATTGGCAGCCATCGTAACAATTCAGCTTACAGCCAGTCAGCTGCTATGAAAACTGCAGATTAAAGACAATCTGTTCTTGCATAGCTGGAACAGCAGGAATTGACTCAATAGGTGGTTGAACAGCTCTGAGCAATACTAAACTGAAATGAATTTGTTTTGCTAAAGAAAGGTGGAGGCTCAGGGCTTCATCTACACAGGACATCCATGGAGCAGAAATTTGTGGGAATATCATGAACTACCTAGAGACACAGAGTTGTATTTGTGTGTGTGTGTGCTTCCTTCTTCATCACTCTCTCTTTATTGCACAGAAGCAGTTCTTATTTGAGCTGGTTTGGGAATACACTGGTGCCAATACATTTTCCTTAAGTAACCATGGTTCGTCTTTTGTGAAGTTCAGTTGCTTTTTTATTAAACCCTTTCGAATCTGATAAGCTTTACAACTATCTTCCTTTTTCTTGCCTTGCACACCCACTGATTTTAGATGGGGGTGTTTTCCCCAGTTATAGTATTAAATTTTACAGGGTTTTTACAGGATGATTTGCCCAACTAGCCATATAAGAATAAGTAGCATTTCAGCTTTTAAATGAGATACATTTATACTTTGCATGCTCGTTATATTGAACTTCATGTATTCTTTACAATGATACTAACTATAAACAATAGTTAGAAAACAATTTTCTTTCTTTTTTTCCTTTCCTTTCCTTTCCTTTCCTTTCCTTTCCTTTCCTTTCCTTTCCTTTCCTTTCCTTTCCTTTCCTTTCCTTTCCTTTCCTTTCCTTTCCTTTCCTTTCCTTTCCTTTCCTTTCCTTTCCTTTCCTTTCCTTTCCTTTCCTTTCCTTTCCTTTCCTTTCCTTTCCTTTCCTTTCCTTTCCTTTCCGTTCTTATTAATTGGCTAGCCAAGTATATTTCCATCCCTACAAAATTGAGTTGAAAAGGCAAAAAGCTTCTCCCCTTGGAAACAGAGAGAACAGACTATGTCTCCTGCAAAAGCTGGGGCATTAGCAGAGTAAACCTGGGCCCTTGCCACTGTGGCTTAGAGCCACCATGGCCTCCCTGGCAGGAGTGGTCAGGACCAACAGCTCTGCTGCCACCATGGGGCCCCGCCCTCAACCCAGTGGTATCTCCTACATTTCAGGTAAAACGGAGCAAATGGTCCTCCTAAAGGGAATCTGTTGGTTCAAAAGGACGTTTGGACACATTTTGAAGTACTTCTTCACGGTTAAAATTAATACGAAGAGGATAAGGTTTTGTGTTATTATATGATTCCTAGCAGCCTTATATCAAGACTTTTCGCAACTGTCCATGAAAAAGTCCTAGACAGTCTATGAGTTAAATAAACTTTGCTGTAGATTCTAACTTAACAGAGAAATAAGCTGCTAGATTTTGTTCTAATTAAATATAATTTTCACATTTTTCTTATGCAAACCACATAATCATATGTAAGCAGCTGAGAATGTATTTCCTTAACTCAAAATATTAAAATTTCAAGTATAGTAATGCTTTAAATTAGTAAGACTGAGTCCCAATCCAGCCATAGATTTATGCTAATAATTAAGAAATTCCAGGCATTTAACATTGTTAGGAGTCTGATACAGCAAAAGTGTTTATATTTTAAAAATGTTTAGAAGACAAGTGACTATGATTTTTTTCCATAAATATTCTAACACTACAGCATATTTTTTCGTAAAGTTTAAATGTCTCACAGAAAAGAAAATAATTTGTGGTTGTTTTTTTTTTTAATATTGTGCATGTATATGATGGTAGTTTTACACACCCAGTTCAACTTCTGTAACACTTGGATTATTTCATAGCTATGGCCGTAAGAAAGTCTAACTAGCATTTTTTTGTTGTTATTGAGTTTTGTTCCAATTAATTCTTTTGCACTTTGTTGCAATGAAGAAGAAAGGTGCCTCTAAGAAACAGTCATTACAAATAGATTATGGGACAGTATGCAAAAATTCTTCATAATCAAGTTGCGTTCAGTGCTAATCAAGAAGAGATTGTGCAAAGAGGAGTTTAATTCCCTATATCCAGTGGACTTCACTCCTTTGTGACTTTGATATAAATGGAAAGTTGTTGACTTTTTTCCATTGGAATAAACAGAATGATAGGTGCAAACGAACAGCGATAAATCAGCTGTAAAACTGGTATTTCGAAGAAGAGAAGAAACGCAGTATATTTAGTATATCAGCGGAAGACTTCAGAACTCTCCATTAAAGAGCTTCCACTAATCATCACCATTTTTAAAAGTCTGAGCAGAAGTTCAATGGAAACTAGATATTAATGACTTTTCTGGGCTGTTCTATTTTTGCACTGGTGATCTTGGCTGGGAAAGAATTGGAGGAAGAACAGAAAACTGCCAAGCAGCTTTGGTACATAAGGAATGCCTGAAAGCTTTTACCTTCAAACTGTGGCCTCAGAGCATATATGCATATACCACCTTTTAGAAGAGTAATCCCTCTCAGTTCCCATTAGAGCTCACAGTAAGAAACCCAGAGCCTGTTACTTGAACTCTGCTGTTGGTGGGTAGTGCCTGCAGGGAACTGAGCACAAGGACAGCGTGTTCTTTGCCACCTGTGTTGCTAAGCAGATGGGTTGCTTTATTTCCTACCAGTTGGCACAAAGAATACTTGCAGCTTGGAGTAAGGCAGCATCACTTTCAAGCTCAGCAATGCCTACCATAATCCCCAGTTCCAGAGGAATAAAGTAGGATCCACAATCAATAACACCTGAGAGAGGGGTTATGGTAACCAACCCTAATCTTGTTAAAATGAACACTGAAATAAAAGAAAATATGCTAGATGGAAGTACTGTAGCTGGAGATATAGTCAGCTATAGTAATTCAGGGAGCTGGTGAACCATGGTGTTTATCAGTTCATTTCCACATACAGTAGATAATTACTTCATTTCCAAGCTTTGGTTAGAAAACCACTGAGGGAATTGATAGGAAATCTAGTCTCCAGATAAAGTATGTTCACCTTTTAGATGTATTTTAAGTATAGCCACTGCAAAGTGCTTCAGTGCACAATAACATTTTCAGTGCATGTCAAAATCAAGTGACTGAAAAGCAGGATAGGCATTGTGAAGGACAAAGGTAACATTCTATTACTTACATTTTTGGGCATGTTGCCATTATTTCGGCCATAGCTTTAAGACGCGTAGAAATATCTCTTTTGCATATCTAAATTCAGAACATGTTACAGTGCAGGCTAAATAGAGATCTACTGTACGCTCATTAAATATGACTGGGTTTTTGAAACATATTTATTGTGAAATGTGAGAGTACATTAGAAGTGCACATTTGTATGCTATGAGTAATTCACAATAATAATGTTCTTAATGGTCAGTTGAAATCTAACTGGAATACAGAAGAAATTTCATGCACATTAAAAGTGTATTTAAAACACATTATGAAAATGACCTAATTTGACATATAGCTATATTTGTAAATAAATATTAAGGTTTGCCTAAGTTATCTAAGCTCAAGGAGATACTACCTGTTCAATAAATGTTTGGTTTAAAAACAAAAAAAAAAAGAAGGAAAAAAATAAAAAGCTATAATGTCATCATAGGAAAATGCGACGCTGCTGACCCCAAAAGCAGCTGGGAGAGCTTCATGGTACAGACCAGTTTTATTGCATTTGAGAAAAGGACTCAGTGGTATAAAAACCAGTTACAAAACAGTCATAACTGCGTGATTCATGAAACACCTTCATAACAGCTTAATTCTCACTGCTTCATGAAAATGTTCTCTCCTATTATGCCTGGACAATTGTACTTAATATCAATAGTGGAGAGAAACACTTCTGTTCCCCTGTTAGTTCTTTTTGATCCATGTTGCCAGCATCCAAGAAAATTATTTAATTGGGGTAACTTCAGGACTCTGGACACTTCATCCTCTAGTGTCTTGGGATTTGCCAGGTCACGGAGATCTGCCATCCACACATCTGGTCGGAGGGCACCTGTTGCTCCAGGCGCCATGAAGACAGTGATACAGGAATTGACTTGGTGGCTGCCTTAGGCTTTACCCAGGGAGATGAATAGAGTGGTTGTTTTGACTCTGATGTTTTTACTCATGAGATAACAGTTAACTGTTCAAAGTCTACTGAACCTGAATTTGAGGTGTCAGAATCTGTTTCCTAGTGACTGAAATTTTAAGTAGTTGGTATTTTCTTTTTTTTGCTTTTAGTGTCTTTTAAGTCAGGATGGTTCTGTAATAGCATGTAGAAATGTTCATTTCTAAATGATCGAAAACCAAAACTGATTTACTGAACTATCCACTTTCCCAGCTCTGACTAACGGAACACATCCAACTACATAAGTATATTATTAATGCTCATCTGTAGTGTAGTAGAATTAAAATTGCAATGCCTCCCAATCACAGTCTAAACCAAGCAGTAATCAAGCATGAATTTAGCAAGTTCATTTTTCCATTATGCTGTTTTCAACACAAAGTTATGATATTAGCATATGGTACCATAACATTGCTGTTCAAGCCAAATATGTGTTGGGCATAGGCAGCACGAAAGATGGCTTGCATTAAGTACAAATGGAGGTCACCTTTGATATGCTGTGGTCCATGCTTGGGACTGCGCTTGTCTTTAATCACTTATAAAATGGAACATGACAGGATGTGACTGAAAATCTCTAAACAGTAACGTTTACTGCAATGAGTAGTAGAAGCTACATATTTTAAAAGCTCACTATCTGAAACTTTTAATCTTTCCAATGCCATCTCCTGCACGACTCTTGCCCCAATAGACCCTATCAAAGCGGGACTAACTTTATACCACCGTATTGAGTTCAAAGCTACAGTAAAGTGTCAAGGAGTCTAATTCTGTCCAATTGAAGTTATTCTTTTACGTATGTGCTACTGTATTTAAATATCAAATTAGAGAGGAGGGAGAAACCTGAGATTTGTTCTTTTTCTCTGGGTATCTATATGGAAAAGGAAAAGTTTTCATAAAATCATGAACTGTACATAGCAAAAAGGCATAGAAGGTTAATCTTTGAAAAAAATAAAGTGTCCTTTGCAGTGTGCCAAGGTTTAAAAGTAATTATTTATGATTATATATCTTCCTTTTTCCCCTTTTGTTCCTAACTTGATCCACCTCTTATTTTTTTTAGTTTTCTTCACTCATTTAGATAAAAATAGGCAACACTGTGAAAATAATCCATCCTCTGTCTGTCATTCATGCATTTATGATATGCATTGCATTGGTAATTTTACCTACTGTGAAATTTTTGGTTTTAGCTAAGATTAACTAGGCTTCAAAGTACTTTCAAGGCTAATAGTACAGACTGTCCTTATATAAGCAATCTGCTTGCTTGTGAGGATTTTTTTCTTTACGACTTTGTGATAATATAGGATTATTTTTCTCTAACTCAGTAGTTTGCACTTGCATTATGTCATATTTTGAGCCTCTTTTCCATAGTGGCAACCACGCACCAAGGAGATATACAGTCACAATTCAGAAGATACACCTGTATATGAAGCAAGAAGTATTACACTCTAACAGAATCTTTGGCTAAAATCCAGTACATCACTAAGTTTGCAATGCTATTCTTCAAAGAAAAAAAAGTTCAAATAATGATGATTTGTACTTAATGGATTAAATTTCACTGTGCTGGAAAAGAAATTTCTGTTTTCATTTCTACACTGTGTTAGTAGACCGTGACTTTTCCCTTGGAGTTTACTATTTTTGTCACTTGTTAATGTTGGCTTAAAAAAAACAAATACAGGCAGGTGCTAAACCATTCAATAATAAGTGAAGACATGCCAAATTGCATAACTAATGGCTCTGTAAATTGAAAATAATAGGTTAGGAAATGTAAGTTCGTATTTCAGGCCTTTGCAAAAGCAGACTTTGACTTAATAAACACTAATGAATACTTATGGGCTCATATATTGTTGAGTATTTTTACAACCATGAGTATGCATCATGAACTCCACAGAAGATACTGTGGATATTTTATTGGGAAATAGTGGCTGGATGTGAAAAATTCTGTATCTAAAATGAAATAATTATTTTTTTAGCTTTTCCATGTAATTAAACCCACAGTAATGTTCCGCATTTTCATTAATGTGAAACAGTTCAGGCAAAATAAAAACTGTCCAGAGCTTTTGTTTAGGAATGTTGTCAGAGTATGCAGGGATACAATGAGGAAGGCTAAGGTCCACCTGGAATTCAATCTGGCAAGGGAAGTGAAAGACAAAAAGAAAGGCTTCAAGTACACCATTAGCAAATGGAAGACTAAGGATAATGTGGGCCTGCTGCTAAAAGAAGAGGGTGCCCTGGTGACAGAGGACACAGAGAAGGTGGAGTTACTGAATGGCTTATTTGCTTCAGTCTTTATTTTTAAGGCTGGCCCTCAGGAATCCAAGGCCCTGGAGGTAAGAGAGGAAGCCTGGAGAAAGCATGACCTTCCCTTATTCGAGGAGGACTGTGTGAGTGACCATTTAAGCAATCTGGATGTCCACAAATCTATGGGCCCCGATGGAATTCACCCATGAGTGCTGAGGGAGCTGGCAGATGTCGCTGCTGAGCCGCTCTCCATCATCTTTCAAAGGTCCTGGAGAACAGGAGAAGTCCCCGAGGACTGGAGAAAAGCCATTGTCACTCCAGTCTTCAAAAGGACAAGAAAGAGGACCCAGAGAACTACAGGCCAGTCAGCCTCACCTCCGTCCCTGGAAAGATGATGGAGAAGCTCATTCTGGAGATCATCATTAAGCAAGTGGAGGAAAAGAAGGTTATCAGGAGTAGTCAGCATGGATTCACTAAGGGGAAATCATGTTTGACCAATATGAGAGCTTTCTACGATGACATGACTGGCTGGGTAGATGAGGGGAGAGCAGTGGATGTTGTCTACCTCGACTTCAGCAAGGCTTTTAACACTGTCTCCCATAAAATCCTCCTAGGGAAGCTGAGGAAGTGTGGGCTGGATGAGTGTTCAGTGAGTTGGATAGAGAACTGGATGAAAGGCAGAGCTCAGAGGGTTGTCAGCAGCAGCACAAAGTCTAGTTGGAGGCCTGTAAATAGTGGTGTCCCCCAGGGGTTAGTACTGGGCCCAGTCTTTTTCAACTTCTTATCAATGACCTGGATGAAGAGTTAGAATGTACCCTCAGCAAGTTTGCTGATGACACAAAACTGGGAGGACCGGTGGGTACACTAGCAGGCTGTGCTGCCATTTAGCGAGACCTGGACAGGCTGGAGAGTTGGGCACAGAGGAACCTGATGAGGTTCAACAAGGGCAAGTGCAGGGTCCTGCACCTGGGGAGGAACAACCCCATGCAACAGTACTGGCTTGGGGCGGACCTGCTGGAGTGCAGCTCTGTGGAGAGGGACCTGGGAGTGCTGATGGATGACATATTAACCACAAGCCAGCAGTGTGCCCTGGCTGCCAAGAAGGCCAATGGGATCCTGGGGTGCACTGGGAAGAGTGTGGTCAGTAGGTCGAGGGAGGTTCTTCTCTCCCTCTACTTTGCCCTGGTGAGGCCCCATCTGGCGTACTCTGTCCAGTTCTGGCCTCCCCCGTTCAAGAAAGATGAGGAATTACTGGAGAGAGTCCAGAAAACGGCCACGAAAATTATGAGGGGACTGGAGCATCTATCCTATGAGGAAAGGCTGAGGGAGCTGGCCTTGTTCAGCCTGAAGAAGAGAAGGTTGAGAGAGGACCTAATAAATGCCTACAAATATCTTAAGGCTGTGTGTCAAGAGGATGGGGCCAAGCTCTTTTCAGTGGTGCCCCGCGACAGGGCAAGGGGCAACGGGCACAAACTGAGGCACAGGAAGTTCCGTCTGAACATGAGGAAGAACTTCTTCCCTCTGAGGGTGACGGAGCACTGGAACAGGCTGCCCAGGGAGGTTGTGGACTCTTCTTCTCTGGAGATATTCAAGACCTGCCTGGACAAGGTCCTGTGCAGCCTGCTGTAGGTGACCCTGCTTTGGCAGGTGGGTTGAAATAGATGACCCACAGAGGTCCCTTCCAACCCTGAACATTCTGTGATGTTGTGATACTATTCTCTGAAATTAACTGCCGAGTTTCAGCATCCATACAGGCACAGGAATGACTCTCACACATTGATGCAATGCACAGTCGATTCCCTTTATTGCTCCGCTTGCGTGGTTATATGCATTTTTCATATCTGCACACGTGATCACACTTATTCGGATAGGCTACAGACATAAATCAGGGGCTGTTCACGCGCCCCATATTCCCTTATGATTGGTAACTGCACTAACGCTAATAGCAACAGGCTGCCTCCACGTTCTTGAACACATCTTGTTTTTGCTAACACACATCATGTGCACTATCAGAACTTTCTCAATTGTTATTCTTAGCTGTCCTGTCCAGCAGCCTGTTCAGTTATGCTAACTGTTTTGCTTAAGCGGCCTAGTCATGCTAACTCTCAAACTACATCAACCCCAACAATTAACTTTTTAAGATCTTCGAGTTGCTGTGTGGGCTTGTTTGGGTTTTTTTCCAGAAGACGCAGGCAGGAGTGCCCTGCTCCTGAGGTACAGTGGCACTTGTTCCCCACTCTGACTGTGAGCCTGAACCATCTTTCCTGTGGTAGCAGGATCTCCTCCCACTTTCGGGTCACCGGAGAGGCTGCTGCCTGAACCCTCTTAAGAACTTGTAACTCTGAATGTATCATGCCTCATCTGACCTTTTTCTTATTAATTCTTATATGTCAGATGACTGTAGTAGTCATGCTGTATGTACTTGGAGAGATACTGCCTTGTTTAGGACAAGGCAATCTTCACAGATTGTATCTGGAGTGTTTCCATGCAGCACACTCAGTGACACATATTTCTACAGCTTCCTGGACCAAGGCATGATGGCTGCTTGGTTGGACAAAGTTTGCCATGTCATATATACTTTGAATTTTCTGTAGAAGCAATTTTTTTGCTCAGCTTTTTTCTCTTGGTGTCATTCTGTTCCCCCTGTGCACGGCTAGACTACAAGGGACAGTCAGCAAAGTAGGAAACAACAGTGGCTAAATTTCAGAGCAGTGTGCTTTACTCTCCAGGGTTCTTGGTGAATGTACTAAGGACAGGAGGAGAAGTTCACTGAATTATGAACTAGGAGCTGAAGCTTCTGCTGGAAAAGCGTGAGCCCGAAGTAGCTAAACTGTGACTTTTTATTCCACACTAGCTGCTACTAGGAATTAAATTGTAGAGCAAAAGGATTGTGGAAGCAGTATATGTGGTCACTCCTCATTTGCTCTATCAGTAACCGTGAATTCTCTTAGGAGCATTTATCCTGTGATCAAGTGGAGATTTTCTAGCCAGCTGCAGCTGGAAATAAACAGTTGTATGAGAGACAGTGAAAAGTAGAACATGTTGGTGGTCATTGATTCTTATTGTGAGACTGGGACAGCAGATTTAGCCAGCCATCAGCATCAGTACACCTCAGAGTGGTCAAATAATTGAGAAGGTCTTAAGTCAACATAAAAGTTGTTTTATCAAAACACATCTATGGAAATGGGAACAGTGCGGTAAAAGATACCTAGGTGGCTTCTTTATTTTTTTTTTGTCTTTAAGGGAAATTTTGACAAATAGTAAAATTCCAGAAAACCTGAGAGTTTAGGGTGTTTTTACATCTTCCAATAAGAGCCCAAAACTTTTGATTAGATTTTTGGTATTTCTTCAAAAGTATTTATTTACTTGAAACTTCTTCTACACTACTGAGACAAGTCATAGACAGAATAATTTTAAATAAATTTCTGTGAACTCAGTGGAACACTGAGAAACTTCTTGTGACTCAGATTCTCAGCAGGTCCATAAAACACTCCTGACTTGAAATAACAGGATCCAGTATAATTACATTAGTGAAAATAGGCTGATTCATGTCAGTCAAAAAACCTGTGATCCTTAATAGAGATCAAATAGGAGTGTGATACGTGAATGATAACTGGAGGTATGTAAAATCCTCTGTATGACGTTGTGACTGTGGATTGTTTTAGCTTTCTTAGTAATTAAACTGATTTTTCCAAAGAGGCTTTTAGCACTTCTAACCATTTTCTGAAGAAACAAATGATGAATGCAGTTAATGCCTGGTTTTTGACCCACTATGTCAGAGACTACCAAGAAATGCTTATGTCTCGATTCAGCCATGATTAATGACTAGGAAAAATGATAAAGCAGGTAGCAGGATCAGTAGCAACAAAGAGTCATAGAACAGATTGGTTTGGAAGGGACACTTAAAGGTTAAGTATTTCAAACCCCCTGCAATGAGCAGGGACATCTTCAGCTAGATCAGGTTGCTCAGAGCCTCCTCCAACTTCACGTTGAATTTTTCTGGGGATGTGGCATCTACCACCTCTGTGGGCAACCTGTTCCAGTGTTTCACCACCCTCGTTGCAAAAAATTTGTTCCTTATGTCCAGTCTAAACATACCCTCTTTTAGTTTAAAACCATTACCTCTTGTCCTACTGCAACAAGCCCTATTAAAAAGTCTGTCCCTATCTTTCTTATAAATCCCCTTTAAAGCACTGAGAGGCTGCAAAGATTGCAGTTAAGGCATTGTCTCAAAGGCCTGATTACTTGAACAAGAATTTATAAATTCAGGCAGGGCAGCCTATCAATTACTTTTTAATTTATTTTGGTACATGATTTTGCATATGATCTCAGTTTCCTAGCATTATTTGCACATGCTGTGGTAAGTTTCAAATTCTGCTTAACAATGCACTGATGATTTTTATTAATCATTCCACAAAACAGGAATCCCAGCCCCTAAGTGTAGGAAGTAGCAAGGGAATCAGAAATTCTTAAATCCTTTGATCCTACCTTTGTGGTTTTCATTGCAGGATAAGGATTTTTCTCATTTACTTAAAGAAAATTGTGTAAAAGTTAAATTTGTAGATGATCATAAATGTTCATTTGAACTCTGATGTACGGATGTACACAATGACTTTGTTATGGTGAAACAAAAACCTTAATTCACACTTTTCTTCAGTCCTGGTGGGTACTGACAAAATCTGACTTGTCAGTCTGCAAAACTAGCACTGCAGGAATGCATATAGTTATGCACATGAGTGTGTACTGGGTATTTTTGCTGCTATAAGTCCCTTTGTCCAATGGGATTACACTAATACAGATGTAATATGGCTTCCTTCTTGAATATGAAAACTGTAAAGCCTGTCACCAGAGCAGGTTGATTATATGATTTCACAAAGAATTCATGATGGAATAGGTGGAAAAATACATATGTGTTCCAACCGTAAATAAGGAACCTTTTTTTTAGTGAAATAAACCATAGTTTTTTCTATGATATGGTGTCTGCATAGGTTCCACGTGTTGTTTTAAGCTCTATAAAGCCTGACCAGTGAGGAATTTAGGTTTCAGAGTGTTTAAATGCCTTGTAGAGGTTAATGACTATGCTGAATGCAAGCGTGTAGAAGTTCTCACTATTTGTCATTTGCCTTTTTCTCAACGGTTCTTGCTCGCCCTACCCCCACCAAAATAAAGTGCTTGAAATACTTTCTGAATTCAGAGAAATTTCAGTTCTGTCCAGTGAGCTTCCTTCTGCTCAATTCTCATCTGTTTTCTTTATGGCCTCAAGCTTGTTTTAGCAGTGTAATCAATGTAACTGACTATATTAATTTACGAAGTTGTTGATTAACTTGAAGAGATTAGACAAGAGATGAAAAGTCTTCAGGAAAAATCAGTTTTCACACACTTTCTACAAAATAAGATAAAAATTAAGGAAGAAAGTGAGTTTTAAATATTCACTTTTGATTCTGTTAGTTGATTTTTTTTCAATGAAACACAGTTGTCTGCGAATTGCTGCTAAAATACTGGATGGAAGGAGATCATAAAGGTCATAGAAAGCCTTAGGATAGTTCAAGCACATAGTCAAACAGCTAAGAGACATAAGCCTTTCGGAATCAAGTAGCCCGAATTCAAGGGCTCAGAAAGTGTTGTTTTTTACCTTCTTTTCGCTGTTTAAGCCCAAGAATGGTCTTCTCAAGTAGATCTTGTGTTGTTTCAGGGTTTCACCAGATCTATAACAATGTCAAGCACGTTTTAATGTTCTGCTAGGTTAACTGCTCTGCTGATGCAGGCTCCCTGATGCACAGCCCTTGTTCAGATGTGCTTCTAAAATTATTGCATGTTTTTAACAGTGAGGAAAACGCACAGGTCTCATGGGATCTCATTGTGGATTTTGTAACCTTATATTTCCTAAATTTATTGACAGGCTTCATTCCAGCTGTAATCCTAATTCGGTTTTTAAAGTGGCTACTGAATTTCTTTTTTTTCCCTTTCTGTAAGTATTAGGAACTTGTAGAGTAGACTTTTCATTTCTCACTCCTTTTGCAACAGCATTCACAAAAATCTTACTGATAATCTCACTGATATCTATATCTGGCCTGTTCTTTCATGGGTGATAATTACAGAAGTGATGGAAAAGAAATAGTAGAAACAGATGAACAGGCATCAACTTGGCTGGCACTGCTGGCAAAGTAGCAAGGCAATTTGCAGTATATTAAGAAAGAAGTACATCTACTTAATGAGGGCCAGAATTATGCAAAGCCAGGCAAGTGAAGATGGGCACAGAAGAAGAAGCTAGTAGTGAATTTACAGAGATTCACTCTGTGTTTTTTGGCTTGCTCCTTACTACTTTCTGAGTACGTCCTCCATAGCCCTTGGCTAGTCTAAAGTGCAAATCTACCATATAATGAATAAGTCCTTTTATCTAGTGTTCACAGTGTGCTGGGGGCTATGTAGTTAGCCCAGCAAGTATGGTATCTGTTTGCAGGCATGTAAAGAAAAACAGTAGCCATGTGAGCCACAAACTTTTTTTTTTTATGTTCTCTAGGCAGCACACATTTTTGTATGCATTTTCTGTTCAATCAATTTAAGATTTCTGTTCTAGCAGCATGCATAACCAGGCACAGCCAACTATATAGACCTGTGCAGAATAACTTAGAGAATTATAGCTCCTGGTTTCTGACCTGCTTATACATAAAATCAGACTTCGAGATGAACGTATTTTTTCCACATATACCTATGCTATGCAGAGCTACTCTTAAAGTTAACTTTGCTAAATGTTATGCAAATTCAGTGCACTTTACTTTCACAGTCTGGAATAAAAGTGCTATGCTTTACTTTAAGCACACATTTTGCATAACAATATTAAGTTCCATATATTATCTTAAAATGCAAAATGTATAAATCTATGTAGCTGCAAAAGCATAAGCAGAACATATTACTCTGTTAAAAGGAAAGCATAGTTCCAGCAGCGTACAGCATCTGTAAATTAATCAAGCCCATTGGTAGTTTTGTTTCAGGAAAAAGAAGTTAGCTTTAACTTTTTTGCTTTAATTTATGAAGTATGAGGAAATATTAAGCAATAATGCTCTATAGAAGACAGCATTTAATACATGATGATGTTCACATTTTTATCATACTAGGCTAAAAGAAAAGCCATAAAATTTCAAATTTATAATGCTGCAGCAGAGATAACTCCTAAAATGATAATTTAGCTGTTTCTCTGTCAGTCAAAAATAGTAGTTTCAGTTCAGTAATCAGATCCTTGCTCTCAATTTGTCCTTCTTAAAAAATGAAAACCTCAAAGTTTTCTTAATTAAGCAGCCAAATTTCCATTAGTATAAGGAAAGCTTCAGAAGACAGAAAGAAAGAGATGTTGTCTATGCATCAACCCCTTCTCATGGCTCTATCCTGTGTGGAACTGGGCAGTGGCAGAGCCAGGAGACACTCCAAACTCGTGCTGAGGAAAGCAGCAAGACAAATATTTAATTCAAGAAGGATTATTCTTTAGCCCCCCCAAAGGCAACAGAATTAGCCAAAGAAGGCAGCGGCTACTGTCACAGATGTGGGAGTGAAGAGGGAAGCAGCAGGCTGCCCTTTCCTTTTCTGGAAACCCCAAGGAGAAAACATGGAGCTGCTGCAGAGGACACTGGGAATTGGACTTCAGGAAATACACCATTTGCTGAAATTTCAGCCTCTTTCCCAGTGAAATGTTTATGATACAGACAGATCAGTGGCCATCTCCCTTTTGTCGACTCCTCCACTACACAGGAAAATGAAAACAGAATCCTGGGCCGAATTCTGGGATTGCTGTGAAAAATGTGCAAAGGAGTGAAGAGGAAAAGTTTCCATTTGATCAATTAAAGATCAAGGCTCAAACCAGAATAACTAACAGATTATGTGAATTTATTTAAATCAAAATAAATTTGTTTTTTCTTTCCATTTTTGTGAATTAATTCTTGGTTTCAAGAGAATGCAGACAAGCTACCAGCTGCGGAAATAGTTGTCAATAGTGTTTTCTGCGTCATCTGTTAAAATCCATGAGACTTGCATTGGTGCTGTTCCAACAAATGTAGACAATTCACTTATGTGCTTAACTGCATCTCTGGATGCCTAAACACTTTTTAGAATATAATCTTAAATTATTTGTCTGCAGTAACACAAGAGTTTATGACACTCTGCCATCATTTAGCTGCACTCACAATCATAAGCTGTTCCCTACCCACTAGAACATCATTTAAAATCTACTGAATAAATCACCTATGCCTAAATAATTACATGTTCAGGTTGTAAACCATTAAGGTCCAATGATTTATTACAAACATTTAGAATATCATGCTGTGGTTTTGTAAACATTCCCAGGCATGTCAAGAAGCAATGCTTCTGGCAGAGAAACAAGGCAGAGAAATGATATTTCCATGGTTTTATCTTCTTCACCAGGTTCTGCATAGTATATATCCACGTGAATAATGATGTCCTGTTCCTCACAAAATTAAAACTATGTTTAGGCCTGTTGTTTACTGTAATTGGAGGAAGCATAAAAAGTCAAAATTCCTTATGTGGGTACTTCAATAATAGTGGTGGGAAAAGGTGAAGTGGTTGCATTGTGCTCTCATACATAGAGTCCCAGGGTGCCATAAATAGTTAAAATTTTCTCAAACCGAATGATGGAAACTTGTTTTAAAAGCTCCTGGATTTTCCAGTTTGCTATACAGAATCTATTCACAGAAAAGCAATTTAGACCATACTGTCTTTTTAAAGCTGTTATCAGTGCCATGAATGGCTTGACTACATTTAATGTATGTCTTTCATGTGTGAATACTATTTTTTAAGGAGAAGGAAAAGGGGGAAATAAAAACATAAAGCCTTTTTTTGAATGCCATATTAGTTAATTCAAATTTTTAGACTCCATAGCACATTGGTAATGTGATATAATTTAATGTATAGTCTGTTCTGCAACCTATTTTCCACTGATTTTGAGAACTTTCAGTATGTATTTGTAGGAAACTCATTTTTTTACTTGTTTATTTGCAATGTACTCACATGCACAAACCTTTATTTTTTACGTGGTTTCTTAATTGTTCTATGTGTGACACAGTTGTTGCATGGCTGCACATCAGACTGAACAGACCTGCTTAATAGCCATTTTTGCTTGATAATAGGCATGTCATAAGCCTTACAAAAAGGGAAAGTAGAACTGTCTTCTCTATGATCACTCTGGAAAGTAATTTCTAGCAAGACTGACTGAAAGGAGTTTTTGATAACAGCTCCTTCCTCGCACACTGTGTCTGTTCTGGATATCAGAGTATGGATCTGTATCCAGACGAATGCTCTGGATAGCCCTTTTTTTTAGTTTTATGACTGATACTCTGAACTAATCTGAACCCCTGATCTTAAACCTAGACTAGTAAATTCCAACCTAAATGCCTGGTAAATCAAATTTATACTCCTCTGCTTCCTGAGGATGACATAATAAGTTAGAAATTGAACTAAAACTATTTTGGCTTGTATTGTTTATGCTACATCATCCAGAAGAATATATATTTTTTATTTCTTCATTGCTCACTGTGGTGAGTTAACCTTGGCAAGCAGCGAATTGCCTACTCCGCCGCTCTCTCACTCCCCCTCCTCGGTGGGACAGAGAAGAAAACAGAAGGATGAGAGCACAGAGGAGACAGGGGAGTATGATCATGGTCACAGTCATATGGTCATAGTGGTTTCTTTGTACCGCTACTTCTCCCTCACACTTTTTCCCATCTTCCAGTGTGGGCTCTTCAATTGCTGCAGTCCTTTAGGGAGGTTCATCTGCTCCATCATTGTCTCTCTAAGGGCTGCAGGGGGTCCCTGCTCCACAGCTGGAGCATCTCTTCCCTCTCTTCCTTCTCTCGTCTTGGTGCTCACAGGGCTGTTTCTTACACTTTTTTCCTCCCTCTCCTGTGCAGTATTTTGCATTTTCTTACATATATTTACCCCAAAGCTGCCTCTGCAGCCTCCTGTTGCCAGCACCTGGGCACCTGCAGCTGATACACACACTCAAACACCATCATTGAGATCTAGGGATACTTCTTAATTATGTAGACCAAATTAGCAAAACATATAGATGTATAACACTAATTAATTTCATGTAACGTGCTCAGAACGTTGTAGAAATCACAACATACACCTACCACATGCTACTCTGTGGTACCCACTTCTCTTTAAAGACATTCCCTAAAGCCTGAATTGAAAGTTTCTCCAAAGGCCTAGGAAGATTTCAGAGTCTGAAAAGGTGTTCTTAGATATAATTTTCACATGTAACATCTCCTTTTTAAGCTCCTGAGTCCCTGTACTTGTGATGGTAAGCATGGTCAAGCAATTTGAAAACCTGTAAACAGGGGAGCATCAGTATAGAAAGACGTGTGGGATTTGTTTTTGTTTTGTTGATACCAAATATGCAGAAAGAGGGGAGAATACTAGACGGGATATAGAACAAGTTATTCCTACACGTCAGATAAAAGTATGCTTTTAAGAAGAAACAGTTTAAGCATCATGATAAAGAACTAGAATTCTTCCCTTCAAGTATCTGGCAGAGGAAGGTGTTTAACTTATGTTGTCAAGGTACACCAGCAGCATTTGCAGGTCCCTCGAGTGCTTTATTTTCCATTTTATAATGTTTGCCTGGTTTGGTGAGCAGAGTTGCACAAGGGCTAAAGGGTCACTGCTGAAATCTACATATTACACCCCTCCACTGCTTTGAGGTGATTTTGTAGCTATTGGAGAGAACAGATGACGTGGATTTTTTTTCCAAGCATAACAGGTGTGAAAACTCCTATCTAAAATAACTTTTACAAAGTCTACTTGACACTTGCAATGCACTTCAAAGGAAGGGATGAGGGAGAAAGAATTAAAGACACAAAAAATGGGGTTTGCCCCAGGATTAGAGTCAGGATTTGAAATACTGTCTTATAATGCAAGGGGCTCTACATTAGCTATTTTTCCACCGAGGCTTTGCTGATAGAGCTGTAGAAATAATTTCACAATTATTCTGTTTATTCACTATAATGCACTAATTCCCTCTCTGAGTCTTTACTGCACATTGAACAATATTTGTCCATAAATTATTTGCAAACATACACTGGCAAAATAATTAGCTTTCTGCACAAGTCTCTTTGCATTTTTCATCAAAACGGTTGCAGTCCCTATATTGGATTTCACAGTATGGTGACTGTAGCTGCAGGAACACTGTGGGGCTCTAGTTGTGAGAAGTCTCATGAATTGAATCCCATGGTTCTATCCACAGGGGGTGACCAGCAATAAACCAGCCCCTGTATATTGAAATATACTGAAGTACATTTTCAAGGGCAACTGCCAAATGGTTTTCCCTTTTCACAATTAACAGCTAACCGCTCCTGCTCCTCTCAACGGCTCAAGCTTCCTATTTAAATCCATGACTTAACTTTGATTATTTCAACACACTCAGTAGTATGAGCATGTTATTTTCTGTGACTAGCTGTCTTTTCCCCTGAATCTTTTAGAGGTCTTTTGTCATCGACTGCAGGCAGATATCTGATGTCTATATTTGCTAACATACACAGCCTGGAATGTAAGCCATTACATTTTATGAATAGGATAGACAGGCATCCTTAACATGCTTTTAAATACCAACAGAAATGCACAGAATGTGTCTTCACTGGCATTTTAGTTCAGATCTGAAAAGTGCTTTAGCAGTGAATTTCTCAAAATCAGTTCCTATGCTGTGTTCTCAGAGTGTATAGGCTGGATTTCTGTTGGGTGAAAATAAACTGGAAGATGAAGTCTGGGAACATTCATAATCTCTCCGGCCTCTTACAATCATTCAGTCAACAGGACAAGAATGGAGGTAATCTGAGGTAAAAACATTTGAATAGTTATAGTCTAGATACCAAGTGCTCAGAAGCAACTGTTTCACTCAAAAGATCTGCATAAGATCGACTGAGCCAATACTAAGTCTTGTTGAAATCAATGTCACTTTGATCTCTTTCCCCAAATGCTGGGTAAAATGACTTCAACTTTTCCTGAACTGACCAAGAATTTGCATCTCTGAAAGGACAAATAATAATTTAAAATTTTGGTTTAAATAGGTTTGTTTTCTGCTACAAAGTTCTAATGAACTCAGTGTAATTTTTCTCTCTGTGAAAATCAGTCCAAAATCATAGAGTCCCTTGCAAATTCAAGTATTTCTGGCTTGACTAAACCAAAAGCAACAGCAATAAAAAAATCTTGTGCTATTTTTGGTAAATTTGTGCACAGTTTTATGGAGAAAATAAAACTTGAAATCCAGGTAAAATTTCTATAATTTCATAAAAAGTGATTTGGCTCAGCTGGAATTATAGATGAAGGTTTTACATGTCTTCTCTTCTACTAATACCTTTTTTTTTTGTGTTGTAATCATCAAAAGCAAAATTCTCATGAAAGAGATACCCTGGATAAAGGACAGCTTGCTCCAAATCTCAGAGAAAGTATGTTATTTGGCAGAGAGCTGACCTGCCATTTATAATTAATATCAGAACAGCAGTAAACCAAAATGACTACTTTTCCACCTGATATAACTTGTCTTCTGTCTTGTCCTCTTTAAACCTCTTTCAACCTATTATATCTATTGACATATCCCTCTAAAATCCCTTTCAATGCTGTGTTTTGATCTCTTTGGCCAGTTGATCCCATTTTCTCACAGTGTAATTTTGTTTTATTGAACAATGTTCTTATAATTAAGAAATAATTAAAGTGGAATTTCTCTTAAAATATCTAGATCTTACCTTCTTTCTTGTTTTGCTCAGGAAAACACTCTGTTGCAACAATAAAACACACCTTGTATTAAGAGTCTAATCTATTTTAACCATAATAAAACTTATCTTAGCACTGCAGATACCCAGAAGGATCTTTTCACTCTCCTCCTTAACTCTTTTAAATCTCACAAAGAAATGAGAAATCTCTTCTTATATTCTCCTGGAACTAATTTACATACTGTCAGCACTCTTGACTGGTCTCAGAAATTGACACACGCAAGAGAATTAAAAAAGGAATAATAAGATGAACTATTAAAGTAAGCGAGAAAGGAAAGAAATGGATATTTGTGAAGAATATGCACAAAGCATACAGTAAAATTGAAAATGTGGCAGTTAAGGGTCGTGTATGCATTTTTTCTTTTAATATAAGTACATAATTATGATTATTGTGTCTGAAATCCAATTAGAAGAAAATTCTGTCAAAGACTTTCCATGCTATTATTATTATTCATCACAGAATATCAGTGGATAGAAAATAGTTTAGCACAGAATCTGACTGCCCTTGACTATCTTATAAATATGTATATAAAATACACAAAAATATATACATATGTATGTGTATATACATATTATATATTATGTATAGGTATAAAAGCCTTTGGTACACCAAGTCAGATCATATTAGTAACAGCAGCAGGCTAGTGTTAATTTAAACTTTCATTAAGTTCCTGCTAGTATCTCTTCAATTTCATCATTTCCTGACAAGCACAACGGGAAATGATGTGCCACTTTTCATTTTCCAGATGTGTTAAATTTAATAATGAAAGTAATGTTTCTAAAATCTATGTTTCGAATGGGAGTTTTTAAAATAGAGAACATTTTTAATAAGAGTGAGTTTCAAGAATCCACCTTGTGGTAGAGCTGACCATTTAGAGGTTCAAGTGAGGAAAACGAAAGGTGTGAGAATCAAGGATTGTTTTAGAGAAAAAGGAGCAGGTCATATGTTTCTGTGTATATATACACATTATTGTCATATTTCCACTGAGTATTCTTGAAAAGCAGAGAATGTTCAGAAATAATTTACTTTTTTGAAAAAGTTTTAAAAGATATATTTGGAACTTCTCTAGCAATTGCTAGTTTTGCTGGTAATTATTGAAGACTGAAAAGCTCTTGTTACGTGAATATGTGATAAAATCCGCAGAGATGGCACGGCAAATATTAAACCCACTGTATATTCTTGATCTGAACCATAAAAGCAAGTGTATTATCAAATAAAACAGGCCTATAAAGTGCACTCACACTTCAAAGCTTGCTATTAAAGAGTCTTTGTTGGATGCAATGTTTATTTGGCTTCAATGATTTCTAGCACAAGTGTACTAATTTTATTCAAGGCTCGATCTGTCCCTTTCCAGGCGCCAAGAGGACCTTTTTGTTGAATTTCACTGTGCATGGGGCGGAGGGCAGTGGATCTCAGCCGGCATGGTTTTGACAGGTCTGCGGTAGTGTGATGAGCAGCTGGGTTTGGCCCTATGCAGGCAGCATGGTATTCCTCCTCGTGTGAAACGAGCAGACAACACCAGCTTCCAGTCCCTCCCTGGTGCTGGCAGTGCCCAGGTGGTGGATGTGACAGACAGAGAGACATTTTAAGGCTACATCTACCCATACACGTTACTGCAACACAGGTCAGCATCCGAATTCACACAGCACTAGCTAGGCCGTGGTAGTTGTCTGACTCCATGTTTTCAGTTGCATAATCACAGCTTTTGCTGTTTGTAGTGGTTTTGACTAGGATAGAGTTAAATTTCTTCAGAGTAGCTTGTACGGGGCTATGTTTTGGATTTGTGATGAAAGCAGTGTTGGTAGCACACTGATGTTTCAGTCACTGCTGAGCAGAGCTTGCACAGCGCCAAGGCCTGTTCTGTGCCTCACCCTGCCCCGCCAGCAAGCAGGCTGGGGGTGCATGGGGGGTTGGGAGGGGACACAGCCAGGGCAGCTGACTCCATCTGACCAAAAGGATACTGCAGACCATATGACTTCATGCTTAGCAATAAAACTATGGTGAGGTGGAGGCTGGCCAGGGCTGCCATTGCTCAGGGAGTCGCGGGGCATCAGTCCAGCTGGGGATCACCAAAACTATCGGCTGGTGTGAGCAATTTTTTTTTTGTATCACTTGTTTTTCTTGTTTTTGGTCTTTTTAGTCTAGTTTTTGTATATTCTTTCTGTTTTTTTAATTATTAAACTGTCTTTATCTGAACCCATGAGTTTTCACACTTTTACCTTGCTGATTCTCTCGCCCATCTCACTGAGTGGGGGAGCGAGCGAGCAGCTGTCTACCAGGGTTAAACCACGATGCTGTTGTATATATACTAGTGTGCATAAGGATGATTCCTCTGAAGTAGCTAAGACGCCATAAATCTGTATCTCCATTTGCCTTCATGTGACATGTGTTGCCCTCATCTAGATACACACATACACTAACCTGTTCCTTGTGAAGCCAGATGCTGGAAATCAAATTCCATTGATAAGATTCAAATATGTCACAAAGAAGAGACATTAATATATTCTTCACTTACCTTGCTACATTTCCCTTTAGGATTTACAGCAAAGGATCTACATGGGTTCCTTTTTGCTCTGAGTAGCTTGACTCTGTATAGGAACTGTTTTGATTTGGCCTGGATAAATGCCAGCTGCCCACCAAAACCACTCTATCTCTCCCCCTCGTCAGCTGGACAAGGGAGAGAAAATATGAAAGGCTCGAGGGTAGAGACAAGAACAGGCAGAGACCACTCACCAATTACTGTCACGGACAAAACAGACTGAACTTGGGGACAAAATGAATTTTAATTTATCACCAATCAAACCAGAGTAGGACAGTGAGAAATAAAACCAGATCTTAAAACACCTTCCCCCCACCCCTCCCTTCTTCCCAGGCTCAGTTTCACCTCCATTTGTCTGCCTTCTCCCCCTGAGCAGCACAGGGAGACGGAGAATGGGGCTTGTGGTCAGTTCATCACACTTTGTCTCTGCTGCTCCTTCCTCCTCAGGGGGAGGACTCCTCACACTCTTATGTAGGTCAGAGTTCGACTGGTCTCAGCAGGGCCCCCAGTGTGGCGCGATTGATAAAGGAGGACGTGCTGGAACTTGTTGGTCACAAGCCCTGGGGGGAAACAAGATAGTGCCGAGTCATCTTGAAGGAGGAAGTATTGCCTTAGTTAAGATAAACTTAGAAAAAAGGTGTCCGCGTCAGCATTTGTGTTAACCAATTAATGAGTGCCTAGTTTGAAACTTAACCAATTAGTTTAGAACACGCTGTCTTTTGATCTGTATAAATGTATGTGTGCGACGGCAATAAAACAAACATTCTGCTTGCATCAAGCGGTGTCCCTTCTCTCAATCGCGGCAAATTGGTGACCCCGACGTGATACAAAGAGAACCACCCATCTGCGTGGCATTCTGCGAGTCCCACAGGACGATGAGTGACCTGCTGAAAGGAAGCAGGAGCCGGCCTAAACAATCCCTCCGGAGCAGAGAGGTGAGCTGTGGGAAACATGGGAAGTCAGACGTCTTCCCCAGAGAGAGACGTTTATGAGCTTATGAAAGCTCTCCTTCAAAAACATGGAAAGAATATTTCTGGGCATGATCTCAAACTGATACTTAAATGGGTACAGGTGAAGATGCCCACTGTAACTGTGTCTGCTATCTTTACGCGGGAACTTTGGGACGATGTGGAGGTGAAACTATGGGACGCGGCAACAACAGGGAACGCTGAAGCCCAGCATATGCTCCCCTGGTGGAGGAGTATTTTTGAGACCTTAAAAGCACAAGAGAAAAATCATAAGGACAAAGCAGGGGAGGAGGACAACTCTCCCACAGCGCCTCCGGTGCTGCCGGAGAACAAACCTTTAGGAGTGTGTGCTGCGAGATACCCCCCAGAGGAGGATCCTTTTGACCCGGGTCTGGTGGATCCTGAAAAAGAACCGGATCTCTACCCCCCTGACCCACGCAATGTGTGGGCTAATATAAGACGCCAAGCCTTGAAGGAGGGGGAGTTAGAAATCGCTAAAACAATTGTAGCCCCCGTGATTTATCAGGGTCGGGGGACACAGTGGGAGGCTTTATCTTTCCCGGTAATTAAGGAACTGCGTCGTATTGTTACTGAGCACGGGTTTTCTTCCCCATATTTTGCAAGTTTGTTATCTTCTCTTTTTGACACTTATATTATGACTCTGCATGACTTCAAATCTTTAGCGCAACTGTCACTGACTCCGACACAGTACTCCCTGTGGGAGTCACACTGGAGGGGGGAACTACAGGTACTTCTTATGACTTACGTGGGTCACGGCAATGCAGCTATAGCTGCGCTGACTATAGAGCACCTTACTGGCACAGGTCAACACTCTGATCCGGTGGCTCAAGCCCGGGATATCCCACGGGAAGCTCTTGAGGCAACTCGTGAAGAAGATAAAAAAGCCCTTCTTAAGGTCCTTGACTCACAAAAACCGCAAAAAAACCTTCACTACAATTACCCAGGACCCCCAGGAACCTTATATGCAGTTTATTGACAGGCTGAAGCAAGCTCTGGAGAGTCAGATAGACAATACGGAAGCGCGGGAGATTTTGTTGTTAAAATTGGCTGTAGAAAATGCTAATGTGGATTGTAAAAAGTTACTGAAATCTCTCCCGAATCCAAACCCCACACTGGTGGAGATGGTAGAGGCTTGTAATAGAATTGGCACTATGGATCATAAATTTGAAGCCATGGCTGCTGCTTTCGCGGCCATGAATGGCTCTGGGGGGCCCGGGAATTGTTATGGTGGCGCAAACCTGGTCATTTGAAAAAGAACTGTTTGGCTACCAATGCTGGTACCAGGCCCCAGGCCCCTGGGGTCTGTCCTAGATGCTGAAAAGGGTGTCATTATGCTAATCAATGTCGGTCTAAGTATGATTTCCAAGGTCAACCGATACAGGGAAACTGATCACGGAGTGCGGGGCAGCGACGCGCGCAGACACAAGTACCGCAGCCGACGTTCCAACCCCCATGGAGGGAACCAGCAGTGTCTCAAGTCTCCATCCAACAACAGCCGGTAGCGCTGGATTGGACCTGGCAACCTCCCACACAGTAACGTTACTCGATTCCTCGGTTCACTTATTGTTAACAAACGTTTCGGCGCCCCTGCCCCCAAAAACTCAAGCGCTTTTGTTAGGAAGATCATCTACCACCTTGTCAGGACTTTTTGTACTACCAGGGGTCATTGATTCTGACAGCACTGATGAAATTAAAATCATGGCATGGACCCCGTTTCCTCCCTGCACGGTGCCAAAAGGCAGCCGTATAGCACAGTTGGTATTGATTCCCACAGTGACGGACTCCCCAGTTCCTAACCAGCCTCAACAAAGGCAGGGAGGGTTTGGATCTACGGGGGACCCACAAATTTTATGGGTACAGTCTATTTCCCAGAAATGACCTGTGTACCAATGTACCCTTATTCGTGGAGGGCAGCAAGTAATGCTAAATGAGATTATTGATACTGGAGCTGATGTTACAGTAATATCCCAGGCCAAGTGGCCTTCACAATGGCCTCTGGCTAACGTTTCCCAGACATTGGCTAGAATTGGGGGAACTGGTAAAAGTCATCAGAGCGTGGAATTAATCCAAATCAAAGGTCCGGAAGGGCATACAGCTTCTGTTAAGCCTTTTGTGTTGCCTGTTCCTATGGTTCTGTGGGGGCGCGACGTACTGTCTCAGTGGGGAATGTCCATTCGGACCCATTTTTAGATGGGGCCATTGAAGTGCGCGACACCCTGAAATTAACTTGGAAAACCGATGATCCTATTTGGGTAGATCAATGGCCCCTACCTCTGGAAAAGCTTCGCGCCCTCCAGGAATTAGTCACTGAGCAGTTAACAAGAGGGCACATTGTGCCCTCCACTAGCCCTTGGAATTCACCTGTCTTTGTCATCAAGACACAAACTGGCAAGTGGCGCTTACTCCATGACCTTAGGAAAATTAATGACGCTATGGAGGACAAGCCCTTCAACCAGGATTCCCGTCCCCTCCTATGATCCCTCAAGATTGGCACTTGACTGTTATTGACCTCAAAGACTGCTTTTTTAGTATCCCACTGCATCCAGGCGATGCTCCTAAATTCGCCTTTTCAGTTCCAAGCGTCAACATGCAAGCCCCATTGCAAAGATACCAGTGGGTTGTGCTGCCACAGGGAATGAAGAATAGTCCTACGATTTGTCAGTGGTACGTAGCTAAAGTACTTACCCCTGTTAGAACTACGATGCCCAGTGTCTTGTTGTATCACTATATGGATGACATCCTAGTGGCTGCACAACTCCACGAGGTCATGGAGGAAGCTGTAGCTCTTGTCATGGCTGCCGTTAACTCAGCAGGCCTCTGTATTGCGCCGGAAAAGTTTCAAAAGATATCTCCATGGAAATACTTAGGTTGGCGCATCAGGGCCCAGACTATAACTCCCCAACCTCTACAGATACAGACAGACATACAAAATTTACATGATGTACAGAAATTGTTGGGAACAATCAATTGGGTCCGACCACTCTTGGGGATTTCTAATGCGGACCTAGGTCCTTTATTTAGACTGCTAAAAGGGGACACTGACTTGCGCTCCCCCCGCAGTCTTGACCCTGAAGCCACTACTTCCCTGCAAAAGGTTGCTACAGCAATTAGTCTCTGACAAGCACATTGAAGGGCTCCCGAGCTACCTTTTTTTCTGATTATTTTAAACCCCGCTCAACAACCTCACGCGCTAATACTTCAGTGGGATTCTCAGAAATCAGACCCACTGCTGATTATTGAATGGGTTTTCTTACCCAATCAATCTTCAAAGACTATTTCAACACAGCACGAGATGTTTGCGTCCTTAATCATTAGAGCCCGGCAACGTTTATTGACACTATCAGGGGTGGACTTTGCCTGCATCTGTTTGCCTGTGGCAAGTACTTATTTACAGTGACTCCACCAACAATCCGACGCCTTCAGTATAGCGATAGCTGGCTATACAGGCCAACTTACCTCTCACCCGCCATCTCATAAGCTACTCGATGCTGACTTTCATCTTCTGTCCAGGCCAAAAAGAAGCAACCAACCCTTGCAGGCCCTCACCGTGTTTACGGATGGCTCTGGAAAGTCGCATAAATCGGTCATCCTATGGTGGGATGACCAGCGTGGACAATGGAACTCGGATATAGAGACTGTGCCTGGTTCTCCTCAGATAGTAGAGCTGACCGCGGTTGTTCGAGTCTTTCGAAAGTGGTCCACACCTCTTAACGTAATTACTGACTCAGCTTATGTTGTAGGAATTGTTGAACGAGCTGAAGCATCTGTGTTACGTGATGTCTCACATTCTGAATTGTTTGCTTTATTGCAGGAGGTTATTTTCCTTTTGGACTCACGCCCTCATCCCTATTTTGTTATGCACATCAGGGCACATACTGTTTTACCTGGTTTTATTGCAGAAGGGAATCGACGAACTGATATACTTACATTACCAGTGCAAGTATTACTGGATCGCATAGCACAGGCTAAACTCAGCCATTCTTTCTTTCACCAGAATGCTGGAGGTCTTAAACGACAATATGGCCTCAGTACTCAGCAAGCAACTAATATTATCGCCGTGTGTCCTGACTGTCAAAAACACTCCTTTCCATCGATAATGGGAGGGGTTAATCCTAGGGGACTGCAGAGTTTACAACTGTGCAAACCGATGTAAACCACTTTTCAGAATTTGGTCATCTAAAATGTATTCACTCTTCCATTGATACCTTTTCTGGTGCCTTGTTTGCCTCCTGCCACACAGGAGAAAAGACACATGATGTTCAAAAACATTTAATGGTGCCTTTGCCACTTTAGGTATACCCTCTCAAATCAAGACGGACAACGGCCCTGCCTACGTGTCGGCCGCAACAAAAGCCTTTTTTAACTCCTGAGGGATTACTCACATTACTGGCATTCCTCACTCCCCTACAGGCCAATCTTGAATTGAACGCTCTCATCAATCTCTAAAACGTTTATTACAACAACAAAAAGGGGGAGTAGGGACTGCTACCCCCGAGGAGCATCTACAGAAAGCCTTATATGTTTTTAAGTTTTTGAATTGTTCTCTGTTAGACAGAAACCCTCCGATAGTTCGTCATTTTAATACAACCCCTTCGTTTGAAGCAACAATCAAGGCTCCAGTATTGATTCGAGATCCCGAAACAGGTAAGATCATGGGACCTTACCCCCTTATCACATGGGGCAGAGGTTATGCTTGTGTTTCCACAGAAAGAGGCCCCCGATGTATTCCAGCGAAAAACGTGTGGCCTTTCAACAAATCGTTGCCACAAGCGTCTGAGGACGAATCAGATCGCACCCAGTACCAACCTTCTGATCAACAAGTCGGTGAATCTCCTCAAGAGGACCGGGACAATCAGGACGGTTGAATCATAAACATAGAAGGACTGTATGAACCAGTGTACAGAGACAACAGTCACTAAAGTTTCGTGTCCTTTCTGTAACACTTGTGAACCATGGGTTTTGTGTAAATGCTATACTTGTGGGGAGGAATGGTGGCGTCGGGTGACACTTGCTAGACGTTGGTGCGCTGCTTGCTTAGAAAAGGAAATTGATGTGGCTAGACTTCTACTCGTTACCGGGCACGAACAATCGGGCAGCAACCGATATTTTTATAACTGTGCTGAGTGGGCCGATCTAGTGCTAAAACGAGCGAAGGACATGTCATTTTGTGACTTAGAGTGTAGTAGAACTAACCTAGTACCTGCTATATGGCCTGTCTTAAAAAAGGACTGGAATCGAACGAAAGAACGAAGCAGGAAGAAGTTTGCTTGGAAGGTGAAAAAGGGTAGAAAACTGCTCTGAAAATAATACTTCTGATTATGGTTATGATAGGGGAGGCATCTAATTATTCATTTTTGCCTGCATTGCCCAAAGTTAACGTATGGGTGACGCTAGCGAATCTTACGGGACAGGATACCTTGTGCCTCGCTACTGCCTTTCCTAACAACCCTTTTTCTACTTGTCTTGTGGGCTTGCCACTAAACGACTGGCCGATTCCCGGGGATCTTCAGCGTATCCTCCCATCTAAAAACGTGTCTCGAAATGTAACAGATTGTTGGGACATGTGGACCCCCCGGCTTCCACTTGCTACTCTGGAACCACAAGAAATTGAGCTGTTAGGGTCTGTAAAGATGGACTTTTGCGTCAAGTTTAACTACACGGGAAAGAATCAATCTAAGGCATGGGAAGTTTCCCCTGCTAACCCTGTCTTTAAAAATGACACTGTTTGGTGCAATTATACAGCAACGAATTTGTCTAAGTCTACTAATGCTCCCCTCTTGCTGCCTCCAGGGATATTTTTTATTTGTGGAGATAGGGCATGGCCCGGTATCCCTTCACATATAAAAGGAGGCCTGTGTAGTCTTGGGCGCCTTTCAGTATTGACCCCTAACACATCTATGATTTTGCAACACTGCCTCTCCCATAGGACAAAGCGTGGTGTTCATGCCTACACCCTGAGTGTGACGATAATGTAGAATTCTGGTCTTTTAGTCAACGTTTTACCACCTCTCTTTTATTACCTGGAGCTGCCGCTGGAAAGGCATTGACAACATTAGATAAGCTTGGCTGCTGGCTTGCTAAACAAACGAATGCTACTAGCAGTGCATTATCGGGTCTTTTATTAGACGTAAATAGTGTTCGCCATGCTACATTACAAAATAGAGCTACCATAGATTTTCTGCTTTTAGCGCAGGACCATGGCTGTGAGGACTTTGAGGGCATATGTTGTATGAATCTTTCCGATCACTCAGAATCAATCCATGCCAGCATTCAAAAGCTTAAAGAAGGGGTCTCCAAACTCCGTCAGGATGACAGCTGGGATTGGCTAGATAAACATTTTGGAGGATGGGGTCTGTCTGGATGGTTAAGGAGCCTGGTAAAGACAGCAGTGTATTCTTTGGCTGTTTTTATTTTTCTGTTATTGCTCCTTCCATGCCTGTTGCAGTGTTTGCAAAAACTAATAACACGCTTGATAAAAAGGGTCCTTATCGTGCAACAGGAAGGGGGAGATGTAGGTCACAGTTCGACTGGTCTCAGCAGGGCCCCCAGTGTGGCGCGATTGATAAAGGAGGACGTGCTGGAACTTGTAGGTCACAAGCCCTGGGGGGAAAAGGGATAGTGCCGAGTCATCTTGAAAGAGGAAGTATTGCCTTAGTTAAGATAAACTTAGAAAAAATGTGTTCGCGTCAGCATTTGTGTTAACCAATTAATGAGTGCCTAGTTTGAAACTTAACCAATCAGTTTAGAACACGCTGTCTTTTGATCTGTATAAACGTATGCGTGCGACTGCAATAAAACGAACATTCTGCTTACATCAAGCGGTGTCCCGCTTTATCAGACATGGGGGAAGCTTCTCACAGCTTCTCACAGAAGCCACCCCTGTAGCCCCCCAGTACCAAAATCTTGCCATGCAAACCCATAACAGCAATCTAAATAGCTAATCTAGTGTTTGGAATTGCCTGGATTCTAAAAATGAGAAAACATTTAGTCCCATATGCCAAAAAGAAGAGCAGAAATATACAGTTATGGAGAAAGGCTGATGAAGTGTTGGATGAAATGCCAGACTTCTGAATGGCATGGGAATATTCACAGCAGTGGGATTCCTGAGTGCAGTCAGACAGCAAAAGGGAGCTTTATGTAACTTGTAACTTCTACAAAATATTCTGTGAAAAGTTTGCCATTAAAAAAGTCAGATGAAAAGCATAAACACAAAGATTTTAAAATAACTTTGAATATAGGCTGTATTGTGCCATCAGTATTTTTCAGTGGTTGGAACAGTCATTTCCTCTTTTAAAAAAAATCAATGGAATAGTATACCAAGGTATTCGATATAGGATAAGTGTACTATATAAGAAAGAGCAGCACACATTTTCAATGCACAAATACCTTTTCAAATTGGCTTATTTTTATTGTATTTCCACTGTTTTTGTTTTAACAGTACCATAAAACTCTTACTTATGTAACCAATACTAAAAAGATGTTATTTTACTTCTTTTACCTTCTGGTATAAACTTTGGAAATGTAAAACAGTCCATTTCATTCTGCAGTTCTTCTTCCTCATGCACAATACTTCAACCCCCAAAAAACAGGTGTAAATTGTTACCGCCCGAATATCCTGTTGTGGGAAATTCTCTGCTTATTTTGCATAGATCTAAACAATTACATAAACGATTATGCAGACAAAATAATTTCATAAGGATAATAGGTTAAAGGGGAAAAAAAAAAGAAAAAAAAAAGAATAAAAAACAGCACATTCCTCCAAAAGTGAAGAAAATGGTTGGTAAGTTCAGAATAAAATAAAACTTTCCTAGTTTTTCTTCCACATCTATTTATCCTAAACTACTGTTTCACTTTAATTCTTTATCCTTAAACACTGGAAAAAAAATGGTGTGGATTTAATTGGAATGAAACTAGATCCTCTTTTATGAGGCGTTTTGAGTTCGGGTAGTTTTGGGTCAGCATTAAGATTATTGGCTAGATCGGTATGTTTATTTTTTAAATCCAGTGAGGTCTGCCTGTATTATCCCCTGTTTCATTCTTATCTTCAATACTTCCTGGAAGTGCTACTACATTTAAGTGAATGGCTGAATGGCAGAACTCAGAGAGTTGTCGTCAGCGGCGCTGAGTCTAGTTGGAGGCTGGTAACTAGTGGTGTCCCCCAGGGGTCAGTACTGGGCCCAGTCTTGTTTAACTTCTTCATCAACGACCTGGATGAAGAGTTAGAATGTACCCTCAGCAAGTTTGCTGATGACACAAAACTGGGAGGTGTGGTAGACACACCGGAAGGCTGTGCTGCCATTCAGCGAGACCTGGATAGGCTGGAAAGCTGGGCAGAGAGGAACCTGATGAGGTTCAACAAAGGCAAATGCAGGGTCCTGCACCTGGGGAGGAACAACCCCATGCATCAGTACAGGCTTGGGGTGGACCTGCTGGAGAGCAACTCTGCGGAGAGGGACCTGGGTGTCCTGGTGGACGACAGGTTAACCATGAGCCAGCAGTGTGCCCTGGCTGCCAAGAAGGCCAATGGAATCCTGGGGTGCATCAAGAAGAGTGTGGCCAGCAGGACGAGGGAGGTTCTCCTTCCCCTCTACACTGCCCTGGTGAGGCCTCATCTGGAGTACTGTGTCCAGTTCTGGGCTCCCCAATTCAAGAAAGATGAAGAGCTACTGGAGAGTGTCCAGCGGAGGGCTACAAGGATGGTGAGGGGACTGGAACTTCTCCCCTACGAGGAGAGGCTGAGGGAGCTGGGCTTGTTCAGCCTGAAGAAGAGAAGGCTGCGAGGGGACCTAATAAATGCTTATAAATATCTGAAGGGTGGGTGTCAGGAGGATGGGGCCAAGCTCTTTTCAGTGGTGCCCAGTGACAGGACAAGGGGCAACGGGCACAAACTGAAGCATAGGAAGTTCCGTCTGAACATGAGAAAGAACTTCTTCCCTCTGAGGGTGACGGAGCACTGGAACAGGCTGCCCAGGGAGGCTGTGGAGTCTCCTTCTCTGAAGATATTCAAGACCCGCCTGGACAAGGTCCTGTGCAGCCTGCTGTAGGTGACCCTTCTTCGGCAGGAGGGTTGGACTTGAACACCCACAGAGGTCCCTTCCAACCCCTACCATTCTGTGATTCTGTGATTCTGTGAAAGTAAAAGGGTTCGTAGAATGGATGATAATGCCATATATATTAAGACAAACAAACTCAAAGTGAAAAATGCATAGTTACAGAAATATTTTTTTTCTCTTCCATTTTCACAAAAATCATTAAACTGTATTATGCATTGCACTTAATTTTGCTTAACACTACAAAATGTGTTTCATTTGGTACTAAAGAATAAATGGTCAATCACTCACATATATTAATTCAGGAACATCTGCCTGCTTACAGATAAGAGTCAGGGGAGGAAGGCAACTCTGTTGAAGCTCATTCTTGAAAAACAATATTTTCCCATATTGAAAAAATATATATGCAGAAGCAGTAGTTTACTAGTGGATTGACATTATTTCTTGGATGTCATTATGTGGAGAAATGCTCAGGTACTTTAAATCTTGCTGTGTCAGTCCCCAGTCTTGAAGTAATTTAGAATTGTTGATCTCTCATACTACTGATAGTGTAAACTGAAGAAGTGTATGAAGTTCTAGTCATTTGTCTCATGGTGAAATTAAAATGACCTCCGTATTGTGTTTGACTTTTGTTCTATTTAGTCTTGTGGGTTTTTATTTTCATTTTTTTTGTGATTGCACAAAACCAATATATTTGTATGTATATCTTGTAAGATAAGAAGGGGGGGGGCGGGGGGAAGACACAAAAATGTATATAATCCCAGAAAGCAATGTTGAATACTGAGAGCTTAAGAAAAACAGTTGTGATTGTATGGCTCAGATTTTTTTGTTTAAATATAAACTACAACCCATTTTTGGCCTCATTTATAGACTTGGTAAACACTGGGGGGGGAATGTAATTGTTGTACACTGTGGCTAAGTCCGTTTCACCCAAAGTGCTTTAGTTAGCCCAAATAGTAATGTATAATGAATGTATGTTGAATGTAAGATGTTCTTCCTTGCAGTACTTCTTATCAGAAGTAGTCAATGACAAAATTTTATTTCATATACACAAGTATTTTATTATAATTACATTAAATTTCTTTGACCAGAAAAAGATAACTGTTTGGGGACAAGGTGAATGATAGTCTACAAACATGCAGAGAGACAAAATGGAATTAACTTAGAATTTTTTCTGTGATTGTCCTTTTTAGTAGCTGGGTGAGGTGGTGGCTGAGACTGTATTTTCAATTACTCTTCAGGTCATTAATGTTGATTACATTCTTCTTCTAACCATAAGTCTTTATTTAATGAAAATGTATGCCACCCACTAAGCAGGCATGTAGTTAGGGAACAATACAGCAGGATTTGATTGCCCTATTAACAATAATCATCATGAGACTCTGGGAGTAATAATTTAATGACTTCTTGCACTCTTGTGCTACTTTTTGGTGGTGTTCATTTAGCAAGTACTACAATGATATCTCTAATGAAATTAAAACTTGCCAGCAAGCATTATTAGCTAGAGACAGGCAGGTATTGAGATACCAGACCTAACAGGGCTCCACCGACTGCCATTAAAATATCTGCAGACAAGCTAATTTAATTTGAATAAAGCTGGGTGGCCTCTAGGAAAGGTAATAAATAATTTTCAACGACTGACAGGGTTCATGTGGAGAAGATTGGGTGGCAGAGAGGGAGGGAAATGTTGCTTTATTTGTTTGTCTTTCTCCTCATGACTCACGGCCATTGTCAGGCTTGTGGACAAAATTCAAGCAGGTGGAACAGAGCTGGAACAGACTGAATTAGAGAAAATGGTGGGACAGCTAAAAGGATCCCTTTTATGGGGCTCAGTCTTGCTTACAGGTAGGTCAGCTGTAAAACTCTCACCTGATGGTTGCAGCTCTGGTCACACAATGTTCCTGAAAGAATTTCTTTTGCACTCTGAATTGACCAGTGGAAGTTGCTTTGCAGAGGCAAAAAATACGCTGTCACAAAGACATTTTACTCAGTCTTATAGGAAGAACTACAGTTGCGGAAGGTAGCTGGTGTTGTCTGTGCCTTCAACACTTCTTTGTGCCAGAATGGAGAACTCTGTGTCTCAATTATCTGGTTGCATATTTGCACACATCTTCTCCTCACTCAACTAATTTTCTGAACTTTGTCATACATATTCAAGCTAAAGAGTACGCTTAGTAAGGTTGTACTAAGCAGAGACCCACTACTGAAAAAATATCAACCACAGTAACACAGTGTGCTCTGAGCATCCAAAGAACATGGCCACACAAGAATGAGGAGTCCATTGCCTGAGAAGTGGTGTGTGAGGTCAGCTGCATGCATGCCCACAAAACTGCTAATCCATAAACCTCATGCATCTCAGCGCGAGATCAAAGTATAAGTCACTTTCATCACTGACTGAAGGTAAACATTCCCAGTTACAGCTGAGAGATGGCTTAACAAGCTGTTATAATCCACTAATTACTAACTGCCTCAAAGCCTGAAGTTCTTGGTTTGTTGTCAGTCCATCAGATGGTCATATCCCACAATGGAGGAAATTAAAATTTTCCAGGAGGACTCATTCACACTCAAAAAAACCAGTGAAGATATAACCTTGTAATGTTAAACAAATTAGTTTTCAGCTCATACCTAAGTATGGTCAAACCTAGTAATGCATACATAGTACAAAAAAGCAATGGTGGACTTTGTCCAAAACAAGCCACCAGGAATACCTGAATTCCCAGTAAAACGGGAATTTAGGCTACCACATGAGGTCATAATAAAATGTTTGTGATTGTCCTTTATCTCACTTTTGTTAAGCTGATTCTGTATTTATACTTTGCTCTGTACCAGTGACTAAAACTCACACTATGTTTGTCCTGCAGTAATCTCATAACTAGTGCAGTCTTTCACTTACTAGCATCCTTTGTACGGCCTGGTGCAGTCTGTAAAAGTTCAGTTTCTCGACTTGCATCTAGTGATAAAGTCATGGATTATGTGGATTTTAAGATTACTCCATAATCATGTTTTCATTACACTTGAAGCACACATTTAACATACTTTTCTATATTTGCCTATAAGAGAAATCGCACTTACACTTCAGAGAATTTTTCACGTTATCTCTTTAAACTGCTGTGGATAGGAATACTTCCAGAATGGGAAGAGTGGGAAGACAGTAAGTAATTAAAAAGTAGTCATTGTGTCCTAGAAAGTAATAAGAATGTACATATACTGTTGTTATAACTTCACAATATATGCCAACTGTCTAAGTAAAACTTCCTACAAATGTAGAGTATCCAGTATAATTCTGTGTTTGATGTAAAGGTAAAATTCTGTGTTTAAAGTGAATACAGAAACAGGAGTAGATATCCATATGATTAAGCAGATTATATCCAGCTCTGTACTGAGGCTTGCCCTAAAATTTATTCAGGGGGCAGAAGAGTGCTGTTAGCCACAGCCCTTACCCCATGACCAGACCTCCAGTGCTGTGCAGCACTTGTGGGCCAAATGTTCCCAGTATCGATCACACTAATTGAATACATGGTGTTCTCTTGTCCCAGGAAAGATGAGAGTCTTGAGCCAGTGGGTGCTACTAGAACAACTTCTGCTACCAGGACATGCTTTCCTGAATGGTTGGTTCTCCTGCATGTACCTGGATGGGCACCTTCCTGCTGATGGCAGAGAGCAACTGTCCCGGAGTGAGAAAACAACGATCTCAGATAAAAAATTCACCTAGATGGAAGGGAAAAAACTTACTAGCATTGCTCTGTGAAAACTCTCTTCAGAACTCTCTAAGCTTCAAGTGGTTAGAAAGACAAGTTTGGTACCTATTCAAGTAACCTGTTTGTCACAAGTGGCTCTTCTTTGTTGAGGTGAAGGCACAAACTCACTGATTTTGACATAAACAGGAATCCAGTCCTTCAGGAATGCAGGTTGAAATTTGAGCTTAAGTATCTTACGTACCTTTTTAGGCCCAGGTTTCTGATTTTGAATAGTTTATTTGTTGTTGCTGTCCAGTAATGTCCATTTCAGTAACTGACACTTTATATCCTTATTAAGATCAATTTACTGAGGAATAAAACTGTCCCAAATAGTCATTAGTTAACCAATTGCTATCTGGGCAAGTAGTAGAAATAAATTTAATCATTTATGGACTTTTTACCTTGCATCACAGGAAATTTGAGGACAAAATCTACTATTGAGCAGATACAGTGGAGACCAGAAGGAAGTATCAGACTTCACAGAGCTTTCTAACAATACACTCAACAAAATTTCTGCATGTTTCTCTCACAAACTGTTACTCTTAAAAATGAATAAATGTGAGTGCCAAAAAGTAGCTGCTGTGCAAGCTTACAGCTTTACAAGAAGGAAAATTCAACCTGTTAATTCTTGTGACTGTGGGGCAAGCGTCAATACAAGAATAAATGAGACCCAAAAAGTGCAAATTGAAAAAAAAAAAAATCCATTCTAGATGCTATATCTTGTAAGGCAGTGTAAAGCATATCAGCACTGGAAGGCAATATAACAAGAAGCTTTAAGAATATCAGTCACTGAAAGTGTTTCTTTATAACTCATAAATTCACACAGTACAGTCTGACTGGCATACAATGTCAAAGTTAAAGTCAGCTTCAATGGACGTAGTATTTTACCCTTAATGCTCAAATCCAACCTGATGTTTTCTTCTATTCACAAAATGTCATAATTTCAGGTCAAACAGAAAGGGTATCACTTTACAGTATTTATCATGTCCGGGAAATATGCTGATGACTCACGTGGAGTGGTTCTGGTTACACAGTAGGTGCTACAATGCTGTGGTTGTGTCTATTAAGATAGGCTTCTGGTCATTTTACTGTTTTAATTCCTTTAATGGGAGAAAATGTGTCCCTTACTATGAAAAACAAATGCAGTAATTTCTCTCAGATCTTTTTATCTTTTTTCTTTCTTTTTTTTGTAAGTGTGGTTCTACAAGATATATTCCTAAACTCAAGGTATTATTACATGATTTAGTTATCTATGTAAAAAATCTTTGCCTGGACTCAGAACCACGCCTCCTGTACTTCACATGTATTTTATCTTTATTTATATGCAGTGAAGAGATGTCAAGAGGTATTTAATCCACTCAAATATTTATTATACAAAGTGTATCCATTGTATTTAAAGAGTCCCTGCCTTACTTGTTCATACGGTCGGTCTTTATTTTCTCCCACTTCCAGGAGTTCTATGCATTAATTTAAACTTTTATAGGAAATATGTGTCCAGGCATTTTTCACCTGCTCCCACACAGAACACAAACCATTTGAAAGGGTACCATTTCAATCTGGCCTTGCTAATCTTTCCTAGCTCTTCACTTCAGTGGTTCCTTGTCTTCCATCTGTCATATTAGGCAGACATATCTTTGTCAAGTACCAGGAACTGACCTCTATGATTTCTGTTGGATTTGTCACTTGATTGTCCTATCTATTGGCAACCTATATTGCTTACTTGAGAGTATTTTCTGAATATCTTAGGCAGATATCAAATAGCTGTATCTAAATCTCTTCCATGGAAGAACTCTGACATTAAGAAAATTAAAATCTGTTTTAGTCATACAACTTTAAAACTGTTGTTTGACATTTAAAGGATTGTTTGGTACAGATCTTCTACTGGATTTAGGTTGGGTTGCTTTTTGAATAGTATTTGAAAGGGAAATTAAATCCTCAAGAGAATTTTAGAAGTTTCTCTCAGAAAGTTAAAAAAAAAATTAGGTTTGTCTGAAAATTATTCATTATAAAGGCTTTGATTTTAATTGTTGATATTTCTCAGAACTTCTGACACACAAAAATAGAATGAAAAGAGCTTGGTGATAGGAGGTTTTAGGGTTATAATAACATTGATGATAATATGATTAAAAGTAGTAGGAGGCTTGGTAGATTCAGCAATTCTACATTACATTGGAAGGGTCAAACCTGAGAAAGTGTGAAATCTCTTGGACTTTAATTTTACGGAATGAACATGCTAATCAGTTTACTAATCTTATTTAAAATCTCTCCAGACTGAGGTGGGGAGAGGTGAGAAGCCACCACCACCAAAAAAAAAACCACCATGGAAAAGGCAACATAGCATTTTTATATGATTAAGCAGTAAAGAGAACACAGGTGATCTTAGGATGTTTTCATTTTATGTGTTACACCCTTATAGTTCACATTATTTGCTCAATTCTTTGACAAAAAATGGTGATTACTGCTCTCTTATTGATGTAAATACTGTATATTCTTTAGCTCTGCAGCTTCTCTAATTTATGTTCTATTTTATTGTATTTCTAACATCTCTGGAGACTTAAACAGTTTTCTTTCCTGTTTATGTATCACTTATATGGCTTATAAGCATGAGAATGTTTTTCTTCTGAAGATTTTGTCTTCTAATTTCTTCCAGTCACATTGCCGTTTAAATAAGGGGTTCAGAAAGTAATTCATATTGGTGCATCTCTTCCAAAAAAAGTTATGATTTACAAAGATATTGAGTTTTGTGAAGCTCTAATAACTGAGAATTGGATGTCTGTCTAGAAAATGATCGACACAGATGCAGGAAACTCTTTTGGTCTTGCAAGGGGAACTTACTTAGCCATGAGAAATGTGCTCCAGTTTAGGACACTCATAGTCTCACTTGCAGCCAGTTAAGGGAAAGACAATAGAAGTAGTAGAGGCACATAGCCTTACAAAAACAGCAAGGACATGGGGAAATAGTGGTTTGTTGTTTTTTTGTTTTTATTTTTGTTTGTTTTCTTTTTACTGAGGTGGAATATCCAAGGGAATAGAAAAGTACTGTAAGAACTTTCCAGTAGCATCAGTTGCCAGAACTTTTTTGCACCCTAGGTATACCAGCGTAGTACCACCTGCACTAATTTCGTACCAGTGGTAGTAAAGAATAACTAAATTCTTCATAATATATGTACAGCTAATTTTTCTCCCTGAATAAGAGCACCATGTTTTTATGGTGTCAAGTTAGACAGTTTCCTACAACTACCCACACAGATGTGTGATAGTAACTGGTAGGAAAAATATCAAATTGTAACCTTCTGTAGAACATAAAGGTTTTGGAAAATTATTTCAATGAATGTCAGTTATTAGGAAAGCAGTGGGACTAAAAAACTGGTTATTTTCAATGAATTGGTCGGTTTCAATATTTTATTAATAAAATCCTCAAATTTTCACATCATTGAGGTCTGTCTGTGTAAAAACCAAATTTTGTTCTCATTATGAACAGTTGAAAGACTCATAGTAAAAAAAAAAATCAGAATGCTTTAACCAAAATATTGCTCAGACTCCAACTTTTAATATTTGCAATGTTGAGATACTTGAGAATTTCACAATTGGACAAAACTTTCTTAAGGCAGAAATGATTTTTTTTAACAAAATCTCCGTATAAGTACTCTCTTCATGGAAAAAAAGGTTAAATAGGTGACAATGCAACTCCAGCTAGTCTACCAGGCAACCAAGTACCAGTGAATCAGGATCATAACCAGTTTCTTATGCCCTTGTTCCCCCCCGGACCAATACCTATGTTATTCGTTAAGGTTAATGTGTGTCTTAAACTGTATCCAACTGGCTCTTTCTATGGGCATTTTTTTTGTGCACAGCTGTTTATATATTCAGATGTCTGTATTTACACTTGAAAGATATAGACACGGAAAGGATTTGATTTTCTAAGCACTAGGCTGTTTTTTTCTGCTGAATTCATGCTGATGTAGGCTATTGGATCTAGCTTACCAAGTCATGATACACAGTAATGGATGCTGATAAATTTCTGAAGAACCAAAGAGCACTGGGTTTGTTTCCTTAAATAAAACAGAAGTCTTCACGAAGATGGTATGAAATTTTTACACTCTTATATTTCTACAAATACTTTGGATGCTTTGATAAGAGCAATAAGAAAGCATTTTGTACACACTGCCTCTCCTCAGACATGATAATCTCTGCTCTCTTATATGATCATTGTTGCCTTTAAAGGCAGAGTTAAATCAAAACTCCCAGGGTTGTGAGTGCACCTGGATCTACTGCATATCTTAGCCACATCCTGACATACATCCAGGTCTAATTCTGGCATATCCTGATCCTCCCTCAAGCCCAAGTTTCCAGTGGAAGCATAGGTAGAGTTTATCATGTGTTTCAGCATATTGCTTAGTGTAAACAAAGTAGGAGAGTAGGACTGTGACTTGTATGTGTGCTGAAGTTTGGACACACCCAGTGACATTTTCCAATAGGTGAATCTGAAGTACGCTGTTGCACTTACTAGAAATCGCTTTGTCTTCTCTTGAGTGTAGACCCTGTTATGTATTAAATATCTTTAAAAGAAATCCATTGAAAGGTAGATGATGGGTGAGACAGTAAGAATATTGAGTTCAAGAGTTTAAAAATAATTTCAGCTTTTGAATTCTGAACAAGTTTTGATGTGACCAGAAACTATCTATACATAAGCATAAAACCAGAAATTAAAACAAATAAATCTATAAAGGCCAAACTTTTCAAAGAGAGTTGGAAGAGAAAGAAATAGGTTTACAAATACATTTTCTCTCTACCCACTGGGTCCTGGCAGCAGAGATTCTTCTTATGGTTTCTTCTCAGCCTGGGAACAAGGTAATTATGAGAGTGGCAGCAAAGTCCATGCAGGGCTCTCCAAGTCCTCAGGAAAAACTTTCATTTTGTTTTCCAGCCCGAGGTCATTTCTTCAAGGCAGGAGTAGCACAGGCTGCAGGGTTGACACTTCCCCAGTGCGTGCATTCACACAGCACCCAGGGAAGTGTGTGTATTTGCACAGTGCCTCTGCCTCTTAACCCCACTCTGTGTTCAAGCAACTTTTCCCAGCTGAGGATATACTTGTCTTTCAAGGAAGGTTCATCCTGCTGTTTCTGCTGGCAATTCCATCTGGCCCATGAGGCGAAAGCTAAATCAAGGTAAATAGCCTTTACAAATACCTCTAGAGGAATATAATACAATAAGGTATAAAGTAATGAACAGAACGGATTCAAACGTGTAATAAACATTTTGTTTCTGCGTATGAATGCTAGGCCATTCCCACCTGTGAAAGGAAACAAAATGCAAGAAGAATCAGTTGACCAGAAACATCCAAGAAGATCATTGCAAGGCTTTTGTTTGATGTTTTGGTGTTAGGTAGTGAGAACAGTCCTTGGATTCATTTTAGAGGATCATCCTTTCCTGATTACTGTTAGCTTAGATGCTATATATTGCATCATAAAAAGCAGGATTTTGCTGGAGCTAAAATAGGACGTGGCCTATCAATTTTTGTTATTTTGGGGAGGTTTAATGACAGTTTTGTCCCAAGCCAAGAAATTTCAGAATCAGTTAGTTGTCACTCCTCCTGTTTTTCTTTTCTTAGCAGAGCTTACATCCTGACTTTATTATTTCCTCTAAAGTCCTTAAGCTATTTAGCATTGTGCTGTCCTATGGCTCAGAGGTGACAGCGTGTTGCTGTCAGAATAATGGTGACATTGCAGAGATGAGTAAGTATGTGGTGGATGTTACATATACTTTCTCTCCTAGGCAAAGAATTAGAGCTAGAAGAAAGAGAATATTGTGTGTATAACCCTTAGGGAATCACTGTGGTCAGTCCTCTCCTCATTTTATTTTTTCATCATCATTGACATTTCTGAAAATGGAGCTTTGTTAAAGACTTCTGATTTTTATCAGTGGGCTAGCAAAATAAGGTTTCCCTGAGGGATAATGCATATGAAAAAAGGAATTATGTGAAACACTGTAATAATAAAGTTGTGATTCTATCTTTCAAGATGAGACAGACTGTGGACTAATGTACTACAGAGGCTATTTAAGAGCCAGAGTCTCATGTCTTTACTCACTTCGACTTCAGAGCAACTTATCCATGAAGTGCTGCTCTGTGAGTAATTCAATTGCCACTTCAGAAAGGAAGGATGGCTTTGTAGCTAGGATAGTCAAGGAACTTGGACTCTGTTCTTAACTTAGCCACTTTCTTCCTGTGAAACCTTGGAAAAATGATTTGACCAATCCCGCAGATAGAAAACTCACAACATTATGGTGTCTTAAACTTTTTAGTATGCTTATTTTTGCACAAATTAATGCCTAGTAAATATTATCTGTGCTAACGCTTTCTCAATACGTTATTCTTCAATGAAATCCCAAAGTTTTTCGCATACTCTAGCTCTTAGATTGCCTTATTCTGGGGTCTTTAAATATGCCCCAGCTAGAATCAAATCTGAAGGTGACCTATGTGTTGCAACCCGTCAAGTTACCACCAAACACCACTCTGGTTGTTTCACACTCTGGAGTGTAAAAAGTCTCCAATTTGTATGCAAAAGACAGTGGCGTGGGGCCCAGTCTGCAGCTCGCTAGCTTCAGTTTCTACATAGGCAAGATGCAGTCTGCTAATTTATGAACAGTGGCTGCTATGTGGCACCATCTCAGCAACCCACAACAGGTTGGACAAAATGTGTTAACCACTCAAAGGTGCTGTGATACTTCGCTGTAGAACTACAAATGGCTTAAAACAGTACATCCTTAAATTAATTTCCTTGCTGTAAATCAGTGGAACAGCCACCAGCTGCAGGAGTAGCTTTATGAAATAACCATAATGACAATCAAATCTAACATACACTGGAAAAGGTGACCATGTATAAGTCTTTAATTCTAATTCTTCTTTCAGTTTGTGATAATGTATTTATTTATTGCCAGAGATGTTAGTGGTACAGTGAAACAAAATGAAGTCTACTTCTAGTATGTCTTCTGAGTCCCAGTGGGGTAGGTTTTGAATCACAAAAGAAAGAAAAGAAAAAAATTATATGTAATGGCAGACTTTTTTTTTCCCTGCTATGGATGAGATTCATAGTAGGAAAGCAAATTTTAGCTTGCAAGTAAAAGTGACCAGCCATCCACTGGATATCACCTTTTCAACTGAAGGGGAAATAGCTTTCCTTTTAATTAAGACTACTTCTTCTGTTTGTGTTAAACATATTCATTAGCTCAGTAGATTCTCTGCAGCAAGTCATAAATTAAAATAAATAAAATAAAAAATTTCCATGCACAATGCATACAGAGAATATAAAAAACTGTGTGTAATTACCGCTGAGCTCTTTTGTTCACTGTAATACCAACTCAGATGAAACCAAAAATCCTCACTATGCTTTTTCTTCAAAAGTAAATTGGGTGTAGTTTGGGGATTTTGGTGGTGGTTGGTTTTTTTCTCTCGCTTTTTCCTTTCCTCAGTCCAGGAGATTGCTTTGTTTTTCTGAAATGTCGTTTATCATTGCACCTTACCATTAAGGCAATTAAAAGCTTTAGGCAGCAAGATCTCTCCAGTTCTTTGAACATGGCACCAGGGGTTCAGGTGACCTGAATTATGTTCCTGAGTTGACAAGTCATGCGCCACTTCCCTTGGGTCACATAACATTTTGTCTGTTTTATCTTGTAAAACTTCGCTGGCTTTCACTGTGTCTCTACTTTTTGGTGCATGTCATCCCTCATAGTGGAGGTGGCAGCCTTCTGGAGAATTTATTCACCAGATTGCAAAAAGAACTGGTAAATTCTAGTACTCAAATGTAATATTTCCATAGAAATATGCTGATTTTAAATGAGTATGCAAAACTATCTGCTTTGTTTGGCTTAGGAAATGTCAAAGACTGTATAATCCAAGATCAGGATATTTTCTTTCACAATGTTAGAGTTGCTTTAATGCAGTTATTGGCAATGTAGAGCATTTACTGTGGCATAGATTTCCCTTCTTCCTTGTTCTGTAGATACAGACCTCTGGCTTTACAGAAATCTTCCCCAAACTGGAGGGCAGAATCCATCATGATGAAAGTCTGCCTTCTGTTCAGTCTTGGTGACTATTAGACTGCCTTCAGCTTTGGCTGTTGAACTATGCTTTTTCTGAAGCTTTGCTATCAAAAGGAATGCAAGGATAGTAAGGGTTGTGTGGCAAAGCTGTGGGGACAGATGCATATCTCCTAGGTAAAGAAGTTCCATTAATACATTCATTAACAGCTAGTCATAGATTATGACCAAGGTGACAGCATTTTAGAGAAAGAAAAATAAGACATTTCTCTTAAAACTCAAATATTCCAGTTCAGGTTCCCACTCCAAAACTGTATCTCCCATTAACACAACAATTTTGTACATTTACAGCCTTAGCAGCGTATACCATTCTGTGAAAAACAGCTGAATTTGATGAATTGCTCCTTAATGTGTGCCTACGGCTGCAGAAGCTGGCATGTCCCAACTTTATTTTCACGAGCATTTAGGTGAAGACCCAGATGGAAATAGATACCGTGCACAAAGATGATGTTAGCAAAAAAGAGTCTTAATTAGCCTATTAGCCAATTCCAGCCATTTCAAATATTGAATATTAATATAATTGTATTACATATGAATCTCCCAAAATTTGTAACTGTATCAAATTTCATAATAAATACTTGGGAAGAAGTGATACAGTTTGCTCAATATTTCAGTGGTAGGCATTGAAGTCTGTCTCTCCTGTCTTCTGGGGACAAAACTGTTTCATTCAACAGTTCATTGTGCAGTAACTAATGAAGTGGAAATGGTCACTGTTGAGCAATATTTTCTTAAAGTAATTCTTTCTTTCCCTGGGCCATGGCAATTTATTTTCAGTATCAGTTAAAGTATCTACAGCAATTTATAGACTTAGAGGAGCTGTTGATATTAATCAAAATTCTGCTACGGTCTTTTCTTAAATCTTTTTGTTGGTTTACATTTGTCATGTACTATTTTAAACAGAAGCTTTTAATGAGGATAATAGGTTTGGGAGCAGGGAAAAATGTTTCAAAACATTTTTGTTGGAGAATATTTGTCTTGGTTTAAGGACCTGTTGAAAGATATCTAACTTTATATAGTGAAATAGATTTTGTGCTAAATATTATGTAATGAATGTGACCTTATTAATGGCTGTTCTACATCCCAGTTTCAAAAGACAGCAATTGTGGAAAGGGACTCTAGCAATAATGTCAGCGATCCAATGGAAATCATTTATTAAGCCAGATACCCTGCCTCAACATAGAATCATAGAATCATAGAATCATAGAATCATAGAATCATAGAATCATATAGAATACTTTGCGCTGGAAGGGACCTTCAGAGGTCATCTAGCCCAACCCCCCTGCAGTAAGCAGGGACGTCTTCAACTAACCCAGGTTGCTCAGACCCCCCTCCAACTTGGCCATTAATGTTTCCTAGGATGGGACCTCCACTACCTCACTGGGCAATCTGTTTCAGTGTTTCACCACTGTCATGGTAAAAAATTTCTTCCTTCTATCTAGTCTAAATCTACCCTCTCTTCATTTAAAGCCATTACTCTTTGTCCTGTTGCAACAAGTACTACTGAAAACAGTTTCCCCATCTTTATAGGCCCCCTTCAGGTACTGAAAAAGACTGCTCTAAGGTCTCCCCGCAGCCTTCTTTTCTGCAGGCTGAACAACCCAAACTCTCTCAGCCTTTCCTCATAGCAGAGGTGCTCCAGCCCTCACATCCGACTGAGGCATCAAGAGCCGAAGAGCTAACAAAAGAAGTAAATAACTGGTGCTTATCTTATCAGACAAAAGTAAGGGGGGATAGCCCATCACTGTAAACTCAGTGATCTGTGGGGCGCCGCGGAGGCTGCGGCAGCCAGAGATTGCTTCAGAGATTGCTTTGGACAAAGCACAGATGGCCCCCGAATACACATACCAAGATGCCCGCTCCGAAGGCGTGTCACACTGCTGAGTCCCGCTTCTGACAACACGACATTCCGTGCCAAGAGCCAATCGATACACAATAATTGACTTAGTCCCACCTCGCAAAAAGATTTCCAAACATATAAAAATTGGCACTTGAAAACTCTCTTTGGGAGGAGGAGCCAAGCGAGAACTTCACCTGACGGACGGGTCGACGGGCCTGAACCTCTCTTCCCCCCCCCCAAGAAGGGATGCCTTTTTGGTAAGAGTCGCGCCTCTGACTTTGTCAGACGTATCCCCGGGAAAACATTGTTAACTAAAGCGCTAAACTATTACTTTGAGCTCAACTTTTGTAGACAATGAATTTATCAACGGCAATTCCGAATCTGTGATAACTGTCTCTTGAATAAGTTAACTATTGTTTCAACTTTACAAAACTGTTTCAGTGAAAGTCCTTGGAAGGGCTCTGGCAGGCTAGTTGAATATCAGACTCCCCTTACCCCCCCCTTTAACGCGACACCTGCTCCAACAGGTCCATGTCCTTCTTGTGCTGAGGGCTCCAGAGCTGGATGCAGGACTCCAGGTGGGGTCTCGCCAAAGCGGAGTAGAGGGGCAAAATCACCTCCCTTGACCTGCTGGCCATGCTTCTCTTGATGCAGCCCAGAATACGGCTGGCCTTCGGGGCTGCAAGTGCACATTGGTGATGCATATCAAGTTTTTCATCCACCAGGACCTGCAAGTCGTTCTTGGCAGCACTGCTCTCAAGCCTTTCATCCCCCAGCCTGTACTGATAGCAGGAGTTGCCCCAAGCCAGACGCAGTACCTTGCACTTGGCCTTGTGGATCTTGCATTTAGTCACTGAACCGTCCACCTATCAAATCCATATTTCTCCAATTTAGAGAGAAGGATGTTTTGGGGGACTGTGTTAAAGGCTTTACAGAAGTCCAGATTCAGCACATCCATAGCTCTTCCCTTGTCTACTGATATAGTCACTCCACCATGGAAAGCCACTAGGTTGGTCAGGCAAGACTTGGCCTTGGTGAAGCAATGCTGGCTCTCTCAAATCACCTCCCTGTCCTCCATGTGCCTTATCAGAGCTTCTAGGAGGATCTGTTCCATGATCTTCCCAGACACAGATGTGAGGCTGACAGATCGGTAGTTCCTATGGTCCTCCTTGCTACTCTTTTTAAAAATGGGCACAATGTTTCCCTTCCTCCAGTCACCAGGGACTTCGTCTGACTGCCATGACCTTTCTAATATGATGGAGAGTGTCTTGGCACTGACATCAACCAATTCCCTCAGGACTCTGGGATTCATCTCATTGGTCCCATAGACTTATGTTTGTTCAGGTTCCTCAGGTGGTCATGAACCTGGTCTTCCCTTACAGTGCCCCTCTGGACCCCAACTTGCAGTCCATCAGCTTGAGATGGGCAAGGAGAGAGGTTGCCAGTGGAGTGCCATCTGGCTTTTAATCATGCCTTCTGGCATTTAACTGAAAATACTAGGTGTAGTCAAGACTGAACTGTGTTCGAAGGAATTTTACATAGTGAGATGACTAAAAGACAGGGAAAATCTGCAGTACAAGAGCTGAACACAGAACCAGCGGACACTTCCCTTGTGCAGAGACTTGCTGAATGTAAGGCAAAGTAGGCAGAAAGTTGTTTATGGTTACTGCCAAAAAGGTTTTTTTTGTTTTTTCTGCCACTTTTCTCCTCAGAGTTCACACAAGAAAAGCCACAACTAAAGGCCCGCAGGAGGTTTAGTTGCAGACCCCAGAACTTGCAAGAGGGGGAACCCTTTATTTATTAGCATTTCTTCTTGACCTGTCTCAGAAAGCATGGCAGTGGGAAGAGTTGTGGTGCAATTCTCCAAATTCCCTTCATGGTGATTCAGTATCAGTTCCTTTTCCACAGGGTCAACGTTCCTCAAAGCAGCATATACACTCTTCATATTCCCTTAAAAGTTAACAGCCTTCATCACTTCCTTCTCAGTCTTAGTTCATGACACTTGTTTTGCCACCTGCAGTTAAAGAATTTTTTCCTTCCCTTTCTTTATGGACAGACCATACTGTGGTACCCAAAGGTGTCTCTCCATTTAGACCCCAGAGAAATAAACTGGACAAGACTGAGTATGAAGAAAAGATAAAGTAAAAGAAATAAATAATATCCAAATTTTGTGTGTGTTATTGTAGGTAACATGAGGTTTGAGGGGGAAAAACATTTATTTGCATTGGAGTGTTCAAGTATATCAGAGAAATTCTTTCCAATGCCAAGTAGAAGAACAAATATTTTCAAAGACTAGAAGTCTGACTCCACCAAAGCTAATGTTGTATTAAGTCACTTATCTTTTACTGTTTGTTCCTTCTCCAGACAGGGTTGTTTTGTTATAGTATAGCTGTTGAACTGTGATTCACAGTGAATGAAAACAGTATCATGTTGCAGGAAAAAAGTAACCATGCAATGAACCGAAAATGAGTGTTATATTCATTTTAGTCATATATTTGTCAGTCATTGATAGTGACAATTTAAAGTCATCATATGATTTGACCTTATATTAGCAGTTTTGACAGAAGCTAATATGCTGAGAACCCTTACTTGTTATTACATACTAGTCATGGTTTAGCCTGGATGAATGCCAGGTGCTCACAAAAGCCACTCTATCACTCCCCCTCTTCCGCTGGACAGGGGAGAAAAAAAATAATGAAAGGCTTGTGAGTCAAGATAAGGACAGGGAGAGATCACTCACCAATTACCATCACAGGCAAAACAGATTGAACTTGGGGAAAAAGTTTATTTTATCGCCAATCAAATCAGAGTAGGATAATTAGAAACAAAACCAAATCTTAAAAACAACTTCCCCCCACCTTTCCCTTCTTCCTGGGATTAACTTTACTCCCAGTTTTCTATCTTTTCCCCCCGAGTGGCTCAGGGGGATGGGGAATGGGGGTTGTGGTCAGTTCATCACATGTTGTCTCTGCAGCTCCTTCCTGCTCACTCTTCCGCTGCTCCAATGTGGGATCCCTCTCAAAGAATACAGTCCTCCACAAGCTGCTCCAGTGTGAGTCCTTCCCGTGGGGTCACAAGTCCTGCCAGCAAACCTGCTCCAGCACGGGCTTCCCACGGGGTCACAGCCTTCTTTGGGCACATCCACCTGCTCCAGCGTGGGGTCCTCCATGGGCTGCAGGTGGATATCTGCTCCACCGTGGACCTCCATGGGCTACAGAGGGTCAGCCTGCCTCACCATGGTCTTCATCACAGACTGCAGGGGAATCTCTGCTCTTGAGCCTGGAGCATGTCCTCCCCCTCTTTCTGCACTGACTTTGGTGCCTGCAGAGCTGTTTCTCTCACATAGTCTCACTCCTCTCTCTCCACTGCTGTCCACAGCACGTTTTTCCCCTTCTTAAATATGTTATCCCAGAGGTGCTACCACCATTGCTGATAGGCTTGGCCTTGGCCAGCAGCGGGTCCATCTTAGAGCTCTCTGACATTGGCCCTGTCAGACATGAGGGAAGCCTCTCGCAGCTTCTCACAGAAGCCACCACTGTAGCCCCCTCACTACCAAAACCTTGCTACACAAACCCACAACAAGATTATAAATGCTAAATTATACTTAACAATTAGTTGCTGAAGTAAGCATATTTAAATTTAGAATATTATTTGCATAGATTTTTAGTGTGTTTTTCACTCCACTATTGCCACGCTTCAGTTGCGAGTGTCATCATGTGTTAGTGAACTCTTGTCAGTATGAAAATAAGAAAAAAGAGGAACAGAACAGTCACATTATCATGCCATATCTATGAGGTTCAGCAAGAATATAGCATGAATCACATACATAAACAGTACGGACTTCTATTATTTACAAAGCTATGCCAGTTCCAAATTACCATTCGTAGATACAAGCTAGAGATCAGCTAAAGATCAGTTGTCTTCTCTCTGCCTTATATTCTTCATATTGTAACCTCTAGTGCTCACTCAGGCTTTTCTGGGTTGGAATAAGTATTTTAGAACTTTGGAAGCAGAAATATGTGTATGAAAACTGAGATATACCTGTATCTCAGCAAAGTTCAGAGACTCCAACAACACAGTAGATGGCTATCATCAGAAAAGGGAACAGAAATTAATTTAGTTTGTTCTTTTTTGTAGTCTGCCACCTAGAGATGGGTAAGCAGATGAAAAAAAGCAATAACAGTGGCAGATTTCATAGGAACTGATGGTACTGAGCAACTCTAGAAATCAGATCTTGAGTCTAGACCTGAAAACATTCATAATATCTGCATGTGGCAAATCATTATTTTGTAAAACCTCTTTTTCTGGCAGTACTGTTGAAGGGATTTCTGTACATGAGGTAAAAATAAGATAAAGCTTAAAGTTTGATCCACCCTGTTGACAGCACATCGTAAAGCCATTTGCAGTACATACAGAAGGGTAACTCAGTCTTGTGAAGCTCAAGAGTAGATCTACACGTTCATAAGCACCATCTATTGGCATTTTATCTGTTAGATAGCTCTATGTATAGATTTGGAAAACTTCTGTAACAACTGTTATCAGAACTAATTTGGGAATGTCAGAGGACATGTCTGGAATTTAAATTGTTTTGCATATGCACAGATACAGGTTATAGGAAATACTATCAGGGTAGTGAGCTGGGGTATCTGTGTTAGCAGTGAAGGCTGGATGCCCACCACTCACTCTGCAAGGGAGATCTTCCTTCAAGGAAACATCCAGTCAAGAAAGTCTCTGAACCCTGATCTTGGTAACAAGAGCTCAAGCTAAGTAACATCATCCAATGGTTCCAGCCACAGATATAGCTTCCTTCTTTGGCAGATGGCTTATTCTTAGATAGCTTGTTCCAAATGATAGCACTGCCAGGTTGGTAGATGACCAGCCTAGAGCTGATTTCCGTTGAGTATTTCCCTGCTTCAGGCATTAGCTATTCACCACTGTGGCTATGTTCCCTGTCTCTTTTCCTGAGCAACTTCTAGAGAGCCGTCATGACAGAATTTCCTCCCATCTCCTTTCTAAGTGATGTGGCCTGACCTCCATCCACAATGTCACTGGGTGCCTAGCTCCTGAGGAAGCACCACTTGATCTGGTACAATCACAGGGGAGCACGGAGATACCAACTCAGGCCTCAAAAACCATACAGACAGATTAGGGACTCATTGGTCTTGGTCTTTTCTTGCAAATTAAATGGGCTAGAATGGACTTTCCAAGCCTCAGGCTGAATAGCACAATAGCTCTTCTCTCCTAAAAGTTAAATTCTTTATTCTTCAGAACATTGGGGCCACTTCTAAGCTGCCCAGAGAGAACAGTCACTGCTCCATGCTAGCACCTGAACTGTGTCTGAACTCTCTCTGGGAGCGTACTTGCTTGCCTGGGGCAAAAGGTAACAATAACCTAACAGGATGGGAAATTGCTTGCTGGACTTGAGGTCCCTGCCCTGGCTATGTTCAGCTTACTGTCACAGATCGGGCCTTGCTGCCTAGAGGTGCTCATGGGATAGGCCTGGCTGTCAAATCTCTTCATGTGAATTAAGGCTCCTTGATGTCTACCGCAGGACATCATGCCTCTATATGAACCTCAGTATAAAAATCTAGTTTATTGCCAATACTAGAACAGAAGAATCACCGTTCAAACCTGCTCTAGAAGCTGCTGGAGCTGTGCCTGGGCTCTTTATGGCCTCTTCCCTTCCTACCCGGTGTTAGTGAAGGATGAGCACAATATAGCGGAGTTGTGCTACACCTCACTCACAACCCTCCCTCCTCTGCAAGTCCTCTGTACTAGACTGGCAGAAGAAGCAGGCTCTAGCTCTTCTGGCTTTACACTAACAGGCAGCATTATTTCCCCTGCCAGGTGATCCAATAGTGCCTAGGGCTGGAGAATAACACATTGTCTGGCTTTTTTCTTACCCTCAGTTCTTCAGACCAACTGTCTGTGAAATAATAGAAAATATTGCAGAGCAATTTGATTTCATGATTTGTTCATACTGATGGCAAAGCATTCCCTAATTATATAATAAACATCTGTTCTGCTTGATTAAGTACCCTCAGAACAGAACCATTTCAGAGAGTCTTCTTTCACTTGCTTAACCAATACAAACATCTTAATTTCATTTTTTTCCAGTGGTCCCTGCAATGCATGGTGACCTTCATTTGCCAAAACTAAAATGACAGCAGGGAAAATAAATTATAGAAATGAAAATGTGGTTTGTAAAGCCTTTAAACTGTCCATTGAGCTGAAGCACAATAACTCAGCAAGATTTAGAGGCTACTATGTAGTCTTATGGAAAATTCTTATGCTCTTGAAAAACTCAAGTTTTATTTGTATACTTCCCTAAGATCAGTATCCATAGTTAAAATTGTAGCTCTAAATGCCCCAAAAGGAGAAGTGGTCAATTCTTTGAGTTTTGAACTTTCTTCTTTCAAAGACTGGAGCCGTGAGAGGAAGAAAATAAACCCCACAGGAGCTGTTTACAGCATTGAAATGCATCACACACTGTTAGATCAATGGACTGTAATGGTAGGAATCTTTTATATAGAAGCCTGCAACAGCCCTGCTAGGAGAAGTTACCGATGCAGCAGACTTGGAGTATTTATTTTTTATGTGCTTCACCAGGAAAGTCCTAAGTGTCCTGAAAGCAAAGGGCAATCAATAACTCATTAGACATAGTGTAAAATGGAACTAATGTTCAGTCAATTAGGTACCATAACTATTCCATGACGGTACCAATTAGAAATAAAAATAGTTTAAGTAATTAAGCAACCTTTTAAAAGCACTTGAGGTTGGGAACTATTCTGTTTTTGCAAGTGGCATATTCTAACAAGAAATTCTTGTCAATATCTACCAGAGATGCAAGACTTCAGATGTTAATCTGGGTTATTTCTTCAAATAGTACCTCAGTACAAGAACTCTAGCATATTCAGTTCATTTAGATACCACAGTGAAAAATTTGCAGTCTTCATGTAAATACATCTCTGGGGTTCCCGAAGCTGTTTTTCACATATCTACATGTGTAAAAAACACAATGAAGATAGAAGGTGTAGTAAGATCTATTTCATAAAAACAAAAATTCTTATTTTATATCTTAGTTTCAAGATGGGTAATCTTAGGTTTATATGTCAGGTTCAATTTGCTATCTGCTTCACCTGTGCAAAACCTATGAGAAACAAGTAAAATTTTTTGGGTGCAGGTGAGGGAGGTGTTGATCCTTCTTAATATTCATTTATTTTTTATATCACAGATGAGGGATTTTGAATTTAGAAGTTCATCTTATTTTTGCTATTTTTCTTTCCCCTTTTTCTTTTGAGGAATAATCTCCCAGAATATCTAGGGAACAGAAGATAGAATTTAATAATTTTGTTAACTTTGTCTGTTGGATGATTTGTAGCCAAATGCTATTTTCATTTATCATGACCTAAGTGTGGGTTAACATAAAGATTTTTATTGCTTCTGTTCAATAAGAAAAAAATACTACCTTTATCAAAAAAGTAGGATCTGAGAGTGGAATGTTTAATTTACTGATAGGTTATTACAGCTGGTTGAAAACATTCTGTCTGAATGTGTAGCATAAAAATGAGTATTTTCAAAGTCTGGGGGATTTGGACTTCAGAGGCTTTTTTCTAGTGTTAACTCTATGTGGATAGCTTTGATTTTTTATGAAAAAAAATACAATTATGAACTGACTATTTTGCTTTTGCATTTAAATGCTTTCATTTGGTTGAGCTGCCATAAAGACCTAGGTCAGCTGTGGCATGGTTACCTTGTCTTCCTCATTTCTTATGACACAAATTACTTACTGAACTTCAAATATTGGGAAAAAATGTCTTCCCTGCCTCAGAAATATCAGTTACTCTCCTCTGGTGTGAGTAAGGATACTGATCTAGTCAGGCTAGTATACAGAGCAGATTATGTTAATTCCAGATCCCATAATTTGAAAAATTGATTCTTTGCTGGTTAAAAAGGGAAATCACATAATGAAACACAGCTCCTTCAGCAGTGTTGCAAACAGCAAGGACTAGACTGCATCTGCTTAGGCCAGCAAAGTCCACTACAAATGGAAGGTTTCCATTCATTAAAAATGGAAATTGCAAGATAATATTTAAGTTCAAGATTTATTACAGCTACACTAACATTAATTATGTTTCTCTGTACAAGAATTATGGTAAATATTTATCAAACAGAGCTTCTTTAAGCATGGAAAAGACTGAGGGGATACATCTCATACTTGTTAGAAAGCGATATTTGAATTCTGCAACGTTGTTTAACAATTGTGGGCAGCATCTCTCTCACTGAAAGGAAGAATGAAGGTTAAACTCCAGTTCAGCAGTTCAGGAGCACCTCAAAGAGTTGTGTTGGGGAGGGGGAGAACTGGGTGCCGGTCTGTAGTTATCAGAGAGGAAATGGAAGAGCAGTAATAATCACTTCTGCATTTTCTCTTTCTGACTAAACTCTGATCTTGTCCATGTGGTAGCAAACCCAGAGCAGACTGGGAGTGTCCTGCACTTTGGAATAGCCAGCTGCTTGGTGGCTGTAGCTGGGAGGTGAGTGATAAGGGTCGGTATCCCTAGTCCAATCAGGGCATCAGACTGTGATCTGCAACTTGTTTGGTGAACGCTTTACGAGATAAGATATCAAGTCAAACTTTGGTCCTTGTTGACATATGTGTAGGTGCTCCCTTTCTGAGGTGTCTGTTCTTCCTGACGGGCTGCATAAGAAGACTACGTCCTATAATATTAAAGGCCTTGGATAGCTTTCTAAAAGGTCTTCTGCTTCTCAGCCAGAAAATACACTTTTGTGTGTTATGTGGTAAGGAAGATTGAATAACTGTCATGATCTTAAAAGGTGCTTAAAATCTCGTATTGAAGAGGGTGGAGCGAACTATTGAAATAGAAGCCTCCTTAGATGTATTTGTTACTGCAGAGAAAAGGAGGTGTCAAATAGCCAGGGAGTTCTGATAGCTGTGTTTTATTTCTGGAAAGCAGAAGTAGCTACTATTAGTTCCCCCCCCAAGCTTAAAGAAAATTTGTTGCCCAGTGAACATGCTTTTCCCAAGCTATCTTTTCTGAAACACTGCATATCCCAGTATGATGTAGATTTAGATTATATTTATGTAAAAGGGGCAAGGTATGATGTGTGGGCATATGGCTACTGTTCCATATATAGAATATTTCCCTCAGCAGTGTTAACATTCCAGCTGCAGAGATCATTCATGCATATGCATAGTCCTCCAGGAACAGAAAAGGTAGGATTGTTGTGTGTGTCTGAAAGTCTTAATTAACAGATTTGAGCAGGGTGAATGGTAGGTAAAACTTATTAGAAGCATCCGTTTAGTAATATATCTGTGAAAAGGTAGGTTATGTAGAAGCTGGACTGTAAAATTACAGTGGTTTAAAAACTTATGAAAAACATTATCCAGTATTTATTGGGTAGAGATATATGACATATATTTTTTGAGCAAGATGAGTACGGAGCTGCACTGGACTTCAACCTGCCTGGAAGCAGAATTCTGACTTTCTTTTCTTCTTCTGATAAGTATACAACCAAACCACTGTACCAAACTGACCATCAGACATATTTGTCATGTGTTTTGCAGTAATTGCTAACTGTGGTAACTTCTCAAGTGCTTGCAAACTCCTCACTGGGAGATTATCTTGACAAACTTGTCAAATTCCTACAGATTTGTGTCATGGATATTGAACATTGGCAAGTCCATTCCAGCCATTACTGCAGAGGTCTGTGACAATACTGTGCTGCATTTTTCTCAATCACAAGTCATAATGGGCATCCCCCCCCCCTTCCAAACAAAAAAGAGCAGGGTTAGTAGAGTTCATATGACTAATTGTTATTTACTGCCAGGTAGAGAAAATTTGGCTGCCAGATGGGCGATTCGAAGGACTGATAGAATTCACCTCTCGGCTACCAAGGGTTGTCAAACCTTCAGGACACAATAACCAAGCCAAAAAAGCTTGGTTATTGTGTCCTGAAGGTTGTTGCCTCACTGCTGACAAGACTAGTGCTGTAGCCTTACCTGTTCGACACCCTTTTGTGCCAATGATGTGTCCGTGGTGATAGGAAGCCCGCAGCTGTGTGGACATGCTGGATGTTTCTCTTTTTCTCCCTATGGAACTCTTGACTTGGAGGCCTAATTTCTCTGCTTATACTTTTCCATAGCTACTGATTTTTCTTTCTCTTACCTCTCTCCTTTACCCAAATATCAAAAGTGTGATTTTGTATGAAGGTCCTGCCAAGAACCTTTCCAAATGTCTATTTGTGGAGGCAGGAGCACTTCTCCAGTATATTTCTTACTTATGGATCACATTTATGATTTGACTCTTACTTCAGTACTGTGTGCAGATAAACAAAGGCATAGGAATTTGTCATGAGGGTAAGATAGTTTAAGTGGGATGGACCATGCCCACAGATTGCTATGGGATACATGTTTATAAATTCAGCTGCATATTGAGTGTGTTCTGTCATATGCTGGAAGGTTTTTCCACCGCTTCAAGGTTTTCCACTTTAAGGTTGCACTCAAAGATTTTCCAGTCTGCGCTGAAGCTGTATCTCACTTTGAACAGTGCAGACTGCCATGGAACTGTCCTGAAGAGTATTGGCAGGGACACTACAATAAAATATGCTTATGAGTACACAGTTTATATGTCTTTCACCAGGTATTTTTGCACCTGACTGTATAATGGAATTCAGCTTTTTAGTGAAGGGGTCTGAAATGTTTCTCAACTTTTAAACATTTTTGCTGTTCTTTCTCTGATGTTATTTGAAATCTCTACTTAGTGATGGACTGTTTGTTGTTTTGTCTAATTTTAGTGAAATGATATTCGACATATGGTACTGCATAGTTGATTGCTACGTTTATCTAGGCTTCAGTTTTGGAGTGGCCTGTAGATGCACCCAGGAGTTGCAAGTATCATGTATTTATGAAAGCATTAGGTCAAGACAAATTGTTTTGAAATACTATACAAATAATGATCCTTAAAACAATATTTCACTGGGTTTATCTATGCATGTGACAATTGTGCTAAAATATTCTGAGAGTGCTCCTTTGAGTGAAGTTACTGCTCTCAACACTACTGACAAACAAAACAATATCTTTCTTTAGCAGGACATACTCCTGTTTTATTGTGTCTCATTCTTGGCAGCAGGAATGGGTTTTGAGGGCATGACACCTCAATGAGATCCTGTAGCATGTATGACATTGTGACAAATGGCTACATTGCAGCATAGAATATGACAGAGACTGTGGTACTGTTCCAAGGCCACCACTGCTTAAAAAAAAAAAAAACAAAAAAAGACAAAAAAAAACCAAAAATCCTTTCACTGAATGCAAATAGTAGTATAGTCTTTAGATAGAGACCTAGAAATCTTCAGGGGGGCTTTTAATTCTTGAAAGTTCTATGACACCCTTTTCATACCACCCTGCTTATTCCCACTCCAAAAGGAAATCTTGTTCTCTGCATGAAACATATTTCTTTATGTTGGTATAGTTGATTATAGGTTACAGATTATAAAAGTAATGAAGAGGAGCATTACTAATGAAGTTAGAAAACAAGAGTCTATGCTGACATTTGTGGAACATCATTGCCAATAGGCATATGTAAAGATTTACTGTTTATAGCAGTGGTAAGTTATGCCTCTGTGCCTCTGACTCATGGGAGTTATATATTTTGTTCTTTAATGCTCATTAGTGTTGTAGGAGGCTTTGGTTTTAAAAGGGTTTGCCTAGGTAGGTTGTCAGTTGGTGATGAACGTAATTGGTGCAGTAAATCTTTCTGACAGCTCACAATCATAATTATTTTCAGAATATCAACAAAAGAGCAGTAATGCATGGTTTATGGCATTTAACTGGTGGTTTGTGCAATGGTGGGCTCTGTTTTGCAGCTGTATCTACCATACCAAAGCAGTTTTCTATTCTTTAAACTTCTGTGGCATTCTTCATCTGAAATCTGTTCATATGACATACTCCCAAAGATGTGGGATTCACTAAGATTGCATGGATGTAGCTAAAATCTACAATTTGGTTACAACATTTTTAATTATGAATTCCGTAATTATAGCATCTCTCTATAGAAACCAAAATTAATTACACAGAAGCAGGAGGGTTGGATTAGATGACCCACAGAGGTCCCTTCCAACCCCTACCATTCTGTGATTCTGTGATTCTGCGAAAAGCAATGCTAATTAGGGAAGGAAGTACTAGGGCATTAGATTAAATAAATCTAACAGCAAAAAGTTATTCAGTGTGCTGGCTACTATTAAATGCTCATGAAGATTTCCATTTTTTCATGGTGATCTCTGGTGGGATGCACCTCTTGCTCTTGGAGCCACTGCTCTGTGATGGCTCATGCCCAAGTCTCGCGCTGGGGCAGCAGCCTGGGCCCTGCTCCACACTCATGGTGCCTGTCCTTTGTGCTTTTTCCCTGGGTTGTGAGGTCATCATCTGCTGTCATCTGTGACCCCTGCAAACACAGGTCTGTGACTGAAGACCTCTTTCAATAGCTGGAGGTCAGCAGTCTTGTGAACCAATCTCACAGCTCCTTGAACTCATGCAGTGCTTGGGCATGGGCAGCCAGCTCCTGCATCACGCACTGGGAGAGGTCGAGTAGGCTGGCCGTGCAGACAAGGCCGTCTCCTCAGTCACAATCTTCTTGCTGAAAAGGAGGTGGTGGAGGTGTTTCTCTTCCAGTCAGCAGCACAACTGCCTCAGGCTGTCATACAGCAGCAGGAGGAAATTTCTTCTGTGCCAGCTTGACAGTGTATGGTCATCAGAAGTCACATCATAGCTGTCTTCAAGGCATGGGTAGAAAAGTCTGTGCCCACCAGTATACGGGTAAAGAGCTGCAGATACTTGAGGTGGAATCTGTTGTGCCAGGCACACCTGGCCATGTGCCTGGAGAACTGCATCCCTGCCACAATGCAGCTCTCCGGCCACATGGTGCTGTTCATAAGGCCAGTCTCTACCTAGTCAATGATCAGGAAGGCATTTGAGTCATCCAGCTGCAACCCTAACCTCATCTCTGTGGAGAGAGTTCTCTTGGAGGCATTTGTCAGCTGTAGCTTCCAGGAGCAGCTGAAGGGTAGCATAGTTAGCCAGCAGTGCCATGACTGAGGCATAACTTGCCAGGGTGCTTTCACCAATATCTGAAACCAGCAGAATGTTTTCTTCACACTGAGGTAGAAGCCACTGCAGAGGGTGTGTAGGAGGCTGGGGTCCTGATTTCATCTCAAGTTATCTTGGCAGCCATGGAGGAAGCACTGTGCATCTCCCACCAGCTGCTCCCTCATGCACATGCACTCCAGATGCACATGGAGGCAGGAGTTTCTTGCTGGCATCTCCTCCAAAGTCCTCAGCTCCAAGTGGAAGGTGTGCCCAGGGGAAGGACTCACGGGCACAAGCAGGTAGTAGAGGGCGTTGTTCTTCCTGGCACTCCAGCCTTCATAGACACAGCCCACCCCAATAGCTGGCTGCAGCTGTGGCTTGAAGGTATTCCTGGGAAACTTTTGACAGGCACAAAGAAGAAACAGCAAAATGCAGCCCAGAAGTGAGGAGTGAGGGGAAAAGTGTGAGAAACAGCCTTGCGAACACCAGAGTGAAAGGAGGAGGAAGGGGAGGAGATGCTCCAGGCACTGGAGCAGCAATTCCCCTGCAGCCCCTGGAGAAGACCATGATGAAGCAGATTTTCCCCTTGCAGCCTGTGAAGAGGACCACACTGGCGTAGACATCCACACTCCAGCCTGTGGAGAACCCCATGCTGGAGCCAGTGGATGGCCCCTATGCTGGCACAGACCCCCTCTGTATATGTACTCTTGCTTTGAAGGCACTTAGGAAAGCCAAAGCCCAACTCAAACTGAGTCTGGCAAGGGGTGTCAAAAGCAACAAGAAGGGCTTTTGTAAGTTCACAGGTGACAAAAGGAAGACTAGAGAGAGTGTGGGCCCACTGGTGAATGAGGCACAGGATCTGGTGAAAGAGGACCTGGAAAAGGCTGGGGTACTCAAAGCCTTCTTTGTCTTAGTCTTTACTAGCAAGACTGACCTTCAGGAATCCCAAATGTCAGAGAGCAAGGGGCAAATATAGAACAAGAAAGTTTTACACTTGGTGGACGAAGTTCAGGTCAGGGAATACGTAAGCAAATTGGATGTACCTAAATCTGTGGCCCTGATGGGACACCTCCACAAGTGCTGAGGGAGGTCACTGATGTCATTACAAGGCCGCTCTTGATAATCTTTGATTGAGCATGGTGCCTGGAAGAAGTGCAGGAAAGCACATGCGACTCCTGTCTTCAAGAAGAGCAAGAAAGATGATCCAGGGAACTACAGGCCAGTCAGCCTCACCTCAGTTTCTGGGAAGATGATGGAGCAGCTATTCCTGAATACCATGTCCAGGCACGTGAACAACAAGGAAGTCATCAGCAGTCATCAGCAAGGATTCACCAAGGGGAAGTCATGCTTGATGAACTTAAACTTATATGATGAAAAGACGGGTTAGGTAAACAAGAGGAGAGCAATGGGTATTGTCTGTCTAGACTTCAGTAAGGCTTTCAACACTGTATCCTGTACAACCCACATGAAGAAGCTGATTAAGTGTGGGCTAGATGAGCAGGCAGTGAGGTGGACTAAGAACAGTACGAACAGCTGGACCCAGACAGTGATGATCAGTGACATGAAGTCCAGATGAAGGCAAATAATTGGTGGTTACCCCAGGAGTCAGTATGGGGTCCAATCCTGTTTAACATCTACATTAATGATCCAGATGATGGGACAGAGCATATCCTCAGGAAGTCTACTGATGACACAAAGCTGGGAGAAGTGGCTGATATGCCAGAGGATTGTGCTACTGTCCAGAAGGATATCAACAGGCTGGAGAAATGGGCTGATGGGAACCTCATGAAGTTCAGTTAGGGGAAGTGCAAAGTCCTGAAACTAGAGAGGAACAACCCCAGACATCAATATATGCTGGATGCTGACCAGCTGGAAAGAAGCTTTGCAAGAAAAGGACCTGAAGGGAAGTTCTAAAGAAGATGGAGCTCTTTCAGTGGTGCTAAGTGGCAAGACAAGAGGCAAAGAACAAAAACTGAAACACTGAGGTTCTGCCTGAACTTCAGGAAACACTTTTTCTCTGAGAGTGACTGAGCACTGACACATGTTGCTCAGAGAGATTGTGGAGTCTCCATCCTTGGAGGCAGTCAAAAGCCATCCGGACATGGTCCTGGGCAATCAGCTCTAAGCAGCCCTGCTTGAGTAGGTGTGTCGAATGAGATGACCTCCAGAGGTCTCTTCCAGCCTTAACCAGCCTGTGATTCTGTGAATTTGCCTGTTGGAGCCTCTGCGGGGAGGCTGATGAGGGAAGCAAGGTGAGAGACTCATCCTTTTGATTTACTACTTGTGGCTTATATGCATGAAGTTATCTTTCTTGAAGTAGCTCTATGTAATTTGTTTTTTTTCTTTTTGTATCTCACTGATTTAACATTTAGGCTCAGAGGTACTTGGGCTATATACACAGACACAGATGGCTCATGAAGCAGAAAAAAGGCAGCTATAAATAAGAAACTTTGTGACTTTTGTCTTCAGAAGTGATCTTTTTTCCTGCAGTTTGTTTGATGAAACTTCTAAATATTTCTAAATTGTATCTACTGTCCGCAAAATATATGAGAAAGGGCATTTTTTGTTTGGAATTTGCTGAAGTTTCTTGAATACTAAAAAATCTGTTAATTCATTACCCCCTTGAGCCCTTACTGATGTAGAAGTGATGCCTGCAGAAATAGAACTGTTTATTGTCTTGGGTATACTTTGTACTCCTGGTTATGAAGGTCCAGACCAAATGAATGCATTTATTGCCTTTTGCTCTATTTCATAAATTAATTATATATTACTATATATTATGTATTAAACATGCAGTCTTCACTTGATAGAATACAGAAGATCTTTAAACAAATACTGCTTAGATGAGATCTTTCCACTGTGCTTGAGTACAAGAACATCATAACACTTCTCAAGGAATTCCTATGTAGGCTGCTTTTTCAAGTTTTCTATGAGGAAATATCAAAACACTTAGAAAGTGGCTGCTTCACATTCAGAAAAAACAGGTTATTAACAGCTTTCTCTAAAATATAACATGGAGTGTACATTAGCACTACGAGTTAAGTTTTCCCCTCCATCTTCAAACCAACATGTTCATCTGTCTTTTGCTTTCAATTTGTCAATATTTTCTACTATTTAGAAACCACTAACACATGTGATGCTGCTCTTACTCGACTGATGTTATGTCCCATGTGGAAATAACGTGTAAAATTATCATTTGTTTATATGAACTAGAAAAGAAAAACAATAAATTCTTGCTTTCACTCAACAGTGATAAAGTCCAAATCTGTTTCTGGACAAATGAAGACCCCTTGGTAGTAGAATTCCAATAAAAACAGAGGTCACAGTTCTAGGTTAGCTGAACTCTTGGAGAACCCACGCTCTGTGCTATCCCTCTAGTTTTCATGAGTCCCAGCACCCTGTGATGTATTTACTTATTCTGGATTCATGGACATCCTCCAAACCAGCCATGACCACTCAGCACGCAAAACCTGTTCTTCAGGAATTGTGACCAGCTTATGAATACAGGGACCCGGAACAGCCTATTCGAAACAAAAATGCCATATTTTCAAAAATTAGAAGAACAAAGCATGACAAAAAGAGAGTCCACTGTCATAAAAAACGTCACGCTCCAATTCTCAACAGGTGTGCTCTGACTTAAAAGAAAACAGGCCACAGAGCAAATACAAGACTCAATGATGAAGTTGGATATATAATGGTCACAAAATATTATAGGCTGTATGTAGACCCATCACAATAATGTCATTAATTCCAGTCTTCTGGGTTTTGCATTGATTCACAGGCTTGGCATATGACTTTTTGGACTCAATACAGCATGGTATTAAAGCAATAGCAGTGCTCACTTCTGACTTGAAACATATTTCGGTAGGGATAGCAGATACTAGAGAACAGCTTCTAAGGTGGTATAATTTCTTGTGGCTCTAATGCATTTTAGCTCTGCTGATTTACATCTCTTGAGAATCTAGTCTATGGGAATTCCTTCATGCTCAGTGCTATCATTCTGACACCTGCCAAAATGTCAATGCGAAAATGTACCATAAAAATATCACTCGTTGATAGAAATGAATATAACTTTAAGATCAGTCATTTGTGTTAGTCAGATTCTGTTCTCATCTTAATAGAACTTTTAAATATCTGTTTCACCACCGGGATAAATGGCTGAGCATTAACTACTGCCAATGAATGAAGAACTATAAAACTTCAGTACAATCATATAATTTATTTCTTAATTTACCATTAGTATAGAACCAATCTTCTACTGAAGCAGACTGTGTTGGCAATTGGGTGCTGTATTTTTGACACGTAGAAGTAAAATCTGTATTCCTCAGAATGCAGTCTTATGATGATTTTTATCATCATTTTAAAAATACCTCACCAAGGGAAGTAATTCATTATTATCCTTATTTTACAGCTGAAGAACAGGATGTTTAGAAAGGTGAAGTGACTTTTTCAAGAAAGTCAGTAATGGGAAATAAAATAAGTTTTAAATGACAATGATATCTTATAATAAATGTCATTTCAAAAAACGACAAAATTCCATTACCTGCAGGGACGCCAAAATTTCCTATGGAGTCCTACATATAGCCCTCATGTCTAGTTCAACAGGTTATTCAAAAAGAAAGGTATTCTCAATCTTTTGCCTACCATGGAGTACCCCTTTTTATAATAAACCCATAACTTCCCTGGGACAGCAACCAATGATTTCATTAAAAAAACTGGGTTAGAATTTGAGTTCATCTTGTTAGCTGTAAGAATAGAAGACTTCTAGACCACATAAACTTAGGGCTCCATAATCAACCACTGGTTCATGGACAGCTGTTTCAGAGAGACCTTGATGAAATTTACTACTTTGCAGTAGTTTTATAACCTGTGTCTTAGGCCCCGATGAAATGCACCCACGAGTGCTGAGAGAGCTGGCGGATGTCATTGCTGAGCCACTCTCCATCATCTTTGAGAGGTCCTGGAGGACAGGAGAGGTGCCCGAGGACTGGAGAAAGGCCTATGTCACTCCAATCTTCAAAAAGGGCAAGAAGGAGGACCCAGGGAACTGCAGGCCGATCAGCCTCACCTCCATCCCGGGAAAGGTGATGGAGTAGCTTATCCTGGAGGCCATCATGAAGCAAGTGGAAGAAAAGAAGGTTATCAGGAGTAGTCAGCATGGATTCACCAAGGGGAAATCATGCCTGACCAATCTGATAGCTTTCTACAATGACATGACTGGCTGGGTAGACGAAGGGAGAGCCGTGGATGTTGTCTACCTAGACTTCAGCAAGGCTTTCGACACAGTCTCCCATGATATCCTCCTAGGGAAGCTGAGGAAGTGTGGGCTGGATGAGTGGTCGGTGAAGTGGATAGAGAACTGGCTGAATGGCAGAACTCAGAGGGTTGTCGTCAGCGGCACTGAGTCTAGTTGGAGGCTGGTAAGTAGTGGTGTCCGTCAGGGGTCAGTACTGGGCCCAGCCTTGTTTAACTTCTTCATCAACGACCTGGATGAAGAGTTAGAATGTACCCTCAGCAAGTTTGCTGATGACACAAAACTGGGAGGTGTGGTAGACACACCGGAAGGCTGTGTTGCCATTCAGCGTGACCTGGATAGGCTGGAAAGCTAGGCAGAGAGGAACCTGATGAGGTTCAACAAAGGCAAGTGCAGGGTCCTGCACCTGGGACGGAACAACCCCATGCACCAGTACAGGCTTGGGGTGGACCTGCTAGAGAGCAGCTCTGTGGAGAGGGACCTGGGTGTCCTGGTGGACGACAGGTTAACCATGAGCCAGCAGTGTGCCCTGGCTGCCAAGAAAGCCAATGGAATCCTGGGGTGCATCAAGAAGAGTGTGGCCAGCAGGACAAGGGAGGTTCTCCTTCCCCTCTACACTGCCCTGGTGAGGCCTCATCTGGAGTACTGTGTCCAGTTCTGGGCTCCCCACTTCAAGAAAGATGAAGAGCTGCTGGAGAGAGTCCAGCGGAGGGCTACAAGGATGGTGAGGGGACTGGAACGCCTCCCCTACGAGGAGAGGCTGAGGGAGCTGGGCTTGTTCAGCCTGAAGAAGAGAAGGCTGCGAGGGGACCTAATAAATGCTTACAAATATCTGAAGGGTGGGTGTCAGCTCTTTTCAGTGGTGCCCAGTGACAGGACAAGGGGCAATGGGCACAAACTGAGGCACAGGAAGTTCCGTCTGAACATGAGGAAGAACTTCTTCCCTCTGAGGGTGACGGAGCACTTGGAACAGGCTGCCCAGGGAGGTTGTGGTGTCTCCTTCTCTGGAGATATTCAAGACCCGCCTGGACAAGGTCCTGTGCAGCCTGCTGTAGGTGACCCTGCTTCAGCAGGAGGATTGGACTATATGACCCACAGAGGTCCCTTCCAACCCCTACTATTCTGTGATTTTGTGATTCTATCCTTAAGGATTTCTAAGCAGTTCTTGACCCTTGTTCACAAGTCTTTTTTTTTCCTCGTAAAGTGATTGTTGACTGTGCCACACAAACAATTTCTGTGTACACTCTAACATGTAGGCATCCACAGTCACATAAAGATGTGAGAATATGGATCTGTACACAGTCCTAAACTTCAGTGACTGTACAAGTAGAGACCTGGAAATAGGAAGACAGTGTAGTCAACACAACTGACAAAGAAAGCGATGTACTACGGACAACCCCTGCAAAATCTTTACAGAATGAGGAAGGATTTCATGGAAAATAATGGGGAAACTCTGGAGGCATATATTTGAAAGACTTCTCCCAAGCACAACAGACAGCACAAGAGCGAATAAAAATGTATCTAGTAAAAGACAACAAATGACTTGCTTAGGAGTTGGACTAGATGACCCACAGAGGTCCCTTCCAACCCCTACTATTCTGTGATTCTGTGATCATGAATGTTAGCTGCTTGTTGTGGCAGTGGTTCTGAATAGTTCTTCTACCTGGTACTTGTAAAAGAGTGTTAGCTTACTTTCTGCAGATTGATTGTCTCTTACAACATGCTTTTACTTAGCTGAGTAGTATCCGACTCTGAACAGCTCCAATGGCTTCCATAATAGTGTCTGGTCAGGGGCATTTTATTCTCAGTATCTGAGTCTGGAGTCTCACAGAATCATAGAATGCTTTGGGTTGGAAGGGACAATTAAAGGTCATCTATCCCAACTTTCCTGCAGTAAAAAGCGATATCTTCAACTAGATCAGGTTGCTCAGAGCCCCCTCCAACCTGGCCATTAATGTTTCCTGGGATGGGGCCTCCACTACTTCTCTGGGCAATCTCTTCCGGTGTTTCACCACCCTCAGTGTAAACAATTTCTTCCTTCTATCTAGTCTAAATCTAACCTCCCTTAGTTTAAAGTCATTACTCCTTGTCCTATCGCAACAAGCCCTGCTGAAAATCATTTCCCCATCTTTCCTGTAGGCCCCCTTCACGTACTGAAAGACTGCTTTAGGTATCACAGCTTTAGGATTTTTCCTCACTAAAATTATCGATGAGAAAGCCTCAATTTATTAAAAAAGAAAAAAAAAATTCTCTTCTGAAACTTTCTGACAAAAGTAATGATGACATTGATATAATAAAAATGTGCCATAGACAGCCACTTTGTTAACAAACAGGACAATATTATTTCTACAGTAAATGACACAATTAGTGAGGAAAGTCACAGATATGGCTATAATCAATCAGTGCATATTGGTTGTACAGTGATAGGCACTGCTTTTCTGCAGTTGCTTCTCTCAGGAGATGGAAGATTTATCCATTGTAGGGAAATCTTCTAGTTCCAGGGCAGTTATCCCATGGCGTGACAATTTTTGGGGGTTTTTTTGGACAAGTGTTGTGTTTTTTTGAGGAAGGTCAGAATGTATTCTTTGGGCCCTCTTTGACCTACCTTATCACCTTCCTTTTTCCCTGCTACTTCATTTTTCATTTTCATTGAGGCTTCTGCTGCTTCCCTTTCATTCCTTCCATTGTGGATTTGTCTACCAGGTTTAGCATCATGCAGCTAAAACCCAATCAATAAACGCAGCAGGAACTAGCTGAGTAAACCTGAAGTAACATTTCTGTTTCATCCTCCCTTGTATTCTGCATTTTAGGAGTGCTAAGCTAGAATCATAGTCTGTTTTGCACCAAACCTGAACATGAGCTTGTTCAGGGGCTCCATGTTGTACTTCATCCATTATATCCTAAACTATCAATTGTATTTCGGAGGGGGGGGGGGAAAGACAAGAATTGGAGTAAATGTTTCTGCAAGTTACAGATTAAAGTCTATATGAGGCATGAAAATCACATCCACAGATGTATAAACCAATACAGCTCTTTTGCTGATCTATACAGAATTTTACTCAGTATTGCTTACAAGCTCATTTATTGTCTCTGCCTCCTGGAATCTTTTCAAAGCTACAGATAATGTAAAAGTTTTCTAAGCTCTTCTGTCCCTGCACACCGTCAACCTTTGTAAGTACGGTGTTTATCAGCAGGAATAAGGTAGGCACACACAATTTCATTATAAGTAAATTTTATTTGTATGTTTATACTCAGGTTAGTTAGTTATAATTATCTTTTTTGTTGTTGTTAATTGAGGAAAACTAATACCAGATCAGTTAGACACACTTCTTTAAAAGTTGCTCTTTATCATACTAGAGTTTACGTATTACTTGCACTCTGCACAGATAATTTATTTTTTTAAATGTGTTGTTCAGTTGCAGACTTAGTTATCAGAAAGGCAATACAAAAAATCTCTTCCTAATGGCAGTGGATTCTGGTATACTCCAGAAATCTTACTGATTCTGTTACTCTTAAATATTTTTTCTTAGAAGTTAGTTCTGTATGCAATGAATCACATAAATTGTATTGACTGTTTTCACTAGAGATGGAATCAATTTTCAGCTTGTAGTGACTTGATAGTATGTTTATAATAGTCTAATAATATGACTTTTGTATTTAATTTGCTTGTGATCAAGTTTGATTTATGAAATTCATCATTTCATTTTCTTTTTATTTCCAATGGTTGGAATTTTTCTTAATAATAAATAGGGTTTTAGTGATTTGGGGTATTTTTTGAGGGGAGGTTGGTTTTCTCGTTTTTCTGTGAGTGAATGGATAAATTCTCTCAATGGCTACAACGTAAATGAAGAATAACTACACCGAGGTCGGTGGGTTATTACATGGAGGGGAAGAGCAGATTTCACCGTGCCATGTCACAGTTAAGACAGAATTCTGTTGTTACCAAAAGATGTGATGCAATGTATTTTACAAGGGGGAGGCTGTTCAGGCTGATTTTACTTTGGTCACTATTGCCTTTGGTCTTGTTTTAGAAATATATATTGACTTACTTTTATTTTAGTTTCTTCTCTTCTAAATACATAAGTAATATCATGTGATGCCTATTTTTCAATAATTTAGAGTAGTGCAATGTATAGGTCAGAATTAAAAAACAAAAATCACAAATGTTTGAAAAAAAATTCAGAAACAATCTGATTACAGGACAGTTGCAGCCTTTTCCCATAGGACTCTTCATCAGCAGTATTCATAGAATATGTAAACACTTCATCTTAAGTAGCGAGGAAGAAATAATCCCTGGTCAATTGGTCCACAATCATCAATGCGCTATAAACAGCTGGTGGTGAATAACTGTCACCCTTATTGAGAATTGTAGCATGCACAGAACACAATGCTTGCCAACTGTTGTGTATATCCCTTTGTTAAAATATAAAATAACCGTTTTCAGTTATAGTGGTGTATCTGTGTGTTTAAAAAAAGTTTCTTGAATAAAAAGGGAAAGAAAAATGTGAAAATTAAATGGATTAAAGGTCAGTAAATACTCTGGTAATTTAATTTTAAAGGAAGACAACAAATAATTATTTAAGACTTGGGAGGGAAAAGCAGATCAGAAATAAGGAATTACATCTGTGGAAGTGGGAAGCAGCCACTCAAAATAGCCAATGGTATCTTTAGAGTTGCAAGGAAAGAAGTGGAAAAAGTGAGATAAAATGTTACCTGTAAGAATAAAAATATTAACACTTTCTATTATAGATAATAAAGAAAATAAAATCATTTCATTGTCATTATGACCAAATTATCCAACTAATTGCAAAGCATTAGGGGCCCAGTTCATCCAAGCTAATACATCTAGTGCCATTTGAGATTTTCTGGGCCCTAAGTACCCTAACAGGCCTTAACAGCCGTGACAAACCTCACCAGGGACCCACACCGCTAACCATGGGCCCATTTCAGCTTGGACCAGGGACCAAGTCTTGCTCTACCTATGCTGTTCCTGTTCACATCCCCTCCTGGCTGAGCCCTGGCTCTGGCTCTGCCCTTTGCCTGATGCTCGCTGGGCTGTTGGTGGGAACTGCCGCTGTCAGCACACAGCAGCATCTGCCTTGCTCAGCTACTGTGCCCTGTTGGGAAGGTGCCTCTTGTGCTGGGGTCACTTTGACTCCTGACTTGTTCTCTCCTTGTGGACTGGCCCTGCCCTTGGTGCTCCCTGACAGACATGTCCTAGTTACTGCTTGACCTATGCAGCTGTCTCAGACAAGGTATTAGAACTACAGATGATCTGTGCCTGTAGCAGTAATTGGAGGCAAGATGGGACAACTGATAGTATCTCAGCTAGCACCAGATGCTGATATGGAAACAGTTGATTTGACTTTAGTTTTGTTTATTTTTTTTTGTTATTAGTTTCTGTGTTTTTTTTCTTTTTTTTGAGGGGGAGACTACATCTGCAAGAATAAAATGTTAGAGCACTGGTATAAGTCTGTTTTGCTTTTAGACTGTTTCAGAAAAATATCACCGAAGTGTATTTCTGATTCACTTCTAGTTTATATGCTTCACGGACAATGAATGTGATAGGCAGGTCTCTCAGACTCTTGAGTGCTACTTTTGCTTCATTTGCTGAAACAATTTCTGTAAAGTGACTAATTCATGATGGGAAGTAGTTAAAATGATAAGCTTCCACTCCATTATTACAGTTCTTAGCCTTTTGGATTAATTTAGATTTTTTTTAGCTAGGGTATTTATAGCCTTCTTATGGTGACAAATAGGAATTTCTCCAGAGAGTACCTGTGCAATTATATGTACATTTTTATCACTTTCCATGAAGTGATAAAATATCTTGGGAAGAAATCAATATTTCCCTCTTTCAGTAATTTCATTAAATTTAATCTGTTGCTTTTCTTAGTTATAAGTGGTCCTGCTGCAACTCAAGTGAAAATGTTTCTGTTTATTTCTTTCCAGCAGTACAATCAGCTTCAATTGTGCGTTTCTAGTTCAACTTCATTTTCCTAAGAGGGGGCAAAAAAAAAAAAAAATCATTGGTTCTTATCACTAATGTCACTTAATCAGTGTTTACCTCTCCTGGATTTTGTCACAGCCTCAAATGCAAGTCCAACCACTTTGAAGAGTTGTTTATTGGCAGGGATTCCTCAACCATTCTAGGTAACTAGTTACTACGCTCATATGTGTGAAAGACTGTCTTTCTAGCAATCTATAATCTCTTGGAGGCAAAGCTCATTACTCCTTGACCAAACCTTCCTGAATCTGGAGGAAAAACTCTTCACACTCTCTAAAACAACATTTTACTCGCTAGAACAGTGTTATCATTAATCACCCATTCCCTCCCCTGTCTATACCTGCAGTCCTCAAGGACAGTAATAGTGTGGTATTCAAGAATAAAAACATCTATTCTTGAACTTTTTGTGATGTATTGTCTTTTAAATCTCTTGTTTCTATTGCCTTTCTCTATGCTCTCTCCAGTTTGACTATATTTTTAACATACGATGCCCAAAAGATAGAGAAACTGAAGTGTCATGGGAAATAATGATAGAAGAATAGAAAGCTTGTGCATCTTACACATGATGTGAACACTTAATAGATCACTGAATGAGGTTGGCTCACTTGTTTTTCAAATTTTCGTGCCACACAAATGGCATAATCTGTCCATCTGAAACTTTTGCTCTCTACTTGGATCTAAGTTTTATTATATACTATTGACAAGGACTGAACCCAGAGTAGATGTCTGCAGAAACCTGTTTGATGTCAAATTGAGATGATATACTAGGTTTTTGAGTGTGTGTGTTTGTTTTTTTTCTCAGCTGTGCACACAGCATATAATAATTTAATTTTCACCATGTTTTACTAATTTCTTTGAGAATGTCATGTAGAACAGTTTATGGCTTCTTCCCCCCATCCACTTAGCCTGTCAAAGAAGGAAATTCAATTGGCTTAATGCAGTTTGTTTCTTGTCACTTTGTTATTCTTTCAAGGCTTTGTAAATGGATTGTTTAATTTGTTCCAAGATCTTTCTGGATACTGAAATGAGACTGACAGGTCCATAATTTTCTTGCACTCCTATTTCCTCCTTTAAAATTTAAAGACTAAGTTTTGTCTCCTGCTGGGTTGTGATACATCATCTACACTCCAAGTCATGTGAAAAAAATCACTAAAGAAGATTGCTCCAAATTCTTGAGGAAGCCCAAGTTACTTAGATACTTCTATCTTCTTCAAATATTGCTCAATCTCTCAGTAAATAAGTGAATACTGGTTATAAATAACCATTTAAATTCTATTTTCAGTACTATGAATGACAGGGATATATTATTGAGGAAGCAGAGACTGAGTATTAATAAAGTGTAGGGAGGAAATACTTTAGAATTTAAGGAGTTACTAGCTCAATTAAATCCTAGGTCATAAAAGAGTTATAAACTAAGGTCATATGCAAGAAGTTCTCTTTCCTTAAAAAAAAGGGGGGGGTCATTGAGCTGAGCCTTCTTTAAAAGTTTTACTTTAGTCCTTAAATTCTTTTACAGTTATTTTAAATTCAGTGATAGGTTTAGAGTTTTGCCTGCTTAGCTTGCCTCTGTATAGAATCAAAAGCCGGACTCTTACTCAAGGTATGTAAGCTCTGGAAAGTGATTCTAAAAATCCACAATTCAGTCTGGGAAAACATTTAGAGAGTATTGTACTTAATTAACTGAGAATTAAATAACATCTTGCAATTTGTATATAATTTTTTTATGGAGTTAATTTCTGTAAGCTTTTTCCTACCTTCGCAATGATTTTAAATCTAAAAGGATAAGATGCTTAGTTTGAAATTCCAACTAATTAAAGGAATTACGTATTTTATTGATTTCTTCCCAGAAGAGAAAAATTTAAAAGCAAGCAAGATTACACTAGGGGAAGCAATAGCCCCTAGCATATATGATAGCTGATTTCAGCTTTTGAGAGTTTTATGAGACTTTACCTAATGCGTTAGATTTTTATTGTTTTATCTAAGGCCCAACTACTATCGAAATTTAAAGTAAAAAAAACACAACATAGGTTGCAAACACAAAGGAAAATCTTGTAAAAAGTTAAAAACAGAGTAAATAAATTAGAGATCCTACTCAATCGGACATATATTTTAGACACGTACTCATGATGATATTCTTAAAGGTCACAGATTATCTCAAACTGCAAGTTAGCTTTTAGACAAAAATGTTGAATGCAACAGAAGTGATTGCAAAGGTGGTTTAAATTGTTCTTGTCTTTGAGAAGAGTCTCTTGCTCTCTCCTCTTTCTTGCTAATTACTGTGTGCTAGTGGAAGAGAAGCCTCTTCCACAGCTTCATAGTAGGTGACATATAGAGTAATACACTGTATAGACAGTAGTAATGAAACCGCCTTTGTCATATGTTTACATATATTTTGAAAATATGCTTCACATGGCCAAATACAGGCTTGACTCCCTACTGTCACAGGCCGGATGCAGGTTATCTGTAAACTGAACCCTTCAGGGCTATTTCTGAGAGGATGGCAATTTAGGCTTCTGAAAAATCATGAATGTAGAAGGTAGTCATCTACTTGTTGCATTTTACCTAACTGCAGCAAGAAAACCTACGTCTTACAAAATACATCAAAGCTTTAAGGAAGTAAACTAAGTTTAGAATGTGTAATTCATGGATTGTATAGCATAGACCTATTATTAAGTGATGCTAACCTTTCTATGCATTTCATATCAGTTATTAGGCATGATCTCCACTTTCCAACCTAAAGGGAAAGTGATTAATTATCACAAATGAGGCTTCCTGAAGTTGCTTAAGGTAGGGCTGAGATTAAAGTCAAAGATATAATTTAACACAGCCTAATTTTCATTTTTCCAGCATGTAAAGACTGATGAACATTCAGGTCTGGAGACAATGTTTTTTGTTTTTTTTTTAAAGAAAGGAATTTATTTAAAAAAAAAAAAAGTATGCTCCATTATGAGATAAATTTGCTAATATGCACATGAATTTTTTTGTCCTAATTTGAACCACAGCTGTTTTGGACCATATACTTGATCTAATGTTGGACTATTTCCTATCTTGAGGTGGACTTTTCTTGGAATATTTGAAATTGTTCCGATAACATAACTTTTTGAAACAAGAAATAACTTCTGGTGCCCAGATGATTTTCTAGAGGATTTCAGTTATCTATATCATCAAAGTAAGCTTCCACTACAATCAAATATGAATGAAAATAGGCATTCGGTGCAAGCTGACCGTATTTACCTGTTTTTTCATGTGAAATTGTGTACGTAGGTTCCAAGTCGTTCATCTCTCTATGCTAAGCACTGGGGATTTCATTTGTACTGATACGCTTGTATTTCTTAACTCAGAATGCTTCAGGTGTACTGACTTTCATTATTTTGCATAACCATTTTGAAGAAATACAGGGGAGAATAGATACCTTCCTGAAAAATAAAAAATATTTCAGGTACTTTGTGGTAGTAATGTTTGAAACTGGCCAGCTGAGTTCAACATTAAACCAGTGCCTTCTTGCTGCACCCAGCAGTACTGGTTTCATCCTGTATACACAGTTACACCCCAGCTGTGGAAAAAGTATGACGTACACTGTATCTCACACTCTTTATGTACCAGGCATCCTCATTTGGGAAATGAATGAAATAAATATTAGTTGCTGCTCTATTGCAATGTACGGATAGCTCTTGGAAGGAGAATCTGAAGCATGGAACTATGGTGTGCAACCTAGTTGTATCAGAAGTCTGGCAGAAGAAATTGCATTTGAGGAGCTAGTGACCTTGAACAGGCCCTGTCTGCTCTTTTGGGCCTTGTACTCAGGGATTGAGGAGCTATTATATTTAACACGACTAACCACTGAAAGTGAATCTTTTGGAGTGTTCCATGCTGGTCTGTGCTGCACACTGGTGTACGTTATGAGAGAGATGACATTTCAGCTTGTCAGGAATGGTTTTGCTTGTTACTCAAAATAAAACACACCTTGGCATGGGAGGAGTAAGGAATGTCCCTGCAGACAGAATCTGTGCAGAATGCCATGGGAAAATCCGTCCAGAATCTACCTGATACTGCCCAAAAGTGGAGTTCCCAGCATCTAAAGGGACATAAAATCTACTCACTATCTATATTCCTCTTTTTTATTCTACCTTATTAAAATAGGTATTTTATTATGCCGTTTGTCAGGTATTTCTTTTTGAGATCCAGAAAGAACCCTGCTTCATCTTTCCTTCTCAACTTTCTCCTCCACCGCTGGTACAAAACACCAGTCCCTGACTGAAATAGTGTCAAGGTGCAAGAAGTCTATAGTTGGATATCAGGTTTGTAAGAAAGACATGCCATGGAGCATTCCTGGGTGATAGTGCAGACTGTGCTTACTTGTTGATATGGGCCAGCAATGTTCTGTATGGATTAGTCCAAGCTCACTCTGGGAAAAAGTGACCTACTGGCTTCTTCGGTTTGGATAATGTCATTGACTTCTCTTTACCTTCAGCCCTGTCCAGTCCTTCCGTGAAGCAGTAGGAAACCTAGTAAGTCATAGTCGGCCCCTGCCTGTGAGCTGCTACCAAATCTCCTTCCTGCATAAACTCTTTGAGACACAATGAATTTATTAGGGCATGTTAGACTAATGATATTTTTGCTATGAATATGAAAAGTAAGAGCTGATGGTCTAGGTAAGGCTAATGTATGAAAATAACTAAGGAGGTTCTTTGGAATGTTTTGAACTTTTGTTTTTACAAAAATACTAGCACACATTTTCAGGACTGAGGCTATAATGACACTTACCAACTATTTCTTAGTCCCCAAAAACAAAATGACATCATCTGGTTCATGAATAGGCATGTACGCTTGCCAGTGACAGCTGAATGCATCACACCACTTTGTGGTCACAAAATGCAGTTTCATAAGAAGGATTTAGATACCCTAAATTGCACAGAATCATGGAGAATTGAATTGAGCTCACTACGTGAAACTTCGGTGTGTATATATCTTCCAAACTATTTTAAACCAAAAGTGTTATCTCATCTAAATAACCAGAGGTTGTTTCTACCAAAATGAATATCACAGTAGTTGTAAATACGTTTAGATTTCTATTTTATTTAATTCCTTAGAAGAAATACATGGGAAAATGTGACAGCTAAAACTAATTGAAGATGCCAAGTTTTTGTTTCTGTTTTACATTATTTTACATTGGTTTTTTTTTTTTTAAATTAAGCAATCAATGAAGGATATGGCCAATATGGTGTTTCTGTAAAAACAAAAATCTCATCTGTATAATAATTAGAATATAGATAGATGTTCCAGATGGTACACATGCAAAAAGAAGGCTAGCTGTATACCAGATGGTATTATGACCATACATAAAGCAACTGGATAATCATTGTAATATTGTGACATGTCATATTATATGAATAAATACTATGTTTTCCTGAGAAAAAGGTAAAATTATCAGTAAATTAAACTGCTTAAGGCAGATGTGGCACTTATCCAGGAATTACAGTCCTAGCGGAACAGCAATATGGGAGTAGGAACTTAGAGGCTTTCTTTCTTTAATTCAGTCCCCTTATGAAAAAGAGGGAATTCTAATTTGTCCAAAGTATCCTTTACATAATTAATCTTAGCATAAGCAGCTTTAAAGAAATTGGGATACTCTATATTGCTAAAATGGAACCAATTTTTTTGTTCCCCGCTCCTCCAATACTCAACTTTTATAAACACTGCTATTCCTAATATTATTTATTTTTAAATGCAATAGGCATTTAGAAAAAACTTAGCAATGACATGTCACAGTTTCTGATAAAGCGTGACAATTCCTATGGTAAAATACAAGATCAATATGATAGTTTCAAAATTCCACAACAGCTTTCTGGATGTTTTTTATATTAATAACATATTCAACAACCTAGATATATTCCTAACTGTGAAAGAGGCCTGCACCATAACTAGAGCAGATATTATTATACTGACACTGTAAAGAGTTCCTAGAGCTAATGGAAATGCTTCTTGGAGATTTTTTTTTCTTCAACAACACACACATTGTTTTGCAAATATTCCATCCAGGAATATGTATATATGTCATTCAAGCTTTGTGATCTACCGTAGATATTTTTTTTAATAGTTTCTCTATACTGATATTTAACTTTTCTAATATGGAAAACAAGAGGATTTCATGAAGGAACAAAACCAAGAAACAGCATTTGTTCCTGTTCTCTACAGACATATTAGAAGGAGAGAAATTTCTTCCAGGATGTGTCCTATTTAATTTAGAGAGATGATGTGCTCTTATACAGGAAATGCATGTCCTGTATTTCTGAGAAAGCAGCCATCTGTAGCTGGCACTGTAAAGTTCCAGGTCTGTACTCAGAGTCCTTACAGGTGAAGTAGTAGTAGTAGTAGAAAGTGTTGAGCTCCAGTAGCAGTTCCTGGGACAGAATCCAGATTCCTAATTCCCTTCTAAACAAGAAAAGGCTTTGTCCTCTTGTACTGTTTCTGAAAGGCAACTCCTGTGAACCTTGAAGGCCACCATCTGACTAAGAAATCATGCATCTCCTAGAACCACTCCAAAACAATATCATCTGCTGATAATGCATTACACTGAAAGACTAGCCAGGCACTTGTTGTCCTCATGTTTGAACTGAGCCTCTTCTGTGTTCTGTTACAGCCAAGGATCTATGACCAACCTTTTGAGTACGATTTTGATGTTGTACCGCAGTCTGCTCAAGTTTGAAGTACTGGATTTTGAATGAGCAAATTACTGGACATCTTTAGCTGTGAAATAATGAGCCTTGTCTTCTGTGATATGAAAAGGTTTCAGATCAGCCTGGCGCTGCAGTCTTTTAGCAGAGGGTGTACGGAAAGTCATTGACAAGATAACAAAAGTGGGGTGACGTGCATTGTTATCAGCAAAGCTGTGCTAGTATTTGTATAGCTTCCTGTGCCAGACACAGGATGATTTTATTTATATAACTGCAGTGATGTCAGTACATGAGAGGATATTGGTTTAGTTTGGCCTGGATAAATGCCAGGTGCCCACCAAAACTGCTCTAACACTCTCCCTCCTCAGCTGGATGGGGGAGAGGAAATATGATGAAAGGCTCGAGGGTCAAAACAAGGACAGGCAGAGACCACTCATCAATTACTGTCACAGACAAAACAGACTGAACTTGAAGAGAAAAGGGAGTTTAATTCATCGCCTATCAAATCAGAGTAGGATAGTGAGAAATAAAACCAGATCTTAAAACACCTTCCCCCCACCCCTCCCTTCTTCCCAGGCTCAACTTCACTCCCATTTCTCTACCTCCTCCCCCCGAACAGTGAAGGGGGACGGGGAATGGGGGCTGTGTTAGTCCATCACACATATTGTCCCTGCTGCTCCTTCCTCCTCAGGGGAGGAGGACTCCTCACACTCATCCCCTGCTCCAGCATGAAAGTTCCTCTCATGTGAGACAATTTTTGCACAAACTTCTCCAACGGGAGTCTTTCCCACAGGCTGCAGCTCTTCACGAACTGCCCCAGCGTGGGTCCCTTCCACGGGGTGCAGTCCTTCAGGAACAGGCTGCTCCACCGTGGGTCCCCCACAGGGTCACAAGCCCTGCCAGTAAACCTGCTCTGGCATGGGCTCCCCTCTCCAAGGGTCCACAGGTCCTGGCAGGAGCCTGCTCCAGCGTGGGCTCCCCACGGGGTCACAGCTTCCTTCAGGAATCCACCTGCTCTGGTGTGAGGTTCCTTCCAGAGGTTACAGGTGGATCTCTGCTCCACCATGGACCTCCATGGACTGCAGGGGGACAGCCTGCCTCACCATGGTCTTCATCACGAGCTGCAAGGGAAGACTCTCTGCTCCGGCATCTCGAGCACCTCCTCCCCCCTCCTTCTTCATTGACTTTGGTGTCTGCAGATTTTTTTCTCTCACGTTATTTCACTCCTCTCTCTTCACTGCCCTCTCACCACAGTTTTTTCTTCCGCTTCTTAAATATGTTATCACAGAGGCGTCACCATCGTCTCTGATTGGCTTGGCCTTGGCCAGCAGCAGATCTGTCTTAGAGATGGTTGGCATTGGCTCTGTCAGACATGGGGGAAGCTTCTCACAGCTTCTCACAGGAGCCACCCCTATAGACCCCCGCTACCAAAACCTTGCCACGCAAACCTATAACAGATACTTAGTAGAAACATGTCGCTGATGTGGTATGAGGACATCATTTTAACTCTAAAATGTTTCCAATATAAACTCACCCATAGTTGAACTGTTTCTCCTGAGTGAAGACAAATTGCTTGTTTCTTATTTGAATTAGGTCACTCTGTTAATCTGGGATTTTGTCTCAGAAAATGGGCCTCTCTAGTATTAGTTCATAAGAATGAAGTTGTAAAGTAAAAAATTAATGCACCAGAAATGTTTTTGTTTGTTGTTGAAGGATCCGACAGCTGCTGCAGGAGAACATTTCCATGTTTATTAGATATATCACAGTATGTAATTTTTAATAACCCCGCAAGGATGTAGGCTATATTTTTTTCAGGGGAGCACTGGGATGGCTATTTTTATCACTGACTCATAGCCTTATATTCAGGGATCATCAACAAATACTGTTTTTAAAATCAAATAAACCAAAAACCCCAAACCACCCAAATCCTGTCTCCTCCCCAGACTCTCAAAATAGATAGTGACAGATCTTCAGGCTAGAAGGAACAGCTGCATCATCCAGTCTGATCTCTGTATATCACTTATAACATTAAAAAGAATATTTCCATTGATAAAGGCAAGTTGTCTGGATAAAACCTGTGCTCCAGAAGAATGTGATGTGAACTGCAGACCTCTGGAACCATGAGAATCCTTTGCGTTCTTAAGCAGTTTATTCTGATAAAATTTATTATAGACCAGGTTTAAAGAAAAAGAAAAAAAAGTTGAATTTCTCAGTTGAATTGTCTGTTTTCAAGTACTTATTCTCGCTATACCTTTCCTCACTGCATTTGCTTTCCCTACAGTCTTCTAAGGATAATTACATGCAGCATGCAGGTCACCTATCTTTCTTTTGAGGCTGAAAATAATCTCAGTTTCTAATATTACTCATAGTTAGGAATTGTGTCCTCATCTCATTTCTACACTCCTAATCTTTGTTTGAATGGTCTAGTTCACAAATTGATCCATCTTGCTTTGCATGACTTTTTCTACCCTCAGTTATCTTTCTCTTAGTTTCTAGCATCTACAGATGTTTTCAGCAATGATTCTTCATCCTGACTTGATGAAGAATATGGATCTAATATTGACCTATGCGGAACGCTCTTAAACTGCATATTCCCCTAGAGTCAGGGAAAGGGTTTTTTTTTCGTAATGTTTTTCTCCAGCATCTAGATACATTGTCTTTATGGCTACATCTGTTATACTTTCTAGCAGTTAAAACAGTTGCACACATAGCATGACTTCCAGTAATACTTACCACTTCTTTGTACTGCCAGAACATGGTGTTAAAAGATGAGTCTCATACAAAAAGTGGAAACTGTTCAGCCTGAGTTTTAGCCTCAGCTGTTTCATACTTTTACATTCAGATATGTCCAAGACACCTAGTATTTGCAGAAGAGGTTTTTGAAGTCTAAATTCACCAAAAGTAGAACAAGTAATAGAATGCACAAATAGATCTATTTGTTAATACTAATGTTTCATTTGCATAGAAAGATAATAACTTTTGTAATTTTCACTACAACTACTTATTACTAGTAACTTTCAAAAAGTAGGAGTGATACTTTTATTAAGATATCAAAATGAAACATATCTGCCTATTATAAGTTTTGGGGAATCTGGGCCAGCGACTTGGCAGCAGAAATGCTTGTAATATACCTGCTGATTCATTGTCTGGTAGTTCAGAGTTGATACAGAGTTGACCTAACCAGGCATGTGAAATTCGACTGAACACTGCTGATATTTTGAATGTTTACAATCTGGAAACTTGGATCTAAAGGAGAGAAGATATGATTTGTCAAGTACCAGAATGGGGCTAAAATATAATAGGAGCCTTTTAGTCTATGATAGAGACAATACTCATCAGCATACTGAGGGAGGGCTATAGACATGATAACAACAGCTGGGGAATAACAATGTTTCTTTTCCTATTGTATTCATACCACTCTCTAGCATAGAAATCATTTACTTTGGACACACGATAAAATCTTGGATATCTACAGAAGGAAAAGGTATATCTATATATGAGTTATACCTCAAGGAATTATACCTCAGCTTTGCTGAGTTCCATGATGTAAACACCTATATGCTGTAGCCCAAAAAACATAAGATTCAAGAAACATTTATTTTATGTGATCTTATTATTTTAACAGGGAAAGAATAAATAAATCCTATTTAGTGCAGACTAATGGAGAATAGATCATTAATTTGAAAGAACAACAATGAAAAATAGGAAAAGTTGACCAAATACTTCTCCATCAATATTAGGTAAGTAGATGTACTTGCCCATCACCTCTGGATAATAGCATCTTAGCACTTTATGTACTCAGAAAAAATGCCATGTTACTGTATACTGGTACTTGCTCCTTCTATACTTTCACCACCAGAAAAAAGTTAACTTTGTTTTGCGTAAGTCCACAGGCAAAAAAAGATCCTGGCCTTCAGAACTGTGGTCTCACTGTTGTGGTTTAACCCAGCAGGCAACTAAACACCACACAGTCTTTCACTCACTCCCCCTCAGTGGGATGGCCAAGTGATAAAAGGTAAAACTCCAGTGCTAAGATAAAGACAGTTTAATAGGACAGAAGAGGAAGGGAAAATAATAATACCAGAAAAAGAATATACAAAACAAATGATGCACAATGCATTGCTCACCAGCTATTGACCAATGCCCAGCTAGTCCCCAAGCAGCAGCCACTGTCCCCCAGCCAAGTCCCCCCAGTTTCATTGTTCAGCATTATGTCACATGTTACAGAATAGCCCTTTGGCCAATTGGAGTCAGCTGTCCTGGCTGTGTCCCCCACTTCTGCACCCCCAACCTTCTTGCTGGCAGAGCAGTATGAGAAGCAGCAAAGTCCTTGACTTAGTTTAAGCGCTGCTCAGCAACAACTTAAACATCAATGTGCTATCAATCAACATTATTCTCATCCTAAATCCAAAACACGTTACTATACCAGCTACTAGAAAGAAAATTAACTCCATGCCAGCTGAAACCAGGACACTCACCATAAAGAAATTAACACTACCCCCATCCCCCCCTCCTCCTTGGTGAACACTGTCTTTCCCTTACGAGCGCAGAGAAGTAGTTAGCCTTGTCTAGGCTAGCACAGCTGGGCTTTGCAGGCCTGGGAGGGAAAGGAGCTGATTTCCAAACTGAGCAGCTGCACATCATTCTTAAGAATAATTCAGCAGTTTTCTCCTCATTTAAACTAAGAAGGCTCCAGAGTTTACTGAGACACTCAAATTGAGGACAGATGTAATTTCTGTGCGTATGAACACATATCACACAATTTAGGACTCCCTTGATTCCTAACCAAAAGTGAATTTGCAGTGCCAGTTTAAGAACAGTGAGCGCCGTGTACTGTTAGCATGAGATAATCAGTCAGCCACTTACTGCAGTAAGTGAAGTGTGGTCTCAATGAGTAGTATGATGGGAACTGCATTATAGTACTCTATTGTAAAGGGGACAATGGAATATGAGCCAATGGAAAATTCTTTTAACTATTTCTGTGGAAGTTTAACTTCAACATTCTTCTTTCAGTCAAATATCAGTAAATATTTGTAAAGCAAAACATTTATTTTCTTCCCAAATAAATCACTTGAAATAATTATAGCAGGCATATTTCATTTAAAGCTATGGAGTAGTTAAAGTATTAAGGTCTTACAAAAAGACCAAAAAAACTACTTACATAGAAAAAGCTTTGCATTTACAAAACTTCTTGCAAATGGTTGAATTGAGAGACTTCTCAGGGTGACATTTTTTTTCTTCTGAACTGCTTATTTTGATAAACTGGTGTTTTCTTATTGAACCAAAAGGTTTTATTCCTTATCAAGATTGTGTGAGTCTCAAATCAAGGTCCATGAACTGTACTTGTTTTCTCGTATGTAAACTGGTGGCACGGGCATTTAGGAAAAGTCTGGTTTCTAGGATCTTCTACAGACTCCTCCACTATCGTACCAGACTTATCTAGATTGAAACGTAGGTACTCTGTTCTTCGTCAAAGCATAAAGTTATTTGTCCCACTTTTGTCTCTGACTGATATCTGATGGAGACAAGTGGAATGTGCATTAACATATTATATCATTCAAGATTTATAGGTATATCTTACCTGTCTTGTGAACCTCCTAATCTATGGTAAGATATTTAAAAAGAGAGAAATTTTGGTAGTTATTAAAAATTACATGGTATCAATAAAAAAGTAAAATTATTGCAATATTAACCAAACCTCATTATTTAAATAAGATAAGGAACAGACTCATCTCATTTCTCTTTGTAGACATCAAGTAAGGAGATTGCTTAAATGGGAGATATATCAAAAAAATAAGAAGCTAAAACTCAACTTCTTAAAAGCTGTGGTTTAACTATTTTTAAGACGTACTAGTAGAAGATAATTATTTATATTTTACTATCACTTCACTTCCAACTCATTGACTTGCAGTCATTACAAGTTGCCTCATGAGTTTGTTCCCTCTGCTCCCAAAAAGGTATACATGAACCATATAATTACCAGACAGTGATCATTAGAAAACAAGAATGTTTTTTTTTCGTCAGCACTTCCACTTTGAGATCATTTAGACTGCTACAGTACTGATGATTTTAACTTCTGAAACATCTGTATTCCTGACTATTCTCTAGGCAGCGCATTTTGAGGTGTCTTTAACATTTTTGAAAATCTTACTGCAAAAAGCAGTAAATATTTTCTGAATCATCAGATGAGCAGTTAACATTTAGAAAAAAGTATCTTCCAGCTTTATGTGGTTCTGAATGAATTACAAACTTTTGAAATAGTCTCCTCTTTCACTTAAAGATTCAGTGCAGGGTGCGAATAATGGGTTTTCTATCAAAAAAATGAAGACCAACATGAGAAATTATGTGTTCCAAGAAGAAAGTATATTTGTTCCAGAGACTGTGTACACACACTCGTTAGAAAATATAACAATAGACTGTCCTTTCTAAAATGAATCATTGGCACGATAACATTGACTTTTGTACAGAGTCAAATACGTTGTAGACTTTGGCAAGTCAATTAGGAAGAAAAGGTACATTAAATACTAGAGAGAAAAGGTGAAAGTGGAAAAAAAATAGAAAAAGGAGGTGTAAATCTTGACTGTATAAGTACTTGTTTTGGGCTTGAGCACCTCCTCCCCCCCCTTTTTTGCTGACCTTGGTGTCTGTAGAGTTGTTTCTCTCACATTGTTTCACTCCTCTCCACTGCCCTCTCACTGCAGTTTTTTCTTCCCCTTCTTAAATATGTTATCACAGAGGCGCTATCACCATCGCTGACTGGCTTGGCTTTGGCCAGCAACGGGTCCATCTTAGAGCCGACTGGCACTGGCTTTATCGGACATGGGGGAAGCTTCTAACAACTTCTCAAAGAAATCACCTCTATAGCTCCCCAGCTACCAAAACCTTGCCACGCAAACCCACAACAGTACTTTAGGAGAATCATAGTGCCTTAAGCAAATATCTTGGGGTCATCATGCTCCATCACAGTACAGCCGTTCTTGTGTGGCCATAGGCATGACTGTAAGTACAGTATAATACTGAAGCAAATAAATCTGCTCTTGAAGGTATCTTCTCTGTAAGCCTGAGCATATTCTGTAAAGCTAAGTGATTCAGAGGTCTTCCCATACAAAACAGTATTACAATGAGAACATCTGACAAGGTTTGGTAATCCTTCCACACATGTGCCTACTGGAATTGAGGGCAAGCTACTCCTATGTTTTGAAGTTTGTTCAGATTTTCCTTTGTGAAGGAACACAGAAAACGTGTCACATTTTTTTATGATATGTTTCTCTCTATACGTGATATTGGTGACTTCTGCGAGTTATCGGTTTGACACAAGTAGCTTAAACTCAACAAGAACTCTGTATGAATGTGTGCAGATTGGGGGTGGGTGTAAGGAAAAGAATATAATTACTTGCTTTTAAGATGTAGATTAATAATTACAGATTTCTTAGTAACTTGTAGTTATAAACACTTGTATGCATCCTAAGGAAAGATTAATTTTTTCCTCTTTTGCTCAAGTATGAAAAGCTTCAAGAGCCATGGTGGTAGGCAATGCACACTTGGTAATTTTACGCATCCAATATATGAGCACATGCACAAAAGTGCATACACAAGCATTTAATTTTGAACATTCATCTGTCGGTTGTTGCCCTACAAAACAAGATTGTATTGATTGTATCTAAAAGGCCAGGTGAAGAGTAATTTTCAGGTTCTTTAACAAAACAGTATTTGCTGTTTCTCTGCAGCTTTAGAGTTCAACTGAAAGCTTCGAGAGAGGTTCTTAGATGAGTGAATTATAGGGATTCAATCTCTTTAAAGCCTCTGGAAGAACTGTGAAGAATTACTGAAGCAGCATGACCCTACAAGAAGTCCATACATATCTAACAGAAACATATTGTAGGGTTATATATCATACCTATGAGCTTTATTAAGCCAATGGGTTTTTTTAACTTTCTATAAGAACACAAGAGCAGGGAAAAAAAAAGTGACCTTTCGGTTGTGGGGAGTGAAAGGGGAATGGGAGTCAAAGAAAGAAACTGTGTGGTTTTGGGGTTTTTGTGATTTGGGGGTATTTAATCGCATATAAATATTTCCCTGGACAGTTGAAAAACCTCATAATAAGTGACTGGTTTTTTCTGTATCCCAAAAATTTTGGGTTATGATGTGATTTGAGTTATACGTATTTTGTGTGAAGGGAGGAAAAAAGGAAAGGATTCTGAAAAATCCTGACATAAAGAAAAAAAACCAAAAATATATTCTTCTTACATTAAAAAAAAAAAAAGGTTTTCTGTGGTTTTCCCCTTTATTTTGTTCATATAATATTGGGCAGTGGAAAGATTATTTTATTTTCTTTTACTCTATTGGCTGTTTTTTAACACATGGCCTATCCAGGAAAATCTCATTAAATACCACCTTACTGCTATTTTTTATTGCAAGGAACTAGTATTTGTTTAAAAAAAGTTTGGGTGACCTAACTGTATTCCAACAACCAAATATAATGAACTGCGTTTCACTGAGATTTTGTTCTGAGGATATAGAACCCTTTAACAACTGCTCTCTTAGGAGTAGCAGAACAGTCACCAACGTCTTTGCCTGATACCTTTGACAAAGAAAAAATATTGAGGGTTTCAGAGGGCAACAAAAAGGAATTCTATAGAATGATTTTCTTCTTTGACAAGAATCCAGTTAGTCAGAGCAGGAAAGGAGACCTTGTCTAGCTAGAATGGCTCTCCAAGGCAGAGGAGTACAGCTAGCAATTCTGTTTCCTGCCATGCTCAGTGCCCTTCAGGCTAACAAACTACATTTTTTTTTGACACTGAAGTTGTAGGCAAGTTATCAGGAAAGTAAATTCACCAGTCTTCTGCTGAATGAAAAACTGCTTTACAAAAAGTGTGTTATGACTGTTTTTTCCAACTGTGTTGCGTTATAGTTAATTTGATACTGTCATATACGGTGGCAGGGCTGGAATGGAAGTGGCTCATTCCAGTTAGAGCTAACAGTTGCAGACTGCTGCTTTCCAACTCCGTCCTTTCTGCTGGGAGCTGCACTACCACTGTTTGCTGCAAAGGCAGATCTTCCTCCCACTGCTGTCTCAGGTCGAGACAGGAGGTCCCATTTCCATGGAGAACAGGAGCAATACCTATTGTAGTAACTATCTGACTGCCTCTTAAATGAACTATTATAATATTCTTTTGGTAACTCACCCCTGCATAATAGTAACTAGGTTTTGTGATGAAATATGTATGAAGTCTGAAAAACAGGCTGCTATGTGTGCTCACATTTTCTTCATCATTGTTTTGATGGCTGTCTCGTAGTATTCAAAATCTGTTTTTATTTACACTGATACGAATTCAGAGTGATTTTCCCGGGTGCCTCAGGTATATACTGCTGAAACCCATGGCATGATTTATCTGAAAGGTTGAAATAAAATACATTAACAACAAAAAAGCTGTATATATTTGGTTAGTTGGACAGTTGCATGCCTTGTTATTAGCTGATTCTTTCTTTTCTTTGGAGTGCCTGCAGTGCATAATGAGGTGCAGAGGGAAGACATGGCAACCATTCTCAAGGGATTTATGTAAATAAGAATTATTGGCACTTTTCTCAGCAATATTAAGTTTCTGAGCAAAATGTTAAATAAAAAAAGTCAAGGAAATGATGCATAAAATGTGCATGAATCAGGTCTTAACTCTGTAATCTAACTCTTGGGGAACAATTAAGGCATTACAAAGTCTCAAAGCATTTATCTGTCGTTTTTACTGGGACAAGGGGAATTAAAAAAAATAACCCTAATGGAAATCTTAATTATATATACCTAATTATGAAAATTTCACACAACAGAAGTGTAGAAAAGGGAAGACTCCTGACACTAATAATGCTGTCTATAAAATACCATAAATAATGCTGAGAGCTAAGGAGGACCCCTGATGGAATCTTTCTCTAATCTTCTTTAGGAAACAGAAGCATAATAGTAAGGAAAATTAAAACAAACCATCACAATCTGCAAGCAGAATTTTAGTAAAAAGTAAATGTCTTTACCTATAAAGGAATCAAACATAGGATAACTTCCTTTAATTGTAGATATTTAGAAGTGTTTGTACATGGAGTATTAGTATTTGCAAGGAACAAAGAAGTAAAAAAACTAGAGTATTTCCATACTATCATCAGTGTAAGATCCTGCCTCAGCTGTAACCATAATCTCAAGAATTCAGAAAGGTTTTGGTTTTGACATGTTCATATAATCCAAAAGGTTTTAGGGTTGAAACTGTGGGATCCTGATTAGGATTACATATCTTAGGGTCTAGGAATATTGAAAAAGAAGGAGAGTACTGAGAATACTGATTGGCGGATATAAAATTAGGTCATGAGGGACTAAGAGCATGGTGGAGGAGAATTAAAAAAAATGTTTTAATGTAAAGAAACACCTTGCCTCCATGATCCTAAACCCATCAAGCGTGGTATTGAAGGGGATGCCCACAGAGCAGCTGTACCAGAGACCAGTGAGGGTGCTGGGATATGGGTGCAGGAGGGCAGCCTGGAGGAGAGGGGCTGGGTGGAAGGGCAGGTGGTGAATGACGGTCTGTCTTGCTGACTGGCCAGAGCAGTGACAGTGCTTGGATGTGGTTTATGGAAAGACATAAATCTGGCTTTTGGCTTTTTCACTTTTTCTGGGGAAGCTGGTTGATAGAACAGACTATAGAGCTCACCCTTGCTCAAGCTACAAAGCTTGGTTTTGAACAGCAAACATCTGAGAAGAATAGAGTGAAATCCTGGTCTTGGTACAATGTTTCCATTTTTAGTATAATGAAAGCTAGCTGAAAAATATATATATATCAAGTTGACACATGCTTTGGCAGTTGTCTGCTCTTGCAGATAACATATTTTCACTGTAGGCCTGATTCCGTACTTCATGAATGACCAGGAACCCTGGCAAGAATTAATGTGAGTGGGATGTGCATTTTATCTTTGTAAAATGTGGTCTTTTTGGTTTCAGGGATGGGATTATGGAAGAAACGTCGCCAGCACTAAGCTGGCAACTCAATTATTGGTACTTAAATAAGGCATTTGTGTTGAGTGCCCAACTCATTCCTCCCTGACCAAAGGAGAGCGCATGCCCTCTGCCAGTCCCGTTTTGCTGCTGGTGTGTCTCCGTCAGCTGTGGGCAGAGCTTGAAACAACACAGCTTGCCCCAGCTGCATGGATTCAGGACAGACATCTCACAAGCAAGCTGACTCCAACGAATTTGTGGAAATGGAAGTCAGAAAAGAGCACTAAGCTGCCATACTTCCCTCCAGCTGCCTTTGGCTGGAGCTGGGTATGCTCACTGCACTCCTGGAGCTGGCAGCCCCTGGGCCATGAGCACCGCTGGCCCTGGCCAGGGCACACATTGCCATGGCCAGCGGGCACCTGGGAGCAGCAACGAGGGAGCTCCCGCCATGAAGGCTGAAGCAGCTGCTGGCCTAGGCCCCGCTGTGGGCAGCCTGCCATAGCTAGCTCTTCCTCAGGGAGGCCGAGGGCAGTGGGTGGTGGGACCCAGAGGCACGCAGGAATGTAAGCGTGACACTGGGTAAAAGCAGTGCTTCTGGGGAAGGCCTTTTTCATTTCCAAAGGGGTTTTTTTCTCTTTCTTTCTTTCCTCCCCCCACCCCCCCCCTTTAATAATTTTAACTGTATCTCTGTTGAGGCTTTTCTGTACTGGGCCCCTCCGGCTGTGAAGGCGCTGGTTGGAAGGTCAGCAAGCCCTGGTCCCATCAGCACAGCCGGGGCTGCACCAGGGCCCCCACCCTGGGGCAGGATGGGGTTTTGGGGTGATTGAGCAGAGGCCAGCAGGGAAAGACATCTAATGCCCAAAAGTCACACTTGTTTAAGGAGCTGGTGGCTTGGAACACAAAATAGCTGATTACTTTGGCCATTTCTTTTTTTTTTTCCTGGCATTGTAGGATGCTGAGTAAAGGGGTTTTTTAGCTCACACATTGAATTTGGAGAAAGATTCAGCAGCTCGTACTTTATTTTCTTTTTCTAGGATGGGGGGAGAGTTAGCGGGGCAATGATTTACTACTCCTTTAAGCATGTAGACTGTGGGAGCATATGGTTCTGAATGACTTAAAGTTAATTCAGTGTGTCACTTAACTTCCATTGATCCTACCGGGAAAAGCTATCAAGCCCTTACCTGGTAGAATTTAAATGTGAAACACGTAAAAGACATTTCAGAAAACACATAAAATACTTTTCTAGATGAACTTTAAGTTTAGTAAGATCTATTTAACAGCATGTGTAACCAAGAACAAAATACCTTCTGGTAAAGAGCTGGTTTAAGAAACAAAATTAATACTTTTCCTAAATGAATTGGATAAACAGTTATCCTTATTGAGGTGGTCTGTAGTATGAAACCTTTATCGCATCAAACAATAATGAAAGGTGACTGAAGTCCTCAACCATTCTAAGTGGTGACTCTGAAAATGAAGTATTACTGATGTCTTTGATACGGAAAATACATGATGTAAAAAGAGATGTATCACAGAGATAAGCTATTTGTTTTTTACTGACCTCAGTTGATCTTGTCTTTGTTTTTTAAATATTTTACCACTCAACATGCTGCAGAATATGCCATTCATTAGATCTGTCAAACGCAGTAGCTTGGGTAAGTAGATGGGAGGATTATCAGAACTCTATGAAAGGTAGGAATGGTGATAATGCTGCAGAAAAATGATACATCAGTATCTAAAAAATGTCTTTTGCCACTGTGCCTGAGATATAACAGACTACAATGGGTATGACAAGTATGCTACGAAATAAAAAAAAAAAGCAGGAGTTGTGGAGCCTTTTTAACATGTTTCATACTTGAAATAGGAAGTTGGTTGGGTTTTGGTTTTGGTTTTTTTTCTAGTGAGGTGATATACATACACATGGTAACAATACATACAAGACCAAATTAATATTTTTTTACTTTTTTTTAAGAAGATGCTTGTACAAAAATCTTCTGAGGCAGAGGTGTTACATGAGAAGGATCTTGTGTCAGATAGATTGATATTACTGACTGTAAAATACATATATTTGATTCATTTTTAGAAGAAATACTCAAAGACTTCAAGTTCTCTGTGCACCTAGTACAGAACACTGCTTGTGCTTGTTTAGAGATATGGTGAAAATGCAAATAATTGTCACAGTACTGACAGAATCCCTATTTTTTATTACTAATTAACAAAATGAGGTTTGTTTTATTTTACCCAAAAGACTGTACAGTCTCTTTAGAAACATTCATTCACAGAATGACAAACTGATCTCAGGACAAATCCTGGTTATTTTATTCACAGAAATATGACATTAGCACTTGATCTGTTTCTTAATTAAGTAACACATTGAAGTATGTGCATAAATGATTCTTATTTATTAACATAACTAAGCTATTTTTGTATTGTTATTAAGGCTAACACATTTAGGAGCACTGAGAAACAGGAATGTTATTGATGGCTCAGCACCCTGGTGAAATAACTTCAAGCAATACACTATCCTGGCTACTGTTAGGGAAACAAAAGTTCTCTGTGATGCTCAAAATAAATTGTATGAAGGAACACCAAGAGCACTGAAGGGAAAAAAGTGTAAGATTTCATCTTGATCACAGCTAGCGGCCACATTAGGCCTTATGCTGTGGAGGTGAGAGGCCTAGGTCTCCCACCCTTTCCTCAGGAAATGAAGCTTCGTGGATTGAGTTAGGCTGACACGATGGAGTGTAGAATTTCTCCATTATGCAGTGTAAATTCTGTGGCTTTAAATATAGATCATAGAATGGTTTGGGTTGAAAGGGACTTTAAAGATCATCTAGCCCAAGCCCCCTGCCACAGGCAAGAACACCTTCTAGGTTGCTCAAAACCCTGTCCAGACTGGCTTGGCGGCATTCACAAACTTTCTGGGCAACAAGTTCCAGTGCCTCACCACCCCCACAGTAAAGAATTCTTCCAAATATCTAACCTAAATCCAGTTTCTTTCAGTTTAAAATCATTATCTCTCATCCTATCACTACATACACATGTGGGTATATATTGAGAACTGGCTGAATGCCAGAACTCAGAGGGCTGTCATCAGCGGCGCTGAGTCTAGTTGGAGGCCTGTAACTAATGGTGTCCCCCAGGGGTCAGTACTTGGCCCAGTCTTATTCAATTTCTTCATCAATGACCTGGATGAAGAGTTAGAATGTACCCTCAGCAAGTTTGCTGATGACACCAAACTGGGAGGTGTGGTAGACACACCAGAAGGCTGTGCTGCCATTCAGCGTGACCTGGACAGGCTGGAAAGTTGGGCAGAGAGGAACCTGATGAAATTCAACAAGCGCAAGTGCAGGGTCCTGCATGTGGGAAGGAACAACCCCATGCATCAGTACAGGCTTGGGGCGGACCTGCTGGAGAGCAGCTCTGCGGAGAGGGACCTGGGTGTCCTGGTGGACGACAGGTTGACCATGAACCAGCAGTGCGTCCTGGTTGCCAAGAAGGCCATTGGGATCCGGGGATGCATTGGGAAGAGTGTGGCCAGCAGGACGAGGGAGGTTCTCCTTCCCATCTACACTGCCCTAGTGAGGCCCCATCTGGAGTACTCTGTCCAGTTCTGGGCTCCCCAATTCAAGAAAGATAAGGAGCTACTGGACAGAGTTCATTGGAGGGCTACGAAGACGATAAGGGGACTGGAGCATCTATCCTATGAGGAAAGGCTGAGGGAGCTGCGCTTGTTCAGCCTGAAGAAGAGAAGGCTGAGAGGGGACCTTATAAATGCCTGCAAACATATTAAGAGTGGGTGTCAGGAGGATGGGACCAGACTCTTTTCAGTGGTGCCCAGTGACAGGACAAGGGGCAACGGGCACAGACTGAAGCATAGGAAGTTCCAGCTGAAAATGAGGAAGAACTTCTTCCCTCTGAGGGTGACGGAGCACTGGAACAGGCTGCCCAGGGAGTTTGTGGAGTCTCCTTCTCTGGAGATATTCAAGACCCGCCTGGACAAGGTCCTGTGCAGCCTGCTGTAGGTGACCCTGCTTCAGCAGGGGGGTTGAACTAGATGATCCACAGAGGTCCCTTCCAGCCCCTACCATTCTGTGATGCTGTGATACTGTGGTTATGTCAGTTATTTTTTAGATTTTGCTTTTTTAATGCTTTCAAATTTGTCTAGTTCACAATACCCCAGTCACAAAATTAAATAGCACTCGTTTTTTCAGTACTCTTTTTCTGTTGGAAGACAATTTTATATCTTTGTACTAAATACGTATTTTGGAAAGGAAATGCCTAGGTCTGCTTATGTGGCAAAGAAGAGAAAAAAATAAATTGTGTAAAATAAGAAATTATTGCTCGTTACAGAGTTGTATAGGTTTCAGGCCTCAATAATAAAAGAATTCCTAAATTTCCATGTTTTTCTTGCTTAAAACTTCTTATGACATCTAGTAATGATAATAGAAGATGGGGGAAGGGAAATATGTCAATTAAAGTAAATTAATAGGTGTCTGACTTGGGAGTCAGAATACATTTTTGGAGAAATGAAGGCACTACTCTGGAATGAAGATGTAGGATTATAAACATCTTCTGAAACAAACATGGGTATACGGAGATATTTCAAGATAATTTAAAGCCTTTCAATGTTTTGTTATGGTTTATTTTCTAACCCATTTGTTCTTCAGGTTAAAATATTGTTAGTTTATTCAATTTACCGTGTCTTAAATGCGACTCGAAAATATGCTAGACAAATTCTTCAGTGTGAACATATATGGCTGTTCTGGTAAGGAAAGCTCAGCAGCATCGTTTAAGTACTTTTAAATAGAATCCTTCAAGTGTTACATCTATTCCCATCTCTTGGTGATCATGGGAAAAAGGCAATATCAACAGATTCCTGGACAGCAGAAACACATGTTAAATTCAGTTAAACATTTGGTTTAGTTAAAAATGAGCAATAGTGAGGAAACCTGGCAGTAGGAGCGAGCTGAAATTTTAAATTCCCAAACTGAGGTCCTCTATATCAGAAAGCATGTTTCAATTTTCAATACAGGTACAAAAATGGGGAAATTGTGCTGCATTCAGCACCACCTAAAAAACAGAGTCCTATATTATCTACTGTGAACTGAAAAAATCTCTGATGCAGAAGGTACATGGCTATGCACCTTTTGCTCAGGAAGACAAAAGAATAGCTGGTTGCTCTGGCTTCTTACCAGAGGCTGCCTCGTTGCTGCAGTGATTCTAAGGTACAATCCAGCTCATGTCTTGCACTGGCTCCTGTTTAAGTACATATATAGGAACTTCATCTTCAGTATTTGATAGAGGACTTCTTTAGATTAGGTAAGTGGCTTTTTACTCATATGTATTTACATGTATTGTATTTATCTACCATTGTTAATATTTACAGTGAATGCATGTATATCAGGACCTGGAAAGATACTTTTTTACCGTGCTGGAGTGTAAAATTTCCATGGTCATTCAAATAGGAAACATTCAAGCTGAGCAACTGTGTTCAACGTTAGGCGTTACGCTAACAAGCATGACTTTTTGAATTCTGGTGGTTCGTCATGGATATGTGAATTTTGATGGTTTCAATCTACTTCTTATTTGGGTATGGGTTAGTCTATGCTATAAGTTGTTATTCTTGCCTAATACAATCCTAACAGTGGAGAAAGTCTTTAAGTTGGGAACAATATGTTAAAAACCTGAGTGGAAAAGGTTTTAAATAACTCATTTGCCTTTAAAGACCATGTCCTTCATAAGAACTTGCAATGTATCATATTAAAAAAAAAAAAAAAAAGAAATTCCCTTTTCTTATTTCTTTCCTGTTTTTTAACTTTCTTTGTTCTGATTGCTGCTACCTCACTGTTCTGTAACATTGACTGTTCTACTTGACTGGTTCTTTTGTTATGCTTGTATTAACAGTGTGTTTATTTTCACTTTTTTTTTAATCGTGAAAGAAAACAGTATTGTCCTGTCATCTAATCAGTACTCCTGCACTCAAAGCAACTACATATAGATCTTTTTGTCCCTGAAAGATTTAGTATTAATGTCAAAAGCAGCTGGGGGCGGAGGGAACATATTTATTTATGAGTAATTTAAAAAAAAATCCCATGCATTATCAATAAAAAAAAATATAAGACCTGGAAAACAGTTCTTACAAGATATCCTTTATACTGCACTACTTCTGAACCATCCTTTAGTCTCTTTTCAGTCTATATACATGAAAT